>NC_142711.1:41456638-42706638 GCF_055471065.1 Atractosteus spatula
TTGGTGACATAAGTAAAAAAAAGTTTGGAATATTGGAACTAATGCAGTGCAATGTGAAAAAGAACAGACCATTTATAATTGCACAGCCTTGGTTATCATAAGCAATCCAATCAAGATTCTTTTTTTGCTTTTTTGAAATTCAGTTTAGTACGGCTGTTGCCTTATTGCACTTTTTGACGTCTAGCTGATGCATACAGTATTGCATTTTTAATTTGCATTAAAATTCATGCAGTATGGTGAAAAGCCATAAACAGATGTGCAACTGCTTGGTTGTCTCTTCACATAGAGAGTCTAACAGCATGGATGTGCAGTCAGGGTAGGCAGTGCCTACTCCCTGAAAATATAAAATAAGTTTTATTTAAAAAGAAAATAAGCTAGTTTAAATTGTGCAAGAGTTTTTTTATTAGATTATATCCTGCAACACACTTTTTTCCATAAAAATCACACATTACGCATTTACGATAAATCATACTGTGATTCAACTCTGCTAAATCAGAGGTGCTTTTTTCCCATTGTATTAAATTCAGTTCCAATGCTCACGTGTGTTTCTTTACGAACATATATGAAAGAGTCTTCTGTGCTATATCTATGTCCATTCCAGCTTCCACTCTGATCACTCATGCGCATGTACATGTACTGTACATCAACAGATTTCTTATGCATTGTTTGTTTATGCTGAAGATGATGAGTCAATTAATATGAGCAAATCTGCACAGGACTTTGTGTTTTTGAGGTGCATGCTCCAAAGCAAGGTGAAGGGAACTTTTCTGGGGTTTGATGACTTGAGCAGCGGCTTTTAAAGAAAATATTTTACCGTAGGAGTTTAGCAGAAATACAGCCTTGTTGAGAACCTGATACCTGATATCTATGAGGAACATCTGGTCAATGGCATCAGAATTAAATGGAACTCAGACCAAAACATAATTAAGAGTCACAGAAGCCACATTTCCAAACACATTTTGAAAATACACTCAAAAGTTAAATGTAGTACTTTCCTAGTTGGCAAAATTCATCCCCAATTGTAACGTTTTCTTTAGGTTTTAGAGCCAAAAGTTATAGTATGTTATAGTCTAACTGCTATTTATTAATATAGTACATACTGTATATGCTGATACAAAATGAAAATGCAACAGTCTAAGTTTTGCATGAATAGCTCTTTGGGAACCTGAATAATGTTATTTAAATTTTAAATACCTAACAGATAGGCTTGTTTATTGTTGCCTTTTTTTGTTGTATTTTCCCTGGAGTAACAAAATATTCATGTGATATAATTGCACAAAAATACAAGATGCTTATTGCCTTTAAGGGTGGCTTCTCAAAGTGCTTTACAGAACAACAACGAAAACAGAAAAAAATACAATATATACACAATGAAAATACATAATGAGAGGAGCTATCAGGATTGACTGCTTTTTGCAATGATTGAAGGTGAATTGTGTGTAAGAGAAGATGCACTGGGACTAAAATGTTCTGATTGATGCTCTGCTGTTTCTCAAATAGAAACAGACTAGTCCAGAGAAACTATGAAGCTGGCTTTGACAGGGATAGGCTATATCCCAAAAAGCACCACCCTGGCCCATGACAATGATTTCCATCCTTCTGTCACTGTGGCCAATGGAACATGCTAGGACAGGGGTGGCAGAAGTTAAAGGAGCTTGTGTTTTTCTGAAGCACCAGAGTACATCAGTTCTCACCAATTTACCCTGTTAGTTTCTCAGCCTGTGAGTGCACACGCAGGTTGTGGAAAGGAGGGGAAACTACAGTGTTTAGAGAAATGGCAATAAAAAACAAAGCATAGTGTAGAATACCACTAGCTTACCTGTTAACAGCACTGCATGAGAGGAGAAGCCAGTGCCTACTTGTTTGGTGGGGTCCTCAGAAAGGTCAAAAGGTTGCTAACAGATAGGAGACTAGTTATATGCCTGAAACTCAGCTAGTGGAATAGACCACTGTTGGAATGCTGAGAGGAGAGGTTATCAGAGCCCAATGCTATTGCTAAAAATGGCAACCAGGTATCGAAGACCTAATGAATGTCTGTCCTGTGTATTGTTAAGGGTTTCATGTATTTGTATGTCCAAGGACTACTGTGCTACAGTATACAAAGGTTGTTCCTTTATTTATTTATTTTTGATACTTAGAGAAGAGACCCAGTGAGTGTTTATGTGGCTGGCTGTGTAAACTTAAATAAAGCTGGCCTTTTGGTTTGTTTGTGTGCTGACTTGCCATTGTGTATTTTCTCTCTGAGAACAAAATGTCCTATGGCGAACACTACCCACACAGGAGGTGGTAGTGTAACATTTGGTGGCAGTAGTGGGATGGCAAGCAGCAGGCTTACCAGGTCCATGAGGGTACAAAAGATAGACTCCTCCAGTAAAGCTTCTGTGTGGGGAGTTGAGGCAATGCTAGAGCCCGTGGTCCATAAAAGAGGTGCAATGACAGCGCAAGTCAAAAGCAGAAAGTGCTCCAGAGCAAGGGGAACTGGTAGCCCTATTTAAGGGTTTTTTAATTGCCCAACAAAGAAGGGAGGAAGGACTGTGTGAGGAACTGAAGAGGCTCAGAGAAAAAGTTCAGACTACATCCATCTTGATGCAACAAGGCAGCATTTAGAGTAGCCCTAGGCAAGCACTTCCCACTCCAGTACCTCGTCACTGGAGGGTTACCCCAGAGGTTAGTCAAGACTCATTGCAGCCTGAGAGGAGGCCAGTGGAGTATGTTCCTCGTGTGGTGGAGTCTAGAATGCCACCATAGCAAGAGACATTGAAAATTGCCTTCTGCATTTTGAGAGTCTCGCTCATACTTGGGGGTGGCCGGAATCAGAGTGGGCATGTCGTTTGGTATCTTTATCTGCTTTATTAGAGAAGTTTGATATCTCTGAAGAGACCTACCACTTATGGTTTCGTACCACAACCGTTCTACCAGGGGAAACCCCAAGAGAAACTTATCATCGACTCCAAGGGCGATATATCGATGGTGGATGGTGGATCCTTTGTCTGAGTTAACCATTACTAAATAGTTTTTTTGTTATGAATGGGTGTTATTAATACACTTTAACATGATCTTATCCTGGGTAGAGATGTACCAATCCAGATAGATTTACTACGAACCATACTGTGTGTCCTGTCATAACTAGAGCTCAGTCAAAGAAAGGGATAGAACCACTGCCTGATATAGATAAGTCACTGATTGAGCTGGCAGGTAAGCCTGGGAAGAGTCGTCGTCAATGTAGAGTGGAGAAAAAACAGAATTCCTCAGTGGAAAATATTTTACCTACTATGTTAAACATAGATTCCGAATGGTGGATTCCAAAAAATACCAGAGAGCTGCAAATGTCGGACAAAAGCTGTTAGGAAATCTGATAGGGCCTACCTTAATCCGCTACCCGTAATAGATATACCTTTCTGATGCATAGGTATGGACATAATAGGACCCCTGGAAACCAGTAATATGGGATATAAGTATATTCTAGTTATATGTGATTATGTTACTAGGTTTCCTGAAGCTTTCCCATTAAGAAACACCCGGACATCAACCATTATCGGTTGCTTGGTGAAGCTGTTGGCAAGAGTAGGTGTACCTGAAGAAATACTCACAGCTCAGGGCATGAATTTCATGTCCAAACTCATGAATGAGCTACACAAAAACTTGGGAGTGAAAAGGATTGAAACTACCCCCATCATCCTGAGACCAATGGCCTAGTGGAAAGATTTAATAAGACCCTCAAGATCATGTTAAGAAAATTTGTATCAGACTCAGGGCGAAACTGGGATAGATGGTTGGCATTCCTACTTTGGCATTCCTACTTTTTGCTTACCGAGAGGTTCCACCAAGCATCTACTGCGAGTCGGGAGTCTCGAAATAAGAGCAAGGTGTGAGTGGATATTATAAAAATGTTGCTCCTTTATTTATGTTTGATACTTGAGAAGAGACCCAGTGAGTGTTTATGTGGCCAGCTGCATAAACATCAATAAAACTGGCCTTTTGGTTTTTTGTGTGCTGACTTGCTATCGCGTATTATTTTCTCTGTGAGAACAAAATGTCCTACGGCAAACACTACCCACACATGGAGGTGTTTGTGTGACAGCCATCCTCATAATCTTTTTCAGACAGCTGTGGCTACAGCACAAGACCTGTCTTCATGAGAATGTAAGGAAGGTTACAAATGGGGGGAGAACAATCAGCCCATCAGTCTTGTTTAGTCTCCTCTAGCTCATTTTTGAAAGAAGCCTTAAGATGCAAGAAGTCAAGACATTTCAATTTAGTTTTAAAATAAGTTTATTATGAAAAAACTCTTTGTAGCTGAGCAGAAGGATAGCTGTGTAACCTCACCTATTCCATTCCCAAGCCAGTTCCAGGGCATTTTCTAAACCAGGTACAACCTGAGCAACCTCCTATATTATTGTAAATGTTTCTTTTAGGACAAAGACATACTGTACATTGCCTGAACACAGATTGTAAAAGGACACACATGGTATAAGAATACCAACACAGAATTACAATGTCTAGTTGTTCACAAATGTCACATTCTCTTTCTCATCAGCTAAACAAGGATTCTACACAACAGTGGTCTGTCCTTTCTCATTAACATGAAGAGAACAGATTAAGGTCAGAGAATGCAAACCAAACTCTACAAAGCCATGGTATCCACTTGACAGCATGGCTGGATAGATTTTGCCAGACTCCTAAAACTCTGTGCAAATACTGCCTCCTGTATGAAGATGAACTTGTGAGTTTGACAACATCCGAGGCAACAGTGGAGAGAGTGGTGGAGTTTTTATTCATAGATGATTTGCTTTTGACAGACCTCATGGAAGATTCAGTAATGTGTGTTGAGACCTTTTGTTGAGGTTTATACTTATTTACTATTCAAGCCAATTGGCAGTGTGGTGGGAATATTTTTTTTGGAATTCACAAGAATTCCTAATGCTCGAACTTTACTGCTCAAGGTGACAAAGCCCTTCAGTTTTTCAATTTTTTAATGCCAATCTTTAAGTGTTGATTTTCCAGCTGAACAATGCACACAGAGCTAGGATTAAAGGGACAACCTCAAGAAAAAAATGAATTCGTACAGTAACTGGCTTGTTCTCTTTGACTCCAGAAGACTCCAGCCGAAAAAACCTTAATAGTACCACTGTTGCCATTACCAGGAGATAAATGCAACTGCCCAGCCTTCAACAGACTCTTGAAGCTCATTAGGATGATTAGCAGGACATTCTACAGAAATGAATCCAGAAGCTAGTCTAAAAATCTCTGCTGTTAGGATTGTGTTAATACTTAAGGTAGTCATACCTATTACTCCTTTTTGTAATATTTTATTAATTTGGCAGTGTGTTACATTTGATCATGAAAAAATATTGTTTGTGAGTTTGTTTGATATTGTTACAAATGAGGGGATATGAAAATTGGTGAAAATCAAGATTTGACTGACCGGTTTAGTCAATAAGTAAAATAAATGTTCCAACTTTTAAGTGATTCTCTAGAATATACCTGAGCGACTGGTATAATTAGAGGCACATGAATTCTTGATTCTCTGGTACAGCTTTGTTGAGAGGAGTAATAATCCAGGCACTCTGGGTAAACAAATATTTATTACAATGACACAAGACACAAACTACAATACACACAACAAAACATACAACACAAAAGTTACTCTACGTACAGTATTTACAAACAAGGCATTTCAGAGGCCTAACATTCTGGTCACCCAGAAAACCCCAGACTGCTACTCAGCATTAAACTCATAATGCATACAGAGGTTACATAAAAGATAAGCTGCCTTCTAACTAAATACAATGCAGTTAAATCTCTCTCTCTCTCTCTGCACCCTGGATGCCACAGAATGAATGGGAGCCTATATGCTTATCTATAAAATGCACCCTAAAATGGAAAAACATTTCTAATTGAGGTATCTTTTATCCAGGAAACCCAACTTCCATAAAAACACAGAATAGCATGCTCCCTCAAACAAGGTTCAAATACTTATCTCCAGTCAGTGGTTTGGATAATCATGGAGAAGGGGCTCTTGCCTGGCACAAACTTTGAGTTCCAACTCCTCCGGACTCTTCTCTCTCCTCTCTCCTGCTTCCTGTTTCTTCTGTTTTGTGCTCTTAATGTGATCTTGTATTGTGTATGTTTGTACTGTCACTGACAATCATTAACCCACAACTTACCTAGGTATACAAAGGTACACTTTACAATTGTTTCTGCTCAAGGGACCCCCCAGACCTCAGCAAACATCCTCTCTACTTTGAAGTTAAAAGTGTTTACTCTTCCAAGTGTCACAAACTTTATCTAAAATCCAAGAGACACTTCTCAGTCACCTAATTCTGTAACAATATCTATGTATAAAATATTTAATTATATCATTATTATTGCTTTGCCTGTGTGGATTAGTAAATTTGAGCATTACAGTACTCACAAACGTCATTACTTTTCCAGCATCAAATGGAAATGGCCTCAAGAGTAGCATGGTACCTGACATACTTAAATATGAGATTCCATCTTTAATATTTCACGAAGGCTGCTTCTACCTACAGATTGGAAACTGAATAAACTGACTATTATAATTATACAGATTATCACTGATATCTGTGGGTCAACACAGCAAATGAGATTCTGAATATCATAATACTTAAAAAAACAATTCAACTACAACCAGCTCTCTCTCATTAATAATACAGACTTTTCTTATCATATCATAAACATGGATTATCAATAAAGCTGTATCAGTTTCCGAAAAACAGCTAAATATACAGGGTGGGAAAAGAATTACAATATGTTTTATGAATAAACACACAAAAGTGCAAATTTAGCAACTACTGATTAATTTTAAGTAAATGTATTCAATGTTTTCTTATATTTACATTATACAACATACGTTATTTTTACTATGAACCCCTCTTTAAAACATTTTCATTTAAATTTTCTCATTACTTTTTCAGTGTTTTATATGGTATTTCATGCCAAACATAAATATAACAACATACAGTTTGGTAAGCTTTGAAGTCTACTTTGAATCTCTTCTGTTTGAGTCTAAATCAAGTTTACAATTTCAGCAAAGCAGACTTTGAAAGAATGAGAGAGAGGTTAAGAAAAGTATAATGGGATAAGGTAGATATGGATTCAGTGGAGAATGAATGACAACAGCGTAAATAGATTCTGCTTGAAGCACAGAACAGATACAAGAGAGAGTAAATCAAAAGGTAAAAAACAATATCCCAAATGGTTCTACAAAGCAATTAGGAAAAATATAAAGGAAAAGAAAGCACTTGATACATTTATGATCAAAAACAAGAGGATCCAGCTAAAGAAAAGGAGATTACAATGAATTGCTAGACCAGCAAGAAAAAGGATCTTAGAAAAGCCAAGAGAGAGATGGAAAGGAATATTGCAATGTAGTTTGAAATTAAAAATACAAAATCCTTTCGATACTACAACAACAAGAACTGTTCTGGATGAAGTAAAATCTTGGATATTAATGGGAAACTTCTAGACAATGAAAAAGAAAATGGCCTATAATAAATGAATATTTGACTTTTGTTTTCACCAAGGAAGAAATCAACAACATGCTTCGGGCAGCTGAAGGACAAAATTGTTTATTAAATAGTTGCAGGAGCAGTGTTTCCAGATTAATACATCCTCAGGGATCAATGATATGCTAAAGTATGTACTGTGCTCAAGGAAACAAGAGATAGTATACATAGGAACAAGTAATAGGTTTATTCCATGCTGAAAAAGAAGAAAGAGAACACAACGTTTCGGCCATGAGGCCTTCTTCAGGTGTGAGACAGACAGGGCAGTAGGCAAAGGTAAAGTAGTGGGAGAACAAAGGTTGGGAGGGAGGAGGAGTGAGAGGCGGGAGCAGGGGATAGAAAGAGAGGCCAATCAAGAGGTGTGAAGTGAGAATGGGTGCAGAGAGATAGTATACATAACCCACTGACACAACTCTTTTAACAGTTGTTGCTTATGGATTGAATATATGGAGCCCAACTGAAGCAAGTAATTATAGACCAATAAATCTAAATTTTATACTATTTTAGGATATGGATGGAAGATTTATTAGAACTAAACTAGAGGATCACCTATGGAGAAATAATATCCTAGAGAACAGTCAACATTAACTTAATAAAGATAGGTCTTCGCTAATGAGCTTGTTAGAGTTCCTTAAACAAACTACAACAGTAATGGATACAAACATACAGTATGATACGATATGGTGTATTTAGACTTTCAGAATTATTTAGATAATTATCCCCATTAAAGATTAATTCACAAATTATAGAGTGTAGACATTTGGGGAAATTAACATGTTTAGACTGAGAATTGGTTAATAAACAGAAAAGGTAGAGTCCAGATAAAAGGTGAATGTTCAGATTGGGGTGATTAAGTTCAGATTGAAGTGTAGTAAAACAGGAATCTATACTTGACCCCCGCTCTTTTTAGTTTATATCAATGATCTACTCTAGATTCTGGTATAGTTTATAGTCAATTTTGCAGATGATACCAAAACAGGAAAATTAGGAAAAACTGCAAAAGCAGTGAAATAAATTCACAAAGAGTTAGATAAAATTAATGAGTAGGCAAATACCCAGCATGATATGTAATGTAGACAAAGACAGGGTTTTGCATGGGGGAACCAAAAACATTAACTAAAAATACAAAATGGAATATTCTTAAATACAGTAGGCCTTAAACAGATCTGTCTTCTGCTTTTGTATTCACATTATTCTCACAGACCTCTTACTTCCATCTTTCCATCTTCCAAAAAGCCTCCCTGTTGGTCTTCTCCTGGGATCCAGTTCTAAATTTTCCTTGGTTCAAAGAAATTTCTACCCTTTCTGCCATGTTTCTAGTCTGCTGCCATTTTAAATACTTCATTCTTCCAGTTTTGTAGCAAACTTCTGTCCTCTGTTCTGTATTCATTTATTTTTCTGTCCCTTATTCAGGTAATGTCTGGCACACACACTTTACTGCTTTTTGAATGCCTACCCTCTATAATTTGTGAATTAATCTTTTAAAGTTGCTTAATTTTTACCTTCAGGTCCAAGGTTTCGTGTTTACACATGAGCTAAAGGGCCACATTTTTTTTCTGGACTTTTAAGCACAAAAATAATTTCACATCAGTATTTATTTCATTTTAAACATGCAAACCCATTCTGATGCAATGCCCTGTTTTCAACATATACAGTATATGGTGTAAATTTCAGTAGGTGGCAGATAAGCGAACAACGGAAAGCCCTTTTGCATATTAATACTCCCGTGTTCCAATTAAATTATTTTTTGAGCAGAAGTCTTTTCTACATATTAAGATACACATTTTTTCAATGCCATACGTTTATTCTGGTCAGATTTTTAGCTACTCCTAATGAGTACCTGTTGAATGACATATTAGCAATACATTTTTAGTGTTAGCCTTCTGAGTCACCCTGTTCTGGAAAAGTAAACATGGGTGGTGAATTTCACATGATCCAAGAGCTGGATACTTTTCAGTTTTCCTGTTGTTTTGAAGAGAATGAAACATAAATTGTTTCCATTTTCAAAGTTTTCTGGGAATAATTACTAAACAAAATATGTGGTGTTCATATTGGTGAAAATTATTGCACATAAGACAAAAGATACAGATTTTGTAATACCCATGCAAATGTCGGCTCACATCCCTGTGTCTCCCCAGCACAGGCTGAGCCTGGACTCCATGTGTTAATTCATCTAATGCTATAATGACGAGATATGGCCAATTATCAATACTACCTATGTGCAATTAAGCCTCCACTTAACTTCTTACCTCCAGGTATTGTATTTAAGCTCATCTTCATATCACTCAGTCATCGGGGCTTTCAATCTAGACTAGGTATCCTTGTATATGTTCCAGGTTTTTCCTGTTTTTTGGACTCTCCTTTGTGTATTGACTACAGTTTTTGAATATCCCCTGTTTTTGGTATTCTTGCTCTCCGCTCTTCAGCCTTGTCTGACCACATTCTAGATAGATTCCCAAGCCTGTTTTAAAACTCTCTTTCCGGCGCCTTAACCCTTGCCTGTCTGACTGTGGCTTCAGCTTCTAGGTGAAACTTTTAGTTTCACTTTCTTCTGCAGGCTTGTCTGCCTCCTGCAGAGCCTACACGTGGATCCATTCCTCGCTTTCCTTGCAGCTGCAACCTACATCTCTCGTCTTCCGAGAGCCTCAGATATGGCCCACTCTGCCATTCTCAGTTGCTCCTGAAGGTTGCAAAATTGTCCTTACACACTGTGGCATAATTGTTTCTAGTTCAGGTGGGTAGCTGCATCAGCATGCGTAGGCTGCAAAGGAACAAGTAATAGGTTTTGTCATGCCCTCTACTCACCACATTCCCACACGGAAACGCACCCACACTAATTGCACTCCAGCCCTGAGCACTTCTACTAAACGACACCGCCCCTGCAATTCGGCCAACCATGACACTACTTCAATCAACACACCTTCTCCCTCGCACAATACTTAAACCCTTCTGAACCAGCTGCTCCTCGCCTAGTATTGGTTGCTCTTTAGAACACCTGCCTTGCCTTTGTATCTATTTGCCTCTTGACTCATCGTTGCCTACCACGGAACTTTACCTTCGACTTCGCTTACTGTCCTGCCCCTCGGATTTGGAAACTCTCTTGTTGCTCTCCTCCTTCGGACCTTTGGATCAGCCTTCTCGACTTCGACCTCTGCCTTGCCCTTCTCTGGTTTGGAAACTTTCGCTCTTGCTTTTTTTCCTCTCGGACCTCGGAACCCGATTCGGACTTCACCTCTCGTTTAACTCCTAAGGTACTGCATAGGGTCCATCCTCCCGTTTGCTAGCGGGTCATTCCTGACAGGTTTATTCCATGCTGAAAAAAAGAAGAAAGAAAACACAACGTTTCAGCCATGGAGCCTTCTTCAGGTGTGAGAAAGACAAGGCAGTAAACAAAGGTAATGTAGCAGGAGAACAATGGCTGAGAGAGAGGAGGAGCGAGAGGCAGGAGCAGGGGACAGAAAGAGAGGCCAATCAAGAGGTGTGAAGTCAGAATAGGTGTAGAGAGGTGTAAAATGAAACCTCCAATGAATGGAGAAAATTTAGAAGAAAAGTAGTCTGTCGTTAAGAGAAGGGGGAAGGTGTGATCCTAGCTGCAGGATAATTTGGGTTTCTGTAGTCTTTCTGATGTATGAGTTCGGAAAACGGTCTTTGAGAACACAGATGGAGAGATTAGAGTGGTCATGGTCGTCAAGGTGAAATGGGAAACAATGGGCTTGGAGAGATCTTTAATCTTCACAGCCCTAACATGTTCTCTGAAGTGGTCTCCGAATCTCCTTCCTGTTTCTCCAGTGTTGATGGCTGGGCATTTACTGCAAGAGATACAGTAAATAAGGTTGCTGGAGGTACAAGATGCCATCTGAGTGATCCGGAATTGTCCTTAGGGGCCTTGAATGAGTGTGGTGTTAGATGTGTACTTGTAGGTGATACAGCGAGCTCTGTTGCAAGGGAAAGTGCCTGGTGCGGATGGTTGCTGAGGGCAGTCAAGAGAGCTGTGAACAAGAAGGTTGCGCAGGTTAGGTGGTCGGTGATATGAGATGATGGGGCGGTCAGAAAAGAGGGCCCCAATGGAGAGATCATCCTGTAGACTGGAAAAGTTGTCGTTAATAGTCCTGGGGATAGGAAGTGTGTTGGGGTGGTAGGGAAGCACAAAAAGAATGCAGTTGTTACGGCGGGAGTTCCTGATTGGGTTGATGGTCTAAGGGGTGTTTTTGGCTTGGGCAAGGGCCCTGTCAATAACACTGCTGGGGTATCCTCTGCTGATGGGGGGAAAAAGGAGTACATTTTGAGGGCTTGGTTCTGGAAGTCGATGTCGTCACTGCATAATCGTTGTAGCCAAAGGAACTGTGAAAAAGGGAGAGAGTTTTTAGTGTGTTTGGGGTGAAATTAATTGTTTCTATACAACCTTCCTCTTTTCCTACACATCAGGGCAAGATGGCCTATAATATCTTGGTGTTTAGGGAAGTCTTGGCCTGGCCAACATCACTGGGGGAGGGAACGGACCCTCTCTCCAGCAACTACTGACACGTCTTAGAGTTTCTGACACCCTTGGCCATAAAACATAACGCATAGGCCACCTACCAACAGTTGCATCTCAAGCAGGGAAGTCAACTGTTAGCCTTCTATGCGATCTGGTTCAAAAACTTGGCCATTGAGATTGAATGGGGGAGAAGGCAGCCATCGCCTGGTTTCACTTTCGTCTGCAGGCTTGTCTGTCTCCTGCAACCTTCAGGTCAATGCAGCAGGATTCACAGATGCAATGTAATCTGTATCAAACAACAGAGCACTTAATTCTTTTGGGAACGAGTATAAAACCGATGAATGGGCAGATTATATGGATTATGATCAAACTATTTGGCCAAGAGACCCCTGAAAATATTTCAATTAAATCAATAGACGATTGAGCTAAAATAGTCCGCAGACAATTGTTGTCATGGAAGAGTACCTCCATCATCAAGGGATGGGGAGTTGGAGAAACAATTAGACATCAATAAAACTCACAGTGATAGTGCCCTGAAAAAAATGAACAGTCCTGAGGGACACATTTATGACGAGCTTTATGTCATCAAATCCTCTCAAGTACTTAAAGTTGTCTAGAAAGGCTATTGCCTGCATAGTCTCAGTGGCTGTTCCCCACTTTAAAGATAAATTTCCAAATTATACAAACTGTTATTGAATTATCCTTGTACAATAGGTCAAATTGATCATCAGCTCACATATTCCATAGTCTAATGTCTTGATTTCAGATGTAATTGGAACAGTTAAAGGGACATATGATGGCTCACAGAAGAATTGGAAATAGATTCCAATATGAATAGACTGACTTCAGGCTAGGGTCATGTTACAAAGAATGGTGGTATAACAGAAGTAGAAAGAGAGAAACTAATAATGATCTTATTAATTGTTGAGTTCCACCACAGTGCAGTTTATTTTGTTGTGTGGAAATTAAAAGTAATTTATAAATGACCACAGTAAAGATGCAATAACTAAACTTAAGTTACATGCAGTGCAAATATGCAACAATAAGAAAATACATGGCTTTCAACATGAATTTACCAGGAACTTGGCACATAATCTCTCATGGTTAAGTTTGAGTGGCTTAAACTGAGTGGCTTAAACTGAATTGTAGGAAATATTTGCCAAAATTATTTGATAAATCAATAAACTAAAGTTTTATAGCTATTTTACAAACTAGCTTCGGAAAAATATCTGTCCAAATTTTTGACTGCAGATATCTTAGATACTGTTAGCAGAGCTACAGTTTATAATGAATGCTTGATCTCTTAGAAAACTTCCAATTAAATTAAAGATTAAATAATTTTGCATTGCGAAGTGAGATATGTAGTCTGTTGCTGGGCTACATTTGGTTTGTACCGGTAGATGAGTTTTGATTAGATTTTGATTTAAAATGTGGCATACTTATAAATTCAGAGGAAACATAAAACTGTCTACTAATACAGTGAAGTATCAATAGTCCAGGGATGGATTTTCATTCCAATACATATACTGTATATACATTTTAATAGTGATCCTCAATTTTTAATTTGTGCAACATGTGGAACAACCTGGAAGACTCTCATTAGATAAATTACATCTGTGAAAACTGGCTTTAAATCCATTCCCTCCTTGATAAAGGAAGCACTCCATTGTGAATGCACTGGGGTTGCAGCACTTGAGACAGCAACCAAGGTAGTCAAATGAAACACAATTTAGAAGATAATCCAGACCTTCAAACCAATGCAATGCACTTCAGGATGTGGTAAAAGACCAAAACGGCAGCTCCACGGATGCTTGATCACTTTGAAGTCCAGATACTAATGCCCCCAATCAGTGCCAGTGTCGCCAAAACCAAGAGAAAAAGATAAGTGGTGTTATTACAATGTTCTCAGGCACAGAGTTTGTCCATTTGCAGTCAGGATTGGTCCCCCTTAATGCGTGCTCATTGAGAATTAATCTATGTGTTACCTTATCCTCACTTTTCCAGAAATATTGTATACTCTGTGTATGTGTTTGTCAGTGTTGTAGAAAGTTCAAAGAACTCTAACAATTTTATTAAACAACAGCTAATGTTTTATTTTAAATATGTTGACTATCACCTAGGAAGGTATTTTAATGAAGATGATCCTCTAGTTTGGTTCTAATTATTATTTCAGTAACCATAAATGAGGTAGAAATGGATTCAGTACTGTAATAACATTAGAAACCCTTTCGATGAATTAGCACTACAATGTACTAGTCATTAGCAATGGACACCCCCTGTCTTGAGCTACCATTAGAAGAATTGTGTTAATATCTTTTCTGGTTTTCGTCCGTATGGTTGGTTTTATACAATAAAACCTTGGAGATTTATTTTTTTTTTGTGCGTCTAGCACCTCTGCTTCTTTTATGTTAATACTATACATTACAGAGTATTGTCCTTCTGCAACTTGGAGAATGTTGATTCTTTCCTATTAAACACCTGATATTAATTTAAAGCATCAGCCATTTCTCCTTCATTGTCTAGAAGTATTCCATTATTATATATTCCATTATATACATTTTTCTTGATTCTCTACTGTGCATAATCTGTTGTAATTCTCAAATAAGTGTTTACAATTAATCTTAATAACATTAACAAATCAATCTTTCTAACATACTTTTTATGCACTTGCAGTGCATTATATTTTTTTCTCTAACTGTATCCTGTTATTTTTTAATCATCTTGAAAATTATATTTGTTTCTTCTTTTTAATTTATTAAACAACTTGAGCCACTGTCTTCTATCCTTTGTTCTTGGGATGAATCTGTTCTGCTTTTGAGCAGCATCCCCTTAAACTGTTTCCATCCATGCAGTACTAATTCTATATCCTGTCTTGTGTTCTTGCTCTCAAAAACTCTAAATTCTTCATAATCTACTGTCCTGAAGTTGTAAACATATAATTTGGGCAGTACAGTTTCAAAGTACACCAAATTATTTTTCCCAATTTGTCTTGATTGCTGGAAAATACTGTATTACATCTGAGAAAATTACCAAGAAAGCAATAAATCATTAACCATGCATATATTGCACTTTGATTTTTGCTGCTGACATTTGTATTTGTTTTTCATTGTTTCTGTGAGAAACTTTGAAGTCTCCCATAAAAACCTCTTCTTCCTTTGCACATACTGTGTATTCTTAATTTCATTATACAGTGTTTAATTGTAATTGTTATCAGCAATTGGTGGTTTCTAGCTAACTTCCAACACTTCTAACAAAGATATTTTCAGCTTGAAAATCATGAAAGCACATCATACTATTTACATTTCCTATCAGGACATTAATATGATATGAAACTGTCTGAATGAGTAAAATTAAAACTCTCCAGTGGGTGATATGATGTTGGTAAAAATTTGGAATTATTTTCACTAAACGAGTAATTTTAGTCTAAGGCCTAGTCTAAGGGCTAAAGCCTGTTGTGTGCTCCAGGGTACATCATGCTTTAACGTTCATTCAATTCATTCACTTTAATGTTTCTTCTTCGTGTAAAATCAGAATTCTTCATTGAATATTTGCATGTGTAAATATAGTTTTCCACAAATGTTTATTTGCTAAAGCAGATTTGGCTCCACTAAAAAATCCTGCCACTGCTGTGATTGCAAATGTGAGAGACTAGATTAGCAATTCCATTCTTAATTTAAATTTGACTAACACAGTCTCCAATCTAATTAGGAAAGTATGTATGTATTGTTTCTTACTGATACACATTTGGTACCATTAACAAAGAGGCAAGTGGCTAGGGGAGTGGACATGCTGCCAACCTACAGTAAGAGAACAGCAGGGCGCATTCCCCTTCACTGTGTCCTGGAAATCCTTCTGACTCCTCGAGGGCAGTGAGCAGAATCTGAGAAGTACACTACAACAGGAAAGACTGTTGAATGCTCTCCTCATGTAATAAGATACAGAGTGGGTGAGAGTGAAGTGATGGAAGCAGATTGCTTTGTAATTAGATCAGAAAAAACACTAAATCACAAGACACAAAAACTATCAATGCAGAAAACCATCGTAGCCTCTGCATTCGGTTTAATACATCAGAGGCAAAAAATATAAACAACAGTCCAACGGAAATGATAAAAAGGGGATGTCAATGATTTCAAGATCACAGGGATGCGGTGATTCAGAAATTAAAATTTGTCTCTTATGCTGAAGTATATTAAAGATATAAATTATAAAAACCCTCAGGCTAACTCTCCCATCTATACTGTGTGTCAAAAAACATCCAGGAAATCTCTGAACACTCCCAAGTGCCCAACTACAATTACAAAAATGAAAAATAAAAACAAAGAGAATCCAACTTCATTGCAACCCATAATTATCTATTGCAAAAAATTTAATTATACCCATCATGAAAAAAAAAAAGTTAAAATAATGACATATTTTGTGCTGTTCCCTCTTCCACCCAGAGGAATTGCTGTAAACTTGGTTTTGGTGTAGCTACAATACATCTAAATGCAATTGCTGGAATAATTAGAAAACTCAATTTAGATGTTATGACGTGATTCCAAATGAATTTCATGAGTGATGTTTTCAGTGAAAAAAATGAAATGATTTACAAATGTTACATATTGGGTGACTGGCTCCCAAAGCCAGCACACTACTTTAGAAAGATAAAATCCTTACGATTAATGAGTTTGTCAATGAACAAAGACTTTCGTATTGAGACAAGTTTATGTTTGGATTGCTTTCCCTTTACTACAGTTTTACTGTATTCTGAGCAAAGCCAAGAGCACAAACTTACAATCAATTTACAGTTACAGCAAATGTAAAAGGACCTACCAAGCATTCTTTGCTTTTTTGAACAATGTCATTATATGACAAGTACCTATTTTTTTGGGTATAGTCCATGAAATTAGTCCACCGAACAAATTGTAAAATCTTAACTTGAGTTTGGAAACAACTCTGTTCTTTTCAGAGGCATTAATTATCTGTAGTCCTTCCCATTTCTTCCGATCCTCATGCTAGGGCATCCTTGTTTCCTTCATTTCTGAAAGAATGTTGAACTTATAAGCTTTGACCAAGTTTTTAAAAAAATATACTTTAAACTCAGAAGCTGGAATTAAGTATAATTATATACAGTATACTGAGAATCATTAAAAATGCAACTAATGTGATTCACTTAAATACTCTTTTGTAGTATTTTTGATACACATTGGTAAACATGTAGGTTTTTAATTATGTGGAGTGATTGCAAATAACTACAAAAACAACAGAGCCATTCTGTGATCTTCACGCTTTGTAGAAAACCAATATCAAACACTTTCTGAAGCCCTTTGAAAGGTGCTATGAGAGCTATAAAGGTAAAAAAGGAAGGTAAAATATCCCTTACAGAGAAACAGACAGAAGATTGTGTTGGTGTGGGGGTGTGAATCAATAACATATACTTAGTCTTTAAAACATGGTGAACAGCCACGCTGTGCTCTGACATTCGAAAGAAGCAGTTTAAAAATAAACTTTTTACAAAACCATTTGTTTGGCACTGGAACAAATCAAAATATCGATGCTACCTTTTTACATCCGCTATGACTGAATCTTGAAAAACAGTGAATTGATCTTTACGTGTTGCAGGAAAATCAACAGCATAATAATACAGCATCTGCTATCATTAAAAAATAAATACAAGTATTTTTTTTAAGTAATGAAAGCAATTCATGTATATTTACAAATATAGTTATGAAAGAGATTAGTAATGTTTTGTAGAAGCTAGGTTTTCTGTTTTAAAAGTGAATTTTTGAGTGATGTAAATCCAATTGAAAAAGTGCACTGAAGAAATATTTTTCTCAAGTTTAATTACATAAAATGTCCAGTAGATGTAAAGAAGACAACAAAAACATTCATCATCATATCATATTTTTGAAAAAATGAAATTGCTGAATGTTCTGCATACCCGCTGCACAGGGCTAATTTGTAGCCCTGATGCACATTATAAAACAACTTTATCTGATGTTTCAGGACAAGCCAGACCTTCTGAGACAATCTGTAACATGTATGAATAAAAATGTAGAAAAAGTCTGACTTATTAAGTTTTTTCAGATGAAAGCTGCACTTTGTCTTTGTTTATACTGTCCACTCAGAGTGGTACTATTATTTTTTTCACCTGATGTACAGTTAATTGAAATGTACGGCAAATATATCTTCACAATACGATCTTGATGCTTTTCAATATTATGTAAACATATGCCTGCAGTAAGGTGGAAACTAAACATATCATTTTAGACCACACTAAAGAAAGGAATATGTACTGGATTCTGGATTTTTTTTAGAAGGACTCTTGGCATGCTTCATTGTTGGAAATTTTCCTTAGTCACTGTTACTATTTAATTACAACACAAGAGGCTAAAATGTGAACTTTTCTTTCACTACTTTACAGGTGAGATGAAAGCGTCTCCATGGACCAATTTCCTCTACAGTACAAACAAACAACAATTATGGAACGAACCCTACTTACCTTCCAATTGGTTTTAGGCTGTGCAATGAGTGGAAAGGAAACGTTTGTTTGGATACATTCAACACTAAAATATTTATTTTACAAAGTGGTGCTTTTGAATCCACTTTGTATTCAACGTACATTAACTGCACTATAACAGTTGTATTTATAGAGAGCTGCACTTAAATGATTTATACATTATACTATTTAAGAGCTAAAATGCTTAACCTTAAAAAATGCATGAACTATTCTTGAGTGCCAGTGTTCTATATCAGATGGAAGATGTGCATTTAACTGAGATATTATATATATATACACATTCAGGTGGGTAGCTGCGTCAGCATGTGTAGGCTGCAAAGGAACAAATAATAGGTTTATTCCATGCTGAAAAGAGAAGAAAGAAAACACAACGTTTTGGCTGTGGAGCCTTCTTCAGGTGTGGGGAAGGCTCCACGGCTGAAACGTTGTGTTTTCTTTCTTCTCTTTTCAGCATGGAATAAACCTATTACTTGTTCTTACATACAGTATATACACGATATGTTCTAGAATAGTTACTCTGTTCAAACAACTGTATTCTAGAAACTGTTCAAAACAGAACAACAAAATCTGATCTTTTAGATTTCAATTTTAACATTGAAGTTCAAATTCAACTTTAAACTGCTGTCAGTACCAGGTGACTGGTGGGATTTTTCCTGCAGTCTGCACACTGCGCAGTTGCTTTTACAGCATTAACCACTTTGCAACTACTTTACAAGAGTAAAAAGTTGTCTCTGAAAGTAAGTCTGCATGGTTTTTGCAAGTTTTCCATGTCAATTTTTACTCCATGCTTTTCCATGGCTTTCCACAACTTGTCTCAAGCTTTGCCATTATCTTGTCTGTGCCTTACTATGTGATACACATGATTTGCCTGTGCTTTACTTTTTTTCACTGTGCTTTTACATTTGAATACCACGGTAAACTTTCATAAAACTGTTGAAGAGAACAGCTCACTCAAATTAGTGTTGTTACAGGAAACAGTGTTCGAGTAGGTAGCTGCATCAGCATGTGTACAGCAGGCTACAAAGGGTCAGGTCATGGGTAACTTTGTGTTTCTTTTCTTTGTCTTTCAACATGGAATTAACCTTTACTTGTTCCTTTGCAACATTCAGTGTTAGCTGCTTCCTGTCTTCATTACGCTCACTATCACTGGCTTCTCCACTCATGTCATGTTAGACTCAACACCTGACGTTTTCTTCACCTCTGGTGGCCATTCATCAATCTCCCTACATTATTGCATGAAGGCAGCAATAATAAATTCAATTTGAAAGGAGGATTCAAAGATTTGGAAACACGACAAGAAAGACATGCAATTTTAGATATAATTTTAAACATGTTCATGTCATTAGCAGAGCAATGCCTTTATCCAATTTTCCCTTTAGCTATACTTTTTATTCTCACATCAAAAGTCTCCTACATTTCCCTGGTGTCTTTTGGGCAAGACGTTATCCAGCTTTTCAGTTAGCTTTATTGAATTTACAGTATTACTTTATTCACCCCTTAACCTCTATTGAGATCGTTCTGCCTCCAGTCAGTCATGTGGTTTCGGTCTAAGTGCTAAAGAAACCCTATTTTTCTGGCTCCTTAGCAGCTGATTCTGCTCTAATATGACAAACATATATTTTTTTAAACTTTTATAATCTTTAAGACGGTAATTAGATATTAAGGTGTAGGAAAAGAAAGTAAAGTGAGTAACATTTGCAGATGAGAAGTTTGATTAGAATCTAATGAACAGCTCTGGAGATGACCTTGGAAACTTAACTTCACAATTAATGACAGTTCAGGAAAATCCTGGAACTTTCATCAGCGTTGATACAGCTCCTATTAGTCTCTCTCTATACATGTCGGGAATTAGTAACAAAAGATTGGCAGTACTCTCTTTCTTCTTTCAAAACCCACTCCTCAACAAAAACCACCCAAATGTACAGATAAACTTTAATACTGCTGTATTTTTTTTGTCCTGGAACAGAAGCAATTCCATGTGGTCTTATTCCAAGTAATTCCTATTCTTTTGGGTAATTGAGTAATTAAGTATTCCTATTCTTTTGGGAATTGGAGTATTCAGAAACATGAAAAGTATATAAAGTCAAACTTTGCAGATCAACCCTGTGGAACACTGGAAAAGGTACTGTCAGTTTGGACTCACTAGTGCATTTAGAACACAATATAGGAGTTGTTTCTATGGAGAGTAATAGGAGTCTTGAGCAACCTCTTTAACCGTATTGTTGAAACTTACTGCATGGAAAGATTTTCATGAATTTCTTGAATCATTAAATATTAGCAAGCAAATAAACAAAAATGGGAAAGTTGCAGTTATTAACTTTTCAAAAGTATATACATACTGTATATAAACAGTAAACCTGGTGTAGGAGTTTTGTGAATTTGCTGGGACAATTTATTAATTGTAGCAGTAAACCACTAGGTGATTCTTTTATGTCTATTAGACATAAACAATATAAGACATATAACCTGGATACAGATGGCAGATCTTATTGTGAGGGTGATCAAAATGCAAGGTATATAATCATGAAAAGATGCAAAACACAAAGAATATACTTCAAGGAATAAGCATTCAGGATACCATTTAGCTATACCGTTTCCATAATCAGTCTCATGAATATGAATTCTGCCTTAGCTTCATATTATAAGTAAATGCGTTACTCATATGAAATAAATTAATATCAACCCTTGTTGAAATACAATTGAATTCTCGAGATGCAATGTAGGATATTGGGTTACTTAACCAGATGTGGATTCGTATTTCCCGGGGCACGGACACAAAGACCAGCTGGTAGGCTCTGTTGCAGCAACATTCAATCGGCGTGATGCTGGCCAACCGGTCCTGGTGCAGATCCGAGTCAGAAGAAGGGAGGAGGGAGAAATCTGTCTGCGGCATGCAGGGCAGTCGTCGTTCTCCCAGGGATCTGCTAGTAGACTGGCTGACTAGTAGAGAGTCTCTATGGACAGAGGGTGACCGCGGGTCCGTGCAAGTCACTCTTTAGACAGGAAGAAGACTGGGTTGTTCTCGGCGCAGCGCTACTTCTGAATAAAACTATTGAGATTGTCGACAAGGGTCCAACTGTAGGCTTCTGTTGATCAGATGGAGCGTTCGCGTTGGCTTTTGCAGAATTCTGTCTGGTTACATACGGAATCCTTGGCCTCAGCGCTTAGAACAAAGTCCAAGTTCCAGTGCAGATAACACCGGCAGTCATGTGATTGTCTCTGAAGGTGCATGGAAATGGCCATGGAGAGCAAAGTTTTGAGCTCTGCAGTCTCTTTTTAACAGGGAACAGCTGTTGATTGGTTGAAAGTTTGGCGGGCATTTGAGACACACGTGGGGTTACCACGCCCTGCAGGTTCCTGATTGGTTGATCACTTCTTGGGATGAGTAACAATGAACTCTGACCCCCAGGACTGCAATCCAGATGTTCCCAAGAATCTCAGAGACAGATAAGCACTAGGAATGGCCATTGACCATGATAGCTAGGCATGGCTGGGCGCATCCCCAATTTTGGAACTGCTCCTTATCGGAGAGAAAACACTTTAAATCAGAAACTACATTACTAGATTCACTGTCGCTGCACCACAGAGATGAAGAAGTGAAATGTGGGCCTCATTTAGGAAAGCACAGCAACACTTAATTCTGTCTTATTAATAAGAATTGCAGCTACACTGGCACAGAAGACATAATGGTTTTGGTCCAATTGCTTTTGCACTTTCAAGTTTCTGCAACAACAGAAACACAAAAGCAATGTCAGCACTACATAATGTAGAATTATTTACAGAACAGAATGACTGATTTAGAATTTTTTTAATTGTTTAAATACTATGTCAGTATTGTGGGAATAAATGTCAGGACCAGGAGGCTTCAGTGATTTTAGTGTGCTGCTTGAAGTGGGACATACTGTATATATATATCACATATCGCATTGCAATATTACCACTTAACCACATTGCGGAAGGTGTTGCTGGGGTCTGTTAATTTAGCCTTCAACAAAATTTATGCTAAGATGCAATAAAGTTGACATGTTTTAGTAGCTCCAGTGACTAAACACTACACAATAAAAGACAGGAATAACACCCACAAAACATACCAAAAACAGGATAAATCAGATCAATGCCTGCTGCATATCAAAGGACAGAACCTAGAACAGGACAAGAAGTAATTACATATCAAAGAACAGGACAAGCCCTCAGATTGTGAAACAAACTTCTTTCTGACTGTATATAAGAGCTGGGAAACCCTTCCAGTTTGTCTGTTCTGCAGGGCAGACCCAGCGCGCATTGTTGTACTTATTGAGCTCAATAAACCTGAATCTGCACGAGACTGTCCTGCTTCTCTGATGAAGAATTTCCCACAACACTGCCGATTTTGTCAAGGTTTAGGTTTGATACTTTTAGTCTCGAATGGGGAAGGAATTTGTGCTCATAAATAGACTGGCCCTAGCATGATGTCTTTTACATTGCCTTTTATGAACTAGGAACAGCAAAGTGAGGGAGAAATTTTATTCACTCTGACAGGTGAACTAACTTTAAAATCACTGACTTTCAAAGACACAGTGAGAAAATGATCAAATGTAATGAATGGAAAATACTGAATAAACCTGATATTTTTTCTTCCTCCATGATGCATATAAAAAAATTAATGTAATGTTTGAAGCTGTTTTTTACATTTTTACAGCTCATGATCTTTATATTATGCAGTATCTTGACAAATAGGGTATTTCAATTCAATTAAACCTTATTTGTCATTATACTTACAAAGGTGCATAGTATAATGAAAAGTGTTGCAAAGCAGTGCAGTAGCAAATTAAAAACTACAATTGAATGAAACATTACCAAATATATTCTTGTTATCAGTTTTTCCTTAGTAAACTTAAAATAGATCACAGCTATAAACAAAAAACAGTGTAAACAGTATTATGTTATTTATGTTTCTGATTAACTAAAGAAAATAGCACATCAAATCCTCCAAGTTTAAATATTTGAAGTATTTCTCTGACTTTGCAAACACTGCTAGACAACCAGTAAAGAAAGTGATATTTTATCCCTTAAAAATGTCAAATATCAGTGGAAATAAAAAGAAAAATATCCTCTTACAAGTAAAGCATTCTATAAGAACATGTGTATTTGGAAGTATATGTAAAATGGAGCAATGCAATTCTGCATATTTACTTGGGTAAAGATCACAGCAAACTGGAGCCTATCACAAGCAAAAGTCACAAAGTGTCAGATTGAGAACTCACGACTGCTGTCCCTGAGGATGGAACTCAAGTCTATCACAGGACGAAGGAGAAATGGTTTAGAACAGCAAGTCAAATCTAGCTAACTTGTCTTTGTTTGGTAGGTACAGATGCAGCCATTCAAAACAAGTGAGGTACGCTGCGGTACAACACGATGGGCGTGTCGCATCAGAACGTGTCATATAGCGTCATACCGCATTTTACCGCATGCAAATTAGATGATGTTAATAGTATCCGGAATCACCTTGTAAAAGCACCAGGTGGAGGTAATAAAGCATAAACCTCTCATGTACAACATTTGAGCTGTCACCAGAAAACACCCAATTTCGAATCCGGATCACTGCTGAGGGACAATCTTTATCCAGTTAAGAATTTAAGTTGTGTACTCTTTAGACCTTTAATATAAACTGTGTATTACAGCATGTTAATCATTAGACATTAAAAAGTTTGTATATTTATATAAAAGCAAGATTGCTCAGTTGGACAAAAGTACACAACCTACCACCTTTATTATAAATATTTCAATTAAGCAGAAATATTTTATCAAAGTCTTTACCAAAGATATTACTAATAGTATTAATGATGAATGACTTTGGACAAGCTGTAAGCTCAAAGTATTACCCTGGCCCACTTTCTTTGTAACCATCTTTGTAAACGAGAATACTTTATTTTTTCATTGACAAAAAGTAACACCACATCATTTCGTTGATCCGATCACGTATTCATTTCCAATCAAAGTAAGTTTTGAGAATCTCAAATTCAGACGTGAGGTCTGGTGTTTGAACCCAGCTATCGCCATGAGTTTTCTTTTTACAAATAAACATTTCTTTGAAAAACTAACAAATATTATGGACACTATATTGTCATTTTTTATATTTCTAAATATCAAAACATGTTCAAAGCTAAGTCATTTATTAATAACAAATAATAATTTCAAACTGCTACTGATTACTGACAATAAATATTATCAAAACTATATTGTCATTACAAACATGTATGCCATATGGCGTACGCGTTACTGAAGCTAAAAGTTTAGCTTTTGTCACTAATGTAACCACTAAATAAAGACATAAATATAGAAATCCCTATGTTACAAACTGTATATGGCTGGTATTGGTACTTTAAAGAAAAAATACACACTAGTATTCCACTTTCTCCCTAAAAATTTTAAGCATAAAAGTCTTACATGTGGTTATTTTGGAAACGTTTTTACATGCTCCTTCTGACCATATTAAGTTTAATATGTGAATATTTAATACGTGAAAAAAGTGAATCCTGTTTTTTTTATGGTCTGTAGCTCAAATCCTGCTTAACTAAAAAATAGACACAAGAAGAGTAATATTGGACAATGTTGTGAGGCTAAAGAAATCAATAATGATATTAATTTCAAGATCTACTGTAAATATATTTAACGCATACGCCTGACATTACAGGCTGTGCCTGCTCGCCAGCATGGTGATGTCACCGTCTTTCCCTCTGAATAGCTAGCAGGGACCTCAGCCATTGGACAGAGCAGAGATCTCCCTTTAGATCTCCCTTCAGATTTAAAAGGTTATTTATAATATCTTCACATTAACATTGGGATGTTCTTCCAAGTGTAAAAAGAGGCAATACTCAACAAGAAACCTGGATTGCCCAGTGCTAAACTATTTGAACACAAGGAAAGCACACAAAACCCAACACAGATAAATCCTTAATACTTAACTTGATATTAAACAGAATGCCATTGTACCACCCTGATTCTACATATGTGACAAATAAATCTGTATTTTTTCTCTTATGAAGAGATGTTAAGAATAACAATATTAGATGTTGATCGTGGTTATAATAACTAGGGAAGGTGTGGTGGTGTAGCACTAGGGCCCTGGGCTCAATGCCTGGGGTGGCATCTTATCGCCAGCAGCCATATCACCCTGTAACTCACACCTGGCAGCCCACTGAAGCTAATCATGGCCTCCTAATAATCCTTATCTATGAATTGGCTTCATTACTCTGTTCTCCTCTCCACTGATAGCTGATGTGTGGTGAGCATTCTGGCGCACTATGGCTGCCGTCGCATCATCCAGGTGGATGCTGCACACTGGTGGTGGTGGAGGGGAGTCCCCATTACCTTTAAAGTGCTTTGAGTGGAGTGTCCAGTAAATCACTATATAAGTGTAAGCAATTATTATTATTATCTGCATGGAGCAATAACGTTCTTCCCATGTTTGTGTGCGTTTCCTCCCATAGACCAAAGACATGCTGGTGCTGTAGGTTATTTAGCTTCTGTAATATTGACCCTGTTGTGAGTGTGTGTGCTTGTGTCTGTGGATGGCCTTGATGGACGGGCGTCTTCCACAAGGTGTGTCCTGCCTTGTACCTTTGATGTAATAGGTACAGGCTCCCACACAATAAAGCAGTTAGAAAATGGATGGATAATAACTAGATGAAATGAGATAAATTTGAGTCACTAAGTTATTAATAAAACTTAAGATAACACTGACAAACAGAAATGTTAAAATAATCCATGTAATGATTTTTACATTTTAATTGAAACATGGTTGTAGTAACTGCTAGACTGCTTAATAAAAAGGCATTAAAATGTAATCATTTTTTTAATTAAAACTCAAAGTTTTTCAATTTGCTTGTTCTTGCACTGGTGCCACATTAAACATATGAAGAGTTGAAATATAAAACTCCACGTGAATAAAACAAATGCCAGGGCTCATAGTTAACTATGCAGTGGTTTGTGTCCAAATTCAACTCAATTTGTATGCATATTTGAAAACAATGATCACCATTACCATTGACTTTTAGCTCAGTGAATCATTCTTGCTACCTAAAAAAACAACCAATTTTAAACAAACTAGATTAAACAGAATCCCTTTGCACATCATCAGGACCCATGAGCTGAATTTCATTAAGAGACCCGCTGTTCCATGCAAAGTGTCTCTTGGGCCATACACTCATATATTCATCATATTGTATTCATGTTTTTGAAGATTCTGATTAATGTGAATTAAAAATTAAAAACAACAAATAAAAAATATGGTATGGTAAACATAATCATTATAATAATCATGGTTTGCTATGATGATATCTAATGTAATGTTTTTTGGAAATCTCTGAGGAATGATGTCACTATCCTGTATTTATTTTTCCAAAACCTGCCACAATAATACATAGTTTACATCTTGTACATATTACCAAAGTACTGAGCTCTGAATGTTTCAAAGCTATATGCACTGAAAGGCCTCCTCTTATTCGTAACTTTTCATATGTTCTTAAGTCATGTTTTAAATAATTTTCATAGGAAATGCCAGAGAGAAATATCTTTTAGGTTCTGTCCTTTTGAAATGCAATGCCAAACAGCCTTTTTGTAGAGAATATTTGTTAGAAAATAATGCTTTCATGCTAAAAGGACACTTCTTTCCTTTTTAAGATGTGTTTAATGTTTGAACTTTAATGAAAACTGTGAGAGCTCCTAGAGCTCAATAAAAAATCTGTTACAATTTCTAAAACAATAGTCTGACACAGGGTGTCCACCCACAGTTTGCCCAGCTTGCAAGTAAACAATGTCACTTTGAGGGGTGGGTTGAATTTGATGTAAACCATTTTCACACAGCATGTAAAACACTAACACTTTCAGCAATGTGTCCTGCAGAGTTTACTGCACAGTTTAAGATCACAGTAAACCAGTAGCTCTATGGGTAAAGTAAACCGAGTATCTTAAATATATCAATTACGGAAATAACCCTAAATATTTAATCACATCTTTATCAGTTATTCCATATGAAGATTGCTTACATATGGGTTTATTCGAGATT
Organism: Atractosteus spatula; assembly: GCF_055471065.1. Lineage (NCBI taxonomy): Eukaryota > Metazoa > Chordata > Actinopteri > Semionotiformes > Lepisosteidae > Atractosteus > Atractosteus spatula. Next base: position 41,484,190 of record NC_142711.1, read on the forward strand.
GTGTGCAAACATTGCATAAATTGTATTATCGGCAATAATACAAAGAGGTTAATTCATGTACTTATAGTGGAATTGTGAAGTTCATGGGGGTGTACAACTAGCAGTCATACATTTGTTATATGATAATGGACTTCAGAAACAGCTAAAAATCTATTTTATTTATATTGCTGATATATAATATATATAGATAATTATAAGCCAACCCTATTTAATGACATGATTGCTTTCTTACCCTGTTTGTCAGAGCAGTAAAAGGAGCACATCCTTGGATTTTGTCAAACAATAAAAACAGAGACGGACAATCAGAAGTTCAGGAGGTCAAATTCTTATTTCTCACTTCCTCTCTCCTAATTACAGTATAAATTCACATTGGTGGCACACAGTACTATGGGAATCTTTTCAAGCACCCCTCCCTCCATCCCAACTTCACTGTCACAGCAATTTCTCCCCAGTTCAGTCCTCCTACAGTAAGTGTGAGGGGGTGTGACAGTTTGTAGAAGTCCATTCAACCATTTTCTAACTGCTTCTTATTCAAGGTCACAGGGGAGCCGAAGCCTATCCCAGGAAACAGCAAGTGCAATGCAGCATATATCCTAGATGTATTGCCAATCCATTACAGGCAGGAACACAGACACACACACATCTAGAGGCAGTTTTTTCAGAAGCCAATTAACAGTTTCTAGAAGCTGCAAATTAAATTAAAATAAGCATATACAATTCAAGACTGTATGAACAAGTTAAAATACCTTGCTAAATGGTGTTCAATGTAGACAAGATAAGTGCACGGTGTTGTATGCATGTACCAAAAAACAAACTACAAATACACATTAGAAAACATGCGCTTGATGAGGCTACTTACACTATGAAAAAATCTTGGGGGTTGACACATCTTACATCTTCTAGACAATGGTGTGAAGTAATAAAAAGGTGTAATGTTCAGTGGGACTCGCCGTGGATTGGGAGTTGCAAGATGAACCCTCTCGCTGGGCGAAAGGCAGATGAGACCCAGGGGAACTACGGACAGCGTGCTGACAGAGGCCACAGTGCAGTATTGCAAGCAGGCAAGGTTGGAGAGCCAGAGTCGGGATGGTGTAGCAGGCAGGAGTTCAAAGTAGAGCTGACAGGAACGAAGAGTCACAGCTGCACAGGCAGGTAGCCACACACCAGTTACAGAGTTGCAGGCAGACCACTGAAGTGAAAACAAGGGAAAGCACCAGGGAAAGATCCGAAAGGATAAATTCAAAACAGGTGAGAGGTTGTAGCTCTGGAAAGAATTGGTCTGGCTCTGGCAATCCATGTCATACAGCACATGGGAGACTTAAATGAACCAAGAGGAAGATCTAGAAAACATGGTTGAGGGAACAACCACAAGTCAAGCCAAGCCAAGAGAACTTCAAAACACAGGAGTCTTCAAGACACAAAGGGAACAAGCTTGAGGCCTGGGAGATTGAGCAGACCTTAAATATCCTTAAATCACTTGAAGCAAGCAAGGTAGTAAACTGCCTCCAGGTGATACAAGTCTAATTTTGTTAGGATATTTAAAGTAATGTAATGCCTTGAGTCATAGGAATGCCAAGATGTTGAGCTATGTGACCACAGTTGAAGAAAGAATTTGATCTGAAGAGCCGCTGATGTGAGACTGAACAATGGGAGTGTAGAAGAATGTCTACACCTAACTCATGCAAAAGCATGGCAGTGAAACTGGTCTGGCCAAAGCTGTGAGACGGAGAAACAAATCAGTGATTCTCTGCATCTCAGCTCCAGGCTTGAAATGACACTGCTGTCTGTTATAAGAGAACTAATCTGCACTTTGCAAAGCAGACAGATGTGTTCTGAGTGAATACATTTGGTGGGTGAATAGCAACCGCGTATACAGTACAATTGTGGCAGTTGTATGAGTTGTGTTAGAGAACAGGGCTGCCTGAGAGAAGTAATTGTGAAAAAGATCTTCTTTAGAAGGGGACCGAAATAATTGCAAAGGTCCCTGAGGGGACTTTGATGTTTAAAGAGACAGCCTGTTCTAGGATGTAGAGAGAATAGGGTTGTCTAAGTCTAAGATGTCTGCTGAGTGAATATGTTTTATGTTTAGTAATCGTGAGTTAGTGTGTGAACATAAGAGTGCAGGGTGTAATAGAGAGGCCCTACGTGTGGAGGACAGATTGGTGGAAAAGGATCTTGTCCTAATACTGACTTCTGGGCTCCATGAAGGTACAGTAGCACTTCCCTAGGCAGGGTGTGAGAGGGTGTTATAGTTCCCTAGGGTATCTTCTAAGAGTTATGTGAGACAGCAAGGCCTGCACATGGGGAAGGTATGCCAGAAGCTATATGAGAGATGAGTGAGACAGCAAGATCTGGCGGTGGGCCACCAGACAAGCCAACAGCAGAGTAAAAGAAAGCTACATCACTGAGTGAGGAGGCTCCATGACACAGTCCACATAGGAGCAGGAATGGGCTCTATATGCGGTATAGCAAGAGTGGAATCCATGGGCAGTGTCTATGAGTGAGGAGATTCCTAGATAAAGAAAAAAGGGTCATTGTGGAGCAGGGGAACTCCTAGTAAAGAATCACCAGAGAGCAGGAGAAGGCTACTGTAAAGTAGCAGCCTTGGTTGTTGCCGTGTCAGCCCAGCAATAAGGAAATGAATGCTGCAGAGTTGAGAGAGATTCCACTGCTACTTCCCAAAAGAAACAAATATGAAAGAGGTGGCTGTCTATTCCTGCCTGAGCCTGCAAGTGATGGCAAGTGATACTGTATAAGCAAAGATGTGAGTTATCCTCAAGCTTGACCTTGATGGGATTGTTGGCCAAGGCATTTGCCATATGAATGCGATATAATGAGAGTTATGTGATGACACTGATGAGGGCAATACAGTATGTCTTGAACACAGGACTCAGCCTGAGAGTCCACAAACCAAGGGCTCAGAGATTATTTAAGAGTGAATGAGCTTGGACTGAGTGAACATCAGAAAATAAAATTGTATGCCTCGTGTCCTAGGTACCCCGGTGAAGGGACACTACTCGCAGAGGAGATTATGTGTGATAGAGGACAAACTTTGCAAAATGTTCCTCCAACAAGCTAAGAGATGCATGTCAAGCATCATGGGCCTGCCTGAATTACACCCCTTTTGTGATGGCTGTTCCATGTGGGATCGTAATAATTAAAAATGTAGAAATAAAACTCAAGCAATGGAATGTTAAAATTGAATACATTAAAATTAAGAACACAAGGGATCTGATCCAAGTATTTAAAATGCTCAAAGGGATTGCAAAAGTCAACTTAGTGGACTTCGGAAACAACAGTAAACAGAAATAAACTGTAAACCACACAGAAGTGCATTTACAAGGGAGAACAGTGGGGACTCTTTACCCAAAGGGTTGTGGCGGAATACAACAATCCACCAAGACATGTTTTGCGATTATTTTAGAAAATAAGGTTATTAGATCAATTAGCTATTAATTACCAAGTGGGCTAGATCAGTCAAATGACCTCATTTATAACCTTTCTTGGTTAAAAATGAATGAGATATACACCATCACTATATACAATTATCTTGATCCACTTCATTTTCTTGTCCTTGAGTTTTCAGTCCTTGTTTACGAAATCTTTGTGTAAATTGAAAAGATGGGATAAGCACATTATTATCAACTATTACCAGTTTTCAACTTCTGACTGTTGGTTCAAACACTGTAAAAATGAGAGGAGGCCATTCAGTCCATCTAGTCAATTTGGTATTTAACTTTCAATATGGTATAGTCACAGTGTCATTAGCTGTAACCTTGGTTTTTTAACCTTTTGTGATGTGTTTTATTTATGAATAGAGCCTCTTTAATCTCCTGTTATTCTGATGCAGAATGTGAGCATTTAAGTTCTTATTATGTTTTCTTTATTAAGAAAATCATTTAATTAGAAATAATGAAGTATAGCCTTCAGAAGACAAGCAATGGAAGCCTGAAGAAAAATAAAGAAAAAATGTTTTTGATATAATTTCAAACTTTTTATAATATACTATGTGGTAATATATTTCAAAGACTATTTTTTAAATATTGTATTAAAAAAATAAATAGTAATACTGTATGTGTAATCCAGAAATATGGATTACGTTTTGTTTGATCTTCTTGAGAGGGAATGAATTTGTCTACCAGACACAGTGCTATATTTTGTAATGTTAGAACAACACATACAAAAAAGCCTTAGCCCTTAAACCTATCTTTTCTTTATGTGTAGATGTATTTGTCATTCTGTTGGTTGCTTGCATTTCAGATCACAGGCAACCAGTAAGTTTCCATCATATTTTCTCCACTGCAACATTAGACTAGAATTATTTTTGGGTGAACAGTTTTTAGACAGAAAAGATTGGCTACTCGCAGTCATCATAGTGTTTTTTTTTAATAATCCTTATGTTTTGTACAGTACATCATATTTTAGATATCTTGAATTGTAAAACTCAGTGGACATCTGCGATTGTTAGTTGTACTACAGTTTTAAGCACTTAGCTAAAATCTATGAACACTATGTAGCGGCAATGCTTGTTAATAAGACAGAATTAAGCGTTGGTATGCTGTCTTAAAGGAGGCCCCATCTCACCCTCCATCTCTGTGGTGCAGCCACAGAGAAAGAATTCATGCAGGCTGATTTAAGATGTTTTCTTTTGATAAGAAGCAAGCTCCCAGACGGGGATGCACTTAGCTAAGCCTGGCTATCATGATCAATGGTCATCCATTGGCGCCTATCTGTCTAGGGAGTGCCAGATGGACATCTGGACTGCATTCCTAAGTGTCAGGAGTAAGTGACTCATATCTCACCTTGATCAACCAATCAGGGACTGGTAGGGCCGAGTAACCCACGTGGGACTCTGATGCCCATGGAACTTTCAGCCAATCAATGAGCTGAAGTTCCTCCAGGTAAAAACAGGCAACACAGAGAGCCTGAGAGATTCAGATTCAATAGATTCAGTGGACTTCTGTGGACTTTTCTAAAGGGAATTCAAAGGAGAATTCCAGGGCAGGACAGCCCAGGAGCAGAAGGCTCCCAAGGGCAGGACATTCTCGCAGCGCACCTCCTGACCATCCTGAGACTCAGCCCGGACAACCACGGAACGGCCAGTGTGTCCGAGTGCCAGAACTTTCCTTTGTTCTAAGAGTCTAGAGCGGAGGTTGCCAGAGAGTAACAAGAGGATCCACCCGAGGTTAGCAACAGCAGCAGGCCTCGTGAACAGGTTGGAACTGTGGACAGCTGAATCACTATTCAGAACTAGCGCTTCATCAGGAACGAACCGGTCCTCTTCCTGACTTGCTGGGATCCACAGTCATCTTTTCTCCTGTGCACAAACTTTGCTAGTTAAAGCCAACACTAACTAGCCGGTCAGTGAGCATCAGCAGCGCACCATCGCAAGCCGCACAGCACAGCCTGGCACGGAGCCAGAGAGCGCGGATTGGACAGCAACAGCCTGCAACTGTTTCTTTGTGGCCGCAGGAGATATGAATCCCCAGAAATTGGATGAGTATTCAACTTCACTGCATTACAGCTCGAGAATTCAATTGTTATCCCAACCAGTTGATATCAATTTAATTCCTAAGAGTTATGTACTTGTTTTGAGTATCTAATGTAGAAGTTATAACCAAGTTCATTTACGAAACGGTCTAAATGAATGATATACTGAACGTATGTCCTCTTGATATATGTAACTCTTCGTAACTGATTGAATATATACCTTTTGTATTCTGATAACCCTCTCGATAAGATCTGTTAGGTTTATATGCATATTCTATGTATTAATAAATGTATCCTCGTGTATTAGTACCTGTGTGTGTGCGTTGTTTGAGTTATGTCGCATGGTTGGATTCTAAAGCCATCGCAAGAATCAATTTTGTGATTTACTGCTACAATTAATAATTGTCCCAGTAAATGCCCAAACCCTACAGAACTGGTGCCTTCAGAGAGCCACTACATTTACATTTTGGCTATGGCAACGTTACATATTTGGCGTCCCTGGGCCGGCTATGATTACAACTATAAAACTGTTCTTTTAGCCATTTTGTTTACCTCCTGTATTCCGCACATACATCCTGTCACACATACCTTAGAAAGCTAGAAAAAACAGGGCAAACATGTTGGAATACCCAATTGTTTATTAAGTATCAAATCATAAGCATACAAAACATATATAGATATAACCATTTAGCAAATAAAATACAAGGAGAAAACTTGTCAGAGAAAGTTGTGAAACTACATCTCCAAAGATATTTTTTGAGATATTCCAAAGATATATTTTGAATCAAAGGATTCTAATTTTTTCTATTCTAAATAATAGGATGTCAGAGTATTTATGGAATTAATCTATTGGAGCAAGACCATTTTGATGTAAATGACAAAATAAAAGGTACATATTGAAGGTCTGGAGCTGAAGAAGTAACAGAACCACAGTGAGTGAGGGGTGACTATGATGGGAAGTATAACGGATTCAGTGGTTTGGGTAAAATGTAATATTACAAGAAGATAATGTACACTCTTCCAAGAAATGCAAAACAGCCTTTTCATATTTGAGTATGCTTCATGTTAGATTGTTACATCAATTGATGACTGATGTCTGGAAAATTATTAATTTACTTAATGTGCAAAGTACTATAAATGGCATCTCCCTAGATTTTCTAATGGAAAATTATTCAAGAAAACAACAACAACTTTATTACTTGAAGATATCCTTTGATTAAAAACATCAGTTAAGAGGACAAAAAAAGTGTGTTTAAATACAGTAAACATCTAAAAAGCTATAAAATTTTATTGTATTTTATGACCCTTATAATCTGTGCAAATGTTTATCTAATGCAATTACAGATAGAGTAATCTTTGTGCTTTTAAAACCACAGTGCTCTATTTCATTTCCTTTTTGCAGCCAATAAGGCAGAACATAATTAATGTCATGTTAGATGAGGCAATTAAACTTGCAGTTATTTCCTTTAGTACTCTAAGAAAAATATTTTACAGTTATTTGTATTCCAGGTTGAAAAAAAAACATTCTCCAATAAAAACTCCTCAATAAAACCCTTTTAATGTTTTTTTTGTGCATGTGCCTACAGCTAACCTTGTATTCTTATAAATTCTTTTACCTTGGTATGGTCAATATTATAATATTAATATTATTGGTGTATTTAGTAACCCTGCCTGTAAAAAGTCAAAACACAGAGGTAAAGTAAAAATGAATAAATGAAAGCGAAAACCCTACAGTATATTTATATGGTCAGTAAATTGCACTGGAAGGGCAACATACATTTATAACGAACTTGATATCTTGTTTTTTTAGAACCAGGTTTATCAGGGTTTATGGCAGAATGTCATCTCCAGGATATGTAAAGTACTGCTAGTATAGCTAGAAGCTAAAGACTAGCAAGCAGGAGTGGGAGTCAATACTGGTAATATGTTATGCACACAGCACCAAAGAGGAGGACACAACCAACCAAACTCATGGTTTGGTGGACAAATGCGTTTTGAAACGTGAGCCAATAAGCAGCTTAACTTCTAGGCTATTGCTGGCTTTCCTGCACTTCTCTGGAAGACTATACTTACTATAATTAGTAGGTCATTGAAGAGCTTAGGCTTTTGTTTGGTTTGTGTGAGAGTGTTTGCCTTTACACTGGCTGCTTTGTATTTTACTTTGACCCTTCCTCAGCCTTCCTGTTTATGACACCCCACTCCAGGGCCACAGGCCAGCTAGGAGGATCTGTACTAGAAGACTGCTTGGTTAATATGAATATACTCACCTAAATATGTCCTAATTACAAAGAATGACCTACTTTACAGCATAAAAATTCATTATTAAATTTGACAAAATTATTAAATAGATAATCATATGTCAATATCAATTTCCCTATGGGATTAATAAAGTATTATCTATCTAATAACAATATTTTTCTTCCTTGTTTTTTAAGTTACTTTCCCACTTATCCTTGCCTCTCGACATGAGGTGTGTGTTTGGCAAAGCTGTCTCCCTGTTCTTATTCTCCTGCTGTCAGATAAAGTAAGTTTATATTTTCTTTGCTTCCATTCACTGTTTTAGCATTTCTTTTGATTAACAAGTTTCTCATATGTTGTTGAGACAAGTCGTAATGAGCATGACCAATGACAATGAATTTTGTTTTCCATCAAGCTTCTTTTTTAACAATCTCACTAATATAAACTCACTAATGTTGTTCAAACTTGATATAATAAGACTACTTTTTGAATAATGTTCTCCCTCTCACATAACAAACAATTAGTGTGGCACTATATACTAAAGATCCATGTTATGTGCTTCTAATAACTGGTTTGAAAGTATTGCACTATGTGGTCAATCATTGTTTCCTTCCATCTTCATTACTTATGCAACCAAAGATTACGATTTTGTGTAAGCAAAATTTTATATCCCTTAGAAAGCAATATATTTAAAAACCAGACAATAGTAGGTAAAGCAAAGTGAATTGACCACAGTGTGCTCAGAAGCAGGATGCAGAAACCATCAAGCCTGGCGTATACCTTAAAAAAACAACAGCGATGTGTTTTCACAATGCCTTTCTAATCTAATATTGTTGTCTAGACATCAAAAATGTTATTCGGTATTGTGAAGAGATTCATAAGAAATAAAATGTAAATTTTATACATCTATAGTTTTAGCATAGAAAGTGGTTTTAATTAGAATAAGAATACTGTTCATGACATGTTTTAGGAATGAGAAATTGTTAAGCAATTGACCACTACAATTCTTGTACCAGCACGAATTTGTTCAAAATATCTTTTGTCATTGTCATGCTATGAGATCCATAGTGTCTACAGAAACTTACTCTTAATAATAAGATCACTATATTGGCCATATTCAATTTCTTGTATTAGGAACTTGTCTTTTCGCATACCCCAACTTGCTCTCCATGAGACACACAAGCATCCAGACAGGGAGAGAGAAGCTTGGGGTCAGAGCCCAGAATCAGCTATTTATATGGCGCCTCTGGAGCAGTTGGAGTTAAGGGCCTTGCTCAGGGGCTCAATAGAGTAGGATTCCTCTGCTGGTCATGGGAGACGAACAAGCATACTACCATCCACAGGTGCAGATCCTTAGCCACAGAGCCACCACACCAATTTTTTTTTCCAATTACAAGCTTTATTGTTCCCTAGGGGAAATTTGTTTTATGGCACAGTCAGACTCAACATAATGAGAATACACATTTTCAACTCAGAAGAGAATACAGCAGTGTTACAGGAGAAAGAAACAAGAGACAAGAGACAAGGTGGTTACTTTGCATTGTTTAAGAGTGTGATTGCAGTGGGGATGAAAGATTTCCTGAGTCTGTTGGTTTTACACCTGGGAGCACAGAGGCATCTCCCAGATGTGTGAATTCACAGTGGAGGAGGTGAGACACACATTCCATGATGCTTTTGGCTTTCTTAGTCACCCTCTGTTTGTAAAGGATGCTTAAGTTCATTTGATTATTCCTGATTATTTTGCCACTTATATTTACTAATTTACCCAGTCTATTACAGTTACCAGTACTTATGTTGCCAAACCAACAAGTGAAGCAGTATGTTAAGACACTTTCAATAAATTATTTGTAGAAAAGTGTAAGAATAGTTTTATCCACCTTAAAGTACCTGAGTTTTCTAAGAAAGAAGAGTCTCTGTTGGCCTTTTTTATAGATCAGGTCGCAATATTTGTCCCATTTTAGGTTATTGTCAATGACCAGTCCCAAGTACTTATAGTCATCGACAATTTCATCAGGCTGACCATCAATTACAGTGGGTTGAGGGGGTGTGGTATTTTTCCTAAAATCAATAATCAGTTACTTTGTTTTTGAAACATTTAACTTTAGGGAAGACTTGTTGCACCAATTAGCAAAATCATTTAGAATGGGCCCATGATGGTATTCTGTGTTCTTTAATAAATTGACCAGAGCTGTGTCATCAGCAAACTTAATGAGGTGTCTATCTGTGTGTTTGCTTATGCAATCATTGGTGTACAAAATGTACAGCAGAGGGGACAAGACACAGCCCTGTGGTGATCCAGTTGATGTACTGTATAGCGAATGTCAGATAAGCACTTCCCCAGTTTGACCTGTTGAGACCTGTTAGTTAGGAAGTCTAGCACACACCGTATCAAGTTCTCATTCAGAAAGAAGTGCTTTGAGAGTTTCTGTGCAAGCAACAATGGTTGTATTGTGTTAAAAGCAGAGGAGAAGTCAGCAAATAAAATCCTTACAAAGGTCCACGGTTGTTATAATAATAATAATAATAATAATTTCTTACACTTATATAGCGGTTTTCTGGACACTCCACTCAAAGCACTTTACAGGTAATGGGGACTCCCCTCCACCACCACCAATGTGCAGCACATTGTGCAGCACGCTCACCACACAACAGCTATCAGTGGGGAGGAGAGCAGAGTAATGAAACCAATTCATGGATGGGGATTATTAGGAGGCCATGATTGGTAATGGCCAATGGCCAGGACGCTGGGGTAACACCCCTACTCTTTTCGAGAAACGCCCTGGGATGACCACAGAGAGTCAGGATCTTGGTTTTACGCCTCATCTAAAGGACTGTGCCTGTTTACAATATAGTGTCCCTGTCACTATACTGGGGCATTAGGACCCACATGGACCACAGGGTGAATGCCTCCTGCTGACCCCACTAACACCTCTTCCAACAGCAACCTTAGTTTTTCCCAGGAGGTCTCCCATCAAGGTACTGACCAGGCTCACACCTGCTTAGCTTCACTGGGTTGCAGGGTGAAATTGCTGCTGGCCATTGTTGTTGATATGTTGATAGACCAGATTTAACAATGTGTGTATTGTTAAAACTCCTCTCCTTTACCTGTATGCAAACTGCAGGGGGTCGATGAAGGCTTGTGTGATCTTTGTGATGTGTTGCTTCACTATTCTCTCAAGAGCTTTCATTGGGAGAGACCATCCACCGCCTCTTACAAACAGCTGCATTTACAGATACCTGCCATGTATTTGCCTTTGTAGAGGGTGCCAACCCAAAACCAATAAGGCTTAATTGGTTGATTAAAGAAAAAAACAAAACCCAGAGACTATAAGGCTTATGCCACTCCCATCAGCATTAACTAAGTGATTGCAATGAAATTATAGCTAATTACTTTGCTCAGTCATGTTATCTAAATCATAAATAAGCTACATACGTTATCAGTTCTAGGTAAACTACAGTATATTTCACATATTTGCATGGTCAGTTGCTCTCATAATTAAGAGATAACGAACAATATAATTCACTCTTGTTTATTATCTAATCAAGAACACATGCTCTGTTTGTAGTCTGTATGGAAGGACTTAAATATACATGATACATGATGATAAACTAAAACCATAGTACAAAGGTTCTTAACCTTTTCTTAACCTTTTTTGGCCAGGACTCAGATTGAATCTGGGAGTCAGCTTCATAATCCATGGTTCATGCACTTGCATAGAAGGAAATTTTAATTTATTAAAGATGATCATGGTGACCCACTCTAAATGGAATTGGAACCCTTTTTTGGGTTGCAACCCATAGTTTAAGAACCCCTGTCATAGTAGAACAGAGGAAAATGTCTCTAATAGGCCACCACAGAACAGCAATTGTTATAAGAAAAATAAACTCTTAAGTCATGCTGTATGAATTTTCATTTATAAAAGCTCTTAATTCAAAATGAAATTATATAAATTAAAAATTAGAAACAAAATGTACTGACCATCAATTTATTGTCCTGAACCCTTCTGTTTAGTATTATGAAAGGTTTGATATTATGAAATATAACAATTAGAAAAAAATACAATAAAAACAAGATATGTCATGTCATGTCATTTGCCAAACCGCTTTATACCATACGGTGTTGCTGGAAGCAAGATAACTCCCTACTCTTATTGAGAAATGCCCGGGGATCTTTAATGACCACTGAGAGTCAAGACCTCGGTTTAATGTCTCATCCGAAAGACGGAAATAAGTTATGTAATTAAGGATATTGTAAAGGACACATAAATACAACACTTTTTGGTTGGATTTCTGTAAATATTTCCCTCATGTTTATGCTTCCCAATTCTTCTTGTTTGTATGTTGGGGTAGGAAGGTAATTTCACTGTGGTGTCCTTTTAGCACAGGATCCCTAGCTCTGTGGATAAGCTGTGGTTATAGAAAGCCTATAGTGTACAGAGAAGATGTGAACGAAGTGGTCCTAGTGGGGTAATTGCATGTTATGTTTCTGCATTTAGTTCTTTCTTGTGTTATCCTATATAGCCTTATCTCATTATTTCTGTTAAAATCAATACAGTGTTTTGAAGCATGTGAATCGTGGTTTTCCAGCAGAAGGAAGACTTTACCTTAGAAGAAGCTCTGAAGTGCCTTAGAAGAGAAAAGTGACAAAGTGGTGCCAAGCCTCCAGCCTCAACCATTTTCAAGTTCCAATAAAACCACAGTGCCCATATTGCACAAAATGCCAGTTTTATCACAGGGTGATTACAGGACAAGACAAAATAGAAAGGACTATTATCACTGACTAGTACATTAGCTGCAATGGAGAAAAGAACCCCACGCTCCAAACATATCATTGTTAGCATAATTCTTAGTGTCAAATGTAATTGACATTTCTGTCTGACATCTGGAAATAAAGACTTTATTTAAAAATTGATATGTTAAGTTAAATTGGCACAGACAGCTCTTCATCCTCAGGCAGACGAGGAATTAATCTGAGCATGTGTACAGTTCTCATGTGAGCCCTGGATGTGTCTCCCCCACTGATCCCCCATTCAAGCCCAGCTTCAATGCAGCACCCATAGGGGAGAGAGTAAATATGCTTGGTTGGACACTCCATGGGTTAGTGGATGTTAGTGAATGGGAGTCTCTCCTGATCCCTGGAGGCACCACTCTTGACATAGAGGAAAAATAGGATAAGGACAGGTTTCTGTCCAATGGTTGCAACAGCAGTAGAGTACATCAGGGTGCTTTCATTTTGTGCTGCAATGTCCCCTCTTTTGACAGTTCTTGCTGGCATAAAAGTGGTACACACTTTGTTGTGTTTTACAAAAGTCTTAGTTCTATTTGCTGTGTATCTTTAGAATTAACTAAAAGCATGTTATTATCTTTTGTTATTATGTTTGTATTCATAATTATGTTTCCCTGGGTGTTTATACTATATGCCCACGTTATGTGTCTGAGATGCTACAGACACTTTACTAATTTGTGCTGTGACTATAAATCTGTACTCTGAAATTAGACAGAAGAAATAAATATTGTTACAAAAAAGGTGATAAAATGAGAAAATAAGAGGCAATTTAATCCGAAATCTAAATCAAATAAGAAACATGTCCTGCCACCAAATTTCTATTCAAGCAAATTATAGAGATTAATAATTTCACCCCCTTAAATAGGGAATACCGAGAGTCCCCATGTGTTCTTCAGCACAGCTTGATAATAGAGGAATGACCAAGTAGCAATCTAAGATAGGATTAAACTTTATATTTCTTAACGATAAACACCACAACTACACAACACACAATGGTTACAGTATAAACACATCTTTACAAGTAATCATTTAATCACGGCCCTGCCTTACAGATTCTGTACGTAATCAGAGTCCTGTCTTCAACAGCCATGGAAAACTATAATACAAACACAAACAACCTTAATAAACCAAGAGTGAACCAGTGTCCTGTTAAATAACAAGGATTCAACCCAGGACTAAACTCATTCTATAAGCAGATGCAAACCAAGTGAATGGGAACCTACTTCTTCATTCTAAAGAAGGCATCACCCACGTATTTTTATTCTAATGATTCTGCAATTTAGGAAATCAGAATTTGCTCAGACAAATAAGCAAATGACTTTTATGAAGAGTATGTAAGAGTTGAGATTATCTGGACATACGGTGGTCTTTAAGTCTGTTTTGAAAGAGGAAGGACTCATGGAAGTCCTTTTATGATCATGATTATCATAATGAAGAAGTAAGGATTATTCCATGCTGAAAAGAGAAGAAATGAAACCCAACATTTTTCTTCGGGTGTGATTGTGATTATGATATGATAATGTTGATTATGATTATAATGTCTATTGATTATGATGATTATGATCATGTTGAATGATGAAATGATGAAAATGGATGAATACTAGTTTCCATTGATTAGGAAACAAAGCAAAGGTAAAAACAAATTTCTTGTTTTTGTTTAAATGCAATTTTAATACAACACTGCTGTTGTTTGCACATCTGTGATCTTGGACTAGAAAAAGTTCCATGAGGCTTTCATACTGTAACGTCAAGATATAATAAAATACAGTACAGTATGCAAACTACCTTGGCCTTCAAAATAACTTTTGTCATGTAGCATTTTTCCATAAACAATTTTGATATACAACATAATATACTTTAAATATGCAGAGTTCCACTTTAGTCATAATAACAGTTTTTGAGGCGAAAGCTGTTCATTCAAGTGGTTTTCTCCAAATAAAAAATGACAGAGAAAAAAATGTCACCAATCATTTTTTTAAATGAGATTTTATAAACATCATGCAATAGCAGGACTCAACCTGCTTCAAAGTTTTATGAAGTTCAGGTTCAGAGGAAATAATTTTGAAAATTCATTAACTTTTGTGGAAAAGCTATGGCTATGCCAACATAATTCTCCATATGGCATCTTCCCCTAAGCCTTTAAAAGTCTTTCAAATTTGACATTAGTTTTCCTCTGAGGTTTCTGTTCCTTAAGCAGAAATAATCTGAACAATAAGACTAAGGTTACAGGAATTTTTTTTAAATAATAATATGACAGAAGACAAAGGCTTTTATTAATAAAAAAAATTATGTATATTAGAATAATTAGTCAAGGACATTGCCAGACTAGCACAGTGTGTTGTGCCAGTCACACACTATTCTAACTTGTGAATTCCAAAGTCCAATCCTTTGGACTCACCATGGAGCTTTGGCAATGAGTATTGTGGGTCAACATTGACAAGGTGAAGTATAGAAGAACTCTTTCAGCCCTATAATCCAAACGCAAAACATCTTAACAGATCAAGAGCGAACCTATGTCGTATTAAATAACAAAGATTCACTTTGTTTACCTCTTAGGATTCCGGCATACTCAGCAAATATTTCTGGCATCCAAGCTTTCAATAACAGAACAGCCAAATGAAGATGTACCATTTGGAATATCTCTGCTACATTTTAGCTATACCTCAGCTATTGAAAAAGGTTTAAGTAAAATCAGTATTTTAATAGATTTAGTCTAAATACTATTGGATCAAAGTTACATTCTGTTGCAATATGAGTGGAAGACATACAGTATGAAAAGTTTTGTCTCCAGTGTTTTACTGTTGATTCTGAAGACCTTTGTCAGATCAACTTGTAGTCTTGTCTTAAAAAAATCTTAGTATTCTTTATATGTTTTTTCAGTCTGTCAGCATAGGTTGTTCCTTTACACCTTGGTAAGTATCTGGTGCATCTTCCCTATACGTAGAGCTATAAGTATCCCTAGAAGTATAAGAATTTATTTTAATGTGTGACAGAAAGAGACCAGAATGTGTGGTCTACAAATATCACTTCCTTTTTTTTTCTTCTTTGGTGGGTGTGGATTATAGTGTTATGTTGTTTATTTTTGTGTGAGTGCATTGTGTCTGTTGTGAGTATTTTTTTTTAATTATTTGATATAGTGGCGACAGCAGGGAAGCATTGCTACCTCACAGCGCTGTGGGCCTGGGTTAAATTCCTGGGGTGCTGAGTGGAGTTTGTATTTTCTCCCTGTGTTTGCAGGGGTTTCTTCCAGTTGCTCTGGTAGTTTAAATCCCTTCTGGGGGTGTGTATTATTGTGAATTTGTGTGACCCGTGATGGTTTGGCATCCCATCTACGCTGTATCCTGCCTTGCACCTGTTGCTTGCCTGAATAGGCTCCAGCTCCTCTGTGACCCTGAATTAGATAGAATGATTAGAAAATGAACGGTTAGAATTTGACATAGTAATACCTTATTGTAACTGATTAGCATGTATTAAAATTAATATTTAAACTACTTAACTACTTGTTTTGCCCAGTACACAGGTGGGCAGGGGGATCTGAAAGTGGAGAAAAGGACTCTGGCACCTGTAAATTTCATAGGAAATGTGATAGTCAGCTACAGTACCAGTATTGTCACCATTGTAACATTTGTTGACACTTATTACAGATTTTACTAGTTTGATAACTATACCAAATCATTTTTATAAATCAGGAAAAGAAGTGATCCTAAAACAGATCTCTGTGGTACTCCACTAATTATCTTCCTCAATTTGAGCATTCATTTCTTATCTACACTCTCTGTTTTCTATCCACTAATGCGTTTTCAATCCACATGCATTTATATGCATGTAAATATAAAATTTTACATGCATATAAAATTTGCCCTTCTAGAATTCATCTTTAGATCAGAAACTATTCATTTTGTGCAGAACTTTTATATATTGTAAGATGACCAGGGGAAGGGTCATTCATAACCGGTATTTCCGGAACTACCTGCTTAATGTACTCAACTACTGCCAGAGAAGAAATATATTCATGGTCTACACTGTTAACTTAAAACATATGAATAAAGGACATTTTTAATTGGTAAAACACTCCAGAATTTTTTGTTTTGTTTTATAAACAACATATCCTAGGGTGTAAAACCATGCAAATTGTACAAGTGTATTAGAGAATTCTGCACTATTTAATCATCCACTTTGACAAGCTGTTCTTACTCTTGTTCTTACTTTATGTTCTGTAGGCATGAGTATTGCATTATTATTTTGTATAGATGTTTGACACACTTTTGGCAAACTTTTTAAAATTTGTACAGTGTAATATAGATAGATAGATACTTTATTGATCCCGTGAGGGAAATTGCAGTGCAACAGCAGCTTAACACACACAACACAGCCACAGTGTAACGAATTATATAATAATAGTACAATACATACAATACAATACAAGAGTTACTCACAGTCCGGACGCACAAGAACAAACTAGAACAGAACAGTACACAGAAAATCGTATCACACTCATATCACACATATGAATATAAATATAGATGTAACTATAGATATAAATATAAATGTATTGCACAGGTCCCTGGCATATATTGCACAAAAAGTGGTTGTAAACGGGAAAAAGAAAAAGAAAAAGAAAGAGAACAGATGTAGCAGTAGATGTGTAGATGCGTTTAGTCCAGAAACAGGTCACTGTCGATGTTGCCTCTGCCAAGATGTAAAGTTTTTACATATATTTATATAACTCTAGAACATGAAAGGAAAACACATTATCTTGGAACATTGTACATTCAGTTCCAAGTTTGTTTTTGATGTCTTTGTGTAAAGCATTTTGCTAAATTTAAACTACAGCACTGCAGTTGAATAATTTGTATTCAACTGAAGACATTACAGTACTTTGGTGTTCATTGAAACTGAAGTTAAGCTGTTTTCTAAACATGGACATTTCAAACCTTAGTAATACGTTAAATTAATAATATGCCACAGTTTGGGTTATCATTCTGTAACATCCTGTGAAGCAAAAAAGGAGCTCCAATACACATTATATCAAACCAGTAAACACCTGAAAGAAATTAACAGATTCAAACTCATTCAAAACAAATGCTTAGACAAAAGAATCTTTTACTCTTTTACCCAATGTTCATATTTTTTTAAAAAAGGAAAATACCAACAATAAAAACATAAATATAGCAGTCCCTCTAATCAATAATAAAACTAACAAATAAAATTACCACACATACTGTATTCTGAGGAGATTCATATGGATATGTGTTTCCATGGTATCTATCTGATGAACTTAACCTTTAAAGAGGTTTTAAAAAAACGTATTACATGTAGAAATGTCACAAATAAAATATTAAACAAAAATATAAAAACACATTCCAATTAACACAGTGCCATCAGTCTGAAATCAGTAATAAAATCCAGCTCCCAGACCAGCTCCGGATGTTTTTAGCTTTTGAAAACAGGTTGTATTTAGTCATAGGTCAAATCTTACATGATCTTTTTTTAAAAAAGAAAAGAAATGAGAATTTCAAGCAAATACTGCCATAAAGACAAACCATCAATGATGGGATATAAAGCCAAAAAGAAATGAGAAACAAAATGCACATTAATGTACAGTATTGTGTGGAAGCAGTGCACACACAACTATTTGGACAGAGTGTTAATCTGTTTACTCAGGACTTTGGAACAAAGCAATGTTAAGCTTATACAGTACATTTGGTGTCATTTTTTCATAGCTAGTGAAAAATAAAAGCTATAACCGTTTAGAAGATAACTCTTCTTTTTTCCAAGATAACCTGAAAAATTAAGCTTTGAGTTTTATTTTTTTTATACATTAATGTGCCAATATCCAAGCAATTTCTGACCATAGACTAAAGAATGATTTCCTGATGTGAAAGGTTTAGTACATAATCACTGTTAAAATGTGATAAAGGTCTATTTGCCAGAAAATCTTCAAGCCCATGTTGCAATGTTTATATTTAAGCACAGGTTTTTGACTCACATACAAGACTTATTGCAGATATTGAAATGTGTTTATGTCACTGGTGCTTAAGGGAGTTATTGAAGACACTGGTGACACTAGACTGCCTGCACTGTCCACATGCCATATGCTGTTGACAGCTGTGTTGGTTAAATGAGCCAAAGATGTTTGCCTTTTCATTTGATTTTGGCTTCAATTTTGATTTCTGTTTACTTGTCATCTCTAAAATGAGATTGATTGTTCATTGACAAATGCAGAGTACTCACGTCCCCATGATGTAATCCTTAGCTTGTTGGAGTTATCCCCCATGAAGCAATTTTCAATCTGGCGGGAAAGTCTTCAAATCCTACCATTCCATAGAGGGAGCTACTGCAAAGGGCTTTTTTCCTAACTCAAAATACTATCTTAATAGTTCTTATAACATGGGGACTGCTTGTTCCGATTCCCCTCAATTTTAAGCTTTGTTCATCTGGCATTTTACTGACTTTACTTGAGTCCAAAATCATTTTACTTTCTCTTCTGTATTATTAGCATTCAAATATTCAAGCAGTTGCAGCAATAATACATATTTCTAATATTATTTTGTACTTCTGTTGTTCAAAAATTAGATGTGTTGGAGGAAATCAACTGAGTGTTCACGTATTTTGAGATTGTCTTAACCTGCTTGGCTGAAGGCTCATCGACTGAAGGACAAGTAGTAATAATAATAAATTCACATTATTTGCATATGTGAGTAAAGCATCAAACCTGTATCAATGTACAGTGTATTTCATAAGGAGTTTAACTATTGATTGTTACGGCTGTAGCTGGTCTCAATTAACCCCTCGTTATCCAATTTCCCTTACAGACCCCTTCCTTCACTATTTAAACCCTCAGTTCACCTGGTAACATTGCTTGTATTAGGATCTCTTCTGCCTCCTGAGTTCACCTCGCCCTTTCCTTAGTACCTGTTCTCCCTCGTCTGGACTTCCTCAACGTTGACTATTTGGTTTTTGGATTTCTCGCTCTAGCTTCGCCCTTATCGGATTTGTTTGCCTCTCTTCTTGTGTACTACCTGGACTTGACCCTGCCTGGAATAACCGACCACTCTACGTCGTCACCTGCCTTGAATACCTCAGCTACCGGACCTTGTCTGGAGACCCGCACAGGGTTAGTAAATTACATCGTTCTTACATTGATCACTCAAAACATTAACTGCATTAAGGAAACAATAACCTATAAATCACTTTTGGATCCTAGTTTGATGTATTATGGCTATACACTTGATAATTTACGACTGAGTGCTTAGGTGGAACAAAACCGAGACAACAGCAGGTTTCCCAGAAACTAAATCTGAGGAACGTGCTACAGTTTTTGATACATGGGAAAGATGAAAGATTCAGATTTTCAACTCCCTCTTCCTCATCTTTATGTGTTCCAAATGCTTTCTTTCTTCTGAAAAAAGTCTTATACTGTTATTTGTACATATTAATGGACATAGATTTTAGTACGGTCTCCTAATAACTTAAAACCAATCAGAAATAAAGAACTTACTATGAATTGACAAAGGATGTACTGATTAGCCTACATGTAAAACGAGGTAATCTGTGACAAATATTATTTTTTTAGTCCAGTCAAATTATAAGACCAACAAATTAAGGTTATGAATATAAAGGTTTAGAGTACTTAATATTTTGACACTAACTCACATGGCTGAGCTCAGTTAGGAAGACTGATACAGGGAGAATGCTGCAATGGTGTCACGATTGTAATCCCTCCCCCTTAAGGGTGCTCCGGCTCTTTCACATTTTAGTTGATTTTGTGCACCTGCTCCCAGTTCCTGTCCTTCCCTACAAAAGCCAGATGCTCACTCTGTTCTGGGCTCTGCATTGGAACACAGACGCCCAGAGGCCTGCCAACACCGAGTCGCCTTACGTCCGCGGCGCGAAGGCATAGGTCTCCTATCGGCATCCTGAACCAGCTGAGTCCAGGACTTGGAGCGCCTGGTCCCATTACCCCATTTATCTCCTCGACCCTTCGTCGGATCCCACTCTGGTTTTTAACTTTGTCATGTTTGTCTTGGATTGGATCACCCGGCTCTGGACTTTTGCCTGCTCTGGTTTTCCCTTCGGACTCCCCTTGGACTGTTTGCCTGGACCACGCCCCCCCGAGCACCTGCGCACCTTCGTCACGCCCCCGTTCGTCTACCAGCCCAGTTACTCGTCTCCTCCCCCTGTCTGTTCCCTCCCTTCCGGATTCTGCTGTCTGCATGCTTCGTAACAAATGGTGAAGTTGGGGTGAACGGCTGGGTGCTACAAAAGATGCATGCAGAGCAGGCCATGGCGTCAGCCATGGAATCAGCCATGGAGTATTTATACGAAGGGCAGCAAAAGTGTGACATTAGAATTTGCCCAAATTCTAATAATGACAAAAGGAGCCAACAAATACTGTATATAGGGATAGTATACTTAATACTACCATGGCTTAAGAATAACACTGTCCCCAAACACTAATGAACACAGAGCTAAGAACAAGCAGGTTTGGCTGAAAAGTTTCACTGGAACTGACGAGAACATACACATTGCATTGAATAAATGTGAAGTGTGTGCAATGCAGGCTTGAGCTTGTTTGAGTAGATTCAGATATGAAATGTTGTGGAATAACACTGATGTAGAATGTAGTGAATGAGAAGCACATATAATATGGGTGAGCAAACACCAGATCAGAGAACAGGTGGTACCACTATCACTAGCTCTAGCAGCAAATTGCTTGAGACTGGTGGACAGTGGAGGACACTGGTGCCCAAAAGAGTGGCCTGACGAGAAAGTAGAAAAAAATGGGTAGAGGGCTACCTTCTGTTTACGTTTGCTAGAACTGATGAGTATTCCAAGACTAACTCTGAAAAGCAGAACAAATATTGGCTATGTTCACTGTTGGAAGCATAAAGAGGGGAAAGAACTGAGGATCATCACTGCACCAGTTCAACACAAACAAAAGTAGGGGAAAAGGTTTGGGGAAAAACCTGTTGCTGTAGGAGCCAGGACCTTAACTTGGACATGGGCATCAGGGACGGTAAGGGCTGTGAATAAGGAGGCCCAGACACAATGAATATAGACTGAGGTCACAGGCACAGGGTGTTGGACACTTGACTAGAAATGTAGAGAAGGGGGAGCTTTGGAGAATGAAGCGAGCAGGATTAGCAGACAGAAAGGGAAGGAAAAGGTGGACAATGTGGCCGTAGTTACAAGCTTCAGGAAAACTGAAAGAATAGAGCAAACAGCATGGGAGGAGCAGAACTGTTTGTTTGGGGTAGGGTTAGGTTTTTAGGGTTCAGAATTTCCAGTTGAAGAGCTGCTTGTTTGAGAAGAGGTGATAAAGTGACTCAGGTCCTGGTTTGTACATGTAGGTGGTGAAACAAAGATAAGGTAGTAACACCAAGTTTGAAACATGTCTGTCTCTGACAAAACTGAAACACTGAATGCTAGAAAATATACATGCAGTTGTGAAAAGTTAGGGAGTATTAATTTATAGGGGAGTGGAAGTACACTGTTAGGATGTGACTTCCTCCTGAGCTTATGATAAAATAAACACCATTTAAAAAAGGGTTCTTACTTTGTATTCAGTCAGTTCTAGCTGTGTACTATATATTATTGGCTGACCACCTCATTTAAAGAGTGGTGTTTTTTAAACTGTTAAAATATGCCTAACTGCATACATTTATTTTTACATATTACAGAGCAAACCACCTCAGAATTATGTGATTTTTTTCTCAATAAAAGTTTGAATGTAATTTACTATCTGTTATTTTTATATTGCCAGTAGCGTAAAGTTATTGTTGCAGAACATACAGTATGCTTGCATTCAATACAGGTGTTTGTTCTGCATGATAAAAGTAATAAAAACATCACATATCTTAATGAATTCAATTAAATAATTGTTATTTTGTATTTGATTATTTAAATATTTGCCTAGTACCTACTGTAGTAAAAACAAATTTCCTGTGCAGTTTTCTTGTTATTTTAACAACTTGATTAGGTTTAAAAACACAATACAAAGACAATATGTCAGAATGTACACAAGAGCAATAAAGTAAAACTTACAGGGTTTACAGACCATTGGTAAATATAGACAGGGGATTAAACTATAGACAAATCTACAGTATATACACTGACCTTGTGTGAGAAGATTATTATAATGAAATCTCAAAATGCTTTTAAAAATTGAAGTGAATTCTGATAATAGATGATTCACAACCATAAAGAACATTTAATTTTTCAAAATGTTTTCTAGGGAATAATTTTTCTTGTGAAAATGCAAAGTTTTGTAGTTTGCAATTAATCATTATAATGTGGACATTATTAAAAAATGGTACCAAACGCAGTATTTTCTCAATAGCTACAGTAAAACTGTTATTATAAAGCAAAGTACAGTGTTGTTACTTAAGAAAGCATTTAATAAAAAAAAATTAATATACTGTAGTTTTATCACAGAAACCACAGCAATGAGTAATAAACTAAGAGAAATATACACAGAAGGAGCTACAGTAAAAATGAATGCCATACATTTTCTTCTTTGGACATTAATACATGATAGTATCAGAAGATTTTGTCATGGACTATCCCTTTGCAGCTGCAAAGGTGGGCGTCTTGTTCATTTATGGGCTCTTGGAATCCATTTCAGCATTTTCTTTATCTGATATTGCCCATTCACCTGTGTAGCACAAATACTGCTTTGCATACTTATTTTGACAGTCCTTCATTTTTTATATAATTTTTGCTGTCAAGGTCCATGTTTCCCATCTATATGTTAATAAATATATTGGTCAAATGCCTTTCATTTAATGTATAAACACAGCTTTAAAGCTAAAACAAATCATAGTAACAAGTCTGTGGTTTGACTGTGTTAAATACAGTTTTTAGCAATGTTTTTAAATGACCAGAAGTGGCACTAAGGTTTTATGATACAGTCAAACATAACATTGTAGTAATATTACACTTATAATTGTGGCATTTTTTTTTACGGAGACAAAGAATGTCACAAAATCCCATTAACTAACATTGTGTTAGATATATTTTGGTTGATATATCAACTATTAATGAATATTCAGATGCCATTCCCTAGAGCCTACAAATTAGTAACTCCACCACATTTGATTATATTGCAATTTTTAAAATTATTAGGATACATGGATTTCCTTGTTGAATATTGTATATTATTTCAAAAGCTCTGCAATCCATTTTATTTACATATTTGCAGCAAAACAAGTAGTGTCAACCAAACGCCGCAACAAACTTTGTACCTTGAAAAAGAAACAAAAGAATATGAATGAAATGCAGAAAAGAAAGGGCCATTTAGGGTGCATTCTCTTTGCTTTACAATTTAGTAAAATGTTAAATTTAGCGGTGGCTGAGAATACTGAAAACATCTTAGAAGAAACTTCGGAAATCAATTTTACATGTTTGCAGTGAAAACAATTCAATAAAATCTTTTTGATCCTTTTGTACCTGGACCCTTGACTCTTTTGTGCTGTGTAAGACAGCCTGGGTCATAGTATCAATCATCTTGAGTCTTGCATTTGAAAACACTATCTGCAACACTATCTGCAATTTGCATCCCATGTTTGTCTTTGCAATCAGAATTGTTTACCAATGTTCTTTTGTATCTATTTATGCCAGTCTTACACACTGCTGTTCTCATTAAGATTGTGAACATATTAAAATGACTTACTATTTTTAATCTTACTTTTATAAAACCATGCCAACAGTTCATAGAAACAGGAAAATATGAATAATTAGAATGGAAATTTCTTTCTGCATTAAGCCATCAGCCATTACTGAGTCATTTGCTAGATAATTAGAGATGTTTGAATTACACAACCACTTGCAACAATCTCTAGGGAAACTGAAAACCATGTATTTTTTTCTTTATGTTTAATTAAAAAGATTAAGATCATGTCTTTATCCCTTTTTGATTGTGAGCCAGAAAACCTAAAGACTCTTGCAGTGGTTAATGTCACAAAATTGATAAAGCACCATTTGAAATTTTGTATACAGACTTTCTGAGCTTCATCTGCTGTTAACACTTTTATATCTGAATATTAATTGACATTCAAGTTCTGGGATCAACTGATTAGGACACAAAAAATGATGCCTTTTGGCATCAAGAGGCGATGATTTTCTTACGAGTGCTTAGATTTTTTTATTCCAACAGTATTATCCAGATAAACACATCTGTTGCTAGATTTTCTGAGAACTGTTTGGAGAAAAACTGTGGTGATCTTTTTTAACTGAATCAAGAAATTCCGAACAACATGTTAGTGCTATTTTTACATTTGTCACTTAAAATAAAAAAAGATTTCAAATGTTTTTGTTAGGTTATTATTAATACATACCTGTAAATTTTTAAAACTCAAAGGCCCATATGAAGTTTAATACAGTAAGCAAACTCTTGAAATCAATTTAATCTAATTTGCTTATCTTTTATTTAGTTTGCTGACATTTTAATAGGCTGTTAATGGAAATCCAGATGTTGTATCACTATTTATACCATCTAAAAATGTTTATATATTTAAATTTATTTTTTTTCCAAAATCATTAACTGCACTGTACAATTTGTGCAAGTCTGTGGCCTCAGAATTCTGTCACCCTCCCATTGTCAGTAATGTTACAAATCTATTTAAATTGTAAAAAATAAAGGCTTTTTTATGAAAAAGACATTTCTTCCGTTATCATTCAGAATAGCACTACATGTATACTACCAAGTGAAATCTATGAGGCTTATTGCAATCTCTTTTTTCGGGAAAGTATATATCTGCATTCATCATATTAAACTTCTGAAATAAAAACATAATAAAGGACATTCTGTAGTTTCATGATTGACCACAAATGTCTCTTCTTAAGATATTCTTTTTTTAGAAACCCCTGTTGCATATACTCCAGGTAATCATTTACACTATTACCAGTGTAAAACCATATTTTGTTTTTATTTATTGCTGATTATCTTCCAACATATGGTAAATGGAACAATGGAATAATTTCAAATGACAGAAGCCATTTCATCACACTGGCTGCTCCGATTCCCTGTTATCTATTTTTAAAAATCTTTTGTTCTCCTTTCTCATTTATAATATAGGTGTAGTTTAAATCCTTCACACTGAAGTCACCATTATTAGAATACCAGATGAAAAAGGTCCAATGTGATGAATGAGAATTGATATCACTGACTGAAGTTATTTTGAGATCTTGAGACCCCAGCCTCAGAAAAACATGTTTTATAGAACACTGGATTTATATCTTTATAAGCAAACTCTTCAGCTTGTGGCTTTATTTATTAAACCATTGAACAAAAAGAAGAAAAATAAGAGACCATTTTTTAAATATCCAGAAAAAAACCTATGTACTGTATAATGGAGCAGAATGTTGTTGCAGCAATATCCAGTTGTGAGTGAAGTGTGCTTGTGGGTGTTACTCTTTCAAAACATGTTTTAAGAACACTGTGAAACAGCCTGCCATGTTTTGTGATATTCAAGCGTGAATCTGGTTGGGAATGAAAACCATACTGACTGAGATTTACTTCTCCACTGGACATACTTTACAGATTTTGACTTGGTAGTCCCTGTGGTTGTGCAGGTAAACAATCATTTCTGTAACACCAGGGGTAACCTTGTACAGCCTAGAGTTTATCTAGTTCATTATAACAGTAAATCACAACAGGCCGTGGAATCAATATCAGGGGCAATTAACAGTCTCTCTGTCACTGCAGGCTCCAACACACTGCAGTCAATGTAAGTGCCACAGTCAATGCCAAGACCAATTCAGATCACTTGTTTTTTTCTTTGCAAGAGCTCCAAATGCAGTGGATTTGTACAATGTAACCACAACACACATGGATGAGAAATAGGGCAGACCTACATTATTCTATAATGTAAGCAAATTGGCACATGAAAATAAATGGCAGGTCCTTTTAACACTCCATACTTAGGGAACAGACTCATAAGGACAAGAGTGTGCTAGTATTTATTACACAAGGACAAAAGCAGGCAGCTATCTGAAAACAGATCTACTTTAATGCCTGGTTGAAGATTCTAAAACATGATTGAAAGCAGAGTCTCTAAGTGAAAATAGAAGTCAACGAACTGCAATTTTAAAGGATGCAATTCTCTAAAGTAAACTGAGATGCATTAATGAAAAATAATGAGAAAAGATTTTCTTAACTTTTAGTGACTTGAGTTACTAATTGTATTGTAAAGTTTAGAGTTAAGTTAAATGAAAAAGATGCTGAAATATCTAATGTCATTATCATTTGACAGACTTTGTCAGACAATTTCTTTTGTGTTTCTGTTCCTGGTATCAGGTTAGTAGGCTCTGGGCTGCTCAGAAAGCTTTTGTAATAAACAGGTGAGTTCTGAGTGTTTGGCCAACTTAACAATATATTTTTTCTGTGTTTTTCTTTCTTGATAACAGTTTTTAATTTGGGCTTTTTATTTCAATATCTCAAACATTAGGAGCATCATAACATCTTTAAAGCAGGGACCTCTGAAATGACACCATCTATCACTGAAGGACTCATCTGGCTGTTTTGCCTCTTTCTATAGTGAGGCCATGCCTTCACTCTCCCCTGATCGCCCTGGAGGCAGCTAATACAGAGCACCTAGCTATAGTAAGCATCTCACTGCAGCAGGTGCTCTGAGAGTATTTAAACCCTGTTCGAACCCTCCTCGGTGATCCAGTATTGATGAGTTCCTTTCATACAGAGCCAGCTTCCAGCATCCCGCCAGAGCTCTTCCTGTTCCTGGGTTCCAGTTCCGTCGGGCTCTGCCTGGGAGCTTTGCCCACAGCTGTGCTGGATTCCAGTAGCTGAGAGGGGAGAGGGAGGTTGGGTCTGAAGCAGGCAGCCCTCCTCAGAAGATGTCTCTAGCAGTACAGTCCAGTCCAGTTGACACCTGGGAATCTAGTGGCGTCCACTTCCAGATAGCTCCTCTGAGGCTCCTGCCTTCAGGGAGATCATGCTGACAGCAAACGGCTGGCCTAGTCTGTAGGGAAGACTCCCTTGAGGGCACGTGCCTTGAATTGGCTCATCACCTGGTGCCCTCTGGTTGGATGCTCTGATTCAGAGTTTCCTGCCCGGCCAGAGATTGGAACCCTCCACCTGATGATGCACCCTGAACAAAGCAAAGCTCTGGACTTTGGTGGCCCCTTTTTGTCATGGCCAGCTTTCCTGTACTTCCCCATCCTGTGCTTCAGCTTTCCAGACCGGCTGTCTGCACCCAGTGTGGCCCTGGGAGCCCGGCCGTTGGACTACTACATTAATGAGAACGACACCCCAGCGGCCCTTGCTCCCAGACACAACCTTAGTGGTAGTTTCTCCCCAGACTGGCTTTATGATGTGCCAGGCTGTTCTCTCCAACCAAGGTATAGTGAGCTGGCCTCTTCACCTGGACTGTCGTGCCCTAGCTCTTGGGTCTGTAACAACTACAGTGCCACCTCATTTCCTGGAGGGGCGACACTGATCATAACACCGGCATGGTGATTTATCAGATGCATACAAATATAATTGAATTTGCATGCAGTACCAAGCATGCTAAGTTATATAACTCTGTTTTGTGATGTAAAGTGTCCATGTGAAATGAAAGAAAATCAATCAAAGGGAATATATTTGAGTTGCAACCCAGTGATACCCAATGGGAACGTAATGCAAATACCATGGCAAAGCTAAGATGTAAGCCAAAAGGGGAATCTATGAGTGCCGATTGAGACATACTGTATCTGGCATATCATCACTCATTTCATAGATTCATTCATTTCGAATCAATGTAAATGACAGCTGAATTTGTATACAGAATAGTAAAGAAAATACCTATTTTAGGGAAAATACTATAAAGTCTGTTTTGGTAACCTTTAAAATTTTTTAAAAAAACTTAAGAAATTAATTAACAAAAATTTAGATGTGCAAGTGAGCACCTGCTAGTGTTTCATTATTTTCAAGTCACACACTTAATACTGCATAAAACAATCAAGATACTTGCAGTACTCCTAGGTACTGTGCTCCTATTTAAATAAACAGGTGTTTCTTGAGTTAGTACATCAATCTAAGAAAACATTGACAAAAACAGAAAAAAAAACATTTCAGTGGAACCCTTCAATGTATTATTTTCAAGTTTCAAGCATTTCAGACTCATGTTTTGTCAGTGAAGGCCCTGTTGGGGGCCAGACAAGGATGTAAGCAGTGTATATGACTGAATATGGTAGAGAAGTGTTTGGGTCAGGAACAAAATATGTGAGCCAGGGAAGCAAGGAGTTTGTCTCATTTATACATCTATCACAGGATGGATCCATATAGATAGACATAGTATATTTCTCAGAAGGGTCAATGTCCAGAAGAAAATAAAATGGGGTATCAGGGGGCAGAGTGGGGAACTAAGGGATCAAACTCCTCATAGTGCCTATGCTGTAAAAAATGGAATTAGGGATATCGAATTTGGACGAGAGCTGATCAAATGAGCAAAAACTAGATTCAGCAAACAGGCCTTTCAAGCATCCCTGACCCCTGTTGTTTCAGCTGTGGAATTTAGAAACAAAATGGCAAAAAAGTATGATGTTTTGCAATTTGGGAAAAGGGTTAAAATGACTAGAAAATGGTGGAAAACCAGTCTTCTGCCCAAACTGGGCCCAAGCTCTTAAAGTATTGCAAAATTAGAGCTGTAATAAGTGACAGAGAGAGAGAGGGGTGCACAGATCAGGGACAGCACTGAAGTAGAATTACACTTGCCCTGAATGTTGTAAATTGTAATGGCACCAGTAACCAATACAGTGGATATTCACAGCCCAATACTAGAATTGACCATACCCTCCATCTGTTTAGGTCTTTTTAGAAAAGAATTGCATATACAAGGAGCCTTTTTATTCCATAGGAATGAGGCAATATGAACAACATCAGCTGTAGAAATGTTTAGGAAGGAAGATGGGAATACACTGAAAAAAAGCTGGGAAGACACTAATAAATATAAAATTTGGAAAGTACAGTATATTAATCTTGAGATTATTTTAAGATATGTATTTCTTAATTTGACAAGCCATAGAAAGGGAAAGATTTGACCAGCGGGCTAGATCTTGTTTAACCTAGTTTAGTAAAACTGAAAAGTTATGCAAGAAAAGATTATTGTAGAATCTTGTAATATTTATACTGTACCTAGGCAAGTAATCCCCTCTTTTTACAGCCTTCAATAATCTTTAGTGACATTAGGAGATCTGACTCATCAGCAGCTGCATAAACTATTAACTTTTGTGCAGATGAAGTTTCTGTAGTATGACTTTCAAATAATTTTGTGACCCAAACGTTTTGTATTTATTCATTACAAGAAACAATAAGGAAAATAAAAACAAAAATCATATAGAAAATTGAATATTACAGAAAAAGACAGACATAAGGAATAGGAGGCTAATTAAATAGGCTGTGAAGGTTGTGAACCTAAAAGAAATTTAGCTTTACTTTTCCCTATAAACACAATTTCTGTAATTGAACACAACCAAGTTGTCACAAAGCTTAGGTCAAACCCTATGAAGACGGTAGAATCTGGAAGGGAGTGAATCAGACATGAGGGAGAGAAGACTGGGAACTGGGCTGGTATACAAACAGGGGGGCATGTCGACGGTGCACTGGTGCTCGGGGGGGGGCGTGGTCCAGACGAACAAGTCCAAAGGGAGTCCAAAGGGAAATCCAGGGTGAAAGCAAGAGTCCAGAACAGGTTAATCCATCCACGACAGTCAAGACAAACGTTAAAAACCGGAGCGGCATCTGGTGCATGGACCTGCTGGTAGGCGGGCTTCTGGGCGTCCATCTTCCAAAGCTGAGCCCAGAATGGTGGGAGCATCTGGCTTATAAAGGGAGGTTTTTGGAACAGGAGGCAGGTGAAAAAATCAACAGAAACAAGAAAGAGCCGGAGCGCCGTTAAGAGGAGAGACTTACGATTGTGACACAACTATGATCTTGAGGTAACTTCAAATGTTAGATGTTTTGGCACCAGTTAGACCACCCAATAAAAAACTTTGTAGCTTATGATTAACAGAAACTTGGCATTGCCACAGTGAAGAAGCATTGGGGTATCGCCTCTCATATCTGAAAAGCACAATAGTCACATAGACTCAAAATGCACTCTGATAGACAATGCCGAGAGATGTAGATGTAGGCACTGGGCACACCCTGCATGCCTTACAAAGAAGACTGGGAGCTGTCTTTATTTGGACCTATCTGCAAGTGTAAAATGGATTGTCAGGTGTGTTACATTTTTAGAGAAAGTTGAAATATCTTAGCTAGGGCTCTATTAATAAAATCCCTCTTCTCCTTAAGTATGACTGGGAAAATACAATGAGGACCTGGTGAGTTATTGGTTTTTAGATGCTCTAGTCACAGTAGAACCCTGCAAGGTCAATTATGATAAAAGGAAACATGAGAACCATTGAGATCATTTGACCCATCTAGCCTGTGAAAAACATGTTGTAGCTCATTCTTTAACATGGTTCATCTTCATGAAATCTATTGCATGGGAGATTAATTTAACTCACTATGTGTCACAATCGTAATCCCTCCTCTTAAGGCCGCTCCGGCCCTTTTTTTATTTTAGTTGAGAACATGTACCTGCCCCCTGTTTTGTCTCCTTATTTAAGCCTGGCGCTCTCGCTATTCCTGGCTCAGCATCGGGAGATGGACACTCGGAAGCCTGCCTAGCAGCTGGTCCAGGAGAGACCCGACAGCATAGGATTGGTCAAATGGTCATCATGACGTCCTGACCAGCTGAGTCTGGGACTGGGAGTGCCTGGCCTCGTTACCTTTGTTTTATACCCTGTCCTTGTTCCGGATCTCATTCCGGATTTTAACTGTGTTTGTCTCACCTTGGATGGATCCCCCAGTTTTGGACTTTTGGACTTTGGAGGCCCGGATTTCCCCTTTTGGACTGTCTGGACCTGTTTGCCCTTGCCACGCCCCCAAGCACCGGATCACCGTCGTCACGCCCCCAAGTCTGTCGACCTGTCCTATCCTGCTGTAGCTTCCCCAGATGTCCTTCTCCACTTCTGGATTATACTGTCTGCATAGGGTCCTGAACTAAGCTTCGCGGGAGCCTGGACCGGCTCCCGTTACACTATATGTTTATCATCATCATCAATTATTAATCCTTTATTACTTTGAAAACCACACCTGCTTTGTATTTGTTTTGCCTGTGTTAAAATTCTGCATAGTATGTCTTCCTCTTTAATGCTAATGTTTTCATTTTTAACTGCACCCGCTGTTAAGTATTCTCTTTTAAAAATTTTGACCCTTGTTATGCAGTATGTAAAGTGTCCTCTTCATTTTGATTTTATTCTTTCAGTTATTCATAAACATCTGGTAGATTTTTGCTTGGCTTGCATTTAATTGCTTTTGGGATTAATTTGTATTGAGGTTTTAACGTTAAGCATCTTGAAGGATGACCACCCTTCTTTTAACTTCATATACAGTAAATCTGTTACCAGCTCATGGCATATAAGATCAGTCTCATTCCTTCCCTGCTTTTCTAAAATTAGAAACCTTAATTTTAGAGTTAAACTTTAGAGATTAAAAGTAATATACTGTATGTATATATCATATATCAAAGGACACCATATGGTGCTCCCAATTTCTTAGCAGTTGTCTCAGTTCTGTTCCTTACATTATTATTGCTGATTGCTTTAACATATTAGATCAATGAGAACATATTACTCAGTTAGTACTTTTATAAATGTCTTACAGATTATATTATAGAAGCATATTGTTTTTTAAAGGGTGACAGTAAACCATTACAATTAAAAACATCAACCAAACATAAGTTTTTGTTAGTCTTCTTTGTAAAACTAAATCAGCTACTGCATAAGAAGTCAGTGAGACATATACATTTTAATTGAGCTAGCTCATCAGATTTAGAGATTCATAGTTCCTACCCAAATCCAAATTAACAAACTTGAGCCAGGCATTCCCATAGGAATGGTGTTTTAATGCACAATGCCCCAAGAAACAGACAACTGGAAGTACAATAGAATAACAGCCTATCCCCTGCTGATATTACCAGGAAAACACATATATTTTCCGGCTTCAGATCATCTGCTCTGTGAAGAAATCCAAGAATATACTCCAACCAACAGCCATATTGATCACAAGGGAAAAACAGGCAAACAGAACAATTAAATCCAACGCCAATTTCCAGCAAAAATTTGTCTAGTCAGTAAATTAGACTTTGCCTCTGGGGTGCAGAAATAAATTTCTTCACTTCATGAGCCATGCTGGACGGGTTGGATTTACTGCCGCCACAGATGATCTTCACTTGAACAGGTTGAGTACAGCAGGAAGTGCCACACTACAACCTGTTGAAGGGATTTCTGAATGAAACCGCAATATTTTCAGCCCTGTACATTGAGAGCAGTGAAATCTGTGAATAACAGGAATCAACAAAAAAGTTTAAAAGTAACCGTATATAAAATCTCCACAAATGCTAGAAGTATCATAAATCCTATTTGTCCTCATACTTTTAATTGGTCTTGGAGTTGTGAATAAATTAGTTTTGTCAGAAAGCTTTGTAAGAAATGAATAGGATCATTTCCCTCAGTGATCTCCAGCAGCCTGACAAATTGGCATTGGCAAGTTAAGTTGCTACAAGGTAGGTTCTGTCATCAAGTCTTAAAAAATGGATTTAAGAAGGGATATCTTTTTTTATCACTTTCTGATGCTGTTTCCATCCTAGTATTAAACATCCTGAAGGATGTCCACCACTTAGTATCTTAGCAGCAACAACAAGTCATGACAAGAATGGCAGATGTCTGCAGTCATGACTTGCAAGGTTACTTGGTTCTTGCTTCTGGGACAGACTGAAATGAGTATAACCTGTTCCTGAGATATAGCCATGAAGAGTGCCCTAAACTGAAATTGACCTTAAAGAAAAAACCTAGCTGCTGAGTGTAAAAAAAATGACTTATTTGTCATCTTGGTAAGAAACCACTGGATGTCTCAAAAAGCTGTTTTGATACAATGGTGGTGTATGATTTCACTGATATATCTGTTGTACTTATTTAACAATTGATTTGACCTAAAAAACAAAAGAATAACTTGGGACTTGTGCTGGGGAAGATAAAAAGCTGTCCTTCATTCTACCCTTCCAGTATTTGTGTTGTAATGGGTGAGCTTAGTTGTTTGACAATTAGTGATCACACCTTTCCCCTTCTCTCAACAACAGATTAATTTTCTTCTAAATTCTCTGTATTCATTGTAGGTTTCATTTCACACCTCTCTATCTTGACTTCACTCTACCTGATTGGTCACTCTGTCTGTCCCCTGCTCCCGCCTCTCATTCCTCCACTTTCCCAGCGTTTGTTCTCCTATGCTACATTACCATTGCTTACTGCCCTGTCTTTCTTACACCTGAAGAAGGCTCCACGGCTGAAATGCTGTTTTCTTTCTTCTCTTTTCAGCATGGAATAAACCTATTACTTGCTCCTTTGCAGCCTACGCATGCTGACGCAGCTACCCACCTGAATTAAATTGATATCAACCTGTGTTGAGATAACAATTGAATTCTCGAGATCGGGAATGTAGAATATTGAATTTATACTCATCCAGTATGGATTTGTATCTCCCGGCACACACAGCAAAAGAACAGCACACAGGCTCTGTCGAAGCGGTATCCAAATTGTGGTCTCCTGGCTCGATGCCCAACCACTCCTGCTGCTCGGAGTCATGGGAAGAAGGAGAGAGTGTTCTGTCAGCTGCGCACCAGACAGTTGTTACTCTCCAAGGAGCTGCTAGTTAGCCTCGGGATGAACTAGTCAATCTGTGCACAGAGGTGACTGCGCAGTCAGAGCAAGTTACTTTTTGGGGGAAGAAACTTGGCTTGCTTCCAGCATAGCGGCTACCTCTTAATAAACGTATTCACTTGGTTGTTGAACCTTTGTAAGAAACTTCATTAATTTAAGCCCTCCATCTGATCCCTCACTATATTGTAAGATATTCACCTGGCTTCATGAAGATGATGGAAATACATCTAATTTCAATGTGTTATATCTTAGATTATGGTAAGAATTGTTAGAAAAATTTCAAAAGAGAAGTTTTTAAAAATGTATTTATTTTCTTCAGAAATAGAAATGTAAAATCAATTCTACTTTAATTGATTTAATTTTTAAAGATTAAAACTTTTACAACTGCAACAATTTGTGAAATACAAGTAAGGAGGATGAGAGTGGCTGTCAAGTCCAGGAAGAAAGAAGGTAAAGGAAATACTGTACTGTAGGTAGACAAAAACTACCTTTTTCGTCTGCTTATAGGAAATTTTTTGATCTTAGAGTTTTTTCTTTTTCTTTTCCTCTTTGCAAAAGTGATAAGACGTAATTGGCTGAGTTAGTTTAGGAGTACATCTTGACCACTTCTAGGTAATAAGATGAGGTAAAATGTGTGAACTCTGACATGTTTAAAATGAAAAAAAAAATCCTACAAATAACTGGAATCATTTTCTTATAGGCCTTAAAGATGGGGATTTGTGAAAAAATATCCATTAGATTCTGGCAACTATGGAAAATTCCTTTCTGTCTAAAAAGCATTTTGATTATTTTAAGTTTTAGACACTTTTCCTATTTTTGGATACAATCAGCACTATTAACTTCAAGAAAGACAATGGTTTAGTTTCCATGCATGTTATTTTATTATCTTAGACATCTACATTGAACCAAATTTAGATTCGCCATGTAGCAAAATGTTATTGTAAAATAAAATGTAAAATAAAGTTAAATATAATGTGTGATACATTTATATCAAAAGTATTAGAATAATCTGAAACAGTTTCATTTTTGGAAATTAAAGTACATTGAGTTTCATGACTAAGAAACTTAAATAATGGACATATTCACTTTAAAAACAATCTATTTTTAGTTGAAGGAATACTGAGAAACATGATAAACAAATCATTGTCATTAGTCTTGATGGTATTTAATAGCTGAGCTTATTTTCAGGACTATCAGTTCACTAAAGTGATGGCCAGCTATGGTGGCTGGAATGTTGAGTATTTCTAAAGGGGTGTGAAGACTCTGGCCAGCAGCCATATCACCCTGCAACTGAATCTGAAGTGTTTGCCTAGCCAGTACCTAGATGGGAGACCTCCTGAAAACAACTAAGGTTGGTGCTGGAAGAGGTGTTAGTGAGGCCAGTAAGGTGGGCTCACCCTACGGTCTGTGTGGGCCCTAATGCCCCACTATAGGGACGGGGACACTATACTGTAAAAAGGTGCTGTCCTTCAGATGAGGCGTAAAACTGAGGTCCAGACTCTGTGTGGTCATTAAAGAAAAAAGTAAGGGTGTCACACCAGTGTCCTGGCCAAATTTCCCCCAGGCTTTTATCAATCATGGTTTCCGAATAATCCCCATCTATGAATTAGCTTCATCTCTCCTCCCCACTGACAGCTGGTGTGTTTTGAGTGTTCTGGTGCACTATGGCTCCCCTCACATTACCCAGGTGGGGCTGCACACTGGTGGTGGTGGAGGGGAGTCCCCAGTACCTGTAAAGCCCTTTGAGTGGAGTATCTAGAAAACTCTATATAACAAATTATTAATTAATTATCATTAAGAATCTAAAGGCAGTTGGTTTATAGATCTTCTTATTGGATACTTATGCCCTTTTACATTGCACCAGGAATGGTTATTATATACTGTAATCTATGACTCTGGCTTTGTCCACAGTTTGCTTTATATACCATTTTAAATGTCTTTATATTTTAATCAAAACAATCAAATTCTTTTTGACAGATCTGTTTAATTGCTGTAAAAATATCAATGAAATAGATGTTCTTTTTCAATAAGGGAGCAAGCTTTGTTATACCCATTCTTAAAAAAATAAATTTAACATATATATATATATAAATGCATAATAATAAATAAAATAAAAAACATAATAATAAAAAACTGAATACACAAATATGGAACTTTGTGTTTACAGCATCTCAGAGTGAAGTTTAAATAACTTCTGTCAGCAAGTTCAGTTGATTCTGTCGGTGATTTCATGACAACAATGTATGGAGGAATTGGTGCCATACCAGTGTCAGATAGGTATTAAAAATAACTTTATGGAAAACTTATTCCTGTACATCCTATTCTAAGACTAGAATTATTAGACTAAAAACATGTAGTGTACATATGCAGTGAAGTATGTGCATGTGCCCATAGCTCCACCCAAGCTGTGTTTTTGCACTTATACAACAGAAATGCAGAACATAATTTCCCAGTTTGTCCACTGTTGATTCAAGCACTTGTGTAGTCTTTTGCTAATTAACATATGTCTTCTGATAATAATTCTACACCAGGAAATTGTGAAAAAAAAATCTAAATTTAAAAAAGAAAATAAGCAAAATATGATTTATGCTATTGCTTTAGTATTTTTATGAAGGATGGTTCTATTTAATTTTGTATTTTAAAGTGCTTTTTAACCAAAGTTATGAAAAAGTAATTTACCATTAGCTCACAATAATGAATGCTAAGTGCCCCATTAGCAGTGGCTAGTACTGTAGATAGACCTAAAAAATAATGACTACCTAAACACTGCTTTAATAATTAATTGATACCTAAAACATATGTTCATAGTGAGATTTTAAGGACTAATTTAAAAACAGCTTGGTTTTAAAGTATTCACACTTCTTGCAAACCACACTAAGATGTTTTTTTCAATACTACAGACTACCTCCTAAGGCAGGCTCAAGTACCTTCCTCAAGAATGCCATTAAATTCTCAGTAGGGTGGATGTGAATAATATTAGGTATTTTTAAAGTGATGTAAGGAAGTTAACATGGTGTTATTTATAGTATAGACATAACCTAAGAATAAAATAAATCTGTAGACTTTTGAACCTCCTCTTTGATTATATTTCTAAACTTTCAAGAGTAAAACATACTATTAAAACACTTGGCATAGGTAAAGAAGACATGATTACTCAAATAAACACATACAGTATATGGTGGTTCTGAAGGTTAATTGCTTGAAAACTAATTGTATTTAGTTTTATGGAAATCCTTGTATTGGAAACAATACTTTTTACTTTGATAGTAAAGCATTTGCCAGTGTAGTCAAACTCAAAATTTACACTGGCATGTGTGATTAGCAATAGGGCCAGAATGTGGCTGTTGACAATTTTTAAAATAAATAGAGCAAAATAAATCTGTAGGATGCAAAGGACAGGAACCAGAGACTTTTTATTTTTAGAAGAAATAGCACACAGGAACAAAAAATAGTTTTAATGTATTTTATGTCATATCTGATTTAATTTTTGAAAAATGTAAAATTCACATGTATTTGGTTTGCTGCATACTACAAAATCTTGTGATCTTGTCACATATAGTGATACAAATAGGGTAATTGATGTATGCAGGGAAACAATCAGGATGGACCTGGGATCTTGGAATCTTCAACGCTGGTTGGTAGTTTTAGCTGGACTCCGGTACTGTCATGATCGCCAACCTGCCCAGACCAGCCCACAAGAGAGCTAACCAGTACCAGCAGTGGGGTGATAATTACAAGCGTCACCACACATGTTAACTCAACACCAGACGCCCTAACGTGTGGCAGGCAGCAGTATTTAAGCCATTCTAACCCACTTCTTGCTGCTCGGTATTGAGTCTTCTCATTGAGAGCTCTGCCTCGCAGAGAAATTCCTCGCTCCTTGGGAGCAGATGGAATTTGCTTTCTCCTTGCTTACAGGCAAGGCGTTGGATTGGGCAGCTGTCTTGCTGGCCAGGGGAGACTCTCACCTCTCAGATTTTCATCTTTTTGCGGACCAGCTCCAGGTGTGCTTTTCGCAAAACAATCTGGATTTGACTCACCTTTGGCTGTCTGCGCTTCAACAGGGTGACAGACCAAGATTACGTGGCCAAATTTCAAACCCTCGCCACGGAGTCTGCCTGGAACCCGAAGGCTCTGGTCTGTCTCTTCTGAAGTGTCTCTTGGAGGAGTTGAAGGACCACCTGGTGCTCACGCCAATTCACACTCAGTCTCTTGATGCGGCGATCTCTCAGGTTGTTGAATTGGACACCCGCATTAGGATTTGGAAAGCAGAGAAACACCCTGGAAGCAGACCTGTGCGTCCGGAGGGGTCACTCCCTTCACTGCCTGCTCTGCCTCATGCCCCTCTTTCCTCACAAGGAAAGGAAAGGCGCCGTCGGGAGGGATGATGCCTGTACTGCGCTTCATCTGATCATCTACTTGATGCTTGTCCTTTTTCCGGCGGAGCTTTCATGGTCTGATACTCACCTTCCCCTGTCAGCTTTTGTTGACTCAGGTGCAGAGGGGAACTTTGTAGATGCCTCTTTGGCTAAACACTGGAATATACCTCTGGTGTCCGTGTCACCCCCGGTAAGCATTCAGGCATTGGATGGAACTCTGCTCACTCCTGGTCAGATTATCTGGCAAACCATCCCCCTCTCTCTCTTAGTCGGGGCCACGCATGCTGAGGATATTTCATTTTTACTCCTGGATTCACCTGTCTACCCTCTAATCCTCAGTCTTCCCTGGCTTAGAAAGCATGATCCTCACATTTCCTGGGCCAGGAACGAGATCATCGCCTGGAGCCATGCCCTCAGTAACACTTGTTGTTGCCCCCCTGTCAAGGTTTCAGATGCATTAATTCCCATGGAAGGGCAATCTATCATTCCGCCCCAATATATGCACCTGAAACAGGCCTTTGATAAGCAGAAAGCTCTTTCGCTTCCCCCTCACCGCACCTGCAACTGTGCAATAGAATTCCTGCCTGGAACCCTCCCACCCAAAGGACGCATCTACCCTCTAACTCAGACAGAGAATTAAGCCCTGCAGGACTATATTAAGGAGGCCCTGGATTCAGGCTTTATTCGCCCCTCCTCATCCCCAAACTGTGCCGGGTTCTTTTTCATTGGGAAGAAGGATGGCTCCTTGTATTGATTACAGATGGCTGAACTCTATTACGGTTAAACATCGCTACCCCCTGCCTCTAATTCCAGCAGCCTTGGAGTCCTTATGGGGAGCCTCCATCTTCTCAAAACTACACCTGCGGGGGGTTTACAATCTAATTAGAATACGTGAAGGGGATGAGTGGAAGACGGGCTTTATGAACACGCATGGGCATTATGAATACCAAATCATGCCCTTTGGCCTCGTTAATGCCCCAGCTATCTTCCAGTCCTTCATGAACGACATTTTTAGGGACATTATTGGTAACTTTGTTTTGGTTTATCTTGAAGATATTATGATTTTTTCCACCAACCCTCAGGATCATGTCCGCCACATCCAGGAGGTGTTGTCTAGACTGATCTACAATAAACTCTATGCTAAGCTTGAGAAGTGTGTCTTTCATGTCTCTAAGATACACTTCCTGGGCTACATTATTTCTCCACTGGGAGTGGAAATGGACTCAACTAAGGTTGTGGCTATTAATGACTGGCCTGTCCCTCAGATTCTGAAACAGATCCAACGCTTTCTGGGTTTTGCTAATTTTTACAGGTGCTTCATTAGGAACTTTAGCTCCATCGTGGCACCCATCACAGCCTTGACCCATAACAGACCTGGCCTGGGTAAATCCAGGCTCACAAGGCTTTCCTACGCCTGAAGCATCTCTTTAGCTCAGCTCCACTCCTCCGTCACCTGGATCCCTCCCGGCCTTTCGTGGTGGAGGTTGAAGCCTCTGCCTATGGGGTTGGTGCGGTCCTCTCCCAGCACCATGGAGAAAGGCACATTCTACACCCATGTGCCTTTTTCTCTAAGAAGCTCTCTCCTGCCAAAATTAATTATGATGTGGGTAATTGTGAACTTCTCGCTATTAAGCTGGCCCTCGAGGAATGGAGGAATGGCTCAACACCCCTTTGTTATTATCACGGACCACAAGAAGCTGGCCTACATCCAATCTGCCAAACGTCTCAACTTGCGACAGGTCCGTTGGTCTCTGTTCTTTTCCCGTTTCAATTTTGTGATAACCTATACGCCCGGCTCCAAGAATGGGAGAGCTGATGCACTTTCCCGGCTCCATGACCCCCGGACCTGGACTACACACCGGAACCTATCATCTCGCCCAACCGAGTTGTTGCAGTGATTCACTGCTCCATTGAAGACCAAGTCAGACATGCCATGGGCAGCACTACAGTCCCTCTCCCTTGTCCCCCGGATAAACTCTTTGTGGTGGATAAATTGCATTCAGTAGTATTACAGTGGAGTCATGACTCCTGGTTCGCGGGTCACCCTGGTATCAGATGCACTCTGGACCTCCTGACCAGGGACTTCCTGTGGCCTACCATGAGAGCTGATGTCGCCGATTATATTCGGGCATGTCCGATCTGCGCCAGAACCAAGACCCCACGTGCCAGGAAAACTGGTCTCCTTCACCCCCTTCCACTCCCACACCGCCCTTGGTCCCATATTGTGGTGGACTTCATCACTGATCTCCCCAACAGTCAAGGCAATACGGTAATAATAGTGGTCTCTGATCGCTTTTCCAAATCTGCTCATTTTATCCCCCTCCCAGAATTACCCACAGTCCAGGAAATGGCGGCGCTGTTTGTCCAGCAGGTCTTTCGTATACACGGTTTGCCCAGGGATGTGGTCTCAGACAGGGGCCCCCAATTTGTCTCGGCTTTTTGGAAAGCCTTTTGTCAAGCTCTGGGGACTCATGTGTCTTTAACCTCTGGATATCACCCTGAGGCCAATGGACAGGTAGAAAGAACTAACCAAAGCCTCCTTTCCTTTCTCAGAGCCTTCACCTCCTCTTCACAGGATGACTGGTTGTCGCTGCTTCCCTGGGCAGAGTATGCCCACAACTCCCTCACATCCTCCTGTAGTGTGCTCTCACGAGGCACCAGTTCTGTAGGGGTTTGGGCATTTACTGGGACAATTATTAATTGTGGCAGTAAATCACAAAATGATTCTTTTAATGGCCTTAGAATCCAACCATGCGATATAACTCAAACAATGCACACACACAGGTACTAATACACGAGGATACATTTATTAATACATAGAATATGCATGTAAACCTAACAGATCTTATCGTGAGGGTTATCAGAATACAAAAGATATATATTCATTCAGTTACAAAGAGTTACATATATCAAGAGGACATACGTTCAGTATATCATTCATTTAGACCGTTTCGTAAATGAACTTGGTTATAACTTCTACATTAGATACTCAAAACAAGTACATAACTCTTAGGAATTAAATTGATATCAACTGGTTAGGATAACAATTGAATTCTCGAGCAGTAATGCAGTGAAGTTGAATACTCATCCAATCTCTGGGGATTCAGATCTCCTGCAGGCACAAAGAAGCAGTTGCAGACTTGTTGCTGTCCAATCCGTGCTCTCTGGCTCGGTGCCAGGCTGTGCTGTGCGGCTTGCGACGGTGCACTGCTGATGGTCTCTGAAGACCAGCTAGTTAGTGTTGGCTTTAACTAGCGAAGTTTGTCCACAGGAGAATAGTGACTGTGGGTCCCAGCAGGTCAGGAAGAAGACCGGTTCGTTCCTGATGAAGCGCTAGTTCTGAATAGTGATTCAGCTGTCCACAGTTCCGACCTGTTCACGAGGCTTGCTGCTGATGCTAACCTCGGGTGGATCTTTTGGTTACTCTCTGGCAACCTCCGCTCTCAACTCTTAGAACAAAGGAAAGTTCTGGCACTCGGACACACTGGCCGTTACGTGGTTGTCCGGGCTGAGTCTCAGGATGGTCAGGAGGCGCGCTGCGAGAATGTCCTGCCCTTGGATTGTCTCGCACCCCTGGAATTCTCCCGGAATTCTCCTTTGAATTCTCTGTGTTGCCTGTTTTTACCTGGAGGAACTTCAGCTCGTTCATTGGCTGAAAGTTTCATGGGCATCAGAGACCCACGTGGGTTACTTGGCCCTACCAGTTCCTGATTGGTTGATGATGAGTAACCATGCCCTCTGACCTTGGGGTTGTAAACCACTTGGATGAGGCTCTCCCTTGAAATCTTGCAGACTTTTAGGCGCCAATGGGTGACCATTGATCATGATAGCCAGGCTTAGCTAAGTGCATCCCCATTTGGGAGCTGTCCCTTATCAAAAGAAAACATCTTTAAATCAGCCTGCATGAATAGTTTCTCTGTGGCTGCACCACAGAGATGAAGAGAGAGATGGAGCCTCATTTGGGAAAGCACAGCAACACTTAATTCTGTCTTATTAACAAGCATTGCCGCTTCACTCCTTCACAGGACTTTCTCCCTTCCTATGTTCTTTAGGATATCAACCTTCTCTCATTCCCGACACTCCTTAGGTTACGGCGATCCCTTCACTGCAACAATATATTTCAAAACTGCGGAGGACCTGGAAAGTGGCTAGGACAGCTCTCAACAAGTTGACCCACTGCCAAGCCACTTTCACCAACCAGCATCACAGACCAGCCCTTTGTTTTCGGAGACAGTTTGTCTGGTTAGCCACTAAAAACCTACCTCTACACCTCTCCTCCAAGAAGCTAGATCCTAGATACTTCGGTCCCTTCCGGATCCTTTCCCAGATCACCCCGATCACCTATTGTCTCGCACTTCCCCCACATTCAGAATCCACCCATCCTTCCACGTCTCTCTCCTGAAACCGTTCCACCGCTCGCCCCTCGTGGCTCCCCAACCTCACCCACCACCCCCGCATACTATTCAGGGGCGCCCAGCATATACGCTCCACAAGTTCCTTGACTCAAGATGGCACCGTGGTACCCTCCAGTATCTTGTGGACTGGGAGGGTTATGGCCCATAAGAGAGATCTTGGGTTCCGGAGAGCGATATTTTGGACCCGGCACTCATCGACACTTTTCACAGTGACTTTCCCCAGCAGCCGTCTCATGCGTCAGGAGCCGCCCGTGAGGTGGGGGGGTACCGTCACGACCGCCAACCTGCCCAGACCAGCCCACAAGAGAGCTAACCAGTACCAGCAGTGGGGTGATAATTACAAGTGCCGCCGCACGTGTTAACTCAACACCAGATGCCTTACCGTGCGGTAGGCAGCAGTATTTAAGCCATTCTAACCCACTTCTTGCTGCTCGGTATTGAGTCTTCTCATTGAGAGCTCTGTCTCGCATTAACTCTGAACCTTGTTTACTGGATACTGAACTCCCTTTTGACTCTCGACCTCGGACCTCGCCTTCTGTTTTGGATTGTTTGTTTCTCTCAGTACTTCCTGGATATTGATCTACCTTTCGCCTTTCGACTACGATCTCGCCTGACGTTCCGGTTTGTTCACCTGTCTCAACATCTACTTGCTCCTGCGTCTGCACAGGATCTGCATACCTTCTCATTGGGGATTCCTTACAGGTACAGTCAGTGTTTTTCTTGTATGCTGGGTTCTGTGGTACTGCTATAAAGTGAAGCTGTCTGCTGACACTGACCACCCTTTTGAGTAAAAGTTCAAATTTTGTTAAAGTGATTTAAAGTGATTTGATTTGTACTAAAATGTTTATTTAAAAAAATTACACTTTTCTGGAAATCAATGTTTTGTTTTTACATTTTAGCCCTCTTTAAGAACATACTGTAGGTATGTTCCAAACATCACTTTTAAGATGTGAACCAACAGCTGTGAGGCATTCTATCTGTATCTTATCTATGTGTTATTTAACATATATCTTGTGATTATAGAGTAAGCATTTACCTGCAAGAAACCTACAATATCCTGCAGGACCATTGAAACTTAAGCCATTGATTCATCTCGTGTGACTAGCATGTTGTCCTACTGGATCATTTATATATGAAACATTTGGTTTAGAATGTAGAATCACACCTTTCTCAAGACACTGCAGGGATTTAACAAAGTTGTCAAAATTTTTGTCACTTGGTTTTTGTGACAAGCAAAAAGATTATTTGAGAAATTTGTGCATGTAGAAGAACCAAGCTGTAAGAGTTGTTATGGTGTAATAGTCACAGGCTGTTAATGTGAGCATTAAGT
This sequence comes from Atractosteus spatula, assembly GCF_055471065.1. Classification (NCBI taxonomy): domain Eukaryota; kingdom Metazoa; phylum Chordata; class Actinopteri; order Semionotiformes; family Lepisosteidae; genus Atractosteus; species Atractosteus spatula. Next base: position 41,528,587 of record NC_142711.1, read on the forward strand.
GTGCAGCTGAGTGCCATCTTGAAGGTAAGCTAAATCTTAAAGGTAAGCTTATTTACATGATCAAACTGTAAATAATTGAATAAAAGTAAATATTGAACTGTGAATACTATCTTTAAAACCTAAGATGAGCCAATATCTTTCTGATAGTGCCTGTTTTTCATAATTTTTTTCAGGTAAACAACTTCTGTTTATACTAATTCAAGAATTGACTGTTAATACTGCAGTGGAATACACAGTATTCAGGGCATTTGAAAGTTATTACTGCTACAGTACATTATATGTTTTGCCCACATGGGAAAGCACATTGCTCCCATTAAAAGCAAAAGCTTTAATCATATATTGATTAATGAAGTATTAATGATTAAATACAGGTCAACCGAAGAACAAAAGCTTTAATATCTTTAACAAAACAGAACTATAAACTTTTCCATAGGCCTTTTCTGAGTAGGTCAACACGTAAAGGTGGATGTTTAGAATGCAGGCTGAGCTTTAGAGTTCAAATGAAGTCTGGCCATAAGGCCATTTTAAATCTGGTCTACTGCATGTCATTAATCAGCTGAGCAGTGATGGGCAGACTTATTTTGGTGTAATTGGAGTAGCATACATCAGTGATTCTTGTCTTTATGGATGCCTATGAGTTTGCTTTGTGAGAGCTATACCAGTCCTCCAATCTGAGCTTTCCTTTAGGCGCTGTGAAACAATTGAACAATACCGTTGACAACTGGGGAATGAGTAGGTTGTATTTTAATTAAAATAAAACTTAAACTATTAACAGAAATATTAATACAGCAAATGGATTTTTTAACAGAACTTGTGTTTTCATAGAAAGCAATAGTAAAATACATATGATCTGGTAGGATCTTTTTAGACACTTTAAAATCCATCTCAATTAATGTGCCAGCAACAGCTATTTATTCCTGTAGTGGTATTTTTGAAGACCCTATCAAAGACCCTGAGATAAGCCTATATTAATGAATAAATTAAAATGCAATTAATAGAATAAATTAAAACTGTCCTGAGCAGATCATGTCTTATTTTTCTTATATAGTTCCCAGTAACAATTCAAGTGCACTAAATATAACAGGAGAAAGGGCAAACTTCAATAAGTTTATGTACTGTATTTGGATTTTGAAATTCGAATGATTTGTGACTCATATTCCCAAAACATAGCTACTATTCAAAACTACAGTTCTGCTGCATCAAGAAACAGTGCTCATTAATTGCTGTGTAACTTCATTTAAGAGAAAATGAATCAGAACTGTAAAGATTATTTGAATTGAAAATAACAAAAAAAAGCCTTTGCTGCAGTGACTTCAGATAATTTTACTTGTCCCAACCATCTAAAATAACTTTGTCTATTGCCTCACATCCCATAGTTCAGTTCAGTCAATGTCACTGGTCTGTCTGGTCCCAAACTGAAGTTCCTTCTTGCACATTATCTAAGGGAATCTACAGTATGGTACTAAATGTTGTATGAACATACCAGTTTTAGCACAGGTACAAAAATGCTGTTAGTTGTCATTAATAGACTACAGTATATCAGACTATTTTTCTACAAAAATGTCATTTCAGGAAGAAACATTGAGGGACACATACAGTACTTTACTTTTATTAACTCACATAAGAATTAACTATAGAATTTTAGCTACAGTGAATACTGCCTTGCAGGCTTCGGTCCAAGACAATAGCAGCCAGCTCTGTTGGCAGAGTCCATTACTGGCGCCTGAGGCAGATGACATATAAACAAGGGCAGTGGTGTCAGGCGATTGACTGTGTCAGAGGTGTGGATTCCTGCTCCAGCCTTGACAACATTTTATTAGTGCAACAGAAATACATTACATCGTTGTCTCGGTATAGTGTCTTTCTCTTAAGAACATAAAATGCATGGCTTAAAAGAAGAATTACTGTTCTTCTTTTAAGAAGAAGTATTGTTCAGAATGTTTATATATATACTATATTTGTACTAGAAAGTATTTTATTGAATGTTGTCTACAATGAATTTTGGGGTTCACGTTTTTTTTTGTAACTATTGCCACATAGTTAAAAATAACCAATAGTTAAAAATAACCAATATTGGTTTCAAACCTTTTAAAGGCATAAGCACCCTTACACAATTTTAGTTCAGGTGGGTAGCTGCATCAGCATGCGTAGGCTGCAAGGGAACAAGTAATAGGTTTATTCCATGCTGAAAAGAGAAGGAAGAAAGCACAACGTTTCGGCCGTGGAGCCTTCTTCAGGTGTTCAGGTCTTCTTCAGGTGGCACCTGAAGAAGGCTCCACGGCCGAAACATTGTGTTTTCTTTCTTCTTTTTTCAGCATGGAATACCTAAACCTATTACTTGTTCCCTTACCCAATTGTGATGGTTATGACAGTGGGTAAAGTGTTGCTGTTTCATGTATTTAATCTAAGAGAGACAGGTAAGTCAACAGGTTTCAACTGATTCACACATTTTTTGTGAATATACTATCTTTATTAATAAAACCACTGACTTTATCCCTAAGAAATCCAACAGATTGACCCACAAACTCATTTTCGAAAAGACAATGTTGGACAAAACCTGAGTGAAAATCTTAGAATTAATTAGAGTAGGAGTAGTGCTGTGCAAGATTCCCCTTCTTATTGTTGTACTTTATGGAATTTTACAACAAGTGCTTCTTTGTAGTGAGCCATGTTTAATCGAACCATAGAACAATTTGAAATATATTATTTTTATTATCTGTTTTTTAAACAGTCTTTTTTTTAATAACAGCATTATATATTAGGAGAGTTATGTACTGTAAGTAGAGTTGAAGTCATGAACACAAGACTTCTCGTCTCCTAAACAGCATTAATCACATACATCATGGTGCCTTAAGTGCTAATATAAGTCATCATCCACCTGTATTGAGTGCCTTGTGCTTAATAGAAATTGCTTTCTGCATCACCCTCTCTGTCTGACTCGGCACTTTGATTTGACTTTTTCTTACTCTCTCTACACTCAATTGTTACCTCATTGTCTCCCAAGAGCCATCTCTCTCTGCATTAAAAACACATTATTTATTTAAGACCTTTCCTCAAAATGTTATACATTACTGTTGCTCTGTTGTCTTTTTGTGTGGTTTTTCTTTTTGCACACGTCTTTGTATGTAGAATGTTTTTCCACACCACAGCTTATGATTATCTCAAACATATAAACAAGGGCAGTGGTGTCAGGAGAAATATGAATCCTCTGAACCATATGGAGCAAACGTAACCAAGCCAGGTTACTTTTCTACCCTTGGCAACACTCAATTGAAGACAGATTGTATCTATAATCTGGTATAGATTTCTTTATTAGAATTTGGAATATGCAATGGATTACTACAAAACAAAATGCACAAAAATGATATTACAAATCTGCAAATGAATGCTCACTAGGAATATTTTGTTCGCATAGCACTACTTGAAGTTCATTGGGCATGTGACATTTTATAATACATGCATCACGAATGAGCAATTTGCTGCCTCCTTGTGGAGAAGCAAAGGTTTAGTCAGTCGATTTATATGAACCGTGTGTTGCACTTGCACGTTAACTGTAAAGGTAATTCAATATAAGATCACATCAGATATGCAGTATGTATTCACAGATGGAACTGGAAGCCTACATTTAATGTAATCTATGTAATAGTAACAGTTTGGCATTGTGTACTTTTTTTTTCTATGCTGTCAATTTGGAGTGCCAAATGCTAACCAACTTGACCCATTTCTGCAAATTGCTGGAATGAAGATTGATGTGCTTGGGCCGTCTCAACTGCTGAATCACAACCAAACCTACAAGTACAAGTACTTGTTCACTTCACTCCTGACAAGCGTTCAAGCCCCTGTTGAGGAACAGCATTCCCAAAACATCCCCCATCATTCCTGACAATTGTGATAACTTTGACGAAAGATGATAACTAGGTGATTGGTGTATAGGGCATGCACCACATGTAAAGTTTTACATTTAGACCAAAATTTCAGTTTTTGTCTTGACTTGCAATACCATGCTCTGCCACATCTCTGTGTTGTATTCCCTACAATATTTAAGATGAATCTTTTTTAATAAAGACCTCTTTCTTGCTGCTTACCTATACAGGACAGATTTATGTAGCCTGGTATATTGTTGGTGTTTAAACACTGATTCCCATCTTAGACAGTTACATAGTTTGAAAGGGAGGTCTGGGTGGTATGATGCACATTGCACTTCATAAGGATAACTTTAATTGCACTCAAAGGGATAAGTAACATTCTCCAGATTGATGCTTTAGTACATGGCCGATTTCACATATCACTATTTGAGTTGTACCTTAAAATTCAATACCTTTCAAAAGAAACTTACAGAGACAAGTACATTTACTCATGTTAAGTTAAACCATTTTATTATACTATATTATTATTATTAATAATAATTGTAATAATTATAAGTAATATAATCTTGTGACCTTTCAAAGTATTCTACTGTGTTTGAGTATTTATGAAATCTAAAGAAAAAAAAGGAAAAAAAAACTAATTAATTTACATACATGCATACATTACATAAAGCATTTTTAGGTTTATAAAAGCATAGTAGATTCTAAATCTAAAGTCTTATGGGAAACAGTAATGATGACAACTTCATACCTCAACCAAATATGGAAATCTTACTTGAGGTTGAATAGTTTTATAAGGCAATACTGTATACATGTGTTTATACTGCACTTATTAACAAAAATGATAATTTATAAATATAAAAATTTACAAAGCAGTTACCAGGACCGTGACAAAACTTTTTTGTATCAAGTTCACAGACATTTTATAGAACATATATGACACAGCTAAATTTGTTATGCTATTGAAATAGGGTTTAAATAAAAGGGTTTACTATATAGGTCATTAGCTTGTGTCACGTGTGGCCACCTTTGGAAGCATGCTTAGTGAGATTCTATCCCATTTCTCTGTTTGAGCTTGAACATCATTGAGCCTGTTCACTTGTCTCAGCTTTTGTTGTAATGTTCTCACGTTCTTCCAAAACCATAAGCAAAATAAGGATGGCATTGTTCTTTTGGAATGTTGCTATGTCAGAAGGAGCCTGCAGGAGGGGTAGCACGTAACATCTCGGACTGGATCAAGGTAGAGCTTTGCTGTCACATTGCCATTAACTTGGCTACAAGAAGTAGAGTTCGGTAGCAACTAGATCAGCTACTGTTATCATCTCAATTCCAGATTATGTTTTATCATTAACAGATTTTCTCTGGTTGTAACATCTTGCCAGTGTAGAAATTTGCTGGTGTTGAACACCCCAGATAGAGAATAATGTCATGACTGAAGGTAATGTTCTTTTGAATAGTGAGGTATGTTGCTTTTCTTCTGTTTCTTTATTGATTTTTACCAGACTCACCTGTGTCCAATCAATGCTTTCAATAATGAGGTGACATAGTGCTTGTTCAACAATAAAAGTCACTTGAGTGCATCATGTTCAGTCGTGAATGATCACTTCATCAAAATGATGATTAAAGAAACATTTAATATCCAAGATTTACTTCTATTAATTTTCTAAAAATGAATAGAGTGAAGTTTCTTTTGATGTTAAGAATATAAACATTTTTAAAAATCATTATATCAATAAGCATCCCATTGCTATTGTCTCTAACATACCTTATACTGTCTCTAAATACATTATTGAATCTCTTCTGTGCTTGAGCCAAGACATATCTGATCATGCGATTTTAATTTCTCTGCTGGATTATGCACTGCTCATCAGATACTCATTTCCATGAAGAAAGACAAGAGCAATTCTATTTTTTGCTTGTCTTCTATGAATAGTCTCTAAGAGTGCTAAGGATAGACTGTCTTTTAAAAAATAATGTGTAAGCTATTTTTGCTCAGTTCCTGGTGATCAATTTAGTTACTATACTTATTCAAGACAAATACAAGATGATACAATATGTTCTGTTCTCCATATCATACTCAAAGGTATGCAAAGTAATATAATAGCATTCTTTAAGTATTTAACCCCCCAAATAAGTGTATGTACTGTTAAAATTATGTCCCATGTTTCCTGAGAACTAGAAAACAATAGTAAATGAATTAAGTGATTGCACAGGAAGCAAGATTGTTGGTACAAATGCCTTTAAATTTAAATATGACTAATATGTTAATTCAGACAGCCTCAAGGGATTACAAATGGATGGAACAGGAACTTCCAACGGAAGTGCAATTCAGGCCACATGAAGCTATAGAACCAATACCCCTATCTCAGCAGAATTATATAAACTACTATTACCTGAGTGCTCCTAAATGCCCATAGGCATTTTTGAACTTCTAATGGAATCAACACCAGAACATGTTGCAGTTATAACATATTTACCAATGGAGGAGAGCCATCCAGCTAATAAGAGTATTCTATAAAATTTGAGAAGATTAGTATTGTGGATCAGATGGTTTCAGCCAATTATGTACATATTCTGGTAGAATAGCACGAGTACCTAAACCTTAAACCCTGTTGTAAGCACTTTCGACCAAAAGGTCCAAACCACATGTCCTAGAATTTACTTAAATGCCAAGAAAAGGTATACATTTAAAATATAAGAAAAGGTATATCAATGAAAAATAAATGTAGTTGATCAGGTGAAAGTAACAGGAGTTGCAAAAACAAGAATTCTTCTATTTCACAAGGAATATTTTAGAAGAATCCTGTACTTTGCCAAATCACTCTTATAGCCTGGCATTTTGGAGCAAAGTTTAAATCCTGATTAGGATTGCTTACAGTCATGTAGTTGGAAATGTCAGACTGCCAGTTTAGCTAGAGAGAGATGAGGGTCCATTGAATCAACCAATGAAAAATGAGTTAGGTTCATGCTTTTAAGGTGATTGGTTGAGTTGCTATCAGGTATACCTTTGTTAGCTAGCATGCAGATCCTTCATTGGTGGATCTTCCTTTTGGTAACTTTGGACCCATGGTCTTGGGAAGAAACAAGTTTCTTGCCTATAATCAAATGCAGATAGTCAAAACAACACAATTTGACACAATTTATGTCTAATTTCTGAAATGTGTTAATAAAACAAGGTTTCCCCTTGTTAACAGTTACCCATCAGGATGCGTCAGCATCATTTTTATTACTCGGCTACTATTTTAAAAATGAATAATAGTAAAGGAGTACTCAAAATTCTGAAATTTGTGTTGTAAACAACAATAATTACAGATGCAGCCATTCAAAATGGTGGGGTATTTCGCGGTATACCCTGGTGGGCGTGTCGCAGTATCACGCAGTATCACGGGGTAAATCGTGTCATTTGACATCATGCCGGAAAGTATCCGGCATCACCTTGTAAAACCGCCAGGAGGAGCCAATAAAGCTTAACCTCTCATGTACAGCATTTGAGCTTTTAAATTTAAACTGTGTATTACAGCATGTTAATCATCAGTCAATAAAAAGTTGGTATATTTTATGAAAGCAAGATTGCTCAGTTGGACAAAAGTACACAACCTACCTTTATCAGAAATATTTATGCATCAAAGCCTTTACCGAAGATATTACTAATAGTATTAATAATGAATGACTTTGGACAAGCTGTAAACTCAAAGTATAATTTCTTTAGCACATTTGTACAAGCACTTGGAATCTGTCCAAGCCCTACTTTTTCAGGCATTTTCTTTTACTGCAACGGACATAAAAACTCCCTTGCTTTTAACAGAGCGTTTCATAATTTCTAACTACGAAAATTATTTAAACTGCGACACTTATCATTCAACCAGAGCTCAAAATATCACAAGGATCCTCAAGAGCACAGCAAAGACTGTATTAAAAGATACTTGTATCAGATACATGAGAATCCAGGCTTTTTTATCAATGCTTTCTTTTCCATATACCAGATATTATGGAACCACTTAAGAAGGGTGTCAGCCAGTCAGATTCCAGGAATCGGTACTTTAAAGAAAAAATACACACCAGTATTCCATTTCTCCCTAAACATTTTAAGCATCGAAGTCTTTAACTAACATGTGAAATAGCGTGTAAAAAAGTGGTAGTTTTAAGCTTTTCTGCTAATATAATATGGAATCGGTATCTAAAGAAATTAATAACGATATGATTATATTTGTGTACTGCGACATTTCTTTGAAAAAATAGAATAGCAATATTATGGACAATTAATTGACTTTTATATTTCTAAATATCACAACATGATCGAATTTAAGTCATTTTAATAACAATGAATAGTCACCTATGCGTTACAATATAAACATTTATATTGATTTAAATCACGTTTTGATTTAAATCGCAAACGCGTGTTTATATATATGTGTTTTTTTATTCACAATCAGACAAATGCAACATAAATTGATATCTTTATCTTCTAAGTATCTTAATAAAGTTTCAGCATAGCTTTCTCCCCGTTTAGATTTATTTTTCTTGGGATCTTGGGATCAAACGTGGAAAGATTAGATTGTAATCGTTTTTATTTTTTAAATACATTTTAGAAAAGTGTAATCTATACTAAAAAGCTGTACACCACCTGCTATAAAGATACATATTGTAATACTTTCGGGTTCGGATAGGACAGACACAAGAACTCAGACTTGCGGAGTTAAAGCAAGTTAAAGCCTTGATTTTATATATCACCTTTAAAAGTGGCATCTCAAAGCAAAGTAAATACCCAACACTGATTGTACCCATCTGTCATGCTAATAAAGCACCTTGAATTGAATTGAGAGAGAGAGAGAGATTTAAACTGCGACACTTATCATTCAACCAGAGCTCGAAATATCATAAGGATCCTCAAGAGCACAGCAAAGACTGTATTAAAAGTATACTAGTGACAAACTAGTATACTTTAGATCTTTTTTTCTCAACTGGGGAAAATCTGATCATGTTTCTCTATAACAATAATAAAAAACATTATTTTACATATCACCTTTATGTGATATCACCTTAAGGACAGCACATACAAGGATTAATTGCACAATGGACCGCGCAAAGAAATTTAAAATAGTTTTCTTTAGGTGTGAGGGCAGGAGTGGATCGCAGAAGGCATAATCAGCAAATTAGGAAAACAAAGAACAGGACAGGTGAGACGTTTATCCAGAGAGCGAGTGATCAGAAAAAGGAACAGCTGTTACGCCCAGGTTTTACGCTCTCTCTCTGCTGAATGAATAAAAGCATTTTATTAAAAACGCGTTTGCGTTTGTCTGGGTATTTACTTTGTAATCTGTGGTTTACATCTACTGTATTGCTTTGAGATGCCACTTTTAAAGGTGATATGTAAAATAAAGTTTTTTATTATTGTTATAGAGAAACATGATCAGATTTTCCCTGGTTCAGAAAAAAGACGATTAAAATCTGTAATCTTTCCACTTGTATGTCATCGGAAAATACAAGAAGTTTCTGCTTTGTGTAAGGATGGTATCAAAAAGTAATCTAAGTGGTGAGAAAGCTGTGCTCCTCAAAGCGCTTTACAGGATAAAAACAATAACAACAATAGTGTAAGGCTGGGCAAACGATTTTTTTATAGAAATACAAAATGAGATATAATGATGTGTTCCGGCTAAGACATTAACGAGTACAACCCCCCTCTCTGCGGGAGTGCTGGCTGTGACGAATTAAACCGGTTTCACAGGTATTTTCAAAGTAGAAGGGGGCGAGATTTCCAGCGAAAGACACCTCCTCCCTCCAAAACCAAGGAAGTACAGTACTTACTAGTTAAGAAAGCTAGGCTCCTCAATGAATTCGCTTTAACATGCTAATGCGTTGGTGTAACAGTCCAGGCGTGGCAAGCTTCTAATGTCAACTCGACTCGATTGGAAGACAATGAACATATTCTAGCCCTAAATGAATTAATAGCAAACATGGTTTACATAAAAGACATTTTTCCAAGAAAGTTTATAATAATACGATCTATAGTTGAAATCTGAGCCTAAATAAAAAGAAAAAGCATTTTCAGAGAGCAATTACGCTGTGTTTATGTAGAATAAGTGATAAGGTTTATGAGCAATCTAATTACTTATTCATTTAAAACGCTATATAAAATAAAGTTTTTTATTAATTTGCTGGACAGAGCGGTAAACATTATTATGCATAAGACAAAGATAACGATCCTGATCAGTTTTGAAATCTGTGTACGCTGTAAGGTTTTTACTTCTTAAACTTTTAAAATACACGTTTTGAATAGAAAGAAATCCTCTTCCTGGTACAGTATGTATAGCAAACCAGCACGTCTTTTTTCTCCAATCAGAGGGGTGTCAGATGGTGTCAGCCAATCACCATTCTGAAGCCCTACCATAATCTCTGGTATGGGGAGACCCTAGAATTCTGTCCCATAGTTTAGATAGATGATAGATACTTTTATTGATCCCGTGAGGGAAATAAAGTAAATCATTTTCATTTTAGGAAATTATTAAACGCTCGGTTAAAAGCAAAGGAGATTGTCTGTTATAGTGGACATAAAAACAAGAGTTCGCTGGCATTATATCCTAGAAGACACAGACCGGCGCCAGACCGGGAGAATGCCCCCAGCATAAAAGAAAATGCCTGATGAACTAGGGATTGGACAGTTTCCAAGTGCTTGTACAATCGATGGAAATGTTCAAATAAATGTGCAAAGGAAATAAACAAAATAATCATTTATTTCTTTATCATATTGGCTAGCTAATGTCCTTTCTTTGCTAGTTAGTGGCTGTGTTTCTGCGTTGGGTAGCAACGGGTGACTGTTCTCAGGCGGAAGATGTAAACAGCTTAACTTTCGTGTTAAATATTTTTTTAAAATTAAAATTAATTCTATACAGCAATCGCATATTTGGGTACCGTTTCATAAAACTTTCATGCTTAAAATGTTTAGGGAGAAATGGAAGACTGGTGTGTATTTTTTCTTTAAACTACCAAGACCAGCCATACACAGTACAGTTTACGTACATACAGTAATGTTTATGTTCCTAAATTAATATCGTTTATGACCTTCAGATGCGTTATGCTCCTCTTCTTTTTATGCTCAGCTACTAAAATTTCCCTTTAGTGGTAAAATTCCATATAAATATTTAAAACTAAGCGGATTAAAATGTGCACAGTAAAGACATTAAATGATTAAATCTTTTCACTACCAACCAATGCACCACGAGTGCCCCTGTCGGTCATTTTGGCCAACCAATCACTTACCACGGTGCCCTGTGGTGCCCCGCGGTGGCTTGTGGGTAGTTTACCGTACCGCGGGTTTGTGCCGTGCATTTTGAATGGCTGCATCTGTACGTCCTTAACCCATTGTTAATGTCCAATGATAACTTTATACAGTACTTTTTGCACTAAAGCTTGTTTTTTCCAGACTGCAGGTTTGATTAACCAGCTACGCTTTTCTGTGTAACTCATCTTGCTGAATAAACCAAGTCATAAACACAGATATTGTAGTAAAAAGTGGGTTTGTGTAGCGGTGATAGCTTTCCTGTAGGTTTTGTATGAAAAGATTGAAGCCACAGTGGACAAACGCAATGATCCTTTAGTTGTGTCTAAATTCTTATTGACTATGAGAGAGTTAGCATACCTATTTTAAGTGTCTTCAGGGTACTTTTGACCACATTTTGTCAGCAATGGATTTAAAGTTTGGAATTGTATGATTGTATGATTCATTCATATAAATTTCTATATTTTCAATGTAAAGCCAGTACTTAGATTTTAAATGTATACTTTTTTTCTGAATACCTCATACCTTGAAATTTTTGTCAAATACAATGTGAAAATGTAAATGACATAACATTTTCCATACACATGATCTCTTTCAAATGACAGTTTAACTAAATTAATATAGTACTTGAATAATATATACATTTATAAACTTTATGATCCTTACCACAGTACCTTGGACGATTCTACAGTATATGTTTGAACATTGATGTCTATATTGTCTGACAGACTGTTTAAAGTCTTTTCATATATAACAAATCATTCTTAAAGTTTTTATTTCCCATAAAAGTTTATTTTAATTGAGTCTCTTTACATTGATCATAGATATTAGATATATTATCATTTTAAATGTACTACAAACATAAAAAACATTTAGGACATCTAAACATTTGCAGTAAATTGTCCTCTGCTTGTGCTCTGTTGCATTTTCGTTGGAGGTTTCTGAAGTATAACATTGATGCATACTGATTCTTCCTTTCTTGGCTGCATTTTAGTAGGAGTGCCAAGATGGCCCTATATGTTTTATTTCCAGTGTTCCATAATCATCCATATTCATTTGATTGTATGTAATGGTGTACTGTATATCAATGAAAGGGCCTACAGATGAAACACAGAAAATGTTTTTAATCTAAATATGTATTGCTGGTGAGTGACCACTTTTGTAATCCTTCCTCTCAGCTGGACTAGTTAAAATTTATATCCTTGTGTTCACCCTGACAATACTTGTTAAGAGATGTTCTATCTATTGCATGCTGGACTGCTGCTCCAGGTCACCAGAAAGATCAGTGTTGTAAATCATTCTCTTTGCTAGTGATCTCATCAGGATATATTTTAAATCACTGTTATTTTTGGTCTCAAGCTTTGAAAAAAGTGGAAATTTCCAGCTGCTTGTCTGTATCCCTTCCTTGTTTCACACATGGCTCAAACTGATGCTAGTGCCTTTCTCCTGTTAAAATTTTCATTGCTTGACAATTGCTTGTTCATATATTATTTATTTTTGTATGCCATTACTTTGCTACTGTGATTACGCTATGTGACCGTGTGCGATGACACTGAATTTGACATAGCAGGGGTCAAAGGCTAATGTCCCTTTTCACATAAATAAGACAATAACTCCCATTAAGTAACCCAAAGTCTTAAATTCACATAATTTCACCATCAGGTCTAATGCTGAGGTGGAGCTATTTCTACAAAGCTAGAACTGTAGTGTTAAATAGCTGTATAGAGCTTTAAATTTAAATTAGGAAATGTTTGAAAGTACAACAGAGGAGAACTCTTATTTTCATTGTGTTTCCTGTGAATAAAAGAGATAACATCTCAATCAGAAATACCACTGATTTTGTTTTTTCCAGATTTTATAGGGAATGTATTCCATTACAGTACTGCACTGTATATCCATTTTCTTGGCTAGCATCCTCTCAGTCATGTACTGTGCCATTTGAAGCCAATTATCTCACTGCCTGTAATTTCTATTTATATTTTTATTGTAAACTAATTGAATGGGTGAATAGAGCAACTGAAAATATAAGTGTGTGGGATTTTGTGTAAAATATGGTCACAGATGCCAGGGTACTAAATTCAATATACTGTATACGAAGAGAATGAGTGGATATTTTTTATTTATCTTAACTAAATGAAATTAAATTTATTACCAATCAAGCAAAATTTTGCAGTGTTAGCCATACTGTACAGTATATTGTGGTTCTCTCACTTTGCTTTGGTCTAAAGGTGAATGTGTACAAGTTGTCATTGATTCTGTTCTGACCAGCCTACGCACTGCCATCTGTAACACAGAACATCAGAAGGATACATATGGTTACCTACTGCTTTCTTCCCTTTTCAAATGCTCACCTTGGAGACCCTGGAAATGATTTCACAGGTCTATCAGACAGGCACCATTCATTCTGTGGAGTTTTGCTAATAGGTCTGCTAGACATCCTGCTGCTTAGACATCAGTGTAGATGTCGCAACACCACCCTTTCTTCGTGTACAGGTAATTAACTGTCAATACTGTTGCATCGTTTTTGCACGAAGCACCAGAATGCAGGGATTGTTAGGCTTGGAATTTTGTAAATCAGGCTGAGAGACATTATTCAACTATAGCCAGTGGTTTTATTGCCAGTGACATGTTTATGTGGCTGAGTAACTGGCAATAAAACCATATGTCTTTGTGTCTTTTATTTTTAATTATTGCTCTGCTTCCTCTTTCAATACTACTGTTTTCAGTAAAATATTTATTGGCTTGATTGTCTAATACCTCTTTATGGTGCAATTTCACAATAAATTTTACACAGATAAATGAAATGAGGCATATCCTGTTGTTGGGTTAGATTGCCACACTGAATAAGACAGCAAGCATATTTCCAGCTCTCAAACATTAATGAATCTACATGGGTAAATTAGTCTGCCCCACTCTGTCTTCATAAGCTACTGAGCCAATAAATCACATGGAAGACACATCTGGACTATTACAGGACTATGCCCCGGGCAACAGAAGCTCAATTTGCATATTAACAGACATTTGTCACAATATATCCTGTCACAGAGTAGTACATATTAAATAAGATTAATGCAAGTAAGTGGTTGGGTTGAATTTTTATTATGCCCATCATAAAACAGTAATACCTGAAACATCTAGAGAGAGGTGGATCTTCATTTGTGATAGAAAAAAAATTAAGTTATCAACTAAATGTTAGGAAAATGAACGAAATCATTAAACATCAATCACTAAGGATACAATGAAATAAAAGGGAAATTGTGAATTAAATTAAACTCCTCATTTAGTTTCTTCGGACTGCATGTCCTCTTAATCTGCTCACAACCTGTAAATATTGAAGAGCTTGTTTTTCTTCATAGTCATAGTGTATCTTCAAAGCCGTATGTATGACTTGTTATGAAGATATGTATTATATATACTGTATGATAAAGGCTTTTCTTCAAAATTGGAAAAAAAACGTGCTGGAACACAAATGTCTGTGTAACAGGATATTAATCTGAAGGCTCTTCAATGAGATCATTCAAAATGCATGACCAAAGAAATGTAAAAGGAGTCTCACCCTTTTGATTTAACGAGAGTGGCCACTTATGTTAGAAAATTAGTGTTGGTTTTTCTCCATCCCACTGTCAATGAAAAGCACTGAACAGGATTGTGCTGAACATCATCTGTGGATTTTAATTCTTAGCAACAGTGAAAACGCATTATGAAATATAAGTGATAAAATTAAATCTTGTCGACTTACCAGCTTAAAAATTGGGCTATAGGCTGCAATTATGAATTGATTATACTGTAGAATTTAAAATCTATGTGGCACAGTTGATATGAATAGTTTAAAAATGTTGTTATTATAGCAAAATGCTTTTTAAATTACTTATGAAGACAGCATTGAATATTCAAGGTTATTTTACAACCTAACCTGTCAGTTTGACTATTTTTCTCTCTATCAATCTACTATATACAGTATACAGTATCAATCTTGTGAATATTCTGGAATAGGCCTAATGATTTAAATTTTGATGTTGAAATTAATGTATTTATTAAATGGGATATTTGACTTTTATTTCAATTTTGTAAACATGTGATCAGAACAATGTGGAGTGACAAATTTAATGAATTACATAACCTGTAATATTCAGTTAGCTATTTCAAAACCTACCCTATGAAACTCAGATGCTAATAGTATAAAAGCCGAGATGGTCAACATATAGTGGACAGAACCACGGGGATCACATTTGCTAATTGTTTTGTTATTGAGGAATATGCTGTGCCTTTTTGATGAAGTGCTTATTTACTTTTGTTTAATGAGTTTTGGATAGCAGTGCATTTAGGTCACTGTCAAACACCTTGTATTAATCACAGAACTAAGAAATAAGTATGGTTTATGATTGCACATCATTGCTATAGTTCTCTTATATTGATATTACTATAAAAATTGTGTCCATGTATACTGTATGTGTCTGGATCATTATCTATACCACCTGCTGATTTAAAAAAGAAACTTCACTGACACACTTGTGCACCATTAAAGGTATAAAATGTAGTAGTTACATTTGAAATCCATTAAACTTATGTTCTCTTTGGTAGTCAATTAACAACTTAGCTTTGAGGTCATAAGATTATGCAAAGCATTTCTCACCTAATAGGCAGTGTATAATGATGCGATGGGGTGACCCTAATTGCATCCAAGTGAGTAATGCAATCAAGTCATTTTCAGCAGTGGGTGGTAGGAACAGTAGTTGTTTACAATGCTGTCTGAAAATAACTGACTTTACAGTGTGTTTGTTTAGGCTTTTCAATCATTACAGGAAAGGTAAAGTGAAATAACTAGAAACACTGCCAACTGATTAAAGGGTAGACTGGTGGCTTGCTGCTAACTATACTCTTTTCATGAGGAATTAAAGTATAAAGTTTTTATTTAGCTCCATGAAAGCAGCATGTTAGTTTTTTTTCCTCTAGATGCTTTCTGTTCTGTGGTTCAGTGTCAAACATACAGGTTAGTTTGTCACAGTTGTCAATGATTCACCATATATTTTCTGGCATACAGACATAAGTGATATGATTGGTGACTGTTCTGAGTTATCAGATTTGCATTGATTGTTAATTAAATTGCTGCATTCGTACAGCGGAGGGATAAAGGTGGACTGACAAGAAGCTGTCTGGACAAGGATAATTAATGTGTGCAAACATCTTTGAGTTGTCTGTGAGGACTAATAATTCTTGAACTGCTGTTCACCATAAATCACATTAAGAAATAATAAATTATGCCATTAGTTTAATTAAAGGAATGCTCAACTTGTTTCTTCAAGTGGAGAAATGTACTTTCTCAACTTATACAATAAACACTTGTTTCCAGTACAGCATTTAGATCTCTTCAGTTAATGAGATTGCATGTGTGAATGATTTGAATGGGTAAGAATAGTAAAACAACAATTTAATTCCTTTTCAGTGGCCTCCTTCCTTGTACTGGGAAATGAACCACTTGGTTATTTCTAAGTGAACATTCCATTAATTTTGCCTGTTAATCTTCACCACAACATGCTATTATCCTGTATTTTTGTTATAAACCACACAGATGTGTGGAAAGAACCAAGGTTATAAAGAGAAATATCTTTATAATATGGATTAGTGAGAACAACAGCTTAACAAGAGAGTATTAAGATGCTGATTCCTGAGTGTTTGTCAGAGAGTATGTCCTGAAAGTATGTTCAGACACAAGCAAAGGAAATTAGCCAGATCCCTTTCGTTTTCATCTGGTAACCCAATTATCCAGTGCTGTAGAATTATTGCACCCCTGGGGACCACATTTAAAGGATTATACTTATCTTATTAAGATTTTCCTGTTGTTTCATTTCTTAACTGTGAAACTGTGTGCCTTCATAGTTATGTTTGTACTTGTAAGTTATTTAAGATGATTCTCAATATTGATTAATATTTTACCTGGACTAAAACTAAACTAATTTTACCAGGAACAATAGCTTATACAATGCTAGAAAAAGCAGAATTTTGAGAGATGTGTGCAAGATTCTGTATATGCCTTATGATGTTGATAAAACATATATTAATCACTCATTATTGACAAAAGGCAATACGTGCTAACATGAAATTTATACATTTGCTATAAATAATTTTCTAATATATATTATATAAATATTCTTTATTCTTTATAAATAAAGTTAAAAAACAGAAGTAAACCCATCCAGTGATACACAGGTGGCAATTTTGTTTTTTCTGCATGTCCCCTTTCAGTATTTCTTCTGAGTCTGGAGTTGGCTCCAGGACAATGCCATAATTCAGCTCATTAGATCATTATTTTAGGAGTATCAGTCTAATTGTACTAAGGCAGTGGTTCTCAACCTTTTTGGACCAAGTACCACCCCTGATCAAACCAAAGCATCCAAGTACCACCCCCAAGTCATCTTCTCATAGGAACCACAGAAAACTTCAATGACCAATATGAGCATGTGCACGCATACACACTCAAACACACATTTGGATCGTACCGCCTTGTAGCTATTTTCTGGCTCTTGCTAACACTAGCAATGCTGTCTGTGTCAGGTTCAGTAGCAGAGCTAGTCTTGGTGGCCGATGTATAATCCTTCTCATTCTCAACAGTTGTGCGTGAGCTATCGAAGCCAGCATCAGTACTCTTGGTGTCCATTCCTTTCAGTCATGAAATAATACTTGATTTTTGCAAGGTATTCATTTTCGATCAATTGTTCTGTTGGCGAATGTGGTGCTGTTGGAGAAAATTTTCCCCGTTTCCCCTTAAAAGACAGTCAGGACTTCGTCTCAGAAGTTAAAAGAAATTTTTATTTCATGCGCATGGGAGCGAAACACACAGAGACGCTCGGTGTATTTATCTCAAAGTAATTTACCTAGAACAGTCCTTAAATATGTTTCTGTTATCTATCACACTTTCCTGTGCTTACATGATTGGCAGAGTTCCAAAATCATGCACATCCTCCTACTGTACCTCCCAATTTGCTAAAGGGAGTCTTTTACGTAAATTACAGATGAAAAACGTACATAACTTTTAATTATGGAAGTTTTAATTCCCAATTTTTCAGTGCACACAACAACTTTCCAGGGTCATCTGGCATACCACAGTTTAAGAACCCCTGCACTAGGTAAACATTCACACAAGTATGTTTAGATTATGCAGTTAGACTCTAATCTGTGTCATAGACACATCAATGAGCACCCTATCCATACAGCCAAAATAACTGCTAAATAGAGTTCTGGGTGATGTAATCAAATCCTGTCTTATAGAAATAGAATTATTGTTCCTTGCAGCCTCAGTGCTACAGTAGGAATGGGCGCTAGAACCTTATGAAATGGAATAATTGTTAAGGAGAAGAAAAGGTAAACTCTGTGGCTATGTGGATGGGGTGCTCACAGGTGTCCCTGTGACAATGATTTGAATCTGGAGTTCCTTCAGTGCAATGATTCCACCATTTTGATTGCCTGCAAAACTGTTACCTGGATGTTTTTCCGGGAAACATCTGGACTGATTTGATGAGAAACATAATCCATGAGTTGAGCGTCCACAGCACAAACCTTTTCTGCTGGACAAAAACAACAAAGGAGAACAAGATAAGAGAGATAAACCAGTTAACATTTATTGGAAGGAGTATTTCGAAGACCTCCTCAGTTAAGACTCTGTTGAAATTGAAGAAGTTTGAGCTGCGCTTAGAATTCCCCCAACGCATGATGAAGGTAAATTAACCGGCTGAAAAAAAAACAAGGCATCTGAATGTGTTGGAATCTCTGCTGAAGTGTTCAAGCATGGGGGTGGGGGAGCTCACATCACAACTATGCTATAAGCCTCAGATCCTTAAGCATCTGGAATGATGACAAAATGACAGATGACCTCAGGGATGTTATAATCCTGACAGCCTTCAAGAAAGGAGATGTGTTCAGCTGTGGAACTGTTCTCCTCTCGAACTTTGTCAGGATTCTTTGCCTGCTACATGAGGCTATGCAAGCAGTAATTCCTAGTAATAGATCCTACACAACCACTGTCAAATTTAAAAAGGACACAGGAAAGGCTGTGGCATTTCCCCAGCACTGTTTTAGATATCCTTTACTATGATATTTTTTGTAATTTCATAACCTTTTCCTTTTTTTTGCCTGCCTGACCATTAGAAACCGTATTCAATGTACAGATATTCTGAAAGGGTTACGTAACAACTTCATGTTTGTCATGCCAGTGTCAGACATGAATCAGTGACATCCAAACTCACACCCCTGGATCAAAATAAAATTGTCAATTTTGCCAGTATCACCATTGATACAACAGGTTCAATATTTTAAATA
Organism: Atractosteus spatula; assembly: GCF_055471065.1. Lineage (NCBI taxonomy): Eukaryota > Metazoa > Chordata > Actinopteri > Semionotiformes > Lepisosteidae > Atractosteus > Atractosteus spatula. The sequence goes on from NC_142711.1 coordinate 41,548,042, forward strand.
AACGTATAACAATAAACAGTATTGGCAGTAGTACTTTGTAAATCAGAATTTGTTTAGGAAGAAAGTTTAGGCTTTCACATAGTTTTAATCTCACAACAAAAGCAATCTCACAACAAAAGCAGATGTAAATCATACATGCACTATTGTATTTCTATTAGAATTATTAAAACACTGTATATGGGATTTTGTTATATAGATAGTATATTACTATTGGTTAAAATACTTATATTTTAATAAAAGTCAGTTACCGGATGATACACTCCTTGGATTCACGTAAGATGTTTTACAATTTATAAAAGTAATTTTGGTTAATCAGTTTAGTTAAACTCTGGAGTGAGCATTAATCATCATAGACCAAAGCCTCAGTTATTTTACCTTTCAAAACATCAAGGTTAGTGAAACATTTAAACATTTTACTATACTTTAAAAGGGAAATGTTGAAAAGATGACACTGAAAGTACATTAAGATCATGCGGAAATGCCAAGAATACGCAAAAAAAAATGAGAAAAGGGAACTAAAGGAATAAAGGTCAGACGGGTGCCCTTAAGAAGAGAGGTCCCTTGTGTGTCAGTTTCCTGTTCAATAGGTAGAGTGCAGATCCTGATTCAGACAGTGTAGCTGTCTACCCTTCCCCAGTAGACTGCCCACACTTGTAATACACTTGTCTTGGTTGTCAGCTTTAAGCTATACTCTGTCTTCCTGTCCCCTGTATTATTTCAGCCTACAGGTCCTCAGAGTCTCTAGATGCACCTTGCTGTCATTGAAGACATGCTTCAGTGCTTTGTGATAGATGGATTGAAAACAATTCACATACAGTGTTTTCATTACAATTCCTTAAAAACATTACCCTTTTTTTTCATTACAAATGACTGCTTTAATTAAATCACATTTTTTTTCTAAAAAAAGTGCAGATAAACAATATAATGATAATTGGATAACAGGTCTGGACACAACCGTTTAAAATGCTAATTTATTTTTTATGATGTAGAAAAAAGTTCTGTTGGTTGAAACAATACTTTTAAAAGAAAATTAAGATTGGAATAAAAAATAAATCAGTTTGAGAAGTTATAAAATGGTAGCTCCCCCATCCCCAACACACACACAGAATTTGGAATTAGTTAAACTGATCAACTAAATCAGTAAGGAGGAGTTCTCAAAACCATAGAGCTAGTGATATGAAACAACTAAAAAAATTAAATGTAATTTGAACTACTGTACATATTACACAAGATATATTAGGAAAGTAATTGCATTACATTTTACGTTTCAGCATAATTGTGAATTGTGAACTATGTTACTTCTAAATCCCAAACTGTAATGCACTAGTAACAATAATGTATCCTAGCACAATTAAATATGCCTACACATGGGCACATGGAGAAATGCAGTCCCAGAATGTGAGGATTTGCCACAGGGAGGTCATTACTTGCTTACTCTATGAGACAAAATACTGGAACAACTAGGAGAATATTAATCTGAGCGCAATGTGTAACTATCACTGAAACAAACAAAAAATAAAAATAGTACTAACAGAACTGCCTGTTCTGACCTATTCAGACTTGGTAGCGCATGGTTCTCTCACTGAAAGTAATGAACAGTAGCTTCTTCACATGGTGTTTAGTACACCATGATACAGTTGTCTGGTGCACAACACCCTTCTTTAAAGTAGCTAACAATATTTTATCTACTACAGTGGCGAATGCCACCTCCAACAACATTATTCAATGACATGCAATGTAATATATTTTTTGCTATATTTCCTTTGCAAAGATGTCTTGGATATTTTGTTGAACATTAATAACAGCCAGTGGAAGTTAAAATTTCTAGATATTTGACTAAAAGTCTTAAAAAGAATAAACGTTTTGTACATCTCTATTGGCGTAGGCAGGGTATGAAAAACATATGCTGAAAAAGTGAAGAGTGACCAGTTTTTCCACCAAGGATCAACTCAAGTGACGTAAAAACAACAATATAAAGTAAAAAAAAAATGTTTGCTTTAAAACATCAAAGAGTGCAAAATGCTATCTTCTAAAAGCTCAATAAAAAAGAACATGAAGGAAACCAGCATCAAAAGGATTACAAACACTGCACAATGACACAGCATTGATTAGACAGACCAGAAAACCATGTGTTGGTCTATAAAATATACATGCTTTGGGTTTTGAAACTTTATAGATGGAGAGAAGGGCATAAAACAGAAATAGTAAATTATTGGGAAAAATACTTTAGATAGAACATGAAACCAGTGAGGTGAGCACTGTGGTATAGGTATAGGGTTCAACATTACTGCCTCACCGAGCTGGGGCTCTGGGTTCAATTTCATACCTGGGGTGCTATCTGCATGGATGTTGTATGTTCAGTTCAGTTCAGTTCATTGTCATATGCACAAGTGCAATGGAATGCTTATTTGCATGTATGCTTCAATACAAAGACATTAAGGAAACACGAAAAACATTAACACAGAACAGCAGCAGCAACAAGAAAAAAACATACACCTTCAAAAAAATATCAGTGTGAGCCAGTGGTAGGGGTAGAGTTCAGTAATCTGACAGTTTGTGGGAAGAAACTCTCTGAATCTGGAAGTTTGTGCCTTTATGTTCCTATAATGCTAACCAGTGGGAATGGGAGAGAAAAATTAGAAACCTTGATAACCGGTATCCTTAGTGATACTTCCAGCCTTCCAGAGAAGAGAGTTGTAAAAATGTCTGAAATAGAGGGTAGCTGTACTCCACTGATGGACTGGGCTGACCTGATCACAACCTGTAATATCTTCCTGTCAGACAATGAGCTACTGTCAAACCACACTGTAATACCACACGTGAGCACACCCTCAATAGCGCACCTGTAAAATGTGGTAAGGACAGTTGAAGACAGACCATTTTTTTTTCAACTGTCTGAGGAAGTAAAGGCGGTGTTGTGCCTTCTTTGTAGCTCCAGTCACATGCTCCAGTCACATGCACGTTAAATCATTAGTGATCAAGGTACCCAGGAATTTGAAGTTGCTAACCATCTCTACAGCCACTCCATTGATGTGGATAGGGGTGTGGTCCCCACACATGCTTTCTAAAATCAATGACCAGCTCTTTGTTTTTTCTGACATTGAGGGAGAGATTATTATCAAGGCACCACTCCACCAGGTTCCTGACCTTACCCCATTAGGTTGTCTCATCATTAGCAGTGATTAAACCAATCATGGTAGTTTAATCAGTGTATTTGTAGATGGAGTTGGAGCTGTGTCTGGCTGCATAGTCGTGGGTAAACAAGGAAAACTGCAGGGGGCTGAGCAGACAGCCCTGAGGGGCACCTATATTGACAGTCAACGTGGAAGAAAGCTTTCCATCAACCCTCACAATCTGTGGTCTGCCAGTCAGAAAATCCAAAATCTACCTGCATAGAGAGGTGCTGATGCCCAGGTCATTAAGCTTCCTGACTAGTCTGGAAATAACTATTGTAGTAAATGTGGAGCTGTAATCAATAAATAGCATTATGACGTATGTGTCTTTATCATCCAAATGATCCAGGGCAGTGAGAAGAGCCAGGGAAATAGCGTTGTCAGTGGACCTGTTACATTGGTATGAAAACTTCAGGAGGTCTAAGCACTCAAATACCATTGTATTATGTGCCTCATGACCAACCTTTCAAGCATTTTATTACGGTGGATGTGTGCGCTATCGGTCTGTAATCATTAAAACAAGTTGCAGTAATTTTATTTGGCACTGGTATAATGGTAGTTTTCATAAAGTCAGTAATGGAAGACTGTAAAAGTGAAAGATTAAAAATATCTGTAATAACCGTGGCCAACTGGCCTGCACAGAACTTAAGAACGTCCTTGCCTTCCATATGTTCACTTATCTGAAGGCTGGGAAACGATGGCTGGTAAAGCCAAGTGATGCTGGATAGCCAAGGAGAAACTAAGCTAGGCTTAAATAAGCTGGAACACCTGTTGCAATGTGGCTTCTGATTGCAGCCAGGTGCCTCAAGCATTTTGCTGTCTCTTCAGTTCTGGTGCAGAGCAGGCAGGAGGGTGAAGGCATGCCCACTAGCACTACAGCATTGTTGTTTAAAGCTTAGATTTACATCAAGTTGACTATAATTTTATTAAATAGACAATTTCATTTCAATATGAAAAACAAAACCTGTTCAGATACCTGCTATTTACATGTCTAGTAGCTTGACAAACTATTGCATATCAGTAGTGAAACATTTAATGTTTCTGGGCTTCTGTGATCGAAAGATATTAGTACTATCTTAAAAGACATTAGTACTATATTATATTGTACTATAGCTTCATGGCTTAGCAATATTTCTTTACAATGACAGATGACATTCAGCCAGTGTGTTTTTCCCATTTCCCATTCTTAATTCCTAGATATGGAATAACTGTACAACAGAAGTTCTGTATTTGCTAACAAATTTCACTACCTACCTTGCAGAAACTGGATTTACATGAACTCTGCACCATTTTGTTTGAGTTGGGTGCGAGCTTTGTTCAGAATCACTCTTGTGGTACAAACCTCTGTGTCCCTCCAGTGCAAGGGCAATGACTTCTGTTGTAATCATTTCCCTCATTCACTGTAGTGTCAAAGGAAAAAAAAACACAACAAAGGAAATTATAAGGTAGATAAAAATTAGGCCCTAGGGACTGTAATTTTTTGGACCCTTAAACTAATGAATACTTATTTTTTACAAGTTTATTGTAATTTATTTATCTATTTTAATCAATGCTTAGCATGCCATAGGGGATTTTCCCTATAGGAGTAACTACTTAATTCTTGACAGAACAAAGGCATAGGAAAATTAATTCACTGAATAATAAATGTAGTTATTCACTTATAGTGCTCAGTTTCTTTAATACTGTTACATACCCAGAGGTACAGTACTAATAACAGCTGGCTACCACCAGTGATATGGTTTCTATCTGTCTGCCCAGACTGTCTTCTTCTTGAGTGTTAAAATCCATGCATTATTTTTATTCCCCTTTAGGAATGTATACTTCATGCTACACATATCCTAACATCTTATTTAAGAAAATCATAAAAAGGAAGCTTCTTTTTATTCACATGCAAAATAATACATATTTAATACTGATTATTACTATAAGATTTACTGTATTCGACAGACATACGGTACATTAAGGATTCACTGCACCACCTGGCAGTTTCACATCAGAGCTGTCCTGATTCAGATTATTGGGCAGGTTTTGGGCAGTACCTTTTGATGTACAGTGGCATGTGCTTTACAGGTTACTGCAAGGAACCCCGAGTATTCTGAGTGAACATATATCTTATGTTTGCATGGGTTTCCTCCCACAATCCAAAGACATTTTGGTAGGTTAATTGACTGTTGGAAACACTGGCTGTGGTGTGATTTTGTGCGTGTTTGCATTTACAGTATGTGTGACCTGCAATAGACTGACATTCATAGGCTCCAACACCCTTGCAATCCTAAATGGGATAAAGCAGTTAGAAAACGGATGGATATTTCTTTTATCAGCAGCTCTAAGGAGCTTTATTGTCCCTTTGTGTCATACATTTTCAAGCATGATTGTAATTACATTTCAGATCTGAGCTTTGAATGACACTTATATTTGTTTCATTCTGTGGTGAACTTTATACTTCTAGAGGCAAAAATACTTAATAGGTCCTATTGTCCTTGTCCTCTATATTTCTCAAAAAGGCAACTCTTAAAACATTATTATTTAAGACACATACCTGTCTATGTACACTTTTAATTTGTATTTTTTATTTCTTTGATAGAGTTATATCTGATTAGAGTCTTCAAAGCATATACCTGTAGTAAGATGTAAGATGTAAGATGTAAGATGTAAGATGTAAGATGTAGTAAGATCAGTAAAATGGTGCCGACAGGGAAGGCTGCCGTTCTGCGAGCTCCCATTTGTCCTTGTCTATTTCTTTATTTTTTGTTGTTTTTCGTACTGCTAACTGCACATACTGCTTGCTCGGTGATTAGTTATGACTGACAAACACTTATGAACATAAGATTGAATATTGGCACAGTTAAATCTACACCAATAATTACTGCCGACTATATGGACTGTGGTGTCTCACCTGTACCTGTACTGCGAAGAAGATGGCGTCGTAGGAAGAGGGGTAAACGGGCAGGCGTTCTGGTAAGATTGAGGCAACGCAGCAATTGCGCCCCGCTCCCGAGTATACTTCTTGCTAATGTTCAGTCACTGGACAATAAACTGGATGAACTGAGAGCAAGGCTTGCTTTCCAACGGGACATCAAGAACTGCAACGTGCTGGCATTCACTGAAACCTGGCTTGACCCATCTGTTCCGGACTCTGCTATTCTCCCGGGAGGATTTTCTATTCACCGTCAGGACAGAACAACGGATTCGGGTAAGAGCAAAGGCGGCGGGGTATGCTTCATGGTAAACAGACGTGGAGATTATTTCAACATCTTGCTCTACACATCTTGAACATTTGACAATAAAATGTCGCCCTTTCTATCTCCAGAGGGAGTTCACATCGGTAGTTCTCACAGTGGTGTATATTCCGCCGCAGGCAAATTACACAAAGGCACTGGATGAACTACACTCTCACCTTAACAGACACGAGAATACACATCCTGGGGGGGCATTCATCATAGCGGGTGATTTCAACGGTGCGAACTTGAAAAAAACAATGCCTAATCTACATCAACACATCGACTGCCCGACGCGCGGAACAAACACGTTGGACAATGTTTACACTCCCTTTCGGGATGGTTACAAAGCCCTCCCCTGACCTCCTTTCGGCAAATCTGATCACGCCTCTGTTCTGCTACTTCCCGTTTACAAGCAGAAGTTTAAACAGGAGAGGCCAGCGGTAAGAACCATTCAACGTTGGTCGGATGAATCAGATTTTATACTAAATCACTGTTTTGCTACCACTGACTGGCAGATCTTCCGCAAAGCTGCCGAAAATAATATCAATCTGTATACTAACTATGTTACTGGCTACATCAGTAAATGTATTGAAGACGTGGTTCCCAGAATTACTGTTCTCACATATCCAAATCAGAAACTGTGGATAAATGATGAGATACGCACCAAACTGAAAGCTATGACAGCTGCTTTCAATTCTGGCGATATGGGTAAATACAAAAAATCCAGATACAACCTCAGGAAAGCCATCAAAAGAGCTAAATACAACTACAGAGTAAAACTAGAGTCATATTATTACGGCTGCAACACACGGACCACGTGGAGTGGTATACGCACCTTTACAGACTACAAAACGCAACCCAGCTATATCGCACAACAGTCTGCCTCTCTTCCTGATGAGCTAAATTCATTCTATGCTCGGTTTGAGGTCAGCAACGCAGATTCAGTCAGGAAGATTCCAGAAATCCAAGACGGAAACCAATTGATCATATCCAGAGCGGATGTGTGTAAAGTTTTTAAAAAGACCAATCCACGCAAGGCTCCTGGCCCTGATGCCATCCCTGGCCGCGTTCTGAAGGCATGTGGAGACCAGCTGGCAGATGTCTTCTCGGACACATTCAGTCTATCCCTAGCTCAGTCTATAGTTCCTTCCTGCTTTAAGAAAACCACCATTGTCCCTGTTCCTAAAAAATCCAGAGTCAGCTGCCTAAATGACTACCGCCCTGTTGCACTCACAACAGTTACTGTATCATGAAGTGCTTTGAGCTGTTGGTCAAAGCATACATCACCTCCTCACTGCCTGACACCCTAGACCCACTGCAATTTGCATACCGCCAGAACAGGTCAACAGAAGATGCTATTGCCACTGCCCTCCATACTGCCCTCTCACACCTGGATAAGAAAGGAACATATGTGAGAATGCTGTTTGTTGATTACAGCTCAGCATTCAATACCATAGTGCCCTCAAAGCTCATCATCAAGCTCCAGGACCTGGGACTGAACACCTCCATCTGTAATTGGATCCTGAACTTCTTGACGGAACGTCCGCAGGTGGTGAAGGTGGGCACCAACATATCCTCTACCCTGACTCTAAACACTGGAGCCCCCCAAGGCTGCGTGCTTAGCCCTGTCCTCTACTCCTTATTTACCCATGACTGTGTCACCAGGCATAACTCAAACTCCATCATCAAGTTTGCGGACGATACAACAGTCATTGGCCTGATCACAGATGGTGAGGAGTCTGCATACAGGGAGGAGGTTGAAACCCTGGCAGTATGGTGCCAGGAGAACAACCTCTCTCTGAACATCAGTAAGACTAAGGAGATGATTGTGGACTATAGGAAACATCAGGGTGGAGACCACACACCTATTCACATCAATGGGACTGCAGTGGAGAGGGTCAGCAGCTTTAAGTTCCTGGGAGTTAACATAGCAGAGGATTTAACCTGGACCCACCACACCAACACCATGGTCAAGGTCAAGAGCAAGCAGCGCCTGTTGTTTCTCCTCAGGCTAAAGAAGTTTGGCATGCCATCACATATCCAGGCCAGCTTCTACAGGTGCACTATTGAGAGCATCCTGACTGGTTGCATCACTGTCTGGTATGGGAGCTGCTCCGCAAGGGATCGCAAAGTATTGCAGAGGGTGGTGAAGTCAGCGCAGCTTATCACCAGCTGTGAGCTACCAAGCATCCAGGAGATCTACTCAGCTAGATGTCTGAAGAAGCCCAGGTCCATTCTCAAGGACCCCAGTCATCCCAGTCACAAACTGTTTTCCCTCCTACCGTCCGGTAAACGGTACCAAAGCATTCGGTCCAAGTCCAACAGACTACGGAACACCTTCTACCTCCAGGCAATAAGACTGCTAAATAGCCAACCTGTAGCTCCTTAGCAAATCACCTGTAATGGCTACATGGACACACAATTCTAACTATATTCAGCATAACTGCACTACATGTATATATTACACATACCATGGACACATAACAGCTCTACTCACATTGAGTTTTATTCAATTTAAAAAATGTAACCTCAATTTTGTGATTTTTGTGTTTTTGTGAATTTTTGTGATTTTTGTGATTCTTGTAATTTTTGTGAGCTCGCAGAAAAAGTCATTTCATTGCCAGCAACTACTGCTGCACGCCGTATTGTTGTGCATTTGATAAATAAACTTTGATTTGATTTGATCTGATTTTGATTTGTAATGAGGTTAGTATTGAAAGAAAAATTAAATGTAGCAAGAGTGGTATGAATGAACACTTATAACCAATACTAGCAAGTATCACTTATAGTAAACAGGAGGCAGAGCATTAAACGGTCCTGGAGTGCCTACGAAAAATATTTGCAGAAAGTAATATAATTTTGATTTTTTTGAATCTTCTATAAAGTTCCAACTTTATATTTTGTCTGATTGAGATAAATAATATTGTAGACATACTGTATACTGTATGTGCTGTTTCAAGCATAAAAAATGGACTAATTGGATTATCACTGTCAGGAATCGCACTAGTGAGATCATCAGTCTTTGATAAGTTTATCTACAGTTGTACAAAGAAAAAAGGGAGAAAATCTTACTGGAACATGTTCAGGCAAATAATAATAATAATAATAATAATTGCTTATACTTATATAGCGCTTTTCTGGACACTCCACTCAAAGCACTTTACAGGTAATGGGGACTCCTCTCCACCACCACCAATGTGCAGCATCCACCTGGATAATGTGACGGCAGCCATAGTGCGCCAGAACGCTCACCACACATCAGCTATCAGTGGGGAGGAGAGCAGAGTAATGAAGCCAATTCATAGATGGGGATTATTAGGAGGCCATGGTAAGGGCCAATGGGAAATTTGGCCACGACGCCAGGGTTACAACCCTACTCTTTTCGAGAAACACCCTGGGATTTTTAATGACCACAAAGAGTCAGGACCTCGGTTTTAAGTCTCATCTGAAGGATGACACCTTTTTACAGTATTATGTCCTCATCACTGGGGCATTAGGACCCACACAGACCACAGGGTGAGCACCCCCTGCTGGCCCCACTAACACCTCTTCCAGCAGCAACCTTAGTTTTTCCCAGGAGGTCTCCCATCCAAGTATTGGCCAAGGTCACACCTGCTTAACTTTAGTGTGTTGCCAGTGTGAGTTGCATTTGTGCCGGTTTATGCTGTTGAAAGTAGCTTTCTAGCTGCTTTCATTCCCAAGATATAGTGCTTTCTCTTTTGGGGTGTGTGAAGTCACTCAGCACCCTGTGCAAGGGTGCTGGAGTAATGAACTGGTCTCATTTGTGAATGCTGCATTTTGCTGGTTTGTACCTACATAGCTACATTAGAAAGCTACTTTCATTCCCGAGATATAGCACTTTCTTTTTACTCCTGCAAGGGCACTGGAGAACCAAACTCATTTGCTCGTGCTCCCTTTGTGCCAGTTTGTGCCACTGAAAGTAGCTTTCCAGCTGCTTTCATTTCCGAGATATAGCGTTTTGTGTTTTGGATAATCACAAATGTCTGTATAAGTTTACATTTAGTAACAATAATAAGTCTTCTTTTTAAATTACTTGTGAAGACTTTTTTTCTTAAAAATTAACTAGCATGTCATAATACTTCATACTGTAGCTGTATTAATATTTTGTTAAACTGAAAATGTTTTTAAAGCCACTATGTATAATATATTTTTATAAATATAATATATTTATACATTTAGTTTTTGTAGCTGCCCCTTTTTTCTTTACCATTAATGCACATAAAGGTACTGTAAAAAAACAAAAACAAAAAGAGGACAGATTAAAAAAGTGAGTACTCATTTGAAATATTTTTTCCCATGCTGAATGGTGCATTTGTAACCAGGTGATGAGATGGTGAGTCTGGAGTAACGTAGGCTGGTTCTGTAGTTAGATCCCACTAGCACTTTTCAGTATTCCTGATCTGTGGATACCTCTGGAAACCCTCCCATGTTTTAATTTATGTAGAAAATAGACTTTTTAAAAAGGGTCCCATGTGGATTCTTTCTGCATACACTGGGGACAATAGGCAACTAGTGAGCTAACAGAGAAGCACTAGCATTGGGTGACACCTGCTGTTCATCACCACAGCCAGTTAGCATAGGGATAAATGACGTAGGTGCCTGGTGGGTTTACTTTTCTGGTAGGTCATGACCCAGATGCTGCACTAAACCTATTTTATCTGACTTTTGAGACTTTTCACAGTTCTCATTCTGCAGAGAGTCCCAGCCTTATTGTCAACAAAGGGGGAGAGAAGGGGGAGGAGGGAAATCAGGTCAAACATTTAAGATTAGTAATTGTTTCATAACATCACTAATCTTAAATGTTTGTAGTTTATTGTCTTTTTAATACCACTTTATTATTCTAGATTATATTAAAATACATTTTACACAATGGCTTTAATGATTAGTATTTAAAAACAACTATAAAGAATTGCAAAACTCAACTGCGATTTCGGTTTAAGGAATGTTGTAAACTGGTGGAACTGGGTTTCTACTTCTGATATTGACCATATTTACATTTACTAACTCATCCATGTTCATTCGTATTATTAATTTATTATTAATATTATTTTAATATTTAACATACTGTGGTATATACAAGTAGTAAAAATGTCAGTATAGTATACATAATAATTTCTTATAATTTATTATTAGAGAAAGATATTTTATTTGTTAAGAGTACAATTTGTGTATTGGACAGTAATCGAATTTCTAGGAAGCAGGTGAAAATTCTACCACTAAACCAAAACATCACTATGTTTAAACAAGCTAAATTAAAAACCATAGGTACATTTTTACATTTTCTACTAGACTTTCAATGAAACTACTACCATTTCATTTTCTATTAAAACAATAATGACAGTATGTTGTTAAATCAAGCATGTTCAAACTTTTACAAAATAACCACACGAGACCAAGTTAAAGAATTTAATCCAGATATTTTTAAAGAAAGTGGAATAGACTACCACCAGCAGCTTTATGAATATATTTATATTAATAAATTAATACTGTTAGTGACATTCAGAAACACATTTTTACCTATTAAAACTTTCCTTTAGTTGTGTGATTACATATTAAATGGTGTTAAAGAAATAGGACAACATATTAAATTAAACTAATGTTTTCACTAACATCTAATCCACCGCAAGAGCCACCTCTTGATCTTCTTTGACCAGTGAAGATTCTCTGGGCAGTGAGATGAATCACACAGTGGTACAGGCAAAGTCATCTTGCCACAGCAATTAGTTTTGAAGTGAAATCTGATGGTACAGTAGCATCAGTACATACTCTTTGCAGATAGCAACCCTGGAATTCAACCCAGGGCCCCAGTGCTGAAAAAATAACAATGATAAACAATGCCCAACCATGTGCTTGTGTTTTTCTTCTCTTTTCAGCTTGGAATTAACCTTTACTTGTTCCTTTGCAGCCTTCACATGCTGACGCAGCTACATACATGATCTACTAGTGCCCACCATGATACCCTAAAAGAAACCTCCATTTTCTGACTGCTTAATCCCATTCAGAGTTGCAGAGGAACACAAATCTATTCTATCAATCTACTGTGTCAATGTGTGGATTGCGTGTTTTAACGGCTTTGTGTCGAACATCTGGGGAGAAGACAAAGTGCCAGCATAGAATCGTTCTGTGGATATTCAGTGGCAAAGGCTCGGTCAAGGGAGAAAAAATATTCTCTTGTTTTAGACAGAGTGAAAAAAAATTATGCATCTGAGCTATGGAGCTGTTGGTGTGGATCTGTGATAAACGTCTAGGCAGAAGCGTGAGCATTTAATATAGGGCTCTTGATTAGAGACACAGGTGGTGCTGATGAGGGAAGATAATTTTCCATTGGCTGTCAGAAATGAAAGCTAGAGAGCTGTAATTGCTGGTGTCTTAGGCCCTCTATTAGTGGCCAGCAGTATCACAATATGAAAAGTGAATTTTCTCCACTGTGTCATACTAAAAATTGCCTAAGTGACACACTGTACACGAACAGAACAAATGACACAAAGTGAGCACAAGGGACACATACTCTTACGGAAATACATGAACCTTCATGGTTTTCAGTTACCCAAATACCAATGTCCCAAAAGAGATATCCAGCACTGTGATCCTCCCAACACAGCTGTCTGGTACCCAGACATGCCTCCTTTCTCTAGAGAGAAGAAACTCTTCTTTTTTTAGTCTTTTGGTGGTCTTAGGCTTCCTCTTAAATTCCAGCTGACACGTACAATGCATAGAACCCATGAGCTTACATACTCAAATAAAAAGTGGAAAACTAAATGAAAAAAGACATTTTTAGTCAACTAATATCCTTCCAGCTAATATTAGCATGGTCTTTTAGAAGACAACTTTCAGGATAGAGACACTTCTCTTTAACAAATTCTCTTGCAAGACATCAAGCTAAATTATCTGTTCCTTTTTATCGCATTTTTTCAACACACAGATGCTTCAGCAAAGATAAATTAATTTTTGTTCCACAAAATGCAAAGATCCTTTGAAAAAGTACAAAATCAGTTTTTATAGTATGAAATAGAGTTTACAATAGAGTCTTGCACCTAGGATTTTTCTTTGCGTTTCTCTCACACACCCCCTGCTTTTCCATCTACAACCTTGTAGTAACTCCCTAGATCACTCCTTGCAATAGTGAGTGGATGTCTGGGTAGCTTATCCTCTTGGATAGACTTCCCTCAGCTAGGCAAGTCACACTAAATACTTTATACATATTTTGTCTCTTTTGTATTTATTAGGATCTAACCAAATTACTCAACTACAAATAAGAAGGCAGTTTAACTAATATTATTAGACATTATTTTAATATTTACATTTACCCTTAATTCATGTATTAATTGTTTATTATTGAAGCAATGCTTTTTGAGTGTGAGTAAATTACTAGTGTTTGGATCATACACAATTAATTAGAAATAATATTTGTATCAATTATTTATTAGTGACAGCAGGAAGTAAATAATTAGATATCATGTGGTGCCTGTCCATCATTTGTTACGTGTTGGTGTGTCATTAAGAAACAACCCACTTCTAAAATAAAGTTTTACTGACTTTTATTGAAATGCACACTTCTCTTCATAATTTTCAATTAAATATAGCTTATGCAACAGTTATTAGAAAAAAACAATCTAAAATAATTTTCATTCACTGCTTAGAGGACATTAATATTTCCAAATTAAGGTTATATAACAATGAATAAACATAATGATAATATTTTTAACAATTGCACGTAGACCTGATTTCAGATTATATTAAAATATTATAAGAAATAAAATGACTATAATACAAAATATTGTTTAGATTTTAGTCTTTTTTTTAGTAAAGGACAAATATATTCTTATATTTACTCAGTGAACAGAATATACTTACACAAAAAAAAATTAATGCACCATACAATCTATTTTACTTGTGAAGCAAATTTACCTTAATATCATTTACAGTTTTTTTAATAAAAACAAAAGGCTTCCCACTGTGAAGAAAGGCTCTTTCTGTCATTGAAGACTACCTCTTAAGCATTTGCAGTGAATAATCCAGCACAGGACTTGAATAACAATGGAGGAAATTAAAAATACATGGGATTCAGTCGGATTTTAATGTAGTCTGTGTAGTGTTTACACTGAAACAGAATACAAAGCAGGAAGTAAATGGATTTTGAAACTTCTTTTTCTTAAAAAATACAATATCTTTGTAGTGGATAAATGCAGAATACATTTCCTTATTTAACTTTATTTGGTGCTTCATGAAGAAAAGCAGTTTACATATATCTAGAATATACACATTAATATTCCCAATTAAGTCTCCATTGCTTTATTATTTCACAGCTGTGATCCCAGAAGATGAGCCCAATTACTGTATGATGCGGATTTGCACAGGGAAGAATGTTAGCATTGTAAGCAGATACACTTATCTTTAATGATTTATTTTTTCCCCATTTTTATGAAAGTAAATAAAATATTAGCATTAATACTGTATATCCATATTGGATATATTAGGAATACCTTATTCTTTGAGATTAAAATAAAAATAAATAATTCAGTTCCTTCTTAATAATCCAGCTGTTAATAACCCAGTTTTAGACACATTTTAGAATTTAAATGACTAGGCGTATGGAAGTTTAAACATAATTACATTATGGTGGCTTATTTTTAAAAATAAGCAATGACAATGTGAAAGTTTTGTGTTCATTGTCAAATGAGGTTAGTTTGATCTACTATTCGGACTTGGTGAGGGCTAGATGAAGGTCAAACACATCTAAATCTATTACAACATAAAATCTTTGAACGGTTACTTTTTCACCTCAATGTACTTTTCACTTTTATACATGGGTTTCACTGCTGATTCTGAAAATGTCCATTTGGTTGACTGTCAATACTTAAATCAAATTTCATTTTAGTCTTCTCTATTCAAAACTAAAAAGTTTTAAATCCTTTGGTTTGTTAGTTTAGGATGTTCATTCTTTAGCATGTACAGATGTAGCCATCTAGAATGCATGAGATGTCAGTCACAGACAGAAGCTCATTGTGGCTTTTTTTAATAATATATGCAGGACTGCACTACTCTGTAAAAATGTCAGGTGGCGTACTGAATCCGTAAAGTACCACAGATACGTGTGGTTGTAAGATCAATGGTACAATATTGATTTTTTTTATAAACACATTAGCGCTAATCAAACAGTATGCATACTAGCAACAAACAATTTAATTAAATACAAGAATTACATTGTTGAGACAGGATACTCTTACCACGTTATTGAGATATATCACAATTTTGTAGAATTATCAGTTTTGCAATGATGTTTTTTATTCCATATAACATATACAGAATTATTACTAATTGTTTATAAATAGTAATACAAAACTAATAATTCTATTTTAGATTTTAAAATAAAAATATATTATACATAGTGGCTTTAAAAACACAATATTTAAAAACAAATAAACACGTACAAAAGTTGATATTAAAAGTTGTGATTTGTTGGGTAATATAAGAGGTATTTTAGCTGATAGAAGTTTACCCAATATTTAGATCAATATACAGTACCTATAGAAAGTCTACATCCCCCTTGGACTTTTTCACATTTTATTGTGTTACAGCATGGAACCATGATGTATTTAACTGAGATGTATTTAACTCAATACTCTATAATGTCAAAGTAAAAAAAAATCCAGACATTTTACTAAATTGTCTTAATTCATTAAAAATAAAAAACAGAAAATAATTGAATGCATAAGTATTCACCCCCTATGCTTTGACACACCTAAATTACCTTTGAAGTAACCAAGTCTCTTCTCCAAACCACAATAATTACTTGACTGGAGTCCACCTGTGTGCAGTTGAGGTGTTTCACATGATTTCAGAATAAATACACCTGTGTCTGGGAGCTTCCCCATTTAGTGCATTTCCAAGGAAACGCTACAACATGAAGACCAAGGAACATTCCAAGCAGATCTGAGACAAGGTTCTTGAAAAATACCACTCAGGGCAAGGATATAAGAAAATTTCCAAGGCACTCTGAATATACCTTGAAGCATAGTGAAGCACACACCATCATTAAAAAGGTGAGAAAATATGGAACAAATGTGAATCTGACCAGAACTGGCTGTCCTCCAAAACTGAGTTTCTGGGCAAGAAGAGCTGTAGTAAGGGAGGCCACCAAGAGGCCTATGGCAACTCTAAATCAGTTACAATCCTCCATGACAGAGGTGGGAGAAACTGTGCATGAGACAACAACAGCACGCACACTTCATAAATCTGGCTTGTACAGAAAGGTGGCAAGAAGAAAGCTTTTGTTGAAAAAAAACTCATATCACTCCTTGGCTAGAGTTTGCATGTGAGAGATTCAACAATTTAGAGGAAGATTCTATGGTCTGGTGAGACCAATATTGAACTTTGTTTGGCGCAAACCTAACACAGCACATTACACTGAGAACACCATCCGTACAGTGAAGCATGGTGATGGCAGCCTCATGCTTTGGGGATGCTTCTCTGCACCAGGGACTGGAAAAGTCATAAAGATAGAAGGAAAAATGGATGGAGCTAAGTACAGAAAAATCCTGGAGGAAAATGTGCTGCAATCTGCAAGAGCACTGAGACTTGGAAGACGATTCATCTTCCAAGAGGACAATGACCTGAAACATACAGCCAAAGCCACACTGGAGTTTGCTGATGACATGACAGTGGTGGGCCTCATTAGTAACAATGATGAGGCACCATACAGAGAGGAGGTGGAACAACTAGCGGACTGGTGCTTCAACAACAATCTGTCTCTGAATGTCGATAAGACAAAAGAGATGATAATTGACTTCAGGAGGGCCCACACTGATCACTCCCCACTGCACATCAACGGCTCCCCTGTGGAGACAGCTAGAAGTACTAAGTTGCTTGGTATGCATATCACAGATGACCTAATTTGGACCATCAACACCATCTCCCTAGCTAAAAAAAACACAACAACGTCTCCACTTTCTACGGTGACTGAGAAGGGCAAACTTCCCCCCCCCCACCCATACTATCCACATTCTATAGAGGTACCATCGAGAACATCTGGACAAATGGCCGAAACGTTGTGTTTTTTCTCTCTTCTTTTTTTCAGCATGGAATAAACCTATTACTTGTTCCTTTGCAAACTGTATCATTGTTTGGTTTGGGAATTGTAAGGTCTCAGGCCGCAAGTCCCTGCAACGAATTGTCAATACAGCAGAAAACATCATTGGAGCCTCCCTTCCATCCATTCAGGACATATACCACAAACACTGCACACACAAAGCCTCCAGTATTGTGGACGATCCCTCCCACCCCTCCTGCATCCTCTTTGCCCTCCTACCATCTGGTAAAAGGTATCACAGTATACAGGCCAGCTCCACCAGACTCAGTAACAGCTTTTTTTCCACAGGCTGTCAGGCTCTTCAACAGTCTGGTACCTACTGCACCTACTCCAAATCTGGAAACCTAGTTTTTTTTTTGCCTAATATCAGGCATACTGTCTGATGTATTCTTTGCACATTTAAACATCTATTCCACATGAAATCGCAAAACCCCCATTGTGATACTACCCTTTTTTCATAAAAGTCATTTTTAAAATAAAAAATAATTTGAATAAATTAGATAATATTCTTCTTTATTGTGTAGTGCAAAGCAACCAAAATAGATGTCATTAAAATATTATTACAGAAAATTACAAGTGTAACATACAGTTTTTGACAATTGTGATAATTTATTTCAGATTAATTTAAATAAATATAATTGAATTTTAAAATTGCTTAAACACTTTTGAGAAAAAAAATCATATTTGAGGGGATATGTAATTATGAGATTAATCAATCAGAAAAGGGACAGATAATTCCATAATAACATTTAGCTCCGTAGAAAGCTGAGTAGACATGGGCTGATATAGAAAGCTGAAGGAGTCTCTGCCCACAAAAACTACATCTCCCTGTAATTAACAATTTGACTTCCTTGGGTGCTGCAGGTCCTGTCCTGTCTTTTGATTAATAAGTACTTATACAGTATAACTTTTGTTTGTTCAGTCATATGTTGTTTATTGGTTTTATTGTTGTTTACTGTTTAGTGTTCAAAGGAATTGTAGTTAAATCAAACATGTCAAACCTTTCTAAATATATTATAGCTTAATATATTGTAACTTTTCTTTTTTTATGATGATCAGAATTGCACATTCCAAATAATGTGTAATTTATTAGTTTCTGACGCCTTGATTTAAATACTATGGTTTTACTTACTCATCTCAACATTATATTTTTGATTGCTTCTCCAAAAAATCCTCTTATTTAAAGGTTTACAGCCCACATTTTCTCAGGCATTTAAATCTCCCAAGTAACCCAACACAGACAGGAACCAGGGATCAATTGCAACAAACATATGGATTTAATAGGGAGCTGTATACAAAGTTTCAAAGTGCAGTACCGCTTTGTGATCACCACCAGCTGAGTACTGAACAAAACAAACCTTCGGTAAAAAGTTGGGGACTAGCGGATCCCATTCTTATTAGAGTACAAAGGACGACATTTTGTAAACGGCATTCCCAGTTAGTATGCTGCTTTCAGTTTGTTGCAATTGAACCCAGAAGCTCAGAATCTGGATAAAGCTATGCACTACCAGTTTATTTTAAAGTAATGCTTTGTGCCATGAGTTGTATACTAACAATTAATCTTTGCATAATACTGTATTTACAAAATATTAAATTTAATTTAGGAATATGTTATTATTTTTATATTCTTTTGCACCACAATTTTTAATATTTTTAAATGGGAATTTATATTGCAACAGGGGGGCTTGATTGGTTTGAGCTTGATTCTTGAGGGAAAATTGTAACACACAGAAAGCTTTGTACTAACGGGATGATGCTATAGTTAGTATGCAGCTTCGTACTAAATTAGTAAAATAGGTAAACAACTGATATGCACTTGGCTGCTGAAATCAGTCACCAGCTCCATATTAATACAAATATTGTAATTTGCAACAAACTCGGACTAAAAGCTCTTTACCTGTAGAGGATATTAATGTATGGGACTAAGTTAGTACAAGTTTTACACTAAGCAATCTAGTAATACCATACTAAGTGAAGCACTGGATCACATTATGTTACGTCAAGGCATCGACAAACGAGCTGGACCCTATGCAAAGTGAGTGTGTCCAAGAAGGCAAACAAGTCCGAGAGGTGTAGTTCGAAAAAGCAAAATCTTAGGGTCAAAGGGAGAGGTCAAAATCCAAGTAAAACGTCCAGGTAAAGCACGCGGTGAGAGTTATGCAAGCAAGCAGTGAACTGACTAGCCAGTGACTCAAAATACCGAGCGGGAAAGTGTGGTAACAAGGAGTTTAAATAGTGAAGAAAAGGGACATGTTTGGAAAATGAAGTAATGGATGCAATGTGTGTGCAGGTGCAGTGCGTGGTCGTAACACATGACGAAGTTCAGAAAGAAGTATCAGCTTATTACTATTATTATTATATCTTAACTTGTATCTAATAGTTATGATAAATAAGTGAAGCTTGGTGAGCATAGGGAACCAACTGCTAGGAGATGCAATTTCCTGTGGGCTCTGAACTAGCTAGTGTTGCCAAATCATGTTCTGGCACTTGCAGCATATTGTGCTTTTCAAGCACCACATCTGAATCTCTGGCATGTGCACGTATGTGCACGTATTTTTTCCAGAAAAACAACAGCCAAACTAATTTGCTCTTAGCTCAGCATTTTGACATCTGCATCGGTGTTTTTGGGTTATTATTTTTAGGGCGTCTGGTCAGCCTTCCCATTAAGGTGAGGCTACTAATTCCCTCAACTAGGAGAGCTACGATAAATCTGCTCTGCATATTTTATCTCCCACAGTTTTTAGGATCTAACAGAGGTATTGAAAAATGTTTAGCTTTTCAAGAAAAAAAGGATTTGCTTGCAGACAGGACAATGTTGACTTCAAGAACGTATTCTAACAGGGAGTTGGAATACATTGTATCACAGTGCACTGTGCTTAGCTTAATAGACAACAGTCCATGAGAGAACTGTATGTATCAGAATACAGAATAATGAAAAGTCATATTATTGAACTATGGATTAGTAGCACCAGGGAAGAAACCAGATCGATTGGAGTTTAGGGTGGCTTTAGAAAGTTGAGTTCAAAGCAGATACTGTGGTGTGGAACTAATAAGGCTCGATGACTGTTTGAGCCAAGATAGGGCTCAACCAAAAACAGGTGATTCATACTTTCACATGATATACTGGCCTTAAGTAAATGGTTTCATTACTCTCTGCTTGTGGCACATTATGGTCTTTTAGTTGATATCGGCATATTGTATTAAAAATGAATGCTCAATTATCAGTCTAATTGCACAATGAGGTTGCAATGCTCTTGATTCCCATGTATAAAAACTGAAGTATGTCACTCAGTTTAGAAGAGAATGAGTAGTCCCTTGTGTTTAACCTAGATGAAGACCTTGGCAAAAGTATTATTTGGGAGAGAAAAACAGATTAAATACTCCCCATAAGCAACTTCTTTACCTCAATAAAGTGCTCTTTTTAAAATACTTTTTCTAGGAGCATATACATGAAAAGTTGTTAAAAGTGCAAAACAATGTACTTTTTGTTTCTTGGAATGGAATTGAACTTTTATCTATATAATATGGATGAATGATTGATGCACTAGTGCATGAAAGAAAAAAAAATCTGATATAATGTAGGTAACCAAATTGCCAGGTGCACAATGAAGACTGTAATTTCTTAGTTTTTAAAATAAAATAATACGCCATCAGCTTTGTGAAGCTCTATGTTTTATTGTTTTAAAGCTTTTGGACAAAAAATTGCCTGCTTAAAAAATATACATTTTAAATTTTAAAATATATTTAATTTGATGTACTACTATTCCCAGGGTCGTTTTTAATCATAGCAGTTTTTGTGATTTGTATTATTTTTATTATTTTGGGAGCATACTAGCAGAAGTAGAATGATAAGCATAATGGTGTCATTTTCTCTCCCTGGGATTACAATGACTTCCCTAGTTCAGACATCAAGACACTTTATCATAATGTAAAGAATTCATACTTATTGTTACTGTAATAACTACTATGTATGTTTTGAACATGTATTGATGATCAAGAGTCATCCATATGGTTTAAAGGAATGCAGGTGTCATTGAGTATTTACTCAGTCTTTCTTCTTCAGTTATTAGTATCAACCCATGTATGGATTCATCTAAAAATCAGTTGCTACAGTTTTAAAATTCTCAAGTATTGTTTAAAAATGATGACTTCCTCTTGAAATATGTAGAATTTGTTTTGGTTTTTAAATATATTTTTAATTTATTGTTTCATCCATAATTAACATTATCCACCACACCAAGAAGCATGTTACTATACTGTATGTATGACACATGTTTCAGTCTGAACTACTTCCATCTGTATTGGATCGAAACCATAAAGGTGAGGCCATATGGTTTTCGCAGCAGATGAAATGCCTTAGTGTTGTTTAGTGACCTTTAATTATTATGAAGTGAGTGTAAGAAAAAAAATCACACGAGTTTAGGAAATATTTGTGGGAATGCTTCTAAATAATGCATAGGCACCAACTTTTTGTACTCAGATTTGTTTTTCTGTTGCTTGTTTGCAGTTTATAGCTCATAAGAAAGATTGATTGTTTTTATTGAAGAGGGGATGTTAGCAGCTGTGTCTAGACCCAATAGTTCATCTGGATAGTAAAAGATGTTTTGTGACCCTTACCAAATGCATGCCATCCCCAAAGATCTTGTTTCATCACTGATATTTATTGACTTGCCTTGGACTTTTGCACGCCTGTTGTAACTGATCTGAATGAGTCAAAGGACATGGTGCTGGAGATAGAATGGCAAGGTGTTTGTTTAAAGGTTGAGGCAATCTGATTGTGCCTTGACCTGCAGCAAAATTTCACACGGCACTGATTATGAGCTATGGTTTGTTCTAAACTAGTACTGGAATCACAAACGGAATTCCCAAAGTAATCATTTCTCTGAGGACTGTAAAATGGGACATGTCACCTCAGGCAAAATAAAGCTGAGGCAAAATATGCCCCCAGGCTTACAGTCAAGAGCAGTCTGGCAATTGAAAAACAACAGAACATTTTGATACATATAGTTTTATGGCACTTTTCTAAAACAGCACATTAAATGACAAGAACACTTGCATATAAGGAGAAATTGAAATCTGTTTTGTTTTTAGTGCTATGACTACAGTATTTATTCATGTAGCTACTTTCTTTCATTAATATTTAAAAGTATATATCCTTTGATGTACCTTTAGGGTGATTTTGAATCCTAGCAAATTTTGTTGTGATTTGTAATATTTTGTAGCAATTACTGTATGTGTACATGGAGACATGTAGTATATAACTATATATGTACATTTATAACTATTGTCAGTGTTATGTATACGGTAGCTATGTGTGTAAACAAGTTACAATTTAATGTTAGCTTTAAAGTAAAATTTATAAGTCTAATAATATTTGTAAGTTAAAATATTCTAGAAGAGGACATGTACAATACTGTACATATAAAGTATACACTATACACATATAAGATGTTTAACCAAATACAATAAGCCATGAAAAACAAATGCATAAGGCTGTTTTGAGTTTTAATTTGACCATGAGGTGTGTCACATACTGTAGGTTATATCCTTATTGATTAACAATTTCTGCTTCGCAGTTCTGGGGTGCTGAGATATGGGTTGTCTTTATTCTTGTGTTTATATTTTGATTTTGTGAAATGTTTTAACATACTCTAAAGATTCATCATAGGAAGCACAGGTAATACAATCAATGATTAAAAGCACCAGCTAATGTCTTAATCTAATGTCCATCTATTTTCTAACTGCATCATCCATTTCAGGGTTTAGGGGAAGCAGGAGCCTTTCCCAGCAAGCAATAGGTGTAAGGCAGAGTACACCCTGAATGAGATGTCAATCAATCACATGGCACACACAGACATGCACAGACTCACACAAAGACCACTTTTTCCTGTAACGCCCCGACGAGCTCCAGCACCTCCGCGTTAACTTAATCAATTACCAACACGCATTCCACACGTGGTGGAGGCTCATCGGGGCCATCACAAACAAGATCAGCCTGGGTCTATCAGCCCAATCAGGGCAACTATACCTCAGGGCTCAGACACTGAATCACTAAGCCTGCCTTGTCTTTGTCTCAGTTTCAGGTTCTCAGAAGTATTTCTCAGTGTTTCTTGGTTCTCAGTCCTCAGTTTCCAGTTCCTCAGTCTTCATCGCCACTAATCCTCTCATCTCATCTCATCTCATCTCATCACCTCACCTCAGACCTCAGTCTCTGCTCTGCCTGCTTCAGGTGCGCAGCTCCTGCCTCAGCCGTTTCCTCAGTCTCAGTTGTGTTTGTCCTCATCAGCACTGTCATTATTAAATAACTCTCTCTGATTGCCGCATATTTCTGGCTCATCAACTTCTAATTTTTGCCGAGCCCGTTCAACTCCTTGTCGGGCCCGGCATAACATATACCAATTATCCTACTATTAGGTATTTAAACTGTGTGAGGAAACCATAGCACTTGGAGAAAACTCACAGCAATGCTAACCACTCTGTCACTTATGAACTATATTCCTGTTTTCTTTTAAGAAACTTTATTCCTGTGTGCTTTTTGTTTACATTTTGTATTACTTTTAAATTATTCTTCAAAGATATTTTTTTCCCATACCATTGTAGTAGTACTAATTAAACTTCAAACCACTCTGCAGCTTTACTTGACCTTTCATGACCACTTTGCACTTTATTATAGCTGTTCAGATATGTTTCCAGTCTTCACTCTCAGACACTTATTTTGTGGCTGCAGAGAATGACCAGTCGGTTGCTGGACAGTTTCTGTGTTACTGTCTACTATATCAGAAGTATGTTCAATTCTTGAGGCAATAGGTGATGCTGCTGCAATACGTTCTGGAAATGTTTATTGTCAACATGTGGTTTGGATATGTGATTATGATGTGGTATCTTAATTAAATTTATTATTTTCCTTTCTTAATGTCATGTCAGTAGGGTTTTGAGTTGACGGATGAGTTTGAATTGAAGCTGCTGTCATAATGGAGATGATGGAGAAGACTAGGTGAGAGACTTCAGTAAAATCATGTCAGATACCAGCACTAGAACTCCTAAACTATTTTGTTAGTGTATATGTACATTTCTGATAAAAACAATGGAGATAACATTAGTGGACACACACTGTTCAAGAGATGGGAAATGTAGAAAAGTGGGAAGTTTAGCACTACATATCAAAAAGAGTATTTAGGAATTGAATTAAAATGAAAGGAATCACAGGATTTATATGAGTGACATTTTAAAAAACTATTCCAGAGATATACAGGTACTGTAGTATTAGGAGCATGCCAGAGATCAGCAAATTAAATATATATATTTGCAAATTAGGTTGTTGTTATGAGAGACTTCAACTTTCCTCACATAGACTATAAACCTATCTGTAACTGCCAGATTCATGACTATGGCTTATGTAGTAAAAGATGAAGATGAAATGATTAACAGTTTCAATGGGCCTTAGGTCTGGACTTTGATTTGTCCAGTCCAAAATTGGAAATGTCTTTGTCTTCAGCCATTAAGTTGTACATCTGCTTGTATGTTTACAATATATATTTTTTTTGCTGCATTCTTGCTGACCCACTTTTAGCTCAACTTCAGAAGACAAATGGGAAGCCTGAATTTTCCAGAAGGAGTAGAGTATTACCAAACCGTGATACTCCACTCAAATCTCTAGAGGAAGCCTTTGGATGGAAAAAAAGCAAAAGACCAGAACCTTAGAGAATATGGAGCAAAAACATTCACAGGAACTGGAAAATATTTGATTCTATTTTAGAAATTAGATGTGTCTGTTAAAACATTTTTGTCATGTTCAAATATATTTTTTCATTCTTTTTTCTCATCCTCACTGTAAAATAATTAATTTAATGATTACATGATCCACAAAAACAAAAGGCATATTATAGTTAACATTGCTGTTCACCATAATACAGAGAAAAAAACTGATAATTGGGAAATACACAGAAAAAAACTGATAATTGTAATAAAATACATAAGGTTCCTTTTTACATCTGATTAAAAACTTAGAAGTCACAAGAGGTCTGGATAGACTGCACACACTGTATGGGAGTGCCAGCTAACCATAATATTTCTCCCATTTTGCAAGAGTGGCTGTGACGTTTTGCCAAGATAAAAATATTTTACAAACATTATAAGGTGATGTTTGCACAGCATATGCAGTGTGCACAACACATGCAATAAATCATGATGCAGCTCTTCTCTCTTATTTTGCAACCAGCACATTCAAACAGTGTTATTATGATTATTGATTTTTAATGTAGTATCTGCTTCACTCTTGTTCTTTCAATCTTGTTTTAATTGTTAGTCCATTTTGATTTTTGTCACTGCCTATCAAGATGGCTTATACTTCATAACACTTTAACTTCAAATTGCCTACATATATTTTCCTGAATTTATGTCAGGAAACTGCAGAGGCCAAATTAGCAAGGATAACCTGATTGTTTGCAAACCATCTCCTGCAAAACATCCCTTGCATACAAGATTAATTCTCAAATTGAATGCTCAGGGAATCCAAAGTAATGTATGTGTATGGACTGAGAAGATTGAAAAAAGGAGTAAAAACAAGAAACAGAACTCAGTGCCAGCTTACAAGAGGTGTGTACTGTGATGTGTGAATTACCTATATTATTACCTGTATACTGTACTTCAACACAGCTCTAAGCCACCTTGCTGGATGATTTGAGAGAGAGCACCGAGCCATCATAGTTATCTGAATGGCCATACTGTTGCTTAAATGGTATTGTAGATCACAAATTATTCACCTACTATAGACAAAACTATAGACAAAAGATTGCAAAAGAATGCGATGTGATGGTGCTAGGGTGCAGTCATCAAAGTTCTGCATCAAATGCAGGACTCAAGACAAAATATATGCTAAGTCCAGATCTAAGTCTAATATGGCATTTTTTATTACAGGAAAATAAAATAAGTCATAACCCATGGGTTGAGAGTCTACCTAATCTGTCTCTGACTAAATGTCAGGGGTGGGTAGTTGAACACTGACATATCAAAATGTGTAAAGAAAATAAATTGCTGTATTAATAAAAATGCCCACAAACAGAGAAAAGATAGCTATCTTCTTGCTTCATTTTGAAGTCTTCAGCCATCGCTTTTCTCTCCTATTATTCAGTTCACTTTCTATTCTCCTTCTGTACTTCCTCATTTGGCATTCTTTTATTTTTATTCCTCAAGTTTAAGTGCACTTTTTCTTTCAATTCCATGCAGTTCTGCTTTTCTGCTGTCATTCCTTCACAATTTTACACAGCAAATTAATCATCTGGACATTTTCCAAATTATTCTTATACGCTTATATTGTTTGAAATAAGGTGTAGATGGGCTGTGTGGGAGGATATGAGACAGCTACCTGAAGGGAAGACCTATGTGTGAGACTTATATAGAATCAAACCTTCCTCCTGAAATTCAGTTTTTAACTCCATTATGTGTATTCTGGTACAGTTAGTAAACTTGTCAAATTTACAGATAACAAAAAAGAGGGGTTAAAACAAAACATTGTAGAAGAACCAGAGGAGCTCCATGACAAATTGTAAGATGAACACAGACTACTTTAAAGGGATTTA
Organism: Atractosteus spatula; assembly: GCF_055471065.1. NCBI lineage: Eukaryota > Metazoa > Chordata > Actinopteri > Semionotiformes > Lepisosteidae > Atractosteus > Atractosteus spatula. The sequence goes on from NC_142711.1 coordinate 41,575,124, forward strand.
AAATATTTCTCCTTTCATCATATCTCAGTCTGACAATTAAAACAGGGATGAACCCATTGAAGACTTATTAATTTCAGGACAAAGATCCCTATCTTTTCATTAATTTTTAGTCTACACAATCTTGAATAGATGTTTGGATAATAGAAGTAAAGTGTCTGTTGACATCCAAAAACATTCATCACAAGGAAGCCTGTCATTGTTAATTTTCACAAATCATAATTGATAGGCTCTTTACGAATTTGTATATCTGTAGTACTGGTATATGAATTCACTCTATTTGTGTTATGTCAACAGCATTTCCCTGCAGGGTAATATATGTTGGATAAAAAAGGCAGCAGAAAACAACTTGTAAAAATGTATTGTTATGTTTATGATTCAAACTGTCAGAATACAATTTATCCCATCAGCATTCTGTGGTACTGAAATAATACATTTAGTGGAAGGGAACGAAAATAACATCTTTAAATTAAGAAGATTATTGGTGTTCCATAATTGATATCTAACATGTTACAAGGGGAGTACAGTGGAAAATTCTCATAAATAAAACTACATGACCTTATTTATGCCATTAGGTGTTACTAAGACCTAGACTCAATACTGAGCAAATACCTTACAATTGGAATTTATTGTACACAAGTATGTGGAGACCATGTGTTTGGTTTGTATATATGACTTCTATTAAGTGTTTGTACAACTATCAAAGCCCATAGCATTTCACCCTAGCCTACTGATGATGTTATAGTAAATTTATGATCTTGTTTGTGTTTTTTTCCATTTTGAGTGGTCTGGCCTGACTTGTTTGGTGAACATTTCTGTTAGTTTCTCTTTAAGTTTTGCTTGCATTCAGGTTCTCTTTTTAGTACAAAAAATACTAATGCTAAATACTAAAGAATTTGCTAGGACTTCCCAAAACATAGTGTAAGGCTGGGTCATTAATGTCAGTTAATGTAGCTCAATATAGCAAAATCCTGATAGTTGTGGGTTCTACATTCATGATTTCGCCTATTTGCAAAATTTTAGTGACCAATTTTTCTGCATTTGCATCACAGTCTCACCTTGTGGTGGACTTTGCAGTAGGAGCATAAGTGAGGGTTCCCATGTATCTACAGATGCAGCCACACAGAATTCTCAAGGCATAATGTGTTGTAGGTCTCAGCCACAGGATGACCTAGTGGTCTTTGTGAGTGAGCAAGTGAGGGAGATGAGCTCATGTTTTGGATAAAAATCTTTTCCAGGACAGCCCAGATCCAGTGTCAATACTCCTTTAAGATGGATTTCCATTCCTGGTGGCTGATTGTCTGGCAAAGGGACATAGGCACAACTGGAAATAATCATAAATGTCACAGGGCATGGTCAATCATCCAACAATATGACCAACCAGTCAGGGCCCTGTAGGGTGTCATTACCCACGCCACCTGTTAGCTTCTTGACCAACCAATGATGAATGACCAATCATCCATAATTTTTCCCCACTTAAAAAGCACCTGTAACATCCCCTGTAACTGCCACACCTCTCTCCACTGAACCAACTTGACTGACTACCAATAGAACCAGACTTTTTGTGTGCTAGCCACACTTTTTGTCTAAACATTGGGACTTAAACTTTTTCTTGAAGCGTCAAGATAGAGAGTGAGCCTGTATGTAAAGACAAAATTAGCCCTGAGGTCTTGTCTGCAGCAGGATGTTGCGACCAGCCAGCTACAACTTTGTGTCTGCTTGATCACTGGAGCAACACAATTGTACTTTCATATACAGTATAGCATTATTCAGCAGCAGCCACTACACTGTGAGCAAAGTGAGTTTCTCTCCTTTAGTGTGACTTGCCCCAACTGAGCAGTCACCACCCTGTGCACAGACTTTGTCCAGTTCAGCTCAGCACTATCCAACAACCCATTTGAGGGGATTGACTGCCAGTATGAGGGTACAGCATTATCTCTCTCTCTCCTCTACACTTCAAGCTGCCACAGGTCAGGAGTGGCACTGAGCCAGCAGAGCACAGATTGGACGGACCCAGTTAGCTGGGAGAGTTACAAATCCACAACTGTGGATAAGTATAAGTCAGTATTCACCCTCTTGAGAATAAACTTGTTATATTAACATATTAATATCAATTTAATTCATTTAAGCAGCAGTAGTTACTTAGGAGTCCCTGAATGTTGATTAATTAATGAGACTGAGGAAGATAGTGTAAACATCAGTATGCTAAACATAGTATCTTTAAAATATTACCTTGGTATTTTGAATGCTTTTATGTTCACATTGTTTTTAAGTATCAATAAATGTATTCCACTTGTTGAAAATCCCTGTAAATGCTCCCTGTTGTTCTGCTGATTGATTTCTAAAAGCTAAAATAATCTAGTAAAATTTATTGTTTCAATTTAACATTGTGCCTGTAAATTCAGAAAACCCCTACACCTTTTTATTTTTTCACAAAATCTGATGCTGGATTGCACTACTAAAACCGCCAGTGGTGCAGTGAATGCTTAATGGCGTGGTGTGTATTCAGATAGGTGGTTCAGTGATCAAATTCTTGCCTGCCACACCAACACTGGAGTTTGATTCCAAACAATGTGCAATTTGTTCTACTTCTAACAAATGCACCATTTTTTTTTATTTTGAGATAACTAATATTATAAAAATGCATGTGGAATACACTATACTAAACTAAGCAGATCTCATATCGCATTTCATTGAAAATGTCAATATTACAGATGTTAGGAATAGTAGCACTTGAGTTTGTTTGCAATATACTTTTGGAAACACTTGCCACAACAAAAAAGGTTGATGCCACTTACTGTACAAATATGTGCTTGATGAAGCATGCTCTATACAAGAGTGGTATCTAAATTCCTACATACTATAGAAGTTTCTGAAGTTTTAATTAGGAGAAAATAAATCTCGATTGGGGGAAAAAAGTCCTACGTACTGTATGTATTGTATTGTACTTAATTTTTTCCTTGTCTCAGTATATAGTCTAACAATGTGACTTAACAACATGTAATGTAAGACAAATTATGCCATGAAAAAATAAAAAATGCTCATTTGATTTATTATAAAACTCCTAACATCAGTACAGCACATGTATATTTTTTTCACTGTAAAAGTACTAAATCTGAACCCATGGATAATACACCCAACTGACAACAAGTGTATGACTCACAATATTAGGTGATAAACAGTAGAATCACACTTATGTGCGCCATTGTATTAACAGTTACAACAGATACAATTTTTTGATACAAAAATTTCAGATACAGATATGAAATATGAAATCTTTTAAAAGCAGAAATAATTAACCCTACTGTATTTCACACCTGTATGTGAGATCTTTGTTTGCCCAGAGAAGCAGGGGAAAAAGTAAGATTATTCAACCGTGTAACTTTAGTAAGTTTTTTGTGTATTTGTGTGAACAGTAAAGTAAAATTGTCTCCAAAAACCACAAGAGTGATTTTAATGTGATAGCGAATACTACAAAAATTATTAAGCTTACTTTTTCGGAAACGTCATGATTGTTACACAAGATAGTGAAACTGTACGTGTTAGAGTTATGAATTTTAATCAAAATAATTACACCTGTTTCCTAATTAGGAGAAAAGGTTTTATTATTTCTTGGTTGCATCAGAACTTATGGCAGCGCAAGCACAACCTAAAAACCCTACGTAGTTCAAATACTTGCATTATCTTGTAAATGTCTTCAAAACTTCATGATACTACACCCTTTGCAATTAAACTTCCAAATTGCTTTCTTGGTCTTTCCAGGGGTTAGGGGATGGGACTGAAGTTACCATCTCCCTAATTCAGTATAATATTCGATGTCCCAAAACCTAGTAGTCACTACGGGCTTAAGAGATTGTGAATGTAAAGTGCATATTTAACGTACTGTGATATATACAATTAATTTAATTTAATATATACAGTTTAAGATTTTAATTATAAAATATATTAGACATTGTAGCTTTAAAAACTTTGTATTTAAAACTAAATTAAGACAAAAAGGACAGATTAAACAAAACTTTTGAGTAGTTGTTTGAATGAATTTGTTGCGTTCTGTAACTTGCCTTTTCTAAAATAACCACGGCAAGTGACCGAGATAATGACGTTATAATCAAAAATGTTTATGAAGAATGTAGAATACTGTTGTGTTGTTTATTTATAGCTAACACTATCTGCTAAATACACTATGTATATTATTTTCGTAAGTTATTTATTTATTAATATTGCTAATGATGTTCAGAGACGTTATTATACTTTGGTTATTGTAGACAAGGCATTTGAAAAGATTGATCAAGTAACAGTCTGGGTGGGCTTGGCATTAATTTCTTGCTTTCTGCTCATCTTGGACCAAAGAATCCAGTCTTCCGTTAGAAGGTTTGCCTTTCGTACACTTACAACAAGACTAATATAAATAAGTGTTAGCATTCAGTTGAATTCCTACTTAACTGTGCTAGTTTCTTATGTTACCATGTTGTGTTTATGGAGAATGTTGTAGCTGATACACTATTATGTACTGAGCTTTGCAGGAGTTTTTCATATAATAGAGTTGTAGTGGAGTTTGTTCTTTGAACTTCCTACTTTGTTTAAATAATCATTATGTTTGTTATTAAGTGTGGGGGTGTCACATCCAGCTGTGTTTGTTAATGGGAATAGGCATTAGGAATTGTTTGGATTGTGGGTGTTTCTCCTCTTCAGCCACCACTGGTGTGGTGACTGGCTGGCTAATCACTAAAATATTTAATTGCTTCTTAACATGTCAGTGATTTGTCAACAAAGGAGTCCCGCAATTTTAAAGGATGCCTCTAGATGCCCAATAAGAGGAAGTAGTGGAAGTCAGCTGTTGAGTTGTGGTCTGCTATGAATTTTATGATCTTGCTGGTTGTTGGGCAGTGGCTTATGTTTTTGGGATATTATGGGGCGGGGGGAGGGGGGTTATTTTGGAAAGCTGGGCAAGTACTTGATATGCTTTTTTTTTTCTAGGTTAGTTTATTTCAGTGTAGCCAGTTAGTTGAATGGACCTTCTAGCTCCCAGGCAACAATTCTACCACTAAACCATGTTTGGACACGTTTTTCATTTTCCATTGCAAAAATCACGACAGAAAATATAGTTCAAACAAGCACATCAATTTTTTTCCAAAATAACCACAAGAGACCGGGCTCCGAAGAATTAGATTCAGATATTTATAAAGAAAGTGGAATACCCTATCACAACCAGCTAAATAATTGTATGATAGTTATATTAATAAATTAATATTGTTATTGAAATTCAGAAATGCATTTTTGTTTTCACCTACCAAACTTTCCCATTAGTTACATGATTCCATATTAAAATTCAATGTTAAGTGAATTTAAAAAAGTACTACGTTTTTGTTGTAGGAAGCTAATATTTTCACTGCCTTCGAATGCACCACAACTGCCTCTTATTGATCATCTTTGGTTGGCCAATCACACAGCCAAACTGCTGTGCATTATAGCCAAGCAAAGCGCAGCTACCGTAACGCATCAATGGGTTCTACCACGCATTTTGAATGAAATCATCTTTACTTCTTCCAACCTACATTGATTTGTGTAATAAAAGTATAGCTTGGTTAACATGGGGTTAACATGTTTATTTAGAAGTGCAAAAAGGGTGATACTTTATACTCCAACAACCTTATTTACTGTATCTCTTGCAGTAAATTCCCAGCCATCTACACTAGGGAAACAGGAAGGAGACTCGAAGACCACTGCAGAGAACATGTTAGGGCTGTGAAGATCAAAGATTTCTCCAAGCCTATTGTTTCTCATTTCACCTCTGACAGCCATGATCACACTAATCTCTCCGTCTGTGTTCTCTAAGATGGTTTTCCTAACTCCCACATCAGAAAGACTACAGAAACTAAAATTATTCTGCAGCTGGGATAACACCATTCCCCTTATTTCAATGTCATTTCTTTCTTTAACTATCCTGACTGCACACTACCTGATTGTGTAGCTGATTGGCCAGTTTGTCTGTCCCCTGCTCCCGCCTCCCACCCCTCCTCTATCCCAGCTTTTGTTCTCCCGCTACATTACCTGTGCTTACTGCCCTGTCTTTCTCACAGCTGAAGAAGGCTCCACGGCCGAAATGTTGTGTTTTCATTCTTCATTCAGCATGGAATAAACCTATTACTTGTTCCATTGCAGCCTATGCATGCTGACGCAGCTACCCACCTGAGATACTTTATATATACTTCTATACTTTAATATAGTTATTCACTCAGAAAGTGTCAGATTTTTGTTGTGTGTACACCTGTCATCAAATTGATGCCTGTATGAGAGTTTTGTTTTCTGAATTGAAAGAAACATGAAATGATCTCCTAAGTTATCACAGTTCTCATATGTCTTGCAGAAAAGAATAATAAAATAAATTAGAAAACAGAATTAGAGAAACTGCAGTAGCAAGAGAGGGAGTTAATTGAGCGGGAAGGGAATGAGTACACTTAATTTACTTTGTTATTACTGTGCTATACAAAAAGCATTATTACAGTACAGTAGTGCTGCATTTATACTATTAATAAAAACATGATGTATAAAATAAAGAAAATGAAAACAAACCTAATACAGGGTAAGTAACTTATCATAACACTGATGTACTGTAATACACATACAATAACTTGAATTATAGGGAGATAATCCTTTTCCAATTTTGCAATATTAATTTTAATTTAAATACTTACTGCAATAACTATTAACACTATTTCTACAGTTATAACAAAATATAACTGCTGAAATGCTTTTTTCACGACCATACCCTATTTTCCCAATAAGGCAATAACTCCAACATTTGCAAATTTGCCATTCCCAGAGACCTCAAGGTGCCTTACCCTCATGAATACCAAGGTTTCACTGTAATTCTTTAACCTGAGGTGTGTTTGTTCAGACATACTTAATTTTATACAGAAATAATTTAATTGTTTTCTATGTGATATGTCCATTTAATACTAGTATCGCTGTAGATCCATAGCCCCACCGTGTGGGATATATACATTAGTATCTTTCACCCAGGGGAGTAGGGAATATAAATCCCTAGCTTTGTTTCTCTGGGTGGATTCATTCTTGAGTATTGTCATATTGCTGTAAAGTATATCTCAGTAATCCTCTTGCTGGGAAAAAGCTTAAAGTTTATGCCAAGGAGTCTTTTGTCAGCACGTTAAGTTCATTTAGTCTAGAAAGGTTAAGCCAAATATTTTCTTGCATTTTTTCCCGCGAAAAATAGTGATTGTTTTTTTTTCTTGCTAAATTCAAAGGTAAAACCATAGTTTTCTTATTTGTGCATGGCAAAAGTTGTGGTTTTGTTTTTATACATCTAGTGTCAGTTCTTTATCTGCCTCCCCAGGAGCAGAGGGGCATCTTTGTTGGTTACAGTCCCTCAAAACTAACTTTTTGTGATAACTTCATGTCACAAATGACTTACAGCTACCATTAGCAGAAATTTTAAATATGGGATTGGATACACTGCTCTTTAAGAAGAAAATTGTGAGAAGGATTAAGCTACCAGCATAAATTCATCTAAATTGTGTGAAATCAATAAAAAAAGCCTTATTAATGATGGGGTACACACTGAAAAATGAAGGAAATTTATTTAGGAAATTTTAATAGTGTACAATTTTGGTTGCCACATTGTGAAAAACAATACTGGTGCTTTGAAATCTCATTACAGTTCTTAAAAGAAAGCTGTACAGTATACAGTATATAGAGTGTAGATTTAGTATATAGAGTAAAGCATCTAAATCTGTGTCTTGAGCAGAGGGCACTACAATAAGACTGTTACTTGAGTATAATATCCTGAAAAATATTTTTAAATTCAACCCAGAGGACTATTTCAGAACCAACTGTGAAACCTAAGACCTACAAGACAAATGAAAATTCAGAGCTGGGAATGAACCCTGTGTGGGCAAAATAACTGTATAAGTTAATATTTTGGAAGTGTTTTCTGTTTTGAGAAGGCGGTAAACAGCCAAGCTGTCTGGAGAGGAGGGACTTTAAGAAGAAGTCTAGTCAGTAGCTTGAAGATTGAGCTAGATTTAGTTTTGTTTGTTTGTGTAGGTTTTTGTTCTCTCTCACACTGTAAATAAAGGCATTTTTTATCTACTGGCTGCATTTGTGTTTGGTTTTTGGGGAGCCTGTCTAATAAAAGATTCCTTGCTAAGGCACCTCAAACCCCAGGTGTGTCACCAGGGGCAAACATTATGTCAGCTGCTTAAGTGTGTTGAAAGCAAAACATTGTAATTTTCCCTCTGCTGTCTCTGATGTCTCCATAGAGTGACAAGGCCGACTGCTGGGAGACTTGTGAGAAGACCAGTTGGCTAGGGGAAGAGGCTCTGGAATGGCACCAGCTGCTGTTGGGACCAGACAAAAGCAGCAGATGTTGGAGATGGAAACTGGGTAAAGGCAATAACAGCGTTGGAGTTTTGGTGAGTGTCGTGTACTCTGAAAATTTAGATTCTGAATGGAGCTGCAATTTCATAGTTTGCTAGACTTGCAGAAACATATGATTTCCTTTGAGCAGGCAAAAAAGGAGCTTTAGAACCTCCACGTCACCATGGAATTGTGGCAAGGTATTTATCAAAATTAAATGTGTAAATGGATTAGTAATTAGTTAGTTATATTAATATGCAGGTGGGTGGAAGTGGGTGAGCTTAGGGTTTGATTTCCTCCTAAGCTGTGGTTCAAAACTTATTGCAGTTATCCAGTCAAACCTTAATTAAGAGGTACTGTAGCAGAGAACTTCTCATTTATCAAGCAAAGATACAGTACCATGACTGTTTTTTAAAGAGCTCATCATTGATTGAATTGGGTTTTGTCTATGATCAATAATTTGTGTTCTTTTGTCTATGCTGAACTGTTGCTGCAGTCACAAGACAATCATTAATTTCCTTAAATGTATGTCTTCAAGGACAATTATAAGCCTAAATCTCTTTACAACAATCTGGACTATGCATATGGAACATCATATGGTTTTTGGTGGAAACCTAGAAATCCTGGGAAGAAAAAAACAGTATTTAAGCTATTTTCTGTTCATTAAATTCCCTTCTTATTGTCGATGCTTGTCACACCTACTGTTTTGTAAAAGCAATCAACATTTACTATTGCTGTGGTAAAAAGATCCCAAAATACCACAATTCATAACAGGTTCATGGACCTTATGCCCTAAAGGGACATATCATTACCTAGAATATATGGAGGTCCAACAAATGAAATCTCATTCTTATTTGTAGTTGAAATACCCTAATAATTTATCCTTTGATTTCTACACACAGTATTGATAACTAATCTTTATACTAGCTTGGGTTGAACACAAAAGATATCTACAAGGCCCGAATTTAGCTGAGGTCAACATTTTAAACCAATCATACTAATGAACACTTTTTCTTTTAATTTGTTCCCTGATTTGTTCAAATATTATTCACATCTCTAGGAGGTAGTGGGTTTTAATTTTCTGTAACATAAATCGTAACAGTAATTTGTGAGAGTTCTTGATGACTTCGATCCGATCAAACATAATAATGTAATTTACAGTCTCACATACATATTCAAAATATACAATATGACAATATACAATTTATTTGTATTTATTGTATTTTATAATCTCTGGAAAGATCTGCCATGATCACTAATACTGATCATTCACTCAGGGATTACAAAGATCAGTGTTAATAACTTCAGAGTTAAAATATGCATTGATAATATTTTACAGTCTAACTCATACATTTAATTAGTCACAAATAACTAAATCACATTTCTATTCTCTGACACAAGTAAACATACATTTTCTGTTTTGAATTAAACTCTCAAGTATTATGATGTGAATAATAAGGTAATATTCAGCAATCTGTTGGCCAAACATCCTTGGAGTTTAAACTTCACACTAGTAAAAGACTGGCTGGGTTTCCATACCATCTAGAGGAGAGAGAGAGAGAGAAGGAGCTGTTGCCTTACTTTGCTTAGCAGCTTGCATTGGTTTAGGCAGTACTGCCAAAATTGCATCTTTAAACAGTTTATACACAGCTTTCTTGAGGTTCACAAGGTAGATAAATGGGGAACTCATTTCATTCTGTGCTATAGTTTTGTTCAGAATATTCTGAAAGTTGACTGTCTAATTTCATTGTTCAGGCCAAAATAACAGTGGATTCCTGAACACAAGATTTCTACTGTTTCAGAGAGAATATCTTGCTCAGAATTCTGTACTTTACAGACTCATCTGGCTTCTTTGAGAAAAGTTTTCACATTCAATTAATTGGAGAAAAGGGACTTGTGTTTCAGTTTATATAGGGAGTCATCACCAGCTAGTTATTAGCTGATGTGCTACCAGGTTTGGTTCTGTTACCACCCTACGAAACCCCGATTGATGGATCGTCCTTTGAATGATGGATAATGACCTTTGACCTGTAGTATTTGGGAACTAACCAGCCTGGAGACTTGCTAGAGCTCATCTATGCTATACAGCACATTTTTACATTGTTTAACTTGCAACAGCTTTAAGATCCCTTAGCCACATTCCTATGCATTTAGGGAGAACCCACAGGCTGTTTTGTCAAGGCACACAAAGATTATTAGAAATCCCTAATAACACTTAATTCTAAGTGAAATAACAGGCCTTGTTCATACACATGGAAATGGAGCAAAATATTTGTCTCATCTTATTGAATTAAAATACTTCCAAAAGTTCTATCTGTAATGTAAATTAATGTAAATATGAATGACAATATGAATAGGCAATGATGACATTTGTAGGACAATGAATTCTAGTGATACACTGGAAATGCAAACGCATTTTGAGCCTTGTTATTCTGTATGTTTTCTTAGAGGACAGTTGCATTTCATAAGATCATAAGAAAGATTATAAACAAGAAGCATCCATTTCACAGTCAGTAACTAAGTTATGAAAGGATCTCATTTTTGTTTCAACAGTATGGGTGGGTAGTCTGTTCCATATTCTCACAAACCCTGGGTAAAAATTTGTTCTATCTTGATATAAATGCACTTCTGTATAATGGGAGCCTTAATACCTTGAAATGTATCCAGTTGTTTGTTTCTGGACTAATTGTGGACGGTAATATCTTTATGATAATCTGGTATCTGGTAACACACGTAAACAGTATTCTAAATTGTGATGTTACTGTGATTAAAACATAATTTTAACATACCTGTAACCTTCTTTGCAAAATTATTCACCCACTTCCAATTGTGGTTAGATTAATTTATAAATTAGATATGAGTTACACATAAGTGATAATATTTATTGAAAACATGAATACTCAAACTCGACACTTTTTTGGGTGAAATTCGCAAATATTGAAATATTGAAAATACTGAAAAATTTTGAAATATGTGCAAAAATTGCAAGGAAAAATAAAAAACTAAAATGTCTCCACCCACCTGAAATTCTATAGGATTTAATTTAGGTCTTTGACTGGGCCACCCTGGACATGGACACGTTCGGTCTCATGCTTTGTATCATTCTCCTACTGAAAAGTGAATTTTTATTCCAGATTTAGGTCTTTAGAAGACTGAAGTAGGTGGTTCTCTAAGGTTTGCTTGTACTTTTGTCATGTTTAGATATATGTACTGTAACATGTTGTCCCCGACTATGCCATCTAGCAATTTTAAGGGTGCTAGGACCCTTTTTTTCTACAACAGTTTGATTGTATCTTCCAGAACTACCAGTGCTCCAACACAGCAGTACAAGTCAGTTATCTTACATAATTATAGTTTTTATTTAACAAAAAACTGCAATCAGTTGTCACTGTCTCCACACATGAAGAACACAAGAAAAGGAGTATCCAGAAGCGACATACTGGTTTAGTTCAGGTGGGTAGCTGCGTCAGCATGCGTAGGCTGCAAAGGAACAAGTAATAGGTTTATTCCATGCTGAAAAAAAGAAGAAAGAAAACACAACGTTTCGGCCGTGGAGCCTTCTTCAGGTGTGAGCTGCATAGAATAAATCTATTACTTGTTCCCATAGTGGTTTAGGCAGACCTAATGGAGACTAATTAATGAACTGACTCTATGTAGATTACCAGGTGTAATAATGTATTGTCTATTCTTAGCTCCCTCCTGGTTTCAGGCCAAGTTAATCCTGGCCCACAATATCACATGTCACCTCTAGACTTTGTATTTATTGAAGTACATCTACACTAATAGTGGTTGGGCCAGTTTTTGTGAATTCCACCTGGTCCACTGTTTGTGATAGGAAGATTAAAGGGAAGCTAAATAAAGAAAAAAGCAAGATAACACACCAACACCGACAACCACAGAGGCACCTTCATCCAAAGTTAAAGTCTATACAGTTTCTAAGGTACTGCCATACCCCATACTTTTGTCACTCTGTGACGCTGTTCTCCATCAACTTTCACCTCAGATTTTTAAAGCTTCCCCAGAACTGCTGATAAAAAAAAACATAATACAGTATATATGTTTGACATAGATATGGTGATGACTGGGCTTAAGCACTCTGTTGAGTTTGCATCAGACATAACATTACATTTTGATTATAAAGTTCCAGTTTTGTCTATCGGACTACAGAATATTTTGCCACATTTTGTGATTTAAATACTTAAGGTGGATTTTGAAATATATCTGCCACCCTGCCATTGACCTCTGATAATGGGATATTAAGCATCTCTGAATTATTTTTATACATTTCTAATGCTTCTGTCTATAACTTTATCCCCGAGTTCCTTCCTTGGTGTTCATGGTTGGATCTTTACTTGAAATTCGCCACCTAATTGATGGATCTTACAGAGATATGCGTTTTCATTCTGAAATCATGTTAACTACTATCAGTGTTCCCAGAGGCCATTTAACTAATTGTGTGACAAGTAATTTTGTGCACCTGAATTAATTTAGGTTTGCCAAAGCAAATGTATAACTAGTAATACAAACGACACTTTAATTTTTTTGCTGACCTTTAAATTCTCTCACTTATAAAAAAGTTTAGTTTGAGTATTTAGATTTTTACTTAAAATAAAATATTTTACTTCTAAAATGCATACAGTATACTACATCATTGTCATTTAAAAAAATGGAATTCCCATTGGAATTGAATCAAAACTCTTACAATGAAGCTGGTTCAAAGGTGTGATCGAGTTTAATTCTGCAAAACTCAATGGAAGGTATAACTAAGACAGAGTCCTTTTCAAAACTTGAACTTGAACTTGATCTTGAATTTGAACTGGTACATGTACTGGTACAATGGAATTCTTACTTACAGTAAGTCTCTCGATTGTTAAAACAAGTGTAAAAACACAAAGCGCAGACAGTGCATCAAGACAATATACAAACAAACAGTAGACAATGTACAAGTAAACAAGTAAACAGTTTGAATGTAAACAATGACTGGAGATGTGCAATAAATAAGAAATCATAAAGAGGTAGAGGGTGTAGGTGTAGTCCGAGGGGCTTGGCTAAATGTGTTCGCCAATCGCACTGCTTATGGATAGAAGCTATTGAAGAATCTAGTGGTCAGTGTCCGTATGCTCTTGCATCTCTTGCCTGAGGGCAGTGGGGGGAAGAGCTCACGCCCGGGGTGGTGACTGTCCTCTTTGATGGCCAGAATTCTACCACAGCAGTGGTCCTCATAAAGTTGTTTAATCTCAGTGAGACCACAGCCGATGATCTTCTGGGCCATATTGACCATTCTCTGCAGTGCCTTTCTCTCTCGAGAAGAGGTGTTGCCGTACCACACAGTGATCCCGTTGGTGAAGATGCTCTCGATGGTGCAGCAGTAGAAGTTCACCAACACAGGTACTGGTATCCCCCATTGCTTGAGGCACCTCAAGAAATAAAGGCACTGCTGAGCCTTCTTCATGATAGAGCCAGTGTTCACAGTCCAGGTTAGATCTTTAGAAATGTGAATTCCCAAAAACCTAAAGCTGGTGACTGTTTCCACATCCGTTCTATCAATACTGAGTGGGCTGTGAGTGTGTAGCCTGTGTCTCCGAAAGTCCACTATTAGCTCTTTCATTTTATTTACATTCAAGTTGAGGTTATTGCTATGACACCACCTAAGCAGCTGTACGACTTCAACCCTGTAAGTGGACTTGTCATCATCGCTGATCAGTCCTGTTACAGTGGTGTTATCAACTTAATGATGCGGTTGTTGCTGTGTCTTGCTGTGCAGTCGTGAGTGAACAGGGAGTACAACCTTGAACTCAGACAGCATTCTTGTGGGGTTTCAGTGCTCAGGGTGAGTGGTGTTGATGTTTTATTAGCTATCCGCACCACCTGTGGTCTCTCGATTAGAAAGTCCAGCAGCCAGTTGCAGACAGAGTTGCACAGACATAATCCCCTGAGCTTTGTCACCAGTTGGCTGGGTATGATGTAATTGAATGCTGAATTGTAGTCCACAAACAGCATTCTCACATACGAATTCTTAATGTCCAGGCTTCTCCGGGCATTTAATCACCACAGATGTTAATGCTACTGGGTGGTAATCGTTCAGGCACGTCACTTTTGCCTTTTTGGGGAGTGGAACAATAGTGGTTTTTCTGAAGAAGGTGGGGACAACGGACTGTGCTGAGCTGCACATGTCCTCAGGACGCAAGGTGGTATCCCATCAGGCCCTGCAGCCTTACGGATTTTCACCCTGCTCAGAGTCTTCTGCACGTCCTGCTCTGAGAGTTTCAGGACAAACTCACCCTGCACACTTGGGGTCTTCTCAGCAGTGCCCATGTTCAGAGCATCAAAGTGGGCATAGAAATGGTTCAGCTCGTCCGGCAGGGATGTGTTGTTCGTGTTGATCTCCGGGCTGCAGCCCTTGTAGCTTATGATTGACTGTAATCCCTGCCACAGCCTCCAGGTGTCAGCGTACTGCGTTTCAAGCCACACTCTGTAGCTCTCAAAATCCTATTGCATCATGGTAAATGTGTTTCATCAGAACTGCCAGCAGGAATAAGCTCTGATCTATGGCACTTCTCTAATTCATGTTGGTTCTGCAGCACAATAATGCCACAGGGATTAATCCACCAAGAATTTTAACCAAATGTTTTCTATAATGTTCATAAATGTTGATCTCATTTGCACTGGTACATCAAGCAACAGGGCATGTATTCAGGCAATATTGTGTAACCTTCTACTGAACAATTTAGACCGAATCTTTGCTTCAACAAATGTTGTTTTTGAAAAGGACCCCCTGTGATGTTTCAAGAATCAATTCCAAACATGAGGTCTCCTAGCTGTCCCAGACTGGAGTGGGGTATAAATAGAAAATGCTGATTCTTAATTTTAAAGATCAAGAAATATAAACAAAAAAAAGTCTAAGAAGTTTCAAAATATGATAGCAGTGTTATGGATAGATTGAAAGAAATAGGTTCTGCTATACAACTTAGCCTTCAAGAGCAATTCAAATATCTGTGTGAGGGAATACACACACTGTAGTTTCTTTTAAGCTGGTGTACATGTGTTGATTACAACTCAAGAGTTGTTAAAAATTGGCTCTCAGGATGATCTAAATGACTTCACTTTAGCTCACTTTTAAATAAGCAAAAATGTACATATGTTATTCAACTGCTAAATTGTACTTTTTATTATTTTTAATGTTTTCACATTGTGTTGATAAAATGTTGCATTTTGATGATGAATGCCTGACAATGCCTGTTTGAAAGAATGTGTCAATATATGGCACTAAAACTGGTACAAAGGCTTTCGTTGTTTAATTAAGTGATTTTTTTACATTTCCAGTGATAGAATGCTTCATTAGTCTCACAGACTTATTTCAAATCTGTCTAAGGGAAAAAAAAGCAGGCACAATTAAAGTCTACTAATGCTTAACCTACTAACACTAATATGTGTTTTTAAAGATTCAGATGATACCATTGTAATTACTATTACATGTACCTTCAATTACTGATGCTACTGCTGTATACCTATAACTGCTTCTGTGCTACTGTTGCACTTCGATCACTTCTTGTATTGTTGTAGATGATAATAAAAATAATGACTGGTGATGTATAAAGTTTGTAGTGTGCTCTCACGAGGCACCAGTTCTGTAGGGGTTTGGGCATTTACTGGGACAATTATTAACTGTAGCAGTAAGTCACAAAATGATTCTTTTAATGGCCTTAGAATCCAACCATGCGATATAACTCAAACAACGCACACACACAGGTACTAATACACGAGAATTCATTTATTAATACATAAAATATGCATATAAACCTAACAGATCTTATTGTGAGGGTTATCAGAATACAAAAGATATATATTCAGTCAGTCACAAAGAGTTACACATACCAAGAGGACATACGTTCAGTATATCATTCATTTAGACCATTTCGTAAATGAACTTGGTTATAACTCCTACACTAGATACTCGAAACAAGTACATAACTCTTAGGAATTAAATTGATATCAACTGGTTGGGATAACAATTGAATTCTTGAGCTGTAATGCAGTGAAGTTGAATACTCATCCAATCTCTGGGGATTCAAATCTCCTGCAGACACAAGCAAAGAAACAGTTGCAGGCTTGTTGCTGTCCAATCCACGCTCTCTGGCTCGGTGCCAAGCTGTGCTGTGCAGCTAGAGAGATTCCTGCTGCACTGCTCTCTGAAGACCAGCTAGTTAGTGTTGGCTTTAACTAGCAAAGTTTGTGCACAGGAGAAAAGTGACTGTGGGTCCCAGCAGGTCAGGAAGAGGACCGGTTCGTTCCTGATGAAGCGCTAGTTCTGAATAGTGATTCAGCTGTCCACAGTTCCGACCTGTTCACGAGGCTTGCTGCTGGTGCTAACCTCGGGTGGATCCTTTGGTTGCTCGTGGCAACCTCCGCTCTCAACTCTTAGAACAAAGGAAAGTTCTGGCACTCGGACACACTGGCCATTACGTGGTTGTCCGGGCTGAGTCTCAGGATGGTCAGGAGGCGCACTGCGAGAATGTCCTGCCCTTGGGAGCCTTTCTGCTCCTGGGCCGTCCTGCCCTGGAATCGTTGTTCCCCTGGAATTCTCCTTCTCAGCCCCTCCGTGTTGCCTGTTTTTACCTGGAGGAACTTCAGCTCGTTCATTGACTGAAAGTTTCATGGGCATCAGAGACCCACGTGGGTTACTCGGCCCTACCAGTCCCTGATTGGTTGATCAAGGTGAGATATGAGTCACTTACCCCTGACACCTAGGAATGCAGTCCAGATGTCCATCTGGCACTCCCTAGACAGATAGGCGCCAATGGATGACCATTGATCACGATAGCCAGGCTTAGCTAAGTGCATCCCCATTTGGGAGCTGTCCCTTATCAAAGAAACCTTAAATCAGCCTGCATTAATACCTCTGCACCACAGAGATGAAGAGAGAGACGGGGCCTCACTGGCAAGGGAGCAGAAAACTTAATTCCTGTATTTTAATAAGCCTCGCCGCTACAAGTTCCTATGATCACATTGTATATATGACAACCTAATGATGTTGTGATGAACCATGTACACTACACTTGGATTTATTGCAGAAATTGGGATACAGAACAGAAAAAATATTTTAAAAGAAAAGTACATATTAAACTGCAGTTCACTCCTACTTTCTCACAACAAGGATAAAGCTTTCCTATCATAGGAAAGATCCCCATCACATGAACTACCAAAAGGAAGCTTTATCCACAATTCCTTTTTTCATCTGCTGTAAGACATTACTCAGGCTAACCATAACATGGTTCAACACATACAGTATAAGCGTCTCAATCCTATCTCCTCTTCAAGATTCACTATTCTTGGATTCCAGGACACCCTATTGTTTCTGCCTGTAACTGCCCAGCTCCTCATACTGTATCTCCACATCCCATGACAGCCTAATGTGACCATTGATGGGAGTCTCCCTTCATATCTAATGTACACTTCCACACTCTGAAGGTGTTTGACAACTTTCAATTTCTGTGTCCAACATATAAGAATAATATACAATGACTTATACTGTATATAAGAACTTCACCAGAGACATCACACCTCTATGCACTGACATTCCCTATGGCAACAGCCTCACAGCAGTTCTTTATGCCCCAAACTACACCCTTATTGCGACTGAAATAGAATGATTTATACTATAGAATTAAATGAATTGAAGGTAAACATCAATATTTTCTACTTGTAGGTCAGTTGTGTCAACATAGGTAGCAGGACTGCACCAAACTAGGCTAATAGCTTTGTCAGCTAATTAAATTAACACTTTTTCTCCTTGACTGACTTGGTCCGTGAACTGTACATACAATATATCAATGACAGTGTAGGTGCCTTCAAATTTCAAGATCACTTTAACAACTTCCATCCATTTCTCAAATTTACTATTAATATATCCTCCATGCTCTTTTACTGTACATAAGTCTTAACTACCAGGGACTGAAAATAAAATCAAAGTTTATTTATCAAATGCACAACAATACAGCGTGCAGCAGTAGTTGCTGGCAATTAAATGTCTTTTCTGCAAGCTAACAAAAATCACAAGAATCACAAAAATCACAAAAATAAAAAAATTAAGGTTACAAAAATAAGGTTACATAATAATAGATGTAATAGAAATTGAATAAAACTCAATATGAATACAGCTGCTACATGTCCATGGTGTATGCAATATATACAAGTAGTGCAGCATGCTGAAGACAATGAAAACTGTATGTCCATGTAGCCATTACGGGTGATTTGCTAAAGGAGCTGCAGGTTGGCTATTTAGCAGTCTTATTGCCTGGAGGTAGAAGTTGTTCCGTAGTCTGTTGGACCGGTACCGTTTACCGGACGGTACGAGGGAAAACAGTTTGTGACTGGAATGACTGGGGTCCTTGAGAATGGACCTGGTCTTCTTAAGACATCTAGCTGAGTAGATATCCTGGATGTTTGGTAGATCACAGCCGGTAATGAGCTGCGCTGACTTCACCACCCTCTGCAGTACTTTGCGATCCCGGGCGGAGCAGTTCGCATACCAGGCAATGATGCAACCAGTCAGGATGCTCTCAATAGTGCACCTGTAGAACTTGGCCTGGATATGTGATGGCATGCCAAACGTCTTTAGCCTGCGGAGAAAGAATAGGTGCTGCCATGCTGTTTTGACCATGGTGTTGGTGTGGTGGGTCCAGGTTAAGTCCTCTGTGATGTTAACTCCCAGGAACTTAAAACTGCTGACCCTCTCCACTCCAGTCCAATTGACGTAGATAGGTGTGTGATCTCCTCCCTGGTGTTTCCTATAGTCCACAATCATCTCCTTAGTCTTACTGATGTTCAGAGAGAGGTTGTTCTCCTGGCACCATGCTGCCAGGGTTTCAACCTCCTCCCTGTACGCAGACTCTTCACCATCTGTGATCAGGTCGATGACTGTTGTATTGTCCGCAAACTTGATGATGGAGTTTGAGTTATGCCTGGCGACACAATCATGGGTAAATAAGGAGTAGAGGACAGGGCTAAGCACACAGCCTTGGGGGGCTCCAGTGTTCAGAGTCAGGGTAGAGGATATGTTGGTGCCCACACTCAACACCTGCAGACGTTCCGTCAAGAAGTCCAGGATCCAATTACAGAGGGAGGTGTTCAGTCCCAGGTCCTGGAGCTTGATGACAAGTTAGGTATTGAATGCTGAGATGTAATAAACAAACAGCATTCTCACATGTTTCTTTCTTATCCAAGTGTGAGAGGGCAGTATGGAGGGCAGTGGCAATAGCATCTTTTGTTGACCTGTTCTGGCGATATGCAAATTGCAGTGGGTCTAGGGTGTCAGGCAGTGAGGAGGTGATGTATGCTTTGACCAACCGCTTGAAGCACTTCATGATAACTGTTGTGAGTACAACAGAGCGGTAGTCATTCAGGCAGCTGACTCTGGGTTTCTTAGGAACAGGGATAATGGTGGTTTTCTTAAAGCAAGAAGGAACTATAGACTGAGCTAGAAAGAGATTGAATATGTCAGAGAAGACATCTGCCAGCTGGCCTGCACATGCCTTCAGAACACGGCCAGGGATAGCATCAGGGCCAGGAGCCTTGCGTGGATTGGTCTTTTTAAAAACTTTACACACATCTGCTCTAGATATGATCAGTGGGTTTCTGTCATGGATTTCTGGAATCTTCCTGACTGGATCTGTGTTACTGACCTCAAACCGAGCATAGAATGAATTTAGCTCATCAGGAAGAGCGGCTGACTGTTGTGCGATATAGCTGGGTTGCGTTTTGTAGTCTGTAATGGTGTGTATACCACTCCACATGGTCCATGTGTTGCAGCCACACACAACAAACCCAGTGATTTACACAGTTACAGTACAGTATGTCCTTTACTGGTCTTTTCATCCATATCATTGTTAAAACTTCTTCCTTCTTTACAGTACTTTTGACTTCATTGTGAATGCAGCTATGATCATTGACTATTCCTCACTACATTGACAGGACTCTTATCTAAGACAAAATCAGCCCTCAGAATATCTGTCCCATGAAGAGTACAATACTTACACCTAGAAGCACATAATCTACATGACCTTCTTTTTCACAGTTCCTTTAATTTTCCTCAACTACCATATATCTCAGGTAAGTTCTGAAGCCACATAAGTCTTCATATAATCCGCAAATACATAGCCAAAAAACACATATACCTGTACTGTATTTGACCCTTCTGGCCATTTCAAGATTACCCAAAGGGCATCATGATTATCGAGGAATTTAATTTATGGAAATTCTTGCAGAGATTATACTACTATTTATAAAGAAAGAGAAACAGAAACAGAAGAACTAGTTGACCATTTCAGAGAACATTTCTGAGTAGATCTATGATCTCTCCAAGATTTTAGCCTTCAAGCTGATATACGTACTGTACTTCTACCAACCATGATTACACTTTTCATTTCTGTCTTTCCTTTCACAGAAATTCAAAGACCAACAAGATATCAAAAGTCAAAATTCCCCTTAAATATTGCTCACACATTCTCTCAACATTTGATGATAGATACCTATCATATTTAGGCCATTGTGCCTTGCCTCTGTTCTCCTCCGGACTAATAGCTGATGTGTGGTGAGCGTTCTGGTGCACTATGGCTGCCGTCGCATCATCCAGGCACAGTAGATGCTGCACATTGGTGGTGGTGGAGGGGAGTCCCCATTACCTGTAAAGCGCTTTGAGTGGATTGTCCTGAAAATCATTATATAAGTGTAAGCAATTAATAATAATTATTATTATTGGTTCATATTTCTGCTCTCTTCCTCTGTAAACTGTCACACCCGAGAAGGCTCCACAGCCAAAACATTGTGTTTTCTGTCTTCTCTTTTCAGCATGGAACCTATAACTTGTTCCTTTCCAGTCTAAAAGACTGTTTATTTTCCCTCTCAGTAAACTTTTACTAAAAGAATAAGAATAAAATGTGATAAAAATGAGTCTAAAGACTTCATTTTTCTTTAAAAATGAAACTATTGTTCCTTTCCATTCTGCAATCAATCAAATTAGTCTAGTTTAGCTTCCCAAACCCACTCCCAAACTATTTGCGTGTATATTTGTTTAAATTGGAATGTGAATGGAATGGAATGTGAATGTTTATTGTAGCCCCTTAATAAATATGTGTAAACTGTATTGGTGAATGAATGTACAGTACATTAGTGGCATTTCTACAGTGACAGTTGTAGCATAGTATTATTTTTTACAGTGAATATGCTATACAATATACAATATACCTTTAAAAGGGGATTCTAACTTAGAGGAGTTCAGTCATAATTCCAAAAATGGTATCTTTGTACCAAGTTTTAACTCAAATGGTTTTCTTCCAGTAAAGAAAACTGTATGGTAAAACAGACAAAAATAAAACTCCTTTTTCCCCACCTACTGTATGTACTTGCATTTTTTCCACACATTACATGCATCGGATATAAATATTACCCGGGGTTCAAAGTATTTAGAAAATTACAAGAGCAATATTAATATTTATCATAAAGATCATAACATTGAAAGGATGAATCTGTGGTTTTTGAATATGCAGAAATACAGGGTGTATTGTATCTGGAGCAGGATTTTCATTTTTCACAATTTCTCTGTGACGTATTATTTGAGTTTAAATTAATTTTGTGTTTTGAAGGATTGGCTGAGAGGGAATAGAAAAATGAAGGGCACTTCTGGAATAACTCTGGACAACTCTTCTTTGTGCATATAAAGCTTATCATTTAATTTTCCCTTGCTATATTTCTGTATGACAGACTTTATGTGCATGTCATATTAACCATGACCCTAAAATCTAAAATTACAAGATATTAAACAGGCCTTTTGCGTCATAGATGTGGACATTGATAGATGGATTCCAAAATGAACAATACCTTAAAGTCTCATCCTTATGCTGCAGAATCCACCTGTTATGAATAAACTGCAGTAATATAGTTTAACACTATAGAATGGATCTTATTTTCTAGCTATTAAAAAAAGTCTGATTTGGCACATTGATTTCAATATATTTCTTTTGCAAACAAAAAAATTGAAACTAATTTCAGCGTAATGCAGAGGGAAGGGAAAAAATAAAACTTTACCATATAGATGGAAAAATCATGTAATTGTTAATGAATGAAAATATTTTATTCTTAAATATAGTGATCCTTAAGTAAGTGATTTTTAAAAATCTATTGTTTAAAGTTAAAGGAGATACCTTTTTTTTCCCAGATGCATGATTTTATTGCTGTGATCCAAATAAATTTGTCTTGTGTTTAATCAAAACCTCTAATTGTTAAGGAGAAAAAAGCTTTTATGGCTTCTTCAGTACATGTTCATACTATAGGTTCACTTTGGTTATGTAGAATTATAACAGTATATTATCATGTTTGACAGTGAGGCATGGTGATGCAGTGGTTACCATTGTTGCCCCAGCCCTGGATTCAATTCCTAGGGTGCCATCTTAGTGGAGTTTGTAGCTCCCACTTGTACTGTACATGTGGGTTTCCTCCGGGTGCTCCATTTTCTTCCCACAGTACAAAGACATACTGATAGGTTAATTTCTGGGAAAAGTGGGCCAGGTGTTAGGGCTTGTGTGTTTGTGTCTGTGTGTGCCCTGCAGGACTGGTGTCCTCTCTAGGATGTTTCCTGTCTTGTGCCTGCTGCTTTGATGGATATCTCTGGTCCCCCCGCAGACCCTGTATTGGATGAAGCAGTTAGAAATTGGATGGATTGTCCAATTGGCAATGTATTGACATGAACTGTATTCACAATAAGTGTGACAATGTTGACATCAATGGTGTCTCAGAGATGCAGGTAACTATAAACAATGTGTTCTGACATTATGCAGAGTTATAGTCACAGACTTTTGATATAGAGTTTTAGTGATCATTGACCTAGTTTTCTTCTACAATAATGCTATGCTTTATTTCCTATATCACATATTCATATCTTGGAAATTTGAAGATTTACACCAAATGAGACAGTACATTTAGATGACGGGTGCATGGCATTGATAAGCATAACCTAAAAAATGTACACCACAAAAAATACATAATATTATGAAAATACGTAACTTTCAAACAGGAATAATTTCCATCTGAATATAGAGTACTTTATAGTTAAAGACTTTCACTTCACCAAAAACTTGAAAATAAGATTATATAAATGATATTTCAAGTAAATTACATTTTTTACATACCTATACATGAAAATAATTTACTCTTGAGGGGTATTATTATTTATTTTTTTCATAAGGTTTAGCAGGTTTTGTGCTTATTTATAGTTTCCCTCAGTTACAGGCAATCAATTTAAAATAACAAACTAAGGAGAAGTAATGGGAGATAACAGCAACTGAAATTGCATTGTGTTTCAACACTTAAGACAATAAGTGATTGCATCCCTGTTTCCAGCAGGCAATGTAACTTTTTGCACAAAAACACTCTTCTCCAAAGCAAAACATTGAAGTCTTTATTCTTCTAATGAGAACCCATCAGCACAGGCTAAATATCGGCCTGGTGCTTGTTTACCTGCAGATTCATTAAAATTTCATATAGATTCAATGTGTAGATTTATTTAACACTTCCTCGGAGGGCCAGTCCTTTCTAAAGCATTAACAGGCTGATTCATTTCACTGATTGCAGTTTTACAGATAATTTAAAAATAACTCCCTCAATAATGATTAACCATCTTAGCTCAATATTTTTTCACCTTATTACTGGAAACCATCATATGCCGAGTTCATGACTTTTTGTTTTTTCCTGATTATAATTAAAACTAGCAAAAGCAGAAAAACAAATGGTAATTTCAGCATTGATTTCTATATCATTGATTGAGTTCTCTCAATGAACAAGGATATTATTTCTAATCATTTCTTAGTTAAGAATGTTGGGCCCCTCAGTGTTTCATTTAGTATAGGTCTCTGCTTCAATTGAGGCAGGGCTCATAACCACAAAGCTGCTTGCTCAACTCCAGACTGTCTGGAGTTATGGATAATAACATTTTATAAAACAGAAAATGCATGCAATATGCATTTGTTTTGTACAATACCACACTTACTGCAAAAGTTTTGTATTTCTTTTTTCACAGCTGAAGAAAGAATTTTGTCTGATATTTTCTGAAACCTTTTTTAAACCACGTAAACTTTGTAACAACACAAAAACTGTCTGTTCTTTTTGAGTTTTCCGTCTTATATGCTGCATTTTTTCACCTGAAAAATGTTCTAGTGAAGGATGTTTTATGCTGTTTACAGGGCTTGAATAAAAAAAAAATCTGAATGTTTTGAACAAAAGTCCTTCAGCTGTTTAAAAATGGTCACAACAGTGTGCATAGTGTTGTTCAAAACTGTTGTGAATGGTGCCATGATATCATCACAGTAGAGTGATCATTCCAAGAGGTTCCAATGTTCCAAGATTGAAAATGAATTATTCCGATTGTTTCTGGTAGCATTTGTTTCAAAATAATAACTACATACAGTACAATGATGACTGTCTTTTGAAGTGTCAACCAACTGGAAATGCTGCAGTAGTAATTTGTATACTTCGTACTGTATATAACTTCATAAAGTGGACTTGTATCTTTTAGTTGCATTTTTTACATGAAATGCAGAAAACTACTCCTTTAGTTGTGCACATAAAGCCTGGGTAAATGACAACTGGTGATTTAGGGCCTCTGATCTCTTTGAGTTTATTTACATATTTGTAGGTGGTCAGGTAGGTAGTTTTAGGAGTATAGTATACCATAGTATCTATAGAAAGCCATAGAAAACCAAATAAAGGTATTCATTATAATTTGCAGAATTTCATTATACAAAGTGTTTTATGGGAGTCAAAGATTGGGAAAAACTTTAGAATAGAATAGAAATAGTAAACATTTTTAACATTCTTTCTTACCAGTTTGTCAGAGCACCTACAGTACAAGAGGAGCTGATTGTATCGATCTTTTTTTAAAATAAAATCAAACTTCCAATCAAAATTGAGTGCAAAAAAACAGAAGTAAGAGAACCATTTGAGAACAGCAACAATAAGATATTATTCTTTGAAATGTACTTTAACACTCTACAGGTATAGCGTCATCATTGCTGTCAGGTCCCTCAAAGTCTCCTTCTGCAGAGTCTGAGTTGAAACAGTTGAATATTGCATAGGCTGTATATGCTGTATATAACACTTTTGCTGTTTGATCTTAGAGGTCTGGGTCTAGCACCTGTGTTAATGATGAATGTCAAGACTGCTTTGGAGGTACAGTATTTATCATAGTCTGAGGAAAGATCCCTTTTTTGCATCTTGCACCAGTTCTTAATGATATTTAACTTTAACACATAAGTGTCCATTTTTAAATTCAAGTTGTGGTTAATAATGTTTGCTTTTAAAAATGTGCATACATCATTTATGATTCAACATTAGGGGACAACAATAGAAGGGGGTGAATACTTTTGTAAGGCACTGTGTGAGACCAGTTCATGATTCACAATAAACAGTATATAGTTTATTATTTACCTATTTTACTATGATATTATAGGACACAATGTAGTTTCACAATGGTAAATAATATTTTTCTTTTGGATTTTAAAGACCTCTTAAAATGTAGAACAGTTAAGAGTTTCTAATTCACAAAGAAAGAGTTCTTCAGACTTTGCTAAAGAACTTGATTTAAAGGAAAGCATACGAGTTAGAAGTCTGATTGTTCACAAATAAAGTTAAGGTTTTGACCTTGTATTTTTTTTTCATGCAAGAGGCCAAGACATGGTGAATCCAGAAGATTCATTGTGGTAAAAATCTCAAATGACCACTATTCTTTACCATAAAGTCTGGACCATGTTTTTCCCTGAAATTTAAAAATATCAAATTATTTAATTATATTAATGTATTAATTGCACAATAATTTTGATGTAAGCATAATGTGTCAATGTAACCTTGCCTGTCTTGCATACATACAGTACATACTTAGTTTCCATGGAAACAGATCACAGCCAAGGACAAATCTAAATGTCAGCATTTTTTTCACTAGCTAGATTTCTTGGACAAAGGTGAAAAATGTCAATTTGTAATTAATCATTTGAAAGAACCTTTATGCTTGATAAATAGTTTTCTGTCTTGAACAACCACATTGTAAAAATAACTTTATTCATATATGAAGGTTATGTTAATCTAATTTTCACCTGCTCTTAATATAGTTTTGAAATCTCTAAAATAAGATTTGGATAAATTTACATGATTTATCATGACCTGTTGAACCAAAATCAGGCTTTTTAAGGTGAATTCTGTCTATCCATTTTCTAACTGCTTCATCCAATTCACTGTTCAAGGGGAGTCCGAGTCTAGCCCAATAAGCAATGGGAGTGCAACCTGGATGGATCACCAGCTCATTGCAGAGCACACACAGGCACAAACAGACACACAAATACTCCAGGACCAGTTTTTCCAGAAGCCAATTAATCTACCACACATAAAATCACTTGAACAAACTCTACACTAATAGCATCCCAGCTATATGTTACAGTGAGTCTTGCTAAACCAATGAAAGGTAGGATCCTATGCGGGTTCAGGAAATGGGGTGTACCCAGGGAGCTACTTACTTAATAGATTCATAATCCAAAGATGTAGTGGAAGCCAGAAACCAGAAATCCTTTAACCAAGACAGGGTCCGAAAGCCAAGCAAAGCTGTAATCTGAGAAGCAAAGTCCAAACCACGTAGCAGTCTGAAACCAAGGAGACAATCAGGATGTAAAGCCAAGGAAATGTTGAGCTTGAATGGTAAATACAATACTGAGCGTGGAAGAACAGGTAAGTGGTGCTTAAGTACATTAGGGAAGAGGGTGTCTCAGGAAAAGAGCAAAGCGGTAGGTTGGGTGATTATCGAAGTCTCCGCCTAAGTCTTGATCGGGATGCCTGGGTCATAACACTATAAAATTTAAACCAGGGCCCCAGCACTATGTGGCAGCAATGCTAACCATTGATCCACTGTCCCCCCATCAAGATGAATTCTCAAGATAAAATGTTTTGATTCTGGTAAATTTGTTCTTGAGCAATTTATGAGACAAAGATAGTAAAGATGTATTTAACTTTGATTGCTTAATTGATATGATTAATTGCTTAGATGTGATTGTCATATTTTATTTATTATGAGAATAGAATTAACCTCATAATTACCATTTATTAAACATAGTTAAATTTCTTATTTCATCTGAGAGATATTGATGTGATGTTTACTAAACTTGAAGGTCTTTAACAGTTCTTCCACCAAGAAGTAAAAATAAAAGAAGTATATACAGTAATTATCTTGAATCCACATTTGGTTTTTCATTGCAAAAAGTTCTTATTAGAAGGTGGATAGAAGGTATCATGGAAAACAAATAAGATTGCCTGGAATTTTCAAACTTTAATATGTACATATAAGAGCTCACACACTCATATCATGTCAAATACATTCTGAGTTTAAGAACATAAGACCACTAGAAAGGTTGCAAATAAGAGTGCCATTTTGCCAATCTACAGTATCTCTTTGGTTACTAGGAGCTCATTGATCTGAGGATCTCATTCATTCTGTGCTTCAAGCAAAATATCTTTACAATGTTGTCATCCATTTGGTAGTGATACCATATCTATCCTGTTCCAGTCTAATTTCCCTAGCCTCTGAGCCATTCCTTTATAGTCTGTTTTCCTGATATTGTAAAGTTTGATGATTTTGACATTTGGTGCACTTTACAATTGCCCTGTGACTTCAAAGAGCAACTGTTTGACCTTTCCCAACACATCTTGCATCTTTGTATGTACAGGAAAATATTTTAGAATCTAACCTGTAAACTTTAGGAATGTTTCTTTTGTCTCACACTGACATGGTTTCAGAACTCTCCTGTGGAATCTCTAGAAAGTTTGGGAAATGTTCATTGTGCAGTAAATGTTTATTGTTTCTTTTAGTAAATCAATTTTCGTAAACAAAAAATCTTCAGTATTAATTGATTTATAGCTAATTAACACAAAGATTTTCCTTTTGAGGATTTTGAAAGCTATTGCAAAAATAAGACTTGAAACCCATTCATTTGCAAAAATTAATATGTTGTCAAAACAATTTGAATTTCAATGCTAGCAGAAAAACCTTGAGAAGTATTAAAATTTGCAATACCCATACCCTTTAAAGGATACAAAGTATACCTATATAACAGTTCTGTTAAAACAAATATTCGGAAATGAGAAGAACTCACATCAGAATCTGACATTTTAATGACAAGTGTATGTTGACAGAAACCAAACATACCACCATCATTTCTTTTAGCATATCTTGCTGCAGGGAAGCTTGAAGGGCTTATACAGTATATCAATAAATACATTTTATGAAGGGACCAGTAATTTTATAATCATATAATTTTAATATTAATTAGTGTTATTACTTTAGACATACTTCAGTACACGATTCCTGTGAAAAGAAATCTGTAAATAGCTGTTATTGCTTTCTGATACTTTCCAAATGTATTATGATAGCTTAAGCCTTGTAACAACAGGGTTCCCCTATAACATTTTGTTTTTAAATGAAAAGATAGCTCAATTTTTCATGATGCTTAAAATCAATACTGTATGTTCAATGTACTATTGAGCAGCTAAAAGTGAAGATCTGTAGGACAAAATGTAATTACTTACTAATGAGCAATTATTACTATATTCATTATTCTGATACATTCCAGTTATTTCTCTAGTCATGCAAGACAGCATAATCACCTATACTGAAATTGTTGTCTTTATAATATTACCAAAATGTTCCTTGCCGGTTTATCCTGTTTAAAAACAATGAAATCAAAAGATTATTTACATTTTTTACAGAATATACAACTTAGTGAAATACCATTATTTGATTTTAAATGAGTATTGATATAAGTCAGTATAACAGGTAATATTCCATTGTTTTATCCAAATATACAGTACATAGATACATAATATAGAGAGGTTAAGTAAAATGAACCCAAGCATTACGTAAAATCTGACTTGTGAGAAATAAGAGCAAATTCTCTGGCACATCTCTGGTGAGAGAGTAATAAATCAGTCACAATCTATAAAACATGTACACTGAACAAAAACACATATACAATATGTGAATCTATATGTTTCAGAAGCCAATACTTGAGGAGAACCTGCTCACCTCTGTGAATCTATATGTTTCAGAAGCCAATACTTGAGGAGAACCTGCTCAACTCATCAAAAGACCTTAGACTGGGACAAAGATTCACATTGCAGCAGCACATTGATCCCAAGCATACAGCCAAAGCAGCATTGGAGTGGCTCCAGAACAAGAAAATGAATATCCTTGAGCGGCCCAGTCAAATCTCAGACTTGAAGATTGTGGTTCACCAACACTCCACATTCAACTTGACAGAGCTTGAGCAAACCTGCAAGGAAGAATGGACGAAAATCCCTAAATCCATACTGTATGTACAAAGCTGAAACAGACATGCTAAAGAAGGCTCAAAGATTTATTTTCTTTATTTTAATGTTTTTACAAAGTATTGAGTCAGGGGGGTGAATTCTTCAGAATAAACAAGATATTACACTTTAATCAAGAAACTTTAACCTCAGTCTACGAGTTTCCTGCTAAATAGCACATTTTATATGTGAGTCCAATCCAGTACAGTATGTATACCTACATTATCTGCGGAACATATTTCAGTGAACATTTAACTGGTACTCTTCAGTGACATTTTTGTTGTAAATCCATCCTCCCCAGGGACAACTTGTGTAGGTGAGCCATCAATCTAATCCACAGGGTAAATTAGGTCCAATATCCTCTACCAGTACTCCTATCATTATAGCTTTATTTCAGATTTCAGTAATAATAATCATCTTTATTAAGTATGGTACCTTTCATGATAAATCGAGATGCTTCACAAAATGACAAAGTAACAAGTATAACACAGGTATACAAATTTTGTGCACAACAAATTAAGCAGATTTAAAAGTTACAGCATAAATTACAAAAGCAGGGTTTAAAACTGCTGACTGACTTGAACCAATGTAATGTACATCATTTCAAAGTCTTGGAGCAACACAACAGGAATAATGGTCTCCAAGTTTTACAGCTTAGTTGTGAAAAGTGATATAAAGCCAGAATCCAGAAATGACTTGTATGTCTTTAGATTGTTTATTCCCTTAATGGCAAGCAGCAGTATTTAGAATTTTATCCTGAAATCCACAAGAAAACAGTACAAGGATGTTAGAACAGATAGATACAGTATATGTTCATGCATTTTAGAATTAGTTAAGATCCAAGCCGCTTTATGCAGCTTTAATACAGATTTTAATTAAACTTGTTAAGAATATGTCAGAATATACCAGTAAACACTATATTACAACAATTCTCAAGCCTTGAAAAGAATTAAATTCATGCATGCATTTCTGCATCGGTTTGTAAGAGAAATGTATTGATATGTGCAATTGAGCTATGTTATAAAGGTGAAAAAGGACACTTTTTCCCATATGTGTGAAGCTACAAAATATTGAGACATGCTAGTTAAAGTCGCTTTGTAAGAACATGCAGTTGCTTGCTAATGTTCGCCTTTTAAGGCTACATCCGCAACTGTTCTGGTGTGAGTTTCCCGAAAACGATTAATCTTACAGACTAATGAGCAACTTTACGATGTAAGTACGTAACGTACGTGCTACTTTTTCATTCATTTCCCAAAACCCTCTTAATCTGTCATTTTACGAGCGAGTATGAAGTACTTATTTTCTTCTATAAAGTACTTCTGAAGTCGCTTAGCAAAAAGCATCACAAGTCGATTGAAAAACAATCGATTGACAATACCTTCCTTACATGGTATCGTTTTGGTCATTCAGTGGGATGTATTTAAGCTAAATCATTGGGTCTAATATTTTTTATATATTTAAAGTTCAAATACCGTTTTATGTTCTGTCGTGATTGTTGACGGTAAAGCTTAGACCTAATTATTTTTAAATTTGATTATAGGTCCTGTATTTGTTGAGTGACACATGCCAAGCTTAGTAGTTGATTTTTCCAGATGGCATGTTAATAAGACCAATTAAAATGGAGTTCCAATACAACCAATAACTATAAATAACAACAGTATTTTTTCATGAAACATTGTGATTCTTAACAATGGCAGCACATCACAAAAATCTTGCTTTAAATCAAAGACATTGTGCAGGACGCAAACACTGTCCATGCAGTCAATCTTGGTTTTCTTTTACGGTATACAAGTATTTTTTTTAAATGATAGGTTTGTGTAGTTATAACACCTTACATAAGGTAATTCCTAGCCATAATTTGACTGGAACAGGTTTGTAATTCACACATTTACCTAGATTGGTGAAGTTTCTGTTCCCTATACAAATCAGTGCCTATTGTACTACAAAAGTGAAATACATTTTTTATAAGGATGATATGGCAATATATAGATTTTTAAAGATAATTTTATTGTTTTGTTTTGTCAGACCCTGCTAGTTTGACATCAAAAGGTCATCTTCTTCTGTGGAATCATTACCTGTAGAGAAAATACAAAAAAGATGAAAAATGAAATTAGCTAATTCAGTTTTTATTTTACTGTGCACATTTTTTATGATGAGCACAAAGAGACAAATCAGAATGGATAAGCACAACCTGAATAAATGTTTTTCCTTATAATTTGGCTTTCTGTACTTCAAATGTTTTTGTAGAACATAAAAGTACAGATTCTGTTTAGCATATATTACATCTGACAGCCTTGCGTTTACAGTTATTTTCCATGAACCGAGAGTGAAGAAAGACATATCAAATGGACTAAACTACTAAATGACAGCTGTGATCTTTTTTCATTATTTTCAGTCGTCTTATACAGCAATAACCTTTTATCAACTCTATTGGGATCAATTCTTTGGAGTGTACTTATTCCATTAATATATGATCATGAAGCAGTGTCTCCTTTTATTTTCAAACCACTGCAGATAAATGTCATTTAGCTACTGAAGCTCTGTAGTTGAGAGCAACTGCAGCTTCTCTGAGGACATAATCTGCTTGATATTGTATTGCACAAGCCATGCAATTGAATTCAATAAAAGATTTTGACAACCCATTGTACTATCAGAGGCAACTGAAAAGAAAGGAACATGACAATAATTTAAAGATTTACACTGGTATTCACTCTTCAATTAGTACAATTAACAATTTCACTGGAAAGATTCAGATATGCAAAAGACTGAAAAAATATTACTTAAATATTACATGAATACAGTGCCCTACAGCGCTTTTCATCATAAACTGATGAAAAAGAAACAAAAAAAATCATATAACAGTGTAGGCATCCTCTCACGAAGACCGACCTTGTGGGATAACAACAGCGGACACACACAGATACTAATACACGACAATACATTTATTAATACATAAATGTGCATATAAACATAACAGATCTTATCATGAGGGTTAGCAGAATACAAAAGGTATATATTTAGTTACAAACCAAGAGGGACATACATTCAGTATACCATTCATTTAGACCGTTTCGTAAATGGACTTGGATTACAACTTCTACACTAGATACTCAAAAGCAAATACATCACTCATAGGAATTAAATTGATATCAACTGGCGTTGAGGTAACAATTGAATTCTCGAGTTGTACATGGACCCACATGGGGTTAACCTGCCCTACCAGTTCCTGATTGGCTGGGGATGAGTAACAATGCACTCTGACCTTAGGATTGTAAACAACTTGAGATGAGACTCTCCCTTGGAATCTCCCAGACAGTAAGGCGCCAGAGATGACCATTTATTAGGGTTGCTGGAGAATCTCAGCATTAGGAGTTGTTCCTTATCAGGACACTCTATCAGCTAGAAAAACACCTTAAATGTGAACCAAATGGAATGGCCTCTCTGTATCCACCACCACTGAGATGAGAGACAGAGGGACTGGCAAGAGAGCAGCAAACTTAATTCCTGTATTTTTAATAAGCCTTGCCACTACAACAGAGTGAGTTACACTTAAACAATTTGAATATTTTTATACTGTAATCATGCACAGAGTAAAGTTAAATTTCTCATAAATAATGAATCAACTTACAGAAATCAAGAGGGCTACAGTTATTCACTACTCTAAGTATTATTTTAAATACAATTTCACAAAAAAATAAATTTCCTGTAGTATCTTGCTCTTTGGAAGTGCAATGGAAGCCTCTAGAACTACAGTATATAGAGGCCTCTGGAAGTCAGCTGTTTCCTTGGGGTATAAAAGGAAGAGATCATCATGGTTAAAGTCATAGACCTCTTTAAAGATTACAGACAAATGGGCGTTGAACTCCACAAGTTGGGTATTGCTAATAAAAAACCTCCAATCCAACAATTCAGGAAAAAAAATCATTTTTCATGACATTACAGCATCCTGCTCTCACTGTCCTTATGTTTGCTTGGTGACCTTTCACTTTTAGACTCCACACTAAAAAACACCACATCAATACTAATTGCTTTAACCACTGCCAAGAAAACAATACCTTTACACCGAAAAACAAGACACAAGACCACAGTATTTCAATGGTTAAACCTTCTAAGACATAACCTTCTAATCACTTGTTAAGATTATAACTTGTTATAAAAATCAGTCCCAACAGTTTAATGACACTTAGAATTCATTCATTATATCTTATATTTACAGTATATATATATATTATTTAAATATAATATATTTGCCAGGAAATTAATGTCACATGCGTGCATACTATACATGCATACATGTTAAAACCCATTGCAAAAAATAGATAGGTACAGTACCAATACCACTAACAAATCTTTCTCTAAACAGTTTAACATCATATACATACACATATATCATATGTTTATATCCTGGTATAACATTTACTTCTCAGCTTATTGTTCCTTATTATAATATTATTTTTTTCTTAAATTATCTTGTCTTTGAATTATGTTCAACTTCTTATTATTGTATATTTTTTTCTTTTTCTTTCCTACTCCTGACTCAACAAGATATGGATCAGGATCTCCCTCTCACTCTTTTTCTTTTTTTTCCTCTCCTTCTTTCACTCTTAATTTTTTTTTCACAAGTTCTCTCCTGATCACCAAACATGTCAAATACGTCTGTTTGTTTCTTCATATGTTTATCGGTTAAAAAAATACAATAGAATACACAAAAATCTGAATCTACTACTTTCCGCAGTCCATTATTAAAACATTCACTGGCCAGTAAGAGGATGAAGTGTATCTAAACACCATGGACCATGAAACAAGTTGTTTGAGAAGCAACTGTACAGTAATAATTGAGCTTTTTGGAAATGCCCATAAGCTTTATAAAAGCATAAAAGGACGAAAATCATGTTAACAGCGATACTCATGCCCACTGTGAAATATTGTTGGGGGTTGGGGGTTACATGTATGGGGAGGCCTTGTCAAGATATGAGAAATTATTAGCTCCAAAATTTACTGGAGCATTTTATAAGACACCTGGTTCTTTCTTTCAAGAAGTTCAAGCTTGGCCAAAACTCGACTTTCCAGAATGGCAATGATCCAAAACATACATCCAAATCAACAAACAAATGATTAACTTGACACAAAAGAATCCAATTGAACATTTGAGACACAAATCAAGACACAAATGGTTTCATAGCACATTGCAGGAGGTTTCTAGTCAGTGTAATTCATGCCAGAGGACATACAAAATACTGACTAGAAGGGTGTGGATGAATGTGACTAGCTGTTTGCTGGACTTCACTTATTTATGACAAATATGACTTTGCTCTGTGATATGCTATTAAGTTTACTGTATTACATTTTTAGAATTTTAAAGCAAGAAATATTATGCAGTCTGTAAATCTTTCTGTTAATTGACATTTATTGTTCATAATTTATCAAATATAAATACATTTAGATACTGTACATACCTGTAAGTACTTTATTACCGTCAAGCAAACATCAGCACTTGTCTAAAACTATTATATTGAACTAGATTGCCTTTTTCATGATGTTTGAAGGAAAAATATTTCTAAGGTGTTTTGTGTTTGAAATCAAGAAAAAATCTGTTTTAAAAATGCAGATTAATAATTTAAGTTAAAATATCCAACATATTAGTTTTCAAAACATGGTGGTATAATAAAATCATTTATAAAAGTCAACAATACCAAGTAAAAACCAAGTTATCAGATAAAATCACCTTTATTTACTGTTTAGTTAAAAATAATACTGCACTTTATAAACCACACAAATAACTATTACTTTAAAAAAATGCCCCAAGATAGACAAATTGTTTTCTCTTTCTCTAATGAGATTACAACAAACAAACATAACCTATTTTGAAAGTTTTAGTCTGAGTTGAGCATGCTGTTTTTAACAGTGAGAGTTTGAGTTCTAATTAAAGCAGCAAGAATAATTAAAAGGAATGAATTGATCCAGACATCAGTATTTCTCAACATTCTATTATGCCATTGTAGAAGACATAATTGGTGTCATGTAGGGATTTCTGGGTTGCTACTATTTTGAACATGAAAAATATTGAAATTTATGAAGGGTTTTAGATAAAGAAATACCAGACTTTCTACTTTCTGTTCAGCCCATTAACATTTTATAACTGAATAAACTTAGAAACACTAAAAGCTTCAGCTATAGGTAAAGATAGATATTCACCAGTCAGATAAGGTCATCTGTAGTGCTACTTTTAGAGCTTTTTTGAACATTCACACAATATTGACTCTGACAAGAAACATTGCATCCTGTTTGTTTTTCTCTTTTAAAAGTTCAACAGATATTTTATACTCTTAGTAAATGCATCTATGCTTGCGTACATAAACTCCAGGTCAAAAAGGCATCACTTATTGATGTCTGACTAATGATTAATGGTATTTTTATAGTAACGTACTTTTATAATACCAAATGTAGGAGAAGGACCCATTGTTGTAGTATTCTGGGCTGTGGGCAGCAGTGACACAGTAAGCTGTGAATGAAGAGGACAGACTTCAATGTAAACAGATGCCATACACTTGCACCTATAGGATTTAGACGGATCCAGCAATCAATAACTGCATAAAAATAGGAATAGCGTAAAAATGGTGTGAACGCTTGACCAGAAATAGAGAGAAATATGGGATAGGAGGGAGAGCAGTGAGAAGGATTAAGAGAGATAAGATAAAGGTGGAGACAAATTAGAATTTTGGGAAATATTTGACAACATTTGGAGAACTGAAAGAAAAACACAGATGTCCTGCCTGTAGCAGACTCATTTGTTTTTGGTGGAGGGTTAAATTTGCAGAGGTTAGAAAGTAACAAAACAAAACACAGATTACTGGAAAAGGTATGAACTGCTCTGTGAGTTGTAATGCTACAGTATGCTATGCTTATAGAGGCAAAGGTGTGAGATTAAAATTTGACTTCCTCTTCATCTTGTGTTTAAATAAACACCATTAGGTACATGTTCATCAAACAATATTAATTTGAATGCACGTTAAATTAAGTCAAAATAAAATCACAACAGGGTAACACAGCTTAATGGGTATTATCACTGCTGCCTCACAGCTCAGAATCAATCCTGAGATTGATTCTGTGTTGGGGCATCTTCTGTAGAATTTGTGTGTCCTCCTTATGTTTCTGTAAGCTTTTTTTAGAATTCAAGGTTTCCTCCCACCTTGAATTCTAGGTTAAATTCTTGAAGGACTGTTCTCAGTCTGTAAAAGACTACAGGTTTTTGGAGCCATGCTTTCTGATAATGGATTGATGGACCATTGACTTGTAATATAAATTCTAAATCAAATCTTTTTTTTTAAAAAAAATGTCTGGTTATAATGTTAATCTCACAAAAATGCAGTCTTTAACAGCATTGAAATATTAAAAGATCTAAAAATAATGCCTTTAATATATTATATACAATTACTATGTGATTTGCCTCTGATTTAGTAAAGATGCTGTTATTTCTTTTAATGACTAAGTTTTAATCGCACAGAGTTTTACTTGTATTACATGCATGGTTGTTGCCATGGTAGCATGATCTCAAAGTTAATTCCACTAGAATTCCAATATCAAATGTGCAAATTCCACAATTCTAGTCAGGAACACAAAGAAACGAATCTCTCTAAAATGTTTAATATTTCAGTCATTGTCATCAACATTGCAATTACCGGTAAAAGAAAGGTTGTTTTGGAGATTACTGTACATATTTCAACATTGAGCTGCCATTCATCAACAGTTATAGAGCTAATTAAATACTTCTTTTGATAAAAGAAAAAAAAACATAATAAAGATTACAGACAGAAGTCTAGTTTGTTTGGTTCTCCATCTTAAAAACAATTCCACTTTGCAGTACCATCAAAAAAATATTTTTATTTTTTGTGGTGCTTCCTCCTATTTTGTTTTAAAGACATACTGCAGGCAGTCTTGAATGTACTCAATTTTGTTTCCACTTGTATCCCTTTTTAAGTGCCACTCTTAAATCTGAAGAAGTTCATTGGGTCGAATTTGTCAATACTTTTGAGTATTTTGAATACTTCAATCAAGTTCCCACATATTGCTAAGAACATAGAAATGAAAAAAAAATACAAAGGCGAGAAAAGGATTTACTCTATCTTGTCTTGTTGTTATTAACAAATTCATCCAGTGATTTCATCCAGCTGTTTTCTTAAAACATAGAGATATCAGTTTCAACGACATGGATGACTGGGTATCTTGTCCCAGACACCCACAAAAAAGTCAGGTAATCAAGGTTAAAAGGAGATTCAGTCCTTTTAACCTGTTGTTGCAGGGCAATCCTTCAATAGCAGAAATGTACCTCCTTTCTCTTCCCTCATTGATTTTTTAGAACAAATGAGTTCTAGGTATTCAGCAACAAACTAATGGAACAGGTAGTGAATCAATATTTGATAAGACCTTATTTTAGGGGAAGCAAATCCCACTTTACAAGTACATGACAAACATGGAATACTGAAATAGCCATTGATAAAGTATATATAAAAGACGAATAGCTGAAATTTGAAAATAATTAATTGCCTCAACAATTTAGTTAGATGTGTTTAACAAAGCCCTATTCCTGACTATAGTCTGTACCATACCCCTAATGCTACAGTTAGATGACAGTGACTCTCCAGAGTACTGATCAAGCACAGGTGTAACACAACTGTCTTGTTGTCTCTGGTAAACTCATTGTTGCTGTGCTTCCACCTATTTATATAGTGTATCTCTTCTTAGGAGTACAGGGATAAACCAAGAGACCTGCCTTTGGGAAGCTGGACAAATTTCCCAGTCTTGAAGACTTAGCCTGCATGCTGTGCTGGTTGGTGAGGTTGTTATTTTGAATTATTTCCTTACTGCTGTTCTTGTAAGGCAGGGCTGTAGGTGCTACTGTGTGTTAGGGTGTTTTTTCTGTTTTTGTCTATGTTGTTAAAAATGATTAAAAAAGTGCTGTAGAGACACCCTGTCAGATGGGAAATAACTATCACCAGCATTTTTGTTGCCATAACAGTTCACATTAATAACACATGGATGTTTTGTCTATAGACAACTGTAATGGAGGCATAGAATAAAGTAGGAATAGTGTAATAAAATATTTTTTTATGGTTGGTATTATGTAATTATTTTTCTTGTCATTTGGCAGTTTTCCTTAACTTATATTTGGAAGTAGAACACAACAATGAAAGATTTCTGAGATCTAATCAATGGTTAAACATTCCACCCAATAAATAAAACAGATACATCTTGTAATCTTGTAAATCTTGTATATATCCAATGTATATTATACAATATAGATGTCTTTCCATTTTTTGGTAACATACTGTAGGAAATTAGGCTTTCATAATTTATTAAGTAAACTACACAGTAAACAAACTTGAACTGTGTTTCTTTTCACAGATATTCTTGTTACAATTAATATATTAAACAAAGATTTCTGTATTAAAATAAAGATGGTGTTGTCTGCAACTTTTCTTCCTTTGGAATGCATTTCATTGGTTTCATCCTATCTTCTAAATCCTTTCCAATCCATACACGCAGCTGACATGATTTCTAACTGAATATTTAGCAGTCTTTCTGGATTTGTTGTATTTCCCTTTGGTGAGTTGCAGCGAGTTGGAATAAGCCCTCATACATTTTTCACATCATCTGCTCCCCAACAGTTCCTACCTTTTTAATCTCAGCAGAAGTCCGGCACATCTGAACATCAAACAGATCATTATAAGAACTATGGCACTACACCCATTATGTATTTATCTGCCCTTTTAACTTGTGACATGGAGAAGAGTAATTACATACATCAGTATGACTACAGCCTTAGTTTATGGCACTAATTTAAATCGAAGAAGTTCCCTGCTTTGTTTTTGGTTAAATCACTTTCTGAAGGTGCCTACCTGCCTGCAGTACTTAATGCTTCCCCAAAGCACAACAAATGTCACTTACCTGCCTGTTAACTAAATGTATTGTTTTTTTCCAACATAATTTAACCAATATCATACTCCCATACATTTGTTAGCAAAATGTGATAGGTAGGTTTGTATTTCAATCAGGTGATGTCCAGAACTAACATTAGAGTAGTTCACATACTGTCTGGATATTTCATTGTTTCGAAACAACATTGAACAGCGCAGTAGTAAATTGCAGTCCTAGAGTGCCAGGTTCCTGAAAGTTTTAAAGGTACTGTCTCTTTAAAAATATATCTTATTACTATTAATAATAATAATAATAATAATATTACAGTTCAGTTATTATACCTTTTGATATTTTTCTTTAATCTTGCAAGAATGTATAGTAGTGGTGATCTTTCAAGACATTTTGTACTTTGTTGTGGTCACTTTCTTTAACTTGTGAGATTAAGTCACCTGAGCATGCATTATTTCTCCATAATTCACTTGTGTAGTGTCATGCAAAAGTATTCACATCCTTCAAACCTGGTGAATTAAAAATAATGTATATTCATTTTTAAATGCACACTGTGTCTTTAATCAGTATTTAAATATTAAATCAGAATTAATCTGTATGATCTTTCTTTTTATCAACCAAGTCTCAATCCAAATACACACATTTTCCCAAATATTGCAATTTGAGAACTCTATGTTGAAAAACAGCACATCTTGTTTATCAGAGACCCATCTCTGCAACATTTCTAATAAACTGGCCCCTGGGAGTTCAGCTGTCTTTAGGGTCTTATTCATTTAACACAACAAAAAATAATTCAGCAGAACCAAAGAGTGAATGATGATGTGCAGAGGAATGCAAGGTACAACTCTGTTTACACAATAATACCATTTTATTGTCATACAATAAAAATTATAAATGATGATGCATGAATGGATCATTAGAGACATCATATTAATGCACAGGACAGTGGAAGTGGGTGAAGGGTTGAAGGATTCACAAGGTTTTGTTTAAAACTCAATTCATACTGTAAGTAAACTCATCAAAAAAACTTAGAATTGCAACAGTTTCACAAAGCTATTATAAAAAATAGCTGATCACTTTTTGATGCACCACAGAGTATCTACTGTACCGCAAAAGTCCCAGGCTACTTGCATGTATTGCTACTACTGGAAAAAATGCATGTTATAAAGTTATGGTTCCATTACCGTCACGTCTCTGTTCACTGACAACCCTGCCATATCCCCGACCATTCTATAAATGTTCAATGGGGCATTTATCTGGTGTGTAGGAGATCCATGACACGAATATGACATTCTGATTTTCCATGTTCATTATATTTGTTTCTTTGTTTTCTTAATTTAAATTAAATCTCCTCATCTAATGTGCCCACCCAGTTCTCTCGCTAATAAGGTATTAGTGTTCATGTTACAAAATTTATCACAGTAATGAATTATAAATAAATCCAACTAATTACAGAAAAAATAGCCAATATCTAAAATCCATATACTGTATTTTATTGGCATTTTATACACAAAACATACTGTACATGCATAGGGTAATGAG
The DNA here is from genome assembly GCF_055471065.1 of Atractosteus spatula. Lineage (NCBI taxonomy): Eukaryota > Metazoa > Chordata > Actinopteri > Semionotiformes > Lepisosteidae > Atractosteus > Atractosteus spatula. Next base: position 41,616,353 of record NC_142711.1, read on the forward strand.
TTTTTTTCTGCTCATTATTACTAATCAAGATTCCTTAGAAAATTTGGGAGAAAGTGGAAGTGGTATGAAATGTATAATATCACATTTCTAACTTACTCAACTGCACATTTCATTTCACATTTGCCCTTGCAACTGACAGACCTGACATTATCCATGGCTCCTTTCCTACAGGTGGGTCACTTATTCATCAATAAGTTTGAAAACTAAACTCCCTTGCTAGTACCAACTCAGCAAGCTGCTAAACTCCAGTCATATTTGAGCATTTTCCACTGATTGATTTTTTTCAACAAATCTTTGGCTCCCTATCCAAACATAGCAGGTTGCTCACAAGTCCTATAGCAGAATCTGTCTCTTCATCAAACACTCCTTTCCAAGCCAGCCATGTTAATCTTTATTCCTCACACCTAGGAAATAATTTACTGTACTTGTCATGTCGCTCTCCCTTGGCTTATACTGATGATGTTGCCCTTCCATGGAGCTTCACTACAACTGCACCTTTTGGCCTTCCCCTTCTTGCATTGTAACCTTTTCTAACTTCAAGATTATCCCTCTCTTCATATGCACATATTTTTGCTAAAAGATTCCCTTCACTGATCTCTATCTCTTTTCAATGTTCCTGTTCCTGGTGTTAACAGTCACACCCCAGTTTTCACTTTACTTTACACAATGTAATCATTGACCACACTACATTTACTGTACCTGATCACAACAGTAGGACAAAATGCCTGACAATCATCTTCTAAAACCTTCACAATGATGTCTTTCAACAGTAAACCTTGATCATTGAAATAATATAACAGTCAGTTCTGCTTCAACTGATGCACCTGCCCAAAACTATTCAACAGTTTCAAAAATTCTCTGCTGGTTCCTCCTTTATATTTATGAAATCCCCCCGATTTTTTTCATTTTTAGGATACTCCCCTAACTTGAGTTCTTCGGATCTCACGGGATCAGCCTTGATTCTATCCTTTTTTGCACCTCCTTGCCACAAACCAATCTTAGTCACTTTAAGACAATTCTCACCTCTCCTCTTCACTTTCACTTCCCCTCTCATGTAACTTCATTATACACCTCTTCCCTTAAGGTGTACCACCATTTCTCGTCTTCTCATCATTGCTTCTTCTGTAGTATCTGTACACCACCATGGTAACCTGGAAGCCAACTGCACCATAGAACTAAAGCAATGACACGTGGGTCAGGAGCAATGGAACACTATCAAATTTCTATAATAACTGCTTTCTTTCAACTGAGACATCCAGAATTTGCACCACATCATGTCTCATAAAGCTTCTTGGATTCCTTTGTAGCATTTTGCTAACAGTGCCATATCAGTATCTCCACTCTTCTTTGAGGTTTCAATCCTGTGTCAAAAAAAAAGTTTCTCTCATGTATCTTCTCACGCATCTCACAGGGTTTTTATTTGTAAGCAGTACTTAATACATGGCACTCTTAATTCCAGTTCATATTCATGCCAGTTTGTAGACTTGTCTGCTCAAAAATCTAGGACCTCAGGACTTTAGCAGATGCAGCTCCATTGCTGGTTGTACCCCATTTTCAGGCATAACATTTCAGTATTTTTCTCTTTTCTGCTGAGCCACCTTCTTCTGATCACACTTTAGACTTTCACTTTTTTTATTTAAAATCAGTATACGCTCAACTCTGACAGAAATCATTTACTGAGCTTGCATTAATTCCAACCTGATCTGCTTCAAGCACATTCATCAACCTCTATAATTAATGTTACATCATTGGGATTCTCATTAATTTCCATTTCTTTTCTCTCTAGCCAATTTGGAAATGTTAAATGTTAAAACTTCATTTGGATCTTTCATAATAACGTGTTCAATCTTCTAACTGTATACTCATTGAACTTTAGTTTTGGTTATTTAAGAAATTCACATCGACGTTGTGGAATCACTTTTGCTTACATTGGGGGGTCTGATAACCTCATTCTCATAGACAGTTTGTTGCTGTCCTCAGCCAATCTAGTTACACAAACAAGGCTTACTATTTTGAATCATGGCTCTTCTCAGTCTTAATTAGTGTTTGTCTGGACTACTGGAATGGAGTCCAAAACATAAGTATGGGAGGAGGTGAAACTATAAACTGTAATCACTTCAACCTTCCTACAGTACATATTAAATTTTACTTTTCTAGATTAGTCACTTGCATGTCTCACTTACTCACATGTCTTTTTTCCCCTTCCTGGTCCTTGTATCTTATCTCTCATTAATTGTAATGTGTGTGAAGGGGGTAGAGGGAGTCATGAAATCTCCTCCTTATAGACTATAGAAAGTTTGTTGTTCTTCTCAGCCAGTTCTTCTCTGTCTTACTTAGACTTTGTCCAAACTACTGAATTATTATTATTCAGAATTAGTATTAGTAATTCTTGTTTATTAGTTACAAGGGTAACTATCCCTCTGAAATGTGCTGGCAGTTTAAATTAATTACAGGATAATGTAGGGAAAAATAATACAGGAGTCTCATTCTAAACAACAAGATGTTTGTAGAGTTGCCAGTATTAGGTTGTAGACAGCCTCCTCTTTTGCAGAGAACAAAACAAAGAGGTTTGTTTTGTTTTGAGATATAAAGGATTTTTCTAATTTCTATATTGAGTGTAAAGGTTCAAAACTTCAAGGAATATTTCAAGGAATCTTTAGGTTTGGCTTAACCCCTGCATCATTTGTATCAGAATCTTTTTTGGTTATTCCTGTGGTAACTCATTAATTTTAATGTGATCCTGAGTGCACACATGAACGTTGACGTGATTCATACATGTGAGAGACTGAAGTCAAAGAAGACAAATACCTAGTCTCTTATGTCTACGACTTTATGTAATTGACTGTCTGATCTGGGTAGATATATGTCATGTCAAATTTAACATCCCAGCCATGTCTAGATTTTCAATTAGATTTAAATTGCACTCAATTGTTTTTTTCTGGACTACAGAATTTGAAAGTTGTACACATGCTGCTCATTGATTAACATGTCAGTTTCCCACAGATTTGCACTGCCAGATAAATCTTCATGTACATGTATTTTTTAATACTATGCCATTATATAATGAACCATTTTAGAATTAGTTTTATTTTAAGATTGAAAACAATTGTACTGAAATTGAATTTAAATGTTTGTTACCAGAAGAAGGTCAATTACTACTGTGTTTTATTGTTCACAGTAAGATTTCATTAAATATAATTTTGCTGTATTTGTTTTACAAGTATAATTCATATCATTGCATTACTGAATTTAAAACCACGTTGTTTGTTTTAGAACATACCCAAGAAATTATTTTTTCTGATGCTACTGCAGCACTGGAGATTTTTATAAATAGAACATTTGCTGGTTACATATCTACTGAATTTTCTATATGTAGATCTAGGCTAGTTTTGAGATTTTGAAGCAATGAACACTATGCAGATGTTCTTGCAATTATATTGGCACAGGGAGTGACATTATCAGACTCCTAGCAGCGAAATCTTTAAATCTATATCATAATGTTAAGACAGTCAATATGATTGAGAAAAAAGGTAAGACGTTTCTCAAGTATCTTCATTTTCCCTCACGCAGCCTCTGTGTTGCAGAGATACATTAGCTGTATTATAGGCACCTATAATATATCCTTATCAGAGCCAAGTAGGTAGTTCAGGACATGACAAAGAATGAATCAACTGATATTAGTGGCATCCTCTTCTGAATTCTATGTGACCTTTTGATATGAGCTAAACCTTCATCTACTTAAAGTTAAATGATACATTGAGAAAGATTCATTTTGGGCAGGTGTACATTATTTCCTCACTTTCGAAACATGCAAAGATCACTCTATGCAAAGTACTGTCTCTCTGCTTTGCTTGAGGACAAGCTATATGTAAAGTCACTGTCACACTGACTGAAGTTCTGTATGACTAATCAACATACCATAAACAAATAAGCTTTTTTAAAGGGCATACCTCTGCCACATACATGTGGTAACAGACTACACTTTCCCCATTCTGTTATTTCATTAGATACTGAGGGGTTTTTGATTAGCTTGATTAGGAATATTATGGTCAGTATATTTATGGTCAGTTTCAGAACATTTGAATTTGGAACCTGGAAGTCTATATGTTAAGCCTTGCAATAGTGATAAAAGGCAACAAGTATTTTTCTTAGTTGCTGTTTCTAGTTTCACTTGTTAAGAATGTCTGCTTTCAGCTCTGCTATTGCATTTTGTTTTTCCTGACCAGTTAAAGTTGTTAGTAATACAGGGGTATTGTTATATGTAGACAGCTTTACCAAATCCCTGCTTCATCTGGTATGTACAGTATTTATAAGGATGGGTTTTGGTGCATTGTCATAGTATTAACATCTTAAAAAACTGTACAATACAAAATAACTAATTCACTTTAAAATTAAATAAATAAAAGATAGCATTTTGACTACTTAGTATTACTACTTACAGTACTTAAAGTATAAAGCAAGCAATACTAGATAGGTAGCATTACTACCATCAAACTTTGTAGAAGGATTTCTCTGTACTTTGCTGCATCTGGTTTATCTTCTATCTTCGCAATGTCACGAAGTGTAAATCAGGACCCAGTGCAAACGGTAGAATCTGGAAGGGAGTGAAACAGACACGGGGAGGAGACGACTAGGAACTGGGCTGGCAGATGAACAGGGGAGTTTGGTGACTGTGCACTGGTGCTCGGGGGGCATGGTCCAGGCAAACAAGTCCAAGGGAGTCCAAAGGGAAATCCAGGGTGTAGTTCAAGAGTCCAGAACTGGGCAATCCATCCACGACAGACAAGACAAAGTTTAAAAACCGGAGCGGGATCCGGTGCAGGGATGGGGAATAAAAAGGGTTAATGGAGCCAGGTGCTCTGGGGTGAAGCCTATGTCATTGGGTCTCTCCTGGACCCGCTGGTAGGTGGGCCTCCAGGCATCCATCTTCCAAAGCTGAAGGAGCATCTGGCTTATATAGGGAGGGGCTGGATAGGAGGAGGTGCACAAAATCAAGTAAAGTGGGAAAGAGCCAGAGTGCCCTTGAGAGGAGGGACTTACGATCATGACACAAGTTTTCTGGGCTCTAACGAAATGAAGTATCCTTATAGAATGATGCTGCTACCACCATGCTTCATGGTAGGAATGGTGTTATCTGGATGTGGTGTTATCCATGTGTTGAATACACTGCAGAGCATTGAGTCCAAAAAGGTCAATTATTTAGTCTAATCAGACCACAGAATTTTCTTCTGCTTGGTCTCAGAGTCTCCCAGATGCCTTCTGACAAACTGTAGCTGAGATTTGATGTGACCCTTTTTCAACAATGGTTTTCATTTTGCCATTCTCCCACCAAGTTCAGATTTGTGAAGTTCCAGGGCAATTGTTGGCATTTGCACAGTTTCTCCTGTCTCAGCTGTGAAAAGCAGTTACTTCTTTAGTGTTGTCAAAGGCCTCTTGTTGGTCTCCTTGACTAGTGCCCTTCTTGCCCAGATACTCAGATTTTGAGAACGCCCTCTTCTACACAGATTCACAGTTGTGCAATATTCTATCCATTTCTTTATAATGGATTTTACTGTGCTTTGGGGGTCATTGAATGTCTTGGAAATTTTCTTATAGCCTTCCTCCGATTGGTGTTTTCAATAACTCTATCCCAGATCTTTGAATATTTCTTTGTTTTCATGATATAGTTGTGTTGGGGACTGTACAATTCAACTGTGGGATCTCCCAGAGGCAAGTGTATTATACATGAACACATATGAAACATCCTAATTGCACAACTAATTATGTGACTTGTAAAGAAATTTAGTTGCACCTCAGCCTAATTAGACGTGCCATTGCAAAGCAGATACATACTTATGCAATCAGTTATTTTCTGGTTTTATCCTTGTAGTTAATATAGGTGTATCTGTACCATTTTGTTTTTCACCTTGACATTATAGAATGTTTTATGTTGATCATGTCAAAAATCCCATTAAAAAATGGGACTTTTAATGGGATGTAATGTAATGAAATGTGAAAAAGTCCAAGAGAGGTGAATACTTTTGATGGCCACTGTCATTACATTTATGCTTTTTATGAAAACAAGTACTCTGGATAAATCCATACCACTAATATTTCTATAATTTTGATTAAAATATATTGCTGAGTCTGTATAATTTATGTCTTTAATGACGTCCTGGGGTTGGTAGTCTTTATATTATAACATAAAGGTCTAAGCAAATTTCTGTAAATATCTACAAATTAAAGACAACAACATACTGAACATCTCTCCATAACGCAGATTGAGAAAGAGATAATAGGCAGTACTTGCTATTAGTTATTTTTTACCCTTTGGTTACTTAAATGAATACACTGCTTACTTGACTCATACCTAAGGACAAGACATTCTTTGATCAGTGGAGTAATTGTAATTTTAACTGTCACTTTGAAAAAATACAGTACATTTGTAGAGTAGTGAGAGTAGATAAAGAAAAAAAAATTAACAAATGAATCTCTTAACATTTGCATTCACTTCTCTCAAATTACCAGCTCCTACACATTAAAATAAGGCTGTTATTGATGTCAAAGAAAAGATATCTTCATTGCACATGGGCATGGGTATGCATTTATGAGCAAAATTTTCAGACTTCATCTGAAGTGTTATTCTTTTTTGTCATGGAAAAGAACTGTAAGAATGTGAACACAACACAATATGTTCCCTTTATATAGGGATATTTAGAAAAAAATAATGCAGGATTGCATGTTGGATTGCTAAAAAATTAAATGCAGTTAAAAATAAAAGTAATCCATTCTTTACAAATGTATGGAAGCCCGTTTCCGCCAGGGAGTAAAAAAAACGCGCTATGGTATCTCAGAAGTAGTAACTCAGAATTCGGACTTTATATCTCGCAATTGCGACTTTTTATCTCACATTTGCGACTTTGAAATAGCCCATATTTCATTGTCTGTCCTTTTGTTATTGTAACGGATTCGGGTTCTAGGGCTTGTGCCCTCGCTGCTCCCACCCTACTTCATGCCTCACTGCATTGGCTCGAACCCAGGTCTTCCCAGCTGAGCTAAAGAACACTTTCTTTAGCCCCGGTGGCCAGCATCCCTGTTATGCGCAGGGGAGGGCGGTGCCGTCACCACACTGCAACCAGATCGTACAACCTGTATGTCGGCCGTTCCGTTACACTGTATTCATGAATCGTACAGGATCATAGGATCTATAGGCCTGAAGACTTGTCTTGTACAGTGCCCTGATAAAAATCAAATTAATTACACTAATTTTTATGGAATCCCATTTCCGCCAGTGAGGCTTCCATAGTACCCGGATGGAATAGTGGACGGTGGGCTTTTTTAAAACGTTTTTATTTAAACACCAGAAATACAAAAACGGAGACAGAATATTAAATAAAATACAGAAATAGACACTTCACATCCAGAGGAATTCACAATTATAAAAGCTGAAACTTATACTTTTTACATATTTCCATTGTATGTCCTTTTTTACTTAAAAAGAAGGTCTTCTTTAGTTCAGCTGGCAAGACCTGTGTTCGAGCCAATGCAGTGAGGCACAAACTAGGGTGGGATTGGCGAGGGCACAAGCCCTGCTGTAGAACCCGAATCCGTTACAATAACAAAAGGACAGACAATGAAATATGGTCTATTTCGAAGTCGCAAATGTGAGATAAAAAGTCGGAATTGCAGATATAAAGTCATAATTCTGAGTTACTAAGTCGCAATTCTGAGTTACTAAGTCGGAATTCTGAGATACCAAGTCACAATTCTGAGATACCATAGCATTTTTTTTACTCCCTGGCGGAAACGGGCTTCCATACAAATGAGATAATTCAATACTACTAACAAAAAGGTAAGGTTTCACATTTACATATTAAGAAAGACACATGCTGAAATATAAAACCTACTTTCAACAGTGCAATAATAATGACAAGAAATAATGCATATGTTTATATTCAATAACAATCTGAATTTTATCTTCATGATTCGTGTACTATCACAGATTCTGTAAGGTACTATATTCATTAAAGGATGGGAATAGGAAAAAGCACTGCGATTTTGCATTATATCCTTTAAAACATTACACAAATATCAGAGTGTACACTTTTATATCATGTTATATCATCTTTACTTATTAACAGCATTTGTTGTGCAGCTACATTTTTGTTGATATTCGACCTATTTTCCAAAAGTATTGGATACATTTTGATAAGGATTTCATCTCGTGAATATTTGCATTTACACTGCTTAAATTATTTTACAAACTCAATTGAAATTTCTTTCATTCACAATCAATTTCAATCAATTAATCAATGATTCAATAAAATTAACAACACCCAACATGAAGAAGTGACTCATTGTTTCAAGCCAATCCATGCTATAACTGCTACTTTCAGCAATGTAGGATGCTGGCATTTGGTAACTAACACTGCCATTCAATAATAATACTGCTTAACGTCTTATACTGTACATAGTTTTTTTGGAGGTTCAAATTAAGATATTAACTCCTATAAATCTGAAAACATACTGTACTGAATACTGTATTTATGATAGTGTGTTAGTTTAGTGAATTCATTGGGATTTGTCTGAATATTATCCACACAATTAGTTTTTTCATTCTCTTCAGAACTGGATCTGTCGATATTGTTGCAAACTGTTCATTAATCTTTATGGAACAATTTTAAACACAACATGATAGAGAGGCGAGATCTTAATATGGCAAACGATGGTCGAAAGAGTGTTTGGGAAAGTTTTGTTTAATTACTAACAGAATTGAAAGGCTATACTCACAGTACAGTCACAGTCCCATCCACCTACTAAGAATCATTTCTTCTCTGAACAGACAATATTAAGAGGATATACTGTTACTAAGTGGGTTTGAAAGCTGTACCTGAAAGATGAGAGATTACTCATTACAGTTTCAAACTACATGTACTGTAATCCTTTTTCCTGATTAAAATGGGACTCTGTCCCATTTTCAGTACAAGGGGTAACCAAACTTCTGTTAAGGATTAATTTAATGAATTGTATTTAGCATGTTTGCTTACATGATACATACTCTAGATATTTACAGTATGTTCTTTATATACACTTGGTTCCATCTTTATATACGCAAAGTAAGTGTTTCAGATTTAAGTTAAGGACAATTTAATGTGTCAGTGCACTATTACTGCTTATTCAGTATTTCCTACTAAGACAAAATTACAGAAATCTTTAGAACTATGTAATTTGTTTTCCATGATTTGCTGGTACACTGCCATTATAAGCTTACTTATTATTATAACATTAAAGCCAAGAATGAACTGAAAAATCAATTTTAAATAAAAAAGAAACAGGATTTGATATCATATTTAAAAAATGTTCATTTGGAGAATTATTTTAGAATACATAAGTCAAATATATAAACTCTATAAATATTGATTGACTGTTAGTTGTCTGCCTTGATATGAGGCTAAAAATCAGTGTCAGAAAGTTGAGTCCAGGAGATCCACTGTCCTGCAGCCTTCATTTTTCACTCTTCAATTGGTAAGGACAAAAAGGAACACAAAAACAGCTATCCGATCACAGTTTTAATTCAGTAAAAAATGAGTGTGCAGATAAAAACCAGAAGTGTCCTTGGCCTCCTGAGAACCAGGCAATCAGGATTTATTCACAACACTTTCACACTGATTAGTTAGTCCTGCGATGGTGGGCTTCAGCCCTAGAGTTTTATTGGATCAACTGATTGTTTTTTCACAAAAAATCTTTACAGAGATTTAGTGCATTAATAATAATTAAAGTTCAACAAGAACAAGAAAACTAATGTTGGACAATGTATTTTATTGGCCATCACTGATTTAAAGGTATTGATTCTAGTTTTTAAAAGTTAGATGAATTCTCAGGTCCTTTACAGGTAAAAGTTACAGTAATCACAAGGGCATTGCTCTAGTGGTGTGCTTGCTGTTTTGCAATAACATTGCTAAAGCACAAATATGTCTTCTACTCCTAACTTTAAACAGTTATTTATATCAGTCATTATTAGCAAAAATCTTGCCTATATTTCTATTCTGGCCTCCCTCATGTACAATTCGCTGTAGCCACTCCTTGTGCAGAAAACCTGAATCTAATTATCAATTCAGTTCCACTTTTACCAGATCTACAAACAGCAACAGTACCTTTCTTTTATATTTACAATCTATCACTCTAAATGTTTTGTTCTACAATTGCAGGTCTCCATCGAAGAAATAGCATTTCATAATTAAACAATTTGAAGCAACCCAAAGAAACAATGTGAGCAAACTTGTTCATTTGTGGAATTATTTTAGAATAAATAAGTCAAATTCATTTTTAAAAAACATTTTTTATGGAAAGGAAATTGGATCCATTCACTCCATACTAATACTAATTCATCGACCATGCATTGCTGTTTCCTGAGTCAGGTGCGTTCAAATACATTTTTAATACATTTCAAACTTTCAATACATTTTGTCTCTATGTACATTTTTTTCTCTGTACATTAATCAGGATTTTGACAAAAAGATTACAAAATTTAGTCATCGGTTCACTTGATATCTTACAAGGTCACTAAGTAACTAAAAAACTAAATTTTTTACAGGTTATAAAATGTATAGATTTTGATACTACAAAAAAATTTGTAGATTAAAATTTGTAAAGTTGACTTTTTATATTTTGTATGTGTTTATAGTCTTGTTTTAATCCAGTTATCTTTTTGGCATTGTCGAAAATGTTAAAGAAACACTGTAAAGTGTTTTTTTTTTATTCAAGCCCTCTAATGCCTTGAAGGAAAATCATTGGTTAGGTAACAATTAAAAGCTAGAAAGTTGAGATTTCCAGGTTCAGTCTATAACATCAGAAGTAGTGTTATGGTCCTTTTATCATCAGGAGAACCTCAGCTCTTTAGATCATCCAATTGTGCAACATCATTTGTATCTTTTAATTTTTCATTCTGTGCAAGAAGACAAACCTACCTTGCATTTCTCTTGAATGTCTTCATTCCCCTTTTTAACATGCCCAGATTTCACAAACACTGATTTTCTCCATGGAAACAAAAAACGATCAGGTCCACCTCCCATCCCCAGTCACCCTCTCCCTCTTCTGTAATGTCCATCCACTTGACTCCTTTCCTATGGCACAGTTATGTACATGTTCACTCTCAACCTAGCATCTTGGAAAAATGACTTGGACAACAGTAGTCACAGTAATATCATGTGAGATACACACTACATTGTTAACCTGGAAATTTATCAGTTATGATGTTATTAGTTGTAGTGTCTGCAGATTCCTCATTGATGGTCATCATGGGATCTTTGACCATGAACTGAAGCTCAGATCATCACCCAGATGTGATGGTACAGTAAGTGTATCTGTAAAAACTGCCTTGCCCATGGCTGGGCATCCATCATTGGAATACCATCCTGTTTTGTGTCACATATTATATTATTGCTATACATTGTTTATATTAATTCATAAGATGCTAAGTGTTTATTGATACCAACACTTACTTAATATCACTCTTAAGTTTATTTTAGATGCTGATTACAAATCCTTCCAAGGACTATGACTGTGGAGTTCATCCCAATAGTACAATATTTTTGTGCACATATTGTGTATATAAAATTAAACTACAGCTGTTCACATTCTCATTGATCACTTTTTTATGCCAGTACATTGCATATTAGTTTTTCAAATAAAATTCTTCCTTTTGCTAATTGCTGAAGTAATTGACCAAAAGTAAAAAAAAAATATTTAGTGCTAGCCAACATAGCTCTACATTTCACTCAGTTTTTCTGGTGCTGAGGTCCGGTTGTGGCAGCCCTAGCTGGGTCAGCACAGATTTGCACATTGAGTCCATTCTTCCCTTAAGTTGTTGGCCCAATGTTTACTGTTTCCAGTGGATAAAATGACTTGAGGACAGAATAGTCATAATGTACTGTGCATCTACATTCTGCGTAATAATGGGAAGCCTGTTATTCTAGCCCTTCTAGATTAATTTCTGGTCCTATATTTTTTGGACCAATCAAAAATTAAAGTGGGCATAAAAAATCACAGTGAAAATCAATTAGGGAACCTGAACACCTTAAAAACATTTCATTGCTCTGAAAGTAATTTCAAAAAATAAACTTTACTTGATTACTCAACTTCAGCACAGTAAGTTACAAAAGATGTGAGAATAGAATTATTTAGAAATGGGTCAAATAATATTTGGAATCTAACATGGATAACTATCACAGCTATAGGGGTGTTTTATGACATGTGCAGAATTTCCTCTGGCCTGTTTTTCTAAATGATGTTGAGTGACTGTTGATCACAATAATTAGCTAATTCTTGCATTTCTTGCAGTTGTTACAGTAGTAAACGGAACAGAAATGCCTTATCAATTTCACTCTGAATCAACTGTTGCAGGGCATGAAAAATACCAGAGTAAAATGACAAAGGGCCAATGGATCATAATACAGTTTGGAATAAAGTAAACATTTAAATAGAGAAAATTATACAATGGAAACTCACAGCAGCAAAGTAGAATACCACTTGTTTTGCTGTATTTTTTTCTTTCTTATCTAGCAACAATGTGCCCTTTAAATGAGGCCTTCCACATATTCTCTTATGTCTTCTCATTTATTCCCGCATCTTAATTTCTTTATTCAAAGCACATTATGAGCTTAGTCATTTCTAAGCCTTGTCAATTATTTAGATAGAGGAAGCAACTCATCTGGGCATTAGAGTGTGTGATCTGTGAAGATTAGTTGTTACTTTACTGCTTTTAGAATTGATCACGGGGGCTCTTCAGGTTCCAGTAGTAGAAAACCCTTATCTCTGCTTTCTCTATGCAAAAATCAATAACAGTGTTTTAGGCATGAAAGAAGATACATTCTTCAAAAAACTGCAGAGTATGACTTTTTTACGTGATGCAACAAAAGAACAATTTAGGAGGCTAACATATTTTTTAAGAATTCCTCAGTCAAGTCAAAAAACATATACAATGCTGGGTAACATTACTTGAATGCTTGGAAATCATAATGTAATCTTACTAGGAAACAAACGGTATATACTGTATTAGTCATAGTCATCTATCTCAAAAGAAAATGTAAGTGGGTTTAGTTTAATAACCAATTTAGTATAACGTTTCATCAGTTTTTGCCATCATCTATCCTTACGGTAACATTTCCCTGCAGCATAGTTCTCAAGGGACATAAATTCAGGCAGACATTTATTTATGTAACTGGTACAGAAGAATGATGTCATTGAACGTCATTACAATGATGCTTAATTTGAGTTCCAGGAATTGATGTTGCCATGCTACGTGACTGGAGAGTTTGTCAGACTTCTGAAAACGTTTATATAAACGTTTATATTAGGTATTGTCAAGATAAATGCCTAGAGGTGTAATCCCAAAAGGCAGCATTAAGGTTAAAGTACAGTTCTAGCCCTGTTGGATTAAACATTCAGCACATTTATTTCCTCTTCCTCAGTAATAAACAGACAGAGGATCCATAAGAATTCCTTATATTGCTTTTGGATACTATCAATTAAACTGCAGATTGATTAGAATAAAGTTATAATCATAACCTTCTGAATACTGGTGAGCCATGATTTCCATACCAGTTGTCCTTTAAATATCCTGACGTTTTATTTGACTTTTGTACATTGTAAATAGATTTCTGTTACGTTTTCTGATTATGTCCATTTAGTCCATCCATATTTTAAAACTAAAGCTGAAATCCAGAAAATCCTGCCAGTTCTTGAAAGTATTTTCCATGATTTCCCTGAGAGTTGGGCATCAGAGTAATCATTCTTTTTGCATGTGGGTCTTAGGAAAACAGACAAAAAATGAACTCATACGTCACAAAACAAGTGATCTTAATTTATATACAGTGCAAGGATGTTAATCCCCCCCAAAACCAAACCAAAACAAAAACCATGCTCACCCCTGAGACTCTAGCTTACTCACTTCTTTAGCTGCCTCTCTATAATAACAACAGTATATCAGGAATGCTGCTACGAAACAACAAAAATCTGTTTTTCTCAAGTTTGTATATTTTGTTATTAAGTTGATGCTGTTCTTTACTAATTTTGTGTTACAATGTGCTAATAAAGCATTTGTATAGGATTGACAAAATGCAATTCTTCAGACCCTGCTACTTTTTATTTCTCAATAAAATTATTAATAAGAATTTTATTATATAAAATAATAAGTGGAATGGTGGCATAGTGGTAAGCATTGCACCCTCACAGTACTGGGGTTCAGTTCCAGACCTGGGGTGCTTCTGTGCTTCTGTGAGAAGTTTGTGTGCTCTCCTTGTGTTCACATGGGTTTCCTCCGGGTGCTCTGGTGTCTTCCCACAGTCTAAAAACTACCTGGTAGGTTAATTGGCTTCTGGGAAAATTGACCCTAGATGTGAGTGTGTATTTCTGTGTTTGTGCCTGTGTGTCTGCTCTGCAATGGGTTCTGGCTTTGCTGGATGAAGCAGTTAGAAAATGGATGGATGTTTTTAATAAAGCACAGTGCACAAACGAGAAAATCAGTCATAGTACTGTTTCAGTCAAGGAATTCATTCATAAAAGACACTCAAAGTATTTTCATGACACATTTAATTTTCACTTACTAGATTCATCATCACATTATATGTGGCATACCTAGTAGTCATCCAATAATTAATAGCAGCATTCAATTAAAAAGAAGCTTAGAGGTACTACCAAGCCTGTCACATATTAGAATTTGCCTGTGTGACAGATGTGTGGCAGTGCATCATTTCCCTCCTCAGAGATAGCCACTAGAATAGCAGGCAAAGAACAGGTTCTAGTTGTTTGGAGGGCAGGGGTACTGCACCTGAATGGGAGAGGCTAAAGTCCAGTAATACAATGTTCTTTAGTCTTGCAATGTTTAAGAAATATTTTCTTGACTTAAACAAGCCATAAGAAAATATTACTTGCTCCTGTCTCAATGTCCTAGAGTCTACAATGTGTATCATATGATTTCTTTCTCATTTTTATTCCCCTTGTACCATAGATGATTATTAACTCCTTGGCTTCAATGTCTGTCATTCCTTGGCTTCAAAAATAGCCTTTTGAAAGTAAAATGTTTGTGTTTTCTTTCTTCTCTTTTCAGCATGGAATAAACCTATTACTTGTTTCTTAAGTGTGTATAGCCTAAATGAGCAATGCGTTTTAAGGTGCAGCACACCAATAGCAAATAAAGACCACAGGAAGAAAATAAATGTGTGATATGACAAAAAAAGGGAAAAAAGCACTAACCGCCCAGCCCAGGAGTCTACAAAGTTATTCATCTCTCATTTAGTACACAAAAGTGGTCTTCTAATGCATGACACTAGGTTAGAACTTTCAAATATATGTCAGAAAAAAAGTAGTGTACCCAGAGAGCTTATGCAATTATTCTTGAATGAGAATAGCATTACAGGATAAGTACATGGACTAATTGCTATGACTAATAACTGCTGAGAGCTCAGCAGGACATTTCTGTAAATGAAAAAGCAGTATTACTCAGATATTTCTACAAATGCATGAGTTTAAATATATGTATTGATAGTTACAACTAATGGGAGATATCTCAGTGGTACCATTTGGTCAATCAGATAAATCTTTTTATAGGTGAAGAATTTGCCCACTATTAGGATATACTGTAAATTAAAGGCAGTAACTGTCACGATTATAGTCCCCCCTCCTTAAGGGTGCTCCAGCCCTTTCACTAAGACTTTATTCTCTGCACCTGTTCCCTATTCCCAGCCCACCTTAAAAGCCAGGCGCTGACGCTCATCCGGGCTCTGCATCTGATTTCCTTATCGTGCGAGTCCGGGACCAGGAGGCGCCTGGTCCCGTTAAGGTTTTAACCTCTGTTCCCGTTCCTGTTCCCCGTCCGCCGGTTCCGACCCGGCCTTCGTGGTTTTTATCTTGTTCTGATGGATCTCCTGGTTTTGGACTTACCCTTGCGTTTTGGATTATCCCTAAGGACTACTCTCTCAGATTGTTCGCCTCGGCCACACCTTCCCCGTGCACCAGCGCACCTTGGACACGCCCCCCTGTCTTCAGCCCCGTATTCCTGCATGACGTTTCCCTAGTGTTCCCCCCACTCCGTCGGACTGTGTCGTCCGCATAGGGTCCGGAAAGAACTGTTCGTTACAGTAACTGGACTTTATGAACAATTTGTGTGCAATCTCACATATTTATCAATACACAGAATCACTGATTTCAGCTAAGGTGACCATCAGAGAAGGCTGTGATTAGCTGGAAGTATTGATCAACAAACATGACAGTTGAAATATTCCATTCAAAAAGACAATTATAATATCACATCTGTGAAGGATACCTCATATCACAACAAGTATCTTAATAAAACGTTTATTACCAAAAGTCACTTAGATTCAATCAGATTTATTAAGATTTGCTTTAGGAATTTGAATGTGTCAATCACAAGTATTAAAGGAATAAATTATATTAATTAGAGGGATATTTAGATCAATTATAATTCTGTGATTTTTGTTTTACAAATAAATAATAATAACTAATTATTTCAGCACTTCTTTACGAAAATCAGTGTGTATTTTATTTACTGCAAATCTAAGTTCACTACAATGGATCTCTTTGTAACACTCAAATAATGTAATTACATTCATAGGCTGACAGCCATCCTTGTACCCTTCCAACATGAGAAGCCTGCATTGTCGGGCTTCAGCTCTGGCCTTGGAGAATTCCAATCAAGAAGGATTTATAGGTAACCATTAAATAATTTAACCACGATAAATTAAACAGTTGCTTTCTTTAATTAAATAATCTAATTTGGAACAGAAATCTGAATACCATACAGCTCTTAAGGACAGGAATTTTCTCTGTTGAAGAACTTTCTGCTTACCTGATCAACTTACAAGTGTTTACTTTTATTCTATCTTTAAATAATAGGGTGATTCTCCAGTAAGTCATCTTATCATCATTCTGTCAACATCTTATGAATTGCAAAATACAAAACATTTGAACCTAATCACATCTTTTTTAATGTAATTTTGATTTATTGTCAACCAAATAACTTGACAAACCTTTTGGGATTTGTTTGAGGTGAGAGGAGGTTAAATATTTGATGTTATAATGGAAGACTATGCCTCTGGCTTGTGTTTTTTTTATTTCTAACATCTCTAAAAAAATTAATATTAGGAATGGTAACTAAATTAGATCTCAGATCTTTTTCAGTTGCAGATATATACCTGTATTTGGCTTGTTGCTTTTAATGATGGTCAAAATGCATTGACACTGGTTTAGGACAGTTTGAGCTATACTATTCTGCTCTTATTTTGTTTTTTTTTAAATAATTTAATTAAAAAATCTCATCTAATAAAATAATTTATCATCTACGTCATATTATTACAGTATTTTTCAATCCTTTGGTAGACGTTTTGCATGTAAAACATGCGTGTATAAAAATGAACCTTTATCAAAAAATCTGCATGCTTTACAGTCCCCTTCAGAATCACACCTTTTATAACCACACCATTACAACCATTTTATAACCTTTTAAGAACCATTTTAACCTTTTTAACCTGTGGAAAGACTTTTTAACATTGTTAACCTTTTTGCTTTTCCTATTGAGGAGAATTAATTCTGCTTTCATTCTTCCAAACTTTTTGTACACATTACAGTGTTTGTTACAATTACAGTGTTAAACAGTGTTAAACACAGTGTTACAGTGTTTGTTACTGATTTTTAACGCTCTAGAATAAGCCACTTCCAAATTATTTGGAAAAGAGACCTTTTTCCATTCACTGCATTGAAAATGTATTACAAAATGTACATTATATTTATATACATCCACCTATACATTATATAATAAATATTTACATCAATGACATATTTACAGGGTACAGTATATTGTGGCTGATTTTCCCTCATCACCTGAGCAGTTTCTTCATACCATATTAGAGCAACATACAGTAAAAACCACATAATGGCATGGTGACCCGGTGGTTAGCATTGCTCCATAGCAGAGCTGGGGACCTTGGCTGCTACCTGCATCGAGTTTGTATGTTCTCCCTGTGTTTTGGGGTTTCCTTCAGGTTTTCTCCCCAAGTCCAAAGACATACTGTACAGCTACTGTAGGTTAACTGATTTCTAGGAAAACTTGCTTGCTAGGATAAGCCCCTGCTCCTCTGCAACACCCCCACTCCAATGCTCCCCTGTATTGGATAAAGCATTTAGAAAATGGATGGATAAATGGCAAGACAGACTGACTGTAAAGTTAGCTTTAATTAAATCTATAACAATACTTTGCAGATAAACTGAGGATAAATACCATCCTATGCTGTATGTATCCTATATCCTATACATACAGTATGTTGCTTTTCTTAAAAAAAAAGTAACAAGAAAACCAAAAAGGGAGGTGGTCATCAGACAAGTTTTGAAGATGAGAAAAAGCAGCGGGAGCTTGGTATTGAAATGACTCAGAACACCAGCAGAGCTCTATTCTCACTTGAGTGCCTAGTTCATTTAAGTGTGTGAAATATAGACTTATTCAGCTTAAAATCTGTCACCTCCCTACATCTTTCAAAGACTGACCTGACCTGGAATCAATTTACAGTTCTCGAGATGTCCGGTATGTAGGGTAATCACTCTTTCATTTGTAAGTTATAGATTGTGCTTAATCTGGAATGCATTTTCCAGATATTTTCACAGACAAAACCAACTCTTTTTGCTTCTGTTTATGATTTTAAACCCATTAACCTGACTATTACTCTGTCCAGCTAACAAGCAAACATCTTTATTTTTTCTGTGTTGTTAGCTAGGTGCCTTCTTCTGATCAGTTGTTAAGCAAGTTTCCTTGCCCACACATGCAAAATTGCTAAGAAACATATAGGGAATGCCAAGATAAGAAAAAAAAAAGATATAGAAACTCCATGGATTGTTGATAAAGTTCACATAGCCTTAAATTCCTAATTCAGATAGCTATTAGTACAATATTTCTTTTTTTAATTATTCACCTTTTATGTTTAATATTTTACAATTTTCTTTAGTGATATTATAAGGATGAAAGAAATGTATTGTTTTCTATGATTATCACATGTTGTGTGCCTCATAGTCATTAAAGAGATTTTTCCATTCATCGTCATGCTGTTGTTTATTTGGCGAGTGTCATGGAAAACTACAGCCTGTCCCAGAAGACTGAAAGGCAAAGAAAGACAGAAGAAGAGACCTTTGAGAGGTGGGAGGAAAACAGAACCCCTGGAGAAAACCCACAAGAACATAGGGAAGAACATGCAGTATCAATGGATGCCAGAACCATGGAGCTCTGAGGCAGTAGCACAACTTTGTAAAGACTATATTTTTAATCTTTTTTTAAAAGAATATATGGTATCTTTATTTTTTGTGTAAACAATTATTAAATACTTCAAAATTTGGAAAACAAGAATAAAATTCATGTTAAAAATGAAGTAAATGAATTATGCACAAACCTCCAGTAATGATCATACATGATTTGTAAATGTACTGTATCTCTCATATATGAGTATCAGGTGAGTTATAGGTTTGAAGTTACGCTAAACGATGTTTGTTTTACTGTATTATACTAATTTATTTGAAAGGTTTATCACCATACTTATCATATTAATTAAAGTGTATCATTTTAATTAAATCTATAACAATATTTTGCAGATAAACTGGGGATAAATACCATCCTACACTGTATGTACTGTGTAGTTGCTAAACCGTTTTGCTAAACTGTTTTTTTTTTGGCACAGCCAGCCAGCCCGAACCACACAGACACCAGCTAGCCTGCTAGAGCACCACAATCCACAATCCACACTCAACCACATCACAGATCACAGATCTGTCCTAGTGTGTGAGATATTGCTGTTTGATCTTTGATCTGAGCTTTAATAGAGAGCTTATCTCTATTAATATAACTATAGAGTGGTATTAAATGCAACGTTTTTGTATGGATGACACTTTTCTAAAATTTATTTAAAAAATAAAAACAATTACAATCTAATCTTTCCACGTTTGATCCCATGAGGAAGTACTTTACGCTCCTGCTTTGTTTAACGATGGTATGAAAAATAAATCTAAATGGTGAGAAAGCTATGCTTAAAGGTAATTAAGGGACTTAGACGGCAAAGATAATGATTTACATTGCATTGTCAGATTGTGAATCAATAAAGGCATTTAATTAAACACGCGTTTGCGATTTTAATCAAAATGGGGAAAATAGGGTTAGACCCATTACACTAAAATGGGGTTAGACATGCAATACACTTCCACGTGATCATCTTAGAATCTTTGAGTAAGCTGCAAGTTTTCTTTTTACTTTTTAAATCTACATTTTAAACATTTTAAATTTGAAAACGCAACACACATTCCGTACAGATGCAGTACAATCACATTCTCCTGTCTTCCCGTGGTGTAAAACGAATTAGCAAGTGATTGCGATAGCAATGTGGTGCTCACACTGGGGTAAAGTTAGCTTGAAGTTCGAAAATGATTTTGGCACGCCTGTAGCTTTTTCACGAAACCTCATTTTTAAACATCATTAAACCTCATGTTTACGAAAACACTTGCTGTGTGTACAAAGTACATTGTGACTGTTTTCACAGCCTTCACTATGTCGTTTTCAAGCCATTTTTTGACCACTCTTGAATATTCTTTTGTTTATATCTTCGCAAGGGAAACACAGAAAGACTTCAAACCAAATGCATTTTAAAGACCACGACTTGTGAATTTTTTCACAGCCTCCACATAAAACTATCAGTGAGCTAATTCTCTTTTTTTAAACCCCCAGTTTTTCATCGATGCGTAATTACACACTAACTGGAACCCGGGGGAACCGCTGTGTACACACATTCACAACGCGAGAAATACTGTTCAATACACCTTCGTGTGAAAAACCCGTATATCACCATAAGAAGCATAACAGCGCAGCCTCCAATTACGCAGACTGTAAGCATGGGAATAAAGCTTTGTTTGATTTCTGAAACCCTTTCTTTATGTCCTGTTTTCATTCAGGTAAGGGTCAACTATATACAAAATACTGCTGACAGCAGGAAAATTAAAATATTCTTTACTCAGCAGCTTATTAAAAACAGCTCCCATGATGTGAATTTTTTACACAGAAGACTGCATTCTGAATCTCTTTTTCTCTTTTTTCTTTATTTAATGTGGCGCTATGCACCCCTATGAATAGGGGAATGCTGCTCACAAGCTAATAGCATTTAAACCACAGCACCCACAATGCTGCAAGTACAGGTAAGTGTTTTACACACTAAGCAGGTCCTCTGACCTTTCCAAGTCTTGCTTTGGGTTGTGAAACCTCTTTTATTTTTTTAATGATTTTTCAATATGGCACCATTAGACATGCAATATACTGGGATAGGGTTGTCTTCTTCATGACTCAATAGCTTTTTAAGCACAACATTCACAATGCTGCAACCAAGTGTCTTACAGACCAGACAGCCCCCCTCACCTCATACAGCATTGCTTTGGGTTGTAAAACTGTTCTTTATTTTTTTAGGATTTTTTGAAGATAGCACTACAGGTAATACACTGGAATAGTGGGGTCTTCTTCATGACTCAATAGCATTTCAAGCACAACATTCAAAATGCTGCAACCAAGTGTTTTACACACTAAGCAGGCCCTCTTATCTTTCACCGTCATGATTTCTAATGTGAATCCCTTCCATAATGTTTTATTATTTCTGGTAGATCGCTCCATTGAACAGGCAATACACTGGGATGGGGGGTGCTTCCAGTAATTTCTGGGTTTCCTGTGTTTTATTTCAGTTTCACATTGGTTCTGAAATGTAACACTTATGCAAGACATACTTGTTTTTGGGCATATTGAAACTGTTACTTAGCTTTCTTTGTGAGGGAAGTTATCCTGAGAAAAGATGTACTTTTCTTTACTGTCTTCTTGATTTTCAAACATAGCTATTATGCTATGCTGTGCAATATGGGGTGGCTGTTTACTTCTCAATAGTGCCTGGAATCTAAAACCATTAGAAGGGCTACAAACAACAGGAGGCCATTCACTCAATCTAGCTAATGTAATAGTTAATAATATATTAATCTGAGGACCTTATCCTGCTTTTTTTTTTAAAGAAGCCCAAGTAAAATTATCAAAAACACAGTTGGACAGATGTTGAAGTTGACCCACAACGGGCTAAAGAACTGACCCTTGCTGTCTGTATTAAACCTTGTTCACTCAGTTGTTTAAACTAAGTGTAAAGTGCTATGAAGAAGAATGCATGAAGATACTCTCACATTTTTATGAAAGCTGTAGTTATTTTAATCTTTTAAATATTGGGTGCTCCTACAGTTAAAGGACCCAAAGAATCTAAAAGCTTCACGGCTCAAGGGCAAAGTATCCATAGATTTTGCCAAAGCTATTTAAATCAAATGGCTTTTTTTATTCCTTTTTAGGAACATATTTATAGCAAACAAATTATGCCTAGGGACGTTTTTTATAGCAAGAAATGATGTTCTGTCCGTACAACTGAAACACATTTTGGAGTACTGTCACAATGCTTTTCTGTTTTAATTATTCCATAACATTTCTGGCTCCAGCATGCCAAACAACATGGTCTTTAACATCATCCCTGAAGACATGGTCTTCCCCCCTTTGTTTTAATATTACTGGATAGAACACTGAATTGCATACATATTTTATCATTAAAATTGTCACATCTGATTTTTGTTGTTGTGATGGTTGTGTATGCATGTAATAGGGAATACAACGATTAAAAAAAGATTTGATTTATCGATAAACACTTTTGTGTTTCCTTTTTGTATTGCTGTTGGATTCCTTTTCCCTAGTTTACAGAACCAATACAAAACCAATACAGCAGGAAAATTCCTATTCTTTACTCAGCAGCTTATTAAAAACAGCACACATGGTGTTCAAGGTTTTTTTTACACAGAAGACTGACACAGGTTCACGTTCATTGGAAGACTTGTCCTATTCTACTTTGAAAATGAAGAAGCTGAGGAAACACTTGTGAAACCGGTTTGTTTACAAACAATGTAGACACAGAGACTCAGACTTTGTGGAGTAAAATTCGACACAGCCAGAACTCCCGACAGAGAGCAGAGCAGAGCAGAGCAGAGCAGACCAGACACAGAGGTGCAAAAAAGGGGCAATCTCCCCAGACTGTACGCCTGTTTCAAAGTGGGTCAGCTGCACTGGTCAGCGGCTTTCCTAATCCTCGCTCTGATCACTACCACTCCTATCCTGCCCCTCGCCGCGTACCCCAGCCGGGTGCTCTTCGGTCACTGCGCCAGGCGAATGAGCAACATTAATGTAGGGCTTTCAGGCTCACATGGCTTTGCGCCCTACACCCTGCAGTACCACTATACATACAGTAAGAACATGCTGTGATATTTAGAAATATAAAAAATGTCAATATAATGCTGATAATATTTGCTATTTTAGTTTTCCAAAGAAATGTTTATTTGTTGAAAGAAAACTCATAGTGACTGCTGGATTATCACGCCACAGACGCAGTGATGTAGTGTAGTGGTGAAACAGCCGCACACATATCAATAGAAAGTTTAATACTACTGTTTGTGCAACAGTACATAAATATAATGATATCGTTATTAATTTCTTTAGATACACGATTCCATATTATATTCCCTATTAATCAAATTCTAAAAGTATGCTTTTGTTTACTCCGATAACGAGCATATTCGCAGAAAAGGTTAAAACGATCAGTTTTCACAAAGTATATAAACGTACAGTAATATGGTCAGAAGGAACACATAAAAATGTTTCCGAAATAACCACATGTAAGACTTTGATGCTTAAAATGTTTAGGGAGATATGGAATACTGGTGTGTATTTTTTCTTTAAACTACCAAGACCAGCCTTATGCAATACAGTTTACATAATATGTTTATGTTCCTAAATTAATATCATTTATGAGCATGTGAAAGGCATGGTGAATCAGAGATTCTCAAGACTTACTTTGTATGATTGGAAACGAATACGTGATCGGATCAACGAAATGCTGTGGTGGTACTTTTTGTCAATGGAAAAATAAAGTATTTTCGCTTACAAAGACGATTACAAAGTATGTGGACCAGGGTAATACTTTGTGAGTTTACAGCTTGTCCAAGGTCATTTATTATTAATACTATTAGTAATATCTTCGGTAAAGACTTTGATGCATAAAATATTTCTGCACAATTAAAATATTTATGATAAAGGTGGTAGGTTGTGTACTTTTGTCCAACTGAGCAATCTTGCTTCCATAAAACATACCAACTTTTTATTAACATGCTGTAATACACAGTTTAGACTTAAAAGTCTAAAGAGTATACAACTTAAATTCTTAATTGAATAAAGATTGTCCCTCAGCACTGACCGGGATTCGAAACTGGGTGATTTCTGGTGATGGCTCAAATGCTGTACAGGAGACGTTAAGCTTTATTAGCCGGCGGTTTTACAAGGTGATTCCGGATACTATTAACATAATCTAATTTGCATACGGTAAGGCATGGTATGACGTGAAATGACGTGTTAGGACGTGTTTTAATGCGACACACCCACCGTGTTGCACCGCAGCGTACCCCGCTCGTTTTGAATGGCTGTATCTGTAGGTGTTGTTAACAGTGATGCTGCAAACAAAACATTTTTTCAAAAAAATTCAGTTTAAAAAATTTTGAAAACAATAAAAATAGTACAAAAACTAAAAAAATAAAACAGAAGGTGAAAAGCTATCAGCAGAAGCAGCAAGAGGACAGTCCAATATACCTTACAAGCATTGGAGATTATAGGCAAAATATAGGCAAAATTAGTTAATCAATCCAGGATTAGAGGAAGGTGCAGTTATCATATTCAGAGCTACACAAAACGGTTGCTGTCTGCTATTAGAATAAGAAAATGACACTGATCAATTGAGTTGATATGAAAGTACTGTAGGCTTTTATGACAGATGTCTGCACAATGGTCAGTAGCACAACGAACAGTCAAGGAGAATCAATCTAGAGGACAGTACCTCAGAGACTACATCATGTCACATCATAAGAAAACAGAAGATACCGTCTGGCAGCTTTTAGTCATTCACTGCATGAACCTCTACTGCTTTGGTGCAAATGGGAAAGGAAGCTGAAAGTGCAACACTTTTAGCACATGTAACTGGAATTTAGCAGAAACAAGTTAAGAGAGATATAAGACTAACACTGGCACAGAATCAGACGGTTGGAAAAAAATACAACTCAAAGTCAAGAAGAGGAATTGGAATTAAAACCTGAAATATTAGATTTTGAATGGTAAAATAAGTCTTATGAAGACATGCAATGTTAAGAAAGAAGTGCAAATGATTGAATAGATTACAGTATAATGTAAAAAACACTGCCAAGATACTCAGCAAAACTTTATGCCTGTGCTAATGAGTCATTTCAAATAATATTTTAAAAACATAGCTGTTGCCTAGGGTTTCGAATAATGCGCTTAGCAAGACTGACAAGGACAACAGAATAGAAATGAACTGGAGGTGATTGACAAAATATTAAACAACCTTTATGTTGACAGTTGTCTGAAGTCAGCACTCTAAAGACAGCATGGTGTGTCATTATTGACAAGGCTTTGTATTTGAAGGAAGGATTCAGACTAAGTGGATTAGTTTTAGTCAGGCTGTGTTAGCATTGATTCTAGGAGAGTAGTGCCAAAGAATTTAAAGATATGGATTTGGAATTCAGTTGTATATTGAATTAGGTACGACATCAATCAACAACAGAACATATACTAGAAGAAAAAATGTTTAAGTTATCAATTCAGTTTACCACCCTCATGGATTCCTAGTGTCTTTCTTAAAGCAACAGTGATTTTGCAAGAGCTGTGTAAGTTGAAGGATAATTAAGCTGAAGAAATTCCAGAGAGTAACTAGAAATAATGGTAGTAGTGATTGATGTAACATAATCAAATAACTGGGTTCAAAATAAATATGTCTCATGCACATACTTTGCTCTAAATTTGGGTAGAATGAAGTCAAAACATCTACATCACTTTTCAGAAACAGGTAAAAATGGTTATGCTAAAAATACTTGCAACATCACTGTGGCAAAACTCATTTTTGTGGTAAGGCTGTACTGAGGTATCTTGAAATTAAAAGAGTTTGATTTTGTATTTTATCTATAATAGCTTTATATGTGAAGGAGGATAATATGTACCGCAGTGTAAGCAAATGCACACTACGCCCAAAGGGCAAGGCTGAGGTCTTTTTGAAAGATAATAAATCAGTCTGTTGTCCAAATTTCCTCCTGAATTCAGAACACAAATGATCAGATCATACAAAGAAATCACAATAAATCTCTGGAAATCACACTGAAGAAAAAATATTTCTATAACTTGCAAATCATGACTAATATCATAAGCTACTTTATTACTTAATTACATATTGATGGAAAAAATTAGTGCCTTGGATCCTTAGAGTTAGAGATGGGCTTCTGCAGATGAGTAAAAAAGGAAAAAAAATATTTCAAAGATTGGATAATTCAATTATGAAGAAACAGTAAATTGTGGAACTCTTACTGCAAAAGATATGGTGGAAGTCATACGGCTCATATACAGTATGAGCAACCATGATATTTATATATTTAGCTAAAATATATAAAGAATTGTCTCATTCATTTGACACTGATATTTGCAACAATGTTTATCATAAATCTATTTCTCAAAGATAATATGTTTTTTAGTGAGAGAAATTCACAGTACTTTTCTTTAGATGACAACCACGTGGTGATGAAGTTCTGGAAAAGATGTACAAAAAAAGTATCTTCCATTGTTTCAAGAATCTCAGAAATAATTTCACATTAGAAGAAATTTAATCATGGGAGACATTATGCTGATAGTAGATTATTTTGCACCATGTAACTCCAGGATGAAGGAAAGTACTTGAGTATTCATGATCGTGTTTAAATACAGGCTTTAGCCAGTTCTCTGGAAAAACTCACAAACAAAATCTGTCTACATCCTGTAACAGAAGATAGAAAATCTTCTTATGGATCTCCAGTCTTCAAAGAACTTTAAATAGTGTTCAATATTTCTAATTTACACTTAAAATTGTACAATTACAAAATACTGTAATTGTACAAAATACAAAATAATGTTAGTTAAGACTTTTATTTTAAAACTATCAGGGGCCAGAATATAAGAGTCAAACTTTGAGGTTATGAATGTTTATTTGGAATTTTTCTTTGCCCCTAAGTTAAAACATTTAATACCTCATTATCTCAGTAATATCTCATTATCTACAAATAATGTTCAGGTGCTACACCAGTGCCATTCCACAGTGACTGTAGATTTCTCCACAGAAAAAAAATGTTTCAGGTTTTATTTTTCACCTGTTCATTGAAAATGGTGCAAAAAGAAATTTGCATTCATGACATGGATTTTATGGACATAATAACAGTTTAATAATTGTTTGTGTTTATATGCTGTAGCCTTTTCTTTCCAAAAGGATCTCAATGGATTGAACATATAGCAGGGGATCTACTCCACTAAAGTGCAGCACCTTTTAACAGTCCCACTGCAGGTAGATCAGAGTAGATGGGAGAAATTGCAATACCAGTTAAATTAAGAGGAAGGTTTACATATGTTGTTAGGGCTTTGGAGTGACCTTGATTGGACATCACAGGTAAACATGCCTAATGTTTTAGAAAGTGCCATTAAATGTTTAATGACTCCATGGCATTTAGTCAGGTAGTCATGACAGCTCCTCCCTAGGAAAGCACCTTCCTCTCAACCAAACTAGAAAATCTGGTCCAGAGGAAAGTATCTCTCCTGGACAAAAAACATTTCTTACAGCAGATATGTGGTTTAACTAAAAGGTCTCCTATACTAACAGTACTAACTAGGCCCAACCTTGCTTGGCATCTGTGCTTTAACAAGGCTACAAGATTTTAACACTTCTGTAAAAGATAAAGGCACAGGTAAAGAAAAGAAAAACAGCTGTTTTTTTTTCTTATGTTTGAATCGTTGTGTTTCTTTTCTTTACCTTTCAGCACGGAATAAACGTTTACCTGTTCCTTTTGCAGCCCATACAAGCTGACACAGCACCCCACTTGAATATGTAAAAGATAAATATCCCTTGTTTATTTACAGTACAGTGTTTTGATCTGTAATACAATGTGTTAGCTGAGCAATTCAGAAGAAGCTATTTAA
Source organism: Atractosteus spatula (assembly GCF_055471065.1). Lineage (NCBI taxonomy): Eukaryota > Metazoa > Chordata > Actinopteri > Semionotiformes > Lepisosteidae > Atractosteus > Atractosteus spatula. Next base: position 41,644,482 of record NC_142711.1, read on the forward strand.
TTATCTTTGGGAGTTTGGAGCGTTGTACTGAGACTAATCTATCCATATTCAGTTTGTGACTCTGCTTTAGTGATATTCAAATGATATGTGAAAAAGTCAATAGCAATCTCAACTTAAGCCATTCTTGGCTAAAAATGGTAATGTTGTTAGCCTGCCTATGGATTGGGTCAGGTAGAAAAGGGTTATTTTAAAAGTCTGAAGAGTTTAGAGCAGAGGGCTTTGTCATCTTGCAAGTTTCAAAGGGACAAGTAAAGGTTAATTCTATGCCAAAGGGTAAAAAAATGTCAGACAACGTTAAGGTTCAGTTTTTTAGAAACAAGTGCGGAGGTTTTCCCAACCCAACTGTTTCCTTTTACCTCTGCTATCTACTTCACAGACCTGAACCCTCTCTCTCTCTTGTAGGTTGTAGTGGGTTATACAGTAGATGAGTCACTTCTGCCCTGTACTTCTTATATATTCTCACATCATTTCTTCATGGTGGTCCCTGCAAAGGCTCTGTGAACCATATCTTGAACATCTGTTCTGTTCTTCTAAATTAGAATTTTACACATGCTGTAATGTTGGTCCACTCTAGCATGGAATCAAGACATATCTTTTAAGCTTTACCTTTTAACTCCTCCCCAGTTATTCCTGGGCATGTGCTCCAGGAAAACAAAATTATTAAATCCAAAGCAAAATACAACAATCTTGTTTCTTATTGTTTAATGTACTGAGTTATATAGCACTGTTCCCAGTTGCTGAGTTTGTGACCCAAGCTTTTCATGGCGGTTTTAAGAGTAATATTATTTCCCGAAATTACAAATATGTGTTAAAATATACATGCTGTTTTAAAGGCTGAATGTAACCCTTATATTCACAAATGTGGTGCTGTAGAGCCACAGTGTTATGTGGTTTTTATTCTGTCTGAACACATATTTATATTTTGAAATCATCATGCTTTAATTGGGAAATGAATCCTTTCCCCAAATTTTAATCTCTAATTAATTTAAAGAGGCTCTTACAACCTGCTGGATTATGGCTTCCAATCAGAGTTTTCCACTGCTGCTGTCCAACTCCCAACTCAAGAAACCCTCAGAAGTATACAAGTAGTGACAGTATAGTGAGGCTGCAACCTCTTGATGCTTAAAAGTTCATTATTTTCTTTTCTCGGGTATCAGATTTAAAAAATCTATTTCAAAGCAAAATAAATTATGAAAATGATTGTAGTGTTCACAATTTTCACAGATAATGTATGTTCATGGCACTATAAAGTTACACAAACTACTTTTTGAGAGTGACTGCATGCGACACATGGCCACTATTATGAATTGTAAGATTTTTTCTGAATATTTAGTCTTTTTACTTTTCAGCATTTCTGGCATTTAAAGATGGCTATTATTGACTTATGTAAATCTGTCATTGAAAAGTTGCTTGGAATTTCACAAAATGTGAGGTACTGGGAAAGACCTATTTGTAACTGATCAATTTTAAGTTACAGTAAATTTTCATACTGTATGTTACTTGAGAAGTGGCAGAGAATGCCCATGTAGACATGGGCAGGGTACTCAGACTCCATACAGAACGCGTTCCGGGCCAGAATCAACCCAGGACCCAAGAACTGTGAGACAGCCCTTGCAGGGACTTGGAATCTTTCACAAATTGCTAAACATCTTGTATATGTATGTGAGTCCCTGCATGTATGTTTAAAAATAAAATATGGAGCCAGAGGTGCTGTAAAGTAACACATATAACACATATGAATACACTCGATACATATGCGAGAGATGGATATCAGAGTATATTTAAAGTGGTTCACCTGGCTGAAGGTCAAAAGAATTAATCATTTATTATTCCTTACACTTATATAGCCCTTTTCTGGACACTCCAGTCAAAGCGCTTTACAGCTAATGGGGACTCCCCTCCACCACCACCAATGTGTAGCATCCGCCAGGATGATGCGACGGCAGCCAAAGTGCGCCAGTACGCTCACCACACACCAACTATCAGTGGGGAGGAGAACAGAATGATGAAGCAAATTCATAGATGGAGATTATTGGGAGGCCATGACTGATAAAAGCCAGGGGGAAATTTGGCCAGGACACCAGGGTAACACTCCTACTCTTTTCGAATTAGGCTGTCCAGATCCTGCAAAAAAATCCATAAAAAACAATGCAGATCAAGGAGCTAAGAGTGAGTAAGTTCAGCTGCAGTTTCACTGGAACTGGAACTGAATGAAGCCAAATACTTGAGTATAAAAAACGACAGAATGAGTAAGTGCCAGAACACTTATGGAAGAGCAGGTGGAATAGAAACCACTTTCAGTACTGACCTGTGCATGTGAGCATGGTGTTATTTTCTTGGTTTTTCAATTTTTAGGTGTGCCATATGAACAAATTCTGAGAGTGTCATCATTGTGTTTGTACAGGTTACCTTTGTGACTTGTGAAGCAGGTGACACGGAATGCACTGGGTGACTAGGAGAGAAGGTTGATGGGGAGTAGGAGGGAGCTACCGGTTAACAGTTACTGTAGTTGCACTTGTAGTTTGAGATTGGAATTTTGTGGTTGCAGTGAAAGTGTGTTGAACAAAATGGCTGCTGTCCCCAAAGAGTAGCCTGAAAAGGAATGAAGGGAATGAAGGGAATATTAGCAACATACAGTATGTGCCTAAAGACATGGAAGGGGGAAGAGCTGAAGGCTTGTACAGACCATCAGGTGGATGCCAGTGAAGGATGAATTGAACCCAGGGCTGAGAACTACAGTAGGATAGGCATCAGAGTGAACGAGGGAGGTGGTCCAGTGCAAACTGCCTCTGTGTGTCACGAATGATCAGCAGATCAATCGGGAGGATGAACCCGCGGTACCTCTGTGGTCAGGAGACAAAAGGAAAGGACTCAGAAGCTTCCGATCCAGGAGAGGGCTAGGCGACAGACGTGGTCGAGGCCAAGTTCCGTAGTTCGAATCCACCAGGGCGTAGAAGGCTTCCAATCCAGAAGAGGGCTTGGTGAGAGATGTGGTCAAGGGCGAGTTTTTGTAGTTTGTATCCTTAAAGGCTTAGAAGATTTAGAAAGAATTGCAAGGTAGGAGCTCCGAAGGGGTGTCCAATACCGGGCAAAGAACAGAGGGTTTTAGAGGGTTTAAATATTGTGAGAGGAGGAAGGTGCATTAACAGGTGGAGTGTCATGGTTGGTTGATTAACAGGAACGGTGTCGTTTGGAAGAAATGCTCAGGGCTGGAGTGTAATTAGCATGAGGGCGCTTCCATGTTGGAATCTGATTGGATGAGGGCATGACACTGTGCACTCATGCCCATGGGGTGGAATATACAGTAAGTCAGTGACCAGGGGCGCCTGTAGTGGACAGAGACAAAAGGATGAGGTGAGACAATACAACAGCCTGGGGTTGTAGAAGTGGTAAATTGAACATTCAATCACAAATGGATATAGAAAAGTAATGGAAGGAGAATGGAGTGAGAGAGTGAGAATATGACGAGAGAGACACAGGAGGGCCAGCTGCTGGGAGATTCTGGAGACCTGATGACAGCAGGAGACCTGAAAACAAAACACAGAAGGTATGGAGGGTACAGAACCACTGTCTTTTAAACAAAGCATTAAGACTGAAGAGGCAAGAGGGACTCCAGTCCTGAATGTGTGGAATGAAGTCCCGGGTGCAAGATATATATACAGTATCTACACTCAGGTGAGTGTACAGTAAGTGTGTCAGATTAGGATCTACCCTTCCTCCCGAATCTCTAACTTTGTTATAGTTCCATTATGTGAAATATATTAATTATATCTGTAAATGTAAACTTACTCTATTTTTCTTTTAACTAATTCTTTAATATTTTATACCAAGGACCAATATTTTTCATCTGCATATTTGTGTCTTGTTTGTGACCTGCGTTGTTAAATGTAACAATACTACTCTGTATTTAACTACAAATATCACTTAGTATTTGTGAGGATGACAAAATCATCTTTGTCAAAAGAATTTCTTTAAAATAGAAAAACAGGGACAACTATGAAGGTTGATGTTTTGGCTTAGTTAACTTGCCAGACTACTTTGTGTTTTGTGCTGTTTTCTAAAAACGTTACTGCTCATTAATAATGACTTGTGAAAAATCAATGCCAAAGGATTGAAAGCGCTGGAAACAGTTGATGAGTTAACCATTGACAAACAACACACAAATTGGTTTTACAGACTTCTTGCTAAAGGTTCAGATGTCAGTTAAGGCACAAAATATCCAGGAACATTACTAGTATGGCAAACAGCAATTGCTCACTTTATCCCGCTGTCAGGAATGTTTTGTTTTACTTCATAAAATCAATCACAAGTGAGACAATTTTAAATAACATAGTGCCTTTCCTATTTGCCAATCTGATGTGTTATAGAATGGTAATTCCATTGGAATCACACATTCCGACACTGACTGACAGAGCTTATATTGATTTCTATTCACAAAGCGATCAGAGAACACAAGCCTCCCTCCTTGGATGGGACACCAGTACATATCTAAATATTGCACATGTATGTTCAAACAAATTTTCCACAGTTTAACAACAGGACTGATCAGGATTGGAGCTTTTGTTTATGCAATACATGTATCTTAAATATTGTACTATAGGTTTTAGGGGGCCATTATTCTTTGTATGATGTATCCATAACTGTATTCATACTGTAGGAGTAAATTTATGCAGTGCATTATACTGCACTACAGTGCAGTGGTTGTGTGATATGCCACAGGCAAACTTGTGAAGGACTTTAGAAGGAGATTCAGGCCTGCTGTAGAGTTCAAGTAAAAAAAGGCACTGATTCCAAGTGCAGATTGTGTTGTGCAGTCGACCCATGGCCTGTACGAATAAGGCTGTGTCATTGATTGCCACCAGGATTCCCCTAGTGATCCCGAAGTACTGTCAGCCACAGCCTACAGTGCTAACTCTGCTGTGAGTATTGTGGGAATATGGATGACATATGGTTCTCCTACTCATAATGCTTCTATGGAGTTTATCATCTATTTATGAATGTAATTTGGCACTGGAATAAAACAGAAAATTATTATTCTAAATAAAAGAACATCATTGTATTGTGCACTATTTAAAGTATGTGAGTGTATCTTATATAGGGCTCTTAGTATTATCTGCTTATTCTGTGTTTATCTGTTTTTAACTCTGTGCTTAGTTATGCTTATCACATGTATTGTACTGTATATTCCTCTTCTAGCTCAATCATTTCTATTTATGATAATCAAGGCACAGAATTATTTCATCTGCAGCATGCTTCAAGCAAGATCTGTTTTACTTTGAAAAACTTTCCTGATAAAATAAAAAGAATTGGGTAGATATTTCCATATGTTAATACAAATAAATCAAACCATGCTAAAAAACTGGAAATCTGGTTCAATTCTGAGAATTGCACATATGGCTTTATCAAAATGCAAATACACCTACAGTACCTTTTGATAACTAGAATCCCATTTTTAAAAAAAAAGAGTAATTCAAATGTGATTTGAAAACCGTTGAACCTCATTGTGGCCAATATCTTTGCCTGTGCCTATTTTAAAATAATTTAGCTTATAGGAAAATAAAATAAAGCTTAATTTCTGTAACTTTATTTTTTGTGCTATGTCATTGTAAAATAACTATGTGTTCAATGGAATACAGTGCACTGAGATTATTGTATACATATATTTTATGAAACAAACTTTGACATTGATAAGAAATAATTTTACTATAGTAAGGTTCTTACATGTATGTTCAGCCACTCAAACCCTTAAGTCATAAAGCGGCTTAAGAAAGGATAGAATTTTTACTTTATAAAGATCATAATGTACATTTTAAACATAAATGAGTTGGAAAAGAAATGAAATATACAAATCTAACAAGGGATGATTAAAGACATGTAATGATATCATCATCATTTTCATCAAGCATTGGGCAAGGAGGTCCCAGTCCATCCTAGGACACAAACCGACACAAACACACACACTCACACCAGGGCCAATTTTACAGAAGTCAGTTAACCTACCAGTATATTTTGGACTATGGGAAGAAACCAGAGCTAAGGGAGAAAACCCACAAGAACATGGGGAGAACATGCAAACTCAGCACTGTAAGACAGCAATGCTAGCCTATGCCATGCAGATGCAGATTCAAAATACCATGATGCAACAACGTCTGCTACTGGTGATCTTATGTATGCAGAATAATAAATTCAGATTCAGAGAAAACAGAACATAACATAACAGACCAAGAGCACCTCCCTTTTTTCCTGCTCATCTGCAACAAGGCTTAGTTGTTAGTTGTACACTGAACCAAAAGGAAGAGTTTCCCTGTTGAGTTAACGTTTCATACATTGGCAAATACAATTTCTTTCAGTTTGTTCTGTCATCTACACTGTAATGAATAAATCCCAGCCATGCACAGCTTATCAAAATAAGACCTTATTCTTCTCTTTCATATGAATCTTTCATGTCTAACGAGCCATCTTACTGTAGGTGAATACATGACTTTTTGTTTATTAAAGTAAGAGTGGTTTCCTTGTAGTTTATTGTATTCATAGATCACCAACGTCTCAGTTGGGAAATTATAGTATATTTTTCCCCACTTACATTTGGAGTGTTTTATCAATGCTTAATGGGCAGAAATAGTATGTTTGTATCAGCTGACAACTGTCCACTGGGAGTAATAAATCAAGGGCACACAAGGCAAATTTTGAAATTGAATGAGAAAAAAATGTAATTTACAGTTTAATATAATTTACGTGGTCATTACAAAGGAGGGTTGTCCTCAGAGAAATGCTTAAATTAACCAAGAGAATTATGGCACAATTAGCAATGCACTGTGTTCAAGATTTCCCATTTGTAACAGGAAGGAACAGAAGTAAAATAGGAGAAACTCATCTTTCCTACCTTCTGTAGCTTGTCCCTTATTCAAAACTAATCATTTATATAGTCAGATTCACTAGACTATTCACTGTTTTTGTGCATTCCACGCACTTTTTATTACATGTAAGATGCCTTTTTATCCTATACAGGTTTGTACAGTATGTTATACTCTATGTTATAAAATGAGCATAGTTTTGATGCTGATATGTATATTAGTAATATACTGTATGGTTGCCTGCTGCCACATCACTTAGGTGTCACTGAAACTGTTAATTTTTACCCTTGGTGCTAGAATTAGGCAGGAGAGCACTCACTTCAGTTGTTTACCCTTGTAAACAAACCTTGTAAAGTTGTTTACTGTACAGCTGTATGAAATGCAAAAGACAGGTTCTTTATAGCCTGTGCTTAGAAAAGATTGAAAACCTCCTTTCAAATCAAAGCAGCTTCTCAGCACAGGTAAACAAAACACTAACATGTATGAATTATGGGAAAAAAAAGTATTTGAAATACCGGTAAATTGATGAAAACTTCACTATACAACTGAATCACTTGAGAGCTTTGATTATTAAATTACAGAAAATGAAGCAATTCACAAACAATATAGATTTTGTAAAAACAAATGGTGTTCAGGTTTCCCTTTTGGTAGCTTACAGATGGTTTTTTCCTGAATTCTCTCTGGTCTGGATTCCGGCTGCATCAAGGCACTAGCCCTAGTTCAGACTGTCAGTGATCTGTTGTTCAGCACTGACAGGTGCTCCTGCACATTCATTGTTCTTTAGGATGTAAGAATAGAGTTCTTGACATTGCCAACCATGCAATCCTCTTAGATCTTTTCAATATATACATTTCTCCTCCTTTGTATGGGAAGAATTAGAATGAGTTCAGATTTGTTTACAGGCATGCAATCTTTCAAAAGGCTTGTCTTCTGATTTTCAACCTTAGTTAAGCTTCTAGCAGGCAACATGATTGGAAGGCAAGGCCGCCACTTTCACTCTTGTGTATTGAATACGCTTCTGGGTATATTTGAGTACTAATTAAGGATGTCATTCATAGCCTTTAAGTCTCTGAATCATTTGAAAATAAAGAATCATAAATGACCAAGACACTGCTTCAGACATCTTCCCAGAGTACCTCAAACTACATCACTCTTTAGCTCAGAAATGCAGCTGCATCAATTATTTAGGTCCAGAAAAATACCTATTGTCATCTCTAAAATAGTTACTTATCTATTAAAGTAAGGCCCTTATCTACAATAAGATACCAGGTATTTGTTCCCATTTATGCAATTGTGATTCTCTTATAAACAGACTTATAGTACACTCTTTTAACAAGTTGAATTTTTAATTGGTGCCAAACATGTAGAGCATACTGGGTTTATCTGATTGATATCAAGCATGTAGAACACACCTAGCATCTATTGATACCAACTATGTTTTTAAAACCCTCAATTATCAGTCCTCTTCATAGGTCCAGATTACAGTATCTGTCATCAAATGACATCTTGCACTTTTGTTTAAGAGTTGAGATCCTGTTACCATCTTCTAAAAAAACCCCAAACCGATTAGAAAACAGGGTTTTTAAGTGGCCTAATCATTGAATTTCACCATTACAAGCACAAGTTAAAGCTAGAGTGGGAGAGAGCACTTGATTGAATCTGATCTCTGTCATCACTTAACTTTGAGCCACTATCAGGCACCACCAAAGTAAAGTGCATGCAGAGTTGAAAAGTAAGTTCCATTTATCACAAAACTGTCTTGAAGTCAAGAGCAGTATTTCTATTGGATTAAAGGAGAGGTATCACAAGCCTCCATCTTTACAGTGTAATAGGGCTGCTTCACATCACCAATGTTTTGTTGCCTCATTCTGGGTTGCAGAATATGGCACTTTGCATACCTGGAAATCTAATCTATTTTGTGTTGTAAATTAAAGATTTTACAAGATTTTACAAGTGTACATTTTACGTTTATTGTGATTTGAATTGCGCTCATCAATACTGATTCTTTCTAACTTTGAAATATAAAAATAGCAGTTTCACTTCCCTCTTAATAGACAGCTCAAAAATGTTTAAAAAATAATTGGTGATTCTAAATTAAGAAATACAAAATATACAAAATCCTGAGAAGCTAACATGGCTTAATTTTTGTTCAAATTTGCCCCACACAAAAACAAAATGTCTACTACCGATACTGCAAAGATCTGTGCATGAACAAAAGCAAGAGTAATAGCATTCTACCAAAATCTTTGTCCAAGATTACTGCAGTTCCACATTATATTATTAATTACAGAATTATTGTGCAATAAAAAATAATTTGATTCAAGTCAAAAATTGCACAAAGCTAAAAATAACTCAACATAAAAAGTTTGAGAAAAATATTTGTTTTACTATAGATGGCTTGTATTTATATTCTTTTAAAATTAATGGTTAATTACTTAACCATCTCCAGCTAAACACCAGCAAGACAAAAGAAATGGTCATGGACTTTCGAAGGAATAAGTCTCCACTGAACCCTGTTTCCATCCAGGGTGAGGACATAGAGGGGATGCAGTCCTACAAGTACTTAGGGGTACACCTGGATGATAAGCTGGAGTGGTCTGGTAACACTGATGCCCTGTACAAGAAAGGTCAGAGCCGACTATTTTCTTAGGAGGCTCAGGTCCTTTGGTGTGTGTGGAACACTGCTACACATTTTTTATGAATCAGTGGTGGCAGCGGCCATCTTCTACGCTGTTGTGTGCTGGGGCAGCAGCATCATGACAAGAGATGTAAATAGGCTCAATAAACTTATCAAGAAGGCTGGCTCTGTGTTGAGGCTGAGCCTTGATCCCCTGGCGGTGGTGACTGAGAGGAGAATGCTTACCAAGCTCACAGCCATCATGAACAACGCCTCTCATCCACTTCATGGGACTGTTATTGGGCAGCGGAGCACTTTTAGCAACAGACTGCTCCAGCTACGGTGTTCAAGGGAACGTTTCCGCAGGTCTTTCCTCCCGGCGGCTGTCAGGGTGTATAATGCTGCCCTAGGCTAGGACTGTTAGCCCTTCATTTGCTCATCTATGGACAGCATGGTGCTCCACTGTACTTTTTTTTCGACACTCAATCTGTATATACCTATGCACATTTTGCACATATTTTATTGTTTTTACAGTGACTATGTGCATATTTTGCACACACCTATGCATTTATTTATTTTTATTTATTTATTTTATATTTTTTTGTAGTGGTGTACGTATTTTAATTTTTTGTCTATTCTGATGTCTGTTTTTTTTTTTTTGCTTGTCTTGGGCTGGACCGTTGTAACACATCAATTTCCCTTTGGGGTCAATAAAGTCTTATTTATCTATCTGCTCCTTGTCAGTCTTAAGGGGAAGACAGAACCCTCACCATGTTTTAGTATAATAATATTCTGAATATCTAAGGACTGTGGGGAAGTTATTCTAATCAGAAAGCATTTCTTTATAGTGTAAGCCTGAAAAGACACCAGCATCTTGCTATGCATAAAAATATATGTCCTTACATTTCTTTCAGGAGAATAAAAAATTAAAGTGCTTCCCATGAGTTTTGATGATGCATCTAGTTCCCCTCTCAGTCACCTTAGAAAAATTGCAAAACCCAGCACAAATGTATTTCACTCAACTCAGTTACCAAGAGCTTTTCATTGAGTTATTTTCATTTTAATAGTAATAAAACATCTATATTGAGTATTCAAATTTAGAGATGGGATTATATGTTATTATAATGATGACTTATATACTTTTAACCTCTGTGTTTCTCCTTACTTTTTAGAAACACCACAAACATGCAGAATAATTTTACATTAATAATTCATTCAAGATTTTCCATTTTAACCATCAAACCATCATGCCACTGGCACTCTCAACTGGTTTTTCAGAGACAGAGAAAAAAAAATGAAAGCAATTCCTTTATCAATCCTTTGCACACACACAAAGAACATTTTGAGAGCTGGGGAAGATTCAAGGTCTCAAACAATGATTTTAGTTTTCATTGGCTGAAACACCCCTTGGTACTGAATCACTGTGCTACAGCTTGCATTAACATTTGCAACTTTTGCTACCAAAAAAATTCTTTTTCCACAGCCCTTCCTTTTGGAATCAATATCTATCCATTTTCTAACCCCTTTATCCAATATAGGGTTGCAGAGGAGCAGAAGTCTATCCCAGCAGCAATGGGCACAAGGCAGGATACACCCTGGATTGGACTCCAGTGTATCACAGGGTAGACATGCACACACTCACACCGGGGCCAATTTCCAAGAAGCCAAGTAACCTACCAGTATGGTTTTGGACTGTGGGGGGAAACTAGAGAACCCAGAGGAAACCCAACATGTGGTATCTATTCCACTATCTACTCCATGTAATGTTGATAACATGAAGCTTACTGTATATAAGTCTCTTATCATTCTCCCAGTGGCACCTGGTCAATCTTAGAATCTTTATGATAAAGACAGGTAGTCCTGTTCATGGCTAACAAATATTGCCATATTTCATGGTAGCCTTCTGAGGATTAATACAAGTTTCATCACAAACCTAAATGCAACTCTAACATGACTTGCAAATATTTATTTTGATTCATTTTAAATGTATGATCTTTTTTATAAGAAACAGAAAAAAAAAACTTTTCAAAACTTGCCATTAATGCAGAGAGACTGAAAACTATGACATAGACTGTTTTGTAATTTTCAGACTGTGAACCAAACTAGAATTAAAGATAAAGGTCACAACCAAGAAAATGACACAGTTGCTTGGCAACAACAGTCTCAAGAACCTTTGCCTTTAAAGGCTCATTGAATATTTACATGTCTTGAGCCTTGAGTGCTATCTATCTGCAGTACATGCATACAGTATATGCATTATTTTGTAATTTAAAAAATGTGCATTTTTTTCAAAACAATTGTCTTTATATTTGGATTTTCAGTTAACGCCCTACATCATTATTAACTGATTTAACTGATACCTTTTGCCAAGGTGACTTACATTTACAATAATCAATATTGACTGCAAAATAATAACATTGCAAAACAACATACTCAGGTATGAACAAAATAAATCAATATCCTCACATGATCAAAGTCAAGCAGGCTACAGAAATTTTAATACAATACACCATAAACTGAAACAAAATTAATACCAGGGGTAGAAATTACAACGAGGAATGATTAATAATACAATCTAAGATCAAGAATCTGGAGAGTGCAGTAAAGGAACAACCAAGAAATCAAGAAAAGGTAAGTGGTATGAATGAACATAAATAAAACAAAGACGAGGAGGCCATTTGGGTCATCTAACCTATTGAGTTTTAAGTAAGTAATTTACTGTATAAAAGGATCTCATCCTTAAGGATCTCATTTCTTAAAAGATAGCTGGGAATCGCCTTCAAGAACGTGATTTGGTAGTTTTTCATAGAGCTTTACAACTATGTGTGTATGAATTTTTTTTTTCTATTCTCAGTCTTAAATGCACTTCCTCTTAGTTTCTAATAATCTTTTGCTTTTTATTTCACTGTTGATCTTGAAATTGGAAATTATGTAGGCATGTTCCTTGAAAACTGTTTGTGAGAGATGGAAATTTTTTAACCAAATATGAAATACTCATTATGTTACATAAAAAAGCTCCCAATTAAAAAAATTAATATACTTACCTTAGTTGAGTTTTGAACTGCCAGAAAAGAACACAATTGATTAGGCCTGTTTTAGGTCATTTGACATGGAGACCACATAACTAATGATTACACAAAGGTATAGAGCCTTAAAAGCAACTATTACTACCTGGTGACAAAACACTCTCAAATATTATTGACATTATCATATTCCCAAATGATACGAAGCCTTTATTTGAAGGTTGTTTTTAGCACAATATGACACAATGAAGGTGTCATATACCTCACTCATACCTTATTTTAAGAGCTTAAAATATAAAAAGCAGCTTTTGTTTTTAAGGGCTCTAGGATTTTCAAAATGGTAAAAAATGATTTAGCATACACTCATTCTTAAGACTTCTACCCTTAAGCCCCTTTGTTGAAAGCTACTTAAGAAGTAGTGTGAGTCAACGTTTGGACATTTTGAAACCTGGTGATATATTTTCTTCCCTTCTAGACACCCATCTTGTCAACACTGAAAATCTTTTTAGTGAATATCCTCCTTAGTCCTAATGATTTGTTATAATACTGTAGGCAAATTCTTTTCTTCATGTACTTCTGTATGTGCTTTTGTCTCCTTTCAGCTTTTCCTGAAAAATAGAATAGAGATCTTCTATGAAGTGAACCTCTTTGCTGCTGCTAAAACACTCTATCTATGTTGAAAATTATGGCAGGAATACACATACTTCATTGTAGTGAAAACTCATAAATTGTTTGTTCATATAATGAGGGGTAACAGAAATGAAATTAAGCCCCTTTGTTGAAAGTAACTGTAGATCCAGTTATTCTAGAACGTTTGTAGAACATTCCTTGCAGTCTAAAAATGTATCTGACGTATCTAAATGGATCTAAAAATGTAGCTTGAAATTGTCCCTAATTATTGATCTGATTCCAGCAGTTTGTTTTGTAATGTGGTAAGCCAGAACTGTACTCAATATTCCAAGTGAGGTCTTACAGTACTAATGCAGTGTAAAAACTTAGCATAATATCATTTGATTTAAATTCTTTGATTGTGTTTATATTTTTATAACTTTTTAAAATATAGTTTATCATTTTAAATATATTTTATTTTTATAGCTTTTATATATTTCTGTATAAAAATCAATACACAAAAATATATTGGGGCTCTTAAATGATTATAAACAATTAGCTTATGGCTGAGGTGGCATGTTGACTCAGTGATTAGCATTGCTGCCTCACAGTGCTAAGGCTCTGGTTCAGTTCTGGACCTGAGGTGCTGTTTGTGTGCTTTCCATGTTTGGATGGGTTTCCTCTCTCAGTCCAAAAACATACTGGTAAGTTAACTGGTTTCTGGGAAAATTGTCTGTAGGTGTGAGTGTCTTTGCCTTGAGATGGACTGGTATCCTGTCCAGGATATACCCTTCTTTGCACCTATTGCTTGCTGGAATAGGCACTGGCTCCTGTTTACCCTGTTCAGCTCATTTACAATGAACTGGAAGAAGCAGTTAGAAAACAGATGGATGAATTGTTATGGCTATGGGCTATGTTTTTTTGTCTTTCTTGCCCTGCTGTTGATACTGATGATCATTCCATCTTACTGAACAAATTGGAGGAATCTTTGTTTTATCTAAACTGCTTCATTGTGGTTTAAGGCGTATCTAACTCATAAAAGATAATTTGATCAAAGTGAGCATTGTTTCTTTCTCAACAGTTTGGTCAAATCAGGTGTCCCACAATCAGGTGTTCTGTTCTAGGTTCCATTTTTTTCAGTATCTACATGATGTATATACTGTACATGATATATATAACATGATGTATATGTTAGAAGTGAGTCATAGTTTTCTTTCTTTTGGCATTAGTTTTATTTTCAGTGCTGAAGACATACACATGACGCTGACATTAATTAATCACTATGTGCCTTAACACATTTAAATAATTCAAGTAGGTAGCTGTGTCAGCGGGCGTAGGCTGCAAAGGAACAAGTAAAGGCCCGAAGAAGGTTCCACAACCATTTCACATCTGAACTCTGATAACACCGTAGTTATACTAATTGACTCAATCTCTCAGCTTTGATTGACTATTGGTAAGAAATGGAGTCATATCTGATAAGAGTTTGACATCTGAAGCTAGTATTTGCAATTTAATCTTCAGAACATTGTGTGCATCCATTCACACCTCTCACAGTCTGATGCAGAAAACCTAATGCATGCTTTTGTTCCTCCCATTATTTATTATTGCAATATAGTGAATACTAGTGTTGCAATCAAGTTGTGGCATGTTCAAAACTGCTTGATGTTACGCTGTTCTCCATCAGGGTGTTTTGCAGTTTCAGTTGCTGGCAACCTCACCTCCACTCTGCCCTGATCACGGTGGAGAGAGCTGATGCAGAGCACCTGGCTTTAGTGAGAGCTTTCACTGTAGCATGAGCTCTGAGGGTATTTTCCCTGTTTAGTCTTTCCTCAGCAATCTGGCAATGAAGTCTTCATTCCACCCCTGAGCTACCTTCCTGCAACCCATCCCATCCCTTCTTGTTCCTGGTTTCCAGTTTCCTTGGAATCAGCTGGTTACTGTTCCCTCCTATTGGACCACCCAGAACTGAAGTTTCCTATCTGGCCTGGGTATCATGCCCTCTACAGCCAGAGGGTGCTCCTTCTCTGTCCTGTCCCTAGTTTCCTGTGCTTTGCTTGTCCTTCCTGTGTGTCTCTGTCTGGGGATATATATTTAAGGGTCATGCTTTCCTCCTCACTCAGCATTGAGGTTCGGATGTCCTGAGACCCGCCTAGCACCAGGTCGCCCCACATCCACTACCTGAGGGCATAGGTTTCTATACGGCATTTCCTGAACAGCTGAGCCCGGGTTAACCCCCGTTCCGCCGCTACACATGGGGTTTTTTTTCGCTCTCCTGTCATTCCACGGTTCGTCCCTTCCGACATCCACCCCTTCCTGCACTTCAGCCTGATAGTCCACCTGCCCACTCCCCAGCCATTTCAGCGGACTGTCTGTCACTTCCATGCGGCCTCCTTTTCCCGTTAGCCATGCCACAGAAATCCGCTCTGAAGCAGAGAGAGCGACCCTGCAGCAGCCCTTGCTCCCAGACTCCAGTCAGCGGACCTTAGTGGACAGTTTGCTCTAGGCTGCCTCCCCCTATCACATATAGGCTATAGCTGTATTAACAATTCCCTACATACCTACTTGTTATTGTGTTCTTTGGAATTTAACTCAAGCTTTTAAATCTGTATATCTGTGTCTTCTTGAGATAATGTGTCACAAGCAGCAATGTCCTCAACTTTAATTGGTTGGAGGCCACTTACATGTAAATTTACTAGATTAATAAAGTAAGTCTGAATTAAAGCACCCATTGTGCAACTTACTACAGTAATATGTTTAGGTTTGTGAATAGCAAATCAGAATTTAGAAATAAACCTATAGAAAACCAGAACCTATATAAATAAAGAGGTCAGATGCTCAGTTTAAGGACATTTGGCTACTAAAAGGAAGACCACAGGTGTTAACAAGATTCAGTATGTGTCCTTTATAATGATTGAGCATATCCATATGACGAGTTAAACCAAAATAATTCACAAGTTCACAGAATCTAAAATCAAGCAACAGGGATGACCAGCTAGGCTCTTCGAAAACTGAATTCTGCTTTCACTGGTCTGTATACAAGGACCATTGCTAGAAGAAAAATAGAAATGAGTTAATCAGGAATGTAGATATAAAGTAGTAGTTGTAATGAGAGCAATAAGTAAGAAAAAAGAAACATATCCGATCAGGAATAGAAATGTGAAAAGCAGGATGGGTTGATGAAAAAAGCAAGCCAGAGAGAATACTTAACAAGCCTCTACCTTAGAATAAGGTGGATAAGGCAGGTTGCTGACACAGGCATGCCACTTAGGACAGAGCTGTACTAGTTCAGTCAAGAGATAACAACAGCTTGAGACAGAAGTTGAGTGGAGCATGTTGCTAGAAAAATCATATTCTGCAGATAGTTTGCGGAAAAGAATTATTGTGTTGAAGAAGAAATGTGGCATATGTAGGGAAGGGAAGGATGAAGGTTGGTACCAATCTTCATATGAAAAAAAAATATTTCTGAAAGCATTTTGAATTTTTATTTATGAAGGATTTTCATAATATAAAGAGAAAAAGAAGAAATTTTACACCTAGCAATTTTACAGTATTTAATCCATTAATAATGTGCTTTCATTGGTATCCAGTATACAATATTTTTTCTTAAATGCTATTATTTCAAAGCTCGAAAAATAACCATTTCACCTTTAATTTGCTTGGTTCTGTCACCAGTTTTTTTTTTCTTTTCATTGTTGCATTGTTCACTAAATGAAAAGAAAATCTTGGATTTTTTATAATGAGATGCAAAATTCTTCTCATCTTTCTGTTCCTTTCACATCCAGTAGCTAAATCAGATTTGAATTAACTAGATCACTACAGGTGTGTTGTATAAACTAATATGTTTGCTGGCCAAATGAGGAAGAGTAATCCACCTAGAATGTTCCACATTATTTTCTATTAATGAAGATCATAGGAACATAGAAAAATTAAAGTGAAAGAGATTAAGAATGAGATTCATCTTTAAGGTCTCTAACTGGATCAGAAGGAGACAAACAGCTTATTTGTTGATGCTGGAAGGAGAAGTATAGCCTGAAACTGTGTGATTATGGTTGTCTTTTGTAATCTTCTGGGTCCACAGAGCAATGTGCACTTGGTTTTATATATTGTACACATACTGTATTTTAGTTTTGGTCAAAAGAATTAAAAGACCCCAAGTCCACTAGTAAGATCAAGTTTAAATATCTGGTCAGTTATGTTTCTTGTTATGGTTGGTTTGGAAAAAAATACATTTAGGAAAAAAAGCCTTTCAACATCAGTTATAATAGTGTCCCCCTGGCTACATTCAGGGATGTTGTGATCACAACTCTTAAAGTCTGATTTTCAATACTATGTGGAATTATTGAAAAATAACTTATAATTTGCTCTACACTACAGCAGTTAGTCACTCTCAGTAGACACATAGTGGAATGCAGAATTTCACTTCCATAGTGGAATTCCACATGCAGACTACTGAATTAGATATCAGTAGTCTGCAATTTGATATGTTTCTCTTTGTTCTGTATCTTTCTTTCTGGCTGGAGTATCAAGTAACTCATCAAATGACTGAGCCCTTTGTTTAGCTTGTGCTAATATGCTAACAACAAGATTGATGGACAAGATACTAATATCAGAGGCCAGGCAGGATTTGAAACCAAAGAGGGGGAGGTGTGTTTATGTGTGTGAGGAGGAGTGGTGGCTGTGTTAGCTGTTTGAAATTGCAGTTGAGGGTGAAAGGGTCCTTATTAAATTGTCAGTGTAGGACAGAAAAAGTATCTGAGTTTCTCTTGTCCCTGTTCTGGGAATTCCTAACACACGTCTGCCCCCTAGAAGTAGAAAAAGAGATAGAAAATTTTCTTCTTTTCCTTCCTCTGCTAAATATTGATAGGAATAAATGTCATTTAAGTAAAAATTGAGTATCTTTCTCATTTTGGTTAGCACATAAATCATGTACTCATGATATGGTATTTTTTCACAAATTGAAAATGTCCTATCAATATCCTGTCCTTATACGTAATATGGTGTTAATTTAATAACTTATCAAGCTTATTGAACAATGTTACTTTCTTTTATGGAGCAAACCTTTTTGCAATTAATTGGTACAAAGTTTAGCTTTAAAAAGATTCAGCTTTAAAAAAATCAAAAGAACTGTGAAAAATAAAATCAACTCTTTTTAAATGTGCAGATGTTTTATACTTTGTTTTATGTAAACTTAAAATGCACATTTGATATTTAATCACTTTTCTAAATAAGCACATGGAAGTAAGGACAGTCCACAGTACTTAAAATCTGTCTCATTAAAATGTATTTGTTTAACAATTATGTGATTTTTTACTGGAAATTGTTATTGTTATCTAGAATAAATTAAAGGTATTGAACTTTTAAAGTATTAATAACATTCACAAAGTCTAACAAGTGAAAGAATGTCTTGAAACTAGAAAAGCAAACTGACACAAAATTTAATGAATAATTACATTCTGTGAGGTCACAACTTGAACATGCATTTGCCTTTTTTGTAAGAATCAAAATCAGTTTTATATAAACTATGTATCCATGAGAATCACAATATATTTGGCCTTTGTGCAAATAGTGTTTTATTTTGGTACAACACATAAATATCATGAATGGAACAATTCTGAAGCAAAATGTTCATAACAAAATAGGTGATGGTCCTTTTTGGTGCAGCTGGTTATTTTCCACATCAATTTAGCCTATTTCTGGATTTGCTTCTGCAAGTATTTTAAAAAATAACAAAATTTGTGCTCTCAAGCAAAAGGCTTCAAAAATTACTGTTAGTTCTGTTTCAGTTAACTGAAGACAGAGATCACAGGGTATATTGCCGCTATGCAATATAGTTACTGCTTCCCAGTTCAATTTTGGTATGCAGTCTTTCACATTAGCTTTTTCAGAACTAGAAAAATCTAATACACCCGGTGCCGCCATCAATAAGCATTCTTTCCCAGGAGAGGTGAGTGGTCCAACGCACCATTTGTCATCGGACAGACTTGTCTGATGTACGACTTGTCAGAAGGTGGAGGACCTTCTGAATATAAAGTACCCACAGAGCTTTTTTTCCAAGATACAATTACTAAGAATATGAATGAAATACACAGGCCCCAGAGATAGCTGACGCCTGTCTACGTCCATTCAGTCAAACGGTTCTATCCCAAGTAGAAGAATGAACATCCAGCATGCAAAAATCAGATGTTGCATAGCACTTTCAAAGGAGTAAAATTAAAAACTTTGAAACATTAAGTGAAGTTTTTATTTGTGCTTTACTAAAAAGATTTCTATACTTACATTTCTAATACACGTTTCTTAGTGCACATCAGTACTGTAAAGGGAGAACTAAAAGAAAATAATAAAACAAAAACTGAATTCCACTTGACAAAGAATAAAAAATTTAAAAATTGCTAATAGCTGTATATTCGATGTGGAAAATGTGCTGCAGCCTAACATATGCATATAAAGTCTGTGAATGTTTGAAATGATCCATTTCCTTTCTGCAAAGAAATAAAAAACATTTGAAAGTAAAATAATTGATTGAAGTGTAAAACACAATAAGTTAGGCATTTCTGATATTTTTTAGCAACTTAATTAACATCAGCATGCCCCACAGATATACTTTTAAGTGGATTTCTGCATTGTGTTTAATAAAACTTAATTACCTGCCTGAACCTTTAAGTTTCTGTGGCATTAGGAAGTCAGACTGTACAGTATGTCACAGCAAAATCAAGCTTAGTGTTGTTTCAAACAAGGATTTCTCTTATACAGTACTTTTCACATACAGTACAGGAAAGAAAAATGTACATTCATAACACATTCAACTTCTGACATGCATCAAATATTTTAACAAACAATTCTCAGTATTCTTTTGATTATTATTAAACACAAGGAAACCAGGGTTGTGGATGTCTGGAACAGGTTGCCCAGCTATGGTTTTGAAAGAGATATCTTTGTAAACCTGGTGTGCCAGAGAAATGGCTTGCTGACATTCTCAGTTCAAAATGTTTCTAGCTACTGAAGAGGTACAGTAGAAAGAGAGGGAAGAAAGGGTAGCACATGACACCAGTTACTGCAACAATAATGCTGTCATCTGAAGAAGTAATCAGGTTCAGAACGTCTACTCCATTTGGAGATATGTAACAAAAATATCATACTTGGCAATAAGGTGTGTATTGTAAGTCAATTAATGAAGTCATCCCGTTCCACACTTCAGAGTAGATATCTCAGTTACCCTAACCAGGCTAATGCAATAGAATGTCTTTGAGACTGAGAAGTCAGTGTGGTGGGATGATTTATAGCAGATTCAAGATTGTATTTTTTGAGAACGCTGTTCTCCTGGTACCTGTTTTCATGCATATCTGTAATGTTATAACAAAGCAGTTATATTTATATTTTTTCCTAGATGGAAAAAAATGTTTTCTTCCTTAGTTCTTAAGCTGAGATTCCAGTTTTTTTTTATATCTCTGTAATGCTTTCATTCAGTGCCACAGATCTCATTTTTTAACAAAAGCTTTTAGATGAAATAGGTATAAAAAACATCAGAATAAGATTACTTATATTAGTTGAAAGATGGATACAGGATTGCTACTAGATAATTTCTTATATTTTGAGAGCTACCTCTTGATATAAAACTGTGATCATTCAGAAGCAGAGTCTGCAAAAGGTATGGTTTGGGCTCAGTTTGTAGCCTGCAATATTTTGACTTTGAAATACATGGGATACATTCACAGCTTTATACAGCAAATACCTTTCCACCACTTTAGTAGACAACGAACTTTGGTAGCCATAGAAACAGGTATTTCACGTTTACCTCAGTGTTCTCTGCATAAGCTCTAAGGATTGCAGCTTCTGCAATGGATTTGTATTTTATTGAAGCAATACTTCCTGCATGGACTGTGGATTCCAACAACGTGATCCACACTTTATAATATTTATCATGATAAAAGAGCATCAGTAAAAACAAAAAGTCCTTCCTTTGGCCTTATATGATGGTAATTTGTAATTCCTCTGCTTTTTCTACATCTTAAATAATGGTACTTGACTGTTGTTCAATGTGCCTATTTAAATTGTAGATGTGCTTACATGACATGTAGTAATGTTAAGGATCATAGCTTTTATTGTAATTGACATAAGATTGAAAAAGCAGACATACTGTAAAGTGCACTGCAAGCCTAATCAAATCAAAGAATGTTGATTCATTTTTAAAAATTACCAAAAATAACTCAGAGGAATAAACCTAATAGAGATCAATTATTGAAAGTTTTGTTTTCAGAAAAAGAGCTGGGCTTTCAAAAATTATGTATGTTGTTCGTTTATAGCTCAAAATATCATTTTCAGAAAATGTACAGTATTTCTTAAACAAACTGGAACCTGCAACCTAATTACTTTTAAATTAGTGGTCATTTGAATCTGATCAATGGAAATAACACCATATTAAGACATATTAAGATGTCTGATTTTTCTAAATGTAAACAAAATATAGTGGTTTACAAGGCAAAAATCAAACTACTCTTTTATTATTGCAATACAAAATGAATAAAATTGATTTTTTTATTCATAAGGTATCTCATATTCCTAAATTGAAGTGGACATTGAATTAGGGGAATAGCTGGATTAGAGTATCAGATGTGTAAAATCATTTTATGAGTTCAATTGAGAAATTAAGTTTTGCTCTGGTGTGCAGCTCACATTTGTGTAAATCTTGATTATGATATGTTTTTGGATAGAATTTGCAGAGCCTAAAGACAGATACTATTATGCACAGGTGACAGTATGAATCTTGCAATGTTTGTTCTGATATTCTGAAATTAAGAATCTACATGCATTGATGACAATTTTCATTTTCAAATAAAACTCTAGTTTCTTATTAGTAATAGAACATTACACTGGAAACAAAAGGTTAAAAATGATATTGGAAGCACAACAGTTTCCAGTATCTTATTTTATGGTAATACTATTCCACCTTTTCAAGTTATTGATATATCGCATTCTAATGCGTCACTACATTTCTCTTTGATGCCAAAATATTCTCTTTCTCTCTTCTCCACCCAGAATTGGTATGAATTCAAAAGACATTTCTATGTGCAGAAACAGATGACTCAGGTAATTTGAGCATAATGCTGAAAGGTTGAAGGTCTCTAACTCAAAATCTCTCTGATTCCAGTGGAAAAGGGAACTGAGCTTTTGTGTTTTTCTCCTCATTAATCTCCATTCACCTTACGTACTGTATAGGTGGACAATAAGACATCAATGTAACAATTAGTTCTGAGTGTAGCCAACCAATGGTTTCAGAGAACTGAAAACGTGAGCTTTTGGGTGGCAATGCATTCCCACATTGTTTAAGTAGTGTTCAAACTGCTGTTATAAATTGTATATTTGAAAGGATTCCATGCAGGGAGTATTTTTCCAATACCACAAATATCATGCTGAGAAGGTGGTGCAACCATCTATTGTGCTTATTGGTTCTCATTTTATTCTTTTTGAGTTACTAAAATACTGTACTTCACAAAGAATGTATGTTTTTTTATCTAAAATCCTGTTAAAAAAGCTATTTGAACTTTAGTTCTAAACAATATATTTCTTTTTGGGGGTAAGGAAGTAATTGTAATTGATTTTTTTTCCTGCTTGCTTCAGTATTATTTATGAGATTAGGTATCTTCCAAAGGAGCTGCTTGATAAAAAGAGCTGTGTTTATTACAATATAAAATTCTTTACTTTTCCGGTACAGAATACTCTGTGGACTGTTGTTATCATGCAATTCAGCTGTAAGCAGTTTAATATATCAAAGAAGAGGCTAGTGTTGTTTAGGAGCACTTTACAAGTAGTCCCTCTGAGTCAGGTTTACCTTAAATGATTACTTCAATATGTTGTTATGTAGCATATTGGCTTTCTTTTTACACTTAATCAATATTAGGGTGAAGAACTCACAAGGAAAGGAAGAATATGTGAAGTAAATTCCTTCCATCCATTCTCTAACCCATCCATCCATCCATTCATTTTCACTCCACTTTTCCTGGTGAGGGTCGCGGTTACAGCAGGCCGAGTAGATCAGCCCAGACTTCCCTGTCCCCACCAACAGATTCCAGCTCCTCCTGGGGGATCCCTGGGTGCTCCCAAGCCAGCCGAGAGATATAATCCCTCCAGTGTGTCCTGGGTCTGCCATGGGGTCTCCACCCAGTGGGACGTGCCCGGAACAGCTCCAGCGGAAGCCGACCGGGGGGCATCCTTATGAGATGCCCAAACCACCTCAACTGGCTCCTCTCGATCTGAAGGAGCAGTGACTCTACTCTGAGACTCTCCTGGACTGCCAAGCTCCTCACTCTGTCACAAAGAATCAGCCCAGTGGCCCTGCAGAGAAATCTCATTTCTGCCGCTTGTATCCGCGACCTCGTTCTTTTGTTCATTACCTACAGGACATGACCATAGGACCTGCTTACACCACTATACACGCCTATTGCTTACACCACTATACACGCCTATGCTTACACCACTATAAACGCCTATTGTCCAGCGCCAACCTGTGACCATGAGGACTGTGAGGAGATGGTCTCAGGAGGCTATGGAGGATCTATGTGGTGCTTTGGAGGCCACCGACTGGGATGTGCTGTGCGAACTACATGGGGACGACATAGACAGCATGGTGGACTGTGTCACTGACTATATTAACTTCTGCGTAGACAACACCATCCCCACCAAAGACGTACACTGCTTTTCCAATAACAAACCCTGGATCACCAGCGACCTGAAGGCTCTTCTGAATGACAAGAAGAGAGCCTTTAGGAGGGGAGATAAGGAAGAGGTCAAGCGTGTACAGAGGGAGCTAAAGCAGAAGTTAAGAGAGAGCAAGGATGCATACAGGAGGAAGGTAGAGGACAAGCTGCAAAGGAATAGGGTGAGAGATGTATGGAGCAGCATGAGAGAGATCACTGGCTTCAAACAGGCTGGGGGTGCAACAGAAGGGAACCTGGAGATGGCCAACGAGTTGAACCAGTTCTTTAACAGGTTTGATCCTGGGTCCTCTGTGGCGCAACACCCATCCCCCCACAGCCACACGCTCCCTAACCCTTCACAGCTGCGACTGCCCAACACCTCCTCCATCCCCCCACAAACATGGCCGCCTACAGCTACAACCCCCGACGGCTACTCACCCACCCATCCCCCACAGCTGCCACTCTCCAACACCTCCGCCATTAACACCTGCAGCACTGAAAGCACTATGAGCACCATCCCCCAGGCCAGGCTGACCATCACAGCTGACCAGGTGAAGAAGGAGCTGAAGAGGCTGCACGAGGGTAAGGCCACAGGACCAGATAACATCTGTCCCAGAGTTCTGAGGGCCTGTGCTGATCAGCTGAGCGGAGTGCTCCAGCGACTGTTCAACCTGAGCCTGCGCTTGGAGAAAGTCCCGGTGCTCTGGAAGACATCATGCCTGGTCCCGGTACCAAAGAAAGGGCGCCCCTCTGTCCTCAACAACTACAGACCAGTTGCACTGACTTCTCACATCATGAAGACACTGGAGAGGCTGGTCTTATCCCACCTGAGACCCCTGGTCAGCTCATCACTGGACACCCTACAGTTTGCCTACCAGCCCAGTGTTGGTGTGGAGGATGCGATCATCTACATGCTGCAA
Organism: Atractosteus spatula; assembly: GCF_055471065.1. NCBI lineage: Eukaryota > Metazoa > Chordata > Actinopteri > Semionotiformes > Lepisosteidae > Atractosteus > Atractosteus spatula. The sequence goes on from NC_142711.1 coordinate 41,669,196, forward strand.
AGGGCCTACTCACACCTGGACAGGGCTGGCAACACTGTAAGGATCATGTTTTTCGACTTCTACAGTGCCTTCAATACCATCCAGCCCTTACTTCTAAGGAGGAAGCTGGAGGAGATGCAAGTCGATGCCTCCACGACCTCGTGGATCACTGACTACCTGACAGGCAGACCACAGTCTGTGAGACTTCAGAACTGTGTGTCTGAACAGGTAGTGAGTAACACAGGGGCACCTCAAGGGACAGTTCTTTCTCCATTCCTCTTCACCCTCTATACTTCGGACTTTAAGTACAACTCAAAGTCATGCCACCTGCAGAAGTTCTCAGATGACTCTGCAATTGTGGGATGTATCAAGGGTGAGCAGGAGGAGGAGTACAGAGGACTGGTCAGCAGCTTTGTGGAGTGGTGTGGGGTGAACCACTTGGAACTGAATGTTACAAAGACAAAGGAACTGGTGGTAGATTTCAGGAGGAAAAAGGTCAAACCTACTCCTGTCTACATCCATGGGAGTGGCGTGGAGATGGTGGACTCGTACAAGTACCTGGGAGTGCACATCGACGATAGACTGGAATGGTCTAAGAACATCGAGGCCATTTATAAGAAGGGACAGAGCCGACTTTACTTCTTGAGGAGGCTCAGGTCCTTCAATGTGTGTAGTAAGATGCTACACATGTTCTATCAGTCGGTGGTAGCGAGTGCCATTTTCTACGCAGTGGTGTGCTGGGGCTCTGGGATTAGAGCAGTGGATTCCAAAAGGCTGAACAAGCTCATCAGGAGAGCAAGCTCTGTCATTGGGTCTGACCTGGACTCCTTGGAGGTAGTGGCTGAGAGGAGAATGATGTCCAAACTAGAGGCCATCATGGACAACTTCTCCCATCCCCTCTATGACAGGCTTGCAGGAATGAAGAGCACGTTCAGCAATAGACTGATTCATCCACGGTGCGACAGGGAGCGCTACAGGAGGTCATTCTTGCCGTCTGCCATAAGACTGTACAACGCATCCACCTTGCGTCTTGGCAGAGGCAACATCGACAGTGACCTGTTTCTGGACTAAACGCATCTACACATCTACTGCTACATCTGTTCTCTTTCTTTTTCTTTTCCTTTTCCCGTTTACAACCACTTTTTGTGCAATATATGCCAGGGACCTGTGCAATACATTTATATTTATATCTATAGTTACATCTATATTTATATTCATATGTGTGATACGATTTTCTGTGTACTGTTCTGTTCTAGTTTGTTCTTGTGCGTCCGGACTGTGAGTAACTCTTGTATTGTATTGTATGTATTGTACTATTATTATATAATTCGTTACACTGTGGCTGTGTTGTGTGTGTTTAGCTGCTGTTGCACTGCAATTTCCCTCACGGGATCAATAAAGTATCTATCTATCTATCATAAATGTGGACTGCGAAATAGATTGACCGGTAAACCGAGGGCTTTGTCTTCAAACTCAGCTCCTGCTTCACCGTAACAGACTGGTACGGACTGGTGCCCTCACAACAGCTGACACTGCCCACCTTATCACAGGTCACAGTCAGATGATGCTAAAAGTACATAATCTGAAAATAGCAGAGATGCGACCTTTATTCCCTCAAACCGGACACCCTTACGTCCTCGGCTGCGCCTTGATATCCTGTCCATGAACACCACAAACAGAAGTGGTGACAAAATGCAGCCCTGATGGAGTCCGACATCCACAGTGACCGAATTCAATTTAATGCCAAGAATTAGGACACAGCTCTCACTGTGTTCAAATAGGGACCAAATAGCACACAAAAGTTTTCCTGATACTCCATATTCCTGCAGCACCTCCCACATCACATGCTTAGGGACACAGTCATAAGCCTTCTCCTAATCCACAGAACACGTGTAGACTGAATTAGCATACTCCCGTGCACCCTCAAGCAGCCGTGCCAGGGAAAAGAGTTGGTCCATTGTTCCATGGCCAGGACAGAATCCACATTGTTCCTCTTTGGTTGTGAGGCTTAACTACCGGGCAGAGTCTCCTTTCCGGTACCCTGGCATAGGCTTTCCCAGGTAGGCTGAGGAGTGTGAACACACACCCATTCTCTAACCACTTTGTCCAATTCAGTGTTGCAGGGGAGCCAGAACCGATCCACGTGGGCAATGGGTGCAAGATGGGACACACCCTGGACAGGAAGCCAGTCCATCACAGTGCTCACACATACACAAATACAGACACACACCCATATCGATTTTCCCAGAAGCCAATAAAGCTGCCAGTATATCTTTGGACTGTGTGAGGAAACTAGAGCATCTCGGGGAAACCCATGCAAACACAGAGAGAACATACAAACTCCACGCAGACAACAGCCCAGGTCCAAAATTTTACTCAGGGCCCTAGATCTACAGCACTGCTATATAAATCTATATATTTTTAATTCATATATAGGCATATACTGTACATAGACAAATTAATGTTGTACAATCTATTTGACGTGCAATTATATTTATTATCATTAGTGAGTGATGGAGTGGGTTCTTGACCCTGTTCTGCTAAATTAATAACGGTGGCTCTGTGGGATTGGTGGCTCTTTGGCTAAGGATCTGTGCCTGTAGCTAGAAGGTTGCTGGTTCAAATGCAGTGGCTAACAGAGGATTCCTGCTCTGTTTGGCCCCTGAGCAAGGCCCTTAACCCCAACTGCTCCAGGGGTGCTGTATAAATGTCTGACCCTGTGGTCTGACCCCAAGCTTCTCTTCCTGTCTGCATGTCTCATGGAGTGCAAGCTGGGGTATATGAAAATAAATTCCTAATACAAGCAATTGTATATGGCCAATAAAGTGATCTTAAAATCTTAAATATTATAATTTAAATATTATTTAATTTAAAGCAATTATAATTTCAATTTCCTTCAGTAATGCGAGTACAATGCAATGCAATGCAAGTATAATGGCCAGGTTTCTTGTTATTTATACAGTTATACAGTACAAGCTTGTGTCAGGAGGGGTGTGGTTGAAGTAAACAAGGGTCGTGGAAGAACAGTACAAGCTTGAGCCAGCTTTTAGGAAGGGTCGAGGAAATAATTGCAACAAATTAAAAAAAAAGGAAACGCCAGTGAAAATGGAGAAAATTGGAAGCAATTTAAACAGCGATTTGAAGTATATTTATCTGCAATTGGTGCGTATGAAAAAATTGATAAAACAAAAGTGTCCATTTTATTACATATAATTGGAGAGGAAGTGCTGGAAATTTATAACAACTTTCAGTTTTAACCCAGAGAAGACATTACGGAAGTGCATTGCTGCAACTAAGGGAAAACAAATTGTCCCCCCATCTCCTATTTACGAGATACGTATTTCGTAATTAGGAGATAATGAATTATCTCTTAATTACAAGATCGCAATGCTTATGTCAGTGTATGTACAACCTGTTACGTTGTGCACTGAACGCATGTAGAAGCTACGGTGAGCTTGGCTGGCACTTTCCGTTTAATGATTGTGTCCAGTGCTGCAGAATTTGTACAGATTTCAACTGGGGTTTAGTCATAATTAAATCTTGCAATTGTTAGCGAATATGAACAGAATCATTACAAGCATGAGGACCAGTTTTATGGGATTTAGAGATCAAAGTAATGATGGTTCTGTTATGAACAGTTACACGTGCGATCACTTCCACTGCTTAAAACTGTAAGCCCGCATGTAGTGATATAGGTATTGCATTGGACATGGCCGACATTACAAGTTGTGAGAGCCAGTTTCCAGTGCGGTGACGTCACTACCATTCCCCATGAATAGCAGAGACCGAGGTTTGAGCCCTAGCGGTGGAGGGCCGACCTGAGGTGGGAGCCGCAAGAACGCAAACCCACGAGAACCCGAAAGCACTGTAGTATTAAAAGAATAAATTAAAAGTTTTTTTCCATGCTGAAAAGAGACGAAAAGAAACACAACATTTTGACTGTGAGGGCTTCACAGTCAAAATGTTGTGTTACTTTTTTTCTCTTTTCAGCATGGAATAAACCTGGAATAAATAAAGAGAAAAAAGCTTGGAATAAATAAAGAGAAAAAAAAGTAACACCATAGTTCGGCTGTGAAGCCCTCACAGCCAAAACGTTGAGTTTCTTTTCTTCTCTTTTCAGCATGGAATAAACCTTTAACGTGTTCGTTTGCAGCCTATGCATGCTGACCTAGCTACCTACTTGATATAGTGCGTGAGCACATAAAGTACTTGAGAACAACCTATGTCTCAACATCAGCAAAACCAAAGAGCTGATTGTTGACTTCAGAAGACAAGGAAAAGTTCACTCCCCCATCTACATACAGATGCAGCCATTCAAAATGCGTGAGGTATTTCGCGGCATACCCCGGTGGGCGTGTCACAGTATCACGCGGTATGACGCAGTTAACGTGGTGTCACGTGGTTAACTATCCGGCGTCGCCTTGTAAAACCGCCAGGGGGAGCTTAACCTCTCATGTACAGCATTTGAGCCTTTAATTTTGAACTGTCTATTACAGCATGTTAATCATCAGTCATTAAAATGTTGGTATATTTTATGAAAGCAAGATTGCTCAGTTGGACAAAAGTACACAACCTACCTTTATCAGAAATATCAAAGCCTTTACTGAAGATATTACTAATAGTATTAATAATGGATGACTTTGGACAAGCTGTATACTCAAAGTATAATTTCTTTAGCACATTTGTACAAGCACTTGGAATCTGTCCAAGCCATACTTTGTCAGGCATTTTGTTTTACTTCAACGGGCATAAAAACTTCCTTGCTTTTAACAGGGCGTTTCATAATTTCTAGCTACGAAAATGATTTAAAATGCGACACCTATCATTCAACTAGAGCTTAAAATATCACAAGGAAAAATACACACCGGTATTCCATTTCTCCCTAAACATTGTAAGCTTCGAAGTCTTTAACTAACGTGATACCGGAGTCAACAAGCATACTTTTAGAATTTGATTAAAAGGGAATATGATATGGAATCGCGTATCTCAAGAAATTAATAACGGTATGATTATATCCGTGTACTGCGGCAGGGCTGTGTAGGGCTGTTTCGCCTGCTTGTTCATGCGAGCTGTCTTGTAGCCTACTGGTCTAGGTGCGTGACTACCAACTGGCAGGTTGTGTGTTCAAATCCAGCTGGTGCTGGACCTTCCAGTTTTATTTATTTATTTTTTAATCACGTAACATAAACATATTACCATATGCAAACTGTACTGTATACAATATGTATATGTATATTTAATGTCTTAACTGTGCCCGTTTAAGTATTGAATATTCATATCTAATTTTACCACTGAAGGGAAATCTTAACATAAACATACAGTATATGGCTGGTCTCGGTACTTTAAAGAAAAAAATACACACCAGTATTCCATTTCTCCCTAAACATTGTAAGCTTCGAAGTCTTTAACTAACGTGATACCGGAGTCAACAAGCATACTTTTAGAATTTGATTAAAAGGGAATATAATATGGAATCGCATATCTCAAGAAATTAATAACGATATAATTATATTCATGTTGCAAAAGAACTGCAACGGACATAAAAACTCCCTTGCTTTTAACAGAGCGTTCCATAATTTCTAACTACGAAAATGCCAGGTGAAAGGATTTGTAAACATATTTTGTTAAAGCAAGTCAGTTTTTTCTGCAACACATAAAATACATTTTTCCAAGAAAGTTTAGCCTTTGTCACTAATGAAACCACTAAATAAAGACATAAATATAGAAATCTTAAGATTTGTTTTATTTAATGTTGGTAGCAGGATGAACTGTCAGAGTGTATATTTTGTCGCAAAGTTGCTGCAAGATGTTAACAGTGAAAAAGGTATTTAGAAATGAGTTATTTCAAGATGAAAAAGAAAACATACACGAAACATGGTTTCATTACGACCAGAATCGGTCTTGAGATATTTTTAACTTGATTTACAGTATTTGAGAGGTATGTCTTAACACCGATACTACAGTGCTTAAGTACTGCTCACGTATATGTTTCTAGGTTTATATTATGCATTTCATACGGTCAAATTACTTTTGAGCAACTAATAAGAAGTGCGAAACGGTATGCGTTTTACTTTCGTTTTGTGCTGGGAGCCATGGATTGATTAGAGATATCAAGTACATACAAGTCATTTTTTAAATGTTGTAGTTCGTCTTGAAAAAATGTTACGAGTACATCATCTATCAACAATCACACAGGTTCTGTTTCCATATTGCGGATTTTGGTTAGGTATTATCAAATCCAGTGGCGCTGTTAGTTTACTGAGTCCCATGTCACATGGTCTGTGATTGAAACCGGAAAAACCGGTTTAATTCGTCACAGCCAGCACTCTTCAGGTGTGAGGGTCTTCTGCTCAGAATGAAACGCTAAAATGTTTGTGTATATTCTAATGGTAGTGGGGGCAGGGTGTGTGGGAACAGGTTTGGTTGAAATTGCATTGGAGATCTATGTTCTTCACACCTGAAACATTTTCTCTGAAAGCATTTTCTTCGCAGTTTAACCGATCTTGTTACAGCATGTTACAGTTTACTATTATTAACCATATTAATTTTAAGTGCTTAATGTAAAATCTTGTAAAAATATATTTTCATTGTTCAAATATACATTAAGTCTGACTATCATATAATAAGTTAAATACAAAACTAAAGAAAAAATAGGGTTAAATATAATATTATTTTATAATTATATATAAAATATATATATTTATATATAAAATATAATATTTTGCTAACAATGTTAACTGTTTATGAATAATAAAATGTATTAACTAAGGAGTAGGATGGCACAGTTGTTAGTATGTTTTTTGTTTTGTTTCTTTTTCATAAATACAACAGTAGTACCTGATGTCTCAGTGGCTTTCAAAATTAAATTATTTCTCCCTAAACATTTTAAGCATCGAAGTCTTTAACTAACGCGATACCGTAGTCAACAAGCATACTTTTAGAATTTGATTAAAAGGGAATATAATATGGAATCGCGTATCTCCAGAATTTAAAGACCAGACAATCGCAAACTCGTTTTCAATAAAATTATTTTATTCATTCAGCAGTTTGTGAGAGGGACATCCAGCAGGGAGAGACACACACACCGGTTTTCATTGACAACATTGTTTTTTTTTCAATTCCTCTTGTCTAACAGGAATGTTTTGTTTGTGGACAGACTGTTAGACAAGAGGAAAAGACCGCCTCCTCCTACGAAGCATTTCGTTGATCCGATCACGAATTCTTTTCCAGTCGTACGCAGCAAGGGTTGAGAATCTCCGAATGAATAAAATAATTTTATTGAAAACGAGTTTGCGATTGTCTGGTCTTTAAATTCTGGAGATACGCGATTCCATATTATATTCCCTTTTAATCAAATTCTAAAAGTATGCTTGTTGACTCCGGTATCGCGTTAGTTAAAGACTTCGATGCTTAAAATGTTTAGGGAGAAATGGAATACTGGTGTGTATGTTTTCTTTAAAGTACCGAGACCAGCCATATACTGTATGTTTAAGTTCCAAAATTAATATCGTTTATGGGCTTCACACGCGTTGCAGTATGCTCAGGCACTAAGTAAAAGGAGATGCTTCGTATTGCTTGACTAATTTTAAAAACTAAGTTATAAATGCAGGCGCTGCTCTGGTGCGTCGGCTCCTACACAGTGCCTGTCTGCTGTAAGCGTTACAATATACATACCCAACACTGCTTGTACCCATCTGTCATGCAAATAAAACACCTTGAATTGAATTGAATTGAGGGGAGAAGGGGGGGATACTAAAGCCAATACTGGCTCAATGGGCTTTGACGTGCTAATGCGTTGGTTTAACAGTCCGGGTGTGGCAGGCTTCCAATGTCAACTCGACTCGATTGGAAGACAATGAACGTATTTTAGCCCTAAATGAATTAATAGCAAACATGGTTTACATAAAATACATTTTTCCAAGAAAGTTTATAATAATACGATCTATAGTTGAAATCTGAGCCTACTTTAAAAATAAAGGAAAAGCATTTTCAGAGAGCAATCACGCTGTGTTTATGTAGAAAAAGCGATTAGGTTTATGAGCAATCTAATTACCTAATCGCTTAAAACGCTATATAAAATAAAGTTTATTTAGAGATGAATGATCAGTGTGGTAGTTTAAATAATGTGAGTCAGGAAACTAACACAGCGCCACCGGATTTAATAACGCAATAAAAACGCTATAAAATAATGTGACACAGTACAGCACAGTACAATAATACTGACCATGACTTTAGAACCATAAATTACCTTACACTCAATCTAAACACAAGCTGTCTTTCTGTATGAACCTCTAAGCTGGTTCATACAGAAAATGTAGAAATGCATTAGCCTGATTATGATTAAAAACACATAATTAAACACGCGTTTGCGATTTAAATCAGAACATGATTTAAATCAATATAAATGTTTATATTGTAACGCATACTGTCCAGCCTCCATTTCTCTATAAAAATTTACTGTTGCACACACACACACAATAGAAGCAGGAACCGCTGTCAGAAGGGAAGATATGTTCAAAATATCGCAAATATCGATCATGTTGCGATATTTTGAAATATAAAAGTCAACTGATTGTCCATAATATCGCTTACCTATTTTTTCGAAGAAATGTTTGTTAAAATAAAAGTCCAGCACCAGCTGGATTCGAACACACAACCTGCCAGTTGGTAGTCACGCACCTAGACCAGTAGGCTACAAGAGAGCTCACATGATCAGGCAGGCGAAACAGCCCTACACAGCCCTGCCGCAGTACACGGATATAATCATACCGTTATTAAATTCTTGAGATACGCGATTCCATATTATATTCCCTTTTAATCAAATTCTAAAAGTATGCTTGTTGACTCCGGTATCGCGTTAGTTAAAGACTTCGATGCTTAAAATGTTTAGGGAGAAATGGAATACTGGTGTGTATGTTTTCTTTAAAGTACCGAGACCAGCCATATACTGTATGTTTAAGTTCCAAAATTAATATCGTTTATGGCCTTCACACGCGTTACAGTATGCTCCTATTCTTTTTATGCTCAGCTACTAAGATTTCCCTTCAGTGGTAAAATTCAATATCTACAACGGGCACAGTAAAGACGTTTACAGTAAGTCTTTCTACGACAGACCAACGGACCACGAGTGCCCCTGTCGGTCAACCAATCACGCACCGCGGTATCCCGTGTCATCATACCTGCGGTATCTGTACCGCGGTGTCTGTACGGCGCACTTTGAATGGCTGCATCTGTAGAAGGGTCTGCGGTGGAAATGGTGAATAACTTCAAATTCCTAGGCGTTCACATCTCTAAGGACCTTACATGGACACTGAACACCTCCAGTCTCATCAAGAAGGCACAACAGCGGCTGTACTTCCTGAGAAGGCTGAAGAAAATACACCTACACCCACTGATCCTCACCAATTTCTACAGATGTACGGTGGAGAGCATACTGACCAGCTGCATCACAGTCTGGTACGGCAACTGCACCGCATCCGACCGTAAGGCACGACAGCGGGTGGTCAAAACTGCCCAACACATCATCGGCAGTGCCTTACCATCCATCCAGGAAACATACAACACCAGGAGTCTGAAAAAAGCCACCAAAATTATGTCTGACCCCACTCACCCCGGTCATAACTTGTTTGTTCCCCTACCATCTGGCAGAAGGTTCCGGTCACTCCAGTCGCACACAACTAGACTCCAAAATAGCTTCTTCCCCAGAGCTGTCAAGTTGGTGACGCCCCCACTCCCTTCCACCTTATTATGATCTCTCCTAACATCCTCCTGTACCCACAACCACTGTACTCCTACACCACCACACACACATGTAAGCCAAAATTGTACTGTCCCCTCGATAGCCCAGTAAAATTGTAACAGGCATAATAATATTTAATATTAATTAACCATACTACTTTTAACCACACTATTTTTTTTGCACTGTTCCAAGAATTACCTTGCACAGTTTTCGATTACATGTTATTTATGTTATGTTATTACATGTTGTTACTATTATTGCTATTGTCTAACTGTCTATTGTCTCATCTTCTGTCCTATTTATATACTGCACCTGAGTGACTAATGAGAAACACTTTTCATTATACTATGCACCTGTGTAAGTTTAATGACAATAAAGTTGAATTTAATTGAAGTCATAATTATGAGATAAGTCATAATTCTGAATTATGAGATACGCTTCACGTAATTATGAGATAAGGGTGAGGATTTTTTTTTCCTTGGTGGCAGCAATGTGCCTCCGTAAGACATAAAGTTAGATGTTATACTGGATAAATCTGAAAGATACTGCATTCCAAAACGAAATGTGACTTATGAAAGACACAGATTCTTGACTTGTGTACAGAAACCAGGTGAAACGGATGATCAATATGTAACTGAGTTATGAACACTGAGTAAAACGTGAATTTGGGGAGTTAACAGAATCTCTAATAAAAGATAGGATTGTCTGTGGTATACCAGATAACGCGCTCAGGAAAAGGTTACTAAGAGAGCAAGATTTGGATTTGGAAAAAGCAGTAAGAATATGCAAGGCAGCTGAAACAATAAAAGTGCACGTAAAAGAGATGTGCACTGAAGAAAATTCTGTACACGTGGTGAACAAAAAAAGAGAAGAACAAAATGCATGTAATTACTGAGAAAAATAAAGATGGAAATAAAAAACAAATGCATAGCACAACGCATGCTTTTGGATGTTGTGGATCAGAGCACGCTTCTAGACAATGTCCAGCCTATGGATAAAGAAATGTGGAAAGAACAGCCATTTTGCACGCTGCTGTAAATCGCAAGGAAAACGAAGCCAGGTGTAACGAACCGTTCTTTCCGGACCCTATGCGGACGACACAATTCGGAATAGTGAAGAAACACTGGGGAATAAGCCATGCAGGAAATGGGGATCAAAACAGGGGGGCATGTCCTTGGTGCGCTGGTGTTCAGGGGGGTGAGTATGGGGCAAACAGTCCAGTAATGGGGAAATCCAAACATGAAAGGAGAAGTCCAAAACAGGGAAGTCCATCCAAAACCAGACAACTAGAACCGGGTCGGAACCGGCAGAATGGGAAAGGGAACAGAGATTAAAACCTTAACGGGACCAGGTGCTTCCAGGTCCCGGACTCGCACGATACGGAGATCAGATGCAGAGCCGGGATAAACGTCAGCGCCTGGCTTTTAAGGTGGACTGGGAACAGGAGACAGGTGCACAAAATCAAGTTCAAAGAGAAAGAGCAGGAGCGCCCTTAAGGGGGGAGGGACTACAGTCGTGACACCAGGTGCATACTGTAGAGGAAACTGAAGTTGAGGAATTTTATGTAGATGCGTTGACTGAAGTGAAAGGTAGAAAGAAAGAGTGGTTTCTCCCGGTAGAAGTGAAATATACAGTAATTTCATTTAAACATTTACGGGAGCACAAGTGAACATCATGCCTGAAAAGGAATTTAGAAAACCGCAGCTCAGATCAAGTCTACATGAAGCAAAAGTAAAAGTCACCAGACATTCAGGAGTGGAAATATCTGTAAAAGGGTGATGCATAGCTAGTGTTCTGTACAAAAACAAAAAATACCCACTATCATTTGTAGTTATGCCAAAAGATGTACAGGCAATTTTAGGTATGTGAGAAAATGAACTTGATTGAGAGAGTGCTTACTATTAATGTTGAGGGCAATGCAGAGTACGAATCACTGTTGCAAGAATATAGTGAGCTATTTAAAGGACTCGGTTGTCTTCCCGGGGAGCACAAGATAAGCATAGAAAAAAAATGTAACTCCTGTCATCCACCCCTGCAGAAAGGTTCCTTTTGCCCTAAAGGACAAACTGAAAGAGGAACAGGACAAAATGGAAAGTATGAATGTGATCAAGAAAGTTGAGGAGCCAACTGAATGGATGTGCTCTCTGGTTATCATAGAAAAGAAGAATGGTAAATTGAGAATGTTTAGATCCCAGAGACCTGAATTGAGCCATTTAGAGGGAACATTTTAAATTGCCAACAAACGAAGAAATTATGGCAAAGTTTGCAAATGCAAAATATTTCAGCAAATTAGATGCATCTTCTGGATTTTGACAACTAAAATTAGATTAACCTAGTTCCAAGTTGTTCCAGTTTAGTACTACTTTTGCCAGATATCGATTTCTGAGATTGCCTTTTGGAAGAGCAAGAGCCCCAGAGGTCTACCACAAAACAATACATATGATTTTTGAACATCTGGATGGAGTTGACAAAAGAAGAGCATGATGAAAGGTTGAAAAAGTTCTGGATGCTACAAGAGCAGCAAATATGAAGTTAAACAAAGACAAATGTATGATATGAGTAAAGGAACTGACATTCATAGGAAATATTCTGAGCAGTGAAGGAGTTTGTCCGGAATTAACAAGTGTATCTGCTTTTGAAAATATACCAAGGCCACAGTGCAAGAAAGATGTACAGAGATTCATGGGCATGGTTTATTATCTTGCAAAATATATTCCTAATCTATCAGAACTATTGGCACCTCTGAGACAACTGACTGAGAATAATGTTGAATGGAGTTGGAACCATGAACAAGAGAACATGGAATTAGGTCAAGCAACTGCTAATCAAAGATCTAGTGTTAAAGTTCTACGATCCACATAAACCAATCAAGATTTCATAAGATGTCTCACAGTATGGATAAGGAGCTGTACTATTACAAAAGCATGAAGAAACATGGCAGCCAGTAGCATATGCATCTAGATCTCTTACTGGAGCAGAGACCAGGTGTGCGCAAACATGAAAAAGGTTTCATCTGTGTTGGGACAAGCTGTTATGGTTGAAACAGACCACAAACCATTGATTGATTTGTTTAAAAAAACCTCTCAATGACTGTCCACTACATATTCAACACATGATGATTAAACTTGAGCTTCTAGGAAAGTCCAGGATAACTCTTCAGATTGCTTTTGCCTCAGTTTTTAAATTAGGAGTGTTTAGGTCTTTCCCCATTGTGGTGTCGCTGGGGGAAAACAGGCGTAAAAGAGATCTAACTCACACCACACGGGTCTTTGTTCTTCGTTGGTACGTCTCTCCAAGTCCGATCCGACCCTTTAAAATTAAATAAGCTTTTGGACATCTTTAATAATTCAAAATGGAGACATTTCAGACATTAAACTGAGAACATTTTTTTTATTTATATTCATCAGATATCTACAATGCAAAGCAACATATCCTCTATTCTGATCTTGCTCCAGGGCAGGTTAAGTCAGATTTAGATTGACTTTGTAGTTAAGAGCTCAGCTCACAGACCAATTAGTCCCATGCAAAAAAAAAAAAATTATGTCACTTCTGGATCCAGTTGACAGAAGACCTTTGCAGAGAGAATGAAAATTTAGAGAACACCAAAACCCTTCACAGTTTGTTGATAATTGTTATTTGGAAAATACTATTTATGCACACTAAATACTTTACATTCATGATCTCTCTCATTCAGTTAATACTGCTCAGCATAGCTCAGTGTTTAACGAAACTCAAACTCTGTTCATAGATGCAGACATTTTCAATTAAGCCCCCACAGGTCCAAACAAAGCTGCACAATCTACACTGTATTGTATATTACCACATGAAATGATAATCTTTTCATTGTTGTCTTCCCTAATGTTTTTCTCTTTCTTTTTTTGGGACAGACTTAAATGGAATGCCCATAGATGACAATGGATAAGGGAAGCCCATAGACTATTAGGGAACAAAAAGAAAAACAGATCAAAGATTACAATCCCTGACTCAACTAATAACTAATAAAATCAAAAATACAGTTTCTAGTAAATTCCCTCCTGAACAAAATAATAGTGGAATTGCAAAGAAATACTTTTCAATGGACTGGCCAGGAATATCAAATTGCAGGGGAAAAAGAGTCTATAGAACAATGAAAACCTTATATCTTAATATTTCTTTCTCATAACATAAAAGCTGGGACAGGAGCTGTCTCCTTCACAGCATGTAGTTTTTACATTTTCTTAACAGTCAAAGACATTTTCCCCATGAGGGAAATGCCGTTTTCTACATTTTTTTTCAGATGTGAATGAATCCTGGGCCCTTTCCCTGTCTATTATTTCTAGATGGGCAGGGCAGTATGAAAGACAGATCAGCATGTCTGTAATTTTTTTAAATAAAAAAACATGTCCTTGTTACTAGCTGCTACGAAAGATCTAATTAGATGCATTGCAATCAATTAGGAGCTGCTCAGTTCACAGACGTGTTTCACACTATTGTGCATCACCATTTGTATTGAGGACATTTGAGATATTAAACTAAGAAGAAGTTTTTTTTTAATTAAAGTTCATCTGTCTAACTGGCCTGGGTGTCTTTTTATAGACAAATAGTTTAATTTTCCATTACACCTTACAGTGGAGTTACAAAGACAATAGTCATGGTTGCAAATACCTCCAAAGATGTATAGCTGGCTTTCTGTTAATTCTTTTTCATGCATCAAGAATTACAAAAGGGGTACAGTTTCTGTGTAGGGGTATCTTTAAATTCCCGTTCTCTCTACCAGCATCCTGGAGATTGTCTGTTTTGTGGTCCAGTGCCTGGTAAAACTGTTTTTCTTTACTCCCCTCTTTGGCATGATTCTTGATTCTCATGTTTTCATCAATGTGAGCAAATTAGGTGTTATTCAGCTTTTTTGTGTAACACAAACCAAACAAAATAAATTAAAATTAAAATACTGTTCATTTTAAACAAGATACAATAATTACAAGTAACATAGATGACATGAGATTAACTTAGTTGACAACAGTTAAAATGTATTTCAAATTAATTAAAATTAATTAATAGAACTGAATTCTTAAATGTGCCAAGCACTTTTGTGGAAAACCAAATTTTCATATTTTGGGGGACATATAATCAATCAGAGAAGAAACAGATAATTCCAAAGTAATATGGGAGAAAGCCAAGTAGAAAGCAGATTGGTAAACTGCACACAAAATCTACATTTCCCAGAAATCCATGGTTCTGCTTCCATAGGTCCTAGAGGTCTGGCCTAGCATTGGTGGTAATTATAGAACTTTTGTTATTCAAATATATGTTCTTAATTGTTTTTAATTTGAAACTTGCAAATGTTCATGGAAAATGTAGTTAAAATGAGTGTGTCAACACTTTCCCAACATAAAAATGGCAAGTGACCAAGTTAAAGAATCTGATGCAGAAAATGTTTATGAAGAAGGTGGAATACTGTTTTATTTCTTATTTTCAGCTACCATCTTTAGCTACTGTATATACTGTAAATATTTTGCTATTATATATATTAAAAATATTATATTGGTTATTTTTATTTTCAACTACCAAAATTTCCCTTTAGTTACATGATTCCATAAAGATCAAGCCATTCAGAATGCACAGCAAATAATGTGCCTCATTGTGGCATACACGTTCCAAGTCTTTTTAAATATTCTGTTGCAGGAATGCTCAATTTTGTAAAACTGCTAGGTAGTGCTTGAAGTGGTATGTGGAAATAATTGGGCTGTGACCCAAAAGCACCAGATTTCAAATTGTCCCCTATAGGGACAATCTTTTTCCAATTATTAAAGTATGTTAAATATTAGAATAATATTAAAAAAGAAAGTAAGGCTGTTTACAAATATAAATGAAATACTGTATGGCAAACAGTTTAGTATGCTAATAATAAATATAAACTTTATTTTTAATTACAGGTAGCTCCTTTAAAAGTAGCTTCTCAAAGCATTTTTCCAGCACTCCAAAATTACTCCCCCCCCCAAAAAAAAAATCCCTAAAAACATATAAACATACACCACTACCAGGCAACCAACAAGATCCTACAATTTTCAGCAGACACAATCCAACAGCTAACTTCTTTTTTAAAAGATTTCAGATTTGTTTAGAAATTTGTATCTGAGGTAACGGTTTATACAATGGCAAATATAATTGTGATTCTACTGTTTATTTTCTAATATTGTGAGTCATACATGTGTGTTGTCGAGTGTGCTATTAGTACCAAAGTTCAGTCTTTTCACATTGAAAATAAATATTATGTGCTATGTCGATTTTAGTGGTTTTATAAAAAATTAGCCTACTTTCTCATTCAATAACCTCAGAACTGCTGAAATGTAGCACATTGTGTTTTAACGCCATTACAGTGCAGTATGTATGAAATATATTTTTTATAATCAAAATATACAGTAAAATTGTTTCCTAATTACTTGCTATTGAAATTAGCATTAAGACAAAAATAGATTATTTTAATGTGGATGTAAAACTGAAAAAGCACATTGTGTTCACAACAAGCTATAATAATTAACTATTTTTTATATATCTGGCTGAGTAATTTAGCTTTGTAAGACAGCCATACTTTCCTTTTGAAAAATAAAATTTATACAATGACCAGGAATTAAACCTTGGACCTTCTGAGTATCAAATGAGCATTTAACCACTGTACCAAAGCACCACTCAAGTACACTGCCCTACACTAAAAACTATAAGTGTTTTATTGTCCATTGCAGCTGCAATGACAGCAGAATGTAGAACATGGTAAAATATTTCCAAAATAACCACAAGTGAATGTGTTAATGAAATCGATGCAAATGTTTACAAGAAAGTGGAATACAGTACCACTACTAGTTATATACATATGTTTGCCTATCCCACAAACCGCTCCACAGAGTTTGCAATCTCTATACTGTAGCTTTACACACCACACTAACCCACCTGGATAAAAGGAACACCTATACAAGACTGCTATTCATTGACTTTAGCTCAGCATTTAACATTATCATACCCATAAACCTTTCTACCAAACTCAGGGCTCTAGGTTTAGATACAGATGCAGCCATTCAAAATGCACGGTACAAACCCGCGGTACGGTAAACTACCCACAAGCCACCGCAGGGCACCGCGGTAAGTGATTGGCTGGCCAAAATGACCGACAGGGGCACTCGTGGTGCATTGGTTGGTAGTGAAAAGATTTAATCATTTAATCTCTTTACTGTGCACATTTTAATCCGCTTAGTTTTGAATATTTATATGGAATTTTACCACTAAAGGGAAATTTTAGTAGCTGAGCATAAAAAGAAGAGGAGCATAACGCATCTGAAGGTCATAAACAATATTAATTTAGGAACATAAACATTACTGTATGTACGTAAACTGTACTGTGTATGGCTGGTCTTGGTAGTTTAAAGAAAAAATACACACCAGTCTTCCATTTCTCCCTAAACATTTTAAGCATGAAAGTTTTATGAAACGGTACCCAAATATGCAATTGCTGTATAGAATGAATTTTAATTTAAAAAAATTATTTAACACAAAAATGTTTACAAGCTGTTTACATCTTCCGCCTGAGAACAGTCACCCGTTGCTACCCAACGCAGAAACACAGCCACTAACTAGCAAAGAGAGGACATTAGCTAGCCAATATGATAAAGAAATAAATTTTATTTTGATTATTTTGTTTATTTCTTTTGCACATTTATTTGAACATTTCCATCGATTGTACATGCACTTGGAAACTGTTCAATCCCTAGTTCATCAGGCATTTTCTTTTACGCTGCGGGCATTCTCCCGGTCTGGCGCCGATCTGTGTCTTCTAGGATATAATGCCAGCGAACTCTTGTTTTTATGTCCACTATAACAGACAATCTCCTTTGCTTTTAACCGAGCATTTAATAACTTCCTAAAATGAAAATGATTTACTTTATTTCCCTCACGGGATCAATAAAAGTATCTATCATCTATCTACATAAACTATCGGACAGAATTCTGGGGTCTCCCCATGCCAGAGATTATGGTAGGGCTTCAGAATGGTGATTGGCTGACACCATCTGACACCCCTCTGATTGGAGAAAAAAGACGTGCTGGTTTGCTATACATACTGTACCAGGAAGAGGATTTCTTTCTATTCAAAACGTGTATTTTAAAAGTTTAATTAAGAAGTAAAAACCAGCGTACACAGATTTCTAAACTGATCAGGATCGTTATCTTTGTCTTATGCATAATAATGTTCACCACTCTGTCCAGCAAATTAATAATAAATTTTATTTTATATAGCTTTTTAAACGAATAAGTAATTAGATTGCTCATAAACCTAATCACTTATTCTACATAAACACAGCGTAATTGCCTTCTGAAAATGCTTTTTCTTTTTATTTAGGCTCAGATTTCAACTATAGATCGTATTATTAATAACCATAATAACGACCAACCAACAAAAACAACCATATAAACATAATACCAACCAAAACATAGATAACAACCACAATACAAAATCAAACCATTAAACTCTCTCAAATTCCTCCAATTATCATAATCCCGCCCCTTATGCAAAACCAAACCCTCCTCCCATCCCAGTTTATCCTCTTTATTATAAACAAAATCCACCTCAATTTTCAACATAAAGCATTACACAAAATCATTACCTCAACACTCCATACTCAACAACGATAATTCACAAACAGCCAGAACATGTAACTCCACATTTCCAAATAGACCTCATTTCCATAGCCCCTCCCCTTATGCAAAACCAACATCCCTCCCCTGTTCTCTCTCTCCGCTGGCGTTTGTAATCATTTTTATTTTTAAATACATTTTAGCAAAGTCATGTATTTTAAAAATCTTAAGATTTCTATATTTATGTCTTTATTTAGTGGTTTCATTAGTGACAAAGGCTAAACTTTCTTGGAAAAATGTCTTTTATGTAAACCATGTTTGCTATTAATTCATTTAGGGCTAGAATATGTTCATTGTCTTCCAATGAAAGAAGGGCTCCTTTCGCCGTAGTCGAGTTGACATTAGAAGCTTGCCACGCCCGGACTGTTACACCAACGCATTAGCATGTTAAAGCGATTCCATTGAGGAGCCTAGCTTTCTTAATTAGTAAGTACTGTACTTACTGGGTTTTTGAGGGGGGGGAGGTGTCTTTAGCTGGAAATCTCGCCCCCTTCTACTTTGAAAATACCTGTGAAACCGGTTTAATTCGTCACAGCCAGCACTCCCGCAGAGAGGGGGGTTGTACTTGGAGTGTATACAGTAGATGGGAAAGCCAAAGCCGACCGTTACGCCGCCCACGTGTTATGCTCTTCGTTAATGTCGGAACACATCATTATATCTCATTTTGTATTTCTTAAAAAAAAATCGTTTGCCCAGCCTAACAGTATTGTTGTTATTGTTTTTAACCTGTAAAGCGCTTTGAGGAGCCACCTTTAAAGGCGCCATATACAATAAAGTTCATTATTATTACTATTGTTAATTTGCTGGACAGAGGTGAACATTATTACACAGAAGACAAAGACAGCGATTTACGTTGCATTGTGCATTGTGCTGCTGTAATACAGTTTTAAATAATTAAAAGTCTAAACAGTATCAGCTTTATTTATGGGTTTTAAATAAAGGCGATTTAAACGTGATTTAAATCAATATAAATGTTTATCTTGTAATGCATAGGTGACTATTCATTGTTATTAAAATGACTTAAATTCGATCATGTTGTGATATTTAGAAATATACATTTGTTTGGTGCAAGTGAAGTTTTATTTAATCTCTGAGCCATACTGATTCTTATGGAAGCCAGTTTCCGCCAGGGATTAAAAAAAAAACACACTATGGTATTCTCTCCGATGCAGTGCAGTTAAAAACATATCTCTGATGCTGTTCCTAAATGAATATCGTTTATGACCATCAGACGCTTTATGCTCCTTTTCTTTTTTCCAGTGGATTGAACAGGGAGAGGCATTTCATGATGTACTTTTCACTGATGAAACAACAGTGGCTCTGGAACAGTTTTCAACCATATCGTTGTATAAAAAGGGGAGATATGTGAACAAGCAAAACCCAAAACAAACATGTATGCCATACGGCGTACGCGTTACTGAAGCTAAAAGTTTAGCCTTTGTCACTAATGTAACCACTAAATAAAGACATATAGAAATCCCTACATTACAGACTGTATATGGCTGGTATTGGTAATTTAAAGAAAAAATACACACCAGTATTCCACTTTCTCCCTAAACATTGTAAGCATCAGAGTCTGACATGTGGTTATTTCGGAAACGTTTGTACGTGCTCCTTCTGACCATGTTACTGTTTACTGTTACTGACCATATTAAGTTTAAGTGCCTGTGGGCAATTTTCCTGTCCGTGGGGGGGTGGACCGTCTTTCATTAGAAGGTTAGTCTGTTCTACTCTGAGAATGTAGAGGGGGTGGAAAGTGCCCGCGGTCATTTAATTAGTATTAAAATTCGCACTGATTCCCTTGCGAAGATACGGACATAGGAATATTCGTGAGTGGTCAAAAAAATGGTATAAAAACGACAAAGTGAAGGCTGTGAAAACATTCACAATGTACTTTATACACAAAGCAAGTGTTCTCACAACTCTAGGAGGTTTCATGAAAATGCTACAGGCGTGCCAAAATCGTTTTTTTTAAATTCAAGGTGACTTTACCGCGATTTTCATTTTCAGATTGTGAATCAAAAAAGGCATTTAATTAAACACGCGATTGCGATTTTAATCAATTACTGTATTGATTGAAACACACATTCTGTACAGATACAGTCCAGTCACATTCTCCTGTCGTCCAGTGGTGTAAAACGAATTAGCAGGTGATTGAGATAACAATGCACCGCCCACTGAGTGGAATGTTCTCATTTGTTCTAAATTGTAAAAAGAGGTGATAATTCTTAATAATTCCGTGTCGCATTAACTAACCTCTTTAGTTTATTCCGCCAGACAGTACATGAATATAATTATATCGTTATTAATTTGTTTAGATACGCAATTCCATATTATATTCCCTGTTAATCAAATTCTAAAAGTATGCATTTGTTAGATAACAAGCGAATTCACAGAAAAGGTTAAAAGACTATCACTTTTCACAAAGTATATAATCCTAATATGGTCAGAAGGAGCACGTAAAAACGTTTCCCAAATAACAACATGTAAGACTTTGATGCTTAAAATGTTTAGGGAGAAATGGAATACTGGTGTGTATTTTTTCTTTAAACTACCAAGACCAGCAATATACAGTACAGTTTACATACAGTAATATGTTTATGTTCCTAAATTAATATCGTTTATGAGCATGTGAAAGGCTTGTGAATCGGAGATTCTCAAGAATTACTTTGTATGATTGGAAACGAATGCGTGATCGGATCAACTAAATGCTGTGGTGTTACTTTTTGTCAATGAAAAAATAAACTCTTTTCGTTTACAAAGACGGTTACAAAGAATGTGGACCAGGGTAATACTTTGAGCTTACAGCTTGTCCAAGGTCATTCATTATTAATACTATTAGTAATATCTTCGGTAAAGACTTTGATGCATAAAATATTCCTGCATAATTAAAATATTTATGATAAAGGTGGTAGGTTGTGTACTTTTGTCCAACAGAACAATCTTGCTTTTATAAAATATACCGCCTTTTTAATGTTTAATGATTAACATGCTGTAATACACTGTTTAAATTTAAAAGTCTAAAGAGTATACAACTTAAATTCTTAATTGAATAAAGATTGTCCCTCAGCAGTGATCGGGATTCGAAACCGACGTTTTCTGGTGACAGCTCAAATGCTGTACAGGAGAGTTTAACCTTTATTAGCTCCACCTGGCGGTTTTACAAGGTGATTCCGGATACTATTAACATAATCTAATTTGCATACGGTATGATGCGGTATACTGCGACACGCCCACCGTGTTATACTGCAGCATACCCCGCTTGTTTTGAATGGCTGCATCTGTACCACCCTCTGTAGCTGGATCCTAGAGTTCCTCACCAGCAGACCCCAGACTGTCAGGATTGGCAACCTCACTTCCAACATGCTCACCCTTTACACTGGTGCCCCTCAAGGCTGTGTGCTCAGTCCACTGCTTTACTCCCTGTTCACCCATGACTGTACTGCCAAGTTCAGCACAAACACCATCATCAAGTATGCTGACGATACCACAGCCGTGGGCCTCATAACTGACAACGATGAGTCTGCCTACAGGGAGGAGATAAAACAACTTGCAGACTGGTGCCGAACCAACAACCTATGTCTCAACATCAGCAAAACCAAAGAGATGATCGTTGACTTCAGGAGACAAGGAAAAGTTCACTCCCCCATCTACATCGAAGGGTCTGCGTTGGAGATGGTGAATAACTTCAAATTCCTAGGTGTTTACATCTCTAAGGACCTCACATGGGCACTCAGCACCTCCAGTCTCATCAAGAAAGCACAACAGCGGCTCTACTTCCTGAAAAGGCTGAAGGAAATACGCCTGCATCCACAGATCCTCACCAACTTCTACAGACGTACGGTGGAGAGCATACTGACCAGCTGCATCACAGTCTGGTACAGCAACTGCACTGCATCCGACCGTAAGGCACTGCAGCGGGTAGTCAAAACTGCCCAACACATCATCGGCAGTGCCTTACCATCCATCCAGGAAATCTACACAAGAAGTCTGAAAAAAGCCACCAAAATTATGTCCTACCCAACTCATCCCAGTCAGATGCTCCAGTCGCACACAACTAGACTCCAAAATAGCTTCTTCCCCAGAGCTGTCAAGTTGGTGACGCCCCCACTCCCTCCCATCATACTATGATCTCTTCTAACTTCTTCCTGTACCCACAATGACTGTACTCCAACACCACTACATATACGACAGCTGAATGTGAGCTGAAATTGTACTAAAACTGTTCTAGTTGTAATATTTATTAATCACCATATTATTTTTGCACTGTTCTCTGAATTACTTTTGCACTGTTTTTGTCCTGTTGTATCTTTTCTGTTTGCGTATTTGCAGTTTTGATTACATTGTTATGTTATTACACTGTTGTTGTTATTGTGTTACTGTCTATTGTCTTGTTTTCTGTTCTATTTATATACTGCACCTGAGTGACTAATAAGAAACACTTTTCACTATACTACGCACCCCTGTAAGTATAATGACAAATAAAGTTGAATTGAATTTAATTGATGTTATATTTAGATCCATAAATTAATATCCTTAATGAAACTGTTTTTATTTTCAGCTACCACAATTTTCTTGTTGCATGATTCCATATTAATATTCCATATTAAGTGGATTTAAAAAAGTACTACAACTTTTTTAGAACAATAACAAGGAATATTATAGTGTTTTATAAAGTATATAGACTTTATATAGTTGTGTATTTTATTTTTCCTAATTTTTAAGTACCACTACCAGCTACAGTATATACAGCATGTCTATACTGTATATACACAATTTAATATTGTTTAGGAAACTAAATATGTTATACTTCTGTTATTTGTACCCTACATTCCCTTTAATTACAAAATTCCATATCAATATTCCATATTAAGTGAATTTAAAGATGTACGGTAGGGAAACAAATTAAATGAAACAATAATTTCTCTAACATCTAATGCACTACAAGTGCCACCTATAGATTATCTTTCACCAGTGAACCACACATTCTGCCGCTCTTACGTGGTAATGAGGATTCTGAGTGTCTGCATCTGTATTAAGTGGATTTAAAGGCTTCCAGTACTGTAGTTCAAAGGTATCGAAGACCCAGGATCTATTCCATGGCATGTAATCCACTTTTCAGTAAAAGAAACTGTACAGCCATGTTAATTTTACAATGGTAGCTAGGCCATGAATTTTATATTTTTATATAAACACTGTAGTATACTGCAGTTTGCTTACCGCTGATGCAAGTTTTGACATGCATTGTAGA
Source organism: Atractosteus spatula (assembly GCF_055471065.1). Lineage (NCBI taxonomy): Eukaryota > Metazoa > Chordata > Actinopteri > Semionotiformes > Lepisosteidae > Atractosteus > Atractosteus spatula. The sequence goes on from NC_142711.1 coordinate 41,692,826, forward strand.
GGGTTGCATCAGTATCTCCATGGAAAATATGTTTCTATGAAAATAATCTGTTTGCAGGAAATTGTTTTAGTTCAAGAATAATTCTTGATTTTTAAAATACCATTTCAATAAAGTTTGAGAGATTGAACTTTACTGTCATGAATATGTGATGAGTTTCACTTTAATTAAATGTATGGTCTGTTTCTTTTTGTTTGTTAATTTTTTGGTTATTTGTGAAACGATTCTAACCTTTCCAAGGACCATGTTGTGGTCACAAAAGAAGGCGATGTCGAAACTGACTAAGGAACTATGTTATGTAACTGTGATGGTGACAATTGACATACTAATCTTAATTTTATTGAGCTGCCATATTGTCATTGAATGGTCAGAGTAGAAGTTAATCTGAACTAACACATTTTGCAACAATACATACAATACTGTACATATCCAAAGAGTCTGAAGAGTGCAAAGTGGGTGTCACGCCTGACATCCCTCCCTAGAGGGCGCTCCACTGCTCTCATTATTGTCCATGTGATTAAGCTCTCCAGGTGTTCCCTTTTAGAGTTTTTATTTAAAGACCAGCTCCTCCAGTCCTCGGTGCTCATCATTAGGGTAAGATGTCGCGAGGCCCGCCTAGCACCAGGAAACCCTACGTCCGTCTCCTGAGGGCATAGGCCTCATCCCCGACACCTCCCGCTTCCTGAGCCCGGGGTCTGGAGGATCTCGCCCCGTCACCCTTGGACCTCCATGTTTTGTTTGTCCGTGTGCTCCCCCCTCCCGGGGATTTTAACTTTGTCGCGTCCCAGGATGGATGCCTTGTTGATGGACTCTCGGACTGTGCTTTGACCTGCCTTTGGACCCGTTTGGATTTGGATGCCGTTTTGTCTTCCCTGTAAACTGTCTCACGGATTGTCACTATTATTTTGTGCACTATTAAACCCCTGTGTTTTCCCTTTTACCACGCCTCCTGTTTTCTCCAGCTCTTACCGCATCGCATAGGGTCTTTTACAAGATCTGACACGGATTTCAGTCCGTGTTCGTGACAGTGGGTATACAAAGGGCATTAGTCATTCTTATTGCATTGATCAATTGAACATTGAGTTTTGCATTTTGGTCACACCCACATCATAGAAGTGGCGTTCCGAATCTAATGCCCTTGTGTATTTAAAAGCATTCATTAAAAAGTAAATTAGCTTCACTTGAATATTTAGAGTATGGCATTTTCACATACATCTACAGTCTATTACTAACATGCTTTTTTAAAAAAGATAATAACTCAAGAATACCTAACAAACAAGTTTTGGTGATGGTAATTGGATATTTTAATGACTAACTACAGACTAAAGCAATTAATTAAATGCTAAATTCAAAAATAAAGATGAAAATGCAATGTAATGAATGTAATTTGTGTTCTTTTTAAAGGAGAGACTTGCACAACATAAATGTCACAGTGCTTTGTAATATACATGTTGATTCTTTAAAAAGAATAATTCTTTACTAAGATGGAGTATAATTATTTTGTCCCTAGCTTTTTCTCTTTGTCCCTTTAATACGAAAGAGAAGAGTAGAACTGTAAAGTGCTTGGAACTGGAAATCTTCAGAGTGAATGACAACCAAAATCCAGAATTAATCCTCAAGATATTTGCTATCAGCAAAGGTTAGTTGAACCTTAGCTCAAGAGATGTTTCACAGCAAATCCCTGTGAGAGAGCAGAGTCCACATAGTTTTTTTTTTTATCTGGAAGAAGAAAAGTCCAGATGCAGTGCTAGATTTAAAACACATATTAAAGTTACACCCTTTTTCTGGCAGATAGTTCTTTCTTACTTTTGTTCTTGTTAAGCCAATGATTAATATGTAACTGGTTGCAGTTTTTCTGTAAATTTCAACAGTTACTTCAGTTTTCTCACAAAAATAACATTTGTGAGGAAATAATGATTGACTGGGCAGTTAGTGCTTCCATGTCACAATTCTTGGCTCCTGGGTTTATTTCCAGGCTGGGACAACTTCAAAATGGATTTCACATTCTCTCCATTTACACGAGCTGGGTGCTCCTATTTCCTCTATGGGTGATGCAAAATGTTGCTTGATTGAGTTCCCTACAAAAAGACTGGCTTCTGATCCTGTGTCTTGTCTTGTGCTGCTTCCAGACAAGGCTACAGCCTTCTGTGACCCTCACCAGGAATAAGTAGCTTTCTGATAATGGATGAACACAAATGTTTACGAGTGCACCTGAAAAAGAAAAATCTAATATTTTCATTATTAAATTATCATTCTTATTCAAGGGTGGTGCAGTGGTAAGCATTCCTGGGGTGCTATCTAAATGGGGTTTGCATGTTCTCCCTATTTTCATGTGGGTTTCCATAGTTCAAAGCCATGCTGGGAGATTAAGTGGATTCTGTGAAATTAGCTGTGGTGAATGTGTCTGTGTGCCCTGTGATGGATTCTGTCCACGAAATGATGTGTCCTGTCCAGGATGTATCCAGCCTTGCACCCCATGCTTCCTAGGTTAGGCTCTGGGCAACTGTGGCCTTGAATTGGATAAGTACAGTAGCTATTGAGATCGATGCAATGATAGTTTTTATTCAAAATGTAAAATCAATTTACAATGCATAGAAGTAAAACAGACATTATTCAAAGAAGCATGAATGACAAAAAAAAGAACAAGAATCAATTCCTTCATTACTTTGATTATTAAAATAATGATTGCGATCTGATTTGTTATTTTAGAAATTATCCTGTATAAAAGGTGTAGCTCTTAATGTGTTGATATAACAAGTTTCAAATTGTAACAAAGTCAACCAAAGTGATGCCCAGGTCTTCCAAGAGTATTCAAAAGCCCTGTTTCAAGGGCTGAGCCTTTTGTTGTTGTATTAACACTTCTTTGGGCTGTGGAGGTCAAATGTCAGGGGTAACTAAGATGACAGTTCCAAACAGAATGTGACCATACAGTATATACTGTGATTTATCATTTTTATTGTCAGTAACTATTTTGTACATTTACATGATTTAGCTTTAGTAAAGGTATTTTGGCACTGTTATTATCCATTATATCCACACTCATGAAAGCACTCACTGCACTGAACACACCTCTGCTTTTCAGATTACAAAAACTCCAGTCACTGTTCTTTCACTGAAGCCTGACAGCTGAAAACAATATTACATTAACATAAAGTTTCCAAGAGAATTACTCACAAATGTGGTTGTTCATGTCTCTTTCACCCCGCTTTTCTGTTATTCCAACTGACACATTTCAAGTAGTAATTGCTGATGTTCAAGTCAAGATAAATTTGATATTACTGTGGTGACACGAGCTGTTATAGCAGACAACAAAAGCTGGAGAAAGCACAACATGTCAGTAAGTTTTTTTACTGTTTTTTTTTTCAAGTCAATGTACTGTAATACAACCTGCATCACAGACTTAATGAGGACCATGTCATGCATCTGAAATTGCTGTTGATGCTGCTTTTTTTATTCAGACACAGAAAGTGGAACCCTGCATTTTTCAAAGGGCCTTATACTGTATGTTCAGATATTTCAGATGATCCCACAAGAACTTAGGGGAAACAACGACTATGCTATAGGTAAAACTTTGATAAAAGGACCACAGATTGTGTTAATCATATCTAAATCACAGGAAAAACAACATCTCAAGCATTACCTCTGTGATTTGAAGACATTAATGTCAGTGATGATGTTGATTGGGTAATGATTACTAATATCTGCAAATGAATGCACATTCCTACTGACATCATTTTTTTAATATGATCCATGCAGTGCATTGAAGAGTACTTTTATTAAACAAAGTCTCAGCTTACCTTAATTTAGTTTATTATTATTAACTTCATATTAAATTTCAATAATGTTATTGTTTCCCTCATGGCTGGTATTAAAACTACATTGTCCATTTTACTGTGGAAAACACGTACAGTACAGTGCATAGTTATTAAATACAAGAAATATAGAGCTTGCATGACTAAACAAACAAGCTTTGTTGAAGAGAACAAATTAACCCAGAGTAGTAACATAAAACTTTGTCTTTTAAGTGAAGTGCACTCTCTTTCTGCTACTTTAGTCAGGGTGTATAATATAGGGCACACTGACATTTACAGTATGTGTTGCAATGCAATGTGGCATGGTGGGAAACTGTCTCAAAACATTGATTGGGAACTAAATCCTTTGGTTACTCTAAACAAAGAATGACTGGGGCTCAATAAATGTTTTCCTTTCCGTTTTTAAAATAAAGGCCCAGTGTATTTTTTATGTAATAAATGAAAAACAGATCAGAGATTTTGAAAGCTGTCTTCCTGCCTTTTTTAACACTGTTAATAACGTAGAGTAGAATTACGTTAGTTTATTTTCACCAAATACAGAGTGAGAACTGTCTGTGTCTTCCATCATTGTTAAACCAACATGTCAATGATACTAAAATAATATTTCATTGATGATGCAAATTAACAAGTAATAGGTTTATTCCATGCTGAAAAGAGAAGAAAGCACAATGTTTCGGCTGTGAAGCCTTCTTCAGGTGGTCTTTACTGATGATACTGAATGAACAGTTGCTCAAAATTTAAAAGGCCTAATGATTTTTTTTTTCTCAAATGTTTTCAGATCCCATGCTGCTATTTTGAACTTTCCTCTTCTTGGAACTCATAGAAAATGCTCATCATAATGAACAATTATCATGAATATCCCTCTCTGATACAGATTTGTCTTCTACATAGTAAATTTGTTTCTACTCTTAGATCAAGGCCTTAAGTTGAACACAATTCCAATCAGTGGTGAGCAGTCCAAGTCTTCAAGGAGAAGATTAAGGTACCAACCTAATTACTTTTAAATAAAGTTGACGAGGAGCTAAAAAACCTGTAGGTATCTGAGAGAATGGCAGACAAGAATATTTTTAAATACAAAACGAAGAAAACTCTGCTCTCTGATGCACTGGCATCCCATTTAATGTGTAGTCCCTATGCCTATGAGATATGCTTTGCTGCAGCCTTTACCTAGGATAAGCAAATGTCCAAAATGGATGGATAAAAATAGAAGTCTGCAAAATGAAAAAATCAAACAGATCTAACAACAGAGGGACAGTAATAACGGACAGATGTTTGTGATCTAGTCTATTAATGAGTCCATAAGAAGAGGCAATTTTGTATAATTTTTACAGCCATCAATATGTCAGGCTTATATTTTTTATCATTGTTGACCCAAAATGTTCATTGCCATCAGTTAATAAGAAACTACAAAGTTAAAGGATGGCTGACAGTGACTTATCAGTTCAATTAAAAAACACCAAACCAATGTTTGATCTATGTTGAATTCTGTTTTGTCTCATGGACATCTCAGATCTGTGTGATGTATTTTCCCATTTTTGTGATTTAGATTAGAATCATTTAAATTTCCTTTGGTCACCTGAGGATTTATTTCTCTCCCACTGCGCAGAATAAAGTTATGAATTCCTCTGAAAAAACTATGACACTCTTTATAGATTTACCTTTTATCTTCCAAGTCCTGAATGAAAATACATTGTTATATAAAGAGTATATGCTAATGCAATGCTAATGTAGTGCTACAGTATTTTATGTGGGATATGCAGATGTAGAGTGAGTTATTTTTAAATACAGATGGGATAAAATTATATTTTAGCCTGTTACTTACCAAGTAAACAGGGAAACAAGTATTCACATTCTATGAAACTGTTTTTTAAAATACCTTACTATATACATTATTGCCAGGTTATTTAGTATCTAACAATCTATTTATCTATATTAGAAGGGACATGCTTCTCGACTAGTATTATTAAGAGAATGCATTCACAATGCATTATGTGCATGGCTACGTTAGCTCCACAAGGGCTAAAAGGCATAAAAAAGGCTAAGGCTAAGTAATACCCATACCCTTAATACTATACAACCATTTTAGTGCAGTATGTATCCATATTTATTAGCTCTTTTTTTCTAGAACATGTAAAATTTTCTAGAAATTTTCCTTTCAATTGAAGCTGCAGTGAGCACCACTCTCAGTTTTGTTGACATTATGATATTTCCCTTGGACCCAATTGCTGATTGCTGATCGCTGATCAGAGAAATTTCATAAGTCCAGATCCACTTCTGTGCAGTCTCAATTTCTAAACTTTTGTTTGTGCTTGGCTTTAGACATAGTAATGCAGCCTAATGTACAGAAACTCAGGAATGCATGGGATATTGTGTAAATAAATAGGATCCAAAAAGCACTGTATCTATAGATCACAAATAGGACATTTTATAACAAAACATTTGTTTGTACAACATGTTCATGGTTCCATATCTTTTTCAACATGGGAACAAACACTACTGTATGTACCTACTGTAGTTAAATACCGACAGACAGCAGTATATCACTATTTGTGGCCAATAGTTAGAGGCCAGACTATACTTATAACAGTTACACTTTTTTTAGCCTTCTGTCAAGATCCCTAGTCCAATGACTTCTGTTCTGTCTGCATTTCCACTCACCTCTCTTGTCTTAAATGTTGTCATCAGCCTTATGATTGAAAAAGAAAAAAGAACACTGATATTGTTACAGCTACTGTGTCAACATTTTCAGTTCTCTGGGGTTCAAAGCAAGTAGAAACAATGGATGAAATGTTGGCCAAGCTGTAGTGGATCTAAGAGAGACATGGCTCAAAAAATAAAGTATTTTTCATTAGTTAATTAAGTTCTTTGTAAATCATTAAAAGTCAATCAGCTGTCCAGGAATGGAGGATAAAGGACAGATAGGCTGACGCAGAACCAGAGAAGAAGAAGGAGTTGAAAACAGGCAGAAGGAAGAGACCAAGAGAGGACAAGAAATGTGGCAGTCAACCTTAAAGATGAGATTCTAGCAAAGTATTGGATTATTACATAGCTTCTGTTATTTTATTAAATCTGATTTCCCTTAAAAGGTATTTCCACAGACACAAATGCTCTCTCCTGCTCAGTGCATATATTTTTAGAATAGGGAGATAGATTCTCAGATACTTTGGAACATCCAGATTTAAAAGAAAGGAGATTTAGCTCTGGAGTGTATCTGCAGCACCATTATAATCCTTTCAAGTTTTGTCTCTTTGTGTTAACAACTCTAGAAAAGCTACAACTTTTCCTATTAATCTGTATTGCATCTTGTGTATTTCATCACATTTATAAAAATGCTGAAAAGTCATTCTGGGCATAGTACATAACAGAACAGCTGCTAAAATTCTCCCAGCACAGACTACATCTGAGAGTAAACATTTAGTCATGTTTTTTTAAGTCTTTTTAATGTGTGTTCATAGGCCATAAAGGTGAAAAAACACCAAAGCAATTATAAATTAAAAAACAAAGTCCAAACAACCAAACAGATGTTGTTATAAAATGATCTGCTCCATAAAACAGATCACATCAAAGTTAAAACCATTAATTAAACATCAAGCCTGCGTTTTCTTTGTTCTCTTTATAGATCAAAATTGTAGGACTTCATGATTCAAATCACTGATTTGAGAATTATCTGAATTACATCCCCAGCATGCATTCCCTACTGCCTCTTCAGAAAATAAGCTAAAGGTACCGAGAAAGGGCGGCTGTACCACACCTGTCTGAAGTGGCTACAAATACACGGAAGTCTTTCCTCATTCACAGGCACCTAAAAATATATTCCAATATTCTATAAAAAATATTTTTAGATTATGAGTGTTTTGTTAAGTCTGGGTATAGCAATTCAACATTTTAGTTGCATTTCTTTTCCTGTGCAAACTTTTACTTTACTGAAAAAGGTGGCTTTTATAAATTAAGACTCTTGGGCAGAAGTACCCTTCCTTTATATTCATGTCATGTCATGGTTAATGGTAAGGCAGTTAACTACAGTGCCTATAGAATATCTATGCACCCTTTCCAAAGTTACACCTTTTGCGGCTGGAAATCCTGAAATCAAGACACATTAAAATTATAATTTATTTAACATTTATTTACACATTGGAACACACAAGCTCCAAGTGGAAAAAAAAATATTTACAGACGAAAACCTAGGAAAAATGGGTTGGATAAGTATTGTATATACACCCCAGAATTAGAATTTGGTAGAAGAACTTATTGCTTGAATTACAGTCATACTGTGATTCTATTTGGATAGGTCTGTACCAGCCATCTAAAATGTGCATCAAAAATCGTGCCTGCGGAAAGCAAGCTTTGGTATACTACAGCCCTGTTCAACATGCTGCTAATAGATAGATAGGTAGTACTTGTGTTGCATTACATGTTTCTAAAATTATTATTGTTTATTTCTTAGTCTAATAATCATATTCCTTCAAATATAACATCTTATAGTTTATATTTTATGTTATATAAATATGTAGAACACATAGCCCAGCTACCATTTTAAAATGTAATGTGGCTGTACATTTTTTATGAAAAGGGGATTCTATGCTCTCTCATGTGACCACTATGTATGGTACTTCGAAGGACATTACTGTAACATTCATGTACTGGAAACCTACTTCTTTATTTCCACGTACTATGGAATCATGTAACTAAAGGGAAATTTTGATGAAAATAAAAATAATATATAATTACACTTCTGAATGTTAAGTTAAAAAAAGAGGAATATTAGAAAATATTACTCTTTTTGTGTAACACAAACCAAACAAAATAGATATAAATAAAATATTATTTATTTAAGACAAATTAATTTCTAAGTAATAGTTGACATGAGGCTATCACAGTTAACATGAGAGTAACATACTTGACAACAATAATAATTTATTTCAAATTAATTACAATTAATTAATATGAATGACACAAACGTAATGAAATGCAGTTTAAATCAACACTGCAACTACATTTTTTTAATTATTTATTATTTTTTATACAGTAAATCCTCGATTTAACGGACCGCAATTTAAAGGATTTTGGATTTAACAGACAAAATTCTACGGTTTATATGTCAGTACTTCCCCGTTATCTTCCGGTTGATATGTCAGTACTTCGGTACTCCGGTACTTCCACGTAATAGTCTGATTGATATGTCGGTATATATGTACTTTGTCAATCGAGCTGCGAATGTAGATTGTATCAAGTATATACATCATTCTATTGCAAATTAAATTTGTGTTGTGCTGTATTTCATTTTTTTTTAAATTAATACACCATGGACACACACAACAAAAAAAGGACAAAGTTGAGTGTAAATATATAGCGAAATTTGTCATTTGTAACATAAATACGGGTGGTGTTGTGCTTCAAAATATATGATTTGTTATTTAAGAACAGCTGAACTATAGTTTCATTTTTATAATGTATATATTATATATATTATGAATATATAAATATAAATATCTATATATATATATATTTAATTACATTTTTATAATTTAAATGTCCTTTATAATATATTATTGCTATAAAGCATCACGGTTTAATGAAAGTTGCTGCCACTGTGTGCCGGTTGCATAGTCCATCACTCTGTTCTCCTCCCCACTGATACAGTAGGTGGTGTGTGGTGAGACGCACTATGGCTGCCATTGCATCATCCAGATAGATGCTGCACATTTGTGGTGGTGAAGGGGAATCCCCACAACCTGTAAAACACTTTGAGTAGAGTGTCCAGAAAAGCACTACATAAATGTAAGGAATTATTATTATTTTTATTGGGTTTCACTTCCTTCAATTATAACATTACTTATCTTAATTATTTGTGGTTGTGTATATAATTCTTGGTTTTTTTTTCTTTCATTTAGCCCGTGGCACTAAATACATGAACTAAGAAACTACATTTCCCACTCTCCCTCACATTCAGTTGTCTCACCAAAGTGACGCACCATTGCAGTGATAATGTGTAATTATTGTATGTGGAAAGAAAAGTTCTTTATGCTATAATTTTTAAAATTTTTAATTATCAGTATTTTCTTTTGGTTTAATTCTGAGGGTGAATGCCATTGCATGACTTTTATATGACAGTATTCCTGTGTTCCCAAACCTCCATTCTGTCAAAGACACAGTTGCAGTATGGAATTTTTTTTTAATATGGCTCCTTGCGTCTAAAACCCCCGTTTGAAAGTAATAGTCATTACACGAATGTAATGAAACATAATTATCATAATCACTTATGCAACCCATGTTTTTGGGTTTTAATTTGTAATTACTTTTCAAAATGCTGAAGTGTTTGTCTTTTATTTGGAGGTTGTATGTTATAATTTATAAATAAAGGTGAAATAAATTCTTTAATATGTCTTAATTTCGAGATGTTAAGGTCATAAAATAAGTTACTTTGTAAAAGATATGTAGACTTTCTATAGGTACTGCATATTTCTCCTTCCTACTGATAGTCCTTCCTTAAAGTTATTAATGATCTAAAATGAATTCCTGTTATTAGTTGTAAGTAAATACCTAATGTTTTTCTATTTAACAAAGGAAAACTTTTTTTAACATTGCTATATTTTTTGTTTTATTAAAAAAAAATCTTTAGAAGTTCACACTACAAATTTCTAGAAGCCCTTAGTCTGTCATTATGATTTGAGATTATTGATTGTCCACTACCTTTGCCCTTTCATACTGTGTATTAATAAATCAAGAAGTAACCAGCAATCCCTGCTGAGGAGAGCTGTGCCTTTTCACTGTGTCATAAATATTTATATTTTATATGATGCAGAAACTTGCTCAATTATCTGTGTTTATTAAAAAGGGTGGGCCTTTCTTTGGTACTTCACACAGATCAGGGAAAATGCTGAGCTGCCTCAAAGGCATCAGATTTTTTTAGAGGAATTTAGAAGCTGATTGTAAGGTAGTGTAATGAAAACTGTAGCATCCTGTGTTACAAAGTTAAGTATCAAATACTTAAGACTGAGTCGCATTTAGTTACTTCAGAACATTTGTTTTTCCTCTTCCTTTGTTTGCCCATTGACTCTAGTGTATTTGATAATGCAGCATTTTTCATGGATGGAATACCTATGTGAGTTCTGTCTGGATTCTCTTTTCCTTTGTGAAAGCAGGAGAAGTAAAAAACACAGGATTTCTGTGTGGGTGTGTGAGTACCAACTAACTTTTTAATTAAACTTGCTTAAAATTGAAACTGTAATTATTTAACAGAATAAAATACTGAATGTGCTTATTAGCTCAAGTCCATTGTTCTTTCAATTTCACTGAAAAACATGCGCACACACAGTATCTTAAAACAATTCTGAAGACCCTACAAACAGTCTTAGAAATGTAGACTGGGAGGTGTCAATTAATGCCTTCATTAAAAGACGGCTGTTTTGTTCAAACAGTTGCATCATGAAAATATATATAATAATAATATCTTTAATTTTACATTGCAACTTACGAGGTACATCATCCTAAGTCATACACTGTGGAACAATACAATTTGGTACATTCACAAATGGGCAGGAACACACTCCCATTGACAGAGACAGCAAGGAGTACAGGCAGGGTACTGTAACAGCTCAGTGTTACCATCATTTATACCCATGTTAACTCATGGACACCAGTGATATTATTCATAGTGTGTTGTGGGAACCTATTCTCCATGTAAAGGTACTCATGCAGATTGAGCACTATGAACCAGACAGCTTTAGGTCAAGCCTGAGTTTTGTCATCACCTGACTGTGACTGAGTTCTCACACTGACGGCTCACTAAGTGCCATCAAGGTTGGGTTAAGAAAACAGTTCTCTTGGTTTTCAATATAACAGCAACTTTTGTGAATTGCCAGGCTCCTTTAAGCTTCTCTGTACCTCTGCCTAGTATAAACACTCCTGCTAAGTGCTGCATGCTAAATAACAAATGATTCTGCAGGGGGGTATTTCAGAATATCTTGTCTACATTGAATAATTCTCATTTTGTTACCTCAAATGTTACAATACCTGTTTAAACCAGAACAGAACTTATGTAAAAATGGAATTTTAAAAACATTATTACTGATACAGTAGGTTGAATAGGCTGTTTGAAACCTTTACTTTCTTTTCTTATCTACTGCTTAGAGATTTATACATTCAAGCTGTTCAATTCGCTGTTGTAATTTTTACAAACTTTACACCCTTCAATTAATTTTAGAAAGATGAAAATGGACAATACAAAATCACTTAATACAGATTCCACTAGTAACCTAAAACTGAAGTATTACCCAGTACAGGTGGATTCTTTTAATTAATCTTTAATTGTTGCAGCATGTGTTTGATATCAGTCATTATGGCTGATCACAGTAATAATATTGTCACTCATAATGGTAACAAGGAAAATTGCCTTGCTGCTACAGTTTGATGGCATCTTTCAAGCCTTCATAAAATAATGATAATGTTACTGTATATCAATGATATCTTCTAATTTATTGTCTCTTTCAGAACAACTGAAATCCTAAAAAAGAAATTCAGGGGTGGCACATTAATGTGGTGGCCAGCAATACTGAGTTCAGATGTGCGTTGAGGCCTCTTTCTGTGTAGAACTGCAAGTTCTCCCTGTGTTTACATGGAATTTTGGTCAATGCTCCAGAGAAATGTAGGTTAAGGTTATCTGACTACTCCAAATTGTCCATTCTGGGTGGAGGAGGTACCTGGAGAGAGCTGTTGACAGTACAACTAGAAGTAATTACAGAGATATAGAACTAAATGTTCTGGATGGACTTAGTGATTTCCATCAGTGGTTTTTCTAATATCCTGATGAAATCCAAAGGTTTTGACTCTTTCAGTCATAGTTTTGTTATTCACATTCTCAGAAAGTTTGAATTCCTGTGCATGCTTAAGATCACAGAAAGGCCTCTTAACAAATAACTTTAATAGGCTAAAATTATTGTTCTTTCAGACACCAGGTTATCTGCATGGGACTTTTACCACAGATTTAAAAATTTTAAAATTATGCAGGAAAGCTTATGCTGCCGAATGTATAGACTTGTCTATAGTGCTTTATTAATTTATATTTTTCTGAAAAAATCTCAGTGACGTTGAAACCTTGGCATGGTTTCTGCATTAGCTCTACTATACAGCACAATGTGCAAAACCTGATGCTTTCATCTCTCTTCAAAATGTCACAAAACGTGGGCCTTGGTGCTCTGTATGAAGCTCATTTCTTTCTTCTTGTCTTTATTAACACTATAATAATACTGCTCATGCAGCAGGAATCCCCTTCATTCATATATATGTGTGTGTATGTGAAAGATACACCTTTGTATTCCACAGCAGTTCCGCTATCTTAGGCAAAAATGTCTCATATGCTGAGCATCCTTTGTGCACATCATTTCTCACACTCCCTCCCTCCACTCCATGGAAACTGACCTATGAATATTTTTTCTTTAAGAACAATTGGTGGAATACCATTAGGTTTTGAAGGTCTGTTTATCTTCATCTAGTGACTGCAACACTTTCTACCACATCTATACAAAAATAGTACACTTAATAGTATAGTTTAACATCATATGTTAGTGTTAGCTAAGGCATGTTTGCTTCTTCTTTAGAGAACACCTAAATGAAATATTAATTTAATACATCAGATATTTTCCTCCCATTGTCTTGAAATGTCCCATCATTATTCTCAAGACATTTTAATTAAAGCTTAACTATTCTTTTACAGTTGTAATAATAAACCATATTTTAATTTTTTATTTTAGTTTCCATTGCAATATTGCTTTCTATCTTTCTGTTGGCCTTTTTAATGTTCTTTTTTACTTGTGTTTGGAATTAAATTTATTGTTGATTTTATGACCTTTCTTTAAGTGGATATGTTTTTTATTTATTCATCTAATGTTGTCCACTGCCATCTAGGCTTTGATTAACCTTACTGTTTCCATTCATTTTCTCTCATCCCATAACCATTGTGTCCTGTTCTATGTCTCTTAAGCATTTTCTCATTCCTTTGTAGTCTGCCTTCCTGAAATTGTCAATCTTTGGTCCTTAGTCTCTATCTGTTCTTTATATATATAAAATAATATTATAGTTGATATATATATATGATTATACAGTATATGACTTAGAATTTGATTATATTTGATAACAGTACTCTCATTCTTTCACCTTTGTTTTCCTTACTCCGTCTTAATTGTAGGAAAAGGTATAAGTATTCCCTTATGTTGGACCTCTAATAAACTGAGGTAAAAACAATCATCACCCATGTGTATCATTTCAGTTTCTGCTGCTGACATACCTAATGTTTTTTTTTGTTCCAGTCTGCAGAACTTAATAATTTCAATGAAAACAGCTCTTCCACTATATACACTAAACATAGGAAGAGATAAGTTCCTAACTTCATTATACAGAATTGAATAATCATTTAAATCTTAATTTGGTGGTCTATAGGATACCACTTACACAATGACTTTCGATGACTTTATGTTTTTTTATAAGTATGTCCCATATAGTTTGTAATGTCCTTGATTCATTTACTTTAACTTCATGTGACTAAATTCTATTTATATTACAAACTATTACACCTTCTCTTTTGATTGAAGATTCCATTAACATTGTATTCTTTACCATCATTCTCTGTTGGATACTTCTGTGATTCCAGTTACTGTACACCTTATTCACCAGCTAAGTGCATTTTGTTTATTACACTCCTAGAATTTATGCACTTATTGTAATTAACTAGACCTTTGATAGTTTGTGTTCCCCTTGGATTATTTTTTATTCTGTTCTCTGAAGAAGACAGAAGTACAAAAAATGAATTGCCCCACGATAATACAACAGCAAACATAAGTAGTAGGTCCAAATATATTCTAAGATACACGAGCAAACAACTGACTAGCTGAAAGAAAGATATTGCCAGATTTCTGCACAGCTCCCATGAGTCTTCTGTGCTATACTGTGAAAGCATAATAATCCAGGAGAAACAGGAATAAACTTCTATCATGCCAAGGTGTTGATCTAATTTGATGACTGTCTGAAGGATGAACTATCAATCAGTATAGAGAAAAAATAAGATAAAAGGTAAGTATAGGTTCAAGGTAAGAGCTCTATCCCACTGTTCACCACAATCATCAATGACAAGGAGTCTGGTGGTAACGAGTGAGGACAACCATTTTGTTAGAAATTATTGAAAAATCTTATAGAATCACCTTTTTTGGTGCCCTCTGGCATTCGAAAAATATTCCAGTTAGAGTGGCAGCTTCTTTTTTCCAATTCAGCCTAACAAGATTTCAGCTGGCATAATCTCCTCTCTGATGTTGTCATAGTTCTGGCACTTCACCACTTTCAGAATATCCACCTGCTAACTATATTTGTTGATAGAAAACAGAGCAGATGCAATCTTCTTCTCTAACTGTTGAAAGCAAGCCTCGATGGTCTCCAGTGTAGTGCAGACAGCTTTAACATCACTGAAGAGGTA
The DNA here is from genome assembly GCF_055471065.1 of Atractosteus spatula. Lineage (NCBI taxonomy): Eukaryota > Metazoa > Chordata > Actinopteri > Semionotiformes > Lepisosteidae > Atractosteus > Atractosteus spatula. The sequence continues at coordinate 41,708,096 of NC_142711.1, forward strand.
TGTTTTCGAAGAGTCCCTGAGGCAATCTATAATAAAGTCCATCAATGCGCATAGCTGTGCTTCAGAGAGTCATGATATTTTCTCTGGTGAGTCATTGCAGGGGAAATGCAGTGTCTGCAGTTGTGGTCTGAGAGGTATAAAGCTTCTTCGTGACTTTCTCACTCTTGGCTTTGTTGGGAAACACATATTTTGATTGTAAATTTGTACAAAGGAGTCTTCAAAAGAAGATGGGTAGACGTCAGTGGAGTAACTGAAATACCTTATGAATCATTTGGAAGGAGTTAAAATTCCAGTAAACCATTTGGCATCTTCTTCCAACTTTAATGCTTTGGGCTAAGTAGTGCACAATCAGATGTAATGTAGATTCTTTACTATATTCCTATAAAAAAACATATCTAGTCTGAGTAAAGGTCATCACTTTTAGCTCTTCATTAAAACATTGTGTTATGAGAATTTCAGTTTATCCATCCCTTTGTCTGTTTCTCCACTAGAAATCAAAAGACTCACTGTGCTGGAATATTTTAATGAATGGCCTCATCTTATTTGTAACCTTTATTATGTTCTTATGAATTGGTTATGTCACATCCTCTTCTATAGAATTGCTGAAACCCTCAGAGCAAAGTGCCTATGATTTTTAAAGGTCATCTTTTATTTCACATTTTGTCTTGTGGAAATTCTCAAGGCACACAATAAAATAAAATAAAAGCAGATGATTTTAAAGTTTTTTTTCATTTTTGTTTTACTTAAATCACAGTTCCATTCTTGTATGTTCAATGGGAAGCAAAATTCAAACCTTATAATGCATTCAATTTTTACACAAGTAAACAAAGGCAGCAAATCATGCCATTGTTGCATTTTTTATGGACTAATTTGATTTTAATCTATTTTTCTAAAACCACAGCATGATGTCTGCAAGCTTTATCCTTCAGTGTGATTAATCAATTCACAATAAAAATAGCAAACTTTTGATTCAAGGTTTCCACACACATTCACACACATTTCCTCTACACACTTTTTTTAATTGGAGTATATTTGTAATCACAGATAATAACAGAGCATATTATTTTAATTTATTATAATTTATTTTATTCTTTCTGTATAAACACCAACAGTAACCAAAGACTCCTCGTTTCCAGTGCCTGTTTTCTACTTAAAAACACTAATACTCTGCTTGTTAATAAGGCAAGCAATTTTCATTTCATATTACAACTTTGCCTCATCAGTCCTTTAGTATCTTACAGGTGTAGGCATCCTCTCACGAGGCACCAGTAAATGTAGGGGTTTTATGCTTAACTGGGACAATTATTAATTGTAGCAGTAAGTCACAAAATGATTCTTTGATGGCTATTAGAATCAACCTTGCGGGATAACTCAAACAACGCACACACACGGATACTATTACATGAGAATACATTTATTAATGCATAAAATGTGCATATAAACATAACAGATCTTATCGTGAGGGTTAGCAGAATACAAAAGGTATATATTCAACCATATTGTATATAGAGTTATAGAGTTATATAGAGTTACAAATACCAAGAGGGACATACATTCAGTATATCATTAATTTAGACCGTTTCGTAAATGAACTTGGATTACAACTTCTACACTAGATACTCAAAAGCAAGTACATCACTCATAGGAATTAAATTGATATCAACTCAGGTTGAGGTAACAATTGAATTCTCGAGCTGTAATGCAGAATGTTGAATACTCATCCAATCTGTGGGGATTCAGATCTCCTGCGGGCACAAAGACACAGTGGCAGGCTGTTGCTGTGTCCAATCTGCGCTCTCTGGCTCGGTGCCAGGCAAAGGAAGAAGAGATTTCTGCTGCGATGCGCTGCTGATGCTCTCTGAAGACCGGCTAGTTAGTTTTGGCTGAAACTAGCAGAGTTGTGCACAGGAGAAAAGTGACTGCGGGTCCAAGCAGGTCACACTCTTTAGACAGGAAGAAGACTGGTTCGTTCCTGATGTAGCTCTAGTCCGGAATACTTAGATTCAGCTGTCCACAGTTTTTACCGTACTTCACTTGTTGATCAGGTGAGCTTTCGCAGTGGGTTCACGAGGCTTGCTGCTGGGCTAACCTCGGGTGGATCCTTTGGTTACACGCTGGCAACCTCCGTTCTCGACTCTTAGAACAAAGTAAAGTTCTGATACTCTGACACACTGGCCGTTACATGGCTGTCTGAGCTGAGTCTTAGAATGTCCAGGAGGCGCTGAGTCGATAATGTCCAGGAGGCATCCTGAGTCTGAGAATGTCCAGGAGGCCATTTTTTACCTGGAGGAACTACGGTCTTTTATTGGTTGAAAGTTTCATGGGCATTCGAGACCCACATGGGGTTAACCTGCCCTACCAGTTCCTGATTGGCTGATGATGAGTAACAATGCACTCTGACCTTAGAGTTGTAAAACAACTTGGGATGAGAGTCTCCCAGACAGTAAGGCGCCAGAGATTCGGGTTCCATTTATTCGGGTTGCTGGAGAATCTTAGCATTGGGAGTTGTTCCTTATCAGGACACTCTATCAGCTAGAAAAACACCTTAGATGTGGACCAAATGGAATGGCCTCTCTGTATCAGGCACCACTTGAGATGAGGGAGAGAGAGACTGGCAAGGGAGCAGCAAACTTAATTCCTGTATTTTTAATAAGCCTTGCCGCTACACAGGGAACACAAATCACCTGTCTCATAACCTATTTTATTTGGACTGCATTTTATTGATCTGCCACAAGACCTTGGCTTAGCATACATAAAGTTATCCAAAGTGGTAGTTCTATTCTGTTTTATAGAATACCCACCAACTGTAGGGATATCGCTATCATCACAGCAGAGTGTTGAGCGTAATGAGCACACTAACACCACAGCCAGACCAGAAAGAGTGTAATGCTCTAATTCCATGTCCTCTGAGGGCATATAGCACTGTCACACCTCATTTTCCTACTCTTTCATTTTCTCACACACTTAAGTGACTATGCTCTGTCTAACAATCTAAGCTAGCTGTGCCCCTAACTTTTAATTGATCTGTTTCTGTCTTTTAGCAGAACTACTCTTTTCCTTTGGGGATATGTTCAATTTCTGTTCTTCCTCCCAATAGATTTTCTTTTGTTCCAAGTTGGCTGCCATCATGGACTTTTGTATGCAAAGCTATTACTGTGGTTCTCTACATCTATAAATTTTGACCCTGTTTGATGTTACAATTCTAGTTTTACAGGGGTGTCTCTTTACACAGAAATGGTGTGAAAGAATTGACATTGTGAACCTTGTGTACACACTTCCTCTAAACCCCTCCATGTTTTGGAACTACGTGGTTTCCCTGAAACTGTGCCTAATGTGGTTCCATGAATCTCAAAAAGAACATTTCTGAATATAGTAATGTGGGCTTTGAAATTATCTTATTGAAGAAAAGGATTGCAGGTTTCAAGAGAAGTGGAGAAATCCATATTTCTTTGTCAGATTAAGTGCAAAGCCAAAATGTTTAATTTCTGTGCAACAAGTAGCTGTTGACAAAAAGCAATATCAATAGTTGCAGGAGTTAATTTATTGCTGTTTTTTAATATTCATACTGTATATTGTTCTGTAATAGAACAGTATTGCATTGCATTGTTCAGCATTGCATTTTCAGAGTTCACTTTTTGTCGCACAATGTCCCTTTAACCTTGGCTTTTGCTGATTCTCCATTCCAGTTAAAACAGTTAATTACAAAAGAAGGTAAGCTGCTTCTCACTCTCATTTCATTTCATATGTTGAGTGTCTTACCAGTCTTATCAGGTTCTCAAAGAAGTATCTGAATGATGCTGATCACTAATTCCAGAGAAAGTGTAACTTTATTCGAAGGATGGCACCTTGTTACAGTATAGTGTCCCCACCACTATACTGGGGCATTAAGACCCACACAGACCGCAGGATGAGCGCCACCTTCCGGCCCCTCTAATACTGTACTTCTTCCTGTAGCAACCTTAGAATTTTTCCCAAGAGGTCTCCCATCCAGGTACTGCCCAGGCTCACACCTGCTAAGCTTCAGTGGGCTGCCCCTTGTGAGTTGCAGGGTGATATGGCTGCGCATTGATTGTTGTCAGTTGTTCAGCAATCTGTCCCACAATATTCTTTGCAAAAGAACATTTCAGTCCTGGAGTTTAGTAACTGATGTAATAGTTGTACATATTGTCCCTTCATAATTCCTAAAAGCAATAATCATGCCAATACCCAAAAAGCCCTGTCCCTCAGATAACAATGACTACAGACCGGTAGCACTGACGTCTGTTGTGATGAAATGCTTTGAAAGGAATATGGTATCCATGCTGTGCTCAGAAGTGAACACTGTACTGGATCCATATCTGTTTGCATATAAACACCAATGGGGCACCGATGATGCAATTAACAGCATTATGCATCTTGTTCTAAAACACCTAGAGGACCCCAATGCCTATGCTCGGATGCTGTTTGTGGACTTCAGTTCTGCATTTAATACGCTGCAGCCCCATCTATTGATAAGCAAGTTGAAGCAAATGTCCTTTAACTATAACATTATAAAATGGTACTGTACCATTCATTTTTAACAAATCATACAGGGTATGTCAGGGTCAACAAAACTCTTTCAGAGTCACCAGTTATTAGCACAGGTGCCCCTCAGGGCTGTGTGAGCTCTCCAGTTCTGTTCATACTTTATACAAATGATTGTATGCTGGTCTACTAGGTTGAGAGTGTTTGTTCCAAAGATCAGCAGCACTTATATTTCCTGCGAAAACTTTTGATGATTGTGATTGTGGACTATAGGAAACACCAGGGAGGAGATCACACACCTATTTACATCAATGGGACTTCAGTGGAAAGGGTCAGCAGTCTTAGGTTCCTGGGAGTTAACATCACAGAGGACTTAACCTGGACCCACCACACCAACATAGTGGTCAAAACAACACAGCAGCGCCTATTCTTTCTCCACAGTTTAAATACGTTTGGCATGCCATCACATATCCAGGACAACTTCTACAGTGCACTATTAAAAGCATCCTGATTTGCTGCATCACTGCCTGGTATGGGAACTGCTCCACCCGGGATTGCAAAGTACTGCAGAGAGTGGTGAAGTCAGCAAAGCTCATTACTGGCTGTGAGCTACTGTACCAAACATCCAGGATATCTACGCAGCTACATGTCTTAAGATATCCAGGTCCATTCTCAAGGACCCCAGTCATCCAAGTCACAAACTGTTTTCTCTCCTACCATCCAGTAAATGGTACTGAAGCATTCAGTCAAAGTCAAACAGATTGCGAAACAGCTTCTACCTCCAGGCAATAAGACTGCTAAATAGCCAACCTGCAGCTCCTTTAGCAAATCACCCGTAATGGCTACATGGACATACAGTACAGTTTTCATTGTATTCATTATACTGCACTACTTGGACATAATATATTGCACACACCCTGGACACATAGCAGCTCTATTCATATTGAGTATTGTCTGAATTTATTTTATTCAATTTCTATTTTACTATTATCTATTATTATGTAATCTTCTTTTGTAACTTTAATTTTGTGATTTTTACCCCTGGTGAGCTCGTAGAAAAGACATTTCATTGCCAGCAACTACTGCTGCATGCTGTATTGTTGTGCATTTGATAAATAAACTTTGATTGATTGATTGAACTAAGAGTGTTTGGGGTTCAACAGGAAGTAATGCTACTCTTTTACCATGCTGTAATCTAGAGCATTATTAGATATGGTATTTCAGTGTTGTTTTGTAATCTATCAGTTCATTTTAAATTGCAAATTACCTGCTTCATCCAGACAGCTTTGAAGGTCATGGGAGTAAAACAGCACCCCTCCCTGCAGACAATCTTTGAAAAATCAATAATCAAACATGCAGTAAAAATTATATCGGATCCTTTCCACATCCTCAACTCTGAATATAAACTTCTTCCTTCTGGCAAACGTTTGAGGGTTCCCAAATGTAAGTCAAACAGATACAAACATTCCTTTGTTCCACTATCCATTAAAGCTGTCAACCCAAATGTCAAGGATAAACACAATTTTGACTCTTACAACACACTTGAGTGCAATATGTTTTGTGATGTGTTATAAATGTTACATGCTGCTATGTGTTATACTGTATAAGTGCAATATAATGATGTGCAATGTTTTTCCTATTTTTTGTAACAGAATAATGTGCAATGTTTTTCTTTTCTTCTCCTTTTTTTGCATTCTATTTAAATCTACAGGAGTGTTGGGTGTCCATAAAAGATTTCCCTCAGGGGACAATAAAAAATCTTATCTTTAAAAAATTTTATTTTATCTTCAACAGGACAAAGAATTTAAGTAATAATAATAATTCCTTACACTTATATAACACTTTTCTGGACACTCCACTCAAAGACCTATGGGTAATGCGGACTCGCCTCCACCACCAATGTGCAGCAACACCTGGCTGATGCGACGGCATCCATAGTGTGCACAGTACACTCACCACACACCAGCTATCAGTGGGAAGGAGAACAGAGTGACGAAGCCAATTCATTGGACTACACTTTGGCCATTTATACTTTCATTAATGCCAGTGATGGCTTTGCTTACATTTTAATTAATAAAAAATGAAGCTAAATTATAATAATGTCTACAATGAATAAATTAACAGACACATTTTACCATTTACAGTGAACCTTGCTTAAAAATCTATATCGCTGGTATGAAAGCTGTCTGATTTATTACATCAGACCAAAATCCTGAAATTTCATAGAACATTTCTTACATATACACTCCAAACTCAGCAACATGGATTGTGAAACATTTTGAAAATTCTTTAAGATTTTGGAAATAACTGAAAGTTGTAGTCTTGATGCCCCTAGAGAAAATGACAAGTTTTGCAAGATATGCTTTACACATTTCGAAAAAGCAGACAGAGGCCGAGTTCATTCATTCTCATGGTAATATCTGCTAGAAACATTTGTTTTGCAATCTATTTTTCATTGTACAGTTCAGAATAAAACATACAGTACAAACAGCACTGTCTTTACAGTAGGTTGAACAAGTCCATTTTCATTTACATAAAAAGTGTTTAATAAGTAAACTAACTTTGCTTTCTTAGCAACAGCTATTTTATCCAAAATGATTGACTTTACACTTAAGTGTGAAAAATGTTATCATCAGCATGGATTGCAAGCTGTCCTGTGAAAACAATAGGCTAGCCCCGATAAAGATAATGCAGTAAATAAGATGAGATAAGGTTTATTATCCCCTGAGGGAATTTTTTTGTGGACACACAGCACTTCTGTACATTTAAATATAATGCACAGACCCCCCCCCCCCCCAAAAAAAAAAATTGCACATCACTCTTTTGCACATGTACTGTATAACACATAACAACATATAGTAACACATAACAAAATATACTGCACAAAAGTAAACAAACCAAGTGAAATGTTTTTTTTTCTGCTCCAAAGGGCTTACATTGTGTATCATGTTGTAGAGATTAGTTTATTTGTAGCTTATTAAATTTTTATTGCACATGCCCCTTTCAATACACATCCCATTAAAAATTCCTTTGCATGCCATAGGTTGCTGACCCCTGCCTTAATGTATGACAAACACCACCATTGGTGTGATTGTGATTGATCATTGCTGGGAGGCTGACCATTGGTTGGAAAGATATTCTGCAGGAAAACGTTACCTTAGATGCCTCCAATGAGGGATTACACATGGTTTAAAATGGGGAGATGTGGTCACAAATCCTGGATATGCCTATACTCAGATCAATGTGTTCTAGAGAGTCCTTACCGTTTGGCACTTTTGTTCTGCTTCTTTGTTGGACAACATTATACTGTTGTCGTGTGGCAATTTTCAAAGGGGCATGCATTCTCAGATCCTTTATTCCATGGTAGTGCAACTCCTATTATGGGTAAATATGCTTGTCTTTGTCAGAGGGCCTACAGGAAAGAGGTCAATCTCCTTACAACGTGGGGTGATGACAACAACCTCACCCTCAACATCAGCAAAACCAAGGAGCTGATTTTTGATTAAAACCAAGCGAAACCAAGGATCGTTGATTTCAGGAAACTGCAAACCGGACATGCCCCTATCCACATCAACGGGACTGAAGTGGAAAGGGTCAGTAACTTTAAATTCCTTGGCGTCCATATCACTGAGGACCTCACATGGTCTCTCAACGCCACCTGTCTGATCAAGAAAGCGCAACAGTGCCTGTACTTCCTAAGACGGTTGAAGAAGGCTAAGATATGTCCCCAGATCCTCACTAACTTTTACAGATGCACTACAGAAAGCATACTGACAGGCTGCATCACAGTGTGGTATGGCAACTGCAGTGCTGCTGACCGCAAAGCCCTACAGCGGGTGGTGAAAACTGCCCAGTCCATCACTGGGTTGCCCTCCCATCTATCCAGGACATTTATGACAGATGGTGCTTGAGGAAAGCTCTAAGCATCATCAAAGACCCCACACACCCCAGCTACAGGCTGTATGATCCGCTACCATCTGCAAAACGGTACCGGAGCATTCGGGTCCGGATTACCAGACTCAGAAACAGTTTTTACCCCCGCACTACCAAACTATTAAACTCCCAGCCTCTCTCACTCTCACCTCACCTCTCACCTATCTCACAGTGCCTTCTTTCTTACCAAAAACCCAAACCCACATTGAAAATCTACCTCTACCATACATGTCAAAAGCTCACTCCCCATAATTTCTATCCTTTTATTTCATTCTGTTGATGAATGTTTTTGCACATAACCTGTTACCTTTTTGTTGTTTTGCACATTGCCTGTTGTTGTTTTTTGCACATTGCCTGTTGTTGTTTTTGCACATCGCCTGTTGTTGTTTTTTGCACACCGCCTGTTGTCTCTGTCTTTCTTTTGTTATACAATTGCATTGTTGTTATTTTTGTTTCTTTGTACTACTTATGTCTGAGAGCTAGCTAAATAGCATTTCGTTATTTATTAATGATGTAATATTTGAAATATTACATAGATTAAGTATTTTACATCTATGCAATAGATTTCATTTTGTAACATTTTAAAAATAGTGGACAGTTTGTTAACCTTCACTGTCTTCCCACAATAGCCAATATAAATTAAAAAAATGTGAATGTTATGCAAACATACAGTGTTTCATTCATTATGTATTGTTCTTGTCTCAACATCAGCATTGGTTATTTGTTTTTCAAATCATAATGTAAGAAAATCTGAAATGGAATATATGCAAGCAGAGTAAAAGCTCCAAAAAGCATACTATAATACAATAGTACAAAAGGGTGCTGTTAAAGTTATTTCATAACCAGAACAGGCAGATTCCCAAATAGCAAATAATAACAGAAAGGATCATTTGCATTCTGTTGTTTTGAAATTACTTATTATACTTCAAAATATTTCAGATTTTGAGAATTTTTAAGCCAAATTTCTAGTTAAAACCAACAGGGCACATTCTAATTGATGTGACTCATGGATTGAAGTGATTAAGTTTGAACAATATAACTGTGCCTGGTTGTTTTAAACAACATAATATTTTCTAGTGGTTTAAAAAAATCATATTTATCACTCCATTGTGGAATATCTATTGTTTATTTATCCAACCAAGTCTAAGGCTACTGCTAATCTTGGTTCCCAATCCTAACCGTAGAGATATACACACTTGCTGGTTAATGTTCCATCTGAGCTCTTTACCTAATTGAGCCCTTACTGAAGTGAAATACTTTTTATTAGTGGTATATAGACTTTAAATTTCTTATGAAACATAATAGATAAAATTTAATTCATTAGATTAATTAAACACTAAACTATATGATTTATAGCTTGGCTGAAGTGAAAACCAAGTGGTGTGTCGGTCTCAGGCTTGGGAATCCCTTTCTGTAAGTATGAATACTGGTCCCCATAATTGAGCTATTTTTTCCAATTCAAAGGCCCATTAAAAGAGAAATTGAGAGACGATTTGACTTAAGCAGTAATTTACTTCTGAACTCCTTTCCACTGGGGCTGAACAGTGTTGCATTTGTCTGGCAACCATCTGAACATGAAATACCTCTCCTAATGAAGGACTTGAAAAGCAGAAGAAAACATTTTCATTTTTCTCACTATTCTCACTGCTTCACACTATTCTCTTGTAAAATCACATTGCAAGCTGAACTTATTCCCAGACTCATGTAGTGAGATAAAAAGAGTGAAAATTTGAAAGTGTGCTTACCTGCCCCCCTAATACATGCTTTTACCATCATATTTTCTTTTTACTGTTTATACAATTAAAAAGTAGGGTCTGCATTCTAGGAAATCAGAAAAACAGAAGTGTTTGTACATTCAGTTTACAAAGTAAGATTACAGAGTAATTTTTTTGTCTTAAGACAAAGTTGTATAGTCCCCTAATTATCAACAAAGGTGTAATGATTTGTCCAAAACTGAACCTAAATCTCTTTTTAATCATATCAACTGTTAGCTATTATAATATCAAGAATAATTAATCTGTATCTCTTTTAATATTTAATTCATTCAGTCAGTATATGTACAGATGCAGACATCTACTGTAGAATTTGTGTCAAAACTTACGTCGGTGAAAGTAGTCTGAAGTAGCCCTTTCCAGCATACACTCTTTCAGCCCCTCACTAACGCACTTGTGCTGCATTAGATGTTACTGAATCAGTAGCTTCATTTAATCTGTTTCTTATTCTAATTAGATTTACAACAATTGATTAGCAGCTGCCCAGCTCAAGGAAGCATTTCATACTTAAGTTCATCACCATTTGATAATGTACTGTATCATCAAACGAATCAGGTATTGGGATGGGAGGTATCAGGTATTAAATTTAGAAGAAGATATTTTTTTCTTAAAATTCATCATACAGTACAGTATATCTACAATGCGTTGGATTGAATGAACTGGGTCTAACAAAGCAGAAGGTTGTCCTGACCTGGGGCAAGGCATGCACATACTCATACAGATGAGTAAGGAGGTGGAAGGGAGAACAGGCAGAACATACAGTATAAATTCCACACAGACAGTCACCATGTTTGGAAAGAGCTTTCTGTTTGTTTCTATCTTGCTGGCCTAGCTGACATTTTACTGACAAGTAGCTAATTTTCCATTATACAGTACCTTAAAGTGGCATTATAAAGGCAATAACCAGCAATGATTTGAGATTATTGATGTCATGAAAACAAATGAAAGTGTTTATGAATCTTCCTTCAGTCCCTCTTTCCCCCTTTGTGAAATGCTGTTAGAAGATTCCTTTTTGTCTTCTATTTACAATTTGAATTAAGGGCAAACACCTTCAAGTAGAATGCTCATTGTCTCATCAGGTGATCACAGATGGATCTGGTGGTTAATTAATTGTTGTAAAAGTACAGTATACTGTATGCCTGCCCTAATGTTTTAGTTCTTTCTTTTTTTTCTTGATACTCATTGGAAATTGAGAGTGTTGCCACAAAAAGTTTTAAGTATTTGAACCAACTCTGCAGTTATACTGGAGTGACAAAGACATATGTTTTCTGAATTTTAAAAATTATTGCATACTCTTTAATACAGACATGCTAATCTGCCTTTCAATCATGCTGACCTGTATGGTCCCACAGACCTCATTATTTATTTTGGCTAATTGATCTGACATGAGGGAATAAGCACAAAAGGCAAAAAATATTATTTTGGAACAAGTAAAGGTTTATTCCATGCTGAAAAGAGAAGAAAACACAACATTTCAGCTGTGGAGCCTTCTTCAGGTGACAAAAGTACTTCCAAGGGTCACAATGAATTCTTGAGGGTCAGCTGCCCTTTTAGGTGATGAGGAGAGTGCATTAGAATGTCTTGATGGTACAGAGAAGAACAGCCACGAAAAAGAAGAGGGAGGTGACACAGTCCAATTTCACCAGTCTCAGTTTGGACTATATTGGGACTCATCCAAGGAAGGCTCCACAGCCGAAACGCTGTTGCCAGCTTGAGTGACAAGCAGACCCTTCTGCTGAATAGACCATTTGTTCCAGGAGAGGTCACTGGTCATTTCCCTGAGAACTATGCCAGCTATGCGTAAAGACTCCATTTGGCTATGTTATCTTTTGAGACCAGACAACCTGGGATGGATTTAGTAAAATATAAGTAAAACGATACATAGTTAAAATACAAACTTTTAGTGAAAACTTTTAGTTAATTCCCTCACTTTCCTTCTCTTTACAGCACGGAATAAACCTTTACTTGTTCCTTTACAGCCTACACATGCTGATGAAGCTACCTACTTGAATATTTATTTTATGTATTTTGACTTTGTGAGTGGCATTTATTAATTTTACATTTCTACAGTAATTTTACATTTTAATTTTTAAAGGTCTATTTAAAAGAGGACAGGAAGTGTATCCTTCACCAAGTACAGCTAGTAGATTTTAATTTGGTGAGCCAGGCAAATAGATGGACATAAAAACTACATGATCTAATGTCCAACTTTACTAATTGTTAATTGTAACAATACTATTAATTTCATATAGTATCAGTTAGTGCAAAGTAATGTCAAAATTAGTAAGCGTAGTTGTCAATTTAACCCATTAGTGTTTTCCTGAATTAATCTGAGCTGTTTACTGTACATACTAGTGACAAACAATTTCATTAAATAAAATGATTACATTGTTGAGAAAATGTATTTTTACCGCCTTGCTATAACAACTTCAAATGAGATGTATCACAATATTGTATAACACTATAAAATTATATTTTCTAAAAAAACCATAAAATTATAAGTACAGTACTTATGTTTAAATAGTAATAAGATAATAGTAAACAGAGAAATGTATTTTAGATTTTAATTATAAAATCTATTATAGATAGTGGCTTTAAAAACATTGTATTAAAAAGCATGTAAACGTACTTAAAAAAAAGAAAAATAGTTTTTTGAATTGTGATTTGAATGACTGTCACATACTGTACTGTGAGTTGCCTTGTAGCTGATACAAATGCTCAGTTGAAGCTTGAAACATTTATTGTCATTTCATTTTAATGAAACATTTAATGAAAAGTTAAAAAGATGACATCATAACATTTTACTAATCACTTGCAAAACAATTGTATTTGTATGAAGGCAGTATTTAGATGAAGGCAGTCTGCAAGGATGACTATAATAGTTGATGTACAGTATGGATATCTGTGGATATTACATATCAGATTTCTTGAAATGCAGTAAAATTAATATGGTAACATTCACTATGTGCACATGGGTATGCATTCAAATTTTCCCAGTCAATTTTAGTGCCATTTTGGGAGAACTACATTTGGTGAGGTGTCCTATTCTCTTCTTCACAAGGACTAAACAGAAATGTGGCCCAGGTGTCATGGTGACATGTGCACAAAGCTCAATCTACTTGTCCAGTGTTTGTGTTTGTCAATGTGAATGAAGCATTGGAAGGGTTGGAAATAATTTGAGATAAACATAATTTATTTTTCCCTTTCATGTTTAAGGAAAAATACAGACCACCTGTTGTGACCTTGTGGCACAGAGTAATCTTTATTTAACCGGCTTTGGCCCCTGTAGAATGTGTGACATTTTCTGAGGTACTGAACAATCTATGGGATCTGTATTTTGTTAAGGTTTAAATATACATAAAGGTATCTTCTTTTCCCTAACACAACATTTATGACAATGTAGAAGAGTGGTTCATGGTTACTCCTAAGATATAAACAGCACTCAGAAATGTCTGTGCTTCACAAATGAGTGAATGAGAGTACATTGGTGTCTTTATGCCCACATTTCTAAGAGTATCTGTAATAAAATTCAAAACTATACTGAGCTGCACTGTGACATTCCTACAAATGATTTTGTGTTTAGTTTTAGAATGTAGTGCTTCATTTTATAAGTAAAAAGAGAACAAAATATCACACATATACAGATGAAACCTTGAGGTTCTAGGGATAGTTAAGTTTTCTGAATGTTTTCAATTTTATTTTGAGAAAAGATTGTACCTTACATAATACATGGATTGCAATGAAAAAAAAATATTTTTTTTATCCTTTTCTAATGTACCACAAAGGATACAAAACGATGCTAAGCTAAATTTTTAAAGAGTGGAATATCAATACTTGTCAGTACAATTTACTTTCTGAAGTTCAACAGAACAAAAACTTAAATAGTTGCAAATCTGAGGAAGCCTTTCAGCTTATGTAGAGCAGCCCCTTTGGTAGTTAATAGCTAATTGATCTAAGGACCTCATCCAGCTATTTCTTGAAAGACACCAGGGTATTGGCTTCAACAACATGACAGTGTAGCTTTTTAGTAGTATTATGGTTACAGTTCACATCTTGATTGCACTTATCAAGGCCTTATTCAGAAACCCTGAAACAATGGGTAGTATTTAAAGTATTTGTTTAGCTGAAGGTGGACTTAGAGGCAGGTAAACACAGAAAATGAATAGGGTGTGTCTGATTTTTTATCTTCATGGTAAATCATTAAAGTCATAATAAAGGATTCATATCCAACAGTCATAGAGCACTTCATAAAGAAAGAGGGCAGTAAGATAAAAGACAGGAGGTAGGAGGGAGGAAGAAAGAAGAAACAGAGGAGATGGCCCAGAGAGAGGAATGAACATCACCATGACCCTCCTGTTCTTCAAAGCTTGTGCCATTTTAGAGAAGCATGTTCTGACCCTTTTAGGAATATAACTGAATAATTTAAACTACAGAGTGCTTACCGTCATATTTATTTTAGGAAATTCTGAATTTGTAAAAACTTCTCTTCTATTTTGGTGATGCATTTTTAGAATAGGGAGAAGCTGCTGCTTATTTACTGGTATATTTTGTTGTGTTTTTAATCTTTTTTATTCTTCTTTTATATACATGTATTTCTTATGCTTCTTTTGTTTTATTTCAGTGTCATTGTGTTTGGAAAGGTGCTTTATAAATAAACTTAATTTTATTACTCTATCACCAGAGATGTTCTGGGGAATGAAAAAAAACTCACCTGTCTTTGTACCTTGGTACATCTTCATCATGCTATTTTGTAAGAATTTAAATTCCAAGTTTTGAATTAGGGAGTCACTGTCACGATCACAAAACCCTCCTCTTAAGGAGCCCTTCCTCGTTTACTCCAGATTTCCTGCACCTGTCTCCAGTTCCAGCCCCTTTCCTATAAGAGCCAGATGTTCCTGCCAATCTGGGCTCAGCTTTGGAAGATGGACGCCCGGAAGCCCGCCTACCAGCGAGTCCAGGAGGAGTTCGACGGCATAGGCTTCACAACGGCGTCCTGACCATCCAGGTCTGGGGCTGGGAGCGCCTGGTCCCGTTACCCCCCTTTTATTCTCCCGACCCTTTGCCGGATCCCGCTTCGGCTTTTAAGTCTTGTCTGGTCTGTCAGGATGGATCACCTGTCTTTGGACATTGGCTTTCTCAGGATATTCTCACGACTCCCTTTGGACTAATTTGCCTTGGGACACATTCCCCCGAACACCAGCGCTCCTTGGACACACCCCCTGTTCTTCTTCCAGCCCCTATCCTAGTCTTTTCCCCATGTTTTCTCACTCCCCTCTGGATTTTGCTGTCTGCATAGGGTCCTGAAAGACGCTTTGTGACAGTCACAACTACATTCCCAAGAAAGCTATGTGGAATGACCCACCAACCTGACTTATTGGCATAAGGCAATTTGTTAAGCTGATGTTTCCAGGGTTGATCATTATCTGCATGTCTGGGAACTAAAAGCAGTTTCTCAGCAGAGCATAGTATTTAGTTTATGTCTAAAAGTTTTTGAGTATCTCTATTTGTGCTGTTAATAAAAAAAACTGTACTTGTCACAGATAGGTGACCCCTCACACAAGAATTATTCTTGCATTGTACACAACAATTTACCTAGCAATTATAAAGGATGCTAGGACCACTTTGCCCCTGCCAGAGGTTCTGTTTTCCCAAAGTCACCAGAACATGCATAGTCCAGCAACAGACACTGATATACAGTAGTTTTTGCCCCTTTTATTTTCTAAAGATCTAAGCATTCACCACTATCCAGAAACTCACCATCCAAGACACAATAAAGGGCTCTCTTGATTCCAGAGGATCAAACGGTCCATTAAGGTAATGAGACTAATGTAATGTAATGTAAGGTAATGGTACTAGAAAGTCCTTATGCAACACAGTTACAGACACAGTACAAGAAAAAAAAAATTGATAGTAATAGCTTCTGTTGGTACACAGAAGAACAACAACAAAAAATAAGCATGCTGCCCAGTTCAGTTTCCCCAGTCTTTGCAATGGCCAGGCTGCACTGGAAGTCCTCCCATTGGTGGCACTCTGTTCCTGTCACGTCCACCAGCAACCATATTCTATCCCACAAACGACCTCTCGCTAATCAGGCCACAGCTACGGGTAATTCCAGCAAGCGCGCTGATCAATTATCCAACCATGACACCACACTAATGACCGCACCCTCTACTTCCCAGGGTATTTAAGGCCTCACTACCCTCAGGTCTGTGCTTGGTATTAGTCTCTTTTCTGGGAGCTCCTACCTCACTTCTTGTCTGAGATATTCTCTTCCTGACTGACCCTCTGGTCTTCAAAACTTGATCTTCGTCCCTCGACTTCAACTTAAGCCCAGCATCTAGGATAAGTAGCCATCGATCCTCCTGTCCCTTCTACCCTTTTCTCCGACCCTCCGAAACTTTCAGAACAACGCATAGGGTCCTTTTTTCTCTCTTGTCGACATATCATCTCTAACAGTTCCACTCTCTCTGTTTTGGTCTGCAGTTCCTTGATCAATTGTTTCTCTCTCCTGTGGTCTCACAGAAAGCAGCTTCCCTTGCTCTGTCTGTCCTGTCAGACCTACAGTTCCAGGAAGACGTCTGGAGATGAAACAGTCCTTTAAGATTAGATGGGGCAGTTCCATGAATACATTTAAAGATCAACACCAATATCTTTTAAATTCTAAATCTCACAGGCAGCTAGTGCATTGATGCAAAGTATGTTCCTGCTTTTGCACTTTCAACAAAATACTAGCAGTACAGTTCTTAATGTGCATAATTTTGTAATGTACTTGGCTGGATTTCTTTTAAACAGGTGCATTACAATAGTCCAGCCTCAAGAACAAAAGCATGAACAAGTCTCTTCGTATAGAGAGAACAGACTGGATCTTGGCAAAATGTTGAAGGTGTAAAAAGTACATAATGCAACCTTTTATTTCTATGTATTTCTGAGCATACATGCTTTAACATTTTACAATAAAACCATGTTTTTTTCTGATCCATCAGCCCATTTTAGTTGAGCATAGGTATTTGGACAAATTAACTCAAAATAAAACAAAGTAGTATAACAATTTTCTATTTGGCTGCAAATCCTTTGCATACAATAACCACATCAAGCCTGTGACCCATTGACCACCAAATGATTTGATCACCAAACTCTTGGTCTGTTCTTTTGAGATGTTTTGCCAAGATTTTGCTGCAGTCATTTTCAGTTGCTATTTGTTTTGAGGGGTTTCTGACTTCAGTGTCCTTTTCAGCAAGTGAAATGCATGCTTGAATGGATTTAAATAAGGAGATTACTTGGCCAATCTAAGACTTTCCACTTTTTTCCCTGATGAATTCCTTAGTGTAATTCCATTACATTACCTCCACCATGTTTCATAGATGAAGTGATCTTAAAATTGTGATGAGCTAATATTTTACTATGATCTGTTTATATAATATAATTTATCTGAAACATATTTATTACATAGAACATATTATCAATGACTCAATAACACAAATGTTGTGAATATTACATAAGACCCCAGCTACAAAACAAAATGGTATGAGAAAACTAAATTAATCTTGACTACTTGTGCTTGTAAATTTGTACCTAGTTGCCTTTTTCCATGTGTTTCCCAATTACTTTTGTAAAGTGCCATTCCCTTTTTATATCTTTACTTTTGACATGTTTTTCTTTACTCTTGATAAGATTTGTATTAAACCTTATTCATTAATCACATTTTCACACATCATGAATACATCATCTTTGAACAAGATGTCCTTATTGCAAGATGCTTCACCTAACAGACTACAGAAAAAGTTTACAATTCAGCTCTGATAATAAAAGCTATTTTTACAGGATACACTTTACAAAGTTGTCAAAAGCACAACTGTTACAATTATAAAGCAACTCAATGTTCTCTTATGCAACAAACCCAAATATACGGTAAATGTGTCTTCTAACTGCACATGCATTTTTATTCATAATGACTAATAACTTAGCAATACTAAATACTTTTCACGATGATTTTTAAATTACTTTTTTATGCTAGGGAATATGCAATATGTTAGAATGCAGGAAAATTAAAAAACCTATGGAATTTAGAAATACAAGCAAGAAAGTTAACATATCACATACCTTATATTGGACCATAAGTTATTTAAGCAGAGGTTACACTCATCACTGCCATAGAACAGCAAAGCTTCACAAAGTATCCTGACTAAAATGCCATTTTAATTGATTAAAAATGGTGAAACACAACATACCATTCTACAACCATAACCATAATCCACCTATGAGTGCTGCTGGGAGAAATGCATTTCAGGGGAGCACTTCCATGTTAGTTATGATACAGCTCCTTGTATTCGGCTTAATGTTTTACAAAATGTGAAATTCTGAAGAAAGTTGTCAGTTCCTCTTAAAAGTTTTCTACATTGCTCAGGAGACTCTGTATTGCATTTTGGCAACGTGGAAACAGGTCATTTAAATTATTGACTGGGCTGTTTCATCTTTTAAATTGTGAGAACAGAACAGCTTTTTATACAAAGTACCCATCTGATCTGTAGCAGTATAAATAAATGTTAGTTGTGTCAATTAATTTTACTTGCCATTTTTTTTAGCAATTAAACCATTGCCAAGGTATACAGTAGCTTAACAAGCATTTTGTCATAAAAAACTTTTGACTGGCAGGTGCTATAAAGTAACTCACAATGAATATTCTATTCCTTGTGAGGACAAAGAGCTGTGCACCACAGAGTAACTTGGAATTAATACTCTTTATTATTCTTTATGACTATGCTTTGTGTAAGATGTGAGAAAGCAAGAGCACTGGGTGCCATAGATAGATTAAGGTTGAATATTCCATTGCTTAGTGTGCTCAGTCTTCCCTGGAAAGGGAACAATGCAATAAAGACATGTGACATGGCACAAATCAACAAAACCTAGAGCACAGTACCAGATCTTTAATTAATGTTGGAGTTTTTTTTACTAACAATAATTTTAATAGCACATGCTAGGGGTTAGCAACTATTTCCATTGTGCATCACTGATCAGTTAATATATCTGTAGAGACAAAGACAAAACAGACTTTTATTTTATGGCTCACTAACCATTTATCTATTCTATTATTGTTGTTTCTTTATTTGCCTAACAGTTAAAATTAATACAAGTCCATATACATTTGCTCCCTGATAAATTTAAAAATAGCTTAAAATTTAGATAAATACCCCAAAACATTTTTCTTCAAAATGTTACCCAATCTTAAAACCTAGAGTACAGTACCAGATCTTTAGCTGGAGTTTTTTTATTTAAACAATAATTTTAATAGGTTAATGTTAAAATTGTAATAACTGTAGGCTAGCCGTCGTCTAGTATCACAGAACAATTGAACAACTGCACTGTGCAGTCAGTGACATAAATATACAATAAGCCACATCAATCAAGCTAAAAAAACACAATGTGTAATTGGTAGTAGAGTTTGCAACAATGCAAATGGATGTAGTTCATTTTACCTTTTTGTAACTTAGAATCAGGAATACCTTCACACTCAATTAAGACACAAGAGGCAAAATAACCACAAACTTCTTTCAGTCAAACATACACAAATCATATTTCTTGTATATTATGCTTGGTCCTGGGTCCTGCTAGGTCTCTTACCGAAATAAACACAAATGATAAAAAGAAGAAAAAATATCACATTGTACTCTGTTTCTAACAAAACGTTAATAATGCACTTCGTATCCTTTTACTTAGTTAAAAGGACCTTACTTGTCCACAGCCATGGGATAATTTTCCTTGAAAACATTTCTGTTTAATGAAATGACACTAGTCAGATCAGTTGAAGTATTGTAGCTTTGGCCCAAAACACATAAAATTAGCTTTCTGACGCT
The DNA here is from genome assembly GCF_055471065.1 of Atractosteus spatula. Taxonomy (NCBI): domain Eukaryota; kingdom Metazoa; phylum Chordata; class Actinopteri; order Semionotiformes; family Lepisosteidae; genus Atractosteus; species Atractosteus spatula. The sequence continues at coordinate 41,728,155 of NC_142711.1, forward strand.
GGTATTCGTCTTAATCTATATGTTCTTCTGTCATTTGAACAGGCTTCTCTTCAAGAATAAGAACTTTAGAATGCAAATAAGTGCCAACAAAGAAATACGCTGTATTAATCACATCAGCTGTCCTACCTTTAGAATTTGGGTATTCATAAAAAAGGGATTACCTCAGTCCATGGGGAATACCACAGGTCTATTACAAACCCTGTCTAACAGGCAGAGATATGTGAATGTGCAGGCATGCAAAGTGGATGATCCCTAGGGACGCTATGTTAATGAATGTCTCAGCAGAGGGAAAACACCAAACTCTCCTTGATTCCAGTGTCCCATTTGAGCTTTAGAAATGCTGTCATCTGAAAGTAAAATACCATGGAATGGTATTGTAAAATATATTCAGTTTGTGCATTTTAACTGATCCATTTGAAAGGAAAACATCATCACAGAATTGTTTAGTGACGTTTTACTGTCTGTACTAACTTCATATACTGTATATGCAATTTTTTTTTTGCAAACATATTTAGACCTATGCACACATTTCCACATGTTGTTGCTTTAAAGCCTGCAGTTATAATACTTAAAAGTAGCAATTAATATTTTTATATACACAAAAAAGCACAAATGTGAATAGCTAATTTGAAAAAATGAAAAAGTTACAACAGCATAGGTATTCAAACCCTTTGCTTTGGCAGACGTAAAATGATTGAAATAATTTAAGTGCACAAAATTACTTTTGAAACCAACACAATCATCTCTGTACAAATATATTTTATACAAACAGTATGTCTGTAAGGTCTTTCAGTCAGGTAGTGAATTTCAAACAAAGATTTAACCATGAAGAATATAGAGCTTTCAGATCAGTTCAGGGATAAAGCTGTATAAAAACACAAATCAAGAGAAGAGAAATATTTCAAAGGCCCTTAATATCTCTGTGTACACAGTGAAGTCGTTAAAACACAAAAGACCCCAAGACCTATGTCAGGGAAGAAAATGTCCACGGGACAACAATATCCCAGTCACCCCACAAAGGAGACGTGCATCTAAAGAAAGAAAAAACAAACGCCTCAGACCCTGCATGGGGTTTGCAACAAAGCACGACTGCAAACATTTGGCAAAGGTTTATGTGGTCAGACAAGACACAAATGCAACCTTTTGATCTGAATACAAAATTTTACATGTGATATTAAAAGTCCTGACTAAAAAAAAATCCCCAAGCAACTTGACAGAGCTTCAGTAAATCTACCAAGAACAACAACACCTACACCAAATTGGTATGCAAATTTGGTAGTGTTTTACCTGTAGCTGTAGTTGCTGCCAAACCTTTAAGTCAAAGTCTAGCTGAAATGTTAGAGTCATATGATATGCTCTGAGAGATGACAAAACACTAAATAAACGAGATAAGAGACAGTACACCTTTCTGAGACTTACTGTATGTGCCGTGCTACACTATGCACAAATTACCATATTGATAATTGTAGCCGTGTCCTCGCTCATCATCAGCTTGAGCGCCATGATAAATCGTTCACCTGTCACTCACACCCTATGACTCATAGTTTCTCAGCTATGCAAATTTAATTTGTGACTTTTTTCTTGACCTGCAACTGGGTTTCTTTCTTTGTTCCTGTTGTTTCACTGTTCAAGGGAAGACTGTAACCTGAAATATTTTAATTACTTAATCCACAAATATGCACATATTTACCCTAACCTCTCTAATACATAACCAATTAATCCTAATTTGGTCCTATAGACTCCTCAACCAAACTAAAGCCCATTCATAATGACAGCTGTCCTGATTTAATAATATATTGAATATTGACTACTTCCTTTAGGTAACTGTGGCTTATATCTGACTATTCAGACAGTTAAACGGAAAATCGTTTAGGCTGTTGACTCATTACATACTTTGCAGGAATACTGCGTGATCTAAGCATTATAGAACACATGAAAGACAAAATGTCAATCTTTAGCTCTGTGCTAACAAGTTCTAAATGCTTCAGAGTCAAACTCTTCAAGCTTTGAAAAGCTTCTAACATTTTCAGGAAAGGAAAAAGTCAAGCCTGAACAGCTGACTAATATCACTTTTTTGACACTTTCTAAACAGCTTTGGATTGTTTTTGAATAATCGTGCCAAAACTGCCTACACAGAGACACAAATAGATACCATATGAAGTATTTAATCTATAATAGTTTTCTTTTTTATGTCTTGCATACTCTTCAAAATGTATAAAACCATAATACTGTATGTAAATGCATAAATAGTAATATGTTTATTTTGATACTCAGTATACTGTAATTTGCATATGCATTTATTAAAATGTTACCTTTACAATGTAACTACACTGTTAGTTGTTGAATATTGTTTTATGTAAATAATTTGCTTGTCAACAGTTTATTGGCACATTTTTTGTTGTATTGTTGTTCATTTTGAAAGTACTTGAATAAGTTTATTCATTTAAAATGTTTCCAACCAGATTGATAGAATGATATGAAGGCCTGTTAGTATGGAAGCAGTTTTGAATGAGATGCACTGGACTGTTCTCTCCCATCTTTTTTTTTTTTGGATAAAGTGACTGAGTGTAGTCTGTGTACTAGCTAGTTCTATGATTTTGCTCTGATGTGTTATACTAAGCACTATAACACTCAACTCTGATAGGTTCCACTACAAGGTTATTGTATCTGTATCATAATAATAATAATAATAATAATTGCTTACACTTATATAGTGCTTTTCTGGACACTCCACTCAAAGCGCTTTACAGGTAATGGGGACTCCCCTCCACCACCACCCATGTGCAGCATCCACCTGGATGATGCGACGGCAGCCATAGTGCACCAGAACGCTCACCACACACCAGGTATCAGTGGGGAGGAGAGCAGAGTGATGAAGCCAATTTATAGATGGGGATTATTAGGAGGCCATGATTGGTAAAGGCCAATGGGAAATTTGACCAGGACGCCAGGGTCATTTTTAATGACCACAGAGAGTCAGGACCTCGGTTTTACGTCTCATCCGAAGGATGGCGCTTGTTTACAGTATAGTGTCCCCGTCACTATATTGGGGCATTAGGACCCACATGGACCACAGGGTGAGTGCCCCCTGCTGGTCCCACTTACACCTCTTCCAGCAGCAGCCTTAGTTTTTTCCAGGAGGTCTCTCATCCATGTACTGGCCAGGCTCACACCTGCTTAGCTTCGGTGGGTTGCCAGTTGTGAGTTGCAAAGTGATCATGTCTGTTTTAATGCCATTGAATGTCTATAAGCTTATTTAAAAGCATGCAACAATAAATGAATGAATAAAGAAATAATACAATTTCAAAGAGCTGAAGAATTCTCCTACTGAGATGTGGGTGCATTGCTGTCAGCAAGTAATCAGTACTGAGAATATGTACAGGGAAAGGGACTGATTTGTTAGATTTTTTTTTTACTTTTGGTGAAATTGACATCTTTTTCAGGTTTTGTGGCATTGGGATCTTCATAACATCTAACTTTTCAAGCTGGATTTGTGACATTGAGCCAGAATGTCACAGAATGTTTGTGTCCTGTTTATTTATTTAAAGTTTATTCTCCCTTTACTTTATGTACAAGATGAAAATATTTAATGTATATAACCCATACTTTCTGGCCATTAGGAAAAGTTTCTGCATTCATCTTTTGATTTTTAACATCTTTTGTTGAGAATTGTAATTCTAAGCATGACAAGTATGTTTTACATTTAGCTGTGCTTTACTGAGTAAGGAACAGTATAATAAATGGCAATAAATGGTAAAGCCAATTCTTGACACTTCTAGATTATCTCAGTTTTGCTTAATTCCCCGCACAATAAATAATTGTTGGTTTTCCCCTAAACAATTACCAGTGTGTATCACAAAGCTACTGTAAATGTGTAGAGAAAACGGTGTCTTCTATCCTAACGATCACTTTAACTAACTTATGAATGGCATTTGTGGTCTTAAAAAGTTAATGGAATCTATAAACATTTAATTGTCTATCAGCTTTAAATTCTGCACTGAAACAACAGGACAACAGTAGGGAAATGCCATTTGCAATATTTTGAAAAGAATTTTAAATGAAGGTAATAAAAGTAGAATCTCCAAAGAATTAATTTCAGTGAAAGAATAATGAAGTATCGGATTCCGAAAATTTCATTTTGCCACTTGTGATGACAAAGACAACAAAGAAGCAATGTCTCAATCAATAAAGGGTAAAAGGATCATGGTTTCAGTTCTCTTGGACACAAGCAAACAGAGTTATAAAGAATGTTATGGCAGCCCCTAAGCCTCTAATATAGGCTCTAAGCATGGCTTTGAGCAAGTGATAAGGTGGAATTTTGCAAGTGTCTAGACTTGATGTAAAAAAGACAAACAGGATCAGAGGAATTTTGCAGGATCACTTCTGGTTGATTATCTTTTTATGGCAGCTTTCTTCAAATTTCCCCAAACACAGATTCTTAATGATAGGAGAGATTAATTTTGTAGACAAGCCATGAAAATCAGAACATATGAAGGATTTACAGCACAAAGTTCAATCATTAAAATGTGTTTAGAGTTAAAAACAAAACTAGAATATACACTGCATATGTAAAACATTATAGAGTATAATGGAAGTCCAGCTACAACACACCATGTTTACACAGGTGGGCAATTAATTAATTTGCAATTAACTGAACACTGAAAATAAAATATGCTCTGCGGCACCACAGTTTTGTAATAAACAAAATGTTTATTGCTGCTTCTTCCTTGCTAGGCTCACAGCAATCTGGAAATGCACAAATAATGAGAAGAAAGCAAACTCTACATAGAAGGTGCCTCAGTCAATGAGACAGACCCATGATCCAAGAGATGATACAACGGAAGAGCTGTGCTAAAATATTTCTCAGGTTAAGTTTTATCTTAGAACACAAACAGTCAAAATACATGTCAAAATACCAAAATAAGGTGTCTTGATATTGTGATAAAAAATGTTCTCACTATTTATTATTAGAAAGAATATAAGATAAGATAAGATCAGTTTATTAGCCATAAACAATTTCTTGAATTAGGAATTTGTCTTTTCACATACCCCAGCTTGCTCTCCATGAGACACACAGGCGGGGAGAGAAGCCTGGGGTCAGAGCGCAGGGTCAGCCATTTATACAGCGCCCCTGGAGCACCTGGGGTTAAGGGCCTTGCCCAGGGGCCCAACAGAGTAGGATTCTTCTGCTTGCCGCTGGATTTGAACCAGTAAATCTCCAGCCACAGGTGCAGATCCTTAGCCACAGAGCCACCGCTCCGCCCCATATTGAATATGCTCAATAAGGTGATGTTTCTTGGAAGGAATGACTATATCAACCTGTATTGGTAACATTAAAACTATCTTGATTTATTAAAATGAAACTGAATGACATCAGTCCACCATTCTAAGCAATGTGTGTACACAGTTCCTGGAACCTGGTTCTTCTCTTTGGCTCCTACATTCTCCTTCAGCACAAGAATGCTTCCTCCTAGGAAATACTGTACCTCATGTTTTAAAGAATGGAAAAGCTTTCATGGTGGTACTCAGTTTATTAGCTAAATATGCTACATTTGTAAATGGAGACACAAACTGAAAACTAATGAGACAAATGATAGCAGATAAGTACTTAAGACCCATAGACAAAAATGCATAATAAAAATATATCCTTACACCCGAAGAAGGCTCCACAGCCAAAGCTTTGTGTTTTCTTTCTTCTCTTTTCAGCATGGAATAAACCTATTACTTGTTCCATTGCAGCCTACGCATGCTGACACAGCTACCCACCTGAACTATAATAATAAAAATATATCATGTTATCATGTTATAGACTTGTTTCTTTCAATTAAATTTTCTTGAAAGAAAATTCAAATTTCTTTAATTTACTTGTTTATTTCAATTAAACTTTCATGAACAGTATTCTTTTTAAAATTGCATTGGTTATAGTATGTCACCTATGTCTGTTATTGCTACAATAGTTTGCTTTAAGGGAACTATCACAAAAGAAGAGGAAAAATGAACAAAAAGTGCATGGCAGTACAGAACATTTAGATTAAGTGGTGTGAAATGGAAGATCAAGAATGAATGTGTTTTAAACTCTCCCTGCCCAACACATTAATCTAGTGGATTAATGAGGGCTTATTTTTGGAACACCAAAGGATATAGATGTCTGACACTGGAGCTCAAACAGGACCCAAATAGTTATTAATGGCAGCTGTCAGGCATGGATCAGCAAGGATGAGTCATACAAGCCTTGCTTATCCTGCTTGTAGGCTCAGTTTTATTAGCTTACTCTCTGGTGGTTTTGAAGCTGCACAGTACAGTATGTGTTGGTCTCTCTTTCTTCCCATACTCATAGCTGTTTAGAAATGCATTGCCAATAATATACAAACCCTGCAACAAGGAACTAATGTATAACAATTGGCAGAGACTTCAGAAGAGCAGTCATTAAGTCAAACAAGAGGACATTGAAATGTCTGTGAACAAACAGCTATGAATAGTTTCTGTTTTCCACGCTAGAATGGCTTCTTTTAGGATAAAGTGGGTATCTACAATTATTTGAGATTTGTATTCTTACTGCATGATAGAGAATAGCTTATTTTCTACATGCTATTTTGTTTCTTTTTGTACTGCTATCTCCTAGTACCTCACAGAAGACCAGGAGACTCTATGTATAAAAGCACATTGTGGGCCTATGTTGAAGGAGAAGTAAAAGCACATACAGTATATGCATATCGAAAACACGTCTGGTCTCTTTGCTTTGTGCTCCATGGAGAGAAAGACACAAAGAGGAAAAATTGAGAATGAAAGTCAATTAAAGTCCAATTAAACATTCAAATCTATTAAAGACTATAGACGGGGAAATGACTTATATATTAAACGAGTATTTCATTCACATGTTTACCAAGGAAAGAACAGGCAGAATACTTCATTCTGAGCAAACAAAAAGTCTCATATTAAAAAAATATTAATATAGAAGAAGCAGAAGTGATACAGGTACTAGAAGCAATTAAGATAAATCTGCAAGGCTTCTTGGTGTTCTCTATCTGAATTTAAGGAAATTAGAAAAGTTATTCAAAGGCCATTAACAAACCTCTTCCAACAGTCTCTTGAGACAGAGGTAATACCCACTGACCAGAAAATTGTTAATTGAACACTCATTCATTAAGCTTTAGTGTGTTATGATATAATTATACTAGTAGAATACCTTGCACAATTTTGGTCACCATGCTACAAAAAATATACTGCTGCTCTGAAATCAATTCAGTGAAGATCAACCAATACTGGGTTCAAAACAAATTACACTCACAAATTTTTAAAAATCAAACCTTTTTAGTTTTTAAAAGAAGAGACTATGAATGGATCCAACTAAAGTATTTGAAAACCTTTAAGGTATCGGCATGTCGATCTTATAGCACAAAAGAAAACTAGTAGAAGCGCATTATTTACACAGAGGTTTGTTGGAGTATGGAACAGGCTACCCAATCAAGTTTTTGAAACAGATACTGTACCTTGGTTTCTTTCAAAATTATTCAACATTATTTAGAATGGGAATAATGTCTTCCTCCCATCTGTACACTTTTATGTTCTAGTGGCCAGAATTAATTAACTTTGCTGCTGCTTTTTTATTTCATAACACAGGAAATTTAATTAATTGATTTACATGAAGAATAAGGAGTACTGGTGGACATTACTGGTGCATATAATTTATATATTTTGTCTGTATATCTCAAATTTGGAAAAGTGTTTTAATCCATCCAACCATGTTTTTATATTCAGTACATTATTTTTGTCCTTTATATTTTTCCTGTTTTTAGCATACCCATATTTTGCAGTTTTCTAATTAGTTTTTTCAGTATGCTATAGAATAGTTGTGCTGTGAAACAATACCATAGTCTAGATCTACCCTGATAACTTCACTAGCCATACATCCTTCCCACTCTTTATCAATCTCCTGGACAAGGCAGCAGTTCTTAAACAATTTTTTTTAATGAACTGGACTTTCTCTTTTCTCCAGCCACTCTTTGTATCACCAGCGGGGGTTGGACATCTGACTTGTGAACAGACATGCATGATCCATCCAACTGGCCAGATTTACTTGATAAGAAGACCAGAGACTTAACTGTTGAAAAGAGGTCTCTGAAAATATGTGGTAATGATTTTGTTTTTCCAAAAAAATAATAAAAAATGTTCTTTTTTCAGTAGAGCCAAGATTGCCAACTTGAAAAGGTGTCAAAAGAAAATCAATAATGTACTCCAATAAATCAGATATGGTTTGTTTTGAATTGCTTGGCTTCAAAGCTTCTAGCAAATTAGGAAAAGAGAGCAGTAATGTTTGGGGGCATCAAAGTGAAAGATTGCAGTCTCATCTAATGAACACATTAGAAACGTAACTAAATGATTAGAGGTTAGTAAAATATTATCTTCAATTTCAGCAATAAATGAATAAATGTGCACAACAAAAAATAAACAAGAAAAAACAACCATGCCACATTCTGGTTCACATTATAGTAGCTGTGCAGTTTCTTGTAGTTAATAACAGCACTTTTAATTGAATAAATATAAGGCTTTGTGTACTATACATGACAATTGTAAGTTCTTAGGAGTAATTGAGATATTAGGCAAAGTCGATCCTACAATGCAAGAATATGTATGATGCATCAAAACCAATGAAATACGTGAACGCTATATTGGACCTTGTATTCAGAATGAGCTTATTACAATTTTAGTATCCAAAATGAGAAAAACATTTATTGAGGGAGTTAAGATGTCAGAATATTTTGTACTGATTTTGATTGTATCTTTATCTTTAAAACTCTCGAATGAGCACTACTACAGCTACCTGCTCAACCCACACTAGCAAGTCTTTTACCCAAAATATTCCACTTAAACTAAATCTGCTTTATTTCCCCAGTTGCTGCTGCCATCCAGTCAGCCTGTGCTGCTTCCTTTTCATTTGTCTTAATTATTGATCTCTCTGATGTCTTTGACACTGTGGATCACACTAACCTGTCAACATTCCCTGATCTGGCAATCACTTGCACCTTTTACACTTGTTTCTCCTCCTGCTTTGAAGATTGTACTTATTGGGTATTCTAGAGTCTCCTGGGGATGCTATCTGTGCCTGAGTCATTCTTCACTGTGCAGTGGTATATTATTTCCCTTAGAATTAAGTGTTATTAAGATTGCTAATAATCTTTTGTACCTTGACCAAGCATCTTGGGCCTCTGTGTAATTGCAGGATAATGCCCCTCTGATAAGAGACAGCATAAAGTTCAGTACTTGACTATCTAATGATATACTTGTAGCGGCAATGCTTGTTAATAAGACAGAATTAAGCGTTGGTATGCTGTCCTAAAGGAGGCCCCATCTCATCCTCCATCTCTGTGGTGTAGCCACAGAGAAAGTATTCATGCAGGCTGATTTAGGATGTTTTCTTTTGATAAGGAACAAGCTCCCAGATGGGGATGCACTTAGCTAAGTCTGGCTATCATGATCAATGGTCAGCCATTGGCGCCTATCTGTCTAGGGAGTGCCAGATGGACATCTGGACTGCATTCCTAGGTGTCAGGAGTAAGTGACTCATATCACACCTTGATCAACCAATCAGGGACTGGTAGGGCTGAGTAACCCACGTGGGACTCTGATGCCCATGGAACTTTCAGCCAATCAACGAGCTGAAGTTCCTCCAGGTAAAAACAGGCAACACAGAGATTCAGTGAGATTCAGTGGAGAATTCTGTGGACTATTCTAAAGGGAATTCAAAGGAGAATTCCAGGGCAGGACAGCCCAGGAGCAGAAGGCTCCCAAGGGCAGGACATTCTCGCAGCACGCCTCCTGACCATCCTGAGACTCAGCCCGGACAACCACGGAACGGCCAGTGTGTCCGAGTGCCAGAACTTTGCTTTGTTCTAAGAGTCTAGAGCGGAGGTTGCCAGAGAATAACCAGAGGATCCACCCGAGGTTAGCACCAGCAGCAGGCCTCGTGAACAGGTCAGAACTGTGGACAGCTGAATCACTATTCAGAACTAGCTCTTCATCAGGAATGAACCGGTCCTCTTCCTGACTTGCTGGGACCCACAGTCATCTTTTCTCCTGTGCGCAAACTTTGCTAGTTAAAGCCAACACTAACTAGCCGGTCAGTGAGCATCTGCAGCGCACCGTCGCAAGCCGCACAGCACAGCCTGGCACACAGCCAGAGAGCGCGGATTGGACAGCAACAGCCTGCAACTGTTTCTTTGTGCCCGCAGGAGATCTGAATCCCCAGAGATTGGCTGAGTATTCAACTTCAATGCATTACAGCTCGAGAATTCAATTGTTATCCCAACCAGTTGATATCAATTTAATTCCTAAGAGTTATGTACTTGTTTTGAGTATCTAATGTAGAAGTTATAACCAAGTTCATTTATGAAACGGTCTTAATGAATGATATACTGAACGTATGTCCTCTTGATGTGTAACACTTCGTAACTGACTGAATATATATCTTTTGTATTCTGATAACCCTCTCGATAAGATCTGTTAGTTTTATATGCATATTTTATGTATTAATAAATGTATCCTCGTGTATTAGTACCTGTGTGTGTGCGTTGTTTGAGTTATGTCGCATGGTTGGATTCTAAAGCCATCGCAAGAATCAATTTTGTGATTTACTGCTACAATTAATAATTGTCACAGTAAATGCCCAAACCCTACAGAACTGGTGCCTTCAGAGAGCCACTACATTACATTTTGGCTATGGCAACGTTACATACTGTACAGTATAGCGGAGATGTGCTCCATGGAGTCTGTAGTCTGTTCCCAACACAATGGGTCAGAGGTCACTGTCCATCACTTAAAGGATGTGCAGGGTGGGTACCAGAATTATACCTGATAAAATCCCAGACCAATCATCAAATGTAATCGGGCATCTTAAAAGCTAAAGCCCAACTAATTTTATTTGGTAAACTCTCTGGCTCCTCTTCTCTCTCCAGCAAACCTGGATCTCTGACTTTTCCAACCACGTGACAACAGGCAGTGAGGAGTGAAGAGTGAGGAGTTATACAGTATGTTTCTTCATGACTTAGGGCTGAGAACATGAGTCTTAAGTACACAATTCTGCCTAAGATAGTCTTTGTGCAATTGAATAATGTGTTCACAAAACCACTGTTATTTTCACCTGATCAATGAAATAAGATAGTTGTACTCTCTTTTGTTTACATCATGAATATCCAAGTATATTCAGGAAAAGATATACTGTAGTTGTGATGAACCTAGTCTTTCACCTCTCACACATGTGGCTGGACCCAAGCAGGATGACTGTACATTTTTTGTTCAGCTCAATGCTAACTTCCTTGCAGAGCTGTTCTCAGCAACACTAGGAAAAATTATCTTTTTCTCTCTGCCTGGCACTGGGACATTACCAGTACAGAGCGAGCAGATGAAGAAGTCAGACTACAGAATCCAGCCCAGATAGAGCTCTGTGGGAACTCCGTGGGAAGTTTAACCTAATTGCTGAACTCACAGACACCCAAGCTAAACTTGCATAGTGATAAAGAAATTATTTTTTATAATTTAAGAAAGTATTACACAATGCAAGGCATCTCCAATATCCTCTAAATCCAACCATTGATTGTTTTCACAGCAGAGAAACTATTTTTTAAAAAAACTAACATATTAATGACACAGAACTGACCACAATAATGCAACAGACTGATTAAAACTACAGCCCTACCAGTCATTTTCAACAACCTTGAGCAGAAAAATCAAAATACTCCACAACAAACTATAGAGGCAACCTCTCTTTTAAAACTATGTATTTCAAATACCAAATCTTGTCTAAGGGCATTTTCCTGATGGCATAGAATAAATATGTGCTATATTCAAAATCCTCATGCTTCCATTTTTACATAAAAATATAATCATTAATAATTGACAGGGACCCACTGTCTTACTGTGAAGTTATGAAGAAATTCCAAGCATGGCAAGCAAACAAAGAATAATCCATTCAGAAATCAAAACAAAAGGATGAGAGAAATGTCTTCTTACTAAATTCAAAGTGTTTGAAAGGTTTTTGCTGCTTTCATACAGTAGGTGAAACATGCTGTCAATTAGCCAAATCCAACCATTTAGAGATTTACAGCAGGGGAGGTTTTTTAGGTGTCCAGAGCTAATGCCATGTTTATTTGCTTTCAGTTGTCTGCCTGTCAATCAAGTGAAGATCAAATAGACTCTTATAATTTTCTTATCTTTTTCATTCCTAGGGCCTAGATAGATTTTTTACAACCTAACCACCATAAATAGTCTTTCCAACATTGCCTGAAGCTCCATAATAACAATGAAACTTTATTCTTTTTTATAATTTTTGCTAATTTTAATTTATTTGAAGGCTACGAAAACCATGCCAGGAGTTGGCTTTATAGCAGTAAATATTTATTAATCAAAGAAAGGTTGAATCCAGTAACACACAAGATGCATACATAATCATACCCAATTTAGATTTTGTGGCATTCTGTTTTATATCATTATACATACAGTAGGTATTTTGCATACCTAATTGAACACTAATTCTCTCTGTAGGAACTGAAGATTATACATAAACAAAAGGTAAGGTTGCTAAAAATGCAATTAGGTAATAGATAATATTTAAATATAATTTGCAAATTAATTCACAAATAGAGATCATTTAAATACCAGTGGTTTGAAAGAAAACAAAACTAGGTGGAATCTCGATAAAAAGATGATGAATTTTAATGGTTTAATTTGCATGTCTGCAAAAACATGAAATATGAGATATTAGATACAGTGGTGAAGTAACACAGTCGCTTACAAAGGTCCAAAGGCTTCTTTCTAACATTGCCACATACAGTATAAACTGATCATTTAAAACAGAACAAATACAAAATGTTCTCCAATAATAAAATTAATATAATGATAATATTGTATTTATATTACATTGACCTTTTATTCAATTTAAATATTACAGTATTTTAACTATTTTAAATGATTGAAAGGCAGATTAGCACATCGGTTTTGTGTAATAATTTTAGAAATTCAGCAAAAATATCTTATACTGTATTCCCTGCCCTTTTTATCTTTACTTGTAGTAACACACACTGGATAATGTTTTTGCTTTGCTTTCTCAATTAGTTGGGGGGCTGCCTCCAAGCCCCTCCCTGGCCCCTGCCCATCTTCCTACATCACCAACTCTGCAGGGGAAAACGACAGTGAATCACTTTTTTTAATGTGCTGGACACGTGCTGGACAGCTGCAAAATCGATTGCCATGCATCTGGTTTGGTTTTTGGTAGCAGCTATTCGCAGCTATGGATTTAGGAGATTGTGAATGTAAATGTGGAGTATACTGTACCCTGTCTGCTGAAGCGGTATTTTCAAATAAAAATTATCAGCAAAGTGTGAAGTGTTTTGCCTATCTCTACATTTTTTTTCTCTCTGCAATGCTCTCTGGCAGTGGCAGGGAAATCATAAGATTCAATAATGCTCATAGCTTCTAATAAATTTCATATGCATTTTTATATATTCATGGCATAGCTTGTCATACATATTTTTAAGTAACATTGTTATGTAAATTAGCGTTAAGACAAAATATACATTATTTTAATGTGTATGTAAACCTGAAAAAAAAACACATCATGTTCACATTCACATAGTGTATCTAGAAGGAAACTAACATGCGTTACAGTTGTTAAGTACAGTTGTTAAGTAGTTCATCTACAGTACTCTACCCGACTCCATAATATTTGTAAACTTAGATATAGTTGTGGGAGTAAATTGGATAGTTTTCATATACTTTTCCATCACAGTGTAGTTTAATAGCTCAAGAGTTACAACAGAAACTGTTGTTTTCTTCCTGAGCAGCTATCCACAGGATCTGCCCCTTCTTTACTAACTTGTGTACACAACTTGTAGTTCAGACCATTATGCTCTTCCATCAGAGATTTTGTAAGTCCCACCTATCTGGTCTCCTTGACAGTGCTATTTGACCACTCCAACTTATTCAGACTTTAGTCACTCATCTGGTCTTTTCCCTACCTCGTTTCTCTCATGTCACACCATTTCTCAGGTAACTTAATTGGCTCCATATACAGGTAGCTAGATGCATCCATTTCAAAACTCATGTTTACCTCTGTTTCAAACTTTCTGCTGCAGGACAGCTCCAGTTCTCAGTCTCTCCCTATAGAGCTCCTCACAATCTCTTCACTTCTTCACTTCTCCTCCTTCTCCAGATTGTCTGTTCCTCCTTTTATGTCTGTTCCCAATTTCCCAGGATCTGCTTATTCCCATTCCTGGCTCCAGAGTGATGGAAAGAGCTACCTACAGTATTAAATTCTGTATTTAAGTATTTAAGAACTGCTCAGTCCCTGAACACCTTTTGGCAACTCCTCAAGACTCAACTCTTTAGACAGCACATGTGATCTCTCACTGCTCAGCTTTTTTTTAGTTGTATTCTTTCCAGTTTTAAGATGCCTTTTCCTTTGCTGGTATGATAAGGGTTAAAGCAGTAAAATCCAAAAATAGATTCCTTACTTCAAATATACTGTATTTATGCTGAATTATACAGGAGAATGTCAAATGAGTATGAAGTATGAAATAGTATGATTTTGTTATCATTTCAAAGAGCCACTTACCACTGCCAAAAAAAGAAAATTGGATATTATTATGCAAATACGAAAATAAAAGAAAAGATAAAAATCACAAAAAAGTTTAAAAAATTCCCTAAAAAGCACTTCAACTACGCTTTTTACAGTTTCATGTTTGCTTGAACTAGAAAGCAGACGTACAGTAGAGAGTGTCCTAGATAAATTGTGAAAAACACCTTCATACAAATTTTCATTTTCAACACTAACTTCCCGTCACACCAAACTATAAAGAAAAGGTTGTTTCAGATAAGTGGCCTGGTAGATGTGAAATTCAGGTACATGAATGAGGCATGCTCTGAAGCTAACATGATTGAATTCGGCACACTTATTGAAATGTGAATAGAATTAGGATGATTAAAATCAAGGAGAGTTGACTAAAATTAGATTAAGTACACAGAATGGGTTATTAGGATTTACGGCTTTAAAATTACTGAATGCTAATCTCTGTATACATAATTGTTAAACAAATGTTTAAATCTACTTGATCTACTCATGTAAGTCAATTCTCTACAACTTCAATACAGATCTGTACAAATTGCTTCTGAGTTTAAAAACAGCATTTGGTAGTACAAATGTTGGGTAATTTGGGAAGGTATCTGTTCTGTTAAGGGGAAAGAAATGGTTTACTAAAACCAGTGTTTTATTTAGTTGTCAAGCTCTTAATATAATACACATATTCCTTACACCTACTTCCCCAGTTAAAGATAACTTCTGTATGCAGTATTTATGGATCAATGATTGAGGACCTGAGATTGAATTACAAAATACACTACTGATTTGTGAGGCCATATGTTGTTAACAGTGCAATGGTGTTTCCACACAACTTTCAGCACATTCATGGAGACTGCCTGTGTCAGTATTGTCAGAACCAGCACTAGTACATATAGAAGACGTATATACACAGCACTAGAAATTATACTGAGGGGTGATTTTTGAGGCTGGCAGTGTGGCATTGTAAAGCGATGTGTTGGAACACACAGTTTTTATATTGTGACTAATATGTTCTTAATTTCTTCCAGGAAGTAGCCAGTGGCTCCTTAAGAGATAAAGAAGACCTGGACTACCCTCCTGCATCTGCAGAGTATTGGATCAGAAGAACAGTTCAATTGCATCCTGACCACCCTCCTTCTTGGCACCCAGACAGCCTATCACCATACAGACTGTGACCATTAGTTTCCCCTTGTATCTGAACTGGTCAGGTAGGGACTGTTGGCAAGGATACATAAGAAGTGTGAGGGGTCAGTGCAGTGGTCACTATTTCCTCACTGGGTGGGAGACAAAGGCACAAATGTAAACTAAGTGAAAGTGCATTTAAAATTGAGGCACTTTTTGCACTCATTTTTTTTTGGGGGGGGGGGATCCATTGTTGCAAGATATCCTGGCTTCATTAAAGACATTTCTCAGTGTGATCATTTAATCAGTTACCTAATAACATCTGAATGTGCTAGGTGGTTTAAACTGCCTCATCTCATTTGTAAACTCTCTAATGTGTCTTAATTGGTACGTTGAGCTCCTGAATTACTAAATAAAAATTACTATACAGAATAAACATTGTATTACATTAATCTGCTTTACAGGTTACAGTAATCAATGTGTTGGAGTGGCATTTGAAGCAACAGCCTACATTCACACCCCTCCATCATTTGTCAAAATCATTACTTTATATATCTTTTATAAGTTTACTACCTTCTTAATTTAGCACTGCCCTTCAAGTTTTTTTTTCCCCAGCACAACAATTTCTCAACTTTATGATCAACAAAACATAAGGACTATTTATTGTGGAGAATTATCAGCATTTGTGCTCTCATCCAGCAGCAATACAATCCAGTGTCTCAGAGCCCCCATAGATTCAGTTGTTCCTTAACATTATGGGAGATATCTTCAGCAGTTCACTGTATTATTGTGTCAGTAAGAACTTCCTTAAATTTGTCTACATTCTTCTGACTGAACATTGTCTCCATGATATGTATGCGTAACCAGGAGATGAGCTGGTGGCACATGTGTCGGGAGTAGTGTCGTAGTGTCCTTCCATACTCAAAACCCTTCCATAGTTTTTGTTATTTTTTTAGGTAAAACCAAAAAAAACTGAGTTAATGTATTTTTATGCTTAGCAATGTTATTGTTTTAATGTTTAGGGTTTAATTTTTTGTTTTAAAGGTTTAAAAAAAGTGTAAGCGGGAGGCTGTGCAAGGTCAGAGACAGGTCGTGTCATGTCATTTTTTTCCCCCAGTTTACATGCAAAGACACACCAGTGTCACGATCGTAAGTCCCTCCTCTTAAGGGCGCTTCATCTCTTTCTTGTTTCTGGTCATTTTATGCACCTGCCTCCTGTTCCAGCCCCTCTGTATAAAAGCCAGACGTTCATACCAGTCAGTGCTCAGCTTTGGAAGATGGACGCCTGGAAGCCTGCCTCCCAGCTGTTCCAGGAGTAGCCCGACGGCATAGGCTTCACAACGGCCATCTGGGTCCAGGGCTTGGAGTGCCTGGCCCCGTTTCCCCTTTTTATTTCCCCGACCCTTCACCGGATCCCGCTCCGGCTTTTATCGACTTTAACTTTTGTCGTCTCAGTCTGGATTTCCCTTCGGACTCCCTTTGGACTTGTTTGCCTTGGCCACGCCCCCCCGAGCACCAGTGCACCGTCGACATGCCCTCCTGTTTGTCTACCAGCCCCATTCCTAGTCTTCTTTCCCTGTGTTTGTTGCACTCTTTTCCAGATTCTATTGTCTGCATAGGGTCCTGAAAAATGCTTTGTGACAACCAGGTCAAACTAGATCTGTGAGAAGCACTGCAATTGGATAGAGGTGTAGACAGGGAAAGCTGTACAGTATATGTTAATAGTGTAGGTTCCAACTGCTTTGTTGAAAAATTGAAATAGGCTTGTTTGACATCTCTGCCCTACAACCTAGGATCCTCGGTCACCATACTAGGGCAAAGGTTTAGGAATTCTAATCCGGGTGAAAGAGTTTCTCCTACTTGTTCATCAACACCAAATACAGCAGCAACCTGGCCCAGCCTGATAGCTGGTTTCTGAAATCTGACAAGATCAGGCTATAAGGTAGCAATACTGCTGGATAAAAGGCATGATATCTTCAAAACGTTTTTGTTTCTTATATTTAATTATTTCTCACAAAATACTCAACTAGTTAGATTTCATTAACAGGAGGCTTTAACATTTTGATGGCTTCAAATTATTTTTTTTTGCAAGAACAAATTATACTTTTGACTTTCTTCTTTTACTTGTGGCATAGATTTTTGAATGTTTTCATTGCTTACTTTTCAAATCAGTTCACTCTCATGCAAACCTTATGGTGTATTCAGTCATATCACAAATCTGTTATATGAATGCACTTTTTTTGCCCTGTGTGTCATCTCAAATTCTAGGTTGCTGAAAAAGCATTTGTTTTGAAAAATGTCTGAAACAATAGTAATATTTTCCCCCTTATTATATTTTATGTTTATATACTAATGGTCAAGTTGTTATGACCCACCTGACCATGCCTCATGATCCACAGATTGAAAAAAATTTTTGACTTAGAAGGACTAGGGTTGGGGATGGCAGTTTTATAGTATCTTTACAAACTTAATTTTTTTTTAGATAGTCATCCTATAAACAATGTCAACAACCCTAAAAATCTTTGGCATCGTCAAGATATAGTGATATAAATGTGCTAGAGACAAATGGCTTTCAGCACTAAATAAAACATAAAAGTGCCCCCTGCCAGTGAATTACGCAACTTGCCTCTGAAGTTTCCTAATTCTTTGATGTTTTGAATGTTATTAAACATTTACCGATTTCCTTAAAGGTTTGCCTGCTGGATAATAAATGTGAATACTGTCCATGAGGAACACAGTAAATAACAAATCTGCATTGCAGGGGTTCTGTTTTATAAGAACTTTAAAAAAGTTAAAAGTACTAGGTGCATGGTACTTGGCTAGCTTTTGGTTTCAAGTTTGATTAATATTTTACAAAAGTAGTAATGATAACAAATTAAAAACAGTTTGTTTAAAAGCACACTTCTGGAAGCCCCTCTTATTAACCTGCTTCCTTTGAATAAAGCATCAGCATGATTCCTTCTAGCAAGCTGTAAAGTTAATCACTGCCTGATTGATGGCACTGTCATCTTCTATGCTTATTACGTTATAAAATTGAAATAGATTTCTACCACTGCTTCACCAAATGATTGAAAATGATGGTTCCCAAACCAGTTAAAGCAGAATATTTTATAAGAAAAGTGAAAATGCTGTCACCAAAATGTCTTATGACTATCTATTCAAGGAGATCTACACATTTTAAATATTATCTATTAGGCAACTAAACAAACAACAAATCAAGATAAAAATGGTAAATGAGATCTTTGGCCATCTCTGCAGCCACAATTATTATATAGATTAATGTTTTTCAGTAGAGCAGTATCATATGTTTTTGAAAATCATTCTTATTTTGTCACTCATCAAATTAGTAATTAAAAATAATTACTTAAAAGGTCCTTAGAAAGTATAAAATGACAGAATAAATATTCTGTGAAGTCAAGCAGGAAATGAAGCAGAAAAAATGTTCTGCCAGCAGGGATCAAGCTAAGGCAATTAATTTCATTTAAACAATCTTGCAAAGTGTACATGCAGGGTTAATTTAGCATTGAGTGATGATCCCAGATGAAGGCTTAGTGAAAAGTTTAAATGCTGTTTGTGGTCAAACTAAACAGAGCAAAAAAAGAACAGGAATAATTCCATTTTTATATGAAAGTTTTAGACAGAAAAAAGAGAACTTTTTAAGAGAAATGGTTAATTAACTTGCTAGCAACAACACTCACTGTCAGATATCTGCTGGTGGACTTAGTGACTTGGAATGCACTTTGAATCGCAGGGGTTATACACCTCATTGTGTGCACCTGTGGGTGATTCACACCCCTGCACTGCTCTATTTAATTCTTGCTAATATTTGTATAAAGTAACTTTGCTTCTAGTAACCACATAATAATACAGTAACTCCTAAATTCCCTAGTTTCAGACCCCGAGAGTCATACTTAGTACAGTATATACTGTACTTTATTTTCCATTTTTTATTTTAGTTTAAAATTGTGACATTCAATGTTCCCAATCCAGACAGTTCTGGGAGCACTGGGGTGGATAACTAGCACAGATCTCTAAAATTATACAGTTTTAGGATTTATGAGCTTTTTATTTTAATTACTCAGTTTGCAAATAAACTCTTCAAAGAAGTTTCAATATTGAAGTTGTGCTCCTTCAACAGAGAAGCTTGAAGAAATTGTTTTACACTTATAGCCTGCATTGAATTACAAATGCAACTAACTAAATTAATAATAGTGTACCTATTTCTTTCAAAATTTTGTAGAATGATGACCAGAATTGAAATTATACAATTCAATTAGGAAGTCAATAGGCCTTAGAAAATATAAGCTGTATGCAGTATAAGTCATTGACACACAGTACATAGGTGGTTACAATTGCCCATTCAGTATACAGTACGTACTGTACATACACTGAATGAGAGGAAATATATGAGCGTTATAACCAATACACAGATGTATAACAGAAGTTCAGGTGATGACTGAGACTGGTATTCCGAATGGGTTTTGAGTGATAGAGAAAAACAAAATAATAGCATGCACAAAGTGATTTGTGAGGATGAATGATGGAATTGAGCTTGTAACAATGAATTAAAACATGCTGACCTGATTGGTCTTGCATGTTTTAAGGTGGCCACTATTATTTTTATCATGAAGATCTGAACCTGTGAAAATCAGGTATAGTCTCATTGATAAGTACAGCTAGCAGCTTGAAACTGAACTTGAAGTAAGTGAA
The DNA here is from genome assembly GCF_055471065.1 of Atractosteus spatula. Lineage (NCBI taxonomy): Eukaryota > Metazoa > Chordata > Actinopteri > Semionotiformes > Lepisosteidae > Atractosteus > Atractosteus spatula. Next base: position 41,748,595 of record NC_142711.1, read on the forward strand.
ACTAGAAAAGCCAGAGAATAGGTGGCAGCAGAGCTGGAAGATGCTCTAATTCCCCTGTTGCACATAGAGTTGCAATCAACCATGATTATTATGTATATTCACAAAATATGGAGCCGCCAAAGTGAAAGTGAAGTCTGGGGTGACAGATGTGCTGTTACGCATTCCACACGCGTCTCTGTCCCATCTCGCATTCCCAAGTGCACTGTGTTTAACAAACGCTCACACCGCAAGTAATTTACCTATCACCGTTCACTCCCGTCACTATTTTATTCTATTTTATTCCATTTTGGATTGTTGCTCTCTAGTTGTCTTTCTCGTTTTCTGACCTTCTTGCTTATTTCCTGGAATACGTTTTGCTCAGCAAATTGGATTGGTGTTTTATCTCTCTCTCTCCTGAGTCCTGCACAAGATCCAGACCTCCTACCTGCCCTCTGTTACACTGTCAAGAGTTGCAGTGAAGCGGCTGGTTAGAACCCCATGTGAGGCCAAAGTAGATCTTTCCTGATAATGTTCCATACAGAACCAAAAGTCCAAAAACGTAAAGCAAAGCCATAGTCAAGGGATATAGCTGGGGTTTTGAGAGCCAAAAGTCGATGAGGTTAAAGTGTCTTTTCCAAAAAGGTAGAACGAAGGTTGAGCCCGGTACAGGGAACCTCAATAGTGAGCGGAGACTGAGTGGAGTAAAAGGGTATAAATAGGGAAATCGTGTGGAATGATGATTGATTAGTTAGTGTGAGGATGTCTATGGTGAGAGGTGCTTGTGGGTAAGCAGTGACATTTAAGTGCTCACATGTGGTTCATGACACATGCAAGATGTTCTATTCCTAACTCTGGTCAGAAAATGCTGTGCTTAAGATATACTTGTACAAAAGCCTGCAGAATTTGTCAGCGGAGGAAGATGCAAGAGAACTAGTTAAAAAAATCAGCAAAGAGACTGCTGAAATGTTTGTACTAGTGAGAGTCTGATGCCTAGGAATTGGTAATGCAGACTATTGCTATGAACTGCAATTTTGCATTTCGTTCCAGTGTTTTAAACAGGTATAGCATTTGTGATATAAAAGAAAAGGTAGCTGTAGGGAGGGAGTTCTTAAAGGCTGGATTCATTTGTTGGGCAGTTACCAAAGAACCAAAGTGGCTGGAACAGGTGATCATGGGGAACCATCTGCTTGAAGATGCAGTTTTCTGTGGTATCTGAAATGTTGATGGAATGCATTATGAAAGTATAGAGCAGTTGACAGAGCTGCAATAGGAGACCATGTGGGCACAGGAGAAGAACAAAAATAAAATCTGTGGTGGGAAAAAAATACCCTGGGCTGTACTGGCTAAATGGTTATCCCCCTTCTAGCAGTTATGTTTTATTATAGATTATATACGCTGTTTTTTTACTTTGGCTGGAGCTCATGTACCGTAACTCAGAAGATGCCACACTGACCCAGAAGAAGCCCTATAGATCTATCTGTGCTGAGGTAGGTGATGCAGAAGTGGTCTAGGAACAATTGCTGATGCATGCCAGCAAGGAAGATGTTATTTTCTTGGATTTCAGCAACTGCTGCATGAGCTAGTTATGACAACGTCCTCATTTTGTTTGTACCGGCTGACATGGGGTCAAGCATGATTTGCTAAAAATCAAGTTGGTCTGTAGAGCAATGTGCTAGCAATGATAAAAGACTGCTTGTTTAAGAGAAAAGATTAATCAGATTTTCCTTTTGGACAATGCAATATAGCCGGCAGAGATATTGTATAGATAGTGGAACTGATCACTTATCTGGTCTATTTGTTACTGTATATATACATATATACATGGATATATGGATTCTAGTGAAGCAATTAAAACAAGAAGGCCGTGACCCAGTGTAGACTTACACAATCAGAGAAGGGGAGACTCCTAGGGGGACAGCGAAAAAAAGTCAGGGGAAAAAGGGGGAGATAAAGGACAACAAATGGGGCCATAGGCTTGGTAGTTTGGAAGCTCAACCAGAAAGGCAGAGGGTTGGTGTGGGTGAGCAGAGATTTCAAATAAGAGGCATGGGAAAGAGCAGAGGTGTCAGGGATATAGAAAAGGGAAGAGGCCATGGTTGTTCCGGTGATTTAGGGACAGTTGAAGTCAGCAGTGCCGATAGAATGAGGAGACACCATGACAGGTTCAAGGAATAGGCTGAATGTACAAGAGATACACAAAGGAAAGACCTGGGTGTGAGATGTACAGTATGTACGTAGGTGAGCAAAAATGTGTGAGATTAGAATCTAACCTTCCTCCTGAACTTCTGTTTTAAACTCCATAAAAATGCAGAAGGTGGAAACAAGATGGAGGCTCTCTTTTCAATCATATTCTTTAGTGATCAATGAGGAAAGACCTCTCATTCTTTGTCGCCTGACTAATTTAAGGAATTAGGAAAATAATTAATTGGGAAATATTTTTAAAAATCAGAAAGCAGATGCCCCACGTCAAAATCTGCTGTCTGAGGTTGAGAGTAGATCCTGTTACGTATATACATCAGAAGAAGTGAAGGAAGGAGATTATTCTTAAAGTTGACTGACTTGACTGGTCATGAAATCTACCATTTCTTTAGAAATAGTTTTTTTATTGTTGTGAGTTTAAGAGTTTTGAAGAAAAACTTTCTTTTCAGAACTGAACAGCAACTTAGCTATTTTTATAGGGAGAAATAATGAAGACATCTAGTTAGAAGATCAAAGAGGAACTTGTTTTTTTGTTTTCCCCTATTGTAAATAAAATAGCACTTTTTTACCTTGTAGATGTGTGTGTCTGGAGGGATTTTGAGACCCATCTGTAAACAAACTCTCTTTTATCACCCCATCACATTTCATTGGTGAATATACAAAGCTTAACTGGAGATTAGTGCCACATAGTGATGTACTTTAAATAGCATGGCTATACTGAAGAGAATAACATAAAAACAGAGCAGGAAATTTTGTACTTTTCAAATTAGAGTTTTTTATGATAGTTTATGTATTGTTATAACACATTTTTAAAACCATCGATAAATTATGCTTCAGGGTATTTTTGGTTTATGGTCCTGCAATATTTCAGGATATGTACAGATCCAGCCATTCAAAATGAGCGAAGTACGCTGCCTTAAAATGCGGTGGAAGTTACCGCAACATACCGCAACATATCGCATGTTTTTGAAATAGGATAATATTATCCAGAAGTACCTTGTAAAACTGCCAGGCGGAGCTAATAAAGCTTAACGTCTCAATAAGCATGTCCAGCTTATTGTGAACATGATGTGTCTCTTTCAGGTTTACATCCGTATTGTGAAAAACTATATCTTGTCTTAATCCAAATGTCAGCAGCCAGTAATCAGCCAAACAATTTAGCTTGGAATTTTAAAAGAAGTTTAAACTGCATTATATAGTACACCGCCTGGAATTGAACCCGGTCCGTCAGCGTCATTCAACAGGGAGCCAGCTGGATGAATTATTATACCGTACATGATGGTTTTGTGTTTAAGGTTTTCTTCACGGAAATCTTTAAATTAAACGGGGGGAGGGTTATTTTTTACAATTGCCAGTAATCAGAGAACAGCTTATCAACACGATGGGTAAGTGATTTTTTTAATTTTTAAAAAACAAAATAAAAAATAAGGTACAATGATGTGTTCCTGCATAAAACATGGCATGACTTTAAAAGCTGTAAAAAACTGGTTTTGGCAGTTAAAAAAAAAACACTTTTTATGCACAAAAATGGGTAAGTTTTCTTCCCCATGATCAGCTTAGAATATGTACGCTGTAAGATTTTTACTTTTTAATTAAATGTTTTAAATACTTAAATTTCATAAATGCAACACATGTTTCATACAGAAAAAATCACATTATCTTCGCTTACTGTTGTGTAGGACAGATTAACAGGTCTATTTTCCCAATCAGAGGCTGTGAATGTAGTGCACTGCCCGCTGCACTCCGTCAGGGAGGGCAACACCGAGAGAGGAGGAGCAGCACAACATGAGTCAGCTTTCTAAAGCGCGGAGTGCTAATGGCATCAATTGAGTCTGCATTTATCACTTAATTTTAAAAATTGAACAATGTAAAAAGTTATCTTTGTCTTTTAAGTCACTTAATTAACTTTAAGCATAGCTTTCTCGCCATTTTTGATTTTATTTTTCATACCATCATTAAACATCAGGAGCTTATTGTACTTCCTACTGGCATCACATGTGGAAAGATTAAATTGTAATTTTTATTTTTTAAATAAATTTTAGCAAAGTATCATCTATACAAATGCCACAAAACTATTCTCGATTTTATTTCTGAATGTTATGGCACTGTAGCGGCGAGGCTTAATAATAAGGCAGAATTAAGTGTTTCTGAGCTTCCCAAATGAGGCCCCATTTCTCTGTTCATCTCTGTGGTGCAGCCACAGAGAAACTATTCATGCAAGATGATTTAAGGTTTCCTAGGACAGCTCCCAAAGGGGGATGCACTTAGCTAAGTCTGGCTATCATGATCAATGGTCATCCACTGGCGCCTATCAGTCTAGGGAGTGCCGGATGGACATCTGGACTGCATTACTAAGTGTCAGGACTAAGTGACTCATATCTCACCTTGATCAACCAATCAGGGACTGGTAGGGCTGAGTAACCCACGTGGGACTCTGATGCCCATGGAACTTTCAGCCAATCAACGAGCTGAAGTTCCTCCAGGTAAAAACAGGCAACACAGAGAGCCTGAGAGATTCAACAAGATTCAGATTCAACAAGATTCAGATTCAACAAGATTCAGATTCGGGAGATTCAGTAAGATTCTGGAGAGGATTCTGTGGACTGTTCTAAAGGGAATTCAAAGGAGAATTCCAGGGCAGGACGGCCCAGGAGCAGAAGGCTCCCAAGGGCAGGACATTCTCGCAGCGCGCCTCCTGACCATCCCGAGACTCAGCCCGGACAACCACGGAACGGCCAGTGTGTCCGAGTGCCAGAACTTTCCTTTGTTCTAAGAGTCTAGAGTGGAGGTTGCCAGAGAGTAACCAGCAGCAGGCCTCGTGGACAGGTCAGAACTGTGGACAGCTGAATCACTATTCAGAACTAGCTCTTCATCAGGAACGAACCGGTCCTCTTCCTGACTTGCTGGGATCCACAGTCATCTTTTCTCCTGTGCACAAACTTTGCTAGTTAAAGCCAACACTAACTAGCCGGTCAGTGAGCATCAGCAGCGCACCGTCGCAAGCCGCACAGCACAGCCTGGCACGGAGCCAGAGAGCGCGGATTGGACAGCAACAAGCCTGCAGCTGATTGTTTGTGCCTGCAGGAGATCTGAATCCCCAGAAATTGGATGAGTATTCAACTTCAATGCATTACAGCTCGAGAATTCAATTGTTATCCAAACCAGTTGATATCAATTTAATTCCTAAGAGTTATGTACTTGTTTTGAGTATCTAATGTAGAAGTTGTAACCAAGTTCATTTACGAAACGGTCTTAATGAATGATATACTGAACGTATGTCCTCTTGATGTGTAACACTTCGTAACTGATTGAATATATACCTTTTGTATTCTGATAACCCTCTCGATAAGATCTGTTAGGTTTATATGCATATTCTATGTATTAATAAATTTATCCTCGTGTATTAGTACCTGTGTGTGCGCGTTGTTTGAGTTATGTCGCGTGGTTGGATTCTAAAGCCATCAAAAGAATCAACTTTGTGATTTACTGCTACAATTGATAATTGTCTCAGTAAATGCCCAAACCCTACAGAACTGGTGCCTTCAGAGAGCCACTATGATTACATATTTGGCGTCCCTGAACGGCTATGAAACACTACATTTATGGCGTCCCTGGGTCGGCGTGGCAAGACTGAAATGAATCAACCAAGCGGAATAATTCATATAAAACGCCGCGGGTTTCATACACGATAATACAGTGTGCTGAAAGCCGAAAGAAAAAGTTCCCCTTGCTCTTTAAGCAGTGCTTGATTGTTTTGTGATCTTTTGCAATCTACAGGGTTGATTGCATACCTGATCTTGTGGTTTTCTGTGGTAAAACTGTGATTTCGTACTTAAAAGTAATACTCTTTAAGTTTAACGATGGTTGCTAAAAGGTCTGAATTCGAGTCGCTATTAAGCACTCTCTCTAGCAGCGACAAGTCTGACCACGATCTCTTCCATATCTCCGTCAGCGGAGAAGCTAGAAGGATAAATCTCCATTCTCTGAGAGAGCTAGCGAAGGACATAGAGAGATTTGACCCCGCAGTGTCAGAGAATAATATCGAGAGTTATATTCAGGACCTCAGGTATACCCTGCAGTACCTGCCAAACGCCACAGAACAGGAGAAAGTGTTTCTGGTCAGGAAAACTACCAGCAGAGCTGTACATGAGTGGATGGCTAGGCAGATGAAAGAAGTCTGTAATGACTTTGAGCAGCTATGTCAAGCACTTATCGAAGAATACAGTGCGTTTATTGACCCGACTGCCGCGATAGCCGCCGCCCTTAACATTAAGCACGAGAGAGCAGAGTCCCCTCGCGAATATTACGAGAGACTTAGACGAACTTATTTTGCAGGGCGAAATGATGAGGGTTGCGAAGAGAACACACATTTCAAGGGTTTATTCATTGCGAATCTCCACCCGTCAGTCAGAAAGATGATCTTAATGCATACAGATGCACAGACCATGAAAATGACTGATATTAAGAGATTCGCGCAGAAAGCCTGGGAGTATGATGTCCAAAGTCGCTCTGAGCAAAAAGCTGCTAAAGCGACTGTGTTCGCCGTCAGAGCCAGCAGGGTTAATTCCCCCCTGCTCGAAGGAGCACAGGCTCCTGAGCTGGCTAAGCCCCGTTCCAAAGCACTCACACAGGACCGCACCCAGCGTCCTAAGTGCCATGAGAACACCGGGGAAGGGAAAGGGCTAGAAAAGGCTGAACAAAAGGATTCAGTAGCCGCCCGCCTGGCCAGGCTTGAACAAGCTTTATTAGGACAGGGACAACCGCTCCCCAAGGCTGCCGGAAGCGTGAATGAGCTGATACTCTCCACTGGAGGAGGCGGAGACCCGCCCCCTCTCCCTCCCTCAGTCTATCTGATTGAGCGGAAGGGTTCCTGCCTGGATGAGGTCGGCCACTCCCAAGCGAGTGCTGACTCCACCCCTGAAGTCACAGAGCAGGCAGTAAAACACAGAGGAAAAGCACGAAGCTTTTACCTCAAGGCTGCCATGGGAGATGTCTTACCCAGTGAGACACTGATTGACACTGAGGTTGAAAGGTGTTTGATGTCACACGGCAAGCTCAAACGGGTAGAAAAAGAAAAGGGTATGCGACTCAGAGTGGAACCTTTGGTGGATCACCAGAAAGGCAAAGTGTGGAAACAGGTCAAGCCTCCTAAGCCTTCTGTACAGAAGGAAAGGGGGGCCAAGAGGCAGACTGTGCTTACACAGTGCCCACCGAACACAGAAGCCTATGCGGAGATTCCTTCTGTTCCCTCTGGACAAGAAATAAAAATATTTTCTTGTTCCCCGGATATACAGGGAAGTCGTGCCCTGGCCAAGGTCCCAACAGCCTCCATGCCACAGGAGCGGTGCTCCGAGCAGCCGCCTGATCCACCAGGTAAAGCACACACCTTTTACATCCCTAAAGAGGAGCAGATCTCCCCACCTGGCGATGAAAAGGAGCTTTCCCTGTGCACCCTGGCACCCAAGAGGGGTCAGGACCACCACCCTGCAGTGGTGGAAGGGATCCAGATGGCAGGAGAGCAGGTTGGTGATGTAGCCCTCGCCCTTAGCCCTGAGAGGTCCTCTATTAGTGAGGATCTGCTTGAGCAGCTGTCACAGGGCCACCGCCAGGTGCCCCTGGTGCAACATTCACAGGTTAGACAGGAGGTCCAGCTGGACGCTGAGACTACTGCGCTGTGGACACACCTGATCCCAGATGCCGATTCCCTCTGCTGTGACCCAGGGAACCTGCAGTCAGGTAACATTATTTCTCACAACTACCAGGTAGTGAGTGAGACTGACCTGATTGTTCCTGCCTCGACAGCAGGGTTGCCAACACACCCAGTCCCCCAGAAGGGACAGGGAATGAAAGCCGAGCCGGTTTTCTTACAGCCACCAGCTCAGTCTGTCAGTCTGAGTCTGACCAACAGTGGTTCACCCAGACTGGAGCTGGATGGTCAAGTCACCCGCCTGCCAGTGCAGGACATCGCAAAGAGGGGTGTCAGAATCCCCGCCTGCACTGACATGGGCCTGGTGGGTGATAGTAAGTTCAAAGACAATGAACTAGCTATCCCAGTGCTGGGGCAGCTCCCTGAACCCCTAGCGAGGGAAGGGGGGAGCGAGCAGGTGTCCTACACCTACCCCCAGCGAACGATTGTAAACATGCCGATAGAGGGATTCCTCAATCAGGAAGGGTGCAGGGTGGACCTGAACAGTGAGAATGGGGTAACAATCCCAGATCACTCAGGTGCTCCAGATGACCACTCAGCCGAGGGTCAGGCATGGTCCACCGCTGCACCGCCCCCTGCAGGGTTCCTAGAGCACAGGCATGAACAAATCGAAAAAGCAGATGCCCTGGAAAAGGAGGAGCAGCATCAGCAGCTGCGTCAGATCTCCTCAGATTTCCAGGATGTTGGTGCCCAAGATGCCACATGGCATACTGAGAAAGACACCATGTACACGCTGCGCCAGCTTAGAAAGGCGACAGTCACTCAGAAGGAGATGACTGGGATCAGCCACCCGAAAAGACTTTTGGGAGGACTGATCGCTGCCGCCACTGTTGCACGTTTGCTTTTTCTGGTAGGTTTGTGTGCTACTGGCACTCTCACCCTGACTGCCCCAAGAAGGCAGGTGTCAGAGATACCAGAGGGTAGTGACAGACTGTATCGACAGCAGCAAAAGTTGGAAAGCTTAGGGAAAACCCTACAGGCAATTTCCTATGCAACAGGGTTAAACCTTATTCCCCAACCAGTGGACATGATTGTTGGTGTTATACAGTGGGTTTATGCTTGTGTGCAACAGGCCAGAATGTTGACACAAGACCTGTTAAGGGAGTTTAGTGCCACTGTAGCCAGTCTAGCCACGGCACAAATCCCAACCCACTTGATTCCACTCTTCTCAGTAGAGGAGTATGTGACATTAACCCCATTGCTCATAGCTCACCCAGAAGGCAATCCAAGATTGAATTCGTTTCCAAATCTTGAGATGGGTATGGCTACCAAAGCTATCCATTGGCTGTGTCTAAACGATTCACCAATGAAGGGTGTAAAGCTACTAATGGGCAGAGGGAGGTTAATGAACCCCATGAAGAGCAGGTGGGACGTAAATGGCTGGTCAGCACACCACGTTTAACTGACACTGTGACTTGTGACAGGCATGATGCAGCTACCTAATAAAACAGTTCCTTTAAGTTCCTGAGGAGGCCATAGTACAGCATGGTAACTTAACACTGTACGGTCTAGAACCAGACAACATAAGACCAAACTTGAGGTCATGGATGCCTTCAGATGCCACACTAAGGAATTGGATAGAAATCCAAGAAACAGTAAGCCCTGAAGAGGTACAGGTAGTTTAGTTTGCTTTAATGGAACAAACCTCCAAACCACCCTAGCAGATACCCAACACAGGTGTTGTGGTTTATCGGGGGGCTGGGAACAGGAACTGTTGTTATTGTAACACTACTGCCAGGTAGCTGGATCATGACTGACAGTGTACTCTGAATGATGTACTCTCACATCAAGATGTACTCCGGGTAGCATGAATGAGTCAAAGGTAGCATGTCAAAAGAAAGGAAGTGACTTCTCCCCAAATATCTACCACAGAGGTATCAGATATTGACAGTGAACTTCCTGATGTGTAATTCCTAGACTTAGATAATGTCTCCTACCGTGTTTATACATACTCCAGATGTTATTCATCCTGTTTGTATCCAATGCTGGTTCCGGTATGAATTCTCGAGGAGTAATGTAGACATTTAAGATTAATGTTCTAATGGCAAGGGACATCACTTAACTCTGTTTTGTTTTGAAGGCAACAACGCCTCAGGACCTCGTGACCTTCAAAAAGGGGGGATATGTAGCGGCGAGGCTTAATAATAAGGCAGAATTAAGGCAGAATTAAGTGTTTCTGAGCTTCCCAAATGAGGCCCCATTTCTCTGTTCATCTCTGTGGTGCAGCCACAGAGAAACTATTCATGCAAGATGATTTAAGGTTTCCTAGGACAGCTCCCAAAGGGGGATGCACTTAGCTAAGTCTGGCTATCATGATCAATTAATAGGTTTATTCCATGCTGAAAAAAAGAAGAAAGAGAACACAACGTTTCGGCCGTGGAGCCTTCTTCAGGTGACACCTGAAGAAGGCTCCACGGCCGAAACGTTGTGTTCTCTTTCTTCTTTTTTTCAGCATGGAATAAACCTATTACTTGTTCCTTTGCAGCCTACGCATGCTGACGCAGCTACCCACCTGAACTACTATCATGATCAATGGTCATCCACTGGCGCCTATCAGTCTAGGGAGTGCCGGATGGACATCTGGACTGCATTACTAAGTGTCAGGACTAAGTGACTCATATCTCACCTTGATCAACCAATCAGGGACTGGTAGGGCTGAGTAACCCACGTGGGACTCTGATGCCCATGGAACTTTCAGCCAATCAACGAGCTGAAGTTCCTCCAGGTAAAAACAGGCAACACAGAGAGCCTGAGAGATTCAACAAGATTCAAATTCAACAAGATTCAGATTCAACAAGATTCAGATTCGGGAGATTCAGTAAGATTCTGGAGAGGATTCTGTGGACTGTTCTAAAGGGAATTCAAAGGAGAATTCCAGGGCAGGACGGCCCAGGAGCAGAAGGCTCCCAAGGGCAGGACATTCTCGCAGCGCGCCTCCTGACCATCCCGAGACTCAGCCCGGACAACCACGGAACGGCCAGTGTGTCCGAGTGCCAGAACTTTCCTTTGTTCTAAGAGTCTAGAGTGGAGGTTGCCAGAGAGTAACCAGCAGCAGGCCTCGTGGACAGGTCAGAACTGTGGACAGCTGAATCACTATTCAGAACTAGCTCTTCATCAGGAACGAACCGGTCCTCTTCCTGACTTGCTGGGATCCACAGTCATCTTTTCTCCTGTGCACAAACTTTGCTAGTTAAAGCCAACACTAACTAGCCGGTCAGTGAGCATCAGCAGCGCACCTTCGCAAGCCGCACAGCACAGCCTGGCACGGAGCCAGAGAGCGCGGATTGGACAGCAACAAGCCTGCAGCTGATTGTTTGTGCCTGCAGGAGATCTGAATCCCCAGAAATTGGATGAGTATTCAACTTCAATGCATTACAGCTCGAGAATTCAATTGTTATCCAAACCAGTTGATATCAATTTAATTCCTAAGAGTTATGTACTTGTTTTGAGTATCTAATGTAGAAGTTGTAACCAAGTTCATTTACGAAACGGTCTTAATGAATGATATACTGAACGTATGTCCTCTTGATGTGTAACACTTCGTAACTGATTGAATATATACCTTTTGTATTCTGATAACCCTCTCGATAAGATCTGTTAGGTTTATATGCATATTCTATGTATTAATAAATTTATCCTCGTGTATTAGTACCTGTGTGTGCGCGTTGTTTGAGTTATGTCGCGTGGTTGGATTCTAAAGCCATCAAAAGAATCAACTTTGTGATTTACTGCTACAATTGATAATTGTCTCAGTAAATGCCCAAACCCTACAGAACTGGTGCCTTCAGAGAGCCACTATGATTACATATTTGGTGTCCCTGAACGGCTATGAAACACTACAGCACACTTACTGTAGTTCAACGTTTTAATTACATCTGAACAAGAAAGTGAGGTGTGAACATAAACGATTAGTAATCAATAATATTAAAATTAGCACTAATAAGTTGTAAAGGAACATGTAATAGGTTTATTCCATGCTGAAAAGAGAAGAAAGAAAATACCTGAAGAAGGCTCCATGGCCAAAAGCTTCATAGTCTCCCTACCAGAAATGCACCTGATTATTCAAGCCCCTAACTCTCTACCAAATCTGCTTCAGGTTCACATGTTCTTTTGTAACACACATGATAAACATGATGTTAATTAAAATTAATTTTACATAAGTGAAAAAGTCTAAAATATGGATGTCTCCTTGGTAGATTTCACATTGTCAAACACAAGGAGAACAAAGACTATAAGGAGAAGAGCATCATCTTTGGCATTTACATATTGATTTTTTCTCTTTATGAAATAACATACTTTATTTGCTTTTAATATCAAAAGAAGATCCATGTAGATAAAATGCATTTGTCTGAAATAAAAATAACAGATCAGTTGTGGTTGCAAATCTTACATTTCACACAAAGTGATACTCAAGCCAGATATCGTATTTGAAGGAAAACAAGAGAAAATAGTGATCATGACATACTGCAAATACACGTTCGTATGAAACTCTACATTTCAAATTACAATTCAAAACAAGCTTTACTATACTTATTTAGTTATCACACCATTTTAATAAGCTACCACGAATAAAATGCAATGTTTTCATTCATAGAAGTAACCACAGTAACTGAAAAACTGTGCCAATTACTTATTGTATTTGTGAAATAAATTTCAGTTGACACTGTAACACTCCTGCAATAAGTAAGATAATGTGCAATCACTAATTTCCACAAAATAGAAAAGATAAACCTTCTTTTAGGAAACATTAAGCTCTGCCCAAGACCCATCACTTGAAACCTCAGTTAAAATGGGATTTAATGCTTAAGAGGTAATTGAATCAATTTTGTTTTCTGGTTGGAGTTTGTACTTTTGTTCCATTTAATTAGAAGAACTGAATACATCCACATTGTTTACTGTATCTACTGTATGTTTCAATTCCTTGTGACATTGCTATAAATAAACCAGGCTGCTAAATAAAATCTATTTTTGAATCTTTGAATCTAGCCTCATAAAAGAAACCGGTATAATAATTTTGTAGAGTAAGTGCCCTCAAGTGGGTATTCCAATTACTGTAAGTTAAATCATGATAAAACGGACTTAGACTTAACATAGAATTTTGAAATGTTACTTTCATTAAAAAAAATGTAGATGTACTGTATAATGCACATCTGAACCCCATTTATTATTGTTGAAATGCTTACAACAGTGAGAAGGCTTATAAACTCCCAGGGCAAGTATAACAATTTTTGCCTCTTTTGACAGAGAGCTCCCTCTGAAGTTAATTTACTGTATTTGCCAAGTTTGATTGCAAGTACAAGTCTGGGCAGAACTGGAGTGGAAGAACTCCAATAAAGAGTAGTGGCAAACTGACTTCATGATACAACACTGACCAAATCCAAAGACCTCAATTGTTGCCCTTCCTGTGGATTGATCCTAATGTGAAAGCATACAGTATACTGTAAGTAGGACAACACATGTCCTCATCCTGTTTAACTTGTGAAATCAGAATGTAACAGTTAAGCAATTCAACAGATTTAAACTCCATTTAACATCTGTGAGATGTTTGCTTGTCCAGGCTCTACAAGAAGAATAGGAAAGAATCCCACAAGACTGAATCAAAAACTTTGTGAAAAGCATATATTTCTGTATGCTGAAGTTGTTGGAAATAATATGATTTAGTTAGCGTATTTTTTAATCACTAACCACGCTCTGAGTGTATAAATCTAAACAAGGAATGAGATGAGCTACAGGCTCTAAGTAGCACCAGCGAATAAGTACCCACCTAGAACAAAAACCAGTATACACAGTGATCCCTTAGGACCAGAATAAGAAGTAGTGTCCTACAAAGTGTCTGTGGTCACCTTACAGGGGAATTGATTTGGAAATTCTAGTCCAGAGGGAAGAATATTACTTACTGGTCCAGTACAAGCATTACTTGTAACAGCAATCTTGTTTTTGTCTGAGTCATTCTCTCAGTACAAGTACTAACCAGGCACAAACATTTATAATTTCTGCAATATAATGAGATAAGACTATGAAGTGGTCATGGTATGGTAAATAAGATTGTCTTGCTTATTGAAGATGTTTAGTGTATGGGTTGGAGCAGAAATGACAATATAGAAATACAGTATGTTATTGTTTGGAAACCTTCTGTCACAACGGAAGTGTTACAGAAATTCCATGATAGTGTCAGGAATAACCCGCTAGCAAATGGGAGGATGGACCCTATGCGGTACCTTAGGAGTTAAACGAGAGGCAAAGTCTGATAAGGGATCCGAGTACCGAGAGGCAAAGACACAAACGAAGGTCTCCTAACCAGAGAAGGGTGAGGCAGAGGTCGAAGTCAAGAAGGCTGATCCAAAGGTCCAAAGGAGGAGAGCAACAAGAGAGTTTCCAGATCCGAGGGGCGAGACGGTAGGCGAAGTCGTAGGTAAAGTTCCGTGGTTGGCAACTATGAGTCAAGAGGCAAAGAGATACAAAGGCGGGGCAGGTGTTCTAAAGAGCAACCAATACCGGGCGAGGAGCAGAGGGTTCAGAAGGGTTTAAGTATTATGCGAGGGAGAAGGTTTGTTGATTGGAGTAGTGTCATGGTTGGCCGAATTGCAGGGGCAGTGTCGTTTAGTAGAAGTGCTCAGGGCTGGAGTGCAATTAGTGTGGGTGCGTTTCCGTGTGGGAATGCGGTGAGTAGAGGGCGTGAACAGATAGACTGTACAAATCATGGGTCTGCCATAATCAAATAGGGCATCAGTTTTTTTAATGTAGTTTACTTGGGAGTGTTTTCATCACCGATTTTATAATTCAGAAATACAATAGGATGCAGATTATCAAATGGGTTTCAAATGTGAGAAAACTGTTTACAAAGATTTAATAAGTGAGTTTGGTGGTATTATACTGTAAGGCTGTGTTACCAGAAGGTGGAGATTAGTTATGGGTAGGTCTCTTATGTTACTGTAGATAATTCATAGAAAGATATTATACTGTATTCAAGAGTAGTAGATTTTGATGACAGCCTTTGGTACACCTGTCACCATTATTTTATATCATTTTCTACATCTCAGATCATCTACAGTAGATCTCAGTTATTGCAGAAGCCATTGACCTGTGTCAGCTATCTGCAAGAAACATTTATATTAAAAATACCATTGATGCCTGTGTTATTTATGGTTTAAGAAAACCTCATTGTCACATCTGCCAGTTCTCCATATTTAAGGTACTATATATACTCATTACTGGTAAACAAGAACATGTCACAACAACAAAAATATCCATTATGAAAGTTTGTAATCTGGTTTGGGAAAGTTTGGGAAATCTGAAACTTACTCTTCATATTTAATATTTCCAGATGTTGCTGTTTTTGTTTCATGGTGGCACATTGTAGAAGAAATAAATAAATGTGCAATGATGAACAAACCTGATTAGTTTATATCCCGGAATTTAGAGCAAACCTGCAGCCCTTATACTCTTGTTGCATATTGATGAAAAATAAAGGGAAAATTTCATTCAAGCAAATAAGAGGAATAAAGAGCAAAACATTAAAATTAATATTTGGGTCATAGGTCTAAGTTATAAATGCCATTACTTGTAATAATTAATTGTAGAAGCAGGTGTCAAATCTGCTTTAATTGGTTCGAGATTGTCTGTCATGATAACCTTAACAGATGAACTTATAGGAATGCATTTATTAATGAGGTTGAATCAAAGCAGATGATAAACCAAAGGTACTACTAAAGATGTTTCCATTTTTTCTCAATACAGTATGTGGCAAGCCAACTCAAGAAAGGATTCTGAAATAATTTAAATAAAAGGAAACAGCTAATCGATTTGTATTAAACACACTGTGAAAAGCTAGTTATCATCTGCAGACAAGAAATATAAGGAGAATTGTCAGTTGACACAATAGAAGGCTCTGGTTTCTCAGTCAAAATGGTGGCACTATTAGAAATGTGTTTGAATAAAATGCAATTATTAGGGTTTTATATTTGAAGGCGATTCAAGGGGACACTATATTTTTTTTTACTTGAGAACACTTGTAATTTTTTTTAACGTGTTGACACTGCTGATCATGTCGATGACATTTTTATTTTGTCCCTGCAGCTTGACATTCAGCTCATTCAGCAGTTCGGTCAAGTCTGTGAGAAGCCAGAAGCCACTGGTCATCCTCTAATTGGGCATATTCACCATGTTTAGACGACTTGAGAAACTCTTTGATTTCAGGCAACAGCTGTCTGAACCTTGCAAAAAATGTTTGTTTTTGAAATATCCAAACAGCAAGTCAGCAGCCTCAGCAAATGCTTTTTTTTAACTTCTCGATCCCTAAAGATGTCATGTGTTTAGCCAGGACATGGCTCACATGGAATGATATGATGATTGCCGCTTTCCCTCTTGTATTAGGCCTCATGAAAACTGACTGGTGCTAGTTGAGATTTTATTTTTTCCAGTTTTCTTTTCCGAAACTCACTTTTAGCAGGAAAGTCCACATCATACATTTTGTGTGCAGTTTTGAAATGTTGTTCTATATTTCCCTTTTTCGTGTGGCCGCTAGCATTGCAGATTTGAATGCGAAAGTACAAAAAAATAATCATGCTCCCATTCCTTGTGGTAATGGTAAGTTCTCAGTCTCTTTGCTTCATCATTTCCACTCAAACACTACAGCAGTCAAACTTATCAAGCTGTTGGCAAATTTGTCAAGGCCAGTCTGTTTCGCTCCACTATACACTGTAGCGAATGTGGGGTTCGTGGGGCAATAACCAAGAGAACATTCTTAGGTAGCACACACAACACTCTTTATTAATGGAGCTCCTGTGGCCTTTTTTTCAGTGTCAGTCACTTATATAGCGCTTTTCTGGACACTCCACTCAAAGCTTTACAGGTAATAGGGACTCCCCTCCACCACCACCAATGTGCAGCATCCACCTGGATGATGCAAAGGCAGCCATAGTGCACCAGAACGCTCACCACACATCAGCTATTAGTGGGGAGGAGAGCAGAGTAATGAAGCCAATTCATAGATTGGGATTATTAGGAGGCCATGATTGGTAAGGGCCAATGGGAAATTTGGCCAGGACGCCGGGGTACATCCCTTCTCTTTTCGAGGAACGCCCTGGGATTTTTAATGACCACAGAGAGACAGGACCTCGGTTTTACGTCTCATCCGAAGGACAGCGCCTGTTTACAGTATGGTGTCCCCGTCACTATACTGGGGCATTAGGACCCACGTGGACCGCAGGGTGAGCACCCCCTGCTGGCCCCACTAACACCTCTTCCAGCACCAACCTTAGTTTTTCCCAGGAGGTCTCCCATCCAGGTACTGACCAGGCTCACACCTGCTTAGCTTCAGTGGGTTGTCAGTTGTGAGTTGCAGGGTGATATGGCTGCTGGCTGTCAAAATGTATGACATTGCATGCACAGATCTGAAAGAATTTTTAAGCTTTTGAAAAAAGTAAATAGTCAAATTGCCCATGTATTTTTTGCCAAACATTCATGTGATCGGTCGACTGGCAAGCACTCCTTGCGATCGACTGGTTGGGCACTCCTGGTTTACCTGATTATGTCTCCTAGTATTGGAGTCTATCATTCAGTAAATTATGCTTCAGATTTATTTCATTAAAAATAAAATGCGTACATTTATCAGCAGTTAAAAAAAATCTGAAATATTTATATATTTGGGGTTATTTTTTACTGGGATTATGGAATTTGAAAAGCTAACCCCCTTATTCTCCTACTCACCCCAGATTGCTCCTTAGAGCAGGATACCCAGGGTCACATACTGTAGCATCTGTAAACTTGACCTGTATGTCTGTGAAGTAAAAATGCTTAGAGTTAATTCAGTTTTCGTATGAGGATACCCAAGAGGATTAGCAGGAAACGTTCCAGAAAATAATTTGGGCCCAAGACACCATTGCAGAGTGACAAAAAAGTTAAACAACACAATTCAGTCTTAAGCTTTTTCTTCCACAGTGGTCCACACTCTGTGGCAGATTTTCAATATAAAGAGTATGATGTTAAACAAATACTACATATTTAGAAATTAATTAATTCCTTACATTACACTTTTACAAATATATTTCTAAAAATTAATGAATAAATGTATTAATTGAAGTGATGATCCAGGATGTCTGCTATGTACATGCCATGAAGGATCTTAGCATCAGTATTCAGCAGTGAAATCAGATAATATGATCTGTAATCTGAAATATCTTATTTTTAATGTGAATGGAATGTTTGATAAACATACACTTTGAATGTACTGTGGAGCAAGAGATTTATAGAACATAAGCCAGCTGATAGGAAATTGTATTTTAGCTGTTATTGATTACAGCATAACTTCTGTGTACAGCACCATTTTCATGTTGGATTGTGTGCTGATTAAATAGCATGTGAAAACCTTTTATTTCTAGAAAAAAGTTCAAAGTTGAAAAGAAATCGAAGAACATTAAAAAAAAGTTCCAGAATGACAATTTTCAAACTTTAAAAAATGAAGGGATGCAGACAAATTCTAAGAAACATTTTCTCTAGCAGAATTTTCAACCTTGTGTGACACTAATTGCCTTTTATATGTACACTTCCTGGCAGTCAGTTCTCAGATTTTACAGCAACAGAGACAACAGCCATTTAATACTAAAATTAAAAAAATATAAATGAATTGCTAAAATACAAATGAATCTGAATTATAATAATGCAAAATATTTGTTTAGGAGTAATTTCAAAACTTGTTTTGAGAAAAAATTATACTCAAAGCATTTGCTTTTTTTAAAACTCTTTTCTAAATTTTCTAATGATAAAATGTTATCTTTTATCATTTTTTAAATCAGTGCTATCAATTTGCATTGTCTTGAGGATGTGTATTTGGAACTTCAAGCAAGTACACAGAAGTACAGTTAATGAAAACTACAGTTATAGAGAATAATTTCTATACTCATATATTCATATACTGTATATCAGTATGAATTTAAACATCTCAATTAGAAATATAATAGGACCAAAGAGTCTCCTTGATTCTCCAACTGATTTAAGATTAAAAATGTAAACAATATTTATTAGGAAAGGCTTTTATGCTTGCTTAAAAGTTCAGCTCTTATTAATTGATAGCAGCAAGAAAACACTTTTTAACAGTTTTTAAAAAATGAAACAAAATGACAGATGTATTTTACAACACTTCTGAAAAATCCATTCTTGTGTTTAATGTATCAGTCTTACCACATCCATACACATCCAAACTGTGTCCTATAGTAATGATGGTAGTGACTTGACTAGCTTTGAAGGGTAAAGGGAAATAGAATCTGTGTGGCCTTTGCCCTGATGATTGATCTTGTAATCTAAATTTTCGCTCTGACTTTGTGATCAGTAATTCCCATGAAGTTTGGATGCCCATGATACTGCAAAGCTCACTTAACTAAAGGTCATGAGCCAGAAACGTACTCATGGAAGAATTCAAACATGTTCTGATATATACCGCCAGAATTACACATTTACACACCAATGCTGGTCTTATTTTAACTAGAATGTCTGTTTTATATTAAGGACGTGGTGGAATGACAGGTACCTCATTATGGCTTTAGCTGTATTATGTTTATTTTGTATTACGTTTATTTTTTAAACATTTTCTAAACCGATATTTTGAAATGTGTAATTTAATTTGGTCCATTTTCTTATCCTACTTCCCATGGTAAATTTTTGAAACAGTTACCAACCAGCCATCACTTATTTTAAAACATCCTTGGAAGAGATTGCAAGAACATTGATTTGAAACTTTTAAGTTTTAAGAACAAGTATTTATTTAAACTAGCATTTAATATTATTTTTTTAATGTAACCAGTCTATATATTTCAATCCAGACCCTTGCTTATGCCTTCTGTATTCTGTTAATTTTACTTTATTTCACTTTATTTCACTTTACTTTATTTCAGAATACATCTTTTTGTTGGCTTCACTTAACATAGATTGTACAACAACTAGAATTAATCGTTTGCCTCGGCCACACCTCCCCCGACCACCAGCACGCCTTGGACATGGCCCCCTGTTCCCCGCGTTTTCTTCACTTTCCCTGGATCGTGTCGTTTGCATAGGGTCCGGAAAGAACTGTAGAGTTGATTGGTACTGATGTTTGATCTTATTTGTTTGTTGTTGTTTTTTTATTAATCTTCAGTATGTTTGAAAATTCAATGAAAATGTGGATCACAAAAAATGTAACATCTCCAGCTATTGAGAGGACAAAGCCACAGGACATTTATTTAAGTTATGAATTCTATTATTTTACATATTTTGTTTCTTGATTGCAAATTTACAAATTGTTATGAGGCAGTGTTCTGAAAAAGAGACTTTGAATTCTGTTATTTCCTCCGCATACAAAACAAGCTGTACTTTGTTAGATATCCTGTTTTTCCAGTTTAATCTTCTCCTGAGATATCCACCGCACTTGGATGTGGACGTTTCCAGAATGTAAACCTTGCTTAAAGCATTAGAATGTTTCTCAGCAAACACCTAAAGAATGAAAGCAAGCAACTGTCAGCACAGAACAACAGTCATGTATGTAAAAAGTCATAAAAGGGCTCATATGAATTATTTATAACCCAGAGGACCTGTGGTAAAACAATATTACAGAACAATAATTTAGATTTTTTTTTAATGAAAACCTTTGATACAGTATCTCACTATGGTATTGCCTTCTTTTTACATGCCTTTGTCTTTTATAATTGGTTTAATGTATTTTCATTGTGAAAGCATTGGTCCTCCAGGATCAGTTGACAGAAAAAAAAGCCATTGAAGTTTTTTTAATGGAGGGTTAAAAAATGCCCTACATTTTGCTAATGTGTCAGCATAAAAAGAAGAGTCATACTGTCCAAAACTGACAACTAAAATTGCTACAGTAATTATAATTACTAATGCATTTATTTTTAAACAGATATTTGTATACATATTTTTGTGTATAAATGTAAATATGAATATTTTTAATTCATTGAAACACATTATATTCTAAATAAGTATTTAATGCTTTAATTTGTTTTTTTCTGTCTGTTGGTTTACTCTTTTCTGGCTTTCAAATTTATTAATAAAAAACTAAAAAGTATCAGGGTCCTTTGTCTCTAAAGTCAGGATGAAGGTAATGTTAGAATGCATCAGTGCTTTGTCCTTCATCAAGACATTATACACTACAGCAATGCCATTATCCACCCATGATTATTGTTTCACTAGATCTCTCATCACAAAGCACATGTAAGATGAAGTGAAAGGACACATTGATGGCACTTTGATAGGACTATGATTGGAATGCCACCTCTCCAAGACTCAAACCTGATGCATGTTATAAGACTGTAATATATGCAACTGTTTGATAAAATTAGCAATATGTCTTCCTGAATTTGTAAGTTTTAAGAGTCTTGACAAGTGTACATCAGATGCTGTATGCATTGTTTCTGTATGCACAATAATAGGGAATGACTGATCAACTTCAGACACATAAACAACAGATATACAGCAGATGCCTTTAAGGAAAACAGATCCTTCTTCTATTACAGTCATATTGAGAGGGGTTACTGTAATTATTCAGTCCTCTTCTTCACTATTAATAAAAAGTTTGAACAAAGTAGTAAATTCCCACTTTTCCCCACCTCTACTGATCAATGTAACACATCCACAGCTCTTTCACAATTGAATACATAATATTGGTTATAGGTGGGTAGCTGCATCAGCATGCGTAGGTTGCAAAGGAACAACACACACCTGAAGAAGGCTCCACGGCCGAAACGTTGTGTTTTCTTTCTTCTCTTTTCAACATGGAATAAACCTATTACATATTAGCTATCAGTTGCTGATGTCACATCCTGTAGTTCTTACTGTATAATTATGGCCTCTCATGCTTTAGACAATTTGAATTTCTTTCATTTTACTGGTGTTGACACTGTCTATATAATTGAGTCGGTAGCTCATAAAAGACCTACTCCCTTTGTTGTGGACATATAACTTTCCTCCTTCTCATCTCTAGATTCTTATCTCTGTCCATTTGTTCCAGTCTCATCAATAAGTCTCTGAAATCTGGTCTTATTCTTGCAGGGTTAAGGTCTGATTTCATCCTATCTATATTAAGAAAAAAACTGACTAGGATCCCCAAGTACAATGTAGTTTTCTTTCCAATTTATCTTTACTTACAAAAATCCTGGTACTGGTGGTGGCAGCTCAATTACGATCTCACTTTGCATCTCACAAGCTCTTTGAACCTTTTCAGTCAGGGTTCAGACAGAACACAGTGCTGAAGCAGCCCTTGTTAAAGTAGTTAATGATCTGCTGATGGGTTCTGACTCCAAGTCACTTAATATTTTTCTTCTTTTGGTTTTAAGTGCAGTCAATCAAAACATATTATTAGAATGCATAGAAAATGATATAATGATCTAGCGATTTTCTTTATTGGTTTGGCACCAAAAAGCTATCAGGAGTCTGTTCTTAAATATCACACCTGAAGAAGGCTCCACGGCCGAAACATTTTGTTTTCTTTCTCCTCTTTTCAGCGTGGAATAAACCTATTACTTGTTCCTTTGTTCTTAAATGCTGTTTATTTTAAATCTGATGATGTTCTGCTTACGCACAGTATTCCACAGGTTTGTTTACTGGGAGCTCTACTATTTAGTACATACATGTTAACACAGTGAAGTGGTTAGCATTGATGCCTTGCAGTGTTTGTACCCTGGGTTCAATTCTGGACCTGGGGTGCTATCTGCATTGAATTTCTATGTTCTATGTTCCCCTTGTGTTCGTGTGGGATTCCTCCTATAGGGCAAGGACATACCGGTAGGTTAATTGGTTAATTCCACAGGTTTGTTTACTGGGACCCTGGTGTGAGTGTGTGTACCCTGTGACAAACTGGCATCCCGTCTAGGGTGTATCCCACCTTGTACCTATTGCTTGCCGGGATAGGCTCTGGCTCCCCTGCAAGCCTGTATTGGATGAAGCAGTTAGAAAATGGATAAGTAGATGGAATTCTCCACTAATGACAAATGCTAAAATATCTGCACTTTACAAGTATCTGACATACAAAAACATAAAATAAACTTTTAAAAAACTAAAAACTTTTCTCATAGGCTCCCAATATTGGCATATTAAATTTGGCTTCTAAATTGGTAACTGTTGCACTGTTTAAAGGCCATGGGAAGTGGGGTAAGAAAATGGAAATAAATAAATTACACATTTAAAAAGAGCAGGGTACTCTTTTCAATTATTCAAGAAAAGGCAAATAATTATGAATTTTGCCAACATTGGCTTCTTAACAGTGATGACATCAAGCCTTTGATAGAAGTTAAAAAATAACACAAGGTGAAAACAAGGTTTCTAAGTGTATGTTAGGAATGCCGCAAAGTTATCTTTCATTCACCTGCTAATCATCTTTCAATTCAAACCCTTGCTCTGTCTGACAATGAAATATTGATATATGCCATTATTTAATCAATATTAGATTACTGTAATGCCTTACATATTGGGATATCTTCTAAGATATTTTAAAAATTCTTTACTATTTCCTGTATTTTGAACTAATGTTCTCTCACATTAACTAATATTTCTTTGCATGAACACATCACTCCTGTCCTCAGTAAATTGCACTAGTTTCCTGTCAAATTTAAAGTTGACTTAAATATTACCTTGCTCATGTGCTCATAAGGATAAAAGTATTTTGGCTTTGCAGTCAAGCAATTTGTATTTCTGATCATTCAAGATTCAAGATTCATTTCCCATATACAACAAGTGTATTGGAATGCTTGCTCGTTCAGCTTTACCCAGAAACATTAGAGAAAAAAATAGGCACAAATGACAAACAGACTTGGAAAATACATTTAGACAATAGATGTTATAATACAGCCACGACAGGACATACAATAGTGCAAACAGTGCAGTTATCTTAAAATGCAGGTGCTAATTTGAGCTGTTTATGATGCAGACTGCTTGGGGGAAGAAACTGTTTTTGAATCTATTTGTCAGTGTTCTGATACTGCGATACCTCCCACCAGAACCCAGGGGTGAAAACAGATCGTGGCCAGGGTGAATTGGGTCCCGAAGTACAGTATAGCTCAAGCTCGGTTATGGCAGCGGTAGAGATACAGTATATCCGGTCGATGGAGGGTAGCTTGGTCCCAGTGATTTTCTGCACGGACCTCACAACCCTCTGTATTGCTTTTCTGTCCTTACTGTGGCTTCACCATACCACACCGTAATACCACCGGTCAGGACACTATCAATCATATTATGGTAAAAATTGATGAGTGTTGTCTTGCTCAACCCCCACTTCCTTAACTGTCTCAGGAAGCGAAGGCACTGGTGGGCTTTAGTGAGGATGGCAGCAGTGTTCTCTGACCAGTTAAGCCTCTCAGGGATCTGGAGGCCGAGGAACCTGAAGGTGTTGACAGTTTCAACTGGAGCCCCGTGAATGATGATGGGTGTGTGACGTCCTCCATGCCTCCTGAAGTCCACTATAATCTCTTTTGTTTTGCTGATGTTAAGTGTGAGGTTGCTGTTTTGGCACCACTCCACCAGCTCATGAAAGCAATATGAATGCTACTGTAAATAATGATAATAAAAATAATAATAATAATAATAATATTTTAATTATGGGTTATTCAATGTATACATTTAATAAGATTGGAACAAAAATATACTTGTGGTCAACCTAGTGATTTCAGGCAACCATCAGAATTAGGACACATCCACTTAAAGGGAATTTCATAATTTAAAAACTAAGATTTGATTACACATCTCTATGTCGTGTATGAGACAATAACACCATGAAGTGTGTAAACCATTGACCTCACAAAATATCATGCATGATAACTTGAAATTCTTTGCTACAGCTACTTTGAGTGATTTCTTATTCTTTTAAAGTTGACTTTAATATGCTATTCAGCATATAAAATGCTTGCTCAGAAGCAATCTGGAGATCAACTTGACCATATACAATCTGTGGGGCCTGGCTGTATTCCAAGCATCTGGTCAGATTTGGCATACCCACAGAAATGGCAAGCTGCTTCTTCATTGCAGAATAAACACCAGTGCATTGCTACCCGTACTTATGGCTGCTGTATCATCTGAGGAATCCTCTTTCGCTCGGGTAAATCAATGTGACATTAAATTTGCACTCATAAACACCCGCTCTCTAAATGAAAAGACTGAAATGCTAAATGATTTCATCATTGATAGTTGCATTGACATCCTGTGCATAACTGAGACCTGGCAACAACCAAATCAGTTTATTTTATTAAATTAAACTGTCCCTCCAGATTTAACTTTTGCAGGCAAACCACACTCTGTTGGTTGCGACGGTGGCTTGGCTGTAGTTTACAGTCAAGATATTATTATTAAGGAGCTCGCCATTTACTCTGTCACCTCCTTCGAATACCTTGCCCTTTAAACTCTGCAGCCCCACTCCATTGTTGAGTCTTCTTGTTTATTGTCCTCCTAAGTCCTGTCCTGTCTTTTTATCTGAACTGCTGACAACACAAACCACTATGACTTGTCCAGTCTTAATGCTTGGCGATTTTAACATTCATGTTGACTCCTTAAACTATAAATTTGCTTTGGATTTTTATCCACCCTGGACTGCTTTAATTTATCTCTTGTTGATCTTGTTCGCCCTTCTGAGTAGAGCACCTCTAAAATTTGCAATATTCATGACATTAACCTGCAGATTTCTGATTGCAAAGCTGTATTATTTGATGTCTGTATCACTCTTTTTTCAGTGAGATGTAAACGCACAATATGTTTTTAGAAATCTGAAATTTCTGAACCACTCTGATTTCTCTAATGCTGTGCTTAGTTCTCCCCTTTTACAAAACTGGTCATCTATGACAGCTGACCTAATCAATAATCTTAACATTGCGTTGATTAATATTTTGGATAAACTTGCACCCCTTAAAACTCACTCGGTTTCCTTCAAGCGCTCCTTTCCATGGTACACACCTGAACTTCAGAATCTGAAACTAGCTAGACGGCATCTGGAACATTTAAGCACAAAATCCAGCCTAGTGGCTCACACTCAGGCTTATAACAAACACATACAAGTCTATAGAGCTTCTAGCTTCTGCCAGATCCTCCTATATATCTGATACAATTAGCTCAGGACTAGGAAATCATAAAACGCTCTTTTCTGTCATCAATAAGCTTTCTAAACCCCCTGACAACTCCATGTTAAAATTTTTGCCATTTTGTTAATCAAAAATTGATGCTATGCAGCTACAATTATCCGAATCAAGGCTCGGCCTGGCAATGAACTCGGACAATTACGTGAGCCCTAGTTTTTCCACTGACTTTCCCCCTGTACCACATTTTTCTGAATTAACTTAGTTAATTAAGTAACAACTTAAAAAATTATTACCACTTGTAAAACAACTTCCTGTTGTCACAATCATTACTCCTCCTCTTAAGGGCGCTCCAGCCCTTCCTGGTTCTGTCCCATTACCCACACCTGTTCTTTATTCCAGCCCCTCTTCTGTTCCACCTTATAAGCCAGATGCAGACGTCATCCGGTGCTTCTCATTGATTTCCGCATCGTGAGAGCCCGGGTCCTGCTGTGTCTGGCTCCGTTATATTTTTTAACCTTCTGTTCCTGATCCTCTGCCCCGCCGGTCCCGACCCGGCTCATGGATGGATCTCCTGGCTTTGGACTCTACTTTCCCGTTTGGATTCCCCGTTTGGACTTTGGCTTTGTTTGTTCGCCCGGACTCACTTCCCCAGGACACCAGCTCACCTTGGACACACCCCCCTGTATCCTGACCCTTTCCTGCATGACTTTCTCCCTCGTGTATCTTCACTATTCCGGATCGCGTCATCCGCATAGGGCCCGGAAGGAACTGCTACGTGACAGAATGAGGAACCAACACCCGGGCCCCGCGGACGGCACTTTGGTACCTGGACTCCATCCTTTTTATTTTTGTTTTCGTTTAGGGCTTCAGAGCTGCCCTGGAAAGGAGGGGGTACTGTCATGATCGCTAACCCCTCCTCTTAAGGGCGCTCCAGCCCTTCCTTGTTCCCTCCCATTGTCTGCACCTGTTCCCTATTCCCGCTCCCCCTTAAAAGATAAACGCGGACCTCACTCCTGGTTCCTCATTGATTTCTGCATCGTGAGAGCCCGGGGTCCTGCTGCGTCTGGCTCCGTTATGGTTTTAACTTTCTGTTCCTGATCCCCTGCCCCGCCGATCCCGACCCGGCTCATGGTTTTTACCCCTGGATGGATCTCCTGGCTTTGGACTCTTCTCTCCCGTTTGGATTCCCCGTTTGGACTTTGGCTTTGTTTGTTCGCCCGGACTCACTTCCCCAGGACACCAGCTCACCTTGGACATGCCCCCCTGTATCCTGACCCTTTCCTGCATGACTTTCTCCCTCGTGTATCTTCACTATTCTGGATCGTGTCGTCCGCATAGGGCCCGGAAGGAACTGCTACGTGACACCTGTTGCCCCATCCCTAGATCCCATTCCTACCTCTTTATTGAAAGCTTGCCTCCCAGACAACGTCCCGTTAATTGTCAATATCATCAACAGTTCCCTTTCCCTGGGAGTGGTCCCTACTGCCTTAAAGACTGCATCTTTCACTCCTATACTAAAGAAACCTAGCTTGGACTGTGATATAATGAACTACAGACCAATGAACAATCTCAAATTTACAATTTCTATTGGATGTTTTAGAGCGTGTGGTTGCACATCAACTACAGGCACATACTGTTGCTTGCTCACTTGCAGACATTCCTGTCTATCAGTGGTACTGTCTTTAACTGGTTTGCTCTTATCTGACTGGTGGGCAGTATTTTGTCTCCCTTGGTCCTCCATCCCCCATGGCCCCAGCCAATCACAGTGTGCCTCAGGGTTCAGTCTTGAGCCCTTTACTTTTTATTATTTATATGCTACCTCTCGGCCAAATTATACTCAAACATAGTCTTCGGTTTCACTGTTTCACTGCAGATGTGAATTTTTACTGGTGGGCAGCAAATCTCAGATGGATAAACTGAAGGGTTTCACAGTAATGGTGGATGGTTTCTATAGTCAGAAATCTATACTATCACACCTGATCCTCTCCTGTCTTTTGAGCCAATGTGAAAAATTTGATTAAGATGTCTTTCTTTCACCTACTGTACATTAGGCATTTTTATAAAAGCCCAATGTGAAGAGCCTGATACATGCATTTATAACATCAAGACTTGATTTCTCCAACTCTTTAATGAATGGGCTCCCTAACTCCCTTCTCAACAAGTTGCAATATGTTCAAAATTCTACAGCTAGACTACTTACTCACACCAGACCCAGGCGGCATATCACTCCTACACTTAAATCTTAAATCTCTACATTGGTTACCTGTAAAGTCACATATTCAATACAAGATCTTGTTGCTGACTTTCAAGGCTCTAAACAATCTGGCTCCATCATACATCTCTGAATTCCTTCTCCTCCTTTCCCCAATGCCCCCACCCCCTGTAGGCTCTGTTCAGTATACCTTTCTTCTTCTTCTTTTTCCTCTTCCTCTTCTTCTTCTATACTACTGTACGTACAGTACATCATTTACATCAGTTCATGCATTAGGAATGGAATTATTCTCTTAAATACACCAAGACAAGCAAGGTACAGAAAAAGGACTGGATTTCAGAAAGTGAAGTCTTACGAGGCAGTCTCAGGCAATGGTTTTACTGGGATGCTGGTGTGGGTTTTCTTATGCCAGTTCTCTTACATACAAAATGTGTGTAACTAGTGCCTCTAGGAGTGTACATGGTGAAGAACACTGGGATTAGTCATGATAACAAATGAGATGAATCAAGGAAAATAACCATTTAAAGAATTTTCAATCGGCTGCTGTACTAATTTGTCTGAAAGTCACAATCTGGAACTTAAAAGGCCATTTTAAAGTCGTTGCTGCTGTAACTAAAAATAAGTAATGATCAAATTAGAAGAAGAGTGAGATTGATCACTCTTGATGAGCTAAAACTAAAAGAAAGTAAATACAATGGCAAAGTAACTAAAACAGTAGAATAAAGCCAATGCTTCTTGGAAATATTGTCTCATTTATTTTACTTCCTAAAATTGATAGTCTCAATTAAAATGTGATTCCCATAATCAATGGAAATATATATCTTGTTTAAATTTTTGGCTTTACAGAGAAAACAGAATTTTGTGTGGCCATTTGTGGATTATAGTTTAAGAAATATCAACTTATTTATATTTATTTATGTACAGAAACATAGCTCCCATATGAAGTCTACATGCATTTCCAGGCATACTGTATGTTGTGTTATCTTTGTGACAAAATGTTCAAAAACTGTATTGAATTTCTGTCTTCTACTAGAATTACTTAACTCTTCAAATAAAAATGTTATTCTTAACCATCTGGGTCATCAGAATTTATAAATACTAAAGCCATATAATGTAATCAAGGAGAAATATAATATTTAATGATGTGCCTGTGGGTGTGAGACTTGTGACTGTCAGGCTGATGCCCAAATAATGTAGCCTACAGTTTGTCTACATGGAGTACTCATTATCTTCTGATTTCAGCAGTGGCTCTGAAAATAGAGAAACCTGAAAGACAGAGTTGTCTATAGAACAGGAAGCTTGAACTTCAACTAATTGGAGTCACATAGATACAGTCTGAAAGGAGACTGACTTTCGCAACAGTTGCATTGTGGAAGGTTACTTTAAAATGTCTTAGCTTCATAAGAATATGCTTTAAAGTAGAGGAAAACCCAAAGACTTGCATTTGCCTGTTTTTTTTTATTTTCTGCAAACTTCCCATCACTTACTTTTAATAAGTACTTTTTTATTTTTGTTGTTGCATGGTATGTGATTGCTACTTGGGCATTTTTATTTCTGAAAAAAATAATAGAGCTCTCTAGAAGTGGATAAAGGTTCCAATATGGTGACATCGCTGTAAGCCTGCACATTGAAGGAAGAATGTATAGTAATTCTTTTTTTATGTTTTGAAGGAGTGCAGGCTAGTGAAATATACAGAATAATGTCTGGAAGGTATAAACAAACTGATGGGAAGCATTACTGTCATTCCTTCCAAACTTTCATTTTAAAGTTTTAATGAAATAAAACCTATAAATAAACTCAGTTTATTTTTTTAGCAGATAACCTTATTCATGCCAACTACAGTGGTCACAAAGATTTACTTAAAGTGTAGGTACAAAGGAAACAATATACTGTACTTACTATGAAATTATAAGAAAATAATGCAGTATTAATGCTGGTGAAAAAAGTTAAATACAAATGCCACACAAAAAGACATACTCTATGTGTGTGAATACAAGCAACAAAATAAACTAAAATAAATAAGATAAATATAGAATAATTACATTTATGTGTCACTTTTCATCACGGAGGATCTCAAAGCTTTCAATTTAGAAAGTGACCCACTTCAGCCACCAAAGAAGAGTGGCACCCATTTTGGTGACATGCAGCAGCCATTATGTGCCACTACTGAACATCGAGAAGAAATGAGAAATTGCTTCACCAGTTGGGCTACTGGGGAAACTTGATATAAGATAGACTACAAGTTCAAAGTAGAGTTTAGCCACTTTAGCCATTACGGCACTGCTCTTATAAATGGTGCCATGATTTCCTTAACTGCCAAGCAGTCAGGACCTTAGTACTGTATAAAGGACGGTAACTCCAAAAGCACACTGTCCTTGGTCACTATATTGGAGCATTGGTTTAAAAATTCTGGTCCAGAGGGAGCGGCCACAGGTCCTGTTTTAACACATAGGGAGGTTTCATTGACTAGTTGCTGAAAGGACTGAGTTTCTGAGTGTAGTTCATTCCACCACTGAAGAGTGAGTGTGGAGAATAGATGTTCTCTGGAAATAGAAAAATGGACAAAGACTACAGAGAGTTTGGGAGAAGAGGAGGAACAGAGGGGGTGTAGGTGGAGAGATAAAAGACAAGGAGCAGAGTGGTTAAGACAGTTAGATAGAAGAGCCTGGCATTTAATGAAGTTACTGACAATCTAAACAACACAACCCATACTTCAGCCCTTTTATTATATTATTGTACAGACAAAGACTGATGCTTTTATTGGATGTGACCAATGTGTGCTCATCAAAGTGTCAGTCCAAATTGTCTTCGAAATAATGTGATATGCCCTGACAAAACTTGAAGAGAAAATACATACAGCGTAGAGAGCTTAGATAGTTTGAGCATGAATTTGATTAATTCAAGATCTACAGATCATTTCCTGTCCACTCTCATGGTAACTGTTCTGTAGAAAACCTATTTTCCATTTTCCAGACTTTGATGTTTGGTGTGATTGCTCTAGTAAAGGTTTACTGTGACATGCCATGGTAAAAGCAGACAAAATTAAAAAGACACCAGATTAATGAAAAAGCATCATAAAGCTTAAAATGGTATGCAAAAGTAATGTAAAAGCATAATTATTGTCTTAAATAATAAAACAACAGTTTACACAGAGAAAAAGACATAACATTCTTCTTATTCAACTATAGATAAAGTGCTCTTTGTAATATGTAGAGTGTAGATAGCCAAGAAAAAATGGAAGAATATAAGATTAAAATGAGAGTAGGTCATTTTCTTATTATTAAATGCATGTTCTATTAGCTTCCAATTGTGTCCTGTGCCTTGTAGTCTTCTCTGTTGAAAACTAAAATGGTCACTTAAGAGCTGGTGATCAAAATTATACACAAACTTTTAAATGCGGTCTTACAAGTCCATTTTACAACTTCAGCATAACATTCCTTAATTTAAAATCTATGCTTTTCAAAATGGATTCTAACATTTTGTTTGTATATTCACTTCCTCCCACATTTACTAGAAGTACTGTAAATGAGATGTTAATTTAAACACCTGTTTCTTTTTCTTAAGTAGTAGCTTCAACCTCTGTGTTGCCCATTTTGTATTTGTTGTTTGTATTTCTACTACCTGCATGCAATATCCTGTAGTTGTGTGCAATAAAACTTATCTGTCAGATGTTTGCACTATATTAAACTTTATTTGCTGCTTCTGTTAGTGTTTGCTAATCCTTCTGTTTTGGAATCATTAGATTGGCATCGCAGGGCTTACTCACTGCTTATATGCCAGATCATTGATTTAAAATAGTGTACCAGTACAGATACCAGTGACTTCCATAATGTACATCCATCATTTCTTCAGTGACTACTTCTTTCAATTCAGTCTCATGGGGGAGCTGGAGCATATCCAGTAAGCAATGGGTATGTGGTGGAATACATCCTGGATGGGACACACAGACACATACTGTACATGCACATACTCCCACCAGGGTCAATATAATTATTGTATGTAATTTAATTAATTTTAGTAATTTATGTATGTCTTCGGATTGGTGTGTAGAAACTGGAGCATCCAGAGGAAACCCATGTGAACATTGGGAGATCATACAAACTCCATGCAGATACCACCCCAGGTCCAGAATTTAAACCAGGGCCCCCATGCTACAAGGCAATGATGCTAACCATTGTGTCCTTACCAAAATATATTTATATTTCAAGTATAAAAAATATCATTTTAATTCATAACATGTTTTGATTGGTTAAAAATTTAAGCATATACCCACTTTGGTAAAGTTAAAGATGAAACAATGCCTTTTAATTGTGTCTTTGGTGAATAAAAGAAAAAAAGATTGACATTTCACATCACTATAACACAAGGTATAATGCAATATTATTTCATCTGGAAATTATTTGGCCAAGGATCTGTGCCCATGGCTAGAAGGTCGCCGGTTCAAATCCTGCAGCTGGCAGAGGAATCCTACTCCGTTGGGCCCCTGAGCAAGTCTCTTAACCCCAGCTGCACCAGGGGCACCGTATTAATGGCTGATCCTGTGCTCTGACCCCATGCTTCTCTCTCTGTCTGAGTGTCTCATGAAGAGCAAGCTGGGGTATGCAAAAAGAAATTCCTAATGCAAAAAATTGTGTATGGCAAATAAAGTGATCTTATCTTAAAAGGGCTTCAAATCATTACATTTTTTAAACATATTATATCAAAAAGATGTAAGCAGTCA
Organism: Atractosteus spatula; assembly: GCF_055471065.1. Taxonomy (NCBI): domain Eukaryota; kingdom Metazoa; phylum Chordata; class Actinopteri; order Semionotiformes; family Lepisosteidae; genus Atractosteus; species Atractosteus spatula. Next base: position 41,781,450 of record NC_142711.1, read on the forward strand.
AAACTACACACTTAAATTAATTTATAATTCAAATTATTAGTGAAATTAGATTTAGAAATAGGAGCTGCTAAGTTCATAGTCTAATGTGGGTTTTGAAATTAGATAAACTTGCATCAAAGTAATTGGTATAATAGTCACTTTTTTTTCATCCACGTACTACGCAACACCCTTCACTGAGTTTCTAAGCAATCCCAATCTGCTCTACTGTAAGGCATATATAAATTATAAAATTGCCATCAGTCATTACAACATTCAGATGTATAGTATATTGTGCATTGTATCAAGTTGATTTTAACAGCTGATCCCCTGCTGTTCCTGAGCTGAAATATTATTAGCATTTTTTTATGATATAAGAGTCTCCTGGTATCCAAGGTGCCAGTAATATCCACAGTTTGAAAATACAAAAACTATATAACACTCACAATGAATAATTGCCTTTTTAAAATCTGTCTTATGTTGTTGCACATTTTCTATAAAGAAAGAAAGCAAAAAATGATATATTTTTTACAGTGGTAGAAGTATAAATAATAAGTTTATATAAATCAATTCCTCATTAGTATTGGAATTAAGATGACATATCCCCACAATTCAAATACCCTCAATACCCTTAACAATTACTAAACAAGGTTTAGGCCAAACATTTTTGCAATACTTTGACATATTGAGCTTTCAAGATCAAATGTATTATGAAAAGTTTGATGAAAAAGCTGAATGTATTTCATTGTCAAGAGCTCAAATAGCTAATTAAATTTACTTTGGATTTTGCAGTTCAAGGAAATGGCATGCTGTTGTTAAGCAACGCCAAGGACATGCTTGTTCATCAGCTCAGAGATGCTTTAATTGTTTGAGTTTATATGAGAAAAAAAAATTCCAATGCACATACATTCTTCAAAAATATCTAATTGTTGAAATTTTGAGTTTTTCCTTCATAGTGTTTTTTCCTCCATGCAAAAGACCACCCACACTAGGAGCTAGGGCATTGTGTGCTTGGTCACCCATTGAAGACTGAATGAATTACTTTTGTCTGCTCTAATTAACTGCAAAAATGTTAATGAAAAATAACAAAGATTTGTTTTTGCTGATTGTTGATTTTACTTCTGCTATTCCATTTAATAGTTATAAATACTAATCTCTATTCTAATTAATGACACGGAATAAGGTTCCTAAGTTTCTAAATGAAGTTTACAACATTAACATTGGGAGATGTTGGGTTCAATTGGATAACATTGGGTTAAATTTTACCTTAGCTGCCCAAACTAATATTCATTATAACATAAATTCCTAAATTAAAAATAACTGTAAATATCAAATACAGTATAAGCCTTTTCTCAACTTTCATTCTTCCCTATTTCCCCTTCTGCTGTTACCCCTTGATTAGCTCCTCACTCTGCATGGGGATCCTAGCCTCTTTGTTCTATAGCAAAACCTTACCATGACTAAACTCTCAATAAACATTTTTCAATATTTTTAATTGTTAAGTTTTGTTGCTTGTGAATTTATAGAAGACACCTAGGAGTGAGATGGATCTTTTTTATAATGACCTCTAGAATACAATTACCATATCAGTACATGGAATGAAAATATATTAAATTTATTAAATAACCTGCCTACAGTTGAATTTGTGTGTCAATTATTACACACTCATGATAGGGCACTTTGTGTAGAAACATATACTAAATATCTAAATAAACATGACTAAATATCATATTAAATGTTATGCACTTTCTAATTTCTTATACATTCTCTTAAATGTTGCATGATGATTTACATTTAATTTGCTTTTAGACACCTGTTTGTGTTACATATTAATGATGGCAGTTTTCATCTCAGAACACACCTAAATATCCCCCAAAAAAGCCCCAACCCAGCCGTTTTTCACAACTATTTGATGTTTGATCTTGCAAGCATGGAACATGATGCTTTGAATATTAATGACACCCTGCTAGTAATCACATTTAAATTAAAGCTTTATTGAATCATTCATAGGTCTCCTTCAAGTCTTTTCTGAAAATGCAGAGCTTTTTTTTTCTTTTCTTGCTTTGTTAACCTTTCTAATTTTATCATTTCATTCTAGTTTTAAAAAATATTTTATTGGATATTTTATTGCCGATAGATGTAATTATAGATTCACAGTCCAGGATCACCGCCCCTAGCTACTCAACATTCCTGCTAGGGTAACATGTTGGCTTAATACTTACTGTAGCACTGCTGCCTCACAGCTCTTGGGTCCTGCGTTTGATCTGAGGCTGTGACACTTAGTGTGAAGTTGCTTGTTCTCATTGTGTTGCCTGGTTTTCTGTAGTTGTTTCAATTTTTGATCAGCTGTTCTAAATCATTCTCCTTGGCCCAGTGATGGACAGGTGTCATAGAGTGAGAGCTAACCCATGCTCTGAGTTCTGTCTTATGCCTTATACTTCCAAGATGGCTTCATTTCACAGCTTTCTGAAAATGGCCCGAATTGACAATTTCAACAAAGCTTTACACTATCAAATGATGAAGAAAACATTGTCATTTGATATAATAATTAAGTCATTGGCCCTGTGATAAAGACAAACTTTGTGTCTCCATCTCTTGATCTCTGGTAATGTCCAACATAGTGTGCACAAATACCCTCAAATGCACACGTTTAATTTTCGCTTGTATCATTTGTATTGTATTTCGTATTCTTTCACTACTGTTAAATTGCAGTGTCTTGTCCTTTGTCCTATTTGTTTTTTTTGTCCTCTATATTGTATGAGGTTACTGACCCTGACTTTGCGTGGGCAAAAATATAATCTTTCAATGAACATTAAGGGAAACCTTAGATGGGACATGGAAAATACAAGTTTATATGCTAGCACTCATGCTTTGAGAATTGTCTTTATAAATTATCTCAGAAGACTTACTGTATGACTTCAGAGAAAGGTCCTGGAAATAACACAGGTGAGTTCAACATACAGTAGCTATTTATTTTGGCAACACACTGTAAAACAGTTCCTATGCACTATTTAAAATAGTGTAGGCAAACAGAAAGATGAAATGATTGAAAATGACTCTATAAAATGCTAAATTCTAACTTTAATATTTTGGACACATTTTCTTTTTTTGATAGGTTCAAAAAAGATGGTGACTTTCTGGGGAATGACCTGCTGTTCTCAGTCACCTGGTCAACTGGTCAGGTCAGGATTTAAATACAGGTAGCAGAAGCTTTCACTTGGCCTTTAACTTCTTCCATTCAGAAGAATGCTGGGCTTCTGTTTTGTTTTCTTGCACTTTGAATAAAGGAGCACTATATTACAGCTGCAATTGTGTGTCTTCCCTAAGACTCATCATTCAAAATGGTTCCAACTCCTGGATATACAGTATGTACAGTATAGCATTGACATTAAGAAAGAAACATCTTGTCGGAACATGTTGCCATTGTCAGGAATGTTGATTTCTACAAGCTTTACCACTTGAAATTGGAATTGAGTCTATAAAGTCAGGAGCATTGTGAAGAAAGTGCAACAGAGAAATATTTTTTTTTCTTAGACAGCTGAATAAGTTTGGTGTCGACCTGGTTATTATGACCTTTTCTACTGAGCCACTTTCTTTTGACAATGTGCCTTGGAAGTGTATTAAAAGTGATACATGTCTTCTAGAGAATGTTATTAAGATGGCCCTTAAGAACATAGGCTGTGATATGTCATGTCTTGTAACACTGTTTAATGAATGAACCACCATGAAGGCTAATTCTATTGGTGTCTCTCCTAACCTTCCATTTGTTCTGCTTCATCCATCTGGCAAATGCTACAGATCTATTAAACAAATTGCCAGCCATTTCAGGAACAGTTTTTTTAGCCTACAGCTTCATGGCCTTTGTCATGCTAGGGCTAATTTGATTCTGTTTGTAGCAGCCTGTAAGTACGCATAATGCATTTTTATGTATACAATAATGTGATCTTTGTGCACAAGGGTAATACTGACTAAAGTGGTTGTCTACAATATCACAGTGAATGTCTTGTGCATTCTGTGTGAATTGCAAATGCAATATCTTTATCTGTGCTACAAATCAATCAATCAATTGAGAGACTACATTTGTCCATGGTTGTAGCAATGATTTACAGTATAATTGAATGGATGATTTGTGATCACTGAAAACAAAATGAGGAAGATGATGATGTTAAATCCTGAAGTCACATATCACAGATTGGTGAGAGTGGGTGTGGGGTACAGGGACTGTGGTGACTTTGAATTTGTATAGAAAAGCGAGTAGCAGGTTTGGAAGGGGCTAGATACTGTAAGCCTCAGTCAGTCACAATGGGAGAAGTGGCAGAGAAAAATTTGGGGACACAAGAACTACACCACTGGACACATAAAAGGACTTTGACGCGAGTGTGGGACTCTACGGAGAACAGTAGAAGAAAGCTCCAGCATCATATTCTTCCCCCCTACCCTGTTTCCTTTGAGTCTAGTATAAGGGAAGGAGCATAACTGACCACATTGTACAGTATGAATGGCAGGAACTGAAGAGGAAGGCTAAGACCATCAAAAAGCTACATAGACTTTCTTCTCTGTGGCAGAAGAAGGAATGTGGAAGAATGTCTAATAACCAACTGGAGCTCTTTTTGGATTCTCCAGCATTTTCATGAGGGTTCATGTATTTCTGGGAGTGCATGTGTTCCTTGCAGGTACTTTCTATGTATTTTCTGGTAGACAGTGTAAATGTTGTAATTTCTAGATAACAAAAAGGCACTGGTAGTGCTGGGAGATCTAAAAACTAAAAACAATTGTTAGGCGGAATAGTTTTCCAGAAAGCTTAGTTTCCTGCAGATTGGAGTGACTCCCCATACTCAATTAGTAACACACACACTTCATAGATCTTTTCAAGTCAACTCTGTGTTCTAATTTTTGTAGTCATCATGTTATCAGACAGATTACTACTATGAGTAGCTCTAAGTATAATTGGTGCTGTAAGGATACACTAAGGAGGAGGTATGGATCCTGTGCAGCCGCAGGAGTAGCCGGTAGTCACGGCAACAAACAATCCGAATCGAGAGGCGAGATCGTGGTCAATGAGAGGAAGGAAGGTTGAAATCCAGGACAGACACAGGTGGCAAACAATCCGAATCGAGAGGCGAGGTACGAAGTCAAAATGCAAAAGGGGTAGTCCAAAATTCAAAGCGACACAAGGTTTAGGAATCACCAGGTAGAGCTCTCAGGGAGTTAACTCAATACCGAGCAGACGGAAGCGGGTTAGGATGGTTTAAGTAGTGCTGCTCGCCGCACGGTAGAGCGTGTGCTGATGGATTAACACGTGCGGCGGCGCTTGTTATTATTAACCCACTGCTGGTACTGGTTAGCTCTTTTGTGAGATGATCTCCGCTGGCTGGTGGTCGTGACAGGTGCCTGTTGTTTGCATTTGATATTTATACATTTGTAGTTAGAAGTGATCTTGGTAATCATTTTATCTCTTTAAAATGAAGAAACACCACATAATGGTTTTTTGTATTTATTTTGCAGCCCACAAGCTGAGGCAGCTCCCCACTCATTTCTTTTTTTTAAATTTCTTGCAGTTAATTTCATTTGTATCAAAAGTCTTTTTCAAGTAAATACTCAGACAATATTAATAATCTTTTCTGAGTTTTGTATTCCCATTACATTGTAAACATGTAAAAAAGAAGAAAATGCTCTGTAATATTTAATCTTTTTATCCCATAACTTGTGAGTGTAATTAAAAAGTAATATAGTCTTAAAAGCCCACCAGTTCTTTGATTTTAGAAAACCTAGTGAGAACAGATGGGCATAGAAAGGCAGATGTCCATTAAGCTGAACTGTCAACCTCCAGAAAGCTCATATATATATATATTTATAAGAGTTAGGTGGGGGCATTAATATAGTTGGTGGTTCTTCTAGATTTAAAACCTTCCTCCTCATGAAAGTATATTTGGCGGTCTGCATGAACCTTTGATTTCTTTTTTTAACAATCACATATAGAAAAGGCTTGTTTGTAGTTTCTTATTAACAGCAAAGATTGGTTTTCTTATTCTCTCCTTGAAGTTGTTCCTTTAGAATATGGGTCATCTGGCTTCATGATGAACTTTGGAATTACAAAATGTACCTGGCGTGAACATAGACATAGGAAAGTGGACAGAATGTTTGTCAAATATTGCAGATATCTTGTTGCATCAACCAACACCCTAAAACAGTGTTACAAACAACATCATATCTGTTTTCAGTAACACTGCAATATAGCAAATGGAGCTGCTGCTCAATCAAAACAAATGCTAGCACCAAGCATACCCTTTCTATCAAACCTTTAATCACATCCATGTTAGAATGTGCATTTCTATCTACCTCTACAATAATTTACTAATTACATAATTAACACCCAGTGCTAATTTATACTGATTACAGGATTTTGTTTTGCTTTTGCCTACAAAAGCTTTTTTTACCTGCTTTTGACAGTAACTGCAGTACCGTCTTTGGTAACATGAACAAAATGTTCACAACCATGTGCCATAATGTACAATCATGTATTAAACATTTTACCTACTGTTCAAAACTCAATACTAGTAGTAATGAATTTTTATCATGTTAAAAATAAAAGCTCACTTCCCAGTTCGTTGTTTCATTGTATTGTCACTGATCAGACCTTAAAAAAAGCTCTGTAGAACATTTGGGGCATTTCTCCAAAGGACATCCCTTATAAAACTCGAGACACAACTCAAGCTTTATTTTAGACTGTCAGTTCGCCTTTCTGTCTTCTAAGGGCCCCAACCTCCAGCACACAGGTCAATGTTCCCTTGTAACAGTGCTGGTATTTAAAACAAAGACCTTAAAAACAAAGGCTGTTTCACCCCAATGTTTTACTAGACAAACATAAATGGTTTGAATTAATTATTAACTACTGAGAAAAGGTGATATGTACCTTGCCAGCCTTTACACATGGCTCATCCATCATTTTTTAAATGTGTCACCTGTTCTAAAATGTTATCTTATTTTTTATAAAAAATGGAAGTGAGTTCAGTAACCATACTCCCCAGCATTCATGGGTTCAGTGGGTCTATGCAAAAAATAAGGTCTTAGAATTTATACTGTTTTTTTTACAAAGACAGCATATTTCTTAATAATAATTCAGTTTTTAAAGAATGACACATCATGTACTTTCCATATATAAATGTACCATGATGCTATTTTCAGAGGTTCATGGTGCATGATTTTCAGTTAATGCAAACACAAATTAACCATTCATAGCATATAAATTACATTTTTTTTGACTGCATTACTAATTAAAAGAGAAAGGTGGACATTTCTCTTGCTCTTGTTAGGGAATTAATTTAAAATAAATTACAACCTGGTAGCAGAGCAATAGCAAACATCAAAGTAACATAGAGTTTCTCTCTCCCTTAGAATTTGGAAAAGGTTAACCAGATTTCAGTATAATATACATTAAATTTCACCACACGTCAGTAACACATTTAATCCAAAAAAGTCAGTCAGAGATTTAATTCAAACATACAGCACTATATACAAAAGCTAACATTTGGCTGACTCATTTTTGTACAGACATGGAAGGTCTGATGCACAGATTAAAATTTCTGTTCAGTTACACTCGGATGACTCTGATTGTTGCTTTCTGAAATACTTTGGTATCACTTTGGGGAAGCTAAATCAAAATGTTTTGTTGATTTAGGACAATTGAATAAAAGCATAGTTTTGGAATGTGGTCCAACCCTAAACTCGACCAAACTGATTCTAACTTCAAGATTTGCAAGTTTCAGTTCAGTTCAAGTCCCTGTCTGTGGTAAGGATCTGCACCTGTGGCTGGAAGGTTGTCGGTTTCTATCCCGTGGCCGGCAGAGGAATCCTACTCCATTGGGCCCTTAACCCCACATGCTCCAGGGGCACTGTATAAATGGGTGACCCTGCGCTCTGACCCCAAGCTTCTCTTTCTGTCTGTTTGTCTCATGGAGAGAAAGTTGGAGTATGCAAAAAAACAAATTCCTAATGCAAGAAATTGTACAGTATATGGCCAATAAAGTGATCTTATCTTATCTTTGCACTTGCAACAGCTCTCTGTCACGCCCTCTGCAGCCAGAGGGTGCTCCTACTCTGTCCTGTCCCTAGTTTCCTGTGGTTTGCTCTCCTTCCGGTGTCTCTCTCTCTCCCTGGGGCTATATATATCCGGGTCACTTATTCTGCTTCGCTCAGCATTGAAGTTCGGATGTCCTGAAACCCGCCTACCATCCAGGTCACCCCACGTCTGCTGCCTGAGGGCATTGGTTTCTATTTGACTCCTGAACTGCTGAGCCCGGGCTTTTTTCCCGTTCCGCCGCTACGCATATGGGTCTTTTTCCGCTCTCCTGCCTCTCCACGGTTTGTCCTTTCCGACATCCGTGACATCTCTGGCTTATCCCTCATAAAAACAGGGTTCCCATAGCCCTATTCTAGGTTGTTGTTCCTTCAGGCGGCTGAGTTAAACCAATAAATCATCTAAATTCAAATTACTCTGTCATAATAAGGGTATATTACAGCTTATGTAGTTTTTAATACATCAATTTTAACCACAGAATAAGCCTTATTAGTTTGTTGTCAGCACACAGTTATTTTTACAGACCTGCTGATATTCATTTGAGTTGAAGCAAACCTTGTCCCCATGACACTCTTAGCTGTCCTTGACTACTGTAATAATAATAAATTACTAAAGGGGACTCAACTTTATTATGGGTTCCAACATTACAATATACCTACCTCACTATAAATAAAAATATATTGTAGGAAGAGCATTAATTTGAATGAGTGTGTAATTTTTTAAGTACCCAATGCATTTCCAGAAAAACAAATCTTAATTGTGTCAGTTCCCAATAATTTAATAATAGTATTTCATATTTACTCATAGATAACAATTGTAAATAATATTACATGTAATAGTTCAAATGAAATTATTAATTAAACAGAAAATACTTTAGTACTTCAGGTCTGAAATATGTTTTATTTCCATTGTAGTACGAAATACTAAAACCCTTAAATATCTAAGAAAATAATGTTTGATGCTTTTCTGAGTTTACATGTAATTTCCTTGTTTTCATATGTTTTTTACAGGTTTTCTCTTTATTTCCCAGTACCCAAAGACAAGCAGGTACGTTAAGTGACTTCTCAAATTATCCCAAGAGGAAAGGAAGCTGGTCATACCATCCCATTAATCCCTACTGTCACAAATGGCTTTGCTTAGTGCTTTGATTCCAGTAATGGATTTTTAAGATGCAATCACATGAAGAGATACATAATTAGGATGTTACATTGATTCCTACAAAATGTAATAGTGTAAATCTATGCCATTAATTTAGCTCTACTCAGCTTTGTCTCCTACATGTACAGAATTTGTGGGTTGGCCATTTGCTTTTTATACATCTCTTTGGGACGTTGAAAATGACTTACATTTTAAAACTATCATTGTTTGTAAAAAAATCTTTCTGAGAGCAGTAATCTTGTGATCATTATTAGTAAATTGCAGAAAACGTTTTCTTTGGTACATTATATATGCATGCTCATTAAGCCAGAATGTTTTAACTTTGATTAATTTACCAAAAAATAGATAGTCAAGAAAATAGCTTGACTCATATTTATACTGTCATACCTAATTTTACTAATAAGTTTGTTGTAGGCGTTAATTTAAGGATATTATCAATACAGCCTGGTATTCTCCAGTGATCTTTCTCAAGCAGCTTGTTATTTCTTTTCTGTTTTTATTAATGATATGTCAAAAATCTGTACCCAGTGGAGTATAATACTTTATGTGGATGATGCAGTAATATTGACTCTGTGTCTGTATTGGGAATCCTTACTAAACAATACTCTTCAAACAGTACAACTTTGTTTTTTACTTGTTCTTCAATCACTACAGTAGGTCCTTTTTTAGTTGTACTGTAAATACAGCTGGTGTGAATAATAGCAGTTGTTAGATCAACAATAAATGAAGACACTTTTATATTTCCTTCTCAGTTTTGCAATTGTACAATGATATAAATGTATTTTTAGTTTATTTTTATGCAAAAATTTTTGATCACTTTTATAGATTGGTGGCACTTGTGTTAGACCACTAAAAACAGTGCAGTGAGGCACTGTGCCGCTACTGCAGAAAGGCTTCAGCAGACCAGCAGAACAGATGAAGTCCAAGATCCGGTTGCCCTAGAGTGACCACATTAGAGCAGGACCGACACATCAGACCACCTGAGAGATCGTTTCAGATCTGCAACCTGTACTGCTGCTGAAACTGCCAGCACACACAATCCTGCCGGCCTTAGAGCAAGGTGATCTGTCAGAGACCCTCTCCTCACACCTCATAGACATCACACCCAACTGGCTTGGGCAAGACAGAGGCTGTGATGGACTCGTCAGCAAAGGCATCAGGTCCTCTTCATAGATGAGTCACTCCAACCTGTTCCACGCAGAGATGAGGGCCATAGTGTGGAGAAGGAGGTGTTGCATTTCTTTTTTTCCATCAGTATATACAGTATACACATAAAATATTAATATAGCTGTTAGAGGTATAGTTTTCCACTTTCTGCATAAACATCTGCATCAAATTCTTTGTTTATGTTGGAAAAGATTTTAAATGTTTCTTTTAACTACATTTTGCTATTGTTATTGTTCTAATGGAAAATGAAATGCTCATAGTTTGTAGCTTGTCCAAACTGAGCGACACTGGTTCAGTAGTAAAATGTTCTCACACTACCTGAACAGTCCTAGGTTTTATTCCCTGTCAATGCACATCTTATTTTCAACAAATCAAGACTCTTTCTCTAATAAAATATAATAAATTATAGTTCAAGTAGGTAGCTACGTCAGCATTCATAGGTTGCAAAGGAACAAGTAAAGGTAAACAACAACAAGTAAACAACATCGTGTTTCTTTTCTTCTCTTTTCAGTATGGAATAAACCTTTACTTGTTCCATAATAATAATAATATATAATTTGTAACCTTTTAAGTAGCCCAATGGATTGCCAGAAAAATATCTTAATGGTGTCAATTTTATATTCATATTTACTCATTAATAAAAATTGTAATACTACTGTATTACATGTAGTGCTTTAAAACTATATTCACTTTTTTATTTTTTGTATATTATAGTATGTTAAATATGAAAATAATATTAATAATAAATTAATAACATGTATGAACACAAATGAGTTAGTAAATGTGAAGACTGTCACAATTAAATCACATTAAAGTACATGTATAGTAATGTAATGTATAGTACATTTTTATTATTTATCATCTTGAATAACAAAGTGGAATTGAACAGATAATAAACAGCAAATATTTAAGATTAGCGATCACTAATCTTAAATGTTTGATGTGATCCTCCCCCTTCTCTTCCCCTTTTGTGGATGATAAGGCTGGGATTCTCTGTAGAGTGAGAACTGAAAAGTTGAGGAGGGGGTGACACAGAGAAATGTATGAAATATATTTTACCTGACCATCATGTCCTTAAGGATGAATATTCATGTGCAGAATTACACAGTTTAACATTGAAGAAAGGATTAGCTACAAATGGTACATAAAAAAGCAGTAAAAACAGTGGGATCTAGTGGTAAAATAATTACTACTTAAGCAAAGTAATGACAAAATGAGTAGTGAAAGTTATCGAGTTAAAGAATTCCGTGAGGTAGTATCCACAGATATCAATACATCAACAAATACAGCCATTCTTGCAGACTGCCTTCCTCTAGATAAAGTTATTTACAATTACTGTAATATTAATATTTCCCCTCAGCAGGCACTAGCTACTACTGTACTTCACTTCACCAGGTAGGGTATACAGGTTAATATTAATCTGAGGGGAGGTGGAAATTAAAACAGACAGATCGCTCACAGAAGATGTATTAGCTTAGGAACTTCAGTTCCTACAAACCCACTGAGCGTCTACAGTACGTCATGTGTCCCTGTACTAACTGGCTGTGGTGATGTCTTGCAAGTTCCACCCAGTGCTAGTACTTCTCTGTTAGGCGGTATCCCTATTCCATGTGACTTGAAGATGTGTTAAACAGACTTAAATAACTAATTTTCTGCATGCACCAATTTACAACACTTAACACCCAATATTGGAACCATGAGGCTGGAGTCTTGGATCTCAATACAATGTGTTATTAATGACGGTCATACTTGAGCATTTGCTTGAGCATTTCCAAATCCATTACTAATGGAATTTTTTTGCCTTTTTTGCCTGATAATATTTTATGCACCGCAAAGTAATGCAGTCCTGCATCAAATTTTTTGAAAACGTAAAAAGTTGTTTGGCATTACCATGTGGTGTAACATGATATGTTCTTTGCGTTATGGCGAGCATTATGGCTGGCTCATCTGTATGGTTGTGGAAATAAATCTGAACATGCATGAAAATATACCTAATTCTCAAAATAAGATAATAAAAGGTAAAATGCAATTACTGTTTGCTCCCTTGTGTATGTGCAGCATGGGACCGGTTTTTGGACATGAAGTTGAACCCATAGTTTGATGTGACAAATACAAATAAATTACATAATGTACTTATTACAATAACAATACTATGAAATATCAATATTTTTTCTGAACTACTAACTAATTTATCACTAACTGATAACGTTTTGACCATTATGTTCCAAACTTATAGCCAACAACTGTTTACCATGGTGTTGTATAGTTGAGATCGACTTCAAAACAAAACAGTAAGAATTGATTACTATCAAATACCCTGTAATCCCCAGTGTGAAAGGCTGCACAACATCAGAATTGAGCTGAGCTAAGTTATCAGAAGGTCAAGCCTACAGTTCAAATTTCCAGCACTACGGAGTTACTGGATAACTAGCGAAAAGTGGGGGGCATGACAGGTAAAGGTCCATGATGAGAATGATGTGATACGAACCTCTCCTCTCTAGTTAGCATAGTTTCAAGATGTTGTTTGTGCATTGCTGGTGCTGTAGGATAAAAAATAAATACATTTATCTGACTGAGTGTTAGGTAACCTCCTGACATGCTCATGCTGAAGTATAAGAACTTAGTAACCTGAGGTTGAAAAGAAAATAGAAAGAGAAGCAGTGCAAGAATGTTTTCTGGTAGAATTACTGCTGAATATTTTGTCATGATGGGAAAGTACACAGAGAGAGCTCACCAGGTGGGCCTAATAAGGCAAGATATGAAGGAACAATAAAGTGTTTAAATGGTTTGAATGGAGGTCAGCATACAGTAGGTTATGAGTAGAGCTCAGACAAAGGTTATTAACCATAGTTGTGCTCTCTCCAATCAGGTAAACAAATTATATGAGGGACTGATGGCTGATGTGCTAAATTATATTTCACTCAGGTGTTTACTACAGAATAAGTCAACAACAGGCAGTGGAAGAGTAACATTCTGTAGCATAGAAGAGACATGTACTAGAAATACTCAAGATGAATAAATCTACAGTCATCTTACCAATTTTACTTTTACAACACCCTGGCTGCCCTTCAGACTCCTGGAAGAATAAGGAGAAACAGAGTGCTGACTAAGGAACTAAACAATAGTTAGCTGCAAAGATGGAGATGGGGTGGATGAGGGATTCATGAGGTGAAATATAAACAGAGTGGTATTTGCATATGATATATGCAGCTTTTGTCAAATAAGATTGAGAATGACTATGATTTCGGCTGGGCCGAAAGTGGTTTGGTTATCATCATCTCTCCCAAACGTCAGTGAAGGACTTCCAGATGGATCTATGATGATCTTCTCACTCATTTCATTCTCTCTTTTTTATTCTCTCTCACAATACATTTCACACTTTACACAACTAACAGTGCCCAGACAGTTAACTCACTCTAGTTTCTCTTTTTCTCTTTTCACAAAAATACACACAACAATTCATAGTCTGGCACGTACACAGCCCTGCGAGGGTCCTTCTCTGTCCCTACAGTGTAGACACAGCAGACATCACTCGTTGCCAGAGAGCCAGTTCCCAAATAAAACCTTGGCACAGAGCAGGGCAGTTGGAACCCTGCTGGGATACTAGACCTCACATGTTTGTCCCCTTCTGGGAAAGACTGCAGCCCACTGCAGCACTCATAGGCTACAGTACTAACACCACTGCACACCCACACAAAAAATCTCTCTTCAACCTCAGTCATGGATCACTTTCACAGCAGGTTTTTCCTCGTAACTCAACATCCCTCCTCTCTCAGCAGATCTCTGGCAAACAGATCACACAAAAACATCCTCATAGCTGTTGGCATTTTCTCTCAATGTAAAAAAAAATTCTGCTGCAGCCTCCCTTGCCTCTATCATGTTTGGCTGGCTTGAATCACTCATTCTCAGTGGGTTTGGAAAATTCTCCATTGATGCACCATGCTGCTTTAAGAGGAGCTGTATTCTTTTTCTCTCACTTCCTGGGACTACAATTACAAGGATCCTGTGGTCTGAGAGCCCATGCAGTCCCTTTTTACAGTCAGAGAGAGCCCAGAAGTCTTCTCAGTGAAGCCTTACAGATTGTTTATGCAGGACAGCACACAGCTTCAGCTCATCAAACCATAAATTCCCTTCAGTTGTGGTTTCCCAAATGAACCATGGTTGACAGCCTGTCACAAAGACATTATTCATAAGCAATTGCGCAACTCTTCCAACTTTCCCTCAAAGCAGGGGTATTGCTTTTATACTGAGAAATAACTAACATAACCCCCTTCTATAAAAGGTGACAAAACTGAGCCAAGCAAGTATAAGAAGTTCAAGATCTGTACCACGAAAGGAAACAATAGTTAATCTTACAGTACCTAGAGATTCACTACTGTACAGGTACAGTATATGAAAATAAGATCCTAGGAGATAGTCAACATATATTTAGAAAAGGTAGGTCTTTTAACTAGGTGGAGTTTTTTGAGCAAACAATAACAGTCCTAGAAGCACAGAGCATACAAAAGGGTATTTCGATCTTTTTTTTAATTGTTCATTAAAGATTCATTGTATTATTTATTATAGGCAGTAGACATCCAAGGTAATGAATGCACTGGGTTATGTATTGGTTTTTGGACATGAATACAGATAAGAGGTAAATGCTGAAATTGGCATCACTTAGTGGAGTACCACAGAAATCTATTTGTGGACCACAGCTCCTATTAATTCTATATTTATTGTAGGTAGTCATTCAGGGAAATGAGTGAGAAATGTGTGAAAAGTTTAAAAAGAGAGAGCACAGATAAGCAGTACAGGTAAATGTTTAAAATGAAATTATATAATTAATGGAGTTCCATGAGGAGCTGGGCCAGGATTGGTGCGCTTTCAAAAATATCAATGATCTTATAGTTAGTAAACTTTACCAGATTGCAAATTAAATTAAAAAAAGGATGTTTAATAAACACTGTAGAAGCAGCAAATATATCAAACAGATTTAGATAAAAGTTAAGACTGGGCAAACCACTAGCAAGTGTTAAGTATTGCAAACAGGTAATTACAATGAGATTTAAATATGAAATGAGAACCACTGATCAGTCTGCTTCATAAGAGACTGCTTTTCAAAAACACTTTAGTTATTTAAGTTCTCACATCATTTATATTTTCTAGACGATGAGGGAAAGGCAAATAAATCAGCACAGAAACGTGAGCCAGAGATCACAAAAATAATATGGATTATTATAGAACTGGATCATTTCTATCCAGAATAGGGGACAGTTAAGGCAGTTTTTCTAAGAGACAAAGAACAGCAAAGCAAAAAGGAGAGGCAGATCAGGTAACTTGTGTTCATTCTAGCTGGCGTCATGGCTTTGCTTCTTCTTACACTCAGTCGTCATGTTAACTCCTCTACAACATAGTTCCACCTCTCCTAATAGAAGACAATACCATCCAAAGCTAATAGACAAACACAACATAACAGCTGGGCTCTGCCTTCACTCACAGCCTATATCATCTTGCCCCAAATCCACTATCTGTGCTGGGCAGGCTAAGTGAAAAATGAATCTGAAGATTGGTAGTGGTGCATTTTGAAATCTGGTTTTAAATAATCTTGGACAGCCTCCTTCTCTCAGTTGCCTCCAATGATACTTACAAAATAACCCTCGGACAGAGGAACAAACAAGAAGGAAAAACAACAAAAAATCCCACTGTGATACAGAAAATGAAAAAAAAGTATATCCGTAAGTGGCCTTCCATCAAAAGTCCAACTCACAGCAAGGAATGACTACTGTGACCAAAAACAAGAGGGGGAGGCTACTTAACAGTATATTATCCTGCGGTTTCCCACAGATTACACCAAGATTATACACAGCTCCTGACTATACTTCCAGGAGCTGCAGTCTCCAAAAACAATACAAGTTTTAAAATAGTGGAAAGGTTAGAAATGTTTCAATAACAGAGAATAAAAAGAACAAAAATAAAACAGGTCTAGGAAAAAGGAATTTTACCTTACCCCCGAAATATTAAAAAGAGCAATGTGACAGAAAAGATTAAATTATGTACTGTAAATACATAATGGCAAACTCAATAAAAAGATTTAGCTTTAGGGACACTGTCCTATTTCACACCTTTTTTAGTGTTTCATCCTATCCAAATTCCAGTCTTAAAAAATCAGTATCCTTAAAAATCGTCTCTTTAATTGGGTTCTTGTGTTCTTTTCTGTCACTTCCTATTCTGCTCTTCTTTTCTCTTCCTTACTGTTTGCCCCAGTCTTTCTTTCTTATTCCTTACATTTGTTCTCCCAGAATTACTCCGATCCCCCTTCACGGCTATCTTATCTGCCCAGGTCTTTTTATCTCTCACATGCCTCTATGAGCTCTTCTTTACATCAGGTGCATAGCCACCTTCGTAAAAGGTTTAAATAAAAAAATAGATGAAAATGCCATGGCCAACTGGTCGGCAATCACTATAAGATGAAAATAACAAAATTCCCACATTCATTTTGTGAAACATTTTTAACTGTCTAGTAAGTCATAGGCATCTGTGATAACCATACAGCTCCCCAGTTCACACTAACCCTCCTGTAAGGCACTGGAGTCCTGACTGTCTAAAGATGAAGGTTTACATGTATATCTGCAGATCTTCATTCTCTCCATGTGATTAAGGACTAAATTTTATATAACCATTCTGAATCGGAAGGGCCAAAATTCAAATTATTCTTGATTCCAAATTTAATAATTTCATTATATTGAAAAAGAGTAAAATTACATTTATATTTTTTTATTAAATGTTTCAAAATTAAAATGGAAATACAATGGTATGCTGCTGTCACAATGTTGTCTTTCAATTTTCAAGGTGGAATTGTGAGTCATCTTTAGAGAAACCTGAGATACATTGTACAGAGGTAGTTTGTTATAATGCCTATTGCCTTCCATTGTGGAAACATCCAGTTACAAAATCTCAAAAAAAGTAAAGATCAGGGTTACTGTAGCAGATTTATAAAAGGGAATGGACTACACTTACACTGGAAATGAAAGCTTTTCATGAAAACGTATAGTGTACTTTGAAAAGTATCATTGGCCATTAAAAAAATGTCACACATAACAGTATAAGACTGTAGATAAAAATGTCAGGTATATATTCCTTCAAAAAAACTTTCTAAAGACTTATTTGTGTTACATAATGAATAATAATTTTTCATTTGTTTGACATATTTTCACAGTTCCATAGTTTAACAAAATAAATTTGTATAATTTCATCAAGAGCATTTGCAGTAAGTTAGCATTTTATTTAAGAAGTATTTATTTATAAAATAGATTTTTTTAGTTAAGGATTTTTTTACCTTGTTATTGTACTTCTTATTATTGTACATATATTTTTATTTACTGGTGGCACAATGGCACAGTGGTTAACATTGCTGCCATACCTGGGTTCTATTCCAGACCGGGGGTGCTATCTGCATGGACTTTGTATAGTACTGTATGTTCTACATGTATTAGATTAGTTGGATTCTGAGAAATTGGCCCTGGTGTGAGTGTGTGTTTTTCTGTGTGTGCCCTGTGATGGACTGGCATCCTCGTGAGGTGTACCCCTCCTTGTGCATGTTGCTTGTCAAAACAGGCTTTGGCTGTCCTGTGACTCTGAATTGGAAGAAGCAGTTAGGAAATGGTTGGTTGGATTTTTATTTGTTGCAAAAAAGTATATGATCTATATTGTTTAACCTTCAATGGTTTTTGTTTGCAGTCCTACAGTATATAATTTCTTTAATCACTTGAAATGGTTTTACTAATTACAGTATATAAAGCTAATAGATCTGGAGAGGTGGCCCTAATAGGGTAACCCTGCATTTGCAAAGTTAAAGAAAGCCAGTGAAATCAATAGCTCAAAGCAATTATCTATAACAAAAACATTAAATCTTTATTTAAAAGGAAGCCACTGTTTTTCAGATTTGTGCAGTAACACTGATGATTTTAAAGATGATTTATACACCTTTTGTTGTTGTTGTTGTTGTCAAAACATGTTGACACAAAAAAATCAAAGAAGTTATGAAGTTCCATCAGTATTATATTAGCATTAATAAGTGCATACTTTAATTTATCAACTCATACTATACATTTCAAACTATACTGTATATTTGATTAGGTATAAAATATTTTAAAACTTTTTTTTAAAGCATTTAGGATAAGGTAGAATGGCTTTGAAAATATGCCAGGCCTATGTAGAGGCAGAAGCTTAAAGATCTTGCTAAATGTAAAGTATTGACAGTTACATAAAATGATCATAGAAAGGTAAGCAATATACATAATTTTAATTGGATATGACACAAAATTAATTTATTTCACAAATTAGATTAAATTATAACCTGTTTATCAGGCTAATGTGAAAACACGTTTCCTGTTAGTGTCAAACTTAATTATTTTCATAATTCATCACAGTGAATTATGTTTCAATTTAAAATAAATGGATACCAATCTCTTCTCAAAGAAAATATTACAAACTCAATTTACTTGCAACCAGAGTTTTATATTGACTCGCCTCTTTTATTTTGTTTCTTTTAAAAATAGCATATCTGATAGTTAGAAATGAGTGGCTTTTAGAAAATGGATGGATTTTGTTCCTAGATCTATGATGTTCATCATAAATCAAAATAAAATTAAAACTATTTATAATGCTTTCATTTTAAAAAGATACAAGGCTAAAAATAATTTGCCTATAATTAGCACTAAATAATTAGTGAAATGAAACAGTCTATTTGGATTATTGTTTGACTTAATGGCTACCAATTGTTAATACAGACAACAAAAAAACATGAATGTTTTATCTGTTTTATAGGTCAAACGTTTGTTATTAAGTTGTTCAGGTAAGTCAGAAAAATGTAATACATTAATTGAGTCTGTACTGATGTATTGTAATTTCGTATTAATTAATTCCACACATGGTATGAAAAATTAAGTAGGCCAATTAGTCTTTTTTACTTAAAAAACACACACAGTTTCAACGGCATTTGGAAAGACAAATTGTTCTCCTTTAGATCACAAGATAAATTAATCTAGGATTCTGAAATTTGTAGTTTATAAAATGACACGAAATAATGATTTCAGATTTATCTGAAATCTATGTAATGGACATACACTCCTTTAACTTTAGTAGAAATGACGCTTAGAGTTTCATAAACCTTGAGCAATTTAGCTAATTTATCAATTTGTCAGGTGTATAGTACAGTATGTGGTGTGCACTCAAAGTTAAATGGTTAGTGTGAATTATTACAATTGACTTTATATCCTTAAGATAGACATTTTTAGTAATTCAAGTAGTTTGCTTTTTCAATGTATAAAGTACACTCTGTTATTTTGTGTAATAAGACATACTGTATGTGTTTAAATATACATTCAAAAAATGACCTCTTCCATTGGGTCAAATGGAGCAAGGAACTATGACATACAAAGAGTACTTAATTCTCTCTCCATTTTCCACAGTTCATTAACCTTAGTGCCAGAAAGATAAGCTTTAATAAAGGGTGCAATATAAATACAATCATTTAGCTTTTGCTCAAATTTAATTTTATATAACATAGTAGCACTTACCTGTAATACTGTAGCCCCTGAAGAATGAAGAGGCATTGTCTTTGCTCATAATTGGAATTTGCTCTTTTCTTAGAAAAGACATGTGTTAGCCTATAACTCTGCCATGCAGCAGATTTCTTCCAAGACTTTCACCTAAGACTATAGACTACTGTTTCCAAGGTCCTTCCCTATTTCCCACATGCCCCATACATGTCCTGAGTGATGGACCACCCCCCAAAACACTAATAATACAAGAGCCTCTAGCAGCAATAAACAGAGTTCAAATCATGAAGGTGCTCTCAATTATATTTATCTCTCTATGCATATTCCTGAACAAACAGGGTGATATATTCATAACCATTCATGCCACATGCAAATGTAATACATTTGGAATTGAATTGAACTATTGATGTAGTCAACTGAAGTATCTAACACTGATCAGTTCCCAATATGGCACATGGTGCACAACTCCTTGAAATCTGATATAAATTATAACCATTAGGTGAAGCTGCACCTAATATTAAAATTAATATTTTGAACATTGGTAAATGTTTTTTCATAATTCACTGGATTTCAAAGAGCTTTAGTGAAGTGAGAGCAGTTTGAAAAGATTAACCATCATTGGTGCGGTAGTTAAAAAAAGTCTGATGAAGATCCTTTAAGTGAAAGAGATACAACAGACTGCACAAACACTGGCATTGTTTTTGACATTGCTCTTATGAAATATTTTCTACATACTGTATACACCACATTTTTCTTCTCAACCTTCAGAAAAGGAACATAGCCTTAACTGATTCAAATTACAACATCCTGCAGAATATGACGGAAGAAAGTCCAGAATAAACGTTTAACAGTTGAACAGTATAGCTCAGTGGGGGTGTTCAAAGGAAAAATCAATCATCTGGAATTCTTCCAAGTAGAAACTGGAAGTATAACCAAACACCTCCCTAAAATTAGCTTTGTAAACCTGATGAAACACTGAATCGGTTCTAGCCAAAAGTTTGTAACTGTCTTATTTTATAGGGTAAAAACAAGCCGGGGAGACTAGTCTATCGCAAATTACGGAAATGAAATACAGTTGCAAAACTACTCTTGTAGACAACTGTGGATTCTGTTTAGGGACATCAATCCTGGAAGGTGCAGAAACAGCAAGATGTTTCTCTAAACTCATTGGTTCATAGCAAAATGTCTAAGATACAGTCATATCCATACAGTTATTACGTCCACTAGAGCACAAGCAGCAGTCCCACCCCCTGCTTTTTTTTTCTTATGCAAGGCAATAGAATTAATAAATGCTTGCACCTTTTTGGGATAAATCCATTTAGAACTAAAAAAAAAGATATGATCATAATCAGTATGAAGATTGAAGCAGTTTGAAACACAGCAGCTTCATCTTATACATAGTCCTCTTCCTTTTGTTATCCCTGTCCTCAATAAGGCCCTGCTCATTTGGGAGATTTACATGCAAATAAGCCCCTGGCTTTTGTTCACAGCTAACCTTTCACAAACCAATTTTGTAAACAAATTTAAATGATATTATGGGTGCTGTAAATTTTAGTATGCACCTCCTAAGTGTTGTATTGATATGATTTTCCATTTTAACTTATGCAGCAAAAATGTAACTTTGTAGGAATACCAATTAGGTTTCTTTGGGAGCACTTCACTCTGTGATGTCAATTATTGTACTAATATGACATTTTGATAGATGCAACAGGATATGCAGGTTTTATTTTGTACTTTGCATCATTTATTCTACAATGCTATAAACAGAATTATTGTAATTGAATATATTGAGAAAAAAACTGTATTCCCCAGTGGTACTACTGATATAAGAGGACCATTTTATTTTTTCATCACAGATGTTTATATATACAATAACACCCTTCTACATTATATAAAACTGTACTTCACAAATCAGACGTATCTGATAGATAAGTCTGTATGAGTATATACAGTACATAAAATATTTTTATTGGGTATTCTGCACCTCCCAGATATATGCTGGCTAGGTTAATTAATGTTTCTAAATTGTCAGTATTTGCTTGTGTGTGCCTTGCAATGAATTGGAATCTTGATTAGGGTGTAGGTCCGTCTTGTATCTCATGTTCCAGGATAGACTCCAGGTTGTCAAAATTCTTACCTCCTTACCAGGAGTGACAATCTCTCATTTATGATAGGTTTTGAAATCTTACACATCAGGAGATTTCCAGCTAGGTTAAAGGCAACTGAACTTTATAATTTTAGGAAGAAAACCTTTAGTTAGCCTCTTAACTAGCAGGTCTGATTAAAAAACAAAGAGTGCAAGTAAATGGTTCATTTAAGTAATTGACAAATTTGTTCAGCTCAACTAGAATGAAAAAGGTGACAATGAGATCATGAGGGTTTTAATTTATTATAACAATTAGAAATTGGAACAGTAAATTGCAAGAGTACTTGATAACTTTTAGGAATCAAACATAATACTTTACAGTCTCACACAGAAATTATAAATATACAACATAACATTATTGATATAACACCAAAAGCATGCCTGAAACAACTTATGTAATAGAACATGTTTGTAATATAATATATTAATAGCATTTAATTCTACATATAATAAATTCCTTGCTGCTACACTATTTTAGTATACATTATGTAATTTGTGTTCACAAACATGTTTTTAGATTTCCTAAAACATGGATAGTTTTAATTTAAAGATTGAAACAAATTATTTAGGTAAAATTATAACTTTGCTCTGTCTTTCATTATCCTGTATCATGACAGTCGAAATTATTTTGATAATGTATGCAAATTATCATTAATGTGTCTTATAGAAAAAACAGAAGAAAGTTTGTTCGACTACTCTTCTCAAATCACAGTCACTGGATTGCAAACGCTGAGTCACTATTTTTCCAGGTCTAGAGCACAAATCTACTGGGAGATTTTTAACTGTAAACCATTCTGATTAAGGTCTGGCCCAACATCATGGTCTTGTTACAGTAACAGAAGCTGTTCATAATGACAATAGTAGTAAACATAATGCAAAGTTATCTGATATGCAAGACATTGTGTAGGTCAAAACAGGACTTCTGCATACTGCACAAAGCAGTATGCACAAAGATCAAACTTCTGTTAAATAAATTCTGTTGTTAGAACAGATTAAAAGTACTATTTTGTCAAAAGCAGTACTGGCATTTTTGCTTTAGAAATACAAAAAAATATGCTCTAAAGGCAGGTGTTCTGTGAATGGTATGGAAAAGTAAAAGATTTTAAATATGAAAAGTAAAAAAAAGGTCTGCTGGCTGGAGCAAAGTGATATCAGCGCCTTGAAAAAGCCTCAGAAAAACAACAGATGCTTCAGGGAAATGTTATAGGGGCCTTTAATCAAGCTGTACTTTTGAGTCGATCAAAACAAAATTGTTTCTGCATGAGGCAATGGATCCCCAATAACTTTCAAAATGAAATGTCATGGGAAAGAAAAGAATCATTGTGGGTAAAAACCCACAGGCCATGTTTAGTGGACAAACGTTTTGGAAAAAAGCTGTGGGGAAATGTTAGATTCACATCTTTTTATGTAGTTAAAGAAGTTAAATGGAACAGTTGCAACAAAGTGGATTAAGTTTGAGACTCCATCTAATCTTATAAGAGAGAGGTTTGTATTAAAACAATGGTTTCTGGTACATTACTTCCATCAGCTGGTTCACAGAAAACAATAAACACAACTGTAATTTACATAGTACACTTAAGTAAGAATGCTGTTATTGGGCAAGAATGAAATTCACACTTGCTAAATACAGTATTTTACTGGAGATTCTATATTAATGGTGAAGCTTACCAGCAGTCAGTGAAGTCTGTGGGGAGTCTCAGAAGATGGTATGAGGACAGTTTGTACTGGAGAATTGAGAAAACAGTACAAGGGCTAAATGCTATCTAACTGTAATTGATTGCATTTATGTAGTCCTTTCCATTCCAAAGGATCCCAAAGAGCTTCACACATAAGAAGTGTCCCGGTTTATCCAAAACTGAAGTGTCATGCCCACCTGGTTGATACATACTTTAGCAACCATTCAGCTGCTACAAGAACCCTGCTATGAATCAAATGAGGGTGAAAAGTGCAAAATTGCTTCACCAATAGAATTCAGGGAGAATTAAAACGCTAAAATAGTGTAGGATACTGTACAATTCCCAGAGTGGAATTTAGCCAGGTCACATGGTTTAACACCCCTTCCACAATCCTTAAAGGCCAAATAGCCAGAACATTGGTTTAGTGTCTCATCTGAAGGACAGCACTTCCTACAGCAGTGTGTCCAAAATCACCACAATGAAGCGCTGGAATGCAGTGGTAAGGGTGCCACTTTCTGGTCCATGAGCCCTGTTTACAACAGAAACCTGCTTCTCCTAAATAAATTGAAGGATCAAAAAAATAGTTTTGGAAAGAGCAAATATTGTGTTGTTAAGTTGTATCTCAGTATACCTTTAAGGATAGTCCTTCTTATAGAAAACCTAAGGACAAGTGTTTTGATTTGCCTTCTGAGAAGACTTGTCCCTTAATACTGAGGAAGACCCCATGAAAATGCTGTAAGACTTGGTGGAAATAAACAAAGGGTTTTACTGTACTAAAAAACAATCCCATTCTAGACTTTTTAACATAGACACTCAGCTATCATATTTGGTCTACCAAGCTTACTTGACTAAACTTTACTAGATATAGTACATTGATGGCACACACCTGATTGAAACACCATTTATACACAAAAACGTTCATATTCTAAATAAGTGCTTCATTATTTAATTTACAATTATATCATTAGGGAACTATTTGCATTGTGTTTATAACAGTGGTTTACCAAACTTTTTCTTGTGGATCATTCAAGAATATGAAGGCCCCAGCCTTAGTAGAGTGACTTCTTATGGAGAAAAAAAAAGGAATTTTAAGAGCTTTAAGATTTATCTGGAAATTACTGTACATTGCAGGGGTCTTGGGATGAATGTATCTAGTAGGCAGTATCAGGGCTTGGATCTGATGGAAACAAACATTGAAGGAAATTGTGGGAGCTGTGAAGTGGCCCAATGTACAGTATGAGTACGGCGTGAAAGAGAAAACCTAGGACTCAGTCTGACTACCCCAAAGTGAAACTGGATAAATTCAGCAGAGCAAAAGTAGATAATGGTTAGAGAAGTGAAAAAATGAGAGACGTAGTTGAAGTAGTTCAGCTGTGTCAGCATGCGTAGGCTGCAAAGGAACTAGTAAAGGTAGCCTGCCCAATCTGCTGAATGTAGCACAGGGCAGTTCGAGTTCGAGTGAATGTGACTCGGAGTCTACATGGAGACTGAGGGATGAGAGTTCTGACACACCCGAACATAACAATATTATTATAAGTCACCAGGTAGCATTTGATAGGTACAATTTACCTTGAATGATCAAGTCCTGCAATGCTTGGCTAAAGCACTTAAAGTCAACCATAATCTTAACAGCAATACCTTATTACCAGCAGCTATTATATATGCAAAACATATGGAGACATATGCAAAACATTTTTGTCTAGGTGACCAAGGAGCAGACAAAGCTGGTAGAAGGAAGGTTTCTTTGGGACAACTTAATGTTATAGAAATTGGAAGATGCAGGTAGATGTTGGACTGTTGGATAGCATCTTATTTTCCCATTCAAGAAAGCCACAACAATCTCATAACCTGATATTTTCTTGTGGTTAAGATCAGAACACTTTTTTCACCTGGTTGCAATGAATGAGGCATATAAATTGAAGAAGTTTTAATATGATTTAGTGGTGGATTGGCATAATAGTTTTGATTTAGGGAGGATAGGCTTAATAGTTGTACATTGAAGCTTTGTGGCACACTCTAAAGCTTCATTTCTCATAGATATGAAATTCAGTGCACAGTAATTACAGTTTTAAAGAGAGTCAAACCCTGGACCAAGCATCTCAGTTCAAGCACTAGGGAGACCACATTCCCTGGAATCAGCATTAAGCTTCATCCATCAACGAGGGACCAGAGCAAGGATTGAATAAGAAGGAAAGCATTGAGAATAATTAACAGCAAATCAAAATCTTAGCTTCCTATTGTTGTAATTTATGTTTACTAGGGCCAATATTACAGAACATACAGTAAGCCTAAAAAATTAAAATCTGCTTTCATGTATTAAATTAATCACCAGCCTATTAGATTTAAATACAGTGTCTTCTGTATCCAGGTGGGTGCTGCACATTGATGGTGGTGGAGGGGATCCCCATTACCTGTAAAGCACTTTGAGTGGAGTGTCCAGAAAGCGCTATATAAGTGTAAGCAATTATTATTATTATTAATTCTATAAACCTATACTTGAATATAAAAAGATTTGATCCAGATAACTTGATTTTTATTTCTGTATAATATTGAGAATAAGGATCTCATACAGTTGTTTCTTGAAGGAAGTCAGGGTTATCAGATTCATCATCACTCCTGGGTAGCTTGTTCCATACTCCTACAACCCTGTTCTTGGTTTTGTACCTTTTTAAGACTTTATCCCTGAGCTGTTTTGAGTTCTTTAGTCTTCATAAATTCATCTTTGCTTGAAATTCACAGGTTTTCTTTTATATTATTTATTTATTTAAATTTCTTTATTTGAATATGTGGAGTAGTTTGTACTCTCTATATATCAAATATTAAATACTACTTTGAAATGTCATAAGTTGAAGTGTAATGAAGTGTGAATGTTCATACAGTTACAAATTGGAGGTTACCAAATTAGAGCATATCAGGAAATTACCTAATTAATCAATAAATACCCTAAATAATCATATCACTTAATCATTTACTCAGACCTTAATTAACTAAGATAAACAAATATTATGATTGCTTTGACCACTGAATCTGGGACCACTACATCTCAGCAAACATCTTCTTTGAAGCTAGAAATGCTGACACAAGCCAGGTATTCACCATTGTATCTAGATTCACCTCATAATAATACTTCCATGATTGCCCAATAGATCAAGCTTCAAAAACAATGTCACTATATTAAGAAAATATAGTTTCCCTGCATAGGTGTTTCGACTTCCTATTCTCAGATTATACAAACTATTTTGAATTTTGTTCTCAAAACTTCTGCTTTTGGCATGTTTCATCACATTTATAATAATTATAATAATAATTGCTTACACTTATATAGCACTTTTCTGGACATTACACTCAAAGCGCTTTACAGGTAATGGGGACTCCCCTCCACCACCACCAATGTGCAGCATCCACCCGGATGATGTGACGGCACTCATAGTGCACCAGAGCGCTCACCACACATCAGCCATTAGTGGGGGAGGAGAACAGAGTAACGAAGCCAATTCATAGATGGGGATTATTAGGAGGCCATGATTAGTAAGGGCCAATGGGAAATTTGGCCAGGACGTCGGGGTTACACCTTTACTCTTTTCGAGAAACGCACTGAGATTTTTAATGATCACAGACAGTCAGGACCTCTGTTTTACGTCTCATCTGAAGAACGGTGCCTTTTTACAATATAGTATCCCTGTCACTATACTGGAGCATTAGGACCCACATAGACTGCAGGGTGAGCTCCCCCTGCTGGCCCCACTAACACCTCTTCCAGCAGCAACCTTAGTTTTCCCAAGGAAGTCTCACATCCAGGTACTGACTAGGCTCACACCTGCTTAGCTTCAGTGGGTTGCCAGTTGTGAGTTGCAAGGTGATATGTCTGCTGTATTACACTATTACACTGTCAAATACTACTCAATTAGGTACCATATGTAGACATCCAGTCATTTCTTGAAAAAAGTAAAAGTATTGGTTCAAATTACTTGTTTCAAATGACCTGTTAAATTGTGTTTTAACACAACCTGTGTATACTGTGTATAGCTTAATAAAAAACAATTCATACCACAGTAGGGGTAAAGAACTCATAGAGAAATTGTTACAACACATTTTTATAGTATCCGTTAAATGCACTGTACTTTTGCCTTTATTATACAACAATGAAGGAGTACAATTAACAAAAACATTCCAACAATAACCCAGGAGACCTAAGATTTGTCTCACTTTACAGGTGAAAAGGTTTTTTTCTCAGTACAAAATTAGCACCACAGAAAACATTAGAAGGTATATTAGAAAGTCACCGCTTATTAAATTTTAATGCCCTGCCACATTATCGCTAATGGTATGTTCTATAGTTACAATCCTGAGATCACATTTGAAGCATAAAAATAATTGTCATATTCTTTATCTGTGGTAGTGTGATTAAAGCCATCATTTACTGTATGAAAAAAAGCTTGTTTTTGAGAGGTAATATAAAGAATGTTATACTAGTTCTTTCCTTGTGGCTTAATGTTTATGGTGAACTAGATACTATAGCTATCTTGGTTCCCATGGCTACAACCCTATCAGTGCCACTGCTTTGTCGCTTTGAATGTAGAGAATCAAAACTTACAAAATTCATTTCTACAGTATGTCCAGCTCTTTGGAATCTCTAAAACACTACAATACATTCTCCTCTAGGTCAACCAAATTTAAAAAGCAGGAATGGTTGTACAGTGGTTAGCATACCTCTGCTACACTGTAGCCCTGGGTTCAATTCTAGACCTGGGGTGCTATCTGTGTGGCGCTTTTGTATGTTCTTCCTGTGTTTGTGTGGGTTTCCTATGGGTGCCACAGTTTCCTCCCATAGTTCAAAGACATGCTGCTAAGCTAATTGGCTTTGGGGAAACTGGACCTGCTGTGATTGTGTGCACGTCTGTGTTTATGTCCTGATATGACTTGGTGTCCCTTCCAGGGTGTATCCTGTTTTGTGCCAATTGCTTGCCAGGGTAGGCTCTAGTTCCCCCACAACCCCAAACTGGAAGAAGCAATTAGAAGACGGATAAACTTTTAAATATGTGCAATTACTGTAAAATAATCATATATAATGTTCTTTTTTCAAGATATGTATACAATAAAACTTCTCAGGACAGTGTCTTTTGTGGAGGCTGCCAGAGGTCAGCCTGGGAAGCTGAGACAGAAGAAGCCACTAATCTGAATGGGCTTCTGAATGACAACATTAAAGGAATACTGTCAGACGGCAAAGCAGAATATCTTCTCAAAGGCCTGAAGAGCATACTATTAGCTGGGCCAACTCTGCAAGAGAAGCATGCACGAAGTGTCATGATGGCATCCTTCAGCTAGTGGTTGCCCTGGGAAAACGTCACATGCTCACGACCGGAGTTGGTTAGCGTTGTTGCCTTGCAGCACTGGGGTCCAGGATTTAATTCCTGGGGTGTTATCTGCGTGGAGTTTGCATGTTTTTCCTGTGTTCAGATGGGTTTCTGCCAGTTGCTCTGGTTTGATTTGCTTCTATGAAAATTGACACCGTTGTGAGTGTGTGCATGTCTGAATTTGTGTGTGTGTGTCTTGTCAAAGGGTGCATCTTGTCTTGTGCCACATAGACCCTGGTTCCCCCATGACGCTCTATTGAATGAAGTGGTTAGAAGATGGATGGATAGATTTGTGGTGTGAGTGAAGTGGAAAGCACTGCCAACACCGCAGACTCTTGAATGCCTACTGCAGGTGATGCAGCTACATTGAATGACAGCTCACTGGATGAATTCCAACATTTTGGAGAGACATCCTGCTGCACTAGCATGTAGGTATCTAAAAAAGCATCAGACATTTGACACATTGTTTAGTGCTTAAATAACATCCATTCAGAGTTTCAAATATAAAAGAAAATCACCCACAGAGAACAGTTCAAATTTCCTTAAGGCTACACAATATTTGGTAAAGAAAATTACTGTGGTGCAAAGTGGTGCAAAATACAGAAGGAAAAAAAAAGGAACCATTAGTATCTTTTGAAGAAAATTAGCCTGAATGTCAAGAAATTGTAGGTGTCCTGCACATACTGTACAGTAGATAACCCTCTTGAGTACTAGCTACTAGCCAAAAATCCAACCCAAAAATCGGTGCAGTACCTGCCATCTGTTAAACCTGGTGTCATCTGAAGTTGAATTACTGGATAATTCCAAAAACTTACAAAACTTGTGAGGGCCCGCTTTTGCAGAGTATCAGGCTCTGGAATAAAAATAGGTGATCGGATATTTGAACTGTTGTGGAAAGCTGTGGAAGCAGAATGGAAGCTGCAATTCCAGTCAAGACAAGATTTTCATGGCTGTGTAGATAATTCTGCACATATTGAAGAAAAAGGAGGCATTAGGGATGTGTGGACAGCACTCAAAAGTAATATGTGAGAAGCATTTCTTTGCTGTGTATATTTGTCTTTGCAGAAAAAGATAAAAATGACATATTTCTAAACTTTCCTTGAAAGGCTAAAGCCTGCAACATGCCACTAAATTCTTCAACTTGAGACAAAAATGTAGATGGGTTGGCTGGTGCCTGCACTACTGCACTTTATATTAGCTGCTATCAAAAATGCTTGAGGACCCAGAGTAGATCAATGCTGCAGTCTTGTGCCAAAGTTCAAAACTGCTTGAAACAAGAATGATTCCATTGTTCAAAAAGGTAGGAGAGTCTGTCTTTAATTAGCACAGATGATTGATGCAGTTTCTACCATATGGAGTACAGTCACAACTGAAATAATACTGTACATCCTAAGACAAAAGCAAGGCAAAAGCAAGAAAAGTAACAAAAGTCATAACCCCTAATACAGACTCTACTACCTCTAAAAATGTACTACTGCATATGGAAATGCTTCTGAGAGGCACTGTCGCCATTCAAAAAATCTTTTATCTTTTTTTAAAAACACATTATGAACATTCATTTACCTTGAAATTGCTATATTTTGTCTGCTAACATCCACTGGGAAATGTTTACAAATCATGTGCATAAATATAAGGAAATAAAACTATTAATTGTTCATTTGCAAAACACAATGTTTTTGTTTTTTGAAAAGAAAATATTTTTTTTCCTCATGTTGCTGCTGGAAAACTTCTGCACCTCAGATGATCTGCTCATTTTTTTTAGAACACTGTACAGTAACACATCCTGGCTGTATTGACATGTTAGCTTCAACTATCAAAAGATGATACTTGCATACGTTTACTGTATTACTTTTCTAGAATGAAACTTTACTTTTACTTAATTGCATATTTTTCAAAGTAACACTACTTTTAATCAAGTGACACATTTGAATGCCCAAATACCTTTAAAAATTTAGCACATGTACATGTACACCACAACTTAAAACCATCGCATCTGTGGTCTCTTCCACCCGAGGAACAAAATACTAACTAGCAAAATGAGTTGCATCATCATAGCATGACATTACACTGTTTTGCTTGGTAATGAGACTCATGTTCGCTTTCAGCAAAGTTATTACCTTACCTGTTGCTACAGGGACTATTAGTTCCTCTATTATAGAATAAACTGTAGGTCACTAGGCCTTAATATTAAGGGCCATCATACTCTCATCTGCAGCAGCGATGTGTATAACTCTTTTGCTCACCATTAGTTACACTTATAAAATTCTGGCAGTTTGTTTTCGTGATATTCATTTTTTTTATTGTGAAGTGTCTGAGTAGAAAAGATGTTTTCCACAAGACCACATAACACACTGAGGCTGAGGGTAATCGCAAGCACCGGTGTAAGTAAATCACATTTCAATATGCTTTTTGTCATATTTATGTCTCTTTGGTATTGCTCCTGTATTGCCCCTGGTGTCATAGCTTCATTTTGTAGCCAAGATTCTCATCAGTGCATTTAGTAATCCATGTCTCATTTGCAGTTTCTGCAAGTGTGACCGTACTGGAAAGACCAGTTTCAATACTGGCTTCTTGCCAGTACTACAGTATATGCTCTCTAGCACTATTTAGCCATTTACTATAAACTTTTCTGTTAAATTCTGTTATTAAGCATATAGCTAATGCACTGTAAATGTCTGTTTTGCGTATTTGTGCTGTCATTGGTACATTTAGCAAAAAAGTCCCTTTTTATAAAGAACGTAATGAGGTCTAACTTATCTTTGTCTAAGATCTTGTTAAAATGAAATAAAAAATAAAGTAGGGAACCCGTGCTATAGAGGAATGCTGTCAGTTGTGAAATCCATGTTCCAATGAGTACAATAACAACTTTATTCTCCGACTCAAATGAGTTTTATTCAGTTTTATCTTTTATTTATCTTAAGGAACTACTTCAAGTTTTCAACATTTGTAAGGTTTATTTAATATACTGCTACAGTATATCATGACTAACAGGGCTTTATTAAAATCTAAATTAGTTTATATAGATAGTCTTTAACAATTAATGATGTTACAACAAATGGCTTTATCTGTCTTAAGTCTTTTAATTGTTTTTGTTCCAAATAAAGATTGTGTGAGTTTTATGATCTGTAGAAAAAATTCATGTCATTTCTTTGTTATTTTATTTTGTTTTGCTTTAAGGCACATAATATAGATATTTACATACAATGTATTTGTATTATGTAGTAATGTATTTACGTACACTTACATAAAGTGAAAATTACTTGGTAATATTTAACAAGAAATTCATAAAAAGGTTTTGCTGACTAAAAACAGTGTCTCACAATATCAATGTAATGTTTACTATGAAAGTGCAATACTCAGTACATCCAAAAACATTAACTTGTTTGTTTTTTATGCACTTTCTGTTACTATTGGCATTTTTTTATCAAGCAGATGACCCAATGCTACAAGAACAAAATAGTTCCAAAGCTAAAGCTCAGGGGCTTTGGTGATTAGTGTTCTAATGGTCACAGTTTCTAATTGGGCAATTCACTAATTCCCACATGCCCAAAACACACAGTTTTGGACAAAGAGTTATCTGCTTACATCTGAGATCAATATTAATGAGTTATCTACATTAAGTCATTACAATAACACAAGGACCAGCAAGTGTCTACCAAATACATTTATAAAGTGCTATGTAGCACTTTAGAAATTAAAGATAAAAACAAATATAAATGGCAGATTGCATGAGAGATAGAGCTGTACAGCAAATGCATTACATTAAAACTATTTAAACTATTCTTAAAGCTGTTAAAATGCCCCACAATTTACTTTCATCGGCCTCCTGTAATTGCATTTCTGAGCAAATTTACAAAAAGTCTGTCCTCTTCTGCACATTTGTCTTCTCTATCAAGTATCCATATTTACATTTACATATACCCATAATTTCTAAACAGTTTATTACAACATTACAATTCAGTACACTTTAAATGCCTCCATTGTTAAAGCACTGTTGTAACATTTTAGAATTTTTCCTTTAAATTCACTTCAAACTGTCATAATTGGTTGTATGTTTTTTTTTCTGTATACCCAAGGGTTTCTTGTCAAAAGATATTACTTTAACTATCATCTTGCCTTCATTTTTTTGAAGGAGCATGCCTCTTCATCTTTAAAACCACCACTGATAAAAAAATGTACACGCATTTAAAAAATCAGGCGAACAAAACCAAATTCAGCCTCTCCTACAATACAAAGTTTCCAGCAGTGCTAGACAGTTTGGAAAGGTGGTAAAGCTGGTAAAGTCTAGCAGCTAATACTGTGCCTATATATGACTTGATATCAGAGATCACATAATATAAATAATACAGTATGTCAGGATGATAGTCCAGAATTAGAGCTGTTGCCAACCACAATATTTTTTTATTTTTTTTTTACCAAACCTCCTCTATTTTTAATTCATATTTATGATGTGAGATGTTGAGAAGACAGAAAAAGTAAATGGTCTTTTCCACCTCTTCAAAAAATAACACGTAACTGAAAATGTATAATTCTCATGGACTAATAAAGAAAGCTGCTCTGTTGGACCTCTCAACGGAGAAGTAGGTGCAACTTGAAAAACTTGAAAAACAATGTTTTCTGAGAGTTTAGAACATTTCCATGATTGCTAAAACTAGAACTTAAACACTCAGATGTCAACTATCCAGGAACTGACCTTGAAACTGAACTTTGTCTCAGTTGAAGAACAGGAAGAAATAAATGCTCACATAGAGAAGCTGGAAGTCTGGAACACAATACTTTTGAGTAGTGAAATCAGCCACAACAAAGTAACATCCAGATAGTAGGCCTGCAAGAGGGAACTGAACATGATAATTCTCTTGAACTCTTGAAAAACACACTCCAAATGTAGTTTACAAATCTTACACATCAAGAATTTAAGCATGGAAGAAGGTTACAGGATGTGTGGATATAAATGCATATACATCATACTTTGTAAACACAATATCACTGAACAAAATTTCCAACAAGTAAACAGGTTCTGTCAAGATGAGGCTACAATCTCAGACAGTACAAGAAACAGCAAAAGCCAGTCTTTGTCGCCTGTTAGTACAGACAAGCTTCTGTCAAACTACTGTATGTTGAATGATGTAAAGAACAGAGTTAGTTGCCAGAATAGTTTGTATCACTTTCCATTGAAGATCATACATTCTCTTCTGCAGTGGTGGCTTATACATATTCTCCCATGCAGGATCTACAGAGAGTTCAGCATTGCAATGTTCTTGCCAGAGTAAAAACTTAAGAGTTCTTGCCAGGCAAAAACTTAAGAATATCATAATAATGTACAGTATCTACTTTATACAAAGTGTATAGAACTGCATTTTTCCCTATATAACTACATTGTAGCATTTACCTATCTCCAAATCACAAAACTTTTCCAGGAGTATTACTATTATGTGTCACACCAAGTGTGACTTGCGGCCCCAACGTTAGAAGTTCTGACTCAGAACTAAAAGAACCTGTAAAAAATAATTAAAGCAAACCTCCTGACAAAGCAGCCCATATGTGCATGAGAAACCTACTAATAAACCTAACAGATATTATACTCAATTGAGAACCCAGACATTCAAATGTTCACCAGTCTCTCTCATTTGTGTCTATCAAGTTAATTTAAAAACCCCCAAAAATGCTTACAAAACTGTCCCAACCTAAAACTGAACAAATAAGAGCAGGATGGTCAACCAAAGGAAGCGTTCATGCGATGTATTGGATTAAATAAAACTTCTTTAATCCAATACATCCTATCCCCAAAAAACTGCAGCAAATCTTTTTGTTTGTTTCTGTGACAGGCCTTCCCCTTAGCAGGTGGTTTGTGAACCCTGAGCACACTGAAAATATGATGGAAACAGATATTGTGCAAAGAGTATTTAACCAAAAACTCCTCAAAATGTACTGTACATCTACACAGCACAATACCAACTACAACTGTGAATCCCTTTATGTATCAAGCTTAATTTAAATTTTAAAAAGTGAGAATGTGTCTCACAGCCCTACACCAATTGTAATTTATTGCAATTCCCTAGTTCTCGTTAGTCAATGAATATACCACATGTGAACGTACAGTACGTCAAAACTTTGGAGGCTGAAAAAAATGTCCAGAACTGAAAAAATGCATGTATCAAGCACATCTTTGCTCTGTCTGAACAATAACAGGTCCCAGTATATTTGCCAAGGATTTAGACAGAATCTTACAGTCTGAGCAGAAAAGACTTATAGGATGACAGTTCTTGAAGTTACTCAAATCCCATTTTATATGCAATAAAGTCAAAACTGGCAGCTTACTGTATATGAAGTTCATTGTATTTTATGCACTTCCTGAAGACAGATAAAAGATCTCCTTCAATATGAGGGTGCAAGATTTTATCAAATCGAGATGTAGTCCAGCAATGCTCAGGGTTTTTTAAACATTCAGCATATCTACTACTTTAGAAAGTTTCTCCAATGACAGCTTTCCTTCAAGCTCCTACTCTTTCTCTTCAGGTTCTGGGTCAGACTTTCAAAGAACTACAAGGCCTCCAATCCCTCATCCATAGCCTCAGCTGTGAACAAATGAGAGTAATACACAGAAATACACAGCCACCTCTGGACATCCTCAGCCTGTTTGGCTGATATACAGTACTGCATCCCATAGACTGTACTGTACATCAAACAGTCTTCAAGAGCAGAGAAGTACTTTGTTGAAGTGTCCATCTTGAGACAATCCAGTGTCCATCTTGAGACCAGAACTTCATACAGAGTCAGCTATTATCAACAATGTTCAGAGTGCTAAAACCAGTGTCCCTTGGACCTGTAAGTCCACTGTCCTTTTTACCTTTTAGATCTACAAACAAAATATTGCTGTTCCCTCAATATGTTTGGCTTTAAGAGCTTTGATGTATCTGCCTCTACCTTTTTCATAGCCAAACAAATACACTGCCTAATGCAATTATGTTAACATCCTGAAGACAGTGATCAATCTGCTGTCAAAACATGATTCATCCAATTTTTCCTCTTTTAATTATAGCTCACTTAACTGAACCCAATAAAATTTGCCGGCAGATATGTATACAGTAGTTGCCTTCTTCAGAGTACTGTACTCCAAAATTAAACATCAATTCTGGGTACTCCATCCTAAGAAATTTTGAAATGACCATACAGGAGGTTCTACCTGGAGAAAAACATGAAGAAATTAAAATGATTTTCCTCTGCAAAAAGAAAGGGCACCTACATGTATCTTTAGGTGCACGCTGAATGATCACCAAAAAGGAATGAGTGGCTAGAATAGTGTGCAGAGCTAGTCGTTGTAAATACCCAACTCTTTTTTACAGTGGTGGCTTATAAAACCTATTGCAGTTGGGACCAAAGTTTCCCCCACATCTATCTACTTTCTATAATGTGTTTCAGGGATCTTTAAGAGGTTTAAAGATTTAAAATGATATATCTTAAAACAAAGTCTGCACAATTCCTGATTTTATGAAGACTGAATAAAAAAGATTACCGTTAACCTGACTGATCACAGTTAACACTGGTATGTGGCTGTGCCTGCAATTAACAAAAGGAGGCTCGGCTACTACAATAATGTTTTCTGAAACAAGCTGACTGAACACTTCCAAAACTGCATTCCCCCCAATGCTCCCCACAATTTCATTAAAAAATAGTCTGAATCACTGCACTGATCCAGAGGCCATAAGAAGCAGCATTCTTGTAGTTCTTTCTGTCTTTATCTAGAAAATAACCACTTTTTGTGACAGCCTCTCTTACTAAAAAAGCAGTAAATCTAGATGAGCATAAAATTGGACAGTTCAGGGCATGATTGTGAATTAAAGGTTCTTCTAAAATCCAGTACATACTCCCAGAGCCAAAACATTGCCTTCCAGCCATTGTATGCCAAAAAAGTAACATACCCTAATAAACAAAAATAAGGAAACAAGGTAACACCAGCCTACTAACTTTCATTAGTGACAACTGTCTATCGAACTGCAACCCCATATCTTATAAAAGAAAGCAAAAGGCAATGTCTCCCCAGTCCAGAGGTACCAGAAAAATACAATAACCTCTGCAATGCCTGGAGCCAGCAAGTAGCCATCCTGCTTGATGTCAATTAGACTGACTGCCTTCCTTAACTGGTGCAAACATTACACTTTGTTTTACCCAATCCAGTCTGTCCCAGAAAAGGTCTTTCAGCAGCTTTTTGAATATCTTTCACAACTGTACTTGGGAGATCCATACATCAGTCTGTGCCACAGCATCAATGATTATTAGATAACAGATAACATAGTAATTAGCTCCCTGGCTGATTTTATGGTAGCTTTTTTGAGTGATTTCTATCCATTGGACTTTGGATAGATTGGATGCTCGTATAGTATAGTGCAGTTAAAATCAAGAGCATAATATACTTAGCATGACACTATGTTACGAAGCTATTTAATTTTAGAAAAAAAAACACTTTCTCTCTTACATCATTTGGAGCATATTTACATAAACCAATGACTCAGCCCCCACCTACTGTACACTTCTACATAAGTGAAGTAGAATGGAACAAGATAAATATAAATACGTTAGAAAATGGATTTCAAAAGTCTGATGATATTAAATAATTAATCAAGAATATAAGATGAAAGAAAGCTCTTTGAAAACATATTTAACAAGAAAACTATCCAATTAAAAGAATGGTGTACAATAAATTACAACCACATGTAAAACAGGCTGACAGGGCTAAAGAAAAGCAAAGTGTCACAATTGTAATCCCTCCCCCTTAAGGGCGCTGCGGCTTGTTCACATTTTAGTTGATTTTGTTCACCTGCTCCCTGTTCCAGCCTCCCTACAAAAGCCAGACGCTCACTCTGTTCCGGGCTCTGCCTTGGAACAAGGACACCCAGAGGCCTGCCTACCACTGAGTCACCCTACGTCCGAGGCTCGGTGGGCATTCGCCTCCTATCAGCGTCCTGAACCAGCTGAGTCCGGGGCTTGGAGTGCCTGATCCCGTTCCCCCTTTTTTCCCACAACCCTTCGCCGGATCCTGCTCCGGTTTTTAACTTTGTCTTGTCTGTCTACGTCCCCTCGCCGGATCCCGCTCCGGCTTTTAACTTTGTCTTGTTCGTCTTGGATGGATCACTTGGCTCTGGACTATTGCCTGTTTCCTTTCGGATTCCCTTTTGGACTGTTTGCCAGGACCACGCCCCCCCCCAAGCACCTTTGTCACGCCCCCCTGTTTCATCTACCAGCCCAGTTCCTCGTCTCCTCCCCATGTATGTTAACTACCTTCAGGATTGTGCTGTCCGCATAGGGTCCTGAAAGACGCACCGTAAC
Organism: Atractosteus spatula; assembly: GCF_055471065.1. Lineage (NCBI taxonomy): Eukaryota > Metazoa > Chordata > Actinopteri > Semionotiformes > Lepisosteidae > Atractosteus > Atractosteus spatula. Next base: position 41,819,870 of record NC_142711.1, read on the forward strand.
ACAAAGAAGAAGCAGAAGAGTTGTAGGTATTAGAGGTGCATTATGAAATTACTAACGTAAAAAAGATGGCAAAACTAAACCAAGCAATTATAGGACAATAAGTATTTTTTTCTGATATCTAAAGTTTTGGCAATGATAATTAGAACTAAACTAGAGGATTATCTACATGGTAACAGGTTTCTAATGGAAAGTCAACACATTTATTAAAAGGTAAATTTTGCTCAGCTAACATATTACAGTTCTTTGAACAAGGAAGAACATGAAATAAATATGCTGTACTTTGATTTACAGAAGCTACTGTGTTTGATAATGTTACCAATGTAATGCACCAGGTAATGCACCAATTTGGACTGAGAACTGGTTAATGGATGGAAAACTATGAATAGAGATAAGGGATACATGGTCAAATTGTGGTGACATATTAGTTGAGTAACACACAAAATTGTACAAGGACCACTGCTCTTCTTAATTTATAAATTCAGCATCAAAGGAAACTATAACATAATTTAAGCATGGATGTTTTTAGAAAAATAAACAAAACTTGGGATATTGAGTAAGTGTTTTTGTCATGATTTTTATTAATGTATCCATCCTTGCTTACTTTGATACACTTGAGTGATTGTGACTATTACATAAACACTAAATCACCTCAATAATGAGTGAGTTGACTGGGTACAAGTAATGAACTGATTTATACTGTTCAAACCAATATATCTGTTTATCAAGAAAATAACATCGTCTTTTCACTGGTATGTTGGAAGCTTGATTTTGCCAAGCCACTGCTGCTAATTGTGGTGTTCACAACAGGTAATTTCTAACCTGGAAATCATTAAACTGTAGTGTGAATAAAAGGCCAAAATCTGAGAGACCTCTAGTCCTGACACCATATCATGAACAATGGAGTGTTTATGGATGGCAGGGTCTTGTATCTGTAGAGCTCCATCTTTAGGTATTGTTAGATACCGGACTGCACAGACATACAGTACATTGATGAATTCCTGGGACTTCACTTGCTCCCCTTCTCACAAGATCATTGTGATGTAACAAAATTCCAACTACACAACATGAGGTGAACTAATCAAATTAGTAAACTACTAATTACTACATTGGGATCTAATAAATGTAGCGATAAAATAATAAAAAATAATTCTCTAATAAGATTCTCAAAGGCACTGACAACATTAACCTAATGTACTTCTTCAGCATCAGTGGTGAAAGTCAAACCAGAGGACACAATGCAAACTGAAAACTGAAAAATGAAAACCATATATTTAAACTGTGACCAGTAAGGCCTTTTTTACATAAATGGTTCTGGAAGTCTAGAACAAGCTTAAAAGTCAATGTTGTAGAAGATCACATCATGACCTCCTTGAAAAAACATCTAGAGGAGGTCTTCAAAATAATTAGCTACTAGCAACAAATGAGCCATATGGAATGAATTACCTTCTCTTATTTGTAATCTTTCTTAAGCTCTGAAATTGTTTAGGGTTCAGTGCCCCTCCATGAGCACTTGGAGCAGTGTATGACAGAACTTTCTAATTACATTTACTCTCATTTTCATTTTGAAAGTCATTTTAAAGAACATTTTAATGAATATACTGTATACTGTAGTTAAGCTATATGTTTATTGTCTTATCTGACTTTTTATGGAGTTTTTAATGAAAGTTCGGGAGGAATGAAGGCAGCCGAGCTCATTCGACACAGCTGCTGCAATTCCCACTAATTTTGACATAAGCAATCGGTCTCCATATATATCAAATGTCACCCTCTCCTCTTCCTCGTTCATTTTCTGCATCCCTCCTCCAACCCCTCTCCACCCTTGCAGCTGCCCAATTGGTCGGATGAGGGTCCTATCCTCCCCGTCCAACAGCCGGGAGGTTGGCCCTCAGCCAAACGATTCTCATTTCTCCCAAACTTGGGACAGTGAAATAAAAAAAAGTTGAGATTATAAGTAAAGAGTCCTTTTTGGAGTCATGCAACTTTCTAAGAAATTCTAAGAAATTTGACAGCCTACAAAACTAGAAAAATAGAGTAGCATTATATCCACATTTAAAATAACTCAGAAAGCTTAAATAGTTAAAGTAATGTTTTCCACAGGAGATACAGATAAGTCAGAATATGCTAATATCAAACCTAAATATGATATTTCTCTTTTTATGACTTCTATCTGAGATTATTCCTGCATGATAAATTATATATCAGTTGAACCCTTAAAATGCATATGTTTTGATAATATTTTAGCGCCTCTTAAACAAAAGGGGCAAACATTTCTCATATTACAGGAAGGGCAAAGCTTCTCTAAGTATGGAAATTTGGTGTCTCTTGTTTTCATTAAGCTAATTTTATATATAATTAATGCCTTGTAAATGTGTAATTTGCATACTGCCATTACAGGGAAAACAACATGGGACTTTCAAACATCAAAGTTACTTTAGGTCACTGAAATGTAATGAACATGTGAGTAGCCAAGACTTGGAGAAGCAGAGTTTAATAGCTCTGCAGACAGAATCTTACAGAATCTTCCCTTGAGAGGCTGATTTTCTGTGGATCACTGCAGGGCTCTGCAGCAAGGTTTGAACCACTTTTTAGATCTGTGATACCTCACAAAGGTCTCAAAATGATCCTAAGCACTAATGCAGAACTGCACCCTCAAGATCTCAGTAAGGTCTTAAGCCTCGAGGGTCAAGTGGAGTTTCCATCAAGCTGGTGTCTACGCAAGATGCTCTTCCACTGTCCCTACTATGTTGTTCTACAGTAATCAATCAGGAAGTTTGCTTCCATAGTGTTCTGTAAGACTGTTATTCTAGACACTGCTGTGCTATCTCTACCTGCTTGCTTGTCCAAATGCCAATACACATTACTTCCCTATTGGAGTCCTCCCTTTCCTCTAGCAACAAATAAACACTAATCAACTGGAACTCCTCCTACACAGCCTCATGGCTCACACTCAACTTTTAAGGATGATTGGTCTCAGCTACAGCCCCAGGATTTTGAATAGATGTGCATTTGCTGTTCTGTTCTGTCACGCCCTCTACAGCTAGAGGGTGCTCCTAATCTGTCCTATCCCTAGTTTCCTCCTGCTTTGCTTGTCCTTCCGGTGTGTCGTTGTCTGGGGCTATACTGTATATTTCCTGGTCATGCTTTCCTCCTCGTTCAGCATTGAGGGTTCAGATGTCTTGAGACCCGCCTAGCACCAGGTCGTCTCGTCCGCAGCCTTAGGCATAGGTTTCTACTGACATTGTCTGACCAGCTGAGCCCAGGCTTTCCCCCGTCTCGCAACTATGCATAAGGTCTTTTTTCGCTCTCCTGCCATTCCACGGCATGCCTCTCTGACATCCTTGACAGTTCTATAGAACAGAATGGCTTTCTGCAGAACAGTCCTACAAAAAATCAGTGCAAGGAGCTCAAACCTCTGTGATGCTCACAGGGTGATTATGCAGGTCCAATGATTGGCGAGCTCTCCTCAGGCTCCATCAATTTGTGTGCTGCGTTAACCAAAACACGCATAACAAACAACAACATAAAGAATAGATCTGTAAATTGATTTGTTGTGGTATGAAAGGTGATCATTCACTCAGGGACTACTAAGATCAGAGTTAATAACTTCAGAATTAAAATACATGTCAACTATAAAATGTTATTGATTCAACAGTCTCACATAGTTGAATCACATTTATATTCTCAGACACAAGTAAATACAGTATGTGTTTACTATCATGAACTAAATATCAAACATGCTTTTGGAATAATACTTCATGGGAATTATAATGTGAATAATAAAATATTACTCAAAGAATCCAATTCCACAGATGTAGCTGAGCTGGGTTCATCTATGGTAGCTTCTCTGTGCAGGTAGGGTCCTGGTGCAGACAACGGAGAGAGAAAGAGCTTTTTCCTTGCTTTGTTTAGCAGCTTGTGTTGGTCTTAGGCAGCTCTGCCAAAGTAGTATCTTGCTAACTTCAGTCTTAAAAACAGTCTATGCATAGTTTGTCCAGTCATAAGGTAGACAAGAGAACTCAGTTTGTTCCGGCTATAGCTTTTCAGAATATACTCAGATATTCTGGCAGTTGTCAGAAAAAAAAGATTCCAACTGTCTAATGTTATTTAAACAGTGGTTTCATGAAGACAATATTTCTTCTTTGCAGAGAGAATATCAGGTACCAGACTGCTTGGTCAAGGTACACATTTCTAATATATTAGAAATATTTCGAATATATTAGAATTATTTAATAACACATACAGTACAATGCAGAATGTTTTGTCTGTTTCTATTTTTTTGTTTCACTCTTTTTTTATTTTGCAGCATAAGCAAATTAAATTTCAAACAATAAAATGTAATTTCTGTCTTTTCATATATGTCCCTATTCACATTGTAAAATTACATTTTGTTTCTGATTTTGGAAATTGTGTGTTACTGTATATTAAAATGTTATAAGTCTACAATTTGTCATTTTTAACTTACTCACCACAGTTCCTTCTGTATATAGCACTCTTGCCAGATATTTATTACAAATACTGCCTTGGTTCCATACTTATTTGAATTGTATTGGCATTTTATTAGAAAAAAAATATTTTGAAATTTGCCCTTTAACACATTTAATTGTTATGTATTTCATTGTCCACAGTAGTGAATAACCAGTGACTGTTATCTTAATGTTTTAGGATTACCATTATGGCAACACCTTTCTTCACATGCAGCATGTGCCACCCATTCAGCCCAGTGCTTAGTCCAGTGGTTATTCTAGATCAGTGATATTACCAACCCTTTTATCAGTGTCTATACAGTATATCCTTGATTTTCAGGATGGTCAACTGGCTTTTGCTTGCACCAGGACAAAGTTCAGCAAACAGATGGCAGAGGAGCTCCAACACCTTGTGAAAATGGACTTTAAGGTGAACTGGGTTATACTTTCCTCACTTTATTTTATAGTGTTCTTAGACATCGGCCTCAACTCTATATTCATGCCCCACTGCCAAAAGTCAAAATTCATGTATTGCAGTCTATAATCAACCTATTTAGGCTGTCAGGATTCCAAATCTTGAGCATGATGCTGGCTGCCTAGTAGATTTTTCTATTTTCATCCCTTTCAAGCCTGCTACTTCAAGCCTTGCTCTTTCAACATACCCAGGACCCCATCATGAAGAGGACCCGTAGGTGTCTGATCCCAGTCATGTCATGTCAAGGGCTGGCTTGGTGCTCCATTTGTTCTACCAGTTCTCCATGTCTTCTGAGGAAACTATGTCGTAATCAGAATGGGCAACACAATGGTTGTCACAGGTGCTATGTCTGAAGGAAAACTCTGCTTTCCCACCTCCTGTGTGAAGCTGTTTGCTCTTCAGGCAATACACCTCCAACTGTAAGAAACAGCATATTTTATGTGTTCTCTTGTTTTGTTTCCTTTAGTTCCTGAGGCCATGTCCACCATCAAAGTCCTCCTAACTACAATGTCAGCCTACCAAGCAAGCTCATACTAACAAGGCTCCAGTCTGATGTGTTGAGTAGCTAGTTGTTGTCCATTGCACAAACATGGCCCCACCAATTGGGAATCTCTAGTTGTTGTCACAGGCTCCTTTTGAACCATTTTCATGCAACTGGTAAAGTTTCCTTTACCAGTCATTCTTCCGACACTCTCTGCTCTAAGCTAACATTTGTGTCCAAGGTTGTGTTATTCATCCACATGAGACCATGCATCTATTCTCATCTCACTAGGTTAGATGGGTAATGACTAAGAATGTGTATGACCCTCTTGGTGACCTGCTGGTATATTTGACCAGGTCCTTGACTGCCAGTGTGCTCTAAAATGTGGCAAAGACAAAAGATCTCTGCTTTGTGACAATCTGGGCTTCACTAACCACATTTGTCTGATCCTGTGGGCCGAATATTATGAAAGCGGCACAGCCTTGTGGTTCATGGGCCTTCTGTTCTGCCTCCATTGTCTTTTTAATTGGTTCTTCATGACTCTTAACCCTGGCTGTTCATCTTCCCGCTTATAACAGTTTGGATACAGCTGTTTATCCAAGAGGTAACAACAGATTTTTGCCTGAAAAGAAATGATAACTTATTATCATAACATTGGTTCTCCAAAAGGAAATTAAGCCATAACATTTCTGGGCCACCTCACAATTGACCTAAGAAGAGTACTAGCTTTACAAAAAAAATACAGATGAGCTAACATATCAAGAGAAGAAAGGCAGAGCTGTATAACATCACAGGGCCTTATTAGACAACTTTGATAAGCATACTCAGGGGAGGTGCACTGACAAAGGCACATTCCCAAGAGGCAATGACTGAAATTCTTTTCGAGGAACCAGGATAATGATAACATGGTGATTCCGAGCAAGAGTCTGCGGGCAGAAGGTGTGTCTTTCTCCAAAGAAACACATTATCCTCCTGTAGCAGAAAGCAAATAAACCGATTGTTAATGGAACTATATAAGTTGAAGAAACATTAGTTAATCTAATAAATATTTTTGATGGTTTTATTTCACTCTGATTATTTAGTAATACTTGTGATTTCAATGAGTTACATCATTATTTACATTTCAAGATGTTGTGCAAAACACTTTTTAAATTCAACACGATTAATTATGATTCTTTGACGTATTCACTACACCTAAATATTTTTTATGGTGTAATAATAATTTATTATTATCCATGAATTTACGAATTCATCATTGAATACATTTGAATTTATTAAATAAAGTTTATATTATATGCACATTTATCAAACTTGGAAATGATAACATTATTCAAGTCCTAAGTTCCACTGTTTGGGTAGCAGTGCTGCTGTTACTATTGGAGGTGTGCTCCACATATGAGGAACTTGCCACTTACAAGACACACTGCTATAATTTTATTTAGTAGTTGAGGCCCTTGGAGTTTGTAGAAGTATTACATAGTGTACAGTATGTAATAAATATATACTGTAAAATAATAAGGCCTTATACTTTGCAAACATTTAGGTAAACCTAACATCTGACTGTTGATTCATACTGTATGTGTTTAAGGACTTTTTTAATCAAATCAGCCAAATCAAAAAGTTTTAACAAGATAGTATATACAGTAAACTCTGTGTTCTTTACACACTAAACTATATTCCTTTTAAAGCTTCTTTTTTCAGAAATTAAGGCAAAAATGTCTGCTCAACATTAATTTAACTCCTTCTTTTGCAGTGTTTTATAAATATAATAATAATAATAATAATTTACTTGAGACTATAAATGTATGTTGTGAAATGATATTATTAATTTTGATCTAGGGAGAGCTCTAGTGGTTGTCCTTTGAAATGCATAAGTTGAATATTGCACAATGGTTTCCTAAACCTACCCCTTGGGAAAACGTTCACTGTAGCTGAGCTCCCTATTACTAAACCACTAATTAATTAGTCATCAACTTAATTACATTTTATAATAGTTTCCAGTTAGCAGAAAGTTCCTGATTTCAGATTATCTTGAAAATTAGAAGCTAAAACCTTAAAGAAATAAAGCAAATTATTAGTTTGATTAAGACAATATGATTGAATACTATGTTGTGTAAAATATCTGCAACAAAGTATTCAGTGATATACCAAAGTATAATATACCAAATTTTAATATACCAAAGTATGTATATTTTTTCTGCATGCAACATGTAACCTACAGTACTGTATGTATTCTGCATGGATGTACTCTTTGTAGATGATACGATTTTAAAGACATTCATTATGTACTTTAGAGCAAAATGTTTATGAATTAGCAGGGAAAAAGCAAGGTTCTGTGAAATGCATGAACATTTAGTGAGGAATCATTTTGATATATTTTAAGAATATACAGTTATTTGTAAACAATATTCTAAATTCAAAGAAAACTAAAATAACTTAGGGCTGTAAAAGTCAGTAGCTTCCCTCCCTACCTCCCATGCCTCTATGATAAAAAGTAGATAAAATTGTAACAGTTATTACAACAAAATTAATTTTACATAATTGTTTAAAATCTTACTGTATATCAAGGTGAGCTCAAAAGACTCTTACCCCAATAACAAGAGGAACTGAGCCACTGAGGACTATATTTAATGGATTTATTGTGTAGATGCACAATGCTTCTAGCAGGGTATTCCAACTATATTGGCAGACGATATTAACAACTTGCAATGTGGGCCTTCGAACTGTGATATGGAAAATGTAGTTTTATTACCACTTTATTGCAGTCATAATTTAGAGTTATTAAAAAAAAGAGTGAACCATGCAACTAAATGTATGTTTATTAAATTCTGTCAAGATAAAAGATTGTACTGTCTCCAAACCCATATGTGACTGTATTTAATTGTTACAGGGTACTAAATGGCGAAAGCATTTTTTATATACATTGTGTTTGACCTCTTGGGACATATGTTGTTTCTTGGTGAATTTTGTAGCCCTGCTGGAAGAAACCATTTTACACTTTTTTATCCTTTTTTTTTTCTAGTCCTACTGCTGCATCAAACAGACTATATAATCTACCATTGTTTTAAATTGTGGGTTTTCTTAATGAATCTTACTGTTTCCTTTGGTCCCTGAATAGAAATTCCAAATCATTTACCCTCAACTTATGTGAAAATATTCTGAAAATAACAAAATATGTTCCTTACTAATAACAATTACTTTGCATATGTAACAAATATGCCCCTGCGTATAACAGGGATAATGATTCTTGGGGTTGCCGTGCTTGCCACTCCTGCCCTGTCAGTTCATCCCTCGCTGCCTGGGCGCAAACCGGGGTCTCTGGCGTCACGCAACAGGGAACTGGCCAGCTGAGCTAAAGGACACCTCCCTCAGCCCAGGCAGCTGAGATCCCTGTTATACGCAGGGGCATATTCGTTACACGTACAAGACAGACCTCTTTACTTTGTTTAATATTGTAATTAGTTTAAAACCTTTTTGGTCTAAGAAAATACACATCTGTGTAAGACACAATTAAGTAGCTTATATTTTTCTTGCTGATCCCAATAGAATATTACCCAATCCTTTCCTCTCCTATTCACTTGAGAAAGAAAAAGAAAAGATCTTGTGGAACATTTTTTTTTCACTTTTTAACTGCTTCTCATGTATCAATAGGATATCCTTAATACATTATGAAACATCTTCCATAAATAACAACACAGGCTTAGGATTCACCCACTCACTGTTGTCCCAAAGGATAATCTATTCCAGGAAGCACTTCCGCTGCCTTCGGATCATTCATAACACTCTGTCTATAATATCTGATTTGTTTCTCAACAAAGCCATTTTTTCTTGTTTTTAGATTTCAGTTATCTTACATCTTATCTGTCTGTCCAGTAAACACTTACATGTAGGTAGTATTACAGGAAAAGAAGCCAGAGAGACCAGTAAAGGTTTACTGAAAAATACATTGCTTTAAATTTAAAACATTTGGCTTACTGTCCTTGGGGAAAAAAAATTCTACATAAAGATTTGATAAACCAGCTTTTTGACTTGTAGCAACACACTACATGCCAGACAAGAAGGCATCATTTTAAGTAATATCATGTGGTCCGTTTTTTTAATTTTTTTTGATGCACAGAAGGAAGGGAGGAAGCTAAAGTTTAATGTGTTAAATACCAACAATATAAGCACTGATATACATGAATCAAAGCTTTATGGCTTGTTCTTTTTTGGCCTTTTGTGTCCTGTTCACCACTTTTGTTTGTTGAGTCAAAATAATGTAGCTCAAAAAAGACAATAATAGCTATATGCTGTACAAATGTCCCTGTTGTCATAACATTCTGTAGAAACCTGTGGGAATTACCCAAGATTTTCTGTCTTGCTTCATACTAGTTCTAGCTGAACTAGAGTTTTTCCTAAACCAAGACAATAACATTGATAAGTGATATCACTTTAAGATTTTAGCTAATACCAGTGATTACCACCTCAGTTGGAATAAAAACCATCAGACAGAGGAATTCCCCACATTTGTGACATACAAACTGTATATGGCTACCAAAACATATTCCTTTATAACGATGGCCCACATTGAACTATACTGAATCCTGTATGAAAAATCTTAAAAGAATTTGAATGTTACCTTTAAGAAAGAGGTCACGGGTAAGGTCATTGGTCATTGGTTGCTAGGGCACTTAAGAGTTTCTGTTGTATATTTGGATCACCAAAAAGTAAAGTAAGATAAGCAAATTACCTAGACCTTCAATTGGATTGTCTAGGATCTTGCCATGAACAATCTTGATAGACAACATGACAAGCTTTGTACGCCTAAAGTTACACTATATTTTCATTTGCTTTTATATACAATCAATAGGCTGAACAAGTCAATTATGAATATCAGCTAAATACGTAATCGTAGTTATACAGTAATCCTAAATTTTAGTATCAATTATATAAGTAATAATAAAAAATTGGAAAAAATGTAGTTGTGTAATAATTGATACACTTCTTCTGTAACATATGCATCACAACAGAGAACACAATCACAAGAAAAGTATTGCTTTCAGTTTGTTTTCATCATAAGTTAATATGTGAATATATACTGTACTGTACAGTATGTCACATATACAGTACAATATATGAACTATTACAATTTCCACATTTAGTTATAAAAATGTAAACATGTTTATGTTTTCGTTTCTGTACTTTCATATTTACTTTTATTTTACACAGGTAGTGCATATTAAACTGGTGAAAAGCCAGAGACATGGTAAGAGTTGATTTCCCATGTTATGAATCGCATTAAGCAGTACTTAACTAATTTCATGCCTAACAATACCCTTCAAAGAGGCTACAAGCATGCCAATTAACAATGGGAACTCCAGTTTCATGACCTGAATTTAAATAGTTCTACCATTTGGCTTTTATAACTGTATCTTCATTAGCTAATTACGTTCTCTACCCTGGACTTCATGTTGTTGTTAGCCATTTTCATTCTAGTGAGGCAATCAGAACACAATCTGTTTGATCAGAGTCACAATAATGTATATTGCTAATACCCAGCAATGTGAAGTTAATGGACAGGTCACCAATATAGATGATAATGTATAAAACATTTAGAAAAAAATACATTTACATTTTTTGAACATTTATTTTTATTTATTGTTTTATAACAATATATTTTAACTAATATTTACAATTGTTGTCAGCTCAAGTTTAACCTTAATCTGATCCTTTAACCAAAATCTAATTATAATCTCAAAGCTAACTGTACAAATAAATACAGTACCTGGGTACATAGCAATGGTTTCTGTACTGATGATGCCATGACCATTAGTAATTCTTTAAATGGCATTGTTTCTGAATATCAACTAATTCTGTCTCCTGCTTATACTGTCCTTTGTTATTTTTGCTATTTTCTATACTGTTTCACTGTATGTACTGTTTGAAACTAAGAAACAACTTGTTGTTTCTTTTGTAGATTATGTTGCTCTTTCATGGCATTGCTGGATGATACTGTAAGTGAAGAAATGTCACAGCATGAATTAATTGATTTTTCAGGGGCAGATCTGTGGCTACATTTCCAAAGTAACCATTAATATAAAGGTTGAATTGCCATCTAAATGCAAGGCTACCATCATCAGTATTGCCTTCAGTACATCTCAGTTTGTGCTGGTTGTAGAACAACTCACATTTAATAATTTTATATGATGTATATCCAAAGGTATATGTGGAAGATGAGTCTAAAGCATATCTTTTCACACTGGGTTTCTTAACACGCAATACCAGCCATGGTATTGTAACCAAAAATGATGACTTTGAAAACCTACACAGAATTATGATTACATGAATTAAATTACAATTGAAAGAATATTTCAGAAGAAACAGAGTATACCTATTGACCTTGAGCTATTAACTGGAACTGAAAATCTCTGATAAACTTCCAGATACTTTAATCCACTATCATTGATATATTATGATTCAGTAATTTATGTATGGTTGAGTGATATGTCTCAGATGTAGCAATTTTATTCCTGGGTCACATTACAAGCTGGGAGCACACCACCAACGTACAGTATTATTGGAGTTAGTTGACATCACATAATTAAAGAATATTTCAGACAAAGCAGATCCTGTCAATTAACCTTGAACCCTCCTGTCAGGAATTGGAATGCAGGATGAGTTGGGTGTGTCAAAGGAACTTGTCTATGAGTCTCATTCTCTCTCATGAAGCTACAGAATTTATTGCAATTCCAAATTGCATGGGTGGGTGCATTGTAGAAAATACCTACCAATTCTAAATTTCATACAAACATTTCCGGACTACTTCTTTTTCTAGTCCCAGAAAAGCAACAGGCAAACCGGAACACCTGGAGGAAGCCCACACGAGCACAGGGAAGACATATAAACTTCACAGTCAAGAACTGAAACCCAGGTCCACAGCATTGCAGAGCAGCAGTCTTAACCACAGCACAACCACGCTGGCTGAATTCCACATTTAAAAAGAATATTATTAGGTGCAAAGGAGCCAGATGTTCATACAACTAATTAGGAACACCTAAAGTATACAGTATATTTCAGATATAGTATATAACTTTACTGTAAAATAGATCATTCTAATTTGATATTAATACAGTATGAAGATGTGGGCCTTAAAGGCATTGCAATAAGTAAATCCTAAGCAGTAAACTTTGTATTTAAGGTGATTTCTAGCACTGCCAGGATCAACATTACTGGGAATACTAAAATTGACAGTGAAGATAACGTCGCTGGAGCAGTATTATATTGGTCTTAATAACGCCGCCTAACGCCAGTGTTGGGAGGATCATTAAGTTCTAGCCCAGCATGTCTTAAAGCAGGAAACCTTTTTATTACAGCACACGTAAAAAGGTCAATAAGTTACATGGCCATAGCAATTAGTAGTAATGATGCACATCTCTGGGTCTGGCAGCTTTGCTCTTTGCAGACAGGGCTACATTGATAAATTCACCAATTAGACAGGCATTAATATTACATCACTTCACATTCCAAGCACAACCTGGCCTCCTGAGACAGGGTGAAATCTACCTAATCCTCTGTGGATGTTCCTTGAACATTATACTGATTCACAATCACAATCATCCATCAATTTCTTTACTGGGCTGTTGTGTGACGCAGTTGGTGCTGGGGCAAAGCATTGTTTTAAAAGTTTATTGTTAATTTTGTATATACGTAGTTTTTAATGTAGCATATATAAACTTATGTTTTTTAATACTACATCCTATATACAGTACATAAATACTATATATTATATATAATAATGTATTACAATAAGACATTTCCAAATGTTTTAATCAAATTTGGAGTTTTCTCACAAATAACCTATATTTTTTGTTTCAAATGAATAATTCTGAAAAATTCATTCTCTTCAACGATGTTGCGAAGGAAAAAAGCTTTTTGTATTCAATTCAGTGAAATGGAAATAAAAACATTCTAATTAAAGGAAAATTGACATGCTTCAACTCATCAACCAGTGTTAAATTTTCATCTAATTAACATCCAGATCTGGATGCATAACATTATTTCCCAAGTGGGATTTTTTTTCTGCAGTGATGTGGCCATAAAACCTCAAAGCACAGCTAACAGTCAGCTAAAAACCTCCCGGATATTTAGAATGTAATTCAATCATCACCACAGTCTGAATATGTACAATCCTATGATACAGTATATGGTCATGATGAGATCAAACACTGTATATATACAGCATATTTTAAATAATCTGTACACCATTTAAATTTTAGAATCACAACTTTGCTTTTTGCTTTCAGCTAAATCATTAGCCTATACAATTTTTCATTTTAAGCATCATTTCCTTCTATATATGCTGCAATTTGGTTAGCAATATACACCAATAGTAAATGTGATTCTTTTTATCAGTAAATATTATGCAGTTAAATTACACTGAGTGTACAAAACATTAGGGAAGCCTTCCTTGCCCTCAGAACAGCCTCAATTCGTCAGGGCATGGACTCAACAAGATGTTCAGTTAGATTGAGGTCTGGTGACTGGGTGGGCCACTGGACTAAACTGAATTCATTGTCATGTTCATGGAATCATTCCTGGACAATCTTAGCCTTGTGACAAGGGGCATTATGGTACTGAAAACAATAATTTGCAGATGGATACACTGCTGCCAGTAAGAGATGCACCTGATTGGCAATGATGTTCAGATATTCTGTGGCATTCAAAGGTTGCTCCATTTTTATCAAGGGACCCACTGAGTGCCATGAAAACAAACACACCCCACACCATCACACCACCACCAGCCTGCAATGTAGACACATGGAATGATGGTAGCATGGACTCATGTGGTTTTCTCCATACCCTAGTCCTCCCAGCAGAGTGAAACAGCAGGAAACACAATTCATGAGACCAGGGAATGTTTTTCCAGTCCTCCAGTGTCCAACATTTCCTTAGCCCTCTGAAACTGCAGATTCTTGTTTTTTGCTGAAAGAAGTGGAACTTTCCTGCCAAACCTCATTTGTGTCAAGATGCCACAGGTTGTGCATTCTTTTATGGGTCTTTTGGCACTAACGTTGTACTGGAGTATCAGTTGACTAACTGTAGACCATCTGTGGATCTGCACAATTTATGTCTCCTTTCACCTCTTTCATCAAGGAGTCATTTTTGACCACTGACCTTTGTTGGCTGGATGTCTTTTGCATAGATATAGATACACACGGGACACTGGTGAGCTTGAAAAACCCAGATGCATTGCAGTTCTTGACACACTCAGACTAGCGTGCCTGACACCTCCTATCGCACCCCCTTCAAAGGCACTTACATTTCTTTTCTTGCCCATGTCACGGACGTCCAAAGGGACTAACCGTGGGAGCAGGAGAGCGGAAAAAGACCCATATGCGTGGCAGCGAGACGGGAAAAAGGCCCGGGCTCATAGTGCAAAGAGTTCAGGAATGCCGTATAGAAACCTATGCCCTCAGGGAGCGGACATGGGGCGCCCTGGTGCTAGGCGGGTCTCAAGACATCCGAACGTCAGTGCTGAGCGAGGACAGAGTGCAAGACCCGGAAATATAAAGCCCAAGGGAAAGAGAGGGACCGGAAGGACAGCAGACCGGAAACCAGGGACAGGTCAGAGAAGGAGCGCCCTCTGGCTGCAGAGGGCGTGACAGCCCATTCTCCCTCACATGCACAATCCATGTCTGAATTGTCTCAGGCCTTAAAAATCCTTCTTTAACCCGTCTCCTCCCCTTCATCTACACTGATTGAAGTTGATTTAATAGGTGAAATGAATTAGGGGTCATAGCTCTCCCCTGGATTTGCGTGGCCAGTCTAATTAAAGAAAAGAGCAGGCCTTTCTAATGTTTTGTACGCTCAGTGTATATTTAACTATTTTACACCAATATTAACTTAACAGAAACAGAATTACATTGTGCTTGCACCACACATGATTAACCACATATATAAGGTATTGTTATGAAATAAATCCTGGGATAAGAGACCTCCAAAGAAAACCATGTTTGTGCTGTAAGTTGTGCTGGTGGACCAGTAGGTTTCCAAGTATAATGACCAGGAACACTGTGCTGTAGGAGCTGTTTTCCTTGTTCTACTTGGTCATTAAAGATCACACGTTCATAAGATTAGTGGTGTTAACCCCAGTTTCCTGGCAAAGTATGACTCTGGGCTTGTGCAATCTGGCACCCCTAAAGTTCCCCTTAATGCAATTTGCCTGATTTTCTGTTGTATAGTGGGACTGCTGACACATGTCAGCCACTATACAGTAAGTCACCCAGGTGGGAGTGACACTTCACTGGAGGATGAAGTGAGTCCCTTTCTGTATATGGTAATCCAAGAAATAAAAAGTTATGTATAGATGTAATTATTATTAACACTTTCCAAAGTGTTCTTGTAATTTAACCACAGGCATTAAATATGGCTTTTCAAACAGAAGTTTGAGCAGAGGGCAGCTTCTATTTGCCTGTTTCTACGCTCCTATGCATAAATATACTGCATTGCTTGCAGAACACCCCTTTTACTCTTTCTCACATGCCTCCCTCCAATTGTTCTTCACACTTATAGCAGCTCCCTGGCTTATTCTTTGTGATGAAAGGAGTTAGTCCGGTGTCCGAGTCCGGTGAGTCTCATCCAAACAAACGTTTAATTCATTTTGTCTCTAAAAACAAATCTCCATGTGTTATTATTCTGTGCAAACAACCTTATTCATTTCTGTTATTATTTTTCTGCACAGGCGCTCAACAAAAACCTTAAAAATGTATAAAAATGTATTGGGTGTATGCAAAATGTATTAAATGAAACAGTAAACTAAGAACCAAATTTACTATGAATTAGTTGATTATCCTGCCTTTTTCTCATCTGGTATTTAATATTTACAACTCAATGGGATACATCTGCAACATAGAGGTCATTAGCTTGTTCATTTATTTATTAACTTATTCATACATTATATCCACTAGAATGAGAGCTAAATCAAAAACAGAGCAGGTGGTTATAATTCAGTTTGATATTGCATTAATCCAATGCACTTTTACCTTTGAAACTTCAGCTTGACAGCAGGAGCTCTAGTTGCACTGACCAAATATCAATCAAATCTGCTGGCTATGCAGGCTACAAGTGAAATTGCTTTGGACTGCCTTATTGCTCTTGATGTGTGACAAGGCCGAAAGATCAGTGACATTGCTGAGGTAGGGTACAAATGAAAATCGTCTCTTGCAATCAAATAAATTGACATTCTCGTTACATAAACCTACAGTGCAATTCACTGCATTGCAGCAAGATCAGTAATTTTTAGTAGTAGTGCTAATTATGTTAAAAAATTAGCACTACAGACCATATGAAGCTAAAGAAACATAAAGGATAAAAAGGAAACTCCAAATATGACTTTTTAAACAAAGACTTGAGAGAAAATCTAGAGACCCCTATATTTTATAGTGTACTGTACAGTATATACAGGGACCTCAGTAGTGTTTTACACATAGACAGTACAGTATGACTTGTGCATAAAGCTGGCACCATGGAGGGTAAAAATGTAACTATATCTAGGTACATATTTTGGAGACAAGCAAACTCTTTTTCTCATTCTATCTTTTTATCCACCCTAATCACACTGTCATCATAAAACTTTAAAAGCTTACACACTTGCACTAGAGGTTGGTAACTGTGCTTCTCTGACTTCAAAAGCTTTGACTGTCAACAACTCTCATTCATAAATCATAGTTGTGGAATGTCTGTCTTAGTCAGAACTGAGATTCAAAGCTGAGAAGATCTGTCAATGCCAAGGGTATTATTACATTTCCTTAGACATAAGAGTTCACTGTATATACTGTAGAAAACACATTAAAAGGACATGGTTCTGTTAATAGATGGCATGGTGGAGCAGTGGGTAGCATTGCTGCCTTGGATTCAATTCTGGAGCTGAGTCCTATTTGTATGGCGTTTATACTGTATGTTCTCTCTGTGTTCCTGTGGGATTCCTCCTGGTGCTACAGTGTCCTCCAACTGTACAACAACTTTACCAATCAGCTATACAGTAATTCTTCAAATTCACTGCTGAAAACTTGATTATTTACAGCCTTGTTTTCCAGACAAACCATATTTTATGTCTGAGTAAATTAAGCTTATCATTTACCATGTAGGCATTAGATGTGATCTGCAGATGTTAATTTTCTTTTCACTACTTTGAAAAAGCACAACATGCCAAATTTGATAAGAAAGCAAAATTCAGGTTGTATAAAACACCCAAAGTAAGTAAGCTTTGGTCTTGGCAATTCAGTTTTCTTTGAAAGAAGAATACAATGCTAAAAAACAAGAGGTACCGCATATGGTTAATGAATTAAAAGTGGGCCTGAAATTGTCAGTCACTGGAAATTCTAGTGGGAGACTGTTAGCATGCTGTAAATAGTGAAAGAAAAATAAGAATTTACATGGACTTGAAAAAGTATTCAGACCCTTTCTTTAGTGTCAGTTTTTTTAAAACTTTTAATATTTTATTCAAAGCCTAAAAACTGAAGCTGAAGACATCGAAGGGCAAAATAAGTTACAGTAAATGTCAGCAAAAACTACAGAGAAAAAATGAATGTGCATAAGCATAAGCACAGCATAAGCTGTGAATTGAATGTACAGTACGTTGGAAGCAACTTCGGCTGCACTTTCACCCACAAGACTTTTTGAGTAAGTCTCTACTCAACTACCCTCTCTATCCAACTACCCACTCAACTACCCACACTGACTTGGTGCAATGTTTGCCTGTTCTTTTTGGCATGTTTGCTCAAGCTCTCTCCTGTTTGTGGGAAAATGCTTATGAACCAGAGTTTTTAAGTCTTTCCACAGATTCTTAATAGGATTTAACTTTATAAAACATTTCTTCGATTCTGCTTCTCTTTGTCTTAGAAGTATGCATATCCCTTTCTCCTGATTTGTGCCTTTATACAAGTTTTTTTTTTTTTAGTTTTCACAGTTGAATCTTTGCTTGACATTCATTACATGACCTAGGTACTGTATGTTACAGAGATAGGTGTATTCTGAAGTCAGGTGAACCATGATTATTGAACACAGAGAGTGCAATAATACTAATTTTGTGGCTTGTTCAATTAATGTTAAAAAAGATGTGAAAACTGTGCAAAGGTCTGTAGATTTTTTCAAGGCACTTAGTGATGTACAGTATATGAGTGATGTTTTTAAAGATACGTTTTAGGAAATCTTCCCATTTAGAAGCATTCTATAGACACATTCTACAGGTTTACAGAGAGAGAAATATAAAGTAAGAGATGGAGCACTTTGATGTATAGTATTTCATAAAGAATCTTTATAGTAAATGCATAAAATGCATTTTGTTCAAAATTCACATAATTAAAAAGCAATTAATTACTGTATCTGAATTTGAATTTTAGAGGGGAAATACAATCTCCATCCATCTAAACAGCATTTTGTTATTTCTAAGTGCTGTTTTTCTTTAACAGCTGTGTTCTTGGTAGCCTTCCAGTTCAGATTTATAGCCCACATTTGAAACCTCAATTGCAATCTAAAAGCAGCTCTTCGATATTAAATCTATAGACTTGCTGTGGACAAAAGGTCTACAGCTTTCAGAAATCAAGGGCCTGATTGGATAAACTGGTTAGAAGAATATAAATGCCAGCACAAATTTCTTGTGGAATATCAAGGAAATGAATCACACATTATTTGTTTAGTTGTGCCTCAGTGCTGTGCAACCATTAAAATATCGATTTATGCTTAATAATTGGAAGTTTTCATTTAGCCAAAATAGTTGCTACTATTACTCAGATGTTGCATTTGGAGCACTACTTGAAGTGTTTGGTAAATATTAAATTGCACCAGTCTAGGAGAACTGCATTTTGTGTCACTGTTCACATACACTGCTATTTGACTTCACACATTTTCTAAATATCACTTCTGCTCTGGCATATCCCCAAAAAGCAGCACAAACCAGAGAACAAGTGATGTTTACAATGCATTTAGATTAAAACAGCTATAACTTGGAGAATGAGGTAAGTAATGACATTTTCCATATGGCTATTAAGATACCATAACCCAATTGTATTTTTTCTTTGATCTGCCTTTGTGTTGATATTTCCTATTTCCTATTTCCTTGTAAGTGCTGCAATTATATACAATTGTGCTAAACATCACAATTTTTATTTTTTGGTGAGTGGTCAAAACATCATTCCAAATTATGATGCCAAATTTAAGTAAAGTACTTACTTTTCTTAAGCATTTTAAATATGTCACACATATTTGATTGCAGTATCATACAGTATCTGATTTTCTTTATGTCTTCAGTTTCATTTATGTCTGGCATATTTGACTTCAGGCTGTTTTTAGATAAGGTTCATATGAGACATAAAAAATGCAAAATGCACTGTTGTCTATGGGGAAATCCCTGTATGGTTTTTGTTTTGCTGGACTTTATTGTGTTCTGTATTTCACACTTACTGTATGTCAAATTCTGAGACCATGACATATTTTAAAATGCCTTTAAGCACTATTGTTAATGTGTTAACTACTCTAAATCAACACACCATGACAGATTTATTAATTTAATTTCTAAAGCCAATATTTCATTTGAACAGCTGTGGATTTTTTTTCCAACAGCAAAAACAACATAAATTGTATCTTGTTTTGCAGAGTTATGAATCAGGGATATAGCTTAGTTAACTAAAATACTGAAAGAAGTATGGTGTGAAAAAATAACATTCTGAAATTATGTCTGTACCTTTTGGACAAATAAATCGGTCAAAGTATCCAACAAAGTTGAACATACTGACATTTTATTTGTTTTCAGTTTGTTTTTAGAAGAAATCAAAACACTAATGTTTTTTTTTAAGTTTTGACTGAGCTATTTAGTATTTCATCTAAAGTTAGAGAAAGTGTGAAAATTCTCTGCAAGACCTCTTATAGATACAGGAACTACTACAGTGAATGTGTTTGATAGATTTGTTCCTTGATATGGTAACTAAAGCTTTTTTACCCTTTATGTTCTTGTAAGCAAGCAAACCATGTTTTAACTTAAATATAACGCCATCACCAAAACATCAGATGAAAAATATAAGACATCATTTGAAAATATTCTAATATTGTTAATATTTAATACTTTTATTTCACTTTTCAAAAACTTTCTCATCCCCTCCCTCACATGATAGAATGTTTTGTATCATTCATACAAATCTCATCACTCTTAGAAGTAATGTGTAGTAATATGACAATTTTCATGATTTGGGAAAATGTAATTTCACATATCACAATATTTTATGTTTTACAAATATGCATGATCCATTTGCATCACAATTCAAGTACAGAAGTGAGAAAATAAATCAAGCTGTTGTTGATCCAATAGACAGAACTAAACTGAATTTCTTTTCTTCAGCTTCTCTTCTTGTGCTATGATGTTTGTCACTGCTAAGAAAACCATGGCATTTGTCACATTCAAATTTAAATCAAGGAATATTACAGTATGATAAAACTGTACAATGTTCCAGAAAGCATTTGAAATTTTGTCTACTATTTTTCTCATTACATTCTACAAAAGTTATTGCTGCTCTGGAGCCAGTCCAATGAAAAGCAAGAATATACTGTACATCTCCAGGATGTTACACAAAAAATATTAAGACCATGGTCTGAAGTTCGTGTCAGGTCTTGTAGTAGACCCTATGCGATGCGGTAAGAGCTGGAGGAAACAGGAGGTGTGGTAAAAGGAAACACACAGGGGTTTAATAGTGCACAAAATAATAGTGACAGTCCGTGAGACAGTGAACAGGGGAGACAAAGAATGGCATCCAAATCCAAGCAGGTCGGAAGGAGGGTCAGGACTCAGTCCAGGGGTCCATCAACAATTAATCCATCCTGGGACGCGACAAGGTTAAAATCCCCAGGAAGGGGGAAAACACGAACGCATGCAAAACATGGAGGTCCAAGGGTGATGGGGCGAGATCCTCCAGACCCTGGGCTCAGGAAACGGGAGGTGTCAGGGATGAGGCCTATGTCCTCAGGAGATGGATGTAGGGCACCCTGGTGCTATGCGGGCCTTGCGACATCCTTACCCTAATGTTGAGCCTTGAGGACTGGAGGAGCTAGACTTTAAATAACAGTACACATGAATGGGTACACCTGGGGAGCTTAGCAACAATCACAGGACTAATAATGGGAGTAGTGGAGGGCCCTCTAGGGGAGGAATGTTGGGCGTGACACAAAAGTGGGTGTTTGTGTCTTTTATGTCCTCATCAAGACAATGTGGAAAAGCAATAAAAAAGCAAACAGAATGCTTGCAAAAAGTGTGGAATTTAAAGCCCAGGATGTTAAGTCCTACATTGCATTACATAAAACCTATTCTATAATTCTGTGTTCATGTTTGTTCACCATACCACAGAAAGAATATTATAGCTTTAAAAAATATTTAAAAAGCAAAAAAAAACGTGGTCTTAGAAAACTGCCAATTTAGACATACAGGTTGAGGGAAGTAAATCTTTTCAGTCTAGAACATAAGAGATTGAGAGGAGGATTGATCTAATCATACAAAATTTAAAGGAGTGTAAATTAGTTCAATCCACTGTCTGACTTTTTCATACCCAGTGGTGAAACATAACACATCTTTACTCAAAGGGTAGTACCATAAGTATCTAGAACAGTCTAGGCAGCCAGAAGGATGGGGCCTAAAGTCAGGGCATTTTTAAGAAACGGCTGGATGAAATTTTAGGTTCACTTAATTAATAACCTACACTACCAAACGAGCAAGATTAAATGAATGGCCCCTTCTTATATCTTTCTTGTGTTCTTCTTCTGTTCTAAATATAAAGTAAATTAACCTTTTTAGTCTTCAACCTTCAACAGAGATGACTGTAAGGGGACTCGACCTAAGTACGGCATTCAAAATCCCTAAAAACATTATGAAAGTTTTTTTTCCAAAGGTCAAAGCCTACAGAATGCAATAAAAACTACTTGTAACTGTATTTACAACTGAGAACAGAAGGCACTTCCTTGTGCAAGGTCTGTGGGGAGTATCGTACCATGTTGCTGAAGCTGATACCTTGGCTTATATCAAGAAACTGTTGGTTGAAGTAATTCAGCTACTAACTACAAAATGGGCTGGATGGGTCTCCTCTCATTTGTAACCTTTCTTATGTTTTATTCCTGAGCTGCCAATCAGCTCAATCCAATGTGACACCAGACATGCACACTAGTTACTTATCCTCTATGCAGTTGGCTCTTGCAAATGTAACAGGACACATTCAGTATGTGCTGTTAAAGTAATCCTCTGAAGTGTGAAAAAGTGGATATGTTCACCTGCCTCTGCAATGTTGCTTAGGGAAAAGGCAGAATGAATCACTCCCCAATTTCAATGATATTTAAGATGTAATAAACATTCATTTCATCTTGCCATCTTAAAGAGGTATTAATCAAGATAATAAATTGTTGTTTGGTATTTTGGATCCAAAAACGGTCCATTCTCATTACTAAGTATAGTGCCCTGAAAAATATTTGCTCACTTTCCAATTCTGTTGAATTATGAATTACAAACGTACAGTATACACATTTTAAAGTGAGTATTTTAATCAAAATTGAAAACTTTTAAAAGTGAAATGAAAATGAAAAGTGAACTGACAGAACAAAAACAACAATATTATTATCAAATGATCATTATTATTATTTATTATATTTTAGCCCTTTCCTGAGGCAAGCAATAATTAATGTAAATATAATAATACTTATTGTTACTATTACTTTTTAACTATAAAAAGTAATGTTCTTTACAGTAAGAAAAAAACAAGGAAAGGAGATAACATAATTAAAACAATTGAATGCAATGTTTTAGAATGCAGTAGAAGATACAAAGAGGTAGACACAGACATCAATTAAATAAAACCTTTTCAGAAGAAGAAGGTTTTGAGTCTGGATGGAAAGCACTTAGGGAAGGTGTCTCTCCAATATCCTTGGGAATAGAATTCCAGACCTTTGGGTGTATAGCAAGAGAAAGCCCTGTAACCCAGCATAAGCAAACTTGGGGGACAAACAGAGACAGAGAAGTCAAACAGGTACTGAGGTGCCAAGCCATGTACAGTAGATCTTTATACTGTAAGTGCGCATGAGGATTTTGATGTCATCTCAAAACTTGATAGTAAGCCAGTGCAAGGACTCCTAGACAGGAGTAATACTATCACTTGCACTCAACCTCATCAGGAATCTGGTTGTCAAGTTCTGGACATACTGCAGTTTGTTTTAGTTTGGATTTAGATACTACAGCGAGACAGCCGTTGTTATAATCTATTCTAGAGAAGACTGATGTGTTGACATTAAGAATCAGAGACAATAGAGGACATAGTCTGGCAATATTTCTGAGATGGAAGAATGACTGTTTTGCAATTATTTGTAAATGTGGGTCAGATGTCAAGCCCGGATCAAATATCACCTGCAAGTTCTTCCATTTACTTTAGATTGAAGTTCAAGTACAGTGTCATCTACAGATTGGATTAATGCATACACTTTACATAGTTGACAGGTGGTACTGAGAAGCACAACTTGTCTCAGTTAAATTAAGGTTATATTGAGTAATCCAAGTTTTTTTTTATGTCAGAGATGCAATAAGAGAGTGCTTAGACAGCCACATCAGAACTCCAAACAAACTCAACACAAGAAAGTAACATGTCATAGTTAACAGTGACACTGAGGTCTAGGAGAATAAGGATAGATTATTACAGAACCAGAATTAAAAACCATAAGAAGATCAGTTACTTTAACCAGGGCAGTTTCTGTGCTGTTTAACTATAAAAAAAACAGATTGGAATGGTTTGAAAATGGTTATTTGCAATGAGATGGTAATTTAATTGAATTTCTACAGCACATTCTAAAACTTTAGCAAGAAAGAGTAGATTGGATATAGGGTGAAAATTGTTTAGTTTGTCCAGAGACGTATTTGTTTTTCTGGCACAGGGGTAGCTGCAGCCATTTTAAAGTCTGTCGGTACCACTCCATAGGGACCAATTCATTATGTTGAGGACAACAGGGCAGAGATAAAAAAAACAAGACTAAAATAAAACAGCAGGACTGGTGTTGGATTTCATATACAAAACCCATTTTACTAAGCCACTGTCACGATCGCAAACCTCTCCTCTTAAGGGTCCTCCAGCCCTTCCTCATTTGCCTCATTCCCCGCACCTGTTCCTTGTTCCTACACCATTTCAGTTCACCTTTAAAAGCCAGGCACTCACTTCACTCGAGGCTCTGCATCTGATTTCCACATCATGCGAGCCCGGGACCTAGTTGCGCCTGGCTCCGTTATGCTTTTAGCTTCCTGCTCCTGTTCCTCTTCCCGACCCGGCACCTGTTTTTAATCCCTTATTTTGGATGGATTACCTGGCCATGGACTTTTGCTTGTTTTTTGGATTCTCCCTTGGACTTATTCTTTGGATTGTTTGCCTCGGCCACACCTCCCCGGATCACCAACACTGCATGGACATGCCCCTGTTTTCATCCCCCTATTCCTGCATGACTTTTTCCCCAGTGTTTCCTCACAATTCTGGATTGTGTCGTCTGCATAGGGTCCGGAAAGAACTGTTTCTTGACAGCCATTCAGTGTCAAGTTTTGAGAACATATAATATAAAAAGAACCAGCCAAAGCAGACATGTAGGGAGGGGGTGTAGTAATAACATGAGTTGTGGAAAGAATGTGATGACGGATGTTGTCAAACTTGGAACTAATAATTATATGAACATGTTGCAAACTAAAGAAGAAGCAGGTAATGTAGAAGGGCAGTTTGGCTTTAGTAGTCTATTGATGGTGAACATGTATCTAGGAATGTTATTGTTGTTGTCAATGATATGGGAGAAGTAGCTTGATCTAGCAGAATCAATTGCATCCTTGTATTCAATCAAGTGCTCCTTTCAACACTGAAGAAGTACATTCAATCCAGAAAGATGCCACCTACACTGAGTGCAACTTGTCAGTGTACCATGGGGAAGAGTGAATAAAAAAGATTATTTGAGTTTTAAGAGGAGCTATGTTGTCAAGAGTAGTTAAAAGAGAGCTATTAAACACTTGTACCTTGTCTTTCAGAGTAACAGAGTTAGAAAAGCAATGACACAAAGTACAAGGCCAAAGCTAGAAAGTTTAGAAAGGTCATCCCCAGAAAAGTGCGTTGTGTCCATCATTCCATTTTCTAACGACTTTATCCAATACAGGATAAACGGGGCCAGAGCCTATCCTGGCAAGCGACAGGCACAAGGCAGGATACACCCTGGACAGAATGCCAGCCCATTACAGGGTACACACAGACAAAAACATACACACACATAAGGGCCAGTTTTACCAGAAGTCAATTAACCTACCAGTAGATGTTTGGAGTGTAGGAGGAAATCAGAGCACCCAGAGGAAACCAACACAAACCCAGGGAGAATGCACAAACTCCATCACAGATAGCACCCCAGGTCCAGAATTGAACCCAGGGCCCTAGTGCTGCATGGTAGCAGTGGTAATCACTGCACCACCATGTCATCAACCAAGTGGATTGAGTGTGTTATAAAAACAAACTTCAGTTGCTTACGTTACTATGAACTTTTCTAATAAATAAAATATTCAGCTGAAGAATGAGTAGTGAAAACTTCCAAATGCTTATTACAGTATTCACAAGACTGTCATAAAAGATATGACATGGTTACAAATATATTTGTTATACTCATTCAGATTTGTTGCTCTTCTGGTTTCATTCTTTCTAAAAAAGACAGAGAAAGTGTCAGAGAAAGCTGAAAACAGTACTTTTTGAAAACTAAATGGGCCTACAGTATGCCTAAAAAAACAAACAAATAAACATCATGCTTCTACAATTAAATTCCCTTGAAATTACAAAGAAAACCCAGTTTATGCATAAAGATGTTATTTACATGCGTCACTTGGCTATGTTCTGTTATTTCTGCTTTTGCAGGTCTCTTATGTAAAAATGCATTGATACAGTTTTTTAAATTTTGAACAATAACCTCATTAAACTTAACTGTTTAGTTTTTAGATTTTCAAACCATATGACTAGGATAATATTTCATAATATCCAATGAGAAGTAAAAATCAAAGGAATGAGCATGTTAGACATTATAATGCATGTGAAAAATGTCTATTATCACCAATTTCAGACTAAAGGTCATCTGAGTTTGGCATGTTAGCTTCAGGTTTCAAGTCTAACGAATAATTCAGATTCTCTAAAACAAATAGATTGTTTATGCTCAATATATTAAAAAGGGGTCAAGATAAAGTACTCACTGTACTTAGAATACTGTATGTGAAAGACCTGAATAATCTGAAGCAAATAGCTTTTTAGTTGAACCTGAAGGTATCTACAAGAATTGTAGGATGATGATTACTGTATATTTTAAAAGAGTAAAGGGCACCATAAAATGTTACAGCTATGCAAGCAGTTAATCAATGCTGTACCAACATCAGGCAGGTAAGCTTTGTTTTAGAAAACAGTCCAATAAAAATAAATGAAGAAGAAAAAGCTGTACAAAAGATTATGGTGAAGTGAGAAAAAATGAGTCATTCAATAAAATGTGGAGCATTTACACTTAGATGTGAAGTAAAACAGACATCTGATTATCCAGATATATAGCTAGTCACTGATAAACAAGATATGCTTAGCTAGAAATATTACCTTTCTAAGCAAAGCTTAGGTAGTCATGAAGATCAAGCTGTGATTGTATAAGGTTTAATGGATCTTTTTGAAATCATGAAGTATGAGAAAATACAATATACAGGCATCCACGTGTGTTAGAATATGTGAAGTGTCGGTGGGGAATTTAAAGAGGATTAAAGGGCATGTCATCCATTTTTCTTTGTTAGTTTGTGAGGAATAAAAGTTAACTCCTTTGCCACAATCAAATAATGCTTTGGAGTTATCATCATCAATAGGGACAGACCCTATTTAATATGATCTACTATAGATGATCTACTATCTACTACTACAGGGGTAAACAAGATGTAAATGCCCATTTTTTTTACTACTACAGGGGTAAGCAAGATGTAAATGCCCATTTTTTAAGCAAACTGTCTCATCCCAAACAAAAGCAATCAAACAGAGCTCCTTGATATGATTTATTTCTACAGATTTATTTTTTCTGTTCTTTATATGAAGATACAGTACATAAATTGTTTAAGACACATAAGGTGTTCTTTACATTATTAATTATGAGCAGAAAGACATGTAAGAAACCTCTGATTAAAAAAAAAACTCAAATGGAAACATTGTTTCACAATACTACTTTATTAAGCTTACAAGCATGATTGGAATTAAGACTTGTTCCTTGTCCTATTTGTCCTTAGGTGCACAATGAATTTGTTTCATGTTTTTTCTTTGCTGTTTTTGCTAATTAACTCTTCCCAGACAAAACTAATTAAACAAAATATTACAACACTAGGGAAAACTACACATAAGAGTAGAAGTGGTAATCACTCAGTAATATCCTGAACTCCAGTGAGAGAGATACAGTAGACAGTAGTAAAACTGTTGCTGGTAACACGACAGGACAAGTTTTTCCTCAGAATTTGTCTAAAATGTTTTTATTGTCTGCAGGTCTGTTATCCATCAAACATTTATCCATCCTATTATGTATATATAGCTATCTTTGCTCTTCTAAATAAGGTTTTTTGGTTATTATCCCATAGAGAGTTTATATTTTACCTTAAAAATAACATCCACACACTTAATCTAATTTATAAAAGAAGCACAGAAAAACACCAAGGTAGAAAACAGGAAGTAAATATTCCAAATTATGCAAAACTCACAATTTATTTTATTGTTTAAAGAACACAAAAAGCCAACAATTCCTGCAAAAATCATTGTAAGAAAATTTACAAATCATGGGTTCCAGTAGAATGTTACAGTATGATGTAGAGTTCACCTGGAGAATGCCGCATCTGTAAGACAGGCCAAGGCATCCTTTTGCTAGGTCCAGGTGAAAGCAAGAGGACAGGCTAGGTGCAGAATGCACCAGGCAAACAGGCAGAGCTGAGCATGCACTGGGCAAACAGACAGAACACAAGATGCGCTGTGCAACCATGCATAACAGAAAGGGTACTGATAACGCCGTCAACAGCCACATAGCAAACTGGAAAACAGAAGGAAGTCTGGCTGATGGTCAGGTCCTGGCTCAGACTCAGGATTAGATGGCCCAGACAGTTTCATGTTGAGTGCAGGATGAGTAGCAAATACAATAGGATGGTTTGTGCGAGGAGTACTTACATTCATACAGATCAAAGCTCAATGACAGAGCATCTGACTGTGCGCAGGACAGGGCTTAAACATCCGGTGCAGATGAGGTGATTACCTGTTTTGTGGGGACAGGGTGGCACTCACTCCACCCTGATCGAGTTCTCATTACACCAGGAGGCATTTGACTCCTGTGTGAATACGGCTGGTTACCATGGAGATTGGGAATTGTGATGTCTGGCTCGCCCAAGCATAACAAAGATAAGTTACAGTACCTCCGGCCTCTAAAATTAAATCAAATATGTAGTTTGTAGTTTGGAAGTGGCTAATGTCTCCTTCAAAGACTTCATGTTTGTTTGTATATTTTATATATGGATCTACCATGAAAACATGTCAAAGTTTTACATCAATAGCTCATTGGTAAAATACATCATGGAAATAAGTATTGAACAAAGAATTTACCTGTTGTTATTATAGTTCTTTGGGATACCAAAATACTGACCTGATGTTACAGTGCTGTATATATTATTAAATAAAAAATGCCAAGTGGTATTTGAATGAATTGACTAAATTAATTATAAATCTGTATAAACATGCATTCAAAAGGACATAATTTACTGTAAATGAACACAATAATACTAAAAGATACAGCCATGTTCTGCATGAGTAATGATTGTACTGTAGGTGACCTGTTTGTGAAAGAAAGTGCCCAGAGAATGAGATGTATTTGTTCAGAAAGCAGCTTGCTAGTCTGGTCTATGAGGAACAGATCCTATCCCAGCAATCAGAGGATCACCAAACTGACTTATGACTGTGAAACCCATCAGATCCATCTGTGCAATCATTCTAGTACAACAAAAGAATTTAGTTACAGCATGAGAACATCTATAAATACATTACTCACACATCAGCAACATAACTACTATACAGCTCACTGTCCACCTAAGAATGATCTGCAAGCTTAGAGGAGGTACTGCACTGCTATATGATTAGAATTGCAAGACATAAAGAAAACAATATCACAGTTTAGCTTCGGACAGCTTTTTGTGTTGGCCTTATTCCAATAGTTCATCAGTCAGACCAACTCACCAGTGCCTTCTACAATACAAATCACACACCAGCATTCTCTGCCAACTGGCTGCTGATGCACAAGAACAGTGGCAGTACAGTACATCCCACAGCAGTCTATCATGAGGCTGACCAAGTCTCTATGTCAACACTCTCATGATCTTGCCAATATTCATGGAGGTCATAACCAACACACTGGTGTTGTAATGTTTTCACTTTAAAAGTGTATTTTGTTTTGTACTAATATCTTTTTATGAATCTTAAGTCTGTATATTCACTGTTACGACTATGCACCACACCTGGCCACACTAATTGCTCTCGTTACCTCATTATCCTATCACGTCCCTTTTTCTTCACTATTTACGCTCCTTGTCCCCACACTTCATCACTCGGTATTTTGAGTCTCAGGCTAGTCAGCTCGCTTCTTGCTTGCTTGCTTTCTCTTACCTGGACGTTTACTTGGATTTTGACCTCTCTTTTCGACCCCTGGATTTTGCTCTTTTGGACTACACCTCACGGACTTGTTTGCCTTCTCGGACTCTTGCTTCGCATAGGGTTTAGCTCGTTTATTGACGCCCAGGCGTAACACTTACATTTTGTTTTGATATCTATGTTTTAAATATTTTTGACAAACTATTTCTTTAGGAACCACTCACAAACCTTAACTAAATAATCTTGGTCTTTAGTTTTTGTGTTACTGATACTGATTGCTAATTGCTGACTGATACTATTAAAATGAAAATAAGGACATTCTGCTCATAAAAATATCATTATACAGTACACTTTAGACACTTCTTTAATGTAAGAATGGTTAAAATCAAGAGGAAGCCATTGAGCTCTTCTACCTCATTGGGTTGCCAGGACCTGATTGAACTGAGGATCTCATCCAGTATTAAAAGAAGCCAGGGTTTTAGCTTCTATAACATGGGTGGGCAGCTTGTTCCAGATATGTAAAATTTTATCTCCGTTTCGGTTTTCAGTGCTCTTCCCCATACTTTGCTCTTGTATCTTCTGGTTCATATACTGTATGACTGTTTATTTTGAAGGCTTTGAGCTGTTTGCATAACATTCTAAATGCAAACTGGTTAGTGCATTACACAATTTTAGCGTAGCATCTCTTGATCTAATTTCTGCACTTTATATATTTTATTCTTTTAAATGTTGATGTTAAAAGTTATGGAGGACCTAAAACTGAAATCAAAATTTTCTCATTTGTATGTACAGTACTTGCCTTCTACAGTATATCATACATTTTGCTCTGAGGTTAAATAATCCTGGTACTTCTTTTCTTCAGCTGGATGTTCATTTATGATCATTTATGATCATTCTGTAAAGTGTTTACTTTCCTTAGATTTTCTTAATCAATTCGCTGAATCAAAGCTTGATTGGTTATTCTAAATATTCCCTCTCTGAAACTCCTGACAGTGGACTGGTGTTCCACCCAGGATGAAGACAGTCTTGTGCTTGTGTTCCACCTGTCACCCTATATTTCCAAGGCTCTGTGATCAAAAGCTGGCTCTCATAGTTGATGGATGGAATCATTTATGAAATAATAAATCATATTCCTCAGGTTTCAGTGTCATTTCTCCAAATTTGTGTTGTGAGGCCTGGGACTGGACCTTTTCATTTGCCTGGGGTTCACTCTGATGGACAACAGCGGATCAGCAATTCTCACTGTCATCTCTCCGTGACAGTCCCAGTGGCCTGCAGCATTCCATGGTCTTAGCTACATTACGGCTTTTAATCGCAAGCCCCTGATTGACACCACTGTGCGCTCAGTCATCAAGCCACTGTACTGCATCCCACTGGCCCTCTGTGATGAGGTCACTGCCGAACTCCAGAGACTCCAGGAGGTGGGCATTATCGAACCGGTTAATGCCTCCCCATGGGTGTCCAATCTGGTGGTTGCTAAGAACAGGTCCAGGGGCTTCCGAGTCTGCATGGACCTGAAGGCAGTAAATAAAGCTGTAATACCAGACAAGTACCCCCTCCCCACAGTGGAAGAGCTCACCTCACAGTTCTCCGGTTCAACTGTATTTACGAAATTGGACCTTTGACAGACTACCTCCAGATTCCTCTCCACCCTGACAGCTGGAACTTGACAGCCGTCGTCACACACATTCTGCTACACAAGGGTGCCCTTTGGATTGAGCTCCACCCCCAGCTGTTTCCAGAGAGTAATGTCCACTATCTTTGCGACATTGTGGTCCATGGCCCAACCCTTGCCAGTCATGATGAGTGCCTCCACAGGGTGTTCAAGGTGCTCCACCACTACCACCTCATCCTCAATGGAGGGAAGTGTGTGTTTGCCACCGACACCATCGAATTTGTGGGTTTTCGTCTTACAGCTGCGGGCCTCACCCCACTGAAGTCCAACACTGACGCCATTCAGCGCATCCCAGAACTTACCACATCAGGTCAGGTAGACTCCTTCCTTGGGATGACTGCCTACTATCTCCGCTTTTTGCCACATTGCTCAGCCACTACAGCCCTGCTGCATCAGCTACTGCAAAAGGATGCCACTTGGGTTTGGATGCCTGTCTGCTCTGAAGCCATCTATCTCATGAAGTCTCAGCTCACCTCACTGCCTGTCCTAGCACCTTTGACCCTTCCAGCTCCACCTTCGTCACCTGCGACGCCTCCAGCACTGCCGTGGGAGTTGTACTGTCCCAGCTTCACAATGGAGTGGAGCCTTCGCCTCTCACCTTCACCTCCCGGGCTCTCAGTCTAACTGAACTGAAGTACTCTGTGGGGGAGCGGGAGGCCCTGGCCTGCATTTGGGCATGTGAGAGGTGCCACATGTATTTGTATGGTCATGCATTCACGCTACAGATGGTCCACCAGGCCCTCTCCCCGCTTTGCTTGCCACTTCAGAAACAGGGCATCAACCACTCAGACTCCACCACTGGTCTTAGAGGATCCAGCAATAATGTACAATGTTACACTAAAGTTCACGTGAGAATTTAGTTGCAGATCTACTGTCCCACTCCTTTCTTAAACTGCCTGGAGGCCCTGACTCAGACACATTCAAGCCTGACCTCATCCAAATGCTCCACACTCCACTTCAGTCCATAGTTTCTCTCCAGGAACTACAGAAAACCTCAGTACAGGACCCAGTGCTCTCCCAGCTCTGCACCTTTATACTCTCAGGCTGGCCCTCCAAGGTCCCTCCTGAACTGGGCCCCTTCTATCGAGTCAAAGATGAGCTCTCTTGCTGGAACGACTCCTGTGTTCCCGGGGAACCTGCACAGTTGTTTCAGCCAGTCTCCAAGCACGTGTCCTGCAGATGGCACATGAAGGCCACCTGGGCATTGTTAAAGTCAAGCAATGGTGCCGGGATCTGGTGTGGTGGCTAGGAATCAACCTGGACATAGAGGCACTGGTCAGAAACTGTGAGGCCTTCCTCCTTAGCGGGAAAACAGGAGGGCCTCCTCTGCCTCCTCTTCAGCCCCTGGACTGGCTGGCCAAACCCTTGGATCACCTCCAGCTGGACATCTGTGGGTAGCTACACATTGTCCTGCCCCATCAGCGCTTCCTCATACTGGCCTATGACCTCCATTCAAAATGGCCAGAAGTAGCCTCCACAGGAACAGTTACAACTCAGGCAGTCACAGACTTCCTGAAATCCCTCTTTGCCCACCGGGGGCTGCGAACCATTATTACCACCGACAACAGGCCACAGTTTGTGTAGGGAGAGTATGAGTCTTTCTTGGCTGACTGAGGCATTCGACACATTCGCACTGCTTTCTACAACCCAAAGGCAAATGGGGGTGTGGAACGACTCAATCAGACTCTCAAAAAAGGCATCAGAGCCCACCTATCTGAAGGCTGTTCCTTCTCTGCCATGCTCCTCCACACTCTTCACCACTACTGGACCAAACATGCCACGACTGGCAGGTCACCAGCCTTCCTCATGCTTGGCGGTGAGCTACAAATGCCCCTGGACAGGCTCCGGGTGTACCCAGCTCCGACCCCTCTGGAGCACCCACAGCAGGGTGTCAGAATGCCAGCATCACATGAAAAGGCAGTATGAGAGGTCATACAGGGTGAAGCCACCTGGAATCACTATCCAGGATTGGGTCCAGATCCATAGACCCAATCAGGAGCACAAGCTCCAGTCTTTTTGATCTTCTACTTAACAAGTCACAGTGCAGTTGGGTCTTCGCCAGCTTCAGCCACCTTTCGCCTTTGTGATTGGTCACGATGGCATTCCAGCCACCCTTGCAGTGTGACACCGCCCACGCACCCAAGGCTCCCCCTGCTGGACTCCCAGGCGAAGTCAGGTCCAGACCAGCCTGGCTTAAAGACTTTATAAATGACTTTTAATTGCTTTTATTGTGCTTGCCAGCCCTACTTCCAGCAGTCCTTGTCTGGAAGAACTTTGTTTTTCATTTTCTGAAGGGGGGGGACGGGAAGTATTGTCTCATACAGCATAGTTTTGGGGTTTACGACGCTGTTGCGCTCTTTGGTTTGGGGGTTACAGAGTTATGCACAATAAAGAGCAGACATCTGCGAAATTTGTCTACGTCAATCGCTGGTTTTCTGCAGTGTAACTTACATTCCCTCCTTTGTATTAGTAAGTTTTAAGGAACAGATACTTAAAATGTAATGAACCGTACCCTGTTGAATTATGTACAGTAAAGTGGTCACAAAATATTAACTTGAATGCCAAATTTGCACTGAAGCCAAGGATATTTATTGAAATAAGTACAGACCAAAGAGTCAAGAAGCAGTTCAAAAATGTTAATGTCCTGAAATTTTCTTAATTGGCATGTCAAGAAATTCTTAATGTTGAAGAATGAATAGTTTTTAAATTAAAGCAAAAGGGTAAACACATAATGACAAGACCATGCAAATTATTAAAACGCATATCCAATAACTGCTTTTAATTAGATCAAAATACACAAAAAGAGAGCAGAAGAGATGTGTACAAAATTCTTTTTGAAGATTCACTGGGAAGAAAACTTTGGAAATCCATACCCTATTTCAAGACATGTTCAATGTGTTCCTCCACATTCAAATTCCACAAATGAATCTTAGTAAAATCTTGTTATAATTATAAGTGTTTTATTTCATTTACTCTATAGATAGTATGTTTATTACTAATGTCTTAAATTATTTTTATTTATGAACAGTACACTTTTACTAACTGTTTGGAAATACTGTTTATTTTATTTTCTTTTACGCATGAACTGCATTTATGAGTTGCCCCTTGGCATTATACAGTAAATTAATTAACAATGTTTGATATTTTTAACAGGGATATGGGAAGAAATGAAGATTACTTAAACCCGCCAAGACTGGATAAACTAAAATTTCTACCTGAAGGTTTTGTTACTGGAAATGAATTGTCCTTTACAAGCAGACTATAATCACTAGAAGATGACATTAAAAAAGCCATCAGGGAATAAGTATCTCATTTAATCTTCTGTATCTGTCTAGCTCATCTGTCCATCATGAAAGCTTAAGGTCAGTTTCTATTTTAAATTATTCTATTTTAATGTAAGCCAGTCTTGTAAAAGAACCAAGAACAAAATAGGGCCCAGAGGTTTGACGGTATTTGAAGGAATTATTTTAAAGTGACAGTATCTCTGCCCTACACAGCTACTGTTTTGTGCCTTTAAAATAAAAACCCTGTCCAAAAAATCCCCCAGGGAAATCATGTAAATATCATTTCCAGCTGGTTTGTGATAAATAGGCAAGATGAGAAATGAATAAGTTGAGAAAAAAAATCACTTTCAGATTCTCCTGTGAAAAAAAGGAAAATCTAAACTGAGGTCCTCTATGTAATAAATTTGCTGATATGCTAGAGATCTCACTCAAAACAGTAATGTTTTTAAATAATGTATTTTCCTTATTTATTTGTTCTGGATTTGGTAATAATAAAGACAGAAAAAAATAAAATAAGAATTATAACAATGACCCGAAGGTCAATCAGACATTGACCCTAGTAAAAAGGTGAATCTTGTGTTTGGATTTGAAGGGAGTCAAAAATGAATTGAAGGAATTGCATAAGAACAGAACAGCGACAAAACAAAACATGGTCACCAAAAGTCAGAGATTTAGTCAGAAGTACACAGAGCAAAGCATCTGCCTCAACTGAATGGAGCATACGAGAATGAGTGTAAACATGAAAGATTTGAGAGTTGTATGATGGAGCCAGATTATTTCAAACCTTTAAAGCCAGTAACAAGACCTTATATTGACTATATGACTTTACAGGCAACCAATGTAGAGTGCATCAGTGACATGCTGCCAGGGTCTAGCGTGAGTTAGAAGTCTAGCTGCAGAGTTTTGTACATATTGCAACTTACTGAGAGGAGTGTTAGGCAGCCCACGGAGTAAAGAGCTGTGGAATTCAAGCCTAGATGTTATAAAAGTGTAAATCAAGCACTCAGCATTGGACATTGATAGAAATTGCATAATGAGGGCAATATTTCTAAAGTGAAAAAAGAGAACTTAATCATTTTTTTTCATATGGGGGTCAAAAGACAGGACTTGATCAAGCGTGACTCCCAAATTCCTGACTACAGCTGATGACTGAATGTGGAATCCATCCAGCATTACTGTGAAACTCTCCAGCTGACATTTGTTGCCTACCGGCATAATTTGTTTTGTCAATATTTAGCTTCAGGGAATTTGGATTCAACCAGGGCTTGATGTCACACAGACAAGAGATAAATGACAGAGGTAGGAGATCAGAGAGTGAAGAGTTTATAATGTACAGTAAATCTGAGTATCATCTGCACAACTATGAAAGTGAAGACCATGTTTGCATACAATCTAGCCTAGAGGAACCATATAAATAATAAAAAGCAATGGGCCCAAGACTGATCCCTGTGGCACACTGTGATTGACTAGGGCCATAGGGATTTATGTGGACCAAAGGAAAAAAGATGCTGTCTGCCAGTATGATATGAGTGGAACCAGTGAAAAACATTATAATTTATAGACAAGAATGTTTGCAAGTGTCTGAATGATTGAATGAAGTGTCAAAAGCTACACTAAGATCAAGAATCATAAGAATCCTTATAGCTCCAGAATCAAACTCAATAAGTAAATCATTCACAACCCTGACAAGAGCCGTCTCAGTGCTATGATTAGAGTGAAAACCGGACGGGAATGGTTCAAACAAATCATTTACGATCATGTAAACTTGTAATTGATGTACAATCACACATTCTAAAACCCTAGATAGAAAATGTATATAAGAAATTGGTCTGTAGTTCAGTACAGAATCTGGTCTGTAGTTCAGAATCCAAGTATCATTAGTATTTGCATGATTGATGAAGTCTTTCACACCCAAGGAAAGGTAACTGTTGATCATATTGACAATTAAAGGGCAGATGTCAAGGCAAGTTTTCAGTAAAGAGAAAGTGGTAGGGAAAGGATCTAGGCATCAAGAAATGGTCTTATAAGTGTTAATAATTTTTGTTAATTTGTCTGAATTAACAAAGCTAATTCAGAAAGATCTGATACAGAGGGAATGTCAATGGAAAAACTAGGGCTCGAATAGTTGCCCAGATCAGCTCGAGGCTAAGGCTTAATTCAGAGAATAGTAGATTTATAGCATCAGTCTTGGACTGAAAGAAAGAGTTCAGTGGTAGAAGAAAGAGAAGAACTGTCATGGTATTTAATGAGTGTTAATAACAAAAAAGAGCACTTTATGATTTCCTAGTCCAGAACTGATTGTATCTGAGATATACAGTAGGAAGATCTGGCAGAAGTTAGAGCAACTCTATAAATTTGCATGAGTTCGATATATACCCACGTTTGAACCATTAGGCTGTGTTTTGAGCAGCCAGCAGACGCTGTCCAGTTAGTTTCTAAGAGCGAAGGCCAGTGTATGCCAAGGAGAGGAGTGCTTAAAGGAAACCAAGCAAGTTTTAAGAAGGCATAAGTTCATCCAAAGTACTAGTCAACGCAGTGTTAAAATTACTGATTAGTTCAGCTGCCTTAAGCAAGGAAAGAACATACAGTATGTTAGCATTTGAGAAATCATAGTGGTTCACAGATTTCAGATTTGTAAAACAAATTGTCCATTTACATCTCACTGAAGGAAGAGGGATAAAGACACCATACAACAAACTTATGATTAGAAATTTATAGGTCAGTGTCATGAATATCAAAAATTATTGAGACATTCTGGACAGAAGCACAGACCAGCTCAAGGGTATGATGAGGTAGCAAGGTTTTCAAAGGACATGACAGAATAAACAGATAATTATATCTTTCGGATAGACTACAGCCAAACATCACCGCGACCAGTAGAGCAGGGATTCCCTATGTAAGTAAAACCTGAAAGAACAGTTTGATTTAATAAAACAAACTAATTTGGTTGTTGCCAGGTTAAGCATAGAATATCAACATGTACAGTGCCTATAAAAAGTATTCACCCCCCTTGGACTTTTTCACATTTTATTGTGTTACAGCTTGGAACCATGATGTACAGTATTTAAATAACAATTTTTGCCACTCATCAACACAAAGTGCTTTATAATGTCAGAGTGAAAACAAATCCAGATGTTTTACTAAACTTAAAATGAAAAACAGAAAATAATTGAATGCATAAGTATTCACTTCACCCCACCCCACCCCACCCCAGCCCCACAGAGTTAAAACTTGGTAGGACGACCTTTGGAAGCAATTACAGCTGTCAGTCTCTTTGGGTAAGTCTCTATCAGCGTTGCACATCTTGACACTGGACTTTTTGTCCATTCTTCTTGGCAAAATTGGTCAAAGGTTACTATCCATCACCTAAAGAAAAATCCATCAATTGGGGATCTGTAGGATGGGTACAATAACCAAACCTGAAGGCATCTCAGCCAAACACCAGCCTGTGACAATGCCCCATATAAACTGGAACAATTTCACATTCTTCACATTCTTACCACTTAACCACTTTCTTTAAATCGCTCTCTGAAATTGTTACGCAAATCGCTCCGTAAGTAGCTGGACCCTATGTGACTAGCAAGAGGTAAATCCAAGGCAA
The DNA here is from genome assembly GCF_055471065.1 of Atractosteus spatula. Classification (NCBI taxonomy): domain Eukaryota; kingdom Metazoa; phylum Chordata; class Actinopteri; order Semionotiformes; family Lepisosteidae; genus Atractosteus; species Atractosteus spatula. The sequence goes on from NC_142711.1 coordinate 41,858,535, forward strand.
ACTGTTCGAGAAACACAAAGGTGAGAGATTAAATCCAAAGTACAAGGTGAAGTCAAAAATCCAAAAGAGAAGAAGGGTGAGAATAGCACGGTGAGAAATAACTGAGCAAGCAACAAGCTGACAAGCTAGCGACTCCAATACTGAGCATAGAAATGTGGGAGCTGGAGCTTTAAATAGCAGAGGAAACGGAGCGTGATTGGAAAATTACTAAATAGGTGCAATTAGTGGGAACGAGTGCAGTATGTGGTTGTAACTGAAATGGCAAACCGACTTTTACAACCACATGACCGCAAGTATTTTCATTGGTTAAAACTCTCTGACTCTTCTTCCCTCTCCAACAAACCTGGCCTTCTAACTTTTCCAACCATGTGACAGGATGCAGTCTGAGTGAGGAGTTCTCTAAGAAGCCAGGCTGAGACAGTGAGTCAGTGAAGTACAGAATTCTTCCCAAGATATTCTTCCTGAAACAGAAGAAATCTTGGGTTCACAAACCTACTATTATTTTCTCCTGATCAACAAAATTAGACAGTTAGACTCTCTTTTTGTCAAGATCCAAAATGTATTCTGTAAAAAAGCTGGACCTCAAGAAGACAAACTGCACAGACTGTTTTTAAAGACCAAAGTGAGCAAGGTGTTACTTTGGCAGAGCCACCTGATCCCAGCACAAGGAATAGCTCTCTTTCTCTCTCCTCTGTTAGCTTCACACAAACCCAGCCCAGCTTTTTACCAGCGCAAAGTTGAAACTCATCAAGGATGTTTGGCTTGGGGATTATTGAGTATTACTTCATTAATCACATCATTCTCAAGAAAACTATTAATACAAACAGATATTTGATATTAATTCATGATAGTAAATGTGTAATTACTTCTGTCTGAGAATATAAATCTTTAGTTATATGAGACTGATAGAACCTGCAAGCTAGACTGTACTACATTATAGTCGAAGCATATTTGAAATCTGAGCTTATTAACACTGATTTTTGTAATCCTGGAGTGAAAAATCAATATTGTGTTCACAGCAGATCGTTTTACAGATATATGCTCTATATACTGTATTGTTGCTTGTCATGCATGTTTTGGTTATATCAATAAATTGCATATTATATATTTAGAACCATAAACTGTAAATTATTATGTTTGGTTGATTCCTAAAAGTAATAAAAAACTCTTACAATTTTTTGTTACATTTCCTGATTGTTACAGCAAATTAAAACCCCCAATCTCCTACATTGGCATATACAGTACATGAAACCATAGCACAGCCAAGTGAATGTATGATACAGCCATGGTGAAACCATTAGAATAAGAAAGTGCCTTTCTTAGATTTACCATGGTAAGCTTTCCTGAGGTTTACATTATCATGAATATCTTTTTAGTTGCTTTGTCTGTATTTTGTTTGTATCATACACAAGACTTTTTCAGCACAAAGGTAAAATTGAATTACTGTGTACAATTTCGTGCACTTGCCAAAATTATTATGGAATGACCACTCTGCCATCAGCAGGAGGTTAATTCAAAACACATTTGTATAAATCAACACTGGCACTCAAGCTTTTAACAACTCAGGTTGTTAGTCATAGATATCCTCAGTAAATGTTATTTCGCTATTCTAGCCAAATTTTGGATTTACACTCCAAAATGAGACAGAATATTCCTGATGACTAATGTGTCTTTCATCCCCTGCATCAAAACAGTTCATTCTTCATTACCCCCTAAATTAAAATTGACTTTGTAATTTGACACATCTCAATTCCATACAGATATGCCCAGAAAGTGTTTGTGTGAACTTGTCAGGATTTTAGGATTCAGCACCTTCCAACCGGTTTTGCACACCAAATCTCTGTATTGGTCTGATTGACTGAAAGGAGAGATGCTTCCTACTGTACATACAGTATGTCTTTAAATTATGGTACAGTATTACAAAAGAGCAAAAAGAAAAAAGAAAGATAGCAGTTGTGGAAAAATGAAGGTACTGTACCTGATTGAAGACTCATGCGGATAACTTCTTGTTTAAGTGGAGTCTAATATCAAATCCATCTGACCTCAGGAATTCTACTTCTAAGGATGTGGTTCAATTAATTCATTTAACTCTCTACAACAGAAGTGTATCAAACACTTATTATTTTTCTCAGTGATTTCTTGTACTTATACATACAAGTTTAATTTTATAATTGCACACTGAAACTCACCCTTTACTTAACTTTTTCTCCTGACAACAGAATTCAATTTTTGCAAGGGACAAGGTTTTATATACATTTTGCAAATGCAAAGGAAAGCTAATTAATCTCTTTGTACCTTGAGTCTTGAATGAAAAATTTCTGAGGTTGACATCCTGAAAAGTAATGGAGAAACTGATACTACAATCTGTGTCACTGGTCAATCAAGATCATTTGTTTAAAGAGTAAAACAGATCAATAGATCACTTTTAGTGCTGAATGATCATCCCAAAGATAATTATTTTGATAGTGGGGTTGTTAGGGATTCGGTAAGAGAAACCGAAACCAATTAATGAACCCACTTTCAGGAGCTGATAAAGCCTAGCCGTGATCCAAAGAAAACAGTAGTCGAAAAAACGAGCCGAGAGTCCAGGGGAAGCCAGAGATCCAAACAGAGAAAGAGTTACCGAAGCCAGACCGTGATCCAAAACCGAAGATGATAGAGCAATCCGAGAGTCCAGGGGAAGCCAGAGATCCAAAACAGGGAGTGAGTACCGAACCCAAACCGTGATCCGAAAAACCGTAGTTAAAGGGGAAAAAACGTAATCCGAAAACCAAGAAAGACACAAAGAGGAAGAAGGCATAGTGCAACTAGGAAGCTCGAAAGGAAAACCAATACTGATCGAGGAGGTAGGGAAAGACTAGTGCTTAAATACAAGATGAGACGGAGGTGTGGTGGAGAAAGTGTACACTGATAGGTAGACTAATGAACTAAGACTACGCCTTCTTCTGCCTCTTTCGTTGCCGGGAGGCAGGGATCGCAATATTACCCCCCTCTCTACGGGCTGCACCCGATGCCCTAGTGGGACAATTAGGGAAACTGTGATGGAAATCCCGGATCAGGTTAGAATCCAGTATATCCTTTTCCGGTACCCACGACCGCTCCTCTGGACCATAGCCTTCCCAATCCACTAGGTACTGCAGGGATCCACGAGACCATCGGGAATCTAGGATCTTATTTACGGTGTAGGCAGGGAGTCCATCAATTACTCGAGGTGGTGGGGGTTTTTGTTGCGGTTTAGACAGAGTGGATCTGCAAAAGGGCTTAAGGAGGGAAACATGGAATGTAGGATGAATCCTGAGGGTAGGAGGCAAGGCCAGCCGATAAGTTACAGGGGTAACCTGGGTGAGGACATGAAAAGGACCGATGAACCTGGGAGCAAGCTTGCCAGAAGGTTGCTTTACAGGAAGGTTGTGGGTAGACAACCAGACAAATTGTCCACGTCGAAATCTGGGTATGGTTCGACGGTGCCGATCCGCCACGGTCTTCTGCCGAGTTGCGGTGTGAAGAAGGGCGGCTTTAGCCTTCCTCCAGAAGTCCTGCAGGTTTGTGATATACTCCTGAACAGATGGAACTTCTGTGTCTGGCGGGGAGTCAGGGAAAAGAGGAGGCTGATAACCTAAGGCACACTTGAAGGGTGACATGCCAGTCGAAGAAGTATACAAAGAATTATGAGCATATTCTGCCCATGGAAGCAATGGCATCCAGTTATCTTGGGTAGATGAGATATATGCCCATAAGTAGGTTAGCAGTTCTTGATTCATACACTCAGTTTGACCGTTGGCCTGAGGGTGGTAAGCTGAAGTAAGCGAAACTGAGGCTCCCAGTGACTTACAGAAGGCCTTCCAAAATTGTGAAATAAACTGGGGGCCCCTGTCAGAAACAATATCTTTAGGGATGCCATGAAGATGGAAGATATGCAATACAAAGAGGTCTGCTAGTTCCCTAGCTGAAGGCAAGGAAGGTAGGGGAATAAAATGGGCGGATTTAGAGAAACGATCTACTACTACCATAACAGTTGTGTATCCTTGGCTTGGTGGAAGGTCTGTAATAAAATCAACTGAAAGGTGGGTCCAAGGACAGTCGGGGATAGGTAAGGGTTGAAGAGGGCCTGCCACCCTCATCCGAGAAGACTTAATTCTGGAACAGATAGAGCAGGCCTGGACATACTCCTTGACATCTTTAACCATGGTTTGCCACCAGAAGTCTCTAGAGATGAAATCCAAGGTACGTCGGAATCCAGGGTGTCCGGCGAAGCGGGAGTCATGTCCCCATTGTAAGACTGAAGATCTGACTGGGGTTGAGACAAATAACTTCTCCTGAGGGCACTGAGGAGGTACAGTTTGTCCAGCCAAGGCACGTCTGACTATGACTTCTATGTCCCATCTGACAGCTGCCAGGAATTTACCAAAAGGGATGATGAGTTCAGGAAGCAGTTCAGCCTCAGGGGGGTCGTGGATCCGTGAGAGAGCGTCAGCTTTGATGTTCTTAGAGCCTGGAGTGTAGGTGATAAGGAAATTAAATCTGGTGAAAAAGAGGGACCATCTGGCCTGGCGAGGACATAGACGTTTGGCCGATTGTAAATACTCCAGGTTTTTGTGATCTGTGTATATCAAGAATGGATGATGAGCTCCCTCCAGCCAGTGCCTCCATTCCTCCAATGCTAACTTAATAGCCAGAAGCTCACGGTTACCAACATCATAGTTCATCTGTGCAGGGGATAATTTCTTAGAAAAGAAGGCGCAGGGGTGAAGAATTTGCTTTTCTCCATGACGTTGAGAAAGAACAACGCCCACACCATGGCCAGAAGCGTCCACCTCAACAACAAAAGGCAAAGAAGGATCAGGGTGTTTCAAGATGGGAGCAGTAGTGAAAAGGTGTTTCAGGTGCTGAAATGCCTCTTCTGTCTGGGGGGTCCATTTACCTTGTCTGGGTCCTTTGCGAGTTAAAAAGGTTATGGGAGCAACCACCGAGCTGAAGTTTCGAATAAACCTCCTATAGAAGTTGACAAAGCCAAGAAACCGTTGTATGTGTTTAAGGTTCTTGGGTGTAGGCCAATCAGTAATTGCGGAGACTTTACTTGAGTCCATTTCCACCCCTTCTGGAGAGATGATGTAAATTAAAAAGTGAATCCTAGAAGCATTAAAATGCACTTCTCCAGTTTGACATAAAGTTTATTCTTTATGAGTCGGGAGAGTACTTCCCTGACATGGAGAACATGATCCTGGAAGGTATTAGAGAAAATTAGAATGTCATCAAGGTATACCAAGACAAACCTTTGTAGCAGATCACGAAAAATATCATTAATAAAAGTTTGAAACACTGCTGGGGCATTTACCAAACCAAAAGGCATGACCAAATATTCATAATGTCCATGGGTTGTCATGAATGCCGTCTTCCACTCGTCCCCTTCCCGAATACGGATTAAATTATAGGCCCCTCGTAGATCCAGTTTGGTGAAGATCTTGGCCCCATGCACGGACTCAAGCCCTGCCGGAATTAGGGGCAAAGGGTACCGGTTCTTAATAGTGATCTCATTAAGACCACAATAATCAATACAGGGACGGAGCCCACCATCCTTCTTTTCCACAAAAAAAAACTGGCACAAGCAGGCGAAGTGGATGGGCATATAATTCCAGCCTTCAGGGAATCTTGTATATATACTTTCAGGGTCTCGGATTCCGTATTGGAAAGCGGAAATATACGACCTTTAGGAGGACTAGTTCCTGGCAAAAGGTCGATGGCACAGTCATAAGGTCGGTGGGGTGGGAGAGCCAAGGCCTCTTGCTCATTAAAGGCTTCCTGTAGATTAGAATATTGGGGGGGGTATCGTAGGAACACCAGAAGGGGGCGTTTCCATGAGTGCAACTCTTACAGACAGACGACAGCAACTACCAATACAATGGGGTCCCCAAGTTAAAATTTCTCTACGGGACCATGAAATGTTAGGGTCATGCTGTTGGAGCCAGGGAAAGCCTAGTACAAGGGGATGTGATGGGGTCTCGAGGAGATAAAACCAGATATCTTCCACATGTGTGGTGCCAATTTGCAATCTTATTAATTCAGTTTGCCATCTTATAAGTCCTGGAGACACTGGGGAACCATCAATAAATTGTACACGAAGAGGAGGAGTCACCTGGGTCAGGGGTAATTTCCAAGCTTGAGCTAAGGAGGCGTCGATAAAGTTCCCCGCTGCCCCCGAGTCAATAAAAGCAAGAAGTGGCATCTGTTTATTACCCCAAAACAGTGTAGACATAATAGAAAATCCTGAGGAAAACTGAGAGGATTGAGTTAACTCACTCACCACAGGATCTTGAATAGTTGGGAGGCGCCTCAAAGACGAATGTAAAGCAGGGCAGTCAGCTTTAAAGTGTCCTAATTTTCCACAGTACATACAGCGGCCCTCTCGTCTGCGTCTCTCTCTTTCTTCTGGAGTTAACCGGGTGCGGGCAATTTCCATAGGTTGTTCCGAGTCTAAAGTGTTGGTAGGTGGTGGCCAAGGAACCTCTAGTATCCGTGTCCGAGATCTTTCTCTACTCCTCTGACGAATTCTAAACTCTAATTCCAACACCTGGGAAGTTACTTCCTCCAAAGTTCTGCCCAACTGTGGCATAGTTACCAGGTGATCCTTTATTTCTTCAGATAACCCTTGCAGAAAAAGAAAAATAAGGACCTCATCATCCCAGTGAGTCTCTGCTGCTGCTACTCGAAAGTCTATGGCATAATCTTGTGCAGACCTGCGGCCCTGGCGGATAGATGAGAGGTGGAAGGCAGAGTCTTGACCAGCTAAGGAACGACAAAAAACCCCCTTAAATTTCTCTAAAAAAAGATCATAGTCCTAAACTTCAGGAGCCCTGCGATCTAGCAGGGCAGTAGCCCATTCCAAAGCACGGCCAGTTAACAGAGAAACTACGAAGGCAATCTTGTCCTGAGGAGAAAAAAAGGTTTCCGAATGGAGCCTGAAAACCAGCGCACACTGTGCTAAGAAGCCCCGACATTTCGTAGGGTTGCCATCAAACCTGTCAGGTAGGGTAAGTGGAAGAGGTCGAGGAGCGGGTGTAGGAGCTGGCGGGGGCGGAACCGAAGCAGCAGCTCCAGCGTTACTTTCTCGATTGCCAGTAGGCAGCATTGCCAACAGGTGCGCGGAAATCTGTTGGACGGAAGCCTATAACTGGAGTAAAGCTTGCCAGTGCTGATCCAAAACCGAGCGAATCTCCTCTTGCTCCGCTGGGTCCATGTTAAAATGGCTCAGTATTCTGTTAGGGATTCTGTAAGAGAAACCGAAACCAATTAATGAACCCACTTGCAGGAGCTGATAAAGCCTAGCCGTGATCCAAAGAAAACAGTAGTTGAAGAAACGAGCCGAGAGTCCAGGGGAAGCCAGAGATCCAAACAGAGAAAGAGTTACCGAAGCCAGACCGTGATCCGAAACCAAAGACGATAGAGCAATCCGAGAGTCCAGGGGAAGCCAGAGATCCAAAACAGGGAGTGAGTACCGAAGCCAAGCCGTGATCCGAAAAACCGTAGTTAAAGGGGAAAAACTGTAATCCAAAAACCAAGAAAGACACAAAGAGGAAGAAGGCGTAGCGCAACTAGGAAGCTCGAAAGGAAAACCAATACTGAGCGAGAAGGTAGGGAAAGACTAGTGCTTAAATACAAGATGAGACGGAGGTGTGGTGGAGAAAGTGTACACTGATAGATAGACTAATGAACTAAGACTACGCCTTCTTCTGCCTCTTTCGTTGCCGGGAGGCAGGGATCGCAACAGGGGTGTCCAAACACCATTACACCCTGAGTGCATTAAGATAACACAGGAAACATTTTCATGAGGACGCATATCCTATGTGGCCACTTCATGGATGTGGACTTGTGGGCTTCTTATTGTACAGTCTCATTAGTGCTTTAGGCTGATCCAATCACCACTGTTATTTACAAACTTAGGATGAAACTGATCCTTTCTATTCCTGCATTCGCAAATATTTGCAAATTCTGAAACCATGAGTCAAATTGTCTTCTCTTATTTGAAGCTCTTCTTTTCTTATATTTATCACTAAGTGTTTTCCATATTTTTTTACAGAATCATGAATTAAAGATGTACATGTGCGCAGCAATGATCATTGATATCTTCAGATATACCTTATAAAATTAAATGGATTTATACCCGTACAGTACTGTATATCGAGGCTAAAATTAATCAATGCAATATATCTAAAAAGCACAATTAACAAAATATTAATTGCATTAAAATTGATAACATAAATCATTTATGGAAATGTAATGCAGACACAAGTATTCCTTAAATACTTGTATTTAATTTAATTATTGTGATATGCATATGATTAAGAGACATGACTTGTAAAGAAAGTTTCAGTTTATAATTTCGGTGTCTTGATTTCTGGGGTATAAAAAGTATAAATTTGTATAAATTGGGTGAGGCAACTGAACTCAGTAATGAAGTGTCTTATTAGTTACTATTACACTTAATTCATTAATGTAATAGTAGGGTGACTGTCCTCTTCTCCTCTTTCTTTTTAAAATTTTAACATGAAAAACTGAAAGCCCACTTCACAGTTTGGTAAATTTTCATCTCTTTCTGGGAGATGCGGAATGATCTAGTCACAAAGCCTAACAGTTGGTAAGCCACAGCAAACAGGCTCAATTCAGATAAAAGATGTAGAAAAAGTTTCTTTCTAACAAATGGGAGAAAAGTCATTGTGACAGGGTGCCTGTCTTTTTAAAAACTAATGTTAAATACTCCAAGCCCTTTCCTGTACCCTTCCTATAGGCATGTTTGTGTGTGATACTGTACTTATGAAGTGTGAATGATCCTTACCCCCCCCCCCCCCTCCCCCAATCACTGCAGTGTTCCCAGTTTTGGAGTATGGTCTTGTGTTGAGCAAGCTAACCACCAGTCACCTTTCTGTTTGTTGGTTCCCACTCTACCACATCAGCAGTACTAAAAATGCTGCTGATCTTAAAGGGAAAGGTTACTGGTAGGTCATCCATAATCAACTGATCTACAGTACTGTATGTCTATTTCCTTGTTTAAACATATTTAAAGCCTCAGGTGACCTTGTTAGAGTTTATAAGTTTGTAACAGATTGTAAGTTATCTTTGGATTTGTATAACGTTGTTTTATCTGTTGCAAAGCGGTCCATCACGATAAGATGGCCTCTAAGGAAGGAGGAGCTACTGTATTGAGAGGGACTGGGAGAGCTCAGTAAGTGGATGGTGCCCTGGAGCGAAGGTGGGCTGCTTGTGAAGAGCTTCTGGGAACTTTGGTTTGGATTCTATTTGGTGATCACTGTTTGAAGGAAATAAATCCAGATTTGTTGGCATTTGAAGACTGGCGATTAGAGTGTTTGTTAATGAAGCTAAACCCAGTCACTTGGCTGGTGACTGATTAAATTGGACCAAAAGATGTCAATTTTGCAGAGTAAAACAGTGTGGCATAATACCAAAAGGAATCATGTCCTTTGAACCCAGCAAAATCCACGGTAATAAATGAATAAGATAAAAGCAGCATAAATCTGGCCAACTGAAAGCACCCATCATTTGTGGATCATGTAGAAAATGACAAAGTGAAGGCTAATTCCACACTGAAAAGTAGAAAGAAAAATCACAATATTTCAGCTTTGGAGCAATCTTTAGGTATGATGCATATCTCATGCTAGCACAGCTCCTCCCTCAGAGCAAAAACACAAAAAGGTTCTTAATGCCTCCAGACATCAATATCAATGGCAATGATTGTCAAAAGAGCTTAAGCTATATGGACAATGTGAAGGAATTTAATACCTTTATTAAACGACAGTTAATGCATGAAAACTAAGGTTTTTATATCTTATATTATATTTATAAGTTTAGATATTATGTTTTACATCACACATACAAGTTGACACCATCTGCAGCAGTTTAATAACTGGAAAACGTGGTTCAGCTAACATGATCATCACTTCAGATTAATTGTCAAGACCTCAGGTGTGACTGAAGATTTGTAAAATTACAGCATGTTTATTAATTTTAATTTCTCAAACCAAAATATCTCAAAATAGATATACTGTACTGAATATATTGCCCCCCCCCCCCAAAAAAAAACAAAACCACACTTACTCCATCCAACAGATACACCACCCCCTTCATTGGTGTGGGCCCATTGCAAATTGTTTGCCAAAAGGCTCAAGGAATGATATCATGCAAAAATGTTAAAATTATAAAGTAATCAAGATTTGGCCAAATTTCACTAGCAGAAATGCATACCTCTTCAACCTCCACTCCAGCAACATGATTCCAAACCTTTGCCATGATAAAATGAATTTCTCAATGAGAAACCCTATTGAGGACCAGAGATAGCAACCTCAGAAAGATATGTACTGCAAGGGTTTTCCCAGGCACTTTTTGCCAGTTTGTCAATTTTGCCATTTAATTGACATTGATTTCCAATGTTGCGACTTTAAAACCCTACAAAACATATCTCCCATAGGGGCCAAACCCCATAATAATTTATGTAAAGGTTTAAAAAATTGATGAACTCCAAATATACAATATTTGTAGACAATGAGTAACATAGAATTTTTTCCCCACGGAGGGAAAGTAGCTCAGTTGCTGATGGACTGATTGCCCATGCAGTGAGCATGATGCATGTGTCTGCATTTTCATTCTGGTCCCCGCAGGGAGTGGCATTCCAGCTCTTTAACAAGTTAAGGGTGGGGCAGAGACCTGTTTGACCACATAGAGAGTAGCCACTTTTGGAACTTCCTGTTTTATTGCATTGATTCTCATCAACGTTATTTCATAACAAAACATAAATCTTAGCGTGTGTCTGCCCTGTGACAGACTGGTGTCCGGTCCACAGGTTTATCATGCTTTGCACCCATTAGTTGCCAGGACAAGCTCTGATTCTCCCATGAACCTGAATTGGAAGACGTGGTAGGAAAATTATTGGAAAGATAAAAACTATTCATTTGATGAAGACATGAGTTGAGCTATTTTCCAGATGGAACAACCTGGGCACAAACTCAACATAAAGTGTACAGCAAATAAACATGCAGTTTCTTTAGCCAATCTATTACACAGTTGGGAAGATGACAGATGTGTAACACTTTTAAATTTTGTGATTTTTGTTCTGCAAAAGTATCTGAAGCATTCATGAACCACAGCAAAAAAGGGAATGTTCACATTTTGATGCTTTCATCTGGCTTTCTAGGATATACAGTAATATATTATTTTCATATATTATATCATATAGAATACATTACAGTGGTATTTGCTTGATGTGTGTTCTTTTAATAGACATTCTCCATGCTGTACCAACATACATTTTTTGAAAACTTGATTGCTTTGTAAAGTGTTTTTTTTTTCATTTTGTATCTTCCCTAAAAAATGTCCCTTTTAACCAGAGAGCTATAATCAAACACTCTATCATATCACAACAGACAACATAATTCCTCCTGCCAAAGATTCTTAGCTACACTGACTCCATTGCCCAATAAATCTTTGGCTCCTTCTCACTTGAGTGTTTTCAATATTGCACAATTCCTCTGGGTTTCACATACAGTAATGTTGTTTAACATGTCATAATGTAACACTAGAGGCTATTCTGGGGGCACACGCCATCCTGTATGCAGTCCATGAAAGGATGAAAGATGAAAGGAATAAAGTTGGTTGGTTGATTTTTTTTATTTTATTGTTGTTATGGTTTTCAGTAGCTGTGTATCCAAACTAATAGAATATGATTCTCTTTATGTTTCATGTTTTTCTATTATGTGCTTTTCTTTATATTTTTCATTTCTTTATTTGGGGAGATAAGGAAGTGTAGAAAAATTCCTTGCATTAATGATGATTTGCAAAATGAGGAATCTAAGTCCTGAAAGAGAATTCTGTTGTGCTTTGAAGAGTTCACATAATATTGCTATCTGACATAAATGTGGTTAAAGTAATAATTCCTTGCATTTATATAGTACTTTTCATCCCAAAGGATCCCAAAGTGCTTTGTGCTCAGGAGGGGGCTCACTTCTTCTACCACAGAAGAGCAGTACCACCTGGGTGAAGCATGGCATCAGTTACTAGCCAAATCACTAAATAAAGCAGATGAAAGGCCTCCCAGAAAATATATGTAACAGATCTGTGGGATAGCTCAGTGTTACAGCATGTTTCACAAATCCCTAAATGATGTTCATCCAGACAAACATTTTTTAAATTATTTTTGCATGGAGCGGGAACAACGTAATGTTAAGCGATATCTGTCTCTGTGATACCAACTTGCTCTTGAAAAAAAGATTGGAGAAGACAAGCAATGACACTTAGTAGAAATAACCTTAGAAATATTTTATTCGTTATATCTTCTTGATATTTCAACCATTCAAAAATATCCCTTTTATAATCACATTTAAAAGAATCAATTCCAGCAGCTATGAACTCAAACATGCATTATTCATTGTAACTGCTGTTTTAAAATGTGCCTGATTTCATTCCTATCAATGTTATGTTCTTGAATGGGGATGTAGGTCTTATTAGTATTCTGATGCTGAAAAGTACTTCAGGATAAAAGACAATGAACCTATCATGATGGAAAGCCATAAGCCATAAATCTCTAATCATTTCTAAACCAAAACCTCCAATCTCATTTGACAGACACCCATAGATGTTGCAATACCTGAGAAGCTTTTCTGAAAGACTTTCCTTTTTAAAATCACCATATAGCAAGTTATCAGCATTCCAACAAATCAGAAATGGAATAACACAAAAGATTTTCCATGTTTGGATGGTATTGTTAAAACCAGTGTACTGTATATATTTGTAAACTACTAAGGCATCTGAGAAATAAATATGGTGTGACACCTTATTGGCTTAATGAAAACAAGCAATTAAACTTAGAGTACAATACAAGTGTGGACTAGGGATATGTGTGTCATATATAAAAAGTCTGCTGTATGTGAGCAATTAATTTAATTAATAAAAATAAGAATACCATATGATTCATTAGAAATAATTCGTAATTATTATTAATTTATTGACTGTTTAATGATGGAAGATGGCTGTAGGAAGTTCTGTACAGTTAAAAAATGCATGAAAGATTACATTGAGAATAACCAATTGATGTCTAAGTCTTGAAGACATGGGCCACACAAAGACACCAGAGACAGCAGAGTGGAGTTTATCAGCTTTATTATAGCACTGGTGAAACAAAGGGTTACAAGGCTTTATAATGACATCCTCTACAAGATACATCATATAATACTACAGTGCTTCAGTCCATTTGAATAATTATGGAATTAAGATGCAACTGAAGTGCTTGTGTGACATTGTTATTGTTACAATATTATGGCTGCAGAAATTAAAGAGCTTCCATGTCTGCTGGTATTTATCTTTGCAAAAGATGGCTGCTCCCCCTTCTGCTATATCTACACAATCTGCTATAAGAGGTGTGACTTACATGTCCCTTCAATCTTTTCCTTCAATAAAATTCTATAGAGCTCAAAGACAATCATTTGGCTATTGTCAATAATTTGCTGGCTAGTCTGACAGTTTTCTCCATTTTGTTCTGATCTCTAATTCACATGTTACCATATACACTAATGAGGCAAAATAGGAGAATACTCTGGACCACACTATTGTGAAATAGAGTAATCAAAGTGTAGTTAACATTAAAATAAAATATAACCACTGTGGTATTTTGTTATACTTGGTTGAAGCACATAACTCAAAGCATAATTTTTTATCAATTTCCACTCTGAATTTCTGACTCATCAATTTAGATAGCAGGAGTACTTACCTTGTGAAAAGCTAATCCTGCTTGCAAAAGTTAATCACCATGTCACCCAGCCAGAAGCCATATCACCCTGCAACTCACAACTGGCAACTCACTGAAGCTAATCAGGTGTGAGACTGGTCAGTACCTGGATGAGAAACCTCCTGGGAAAAACTAAGGTTGCTGCTGGAAGAGGTGTTAGTGGGGCCAGCAGGGGGTGCTCAGCCTGCGGTCCATGTGGGTCCTAATGCCCCAGTATAGTGACGGGGACACTATACTGTAAAAGGTGCCGTTCTTCGGATGAGACATAAAACCGAGGTTCTGACTCTCTGTGGTCATTAAAGATCCCAGGGTGTTTCTCAAAAAGAAAAGGGGTGTAACCCTGGCATCCTGGCCAAATTTCCCATTGGCCCTTACCAATCATGGCCTCCTAATAATCCCCATCTATAAATTGGCTTCATCACTGTTCTCCTGCCCACTAATACCTGATGTGTGGTGAGCATTCTGGCTCACTATGGCCAGGTGGAGTGGAGTGTCCTCACGGTCTCAGGCCCAAGTGCATTCTGGGTGTTTAGCTTGTGACACATGGCCATAACCTCTCCTATTGTGATGTTTACTGTATATTGTTCCCTGGTGTCTTATGTATTGAGTCCATACTATTGTCCCACTGCACTTTGAATCTTGTCTGTCAAAGCGACAGTAGAAATCATTGAGCTCCTCTGCATATGTCAGCTCATTTTCCATTGTAATGCCATGCTGAGAGGTTTTACATCCCACAAATGTGAATGCCCTTCCACACCTTCCTGATGTAATTGTCCTCGTGTAACTGTTCAACCTTATCTATTCTTCCTTAAATCTTTTTTAGCCAGACAGAAATATTTATTTTTCTCATTTAGCAGTTCCTTAAGTTTTCTTGTCACCCATGGTTTGTTATTAGCATGGATTTTCACCCTTATACATGGAATAAATATATCCTCACAACAATTTATATACACTGTAGCTGTAAGTAGCCTCTGCAACCTGGTTAATGCCAGTACATGAATCTAAAAACCTATCCCAATCAGTGAACCTAAAACAGTCCTGCAGAAATTCATGGGTCTGCTTTCTCTTCTGCCTAATTTCAGTCTTTTTTGCAGGGACCCTTCTCCGTTTAGGCTAGTACACCGGACTAAGTTATACAGGTTACAAACAATTTGATGTGGTGAATTTCTCGGTAAATAATAGGGAGGTAAAGTTACAACCAGAAGTCTCTTTAACAGTAATATGAAATGGACTGCAATACACACTGGTGTTATTTTTTAAGTTATATGTTATATAACTTGTTGTTGCTGCTGTTCTGTGTTTATGTTTTTGGTGATTCCTTTATTTTCTTTGTATTTGAGCACACATGCTAATAAGAATTTCATTGCACCCTAAGTCATTTTTCTCCATGCCTTCCATGTTTCTGAATCTTGATATCTTCACAGGATGCCCTGGAAAGAAAAAGTGGAGAGATAGGATCTGTGGCTTAATAAGAAGTCAATAGTATAAGTCAATATTAGAAATGTAGTTCCAGTTGTGATTGTGTTGGCTGCAATGGTAAACTGCCACAAACATCTCTGAAACATTTAAAAAATAGAATCAAAATAGAAAAAACAGAATCAAATTAATACGACTGTCAGTTCAAACTGACCATCAAAGCAAGCTAAAAAAAATATATGAAAAAACAAAAAAAACAGAAAGTGAAGCCTAGCCTAGCAACACCATATTTCCCGGAAGTTTAATTTTCATTTCATCACTATTCCTTTTTGTCAGGACATGGACTGACGCTTTATGAAGCATAATGAACTTGCCTAGAAATCAAGACCATGTACAGGATGTGGCTTCAGATGGCATATACTGTTTACTGTATATACTGTAGCATAAACCCAGTTTAGCAGACAGATGGCTTTCTAGGACTTTGGCAGGGGGTCAGAACGGAGCTCTTTCTCTAGACAGACACCTCCAGTCAAGATAATTGCAGTAGCCTAGACACCAGCTGATAAAGAATGAGATATAATCAGAACAGAACAAAATAAAGTTGCCATTAGGGAGGGTGAATATCTGGTTATCCGATGTCGTGTAAAGAGAGACAGCTTCTCAAGGTCCTGCATCACCCCACAACGGGTATGAAATACATTAAGAATGCAACTCCTAATTAGTCCTGTTTTGACAAGTAATCAATCAGGACTATGCAAGGCCCATAGTAGACAGACTCATCAGAGCTTTGAAAAAGCATGAACAATTTATTATCTTACATCAAGGACATATCCTAGGTTTATTTTTTTGTGTGTTTGCATTTAGAAACTTTAAAAGAACTCTGCTAATCTCTGATAAATCAAGTTACAGTTTTAGGTACTGTATAGGATCACCATGTTCAAGCTCCTTTTGAAAGCAGTACAGTGCACAGCTACAGTATGAGCATTCATCCATAACAGAACAGAAGAGAAAAACCCCCTTATATGTCTAAAACATGTTAAAAACATTACTAAAATAATCTTCGGAGTAAAACAAAATAAAATTAAAAATGAAAACAAACCTTTCAGTGAAGTTCAATTTTCACTGAAGGCAACTCTGCAGATCAACCTATGGTGGATTTATACTTATTAATGCTTTTTTTTGTTTCTGCTGTTGTTGTTAGTTCCATCATTAACACCTGCTCCACACCATCTGGTTTCAGTGTTCTTGGCAGCCTGCAGCCTAAAGACAGATGCATGGCTAAGAAATCTGTCAAAGATGAACTATGCAGGGAGTACCCAGAGTAGCTGCTCTGATTTACATTTATGGGAAGGATGATGTGCAGGTTGGGATGTGTGATTCCTATGAGAATGCCTATTATATTTCTCTGTTATTGTTGTTATCCCTTACCATAGATGATCACTTTTGTTGATCACAAAAATTCTCCTTATCCAGGACCATTTCTGCAGATATTAGTTAAGAGTAACTTTGTTTCTTTCTGTACTGTTTTTGGAGACCAATTTAATTATATTTTCAAATATAATCTTTGGGAGGAAATATAATGAGGTTTACACAATGGGAGTATGAATTCTTTATTTATTGCACTTGAAATTTGAATAGGCTGTAACGACTGCGTGAACTATTTAAGAACTGAATACTAAATTCGAATTTGGACACATTTTCTGCAAGAAAATGATGAATCTGACCCCTCACTCCCTCCCCCAATAAATGTGTTTGCATTATTAGTGCTGCCAAAGATGTGGCAAGTTTGGAGTAAATGTTTGTTTTCAAGTGTGTTAAATAGCTCTTTACACTTCATTTCGGGCTTTAAAATAACATGCCAGACAATGGAAAAAAGTGTACTGGTCTACTTTTTATCCATCGAAATTCAATACAACTGCTTGGCCGTATAAGAAATTAAAGAGTTGCCCTGGATTTAAACAGTCATGAAACTAAGGTATTTGAATGTTATCTTTAATTAATTAAATGAATGATAATTTTCTTAACATTAATGTTAAAACTCAGCCTTATCATTAAAGTTTACAATCTTAAATAGTTGTCTATCAGAGGGACACTAACTTAAGAAAGAATGGATTTCTTCTTTCTCCATACCTTACTTTGAAAAATGCTAAAGCTGGCTTTTAATCCCAAAGAGATACTGTCTGAGCACTCACAATAAAGCTGGAAAGCCGATTAAAAGCATATTGCTATATTTTTTCAATGGCCCTGGAGCCCTGGGGTATTCATTTTTTGTTGTTTGTTTAACATTTTGTGTCTGAGGATGTTTTCTGACATTCCCTCTGGTTTACTAACTTGCAGTCCCCTATTGAGAGTTAAGTGTTCTGAAGGAGAATATTTATACTTTAGGACTGCACTGAAATCAATTATGACTGCAACAGATGCAGGTGCTGCTGTTAGCAGTGGATGAAGAAAGTCTGCAGAAAATGAAAACAAAACGCACATTTATATAAATATTTATTTGTGTTTTTTCTTCTAATAAACACTGTGTCACACTGCATTCTTATGGCAGAAACAGCATGAAGACCTTGGGCTACAGACAGTGAACCCATGAGACCACGGCTATGGAGAAAGAGGCATAATTATTCATTAGGTAGCAGTTCAAATCCTCAACACAACAAAGACAGCAAAAGCCCTATATGTTTCCTGCCACAGGCTTCCACTGAGGTTCAGCATTTCAAATTCTTCTCAGTTTTCTGTCAAAAACGTTATTCTGTATTCTTTGGGGGGGGGGGGATTCCAAAAGCAATATGCATTTAGCTCTTTATTTATTAACACATGAGCAGGAGGACTTCTAATATGTACTAATATGTATTTTTTTCCAATATATCATTTTAATCAGTGACATCTTAATTCACCTTAAGGTTTCGTATTCTTGATAAAAAAGATCAGAAAAATGTCAATTTTCCTCATCTATTTTGCAATTGCTTATTTTTTGTAGTTTTCCCTTTTTTTATTAGTGAGTTTGGAACACAACCTCTACAGGGTTTAATGAAATAATCTTAAGGAAAGCCCGTGGTGAGTTTAAAAATATCAAAATATAACACCAGTGTGTTTAAGTGTTATTTCTGTTTTGATTTTTCAAGGACAGTAAAAAGCAAGTTGGGCCATTTTAAGTACAGTACATTAGCACTTCCAATCACAATACAGTCAGCAAATGACTGTCTTGTATGGCCAGATTATGCCTGAATCTTATAATATTTATGAAATTGCTTAACTTTAATTAATACTTGGGAGTCAGTGTTGATGACCATGTCACTTGCCTGGGGGTACTCCCCGCAATGTGATGGGCAGTTATTCTCAGGAATGAGACAGCTGGTTTTTATTGAGCTCTTACTCTCCTTGTGAGCTTGGCTTGATAATACACTGAGGGGGCTTTGTCATTGATACATAACTATAAATCCTAGAAGCTGTCTTTGTTTTATGAGATGCAAATTAAGGTAGAGACTAAATTTGGGTTCTCAGGCTAGACCTAAAAACAATGATGCTTGTGGATCCACACACTGTATAGAGTCATAGTGAACACAGTTCACTACCATCACACTCTGGTGCCAGCCTGTATGAACTGGTACCTTCAGAGCTTCAGAGGTGTTCAGAATATGCCCACTTTGCAAACTGTACATGTTTGTTTTTTTTTTTAAACTGTTACATAAAAATGTGGTTATTTAAATAGTAACATATTGCTGTTCACAACAAGATTAACAAAACCTTAAACTGGAAAGCATGACTCTGTGGACATGCTCCATAGAGAGAAAGTTCTATGGGTGGCATTTAAAGTGATAATATAATGCAAAAGAAGAGAGGCAAAATTAAGCAGTAACATTTAATTAAGATTGCTTTATTATTAATTTACATTTCTATCATTTAATACAACAAGGTTAGCTACGCAATCGACTGGCATCCCATCCAGTGTGTGTCACACCTTCACCCATTGCTTGCTGGGACAGGCTCCAGCTCCCCTGCAACCCCATATTGGATGAAGCAATTAGAAAAAGGAAGGATGGATTGATATACAGTACAACAAGGTCATGTACTGAAGTACAAAGGAAAGCTTGTAACCTTTTACTTAGTAAGTGATTCTTAACTGAGACTGATTCAGATTTCAGATATTCAGTGATTATCCTGGGGGAGCCTGAAAACAAAAGGATATTATTCACTTCCAAACACAGAAACATAGCATCTGGATATGGAGTTTGCACATTGTGTTAGGAACTACTGTCTCCTTTCCTAAAATGAAGTATATGGCCAGTATATACCAGAAGAGGCCATTCAAACTATGTTTATTGTATAAAAAAGGACTTCGAAATGCCTGAGCTTCAGAGTTGAGGAGTGAAACAACAACAGCATAAATTTCAAAATTACACTGAACTGCATTACAACTGCTTGCATCCCTACAGGTAGGTAGTAATTAATTTATCCAATGACCCCATCCATTTCATTAAAAAACTTTCCTGAAAGAAGAAAGAATTTCTTAAAAGAAGGCTTTCAAACTTTCTTTGGCTTCAGCACATTGCAAAGTAGCCTGTTTCATACTAACACACTGCTTATGTAGAGAAATGTTGCTTGTTCTTGCTTTTAAGAACACAAGAAATGTAAGAAATGCTAGGAGACCATTAAGCCCATCTAGCTAGTAACTTATCTATTCAAGGATCGCATTCAGCCATTTTTGAAGCCTCTTGGTTTATCATAAAATAATTATTATTATTATATGATTATATAATATGATTGATTTTAAGATTTTAAATTAAAGATGTTACAATTATACAATTTTTAAGTGTACTTATTGTAACGCATACGGCGGACATTGCAGGTTGTTCGAGCCGGCTTACCAGCGTGGTGACGTCACCAGCCTTCCCTGTGAATAGCAGGGACCGCAGCCGTTGGGCTGATGGGAGATTTCCCTTTAGTTCATGTGGCTGGGTCCCTGTTGAGTGACGCCGGAGGCCCGCGTTCAAGTCCCCAGCGGTTTGGGGGCCGACCTGATGCGGCAGCGGCGAGGGCGCATACCCACGTGAACCCAAAGCGCTACATTATTTATACAGTTACTATAGGATTTTATTGTTGTAATCATGGTAAAAGATCTTGCTTAAGGGTACAACAGGAGCCTAACAATTCATCCACACTGCAAATAACCACCCCACCAGGGGAATTATTCACTTTTTTCCCTTCTGTCTTTGTAGTCTATGGAAATTATGAGGAACCAATATATAGAAAATATAGTAATATATAAAATAGATAGTAATATTCAACTTCAAAGTTAAATTTCCTGGTCATAATAATGCACATTATTCATTGGTATCATTTAATTGTCAATATGTGAAATAGTAAATACTGTGCATAAATTTAAGAAAATAGCATTTTTGGAACATTTTATAGAGATATCATTATTAGACAAAAAGTAAGAAAAATTGTTGATATTAAAACATGAAAAAGATAATTCTGTTTACAATGGAAATGAGATAGTTCGCTGAATGGATGTGTTATATCGATTATTTATTATCTCACATTCAAGAAGTACTGAAGGAAGATCAGGACTCAAGTCTCTTTTTGTCATTTAATGTCTAAAAATTACTACTTTTTATTCTTCTGCTTGTTGTGATTCCTCCATCTGTTATCAGAGAAGAGCGCTTGCAGATGGCTGGTAAATCTTGAGTGTTTCAATGTTTCAACAAATCAGTGCTTCACTTCCTTGAAAGTCAGTCAGCACTTGCAAAATACTGAGGAAAAAAAAATTTATACTTGAGCTTTTAATTCTCTTCATCTTTGTTTAATTATGTTTTCTTACAAATTCAAATGTGCGGGTTATTTCAATATTAGCACTTAAGAGTAGATAGATTCCTCTTTTCTGTGGAAGACGGCTTGCCAAAAGTATGCCATAAATATGATAAAAATGGTAAGGAAACATATTAAAGATATTTGTATGTATGAAGAATAGTTATCATCATCAGTCTGTTCCGTTGTTTCCACCCAATCATTATTTTGCAGTGCTTCTATTTCTTTCTCCACAAATATAAGCAGGGATACTATGTCTCCAGTTAGACCTTGATTATCAATAATTCACTAAAAGGAGATCAGCTGTTGGCTCCTTAATGGTCCACTTTCTGCCTTGCCAGAGATTTAATGTTACCACATTTTCTTACAGTGTTTTTAGATTAAACTGATAAACTGGCAGTTAAAGCCCAATTTTCCTGTATAACGGCGGTTGCCTGTGTTCCTTTTCACTTATCAGTGATTCTTACTTACAGTGACTATTCCTACATATTTTTATATTTATTTATGTTTAGCAATCGCTTCTAAGAAATTAATTTTCTTGTCCCCAAATCACCTTGCTGTATGTCTAAATATGGTTTGAATAAAGACCATCTTCTACCGTTTAACCAGCCAATGTTAAATACTCTAAAATCTTCCCTCTGGTTCCTGTTGATGAAGAGGTAAGTGTTACGGATTGCATGAACCATAAATTCAGGAACTCTGTGTGCTTTGTTCATGACTATGACACCTAACAATTGTAAAGAATACTAGAACCCTTTTTCCCTTGACACGAGTTCATCTATTCATCTCCGGAATTGCCCATGCATGTACAGACCAGCAACAGACTCTAGTATTGTTTAAGTGTCCTTTTTCATCTAGAAGTTAACAACATTCAACATTGTCTTCTCAACACCCTGAGCACATTATATAAAATGAACTCCAAATTTCCAGACCAGCATTGGTCCCCTATTGGACCCCAGTTACCAAACAAATGTCCCAATATAATGCAGTCCAGCTATTCTGTCCTCCATGTAGTTACAGAAGGTGGTTCTTAGGCAACTTCTCTGATCCTGGCTGTCCTAACTTGGTTCCCCTGTGCCCCCTCCACCTCTCAGTCCTATGTCAGGTAGAAGTAGATGAAGATGATGCTAGGCCTTCCTCAGCTGCTCCCTCTAGGGTCCCTAGTGTCTGAGTCTTTGTCACGATCGTCATCCCTCCTCTCCGACCCTCTTTGTATTTTAGTTTCATTATCACGTTCACCTGCCCCTTGTTCCTCATATTGTTCCTTGTATATTATTTAAACTTCGTGCCTCTGAAGCTCAGGGATCTGCATTGGAAGACAAACGCCTGGAGGCCCGCCTAGCATTAAGTTGCCCTACGTCCGCGGCTTGAAGGCATAGGCTTCCGAATGGCGTCCTGACCAAGCTGAGTCTGGAGCTCGGAGTGTCTGGCCTCGTCACTCCATTTTTAATTTTCTAGTTCATTGTCTCTGTTCCTGTTTTTAATCGTCTTGTCTTGGATTGATCACCTGGTTCTGGATTTTGGACTACGCACTGATTTCCCCCTTCGGACTGTTTTCGGACGTTTGCCTGCACTCTTCCCTTGTGCCTGGATCACTGTCGGCACTGCCCCCTGTACACCATTCCTTCCATTCCTCTCTGTGTTTTCCCCGTAACCCTTCTCCAGTCACTTCTGGATTATACCGTCCGCACAGGGTCCTAAACTACGCACTACACGGGAGTCAGGACCGGCTCTCATTACAGTCCTCCTGGGCTGTTATCTGTCCCATGAACCCTCCTTTCTCAATCCCTCTCAACAAGGGCTCTTTACTAATCCCTGCGTTGGGGTGGAAGCATTCCTGCAATGTGTTGGCAGAGCCAGATGTCAGGAAGCGTTCTTTCACGACCCTGTGCAGACAGCACAATCCGGAGAGGAGTGAGGAAAACACAGGGAAAAAAAGCATGCAAAGGGACTGTAAGGAAAACAGAGGGCATGTCCACAATGCGCTGCTGTTCAGGGGGCTATGTCCAAGGCAAACAAGTCCAAGGGAGTCCGTAGCAAATCCAAGAGAGTAGCAATTATCTAAGACCGGGTGATCCATCCTCACAAAGACGAACAAAGTTAAAAGCCGGAGCATGATCCAGCGAGGGGTCGGGGGAATAAAAGGGGGGTAACAGGACCAGATGCTCCAGTCATTCCCGGATCCAGAAGGTCAGGATGCTGTTGTGAAGCCTGTGCCGTCGAGTCGCTCCTGGACTCGCAGATAGACAGGCTTCCGGGCGTCCATCTTCCATAGCTGAGCCCAGATTGGCAGGAACGCCTGGCTTTTATAGGATGGGGGGCAGGAACGGGAGGCAGGTGCAGGAGATAAATACAAAACTAGGAAGGGCTGGAGTGTCCTTTAGAGGAGGGATTTATGGGCATGACACCAGATGCCCAGGGTTTGTTCAGGAAATGGCTGTACACAGATGGCTAGTTGTAACAATACATTGTTACACAGCATCTTGGCCTTAGGGCTCCCCCTTTGAAACACAAGCAGTCAAACCTGCTTAACAAACCATCACCTCCGAATGGAGTGGTAATTGCCCAGCTACCGATATAAGAGGGCCTTTAATCAGGCTAGAAAATGCAGAGGATAAAACGTAAAACAGCATCAGCCTATGGGTGTCACTGGCCCCATTAACCCAATTTAATATCCACACAGCCCCTGACACCTGGTGGCCCCCCACACCCATTCTTTTCGCTTTGTAACATAAAAATCAATTTGAACCAATGGAGAGTTAGACTCTAGCCGAACACAAAATTGTGGGATGGACAAGAGACAGGAGACAACAAACACAGCAACAATCATTGCAGATCCAAACAAATTACAGGTACTGTAAATACAAATAACAAAATAAATAATTAACACTAAAGCAAAAGAACAAAAAAATACATTTTGAATACACAAAAGAGAATAACAAAACTAATCTTAACAACAATAAAAAAATTACTGTACTGTATGTGCCAAAAATGTAATTGCTAAAAATTAACTCCAGGTTGATGACGATGATGTTAAAGATATATAAGAGGTGAGTAAACAGTTTTATTATAAAATGATATACAGTAGAAGGTTATGCAATTAAAGTATGAAACATTCTTTCATAATAGCCCTCTCTAAAATATAACAGCTTCATGTTAATATTAATATTACTTAGTGATTCTAATCAACACACTTGACTTAAGGATTTGCCTCTCCACTCATGGCTAACCTCAGTTGTTATATTCTCTAGAGTCCCCCTTTCAATGCTCTATATTAATAAACATTCTTTTTGCATTTGTGATGTTATGTTGAAACATTACTAGACGTGTGTACGCAACATGTCATGTTGGTTGTTAATGTCAACTTGACATGTATTACTTCTTAGCACACTTTCTTGTGAAGGAGCCTAACAGCTAAATTGCATTCTGAAGGAAACATTCAGTTCTACCTCCTGTTGTCTTGCTTTTGTTTCTTATGGCCTCTGCCATGAATGTTGAATTGACATTTACCTTGCTGCTGTGGAAAACTAACAATGCAGAAACATATAATTGTGTCCCATGGCTTGAAGCATATCATGAGAGAACTAAATCATCTTACTGAGAACGTATACCATGTTATATTATAATTACACCACCAGTACTGCTTGGAAAAGCCAATACTTTATTATATGATGTAGAAAGTAACGTTCTTTAGATTTAGTGCATCATGAAAAGTTGACTGAAGCCAGAATTCCTCTCCAGAGTGCATACAGTTTTGCAGATCTTATATGAATAAAATTACACAAATTCAGATTTTGGTAATCCATCAGCTAGTCTTACAATAGTGTTTTTTTACACTGTTACTGAAACGATCTATTACCTTTAATGAAACATTAAAATATTAAATATTTATTTTGATAATTGAATATTTAAAAAAATTAACTCTGCCCAATCAATTAGGTCAGTTTGCAACCTGCATTATCTTTCCTTAAATTGGTGGGTTAAGTTTAAATACTGTATATAATATACACTTCTAGATAGAGGCAACATAATTTTGGGCTGAAAAAATATTTTACATTTAAATTTGGCTTTGGAAAACTCCCAGATGACTCAAACTTTAAAAACACTTTTGTCTAGAGAGGACGTTATTTCTTAATCATCAATGCTTGGACTGTTGGTTGTCAAGAGTCAGTTGTGTTTGAACGTTTACAACATGGCCACTCTTCACCTAACACTAGTCCTTGTCGTGGTACAGGAAACTGATACCTGTGACTTACTGGGCACCCATGAGCTTGCAGTGCTGTCAGGGAGGGCTGCTAACTCTGCTGTGGACAATGTGTGACTAACACTGTGAATGAGAACTGAATAGTGAATGACAATTCCAAAGCTGGGTGTATAAAAATAATTGGCAGCTCAATTTTTATAAAACGCTCAAGAAAACGTTGCTGTATTTTACCCAGACGTAGTAGGAATAAATTTTATTCAAAAATGAGTTTTGTATGCTGTCCAGTCAAAATAAATTCTGCTTTAACAGATTATCCTTTCAGCTTCACAAAAACCAATGTAATTAATATTTAAGTCAGTATTGATAGGATTTGGCTCCACTGATGCTTAGATATTCAATAAAGATTTAGTGATTTGTAACTAATTGCTTGGCTGTAGAAAAAAAGTGTAAAAATTTGGTTTTATGGATAACCATTTGGAGAAAATAACATTTTCTTTGATCTGGGAACATTTTTTTTTAATCTGAGCAACTCCCCTTTGTAAGACTTTGATATCAGTCTTAATCAAACAGATGGATAATCACTCAGCCTACTTCATACATTGATGTACATGTACTGTATCTAGTAGTGAGCTAGTAGATCTAGTAGCATTTCCTTTAAATGCTAAACACCATTCATTGAAAATACTGCACAGAAGAATCAACCACTAACATTTACCCCTAAAACAGCGAACCATTAATTTGCAAGAAAAGGTGTGCATTTAAAAAACAAATCAATCACGTATACCAAGCACCTCGTGAAAGCACCTCTTTTGTCCGTAAAAGGCTCCACATGTAAGGAGAAAGGCAGGCAATGTGAACGTGCACACTGGTGAGCATGAATGGCCTCTGCAACACTGAGCTAGCACCAAAGGCCACACTGCACCAGTTATTTTATAGCTGTGCAACCAGCTAGCCTCCACACAGCACGACATTACTCAGAGTATCCAGAAGAATGGGATTCTGACTAACAACTCGCTGTGTGCTATACACCGCCATTCCACCTAGTAGCTCACTACTAGTAGTGAGCTACTAGCTTTCAACTATGTAGTATAATATTTCATGAAATATATTACTTCAGTCTTTAATGAAGTATTAAAATTGTAGATTGTCCCTTAGATGTGTACTTAAACATGGTAATCTACAAGAATTTCTTTTAAGTAAAAAAGGGCACGTCTCTTTCATCCATCCATTCTCTAACCGCTTGTTTCAGTTCAGAGTCATAGAGACAACTCTTTCAGATTTAATGTAATTCTTCAGGAAACAAGCCCAAAACCATTGCAAGACTGAAAGTTTAACTTTGACTACACAGTTAAATATACTATAAGAAAGAACTGAAGAATATTTTCAAGTCAATTTAATATCACAAATCAACTATTAATGAGAAGTGTAAAAGCTTAAATATTTATTACAAGATCAAAGTATTTTCCTAAAGCTATCTATACATAACAGATATTAAAATAGCATGCGGTGAACAATCTCCAGTCATTCCACAAAAGGAACAGCCTTAATCTAGCATGCTAACCACTTACTGTATGTCACAATGTTCATGCACAGGTAGACAGTTTTAAAATGGCATTAGTAATTAAAAATCTTGAAAACACGTAAGTTACAAAACAAGGGCTTTAAGATTGAAATCACTAAGAAGTATAGAATCCATGAAGGCATCAAGGAGAGAGTAAGGGCTTGTCTAATAGCAATTAATTTTAAATACACTTTTAAATAAGGTAGACTAATTTATAATATTGAAAAAGAAAGGAGGGGAGTAACTTGCACAATGATGATCAATGAGATAGAAAATTTGCTTTATGCAGCTATGCTGCCTTTTTATATATTGCAATACAGGATGAACTTGCAAATACTTGCCTTTCCCATCACAAATCTGGTTGGGTTCCATCCACCATTTTAGCTGTTCACAAACGTTGAGACAGTTACATTGAGTTCAAGTGAAGATCTGAGGAGGGGTTTTCACTATTAGATTGAAACGCGAGTGAAGACCTCTTCCACTGTGAAAGGAAACTGTGGGTAGACATTTTCAAGTACCATTTACATAAAATGTTCTACATTGTTTGTATGGTTTAGGAGTGCTGTCCTATGGTCAATGTTGCCTTAAATGTTGGTGTTAATCATGTTTGTGTTTCACAGCATTTCTTCACTCAACATCCCTAAGAATTCAAGAATTCACCTAAGCCGTACTGTATTCCACCCTACCAAAACAAATAAGCAACACAGAAAACGTTAGTAGGAAAAAAAGGCAAATGACACTGAATGACTAAGTTGAACCTTTTATCGTTTATTTTGAACTATTTTTTTATTAATTTTTATTGTTAAAATAAAACAAAGGAAGAACAAAACAATGTAACATTTCCTCACCTGGGTTCTGGCCATTCTCTAAAACACTGGAGAAGTACAGTAAGTGGATCTGGCAGAAGCAAGGGAGACCCCATACTCTAGCAGGTGTGTCCAAAAATGCAGATACCCTTTCAGGGTCCTGCTTATGCTGAAGATTTCACAAACAGGTTGATCCATATAACAGTTGATCCGGGATAACAGCAAGTACAGGGGACACAGTATTGAAAATGGTAGTCATTTTGTTATAATAGAGCGGAACCATATCACCCACAGCTTTCTCTGTCCTTGGCATTTCCTCTGTTGCCACTAGGGGGACACCTAGAGGAGTGGACAGTAAATGATTCAAAATCAGAGAGTTTTATTGGCACAACCCTGTCAAAGCAATAATGGTTAGCAAAGCATTTACAAACATTTAGGACAATGATGAAATAGTTTCTGATACTCCTGCTATGATAAGAGATAGTATTGCTGGACTGACAACTTTATTGCCAGTTTTCTCTCCCCCTGTAGGATTGATAGCTGATTCTGGCAGGTGTGGGAATTCTTGCAGCACAGCAGAAAGAGTATGGTCTCTGCTTCTCCCCGCTGGCAGTGGGACCATAGTGCACTCTTTGGGTAGCCAGGTCTACTTGTGTCACCTAGTGTCTATAGCAAGGCTGTGGTTGCTGAACTAGTATTTCATCGGGTCTTCTTCACCTTGTTGTCTCTCAATCTGGTCAGATAATCTGCCAGTGTGCATTGTCTATTTTGGGCTGGGTAGCTTTCCAGCTTGTGTTCTGTTTGTATATATTTGTCTTAATAGGGGAGGTAGTGTTGTTTGATTTGTGCTGCACTTTAGTTGATTCTGGTCTGTAGTGTTTTAGCAGTGCATTCTTGAGACTAGTTTGTGTTGGTGTGACTCCGGACAGAGAGCTTTAGAAGCTTATTAGATTAGATTATTTTTCCTGCATTTTGGACTCCATAATTAACTTCCATAATAAAGCAAGGGGTTGAATTACACTTTCTAATATTCAAAGCCAGTTTTTTGTCTTATAGTATCATTGAGCCTTGTTCTTATGGCATGCTTCTTTAGTGCCCTCATTGCCAGGTCAAAACTTTCCTTTGAGCAGTGACTCCAGTGTGGACAATTTTCTTCAAATTACAAAACACAATTAATTGTTAGGGACTGGACATAAAACCACAAAACACTAGCTTGAATTCAGTACCCATATGGTCAGGAACAACTTGGTCATGATTATAAAAGTTTTGTCATTGGCAGGCCATTAATGATAGTTGAATCTTGAACATGGTTCCTATTGTGAAATGTGCAGATATATACAGTACTGTACCTGAAATAACAGAACTTGTAAAAGAATGTTAATGAATTAACTCTGGGAAGTAGAAAAAAAACAGCAAAAGGTATTAATTTGAATTCAAGAAAACTATTCACTTTTATCTTGGTTTAGTCAGATATTTGGTTTAATCCCTGACCCATAACTCACTGAAAATGTTTTCTCAACCTTTTCCAGCCTTCCACATTGTTCAGTCATTGACAGCAGAGGTACTGCTTTTGTTTTGCACACAGCGGTAAAATATCACTCTCTGCATTTCTCTCACATACATTAAAGAGCGAGTCACTCACCAGGCTGATTCATATGGATGCTTATAAAGCTGATGATGCACAGAGTATAAAATATTCATGAAAAAATCTATTAGCATAGGACATCTTTTAAATGCTGATTGATAGGTGAGCGAGCAAGCCCATTATCAATTACTGAATCTCATTCAGTTAGTGATACTGATAATATGACACAGCTTTTTAAACTTTCCTGTTATTTGCTGCTTACACTATTAGTTTTGCTTTGAGTCTGTTTTGTTAGTCAGTTACACCCACTCCCAGGTAAAGATTCCGTTTGGCAAGCTTTTATGTAGCGTTAATTTTACTTCAGTCGAAGGGGCCCTTTCTTAGCCATTTACTGAGCACATACTGTATAGAGACTCACCATTCGTAATATCGCACTGATCCTTTCTTATTTTTTTAACTAGCTGTGTCAAGCAGTGAAGAAGGAGGTACAGGAGAACAGAATTACAGGCTCTCTGGGGTTCACAGATCACAGTGAGACAGTGCAAACTTCATGGAGAAAGAGCCAGAAATTGAACCAGAATCACAGGCAGAAATTGAATCCAGGACCCATGAACTGCGAAGCAGCATTGTTTACTACATGCCACCTTTATATCTGTCAAACAATTTACAAGTTCAACTTTATTATTAGTTTTATAAGTATTTCAGTACCAAAGCCAAATGTAAAACAATTCTAGGGAATAGTATTTTAATAATCTGCATGGTTTGTACTAAGCCAATTAACTTTTGTCTTGCTCAAACCTCAGACATATTTGCAAGGCAGGAGAGACTTATAAACAGCAAACAATATTAAGATGAGAGAAATACGATATGTTTTCCAATATTTTTAAACCAGGCATCACTCTTTCTATTCTTATTCTTCTGTACAAAAGAAATGGTAGCACAATGGATAAGTGAGAATTTATGTCTACAGTAGTAATACAGGGCAGAGTAAATGCAGAGTTAATCAAATGACTTTTAAACCCCAGAGCATTGTAAAATAAAAAAAACACCATAAGAGACATGTACTGTGTAGCACAAAAGTAGTAGATATTCAGCCAATACAATGCCAATATGATGAAACCCAACAGACCACAGAACATTTATGAATGTATGAATTCATTTCAGGCACGGGGATTTAGAGACAGCAGTCTGAATCACTGAAACATCCAACGTTTGCACTCTAAAGTTCAAAGTGTTGAACCTATTTTTGCTGTGGAATGAGTCCAGAGAAGAAGAATGAGATACATTCCAGGGAAAGGTTAAGAGAATATTCTACTTTTGACAGAAGTGAAGGAAAGGAACCTTTTAAGGCTTTAGCAGGGAACCTGAAACAAATATTCAAAATCCCAAAAGACACTGACAAATTCAGTTCAACAAATTTCTTCTGAATGAACTAGGAAACACGAACCAAAGAGCACAAGTAGAAACTATGAGGAAGTCCATGTAAAGTGAGACTAGAAGGTATTTCTTTACACCAAGAGTTGT
This sequence comes from Atractosteus spatula, assembly GCF_055471065.1. Taxonomy (NCBI): domain Eukaryota; kingdom Metazoa; phylum Chordata; class Actinopteri; order Semionotiformes; family Lepisosteidae; genus Atractosteus; species Atractosteus spatula. The sequence continues at coordinate 41,889,225 of NC_142711.1, forward strand.
GGAAGTGTGGAATTATGCTACCCAGTCATGGTGCTGAAGCCTGGATTCATGAAATTACTGGATGAGATCGTTGGATCAATTAATTAGTACTTATCAAATTGGCTAGATGAGCCAAGTGGCCTCCTCTCATTTGAAACCATTCTGTCCATCAGAGACTCCATTTTCTCAGGCAGCTCAGAGAGTTTGGGGTGTCTCAGAAAGCCACGGTCCATTTTTACAAGGCAACAATTGAGAGCATGTTAACTTTTTCTGTGATGGTCTGGTTTGGGAAAACAGGGAGAGAAAACAACTGGATAGAGTGGTCTGAACAGCTTCTAAAATTATTTCTTAAAAGGTTTAAATACCAAAAAGATTATCAGTGACCATGACCACCCAGCTTTTCCTTTGTTTGATCTCCTTCCCTTGGGAAGAAGACTACAACGTATCAAATCTAGAACAGAGGTTCTGGAAGAGCACCTGCCCTGAGGCTATTCTGTCTCTTAATTTATGGTTCCACGGCCAAAACGTGTTTTCTTCCTTCTTTTTTCAGCATGGCATAAACCTATTAACTGTTATAAATATATTCATTAAAGTCTTTTTTGGTAAATTTGTGAGGGTCTGTCTTCACTTCAATACAGTTTCACATTGTATTTTCTAAATGATAAGTAGATTTTTTCTTTCTCTTCTTTGTTCTCTGTCTTTGTCTTTATCTTTCAAGCACACCACAAAAACGTATTACAACCCTAGGGGTTGGTTTGGCAATAAATTTGACGTTGACATGTTCTTATATGGGTCTTTCCCAGTCAGTCATAGAAAAGTTGAAGTGTCCCAACTTGTTGTTTCTTTATTGGGTAGTCTATAACATTCTCATTACAGTCATAATTTTCTAACCACTTCATCCAATTTTGAGTTGTGGGGGGGCTGGAGCCTCATCTCTGCAAACAATGGACACAAGGCAGGGCACATCCTGGATGGAAAACCAGTCCATCACTGGGCACACAGAGACACACACTCACACAAGGGCCAGTTTTCCCAGTAGTCAATTAACCTATACTAACCACTGCACCACCACACCACTCCTGTACTGTTCACTAAACACAAAATAAAATATATAATCCTAAATCTATCTTTAAAATGTTCTTTAATGAGTCTGAGCCACATAGTTTCAGAGATCAAATTTGGTCTTGTCGTTTTTTAAACTAATTTTTCTTTCACTTTTTTGCTTCTTACAGCTAAGTAATGTGAGCAACATACATCATTAAAAGAGTCTGCATTAGCAAAAGCCTTTGTTTAAAGCTAAGCACCTCAGTGAATGCTAATGAAAAGCCTTCCAAATGTCAGAACACAAAGAAAACAAACTGTAGGCATCTGCAATATTTTCAGGTGACACATGCTTTTAAGTGACTGTCCCTGCATCATTCATTACACGTGTGCATTTCATTATTTTCTTCAAGATATTCATAGTTGAAGGTTAATGCAGCAGTCTTTAATTTAACCTCTCTAAAATTCCTTACCACATTAAAACCTTAACATCACCAGTTATCATCAGAGGAGGCTGTTTGTCATTGCTTCAGACATTAAATTAACATTATGCATTAATCACCCACATTAACAGGAAGAAAACTTCATTAAATAGTATCATTAAATGTAGGTTTTACAATATACAATTATATCATTTGCAACTATTTCAATTTACACTGACATTTATAGGTTCCAGCCACATCAAGACAAAATTGTATAGCCCATGTTCTATGAAAATAAACTGTACAGTGTGTGAAAATCCTACCATTATAACAAACTGGGACTTTGATTTTGATATTACGGTAAATTATTATTTTTTACTTAATCCTTCTCCGGTGCTTAATTTGAGAATTTTCCCTGAAGAGTAATTATTTGATTTTGGGAATATTGTGCTGTTGATGAATTTATTACACTACCACACAGCTGTAACTTATGAAAAACTTAAGTCTAAATTAAGTGAAATGAGATTAAAGCATATTTTTACATCACGCATCTTACGGCTGGCTTCAGAGCACAAATTTATGACCCACAAAATATTTCCTATCCATTAACACCTTCTATTTGCCAAGTCTGATGAAGAAACCAAGCATTTCTCAGAACTAAAAAACGATCTTCCGTGTCCTTCAGCGCCATCCCTCTTCAGAGTAGCAGAAATTTGCCTGACTTACATGAGGAATTTTGCTTTTCATGTTTTTCGCCTTGCTTCATTTCAGCTTATGTTTAATTCACTAGGAATACAATAACCATACCCAAAAACAAAGTGTCCTGAAAGGATTATGGAGTGTTTAGTGAAAAGTTGTCTTAACCCACTTGGTTGAGGGCTAAACTTCAGGCCATAGGACAAGGAGGCCAGGACCTCCATGCAGAGTAAGGAGTGACCAAGGGGCAGCTGCAGAGATGGGGTTGAAGTGGGATACAAAAGATGTATGCGAGGGAGAGAAGGGGATCACGTATGCTACAATATTTCTAGTGTTTTAGGAGAGGAAATGCCATTGGGACTGATTGCTAATGACTGACAGCTGAGTCTAATTGAACTTTGTTGTCATCCCTCCCGAAGTTTAATTACAAACTCCATTTAGGAACAGAAGACAATTCAGAACTTTTACTTTGCTTTATCCAGCAAGGAATTACATATGAGTTAAGAAGGCTTTTACACAGTGAAAAAAGTCCCACAAGGTGAAACCTTTAATGCAGAAATAATGTTTTATTGTGTGTGACACCATGTCTATACATGAGAAATAAATTAGAAAAAATTGTGTGTATAATATACTATAATAAACTTGAGAATATGAACTCACTAATGCCTGAGACGTGTTCATTTTCTTATCTCCTGCTGGCAAAGCTGTGATTGATTGTGATTATGTCCACAACTTGTCATCTTCAGAGCCCACTTATGCAGAGCTGGATTAATGGGTATAAACAAAGAAACTGGTGTAAAGAAAAGGATTCATCGTTAGTTACAGGGCAAGAATTATTTATGTAACTGAATTCCTGCCACTACTTTGATTCCCTTTAGAATCATATGTTTTTTTCTCTATCTGACGCATGAGTAACTAGCACAAAGTGTAACTGAAGCCTCCTGAGGTGATGGGTAATATTGCAATCATCAACAGCATCAAAATCTGTTTTGCAATGGGAATTTTCTATTGCTATATTGACAATTTAGACTTGAACTTTCAAAAATGTTAAAGGACCAAAACTTTTATTACAATATAATATTTTATACATGTACAGTACATATACAGTATTATTACTAGAAGAGGAAACACTCAAATTATTAGTCAACATATCTACTGTATAAAATTAAAACATTTATTCCTATTTCTGTGAAACTCTCCAGTGTAGTGTATGGGCCATGACACAGATAAACACTCCTAACAAGTCCCTCAGCAAGTGGATGTTTAGCTTGCAACAAACTTACACTGTCCTTGTATGAAAAGCCTTTCTTCTAAAGCAAATTATTTTATCTGCTACCTTTACTTCATTGGAAACACTAAAAAAATCAATACAGGTGAGATTTTTGTTCAATGCCCTGTAAAACTCTATTTTGTCTTCAAATGATCAAACGCTTTGTGACCTGGTTTGTGAAAATAATTTAGAATGTTAGCTATTGTGACAGACCATATCCTTACTAACAGTAGGGTGTTCCCAGAGATTTAGACATGTAAAAATGCCATAATGACAAAGTAAGTTCATGAGCTTCTATTCTAGGCCATTTTCAGATATACCAACACTCCCCATCCAGGAACTGTACATACTGTACCATTTTTATACCAATCAAACCTTCTAAATACAGTATACCAATGTGAGAATGTATATATTTTATACCCATTGCCAATAATCTATTAATGAAATTGTTGACACCAAGAATGGTTATTTGCAACAGTTGAGGCCCTTTAGCATCCCATGTACCCAGATATTGTGATTGATCTTTGGGAAAATATTCTGAGATCAATTAATTAGCTGATTCATTGGCTATACTAAACTCTTAAGAGGAACAGCCCTAATAAGGACACACATGTATAATATTATAAATGTAAATAGTATTCTCCAAGCAGAGACACACAGCTAACTAAGCCCTAGTAGGACTCCGCTAGTGGTTCAAGATATTCACGTGGTGGTGCTCCAGAAATCACATTTTTCATCCAGATGAAGTTCACTCACCATAGGGCACTGTGGAGTTTGATGTGTATAAAATGTTGGATTGTCACGAGAGCCGGTTCTGACTCCCGTGTAGTGCGTAGTTAAAGACCCTATGCGTGACGGTATAATCTGGAAGGGTCTGGAAAAGGACATGGGGAGAAGATACAGCAGGGTCAGAACGGGTTGACAGACAGGGGGGAAGCAACCAAGTCCAAAGGCCGGGAGGTCCATCCGGGACGAAGACAGTTAAAATCCCCAAGAAGGGGAACTGAGAATGAGAATACAGAACTAAAACCTTAACGGGACCAGGCGCTCCGAGCCCCGGACTCAGATGGTCAGGACGCCTGGAGAAAAGGCCTTGCCCTCGGGCTTCTCCTGAGCCCGGTGGATAGGTGGGCCTTCAGACGTCTGTCTTCCAATGCTGAGCCAGGAAATACGGAGACGCTAGGCTTTTAACCAAAATACAAACTAGACACACCAGGAAATAATAGAATCTAATCATAATTTAAAAGGAGCGCCCTGTAGAGGAGGGATGTGGAACGTAACATGGATGGCTCAGACAAGAGTATTTTGAAGGAAAGTGTACTCATAATCCTCACCTCACCCAGTGCAGGTACTGTACAAGTGTCTTGGCAATGACTCAGAAGTGTATAACAATTGTTCATTCTAAATATAAAAGTAAGAATGGATGTCAATATAAGACATACAAAAAAAGAAGGACTTGCCATACCAAATTACAAAACAAAAAGAAAAAAGTCATGAGTTAAAAAAACAATGTGAAAAACTTGTTTTCCATATTAAACTAAGGGTACATTATTGTTTTTCTACAGTGTTAAAATTTGGTGAAAGACCTAGGATTGTATGGCTGAAATACAGAAATATAGTACTTCAACAAACAATTACACTTCAATAATGTACTGTTTAACATGCAGAATGCAGTAATGCTGCTATGACTTTTGCATGGTGAGTTTCAACACTTTCTTTGCCAGAAAAACTTGTTTATGTGATTGCATAAACTTATATAATTTAACAAATTAAAAGGTGCAAATCCAGAAGTAAACAACAGAGGCAGAGTTAATAAAATATTCAGTAAAAATATTTTAAATTGTATGAACTTCTAATTATTATAAAGTGGACAGATTAGCAAAACAGCTTTTTTGTTTTCCATCATTTGTCCACTTTATGTTTTCCATCATTTTTATTTTATTTGGATGGTTAGTCGTCCTGGGGTTCGGAAGATGAATTTCATGTTGATATTCTGCAATATATTCTGCAATTTCCCTTACGGGATCAATGAAGTACCAATTTATCTATTCATCTGCAGTAAATTTACTAATATGTTTCTAATAGCAACATATTTCTGTAGCAAGCTCCTACAAAACAATGAACCCCAAGGAACAACATATCACGTGAACATATCAGACATGTCCTATATCAATCACTTAACACAAGTCCTGACTTTTCTATACAACAATAAATGTATGTCAATAACTGTCCCAACTATTTCTTAATTACATGGAAACACACAGAATTCTAGATTCATCCTTACAGTATTGTATATACTGTCCATATCATTATATTGGAAATTACCAGGCTCTGTAAGTAGTTACTTTAATCAGCACCTGCTAATTTTATACATTATTGCAGTTTATGACAAAAATAAATATAGAAAACAAGTGATGGGGGTTTCACGATGATATCTATGTTATCACCTTTTTAGGTTACGGTTTTATCCCAAAAATATTTTATTCTCACCCATTTATGCATCTCATTATTTAACTGGTGCAATTCTGTACTATACTCAAGGGTATAACATATATGATTCACATGGGCTTTAATCCCCCAGCCGTCTAGTTAGGTGCACAGAACCCCATCCACTGTTTCTCTATTTTGAAAACTTGTGTTACTAAAGCTATGAAAAGGCACATCTTTTCAGGGCCTTGGTTAGACAAAACATGCACACCTGTAGTTTATTCATCCATCTATTTTCAGATGGGAGTCAGGGAGTCAGATCTCATCCTGGCAATCAACAGGTGTAAAGCATGATACACCCTGGACAGGAAACTAGTCCATCACAGGATACACAGACACAATCACACACACACTCCCACCAGGGCCAACTGCACAAAAGCCAATTAACCTACCAGTATGTTCTTGACTGTAGGATAAAATCCAAATGAACACAAGGAGAACATATAAAATCCACACAGATAACACACCAGGAACTGAACCCAGGGCCCCAGCACTGAAAAGCAGTAATGCTAACCACTGTAGTTTATCATTTTCATTTAATGAGCACCTGGTGTGCTAGGACTGGAGCACTGTTATCATCTACTCACCCTCTTTTGCCTTACATGCTCATCCACATGTCACATATAATATATATACAGTATATACAGTACCTGTAGATGCTTGATTTTAGCTCTGTAAAAAGAAGGTATTAGTCTCTTTAGATTATCTTTCCCCTGTGAGTCTGTTTGTATAGATCCTGGTTAGAAATATTTGGGCATTGCGTTTGATGTTAAACTTAAGTTCATTGAGAGCACTCTTGGCATTGCGAAGAAATCCCAGTAGCACTTATATCGTATGGTTTGAGAAAACTGAGTTCCTTTGAAGTCCAAAAAAGAATTCTATCAAAATTTTATAGTTCTTTTATTAAAACCTCTGGCACAGCTTTATGTTCATTAGGCCCTGAGGAAGGCCCAAACCATCATTGAAGACCCATTTCAATTCCTTCATCACCTGGTAAGATAAACACCTTTCCTTCACCTTGTTAAAAGTCTTCTGATCTTTTACTTTCAGAAAGATGTTTTGTCTGTCCTCAGTGCAAGACAGATAAGACACCATCCAGACACCATCAGGCTGGCAAACAATTAATGTAAAGAAGTTTTCTCACCATGATCTCTATTGGATAAAGCCCCTCTATTGGATAAAGTTTTTTCATCAACAGAGGATACTCCACCCGTGTTATCGACGGGGCCTTCACCCAAGCCAAAAACAGCCCTCGGATCATCAACTCAATCAGGAACTCCCGGTCTCACAACCACATTCCTTTGGTGCTTCCTTAACACCATAACACACTTTCTATCCCCAGGACTATTAACGACAACTTTTCCATCTTACAGGATGATCCCTCCATCGGTACCCTTTTTTCTGACCACCCCATCATCTCATATCGCTGACCACCTAATCTGCGCAACCTTCTTCTTTCCAGCTCCTTGACTGCCCTCAGCAATCTTCCACACCAGGCACTTTCCCCTGCAACAGAGCTTATGGTATCACCTGCATATATACTGTATATCTAACACTACGCTCATTCAAGGCCCCTCAGGACACTTCTGATGACATCTTGTACCTCCAGCAACCTTATTTACTGCATGTCTTGCAGAAAATGCCCAGCTATCTACATTGGGGAAACAGGAAGTAGTCTGGGAGACCGCTTCAGAGAACATGTTAGGATCAAAGATTTCTCCAAGCCCATAGTTTCTTATTTCATCTGTAACAGCCATGATCACACTGATCTCTCCATCTGTATTCTCAAAGAAAGGTTTCTTAACTCCTATTGCAGAAAGACATCAGAAACCAAAATGATCCTGAAACTAGGATCACACTTTCTCCCTACTCTCAACGACAGTCTTGTTTCCTTCTGATCCTCTCTATTCATTTGTCGGTTTTGACTTCACACTTCTCTTCACCTCGACTTCACACCAGCTGAGTGCCACTCTGCTTCCCCCCTGCTCCCGCCTCCTCTACGCTCCTGGCTTTTGTTCTCCTATGCTATATCAGCTACTGACTTCCCTCTCTTTCTCACACCCAAAGAAGGCTCCACAGCCGAAATGTTGTGTTTCTTTTCTGCTCTTTTCAGCACGGATGCTGAAAGCATGCTGAAGCAGCTACCTATTTGAACTACTTTAATAACTTTTTAAAAATATTGTACACTGCTACTTTGATGCTATATACACAGATTTTTATTTTTTTCCTTGTAATAATGTTTAATTAAGAATGTGTTGTACAGTACGTTACTCATACAAGTCAAGCAAGTTGGGTATGAATAAAGTATTTTGAATTCAATTTCAGCATTGTGAATGAGTTAATTAATATTTATTCCTTCAATTCATAGCACCTGCAAACTCTTAACATACCACAAACCTAAAATGTTCCTAGTAAGATAAACATACAAAAAAGAGGAGTTGTTACCCTAAAGAGGCAAATTATGTTGCTAGACATTGAAATTCTTCTTTGTTCAGATGAAGAACAAACTGATATACTGAAGACTGCAGGGCTCAAAGCATTCACAGTGCTCACTGTTGTGTGTATGTTACTTTCTTGACTATACAGTGTCTTTACTTTTTATGTTTGAGCCATCAGAAAAAACAGTGTGGTTCATAAGAAATCCAATATCATACTGCCCAGGAGGCACACTACAGAGAGTGTTGATATAATTTGCAAAGATTTAAAAATATTAAGAATGAAGTTCTCTTTGTTTTTCTACTCAAACCAATCCTGCAGCAATAATCTAATTTATCATAGAATGATTACTTTTATTTAATACATTTTCCAGCATAAAAAGAAAACATTGTATTCTTAAATTCATTTAGATTTAGAATATCTAGTGACAGCAATCTTCATCTGCATATTCTGGGTACTTCACCTTACACTTGCACTAATCTATATTGTAAACTTAAATAAATTGCAAATGATTTTCAAGTATGTTCTTTAAACCACAACAGATGGTTCATGTCTGGTAATGAGGGAATGAGATTTTCTTATCAAGACAATTTCTGCTACTGTAATGGTTTGATTCTTCTCTGTACCAGTACTCTGGTATTGACAAGGTCTTTTGTCCTGCAGTGCACACACTTCATGAATTCTTCCTGCTTGACAGCTAGCACACCCAGAAAGTCAGATTGACAGGAAGACCCCACAACCTCATGTCTAAGCCTCAGACAATGTATTTATAGAAACAGATCTTTTCAGGGATGCAATACTGAAATATATATTTTCTCCAACTAAAAACTTTTTTTTTAATCTAAAATTGTATGATTTACAGCTAACCCCACTATCCCTGATTTTTTTTGTGGTGAGTTCTCATTATGTGTTGAAAGGAGTCTTGACTCCACAGAGTATCCTACAATATAAATGGAGGAAAATGTATTGTAATTCACTCCTAATCTGGGAATACAATGACATTGTAGTATATATGTGTATATTGAAATATCTCTGTAGCCAATCCCCAAGCCTGGATTTAGTTAATCGTCAGAGGATGGGCACAGTCTGTGCTTCTATAGGAAGATCAGGTTGCTTCTGCAATAGTGGGATAGATGTACCTAGAAGCTGCAAATTGGGTTGGCTGCAAATTAGAACCATAAGACGGTGACCATGAGGTCTGTTTGGCATGTGTTGCTGTTTTTCAGGTGAGACATCCATCCATTTTCTAACAGTGATCCGATACAGGGTCGTGGGGGAGCCAGAGCCTATCCCCGCAAGCGATGGGTGCCAGGCAGGATACACCCTAGAGGGGATGCCAGTCTATCACAGGGCACACACAGACCAAACATGCACATTATTTAACACCAGGGCCAATTTTCCCAGAAGCCAATTAACATAACAGTATGTCTTTGGTCTGTGTTCTCTGACCCAGAGGAAACCCACAGAAACACAGGAAGAACATACAATCTTCATGCAGATAGAACTCCATGTACAGTATGGAAACCAGGGCCCTAGTGCTTTGAGACAGTAATGCTTACCACTGCACAACCATGTTATACTTACAGATGAAACATTTAAACAAAAGTGACCTTGACTTTATTTATTACTTTATTATGAGCAAGGCTGCCATTATAGGCCTTTTCAATGTGATCATCTTGTTGTCATGGTCAAGTTCAAATAAATAATAAGAAAAAAATGCTTTCCTAAACACTCTCTACTTTGATTGAAAATATAATAATAATTTTACCGTAGTCTTTTCAGATCAATCATGCAATTGGTCTATGGTGACAACACCTCAGTGAATGATTCTTTTTGCCACTGGGAATGCTAAGATTTATGAGTATGAACCAAACTGCTATTTAAATGTAACTTGTTTATTTAGCTCGGGGAAAGATATGATCTCCTTGGTTACAAGAAGCCTGCATTGTGGGAGTGATATGAATTAAATACTCTTGAGAAAAGAACAAAAACTTTTACCAAAAATAATGTAATTAAAGGGGGGTGTAAAAATTAAGTATAAAAATCAGTTCTTGATTTCAGACTGCTATGCAAGCAAATTATAAAATTTTGTAAACCTCCACCTTAAAATCAGAGATTATAGAAAACTATGTGGCACATCCAATATGTAATTTGTTCTTTGAGACATCTGGATAACAGAGCAACGATTAGGCCCAAATGTAAATATTTCTTAACAGCAAATAACATGCAGTACCTATATGACCCACAACATTGCACATACTGTATACAACAGTCACACTATGCACAGTTATTTACAGGTCTGTGGGTTCCAAAGTCCTACAGTACCTACTGTACCTACAGAACCTATAGATGTAGAATATTCAGAAGTCCTTCCCTATACAGTAAACACTAAACACCTTAATTGGCAAAGAGGCAAGAATATTAAATAAAAGGGATTTTAACCCAAACTAAATTTTCTTCTTTAACCAAATAGTCACAAATGAATTAAAACCAGTTTCTCTATTCTAATCAAGGTATCAAATAAATAGGAGATGTTTTAGCTTGAGGATTCCACAATACAGGAAATCCAAATATCTACAGTAAATAAATAAAACCACAAGGTATCTTCTGTAATGATGCTCAAACCTGGTACTCTTACATGCTTAAAATCAAGTTTTAAGTGTGATTCAAAAGAGTCGCCCTCTTACAGCGAAAACATCTGATGATGATGATAAAGTTTGTTCTTTCTTCAAGTTCTTTTTACTGCTATTCCACTTTTGACTGCATGGCTTTTCCTGTATTTACTTTAGGGTCCTGTCCAATGGAGAACAGATTATTGACCTCACTAGGAATGGTCTATTAAATATTTATTCTTTAATATGGCTGTCTTAATGTTTTAATAGTGAATTTAATTTACCTGAGTATTTTTTATGAAGGCTCTGTTTATTACCTGTACCTTTTACTCTGTTTACTTGTCTCAGAGCCCAGCTGACAGCTGTTAAAGTACAGAACAACAATTTTCATTGTTCCAGACCTTCAGAATATGGCAATCAAATGGGAACTGGGAACAAACTAATCTTAACCAAAACACAGCCGACCACCTTTCCATAACAAAATAAACAATACCTTTCAAGAGTTCATGCCACATGCTTTCTGTGATTGTGGCAAATGATATTCTTAGTCAATAAATATAACAAACGAAGATGTAATAAGCTGAAATCTAGCAATACATTCACTTGGGATGCTCTAACCTAAGTCACATAACGCAACCTTTGTTTTTAAAGAAAAATCCTTTCAGCTCCCTGCTCTGCTAACATTTATCCCAAATTTGATTTCACCATCAATGTAGCCTTTGGTATGTATTGTACATTGGCCCTCAAAACATTAGATAATACCTCAGATGGTGGGGAAACTTATTCTCTAAATTCTTCCAGTAAAGTGCCTGTGTAGAAAGAGGATGTCATCCACGGTTCCTGGATTCCACTGCTTTCCTCTTTCTTGTAAGACACATCATGCTGGCAAAAATTCTCAGGACACAGGTTTCTGGAAAAGACGAGGTAAGCTTTTTGAGCCAAGAGAAGAGCACCAGATAGAAGATCAAAATCTTTATCTTTGTGTGCTTAATCAATTTCACATTTAAGATACAATCACACTTTATCTGGAGGCTAAGTGTGTATTCACAGTAGTCCTCTTTTTTTGTTTGCAGGAATACCTCAACTGCTGGTTCCTTCATTGTTCTTTTTGGTCCAGAAGTTGATTAACTAGCCATTACACTTCATTATGCACTCACTGTAATGTATACTGTATCTTCCTCACCCTGGATCAGTTTCAAAGTTTACAGCTTTCAGTGTAGATGTCACAATTGCAAACCCCTCCTCTTAAGGGCACTCCAGCCCTTCCTCGTTTGCCTCATTCCCCGCACCTGTTCCTTGTTTCTACCCTGTTTCAGTTCGCCTTTTTAAGCCAGGTGCTCACTTCACTCGAGGCTCTGCATCTGATCTCCGCATCGTGCGAGCCCAGGACCTGGTTGTGCCTGGCTCTGTTATGTTTTTAGCTTCCTGCTCCTGCTCCTGCTCCTGTTCCTGTTCCCCCAGCCGGTCCCAACCCGGCACCTGTTTTTAATCCCTGGTTTTTGGATGGATTACACGACCATGGACCTTTGCTTTTGTTTTGGATTTCCCCTTTGGATTTCTACTGGATGGTTTGCCTCGGCCACACCTCCCCCGTGCACCAGTGCACTTCGGACACGCCCCCCTGTTTTCATCCCCATATTCCTCCATGACTTTTTCCCCAGTGTTTCCTCACTATTTCGGATTGTGTCGTCCACATAGGGTCCGGAAAGAACTGTTCGTTACAGTAGAAACATGTGGTGAATCAATGCCTTGATGTGAACCTCAAATTTATTCTGAATATGAGAGAGAAAAATGGGCAAATTTATACTTTCAGCCTAGAGATGTCCGATTCAGTCCAATCAAATAATTTTGATTTTCACTCAATTCAAGGGCTTATTTTTATTCTTCTTTATAATACTTAAGAAAAGAGACCAGACTTTTAATGTTCTCAGAACTCAAAGCATTGAGCTGCTTCTCTTCATCAGTCTCTTTCAGTATCAGTATCATACAGATGTCCTTATATTGGGAATAGATTAATTCCAGCATTGTACAAAGACAGTTCCAATATGTTTTAACAGATGCTTTCAGTGTCTTCTGAGGCCAATTTTGTGAGTTAGACTTTGAAGAAAGTAACCAAGGCTTTTCAAGAATCAAGAAGCCTAGACATTTCCTGGCATCATCTTCAGGCATATTTTAACCAAGCATGTTATTCAGCATAGTGTTAAGCAGATAAGAACTTCAGGCATGTAACAGCTGTCAGAGCTGCCACAATATACACAAAACCCTTATTTGTCACATAAGCTAGTTTTGAAAACAGATGATCCAAACTAAACTTCTGAAGTGAAATTGGGATAAGATAAGAGATCACTTTACAATTTCTTGTATTAAAAATGTGCCTTTTCCACATACCCCAACTTGCTCTCCATGAGACACACAGACAGAGAGAGAAGCTTGGGGACAGAGCACAGGGTCAGCCATTTACACTGTGCCCCTGGAGCAGCTGGGGTTAAGAGCCTTGCTCAGGGGCCCAACGGAGTAGGATTCCTCTGCCAGCCATGGGATACGAACCGGCAACCTTCCAACCACAGAGCCATTGCACTGGCTTTATGTTCTGCAGTGGATAGCTGGCTTTATGTTTTTGACAGTCTTTAAAAAATAAATGTCCCATTCAGCTGTACACAAAATTCTTCCCTTCATCATCCACTTCACTGTGGATTGACCTGTTTTTTGTACAGCCATCTACTGCACATATGGCATGTCATACTGATCCATACTGAGGAAGAAGATGTTGAGCACAGAACGTGTAAGAAAAATTAACCATACAGGTCAGTCCTATTTATTCACATGACAGAAAAGTAATGAGTCTGATGTTGTCTTATACAGTATGTTTTGGGATTGACATTTTAAATCTGTCTTCACCAAAATAAAATAAATGACTAGTTCTCAGGTTGCTCACAGGTTAACTTGGGAACCAAACCTTATGCACCACTGCTTTGGATAGAGTGGGCCATTCCTATAGATGTTGCCATTTTTATGGAATGTACATCTCTCTAACATTTTAGTAGGATAGCTATATTTACTTTAACATTCATTTATTAATATTCAATCAAGTTGCTGTGTCTACGTTCCAGAATACATCTCACAAACCAGACAGAAATTTCAGTATTAGACATTGTTTTTCTACTTTTCCAGAAAAAATGTACAAGAACCCAGGCAAACAAATAAAATATTAGTGAAATACATGTTGTTTAGATGCATGCTAAATAATGCAGTTACCACTCAATGTACAGTAATTTTATAATGTGTGTTAATACTGTACATATAATACATATAATAATAGGTTATTACATTATTTTTAATATTCTAATCTAAAATCAATATGTTTTATCTCTATGTCTTGTACCCCATATTACCAAGTGTTATTCTACTGCAGATGGTACAGTATCTCACTGTTATGCTATTCTATATTATGATTAAAAATAATATGAATAGAAGCCCTATAAGATATAAGAGGACACCTCAAGGATCTGACCCGAACTAAGCAATTAAATTAGAGTAATGAATTAACATTTCCTAGTTCCTAGGAAATTGAACTCTTGAGTAATTGACAAGAATAGAAACAAAGGAAGTCCTGTTTCAGGGAGAAATATTGTATAGGTGTTATTTCCATCATGACCACTCTTGCTGAAAGGTGAAACTAATTATTCTTTGGTGGCAAGAAACAGCTGCATTTCTCAGCAGACAGCTTATTTTTGATTGACTACCTTTTTAAATGCTTAAGTCCATGTCTGGTCTGGTCATAATTGTTTAATAAAATTGATGTGGTTGTTAGCATCCATCTGGGCATTATTCTGTCCACAGATGCCCTCACTTGGATGCTCACAGCACATCATTTCTATTTGTTAATTACAGAGTTCAGAAGTGCTGACAGTATTTGGAATGGTAACACAAGATACTTTGGATAGTGCACTCTATCTTGTGAATGTAAAAGGGGAACTATTAAAGACATGACAAGGAATAGGAAATAATTTCTAATTGGAAAAGAGAGGTTTTTAAAGTCATGGAGATAGGACTGTATGGGTTAATTTATAAATTTATAAATTTATCATTTTAAACAATGATGGTCTATAAAGGAGAAGACAGTCTCAATTTTCCAGTTACTTCATTTACTTATTATATATACAGGAGTATAATAAATTATAATAGCTTAATAAAGTTCTGTGATTCTTTAACATTCTCTCACTGTCGTATGCTATTATTATAGCAAATGCAAACTGACAATGCTGCTGGAAGTTCTGGTTGCTTTGAAAAGTAGTGTGTATTTTAAAATATTACAGAAACAGGATTTATGTATGGAATCTAGTGATAGTCAGAAAATGCTCCATACGCAAGTGCTTTGATTTATAATAGGTATGAATTATGCACTTAATGGAAAGAGATTCATCAAAAATATTTCAATTAAATTACAGATGATTACATACTGTATAACATACAATATTGTAGTGATGATTCTTCTTATGTTCTGAATAATTCCCAATTATTCCATGCTATATCATGTGAACTTATTATGTTCAATTTAGAAAAAAAGGTTCTGATAGGAATTCTTCAAATTGGTTGACAGAATGTGCACAGAATAAATTAATTTTTACACCATTAAAAAGAGAGTGAAAGAGAGAAAGGAAATGAAATGTAAGTGTTCAAAGGCAGAATAAAAATGTGGTTAGGCTTATGGAACCCTTACTAGAAGGATCTGGGACAATGTTCTATCATATAGTAGCTCAATGCTTTTCTTTAATTTGTTTAATCAGTAATTTAATTTACTTCTGTTGATGAAGTATTATTGTTTGCTAAAAGTGCTAAATACACTTTGCAAGAATGAAACACTACACTCAGAATCATGATCCCAAATTGTGGTTCTATCCCACTCTATCTATAGTCCAACTCTAATTAATTAAATAGTCCATGTTTGTTTGTCAAATTGCAAGACTAATGTCTTAAATCCTACTACCCATTACATTACTATAAATAGTACGGAAACTGTACCATTACTTACATCTAAAAAGAAAACAGTACTGCAGTGGATGTGCTTCGGGGGACTCATTAAAATACTGTCTAGTATGATCTGAAAATCTGTAATGTAGACAGGGCTTCAGACAACAATGGTACTGTATGTAATTGAACATCAGCCTTTGCTCCAGCATTATCCTCCAATGGGATGGGGTCCTGCCCAGAGAAAGCCTTCTACTCTGAATTGCTCAATACAACACAAAATGACTTAATGTATTCTGGTACAAAGAGTTGTTCCACACACAATGAACACATCCCTTGTCCACACTAAACCCAGTGAAAGGTTAACATGCTCATGCACAGAAATCCCATCTGAAATGCCCTACATTACATTCAAATGCCCTAATTCTATTAAATGGATTACAGGTAAATTATTTACAGGTACAGTAGGTCTTTACAATTGCTACATGGGCGATCTTTAGCATCTTTGTAGCCCCCCACTCCACTTGAAAGAAGCAATCCATCCATCCATTATATCACCCCCCAGCTCACAACTGGCAAACCCACTGAAGCTAATCAGGTGTGAGCCTGGCTGTACCTAGATGGGAGACCTCCTGGGAAAGTTAAGGTTGCTGCTGGAAGAGGTGTTAGTGGGGCCAGTAGGGGGCACTCACAGTGCAGTCTGAGTTGGTCCTAATGCCTCAGTATAGTGACAGGGACACTATACTGTAAAAAGGCTCCATCATTCAGATGAGACGTAAAACTGAGGTCCTGACTCTCTGTGGTCATTAAAAATCCCATTGCATTTCTCTTAAAGAGAAGGGGTGTTACCTTGGCATCCTGGCCAAATTTCCCATTGGCCTTTACCATTCAAGGCCTCCCAATAATCCCCCTCTATGAATTGGTTTCATCACTCTGTTCTTCTCCCCACTGATTGCTGGTGTGTGGATGAGCGTACTGTCCGCACTATGGCTGCCGTCACATCATCCAGGTGGGTGCTGCACATTAGTGATGTTGGAGGGATGTCCCCATTACCTGTAAAGTGCTTTGAGTGGAGTGTCCAGAAAAGTGCTATATAACTGTAAGGAATAATGATGATTATTATTATATCACAATTTTTGAATAATACTTACTCTTTCTTATTATTCATGATGGTGATCAATACTGTTATCCAACGCACCATATACATTCAGGGAAAAGTACCAGTGACATATGTTATATGGGACACCAATAATTCTAGGCGTTGTGGAAAATGTTTTGTTTATGTTAAGTGAGACTGAGAAAAAGGATGATTTTGTATGTGTAATAGTACTTTAAATTTTGTAAGTCTTATTGTGTCTAGACTATTCTGTTCCTACATTATTTTGCTTTCCTAACAAATTATGTTTCAATTTTAATCAATGCATAGTAGTGTACAACTGGTATAGGTTTTCCAGCCTTGTGCCCATTGCTCACTAGCTTAGGCACCAGCAATGTTATTAATTAACATTAATGGTCAAAGAACAAAATTGTGTCCAATAAACATTTCAGGATAGTGTAACACTAATTAACTTTACCTTTTCAATTCCTGCCAGTCATTTCTATATTGAATTTCCATTTGCCTTAAGATGATTTATCAGATCTCAAATCTTCCTTCTCTAGTTTCTGAGGTTTTTTGGTTAAAAAAAGAGTAATTAAATAGTCACAACTCAGATGACTTTACTGTTTTACTGTTAAAGTAAGTGAATTGCTGCCGGAAGCCCACATACTGTATTTGTAAGCCAATGGATTAGAAGGGCAGAAGAAATGTAGAATTTCATTCTCTCACCCATTTACAGCTTCCAAACTTTTCCTTAGCGATGTGACTATGATAAAGCCACTGCAAAGAACACAAGATATGTTCTATTTTTTTCATGGCCAGTCAAAAGAGGCAAAGCATTAAGACACAGGCCCCAGTAATAAAGAATGAATTGTAATGCATGGTTGAAAAAATACTTGCTAGATTAGTTGAGCCTCATTAACCAAGAAATACATTTAGGAGGTCTTGGAGCAATTTAATCTTATTGAGATGAACATAGCTTACACACATGTCCTCATAACTTTGCTATCTGCACTGCTTTTTTGAAGATCTTACAGTCTAAAATTGCTAATGATTATTAGAATTACATCAGAGAACAAACAACAATTGGTTACTCTAAATATACAGTAATAAATGATAAGTACAACAAATCACTAACACCTCTCCCTATAATTCTGCTCTATAACCTTTATATGTACTTTTTTCATTCAAATCCCTAGGACTGCTCATATCCAAATATATTCAAATGTAGAAGTAATAGGTTTATTCCATGCTGAAAAGAGATGAAAGAAAACACAACATTTAGGCTCTGGAGCCTTCTTCAGGTGTGTTATTCAAATGTATAACACTATCATTTGTGGTAGCAATGAATGGGCTACTGTATATTCAGCCTTCACTATATATGCTATACTGTATATGAAGTGTCAGTTATGAAATTAAAGTTTTAAAACTAATAGACTGAGCATAAGTGGGTGCTTATAGGTACAGCTCAGCAACCACAATAGAGTGTTCCCTGTTGAAGAAATACTGCTGTAACTGACAAAAGTATGTTTCGCTCTTTAAATTTGCTGAAACACCATTCTCTGTCAGTAATAATGATAGAGTTATATTGCTTCTGTGTGCCTTTTCTTCAGCACATTAATACAAAGAAATCACTAACTGATGGGAAGTGCTGATGAGCTTGTATTTTCTGTACCCAAGAGAGGAGAAACATACCTAATTGCTTACAAATCATGCCAGATGGTTATGTGCCCTACATATGCTTTCTGATATCTTGCAAACTGACTGCAGTTTAAGATACATGATATATCTCATTAAACTCAAATGGAGACATTTATCTTCTTTTGGTTAAATAGGTGACTATGAAAGTCTTCCTAAGGTATGAACATTTAGGCTTGACATGTTTAGATTATTGTTTTTTGCAGTGTTTTGAAAATGTGTAAAATATTTTTCCATCAAAACATATGTGACAGCTGAAGAGGTATTGACTATTGATTCTGGTGTTTCATATTTACTTAAGACCATTGATATACAGTAAGCTCATACTGTCTGTATTTCCTTATATAATACATTTCTTATAATAAATCCTAAACTAGAAGTAATCTCTCAATCCATACGGATTTGTTAAATTCTATAGCAGACTGCCGTTTTATTATGAGTAATGACCCCAAATATGATTAGCTGCCAGAATAACATCTAAAAAATCACTCTTGTTGGAAAAATGTAAATTGCTGCTTTTGAATGGCATCTTATATGCAGTTTATTTAGTACAAAAATTAAAGTGATTGATCAATTTATTTGTACAGCAGCTATCTGTTTCAAATTAAAGGTATTAACCAGTGACAGACATAATTTGTGATAGTGGAATTCATTTTCATCTGTTTGCATTAGAACTGTTATTGAACCTAAGCACATTAGTTGCTTTTAAAAAAGACTGCACACTACAGTCTTGGTATTTCTTTACACAAATTGTGGGACAATGTTTTATTCTAAAAATCTTGGTTAAGGAAAGCTATGCTATTGTGAAATACTAAGTTGAAGAAACTACTCAAGTGCAAAACTTGTTAACGTGATAGATATTGAGGCTAATTTTATGAACAATTTGTCACCTTCGTAAAACCATTTTTCCTAATTAGTAAATGAAACAGTAAAGTTATTCTTTCAAACCTTCTGATTTCTAATGTCCCAAAAGGGAGTTCAATCATATTGATATTAGGTTTTTCCAAACATTCAAAAAAATATGATTGGAAAGGTTTTTATGAATAGAGGGCTAGGTATAGATTATTGATACATTTATTATGAAGGGGAACAAGTAATAGGTTTATTCCGTGCTGAAAAAAGAAGAAAGAAAACACAAAGTTTCGGCCTTTGAGCCTTCTTGAGGTGTGAGCATTTATTATGAAGATGTGTCTTTAGTATCTGTGTAAGAGGCAATAAAATATCACAGCATAACAGCGCAAAAAATCTTATAAGGTATAATCATTATACACAAGGTATTCCATATTGTATAGATGACAAATTCTAATTTTCTTCCTTTACTGGGGAATGTAGATACAGTGTGTGAAATCCCTGTCCTTACTCTTTCTTTGTGCATCTACTAACACATAAGTGGCAGACCATGTTGTCACAAGCAAGTGTTTCTGTTGGGATTTCATAGTGTGCATGCATCCCACATACTTGGGCAGTAATCAGTCCATGTTATTTGGCATTGTACAAATTCTTGTTTGAAGACTGAGGAAGATGCACTGATGATATGTATTCATTATATTGGCTTTTTTACAGGTTTAATAAAGACAGTTGTGAACAGGCATTACAGACAAAACAATGAGTAGTTTAAACTGCAAGGTAGGATAGTGTATTCTTTAATTTCAGGTTACTCCCCAGCAGACATGCCAACCCTGCAACTCACAACTTGCAGCCCCCTGAAGCTCAGCAGGTGTGAGCCTGGTCAGTACCTGGATGGGAGACTCCTGGGAAAAACTAAGGTTGCTGCTGGAAGAGGTGTTAGTGGGGCCAGCAGAGGGTGCTCACCCTATGTGGGTCCTCAGTATAATGACAGGTGCTGTCCTTCAGATGTGGCATAAAACTGAGATCCTGACTTTCTGTGGTTATTTAAAATCCCAGGGTGTTTCATGAAGAGTATTTCCCATTGGCCTTTACCAAGCATGGTCTCCTAATAATCCCCACTATGAATTGCCTTTGGCACTCTGTTCTCCTCCACACTGATAGCTGGTGTGGGGTGGGTGTTCTGGTGCACTATGGCTGCCGTCGAAGGTGGAGGTGGAGGGGATCCCCATTACCTGTAAAGCGCTTTGAGTGGAGTGTCCAGAAAAGCTCTATATAAGTTATACGGAATTATCAATTACTGTATTTTTTTATGTGGCGTTTAAACTAAATGCTATTCATATTAATACAACAGTGCAAGAAAGAGATCATTAACCTTACTAATTCAGGCTAACATATCTGTTGGCACATTTGGGTTGAGTGCAGTATGAAAAGGTGCTCTGAATTTAACTTTTGTAGTTACAAACATAAGCCATTTATTCATTTTTTTCTGATTTTTCTGTTTAGCTCAAGGTGTCCTTCCTAAACACATTATTAATGACAATAATCATATCTGGCTGTTCAGGAGATATCATAATTGTCTCAGTACTTTCTAATTTGCTTATTGATGCTGTTTTAATTTGGTTGGCCTCCTGCTGCAATCTGCAATAATAATTTGCTGTAGTTGGCACTAGAGTGTTTAGAAGGATTTTCATAAATTGCGTACTATCGTAATCATTAATGATTTGGGGTAGTTTATTGCACAGTGTGAAAAGTCTTTTTGAAAGTCAATTTGCCATTTTACAGTACTGTATATTTGGCTTCTACAAACTGAATTGATGGTCCTTATCTTACCTCTGTAGTGCCTTTTTAATACATCCTGTAGGACACAAGGCCTTTAGAACTGAAAACCTGGACATAATATATTTTATTAGGAAGAACACAAGGAGCCTCATGAAAGCACAAGACATTAAATGATGCCTTTGATGCCCCATCTAGACATTTTTCAGGTTCTAAAAAAAAAAGTTTCCAATGTAGGAGAGCTATAGCTATTAGAAAAACGATTCAGTTCAGAAACCCAAGGATAATTTAATTCAGAACACACTGCTTCTAAAAATGGTGAAGATGGGTTGTAAAAGAAGTGGAAATCACTCAAGTTAAGCCTGCCTAAGCCTTGGTTTAAGACAGCATCTGTTGATTGGACTCACCAGGCAAAGCAAGATCTGCTGTGCAGTGAGAATGGAAGATTCACTTATATGAGATACAACAAAGATTGCAGTTTGAAATAAAACTGGGTAAAAGAGGCCTTAATCACTGGACACAAGCCTGTATTTGATCATAATAAAACGAATAAAGCACACTCAAAGCCGCAGAAAACATATGAAGATTGTACTACAGTGACATTTAAATAATATTTAAAACGATTTCTACATTCACATCCCACTGACATAGAAGTATCTTTTACTGTGAAATTCTTTTTCCTAGTTAATGGAAAGGAAGAACTGTAAGTGCCAAGCCTGAGCACTTCAAAATGTATGATATGAATGCAGTCAGAAAGCAGAAAGGGCCCGATGTAAACTGTCCTTTCTGCTGAGAGGCTTAGCTGCAAGTCCTGTGGCTTAAGTCGACATTTTAAGCTGCAAAATTAAATACATGTGGCACAGACAGTGCTATTAGTCACACAGGGTATTTGCATCAATTTACAAAAAGGAAAATATATGTATAGAGACAATGTTTTTTCACACTCTCCCAGAGAAGAGCAGATCTAAAGAGCTGTTATTTCACTGGGAACAGACCTGCATTCCAGCACAAATGTCACTGTCAGGAAGGGGATGCTTTTTTTAGAGAGAACAAAAGTAAAATATAGTCAAACATAATTAAAAATAATATCCTAAATAAGCATTGAAGTGTATATGTTTTTCATTAAATTCAAATGTGTATAGATAAATGCCCATATGATTTCGATAAATGACAGTCACACAGTAAGTGATCTACTTTAATAGGAAGATATGGAAGTAAAAGTCTGTTCTTATTATGATATATTGAGATATAACTTGGGGAAGTTCACATCAAGCAACCGTTTAGTCATTTACAAGCTCTTGAATGACGACATGTTGTTCATTGTGTTGATACTCAATGATTCATTACAAACATGATGTGTCTGTATGGACAATAGGTGTGATTAAACTGCAACATCAGTCATTTCCTCATATAAAGAAGGGAGAGCTCTTCAAGAGGTTCATGGCAGTGATGTAAAATGTTTATCAGGTCCTATTCTGGAGTTAACCATTTGTAGTGGGGGGGACTCCATTGAAAATATCACTTGTCTGATGAACAAGCCTCTTCTCCTGCTATTTATTGGGGGTGATTTATTACCTATCATGACAGATCATGAAGTGAAAGTATATGATATTAATCAATCAGGTTTATTATTTAGGAGAAAAATAATGTAGCACACCATTTCTCATTGTTTAACAGGACAACCTAGTAAAAAACGAATCTGCTATCAGAAAGGCACAGGCATTTGGAGAATGGGTATTGGCAAAACTATATGGATCCATAAAGGGTCTTCAAAAATGTGCTCAGCAGTTATTTGAGAAATTTATGGTGAAATGGTATTGGGGACAATGAAGACTTGTTACTATGGAAAATAATGCAACACAAAATGTCTAAAGTATCACTGGAGAAGGTCATGCTGACCCTTTAAAATCTTCAGGCAATATAAGCAGAAACATTGTAAAATTGGCTAAACTTCTGGTTCTTCTTCATGACAATACAAAATCCAAAAGTCACATCAAGTTCATGCTGCCTGCTTTGAAGAACAAAATCAACAATGACACACCCTTGATCTGAACCTAGAAGACTGTTTCCGCTTTATAAATTTGAAAAAAAAACCTTTCCTGGAAAATGGTTTTCAAATGACAAAGAACTCAAGGTGGCTCTGTCTAGGTGCTTATGGAAACAAGGCGTGACTTCTATTCTCAAGGACTGTTGAATCTACTGTACATAGAAAAAAATGCAGAACTGAGAAGGGATTATATTGAGAAATAATAGGAAGTAAATTGAATTTTTTCTTTCATGTTCAGGTAGATTTCTTATTGAGTGCCCCTTGTATACCGTATTTCTTATTTCATCTTGGGATAGGGTGCTGTTCTATTTGAGGAAAAGCTAAAACATATTTGCATGAATCTTCAGCAAAAAAATAATATGCTTTTGTTATATTGATTCATGCCTTGTTTCAATTTTGTAAAGTGACAACGCATCCGTCTGCATTCATTAAAGGATTTAAATTTATCTTGCTTTTGAAAAGCCCTATAAAACAGAATTTAAAAATGCAGTTAACTTACTATACACTATAGTTAGTTTAGTATACTTTAAACAGATACAAATTTATTGAGCACTCTAAGTTTAGTGTAACTGCAGCTCCTATAGTGAACATTTAGAAAACTTTTAAAGAGATTATTTGTGTGTGGCACACTGCATTAAAAGGAAGAAAGTTAAAAACTGGTGCAAACAATGGGAATTATGATTTGCAAAATCAAAATAAAAGAAAATTAAAATACAAAACTATATCTCCCTAAAAGATCAGGACTCCACAAAGTACCTTGATCTGCATACATTCAGCTTGGATGTAAATAAATAATGTGTTGTATTTTATTAAAATGGAGACAAAGAAAAATTGCAATAAAGAAAAGATTTTAGCATGTTTCTTTTGCATGGGATTACAAAATTCTCAATTAGCCAGTCTTCTGCTACACTAAATTCAGCTGTGGTAATCTTCACTTTAGATAAGGGTTCAAAGAATTAGCAGTCATCACAATGAGGAAAATATTATATACTCATCTACTGTACATCATGTTGTTTATAAGGTCCAAAAAGGGTCTAATGCCACTCAAATAATGAACTTTGTTTTCATCTGATAGATGTCAACAAATGAGAGATCTCATGAGGTACAGTTATTTAGAAACACATCTGTGCTCATATCACTAAGTAGTTTTCATATTCAGTCATGTTTGACACAAACTATACACCTGCAGTCGTGCAAAATTGAAATTAAAGCCGAGATTATTTTAATGCAAAGTGGTTTATACTGTACCACATTTGGATGAGTATGAATATGCCACACAAATGTACACTTGCACTTTGAAATTTCTTAGTAAATCATAAAAACAATATTTTTTCATGGAATCAATAAACAGTGTTTTAGGGATTCAAAGTTTTTTTTCTGTTTTGCTCTTTTGACTTATTATTTCATTCTAAACAAAGGTAACAAACATTTAATGGTCAAGCAATTAAATAAAACCTTTATTAGAAAATATACTGTAAGAGCAAGTCTCTTTCCAGAAGAGATGAAATGAGAATCAGCTATTTCAGCTAAAACTTTGACTTGGAGCTTTTGACCCAACCACCTATCAAAAATCAAAAAGGCAGTACTTGATGGTGAATTTCCGACATGTTACTGCTTGTTTCTGCTTAACGCATAACCAAGGTAGGTGGTTCATTTTTGAATTTGAAATAAAAATGGAAAATTACAGTAGGTTCTGTAAATAAATAAAGTATGAAAACAAGAGTTGTCACAGTACAGATGTCAAACAAAAACAAAGGACATTTGGTTTCCCAACATATTGTAGTGATCACTAATTCTCCAATGGAGTTTTGGCAGTGAGATGCTCCGTTTCTAGAGTGACTGACTCTGGAGCTGGAAACACCTGTCAGTCTGTCAGTTTCAGAGGGGAGATGAGAACACAGAACAGGTAATGCTAGAATTCCAATAGACTCTGAACAGTTCAGCTACTGTAGTGCTTCAGTTCTCAGTTCGTTTGGGCTTTGCTCTCCATGTAAATAGTTAAGAACATTGAAGTTCAATCAGCACACTGATGTCTTCTGGTCTTTAAACAACCTCACACAACAATATCAAGCAGTGCATGAAGCATGTATATTCTAGTAGAAAGAATGGCTTTATGGTACTAGAAAATGAAAATCGAGATTGTGTATAAAAACAATCTGCAAGAACCAGTACAGTACGAATGCAAACATCAATGCAAAGGGAAACATGCAAAGAGCTGTGAGGCAAATACTACAAATTACAAATAATACATGTGAATGAAACAAAATAGTAGTTTACTAAACTCTAAACTTTATTGTTAGCCTTGTTTACCTCCTCTTGTAACTTTTATAAATGCAGCCTTATTAAATTACTTTGAAAAATGTTTCACTTGAGAATCTGGAATATAAAAAGCTCAATATTTTAAATAGTGACATAATTGTTTATTTAAACATTTCTGGATGAGGTTACAAATAATAAAAATAAGAAATCACCAAAATAAAGCCATATGAGCCATATACTGTATGATCTGGTGATCAGATCTTTATTGCATACAGTACATGCTTTAGTGGAGCTACAGTATCTATTAGATTTAGTGCACTTTAGACTAGCTTCTTCGGATGTGCTGTACAGAGCACCCTTTAAATATACAATGCATGAAAGTTTATAAATAGTCATTCTGCATATAACTATAAGAAAACCTGCTTCATTTAAAGCAAATCTTGTCATAAATATTCATTAAAAATATGCTGATGTACAGGTAACTGTCAAAATAAAGGAAACACCAACAAAGTGTCTTTAAAGGGCATTGGATCACTACAACCCACTAGAACAACTCGGCATAGATTACACAAGTGTCTGGAACTCAACTGGATGAATAAGGCACCATTTTTCCACTAGAAATTTCATCATTTGGTGTTTTGTTGATCAGGATAGAAATGGTTCACCATAGGATGAACGTGATCACCTAGAATGCCTTTCTATTTATCGGCATTTTCCTTGCCCTCTAAGGAGTTGTTGATTGGATCATGCTATGAAAATGCACCCCACACCATAACAGAGCCATCAGAACCTTTCACCATGGGCAACAAGCTTTTCTTTTGGCATTCACCGCACGTTTATTCATCTACTTGTTGAGAACAAGGTGAAGGATGACTCGTCTGTCAGTATGACTTTTTCCACAGCTCAGTATTCCACTGCCTGTGTCCTTTGTTCTCATTCACTTGTAAGCTTTAGTTTTAGGTGTAATTAGAGGTTTATGCACTGCAAGTGACCATATTGTCCATCTCTGTGACGTTCTTGACTGTACATGACGAGACTGCCTGCTCATGCCTTAGTTTCAGATTTGCAATTAACTGATTCAGAGTTGATCGTCTGTTTTGCCGTGCATCTTGAATCAGTGCACAGACATCAAGGTTGAAGACTATGCTTTTTCATCCACCGTTTACTCGACGGTTTGCCTTATTTTGGCAGCTACCTGTATATGGCCCTTTAAAATCCTCTACAGCAATGTCCAAAAAGCAAAGGGCATAACAGGGAAAATCATAAAACCTTTAGCTCATGCATTTGGCAATGCCGAGAGACTAGCTTCTGCATCTCAATACCAAGGTTTACGTGTGCTTTTCACTGAAA
The DNA here is from genome assembly GCF_055471065.1 of Atractosteus spatula. NCBI lineage: Eukaryota > Metazoa > Chordata > Actinopteri > Semionotiformes > Lepisosteidae > Atractosteus > Atractosteus spatula. Next base: position 41,916,211 of record NC_142711.1, read on the forward strand.
TAAGATGATCTATTGACAGAGAGAAAGTTATTAGTCTAAGAAAAGATATAACCTATCAGAGTAACTCTGAAAATGAAAAATCTTATCAAAGATTTAAAATGAGAACTACACCTAAGTCTCTCATTTCTACAGAAAACTGTCATAGATACTTTGGCAATTTGTACCGTGTTATTCAACTTCCTTCAGACTTCATGTTTTTAACTCTGACTGGTAATTTTAAATTTTCCTTGTTTTGGATGAGCTTTCTAGACATTGCTTTCACCATTTTATGTCAAGCTCTGCCCTCATTATAGAGGTACAATTTATTGGATTTTAATGAGCTCGGTAACAGCTCAAAGCTTCAGAAAGAGTGAAATAGGGAACTATTTATACAGTACCATACAGATAAATATATGTCTCTTCAATGTACTGTATGTGTAATGAAATGTTCTGTAAAACAGAAAAAGATTTTTAAAAGTTTAGTAAAGTTTTTTTTTTTGTTTGCAACACTATTGAAAACATGTTCAGAAATCTAATTATTGTTCTGGTAGATGTAGGCTGCTGCACAATGAGTCCTCCAATTGTCCTGCCAGACTATTGGATCAAAATCTTGTTCTGTCAACATAAGTGCTGAAGTTGGCCCACACAGACTTCCATCTCCAGGATATTCCCCAGGACCAGCTAATAACAATGAGAGCAGTATAGTGATATCAGAAAGTTGCTAGTCATGATCTGAACCTGAGATCTGGTCATTGTGACTGTGACTGAGCTGCCCTTTTTAGTATTCACTCTGATTACCCTTTTTTGGGAGGGGGATAGAAAAGGTACCTTAAATATGGTCTGCCTCGCTACTCCTAGCTGGCTGAATCCAGCAGGATCACACCTCCTAGTGAAAGAACAGAAGTATTAAAAATTTTGTACTTCAAATATTGGGACTCTTATAGGCTGTCCAGACAATGATGTTGACATCACTGCCCTGAGTGAAACCCAAAAAACTGGAGAACAATAACCCAACAAATATGGAGGAGGCTATTTTTTCTTCTGTACCAGGGACCAGGACCACTTGACACTTGACACTCCTGTTGCAAACAATGTGAACCTCATGACTCTTTGTCTTTGTTAACGGGGAAATAAAATCCTTATTTCCATGCATGTTATTTGTGATGTCATGGGGCCAGCCATCACTTTAAAGGCATAATAATAATATAATAATAAACTTTATTTTATATGGCGCCTTTAAAGGTGGTTTCTCAAAGCGCTTTACAGGATGACAACAACAATAAATAACAAGAATACACAAGATAAAACACAATTACAATATAAAGAGGAGACCGTGGATGGTTGTACTAAGAAAAGCAGAGGGGTGAAGAATGAAACCAGTTAAGTAAAGGCTTTTCTGAAGAAGAGGGTTTGAAGGAGTTTAGGGAAGGTGACTCTCTGATATCCTTGGGGAGAGAATTCCAGAGCTTGGGGGCATAACAGGAGAAGGCCCTGTCACCCATACAATGTAGACGGGCTTGGGGGACAGTAAGGAGAGCAGAATTAGAAGAGTGAAGGTTGTAAGGTGGGGAGTAGGGCGATAATATTTCAGACAGGTACTGAGGTGCCAAGCCATGCAGAGCCTTATAGGTGAGCATGAGAATTTTAAAGTCTACACGGAATTTGACCGGAAACCAGTGCAAGGACTCCAGGATAGGAGTACTGTGAACACTTGGACTAGACCTGGTCAGGATTCTGGCTGCTGAATTTTGGACATACTGCAGTTTGTATAGAGTAGATTTAGATACCCCAGCGAGTAGAGCATTACAGTAGTCAATTCAAGAGAACACAAATGTGTTGAACAGTTTTTCAGCCACAGTTAGTGATAGCATAGGGCGTAGTCTAGCGATATTTCTGAGGTGAAAAAAAGATGTTTTGACAGTATGCTGCACATGTGGGTCGAATGTTAAGCCAGAATTGAATATAACCCTAAGGTTTTTCAATTTTGATTGAAGCTCAAGTACAGAACCATCTACAGATAGGGTTACAGGACTGGATTTACGAAGTTGATGGGGGGTGCCAATAAGCATGACTTCAGTCTTGTCACAGTTAAGATGAAGGAAGTTTTGAATCATCCAAATTTTTATGTCAGAGATGCAATTAGATAGAATAGAGACAGCCAAATCAGTGTCAGGTTTGGTATGGATGTATATTTGAGTATCTTCAGTGTAAAAATGAAAGCTGAGGCCTAGGATCTTAAAAGCTGACCAAGTGGAAACATGTAAATGCTGAAGAGCAAGGGGCCCAGTATTGAGCCCTGAGAAACACCAGACTTAACAAGACCAATTTCAGACATGTACCCATTGAGAGAGACAAAGTGACAGCGATCAGTAAGGTAAGATCTGAACCATTTGAGAGCAGTGTCAGAAACTCCAAACACAGTCTCAAGATGAGAAAGTAAGATGTTATGGTCAACAGAGTCAAAAGCAGCACTGAGATCAAGAAGGATGAGTATAGAGTATAGGGGGGTTCGAAAAGGTTGTTTGTCATGAGGTGGTTATGTAACTGAAGTGTGACCGCACGTTCTAGAATTTTAGCGAGAAAGGGTAAGTTAGAGATGGGGCAAAAATTGTTAAGATTGTCAAGGGCCATGTTAGGCTTTTTTGGCATGGGGGGTAATGGCAGCAGTTTTGAGGACCGTTGGTACAATGCCAGTGCTCATGGTTTCATGTATAATATTGAGGACAATGGGACAGAGAGAAGAGAAACAGGGCTGAAATAAAGTGGTGGGAATGGGATCTAAAATAGATGTGGTAGGTTTCATGTGTGTAACTAGTTTATTGAGGGATGCTGAGTCAAGAAGAGAGAAGCTGGAGAGAAGGGAACCAGAGAAGTTGGATAAGGAGGGAGGAGGTATGGAAATGATATGCGAAATGAAAGGCATGATCTAGGCAGGTCCACAGTTGCTGACACACCTGTCACAGCCTGTTGGGGAAACATATTACACATAGTTCCCTTCATCCACACACTCTCCTCTCAGAGTGGTGCTCACAAACATGCACTTGTCATGGTAACTAGGACATGAGGCATGTTTTTTTTCTTTTCTTGTGCTCACCCCATCCGAGCTTTAACATTCATTATGAACCTCTCAGCCCCCAGCTAATGAACTCTCAGACTAAGAGTCTCATACACATGACACATTTCCCTCAGTGCCTCTCTCTAGCCTCTCAAGCCTCTGTTCTTTTGTGACCTACTCTATGATCGCCCCAAGATCCGTTGCAGTGTTGTCCAATCATTACTCTGTTTGCTCTAGGCTCATCCAGGGAAGGAGAGCTCCTGCTGTAGCTCTAGACTTGCTGACAGTCAGTTCTATCCAATAGGATGTCTATGTTAGAGTTGAACTGAACTGGGATAAGCTCTGTGCAAGGGGGAGAAACTCAGTTTTTACCTAGTTAAGCAGCTATTTTTGAAATATGAGAATGTGTCGGAAGTGTGTCAGTGTGTTAAGGTGAATTGAATTCCTCACAACTCATCTCCTCTGCATGCCTACAACCAGACGTTGGTGGTTAGATAATACTCTTTCACCACCGTGAACTTCACATGTGCCATGAGAGCCCCTCTCTGTGGTTACACTTACACTTACACTTACAAGTGTACTTACACTTACTTACAAGTTACTTACACTTAACAACTCTCACCACACATTGCCAGAGGCCAGTAAATACATGGACACTTTTACCACCCTTTTCTTGATATTTCTAGAGTACAGCTCCCTCTCTTGCACACCTGCTCTCAGGTGTTCACTCACTAACATAAATCTTCCAATTAAACTCTCATACAGCAGACCTCACAGACAGCTGTATTCTCTCAGTCACTCCAGAATTACTGCTGTTACTCATCCCTTTCCGGGGTAACACAAAAACACAAATGTTTATTTCTTTCACAATCTCCTCTGAACTTGTTCTAAACCCTCCCCTTGCAGGGACATATATAACACTAAACACAACACTACACAAAAACATGTTGCACACATAGATCAAAGCTGCCAGCCTTTTGATATGAATAGGCTTCTGTGTTCACACATATAGAGCAGTTCGTCAAGAACACTGAGGCTACTCTTTCACCTTGCAGGCACCAGCAGCACCTCAAGTGCTGTTGCTGCATTCACAAACATGGATTCATCAGCACTTCCTCAGCTTCAGCCCGCCCCCACTTTCATTGCCATGCTTCAGCCTGAATTAGATGGACACAAAACACTCACACGCCAGCACCTCACTCTGTCTGCTCGACAAGTCCTTCTACCTTGCCTGTGATTATTCACAGAAACTACTGTACATACGGGAGCTAAAGTTTTGCTCCTTCTCCAGTCTGAGCCTAGCTCAGACTGACTCCCTAGTTGGTACTGCTCTTGGCAGGAAAGAACAACATCAGTAACTACAAGACCACCCATATCTGCTGCGTGTTAGATTCCAGAGATACTACATATCACGCCCTCTGCAGCCAGAGGGCGCTCCTTCTCTGTCCTGTCCCTAGTTTCCGGTCTGCTGTCCTTCCTGTCCCTCTCTTTCCCTTGGGCTATATATTTCCGGGTCTTGCACTCTGTCCTGGCTCAGCATTGACGTTCGGATGTCCTGAGACCCGCCTAGCACCAGGGCGCCCCACGTCCGCTCCCTGAGGGCACAGGTTTCTATACGGCATTCCTGAACTCTTTGCACTATGAGCCCGGGCCTTTTTCCCGTCTCGCCGCTACGCATATGGGTCTTTTTCCGCTCTCCTGCTCCCCACGGTTAGTCCCTTTGGACGTCCGTGACACTACAGCTGTGGTCACTGGACAACAAACACCTCTCTGACAAGAGCTCTGCCCCCCTGACTGTCTCCCTCCATTATGTCACAGCTGTCTCTATTTTCTCTGCAAACCTCTACAAAGTTCTTTGTGGAATCCCAAACTATGATATATTCATTCTCCTTGATGACTTCAATTCCTGAGTAGAAAGTAATGCCAGTTTCTGGAATGGAACCATTGGCAGGGAAAGAATTGGTAATGCCTCCAACATTTTTCCCCTTACTAAATACTCTGAACATAGGTTTTGAAAGGGCAGAAGGACCTAAACCCCTGTCAGCTTTTCCCAGGGGAGGCAGGTTGGAATTATAAAGCTATAGTCCCTTATTTAAATAAAGTTTATAGCAGCTGTGACAAAACAACTTGGAGAAAAACAATTGAACTAAGGCAGTGCATCAGAACAATCAAGACAATATTGGCACATTCACAAAGCTATTAAGAAATGCACATGGAAAACCCAGTATTGGATACAGGTGTCCGGGATTGAGGAAGAGACATAAAACAGCAAACGAGCTGAGTCTGCTGTTGGCCAACAGATTCAGAGACAGTTTGATATTGATTTGAGAGATTTGAACTTGTGCTCCTTGAAGAGTTTGTGCTTACAAGATAGTTGCTTAGCCAACTGAGTTATTTCAGTTCCATGAGAAAGACAGTGTGTCATCTTAGTGCAAACAAATAAATGCTCTTACCTTTCAGAGATGATCCCAGAAACATACTCAGGACATAGAGTTAGGGAAGGTAAATGGTAGGAAAAGGTGTTGTATACTATCTCTAAACAGTTACACGTTAAGTAATACAAGGCACACTATGCTGGAAGTTAACTTGGTACTGCCACTATTAAGATGATATTAACTACAACACTTTCTTAGTGTTCATATTAACAGTGAGTGCAACTTAATTAAGGCAACTATGCAATACTAGGGTTAGCTAGTTTGAAAATATAAGAAAGCCCAAGAAAAACCAAAGAAAGGCCTGAGAGACAGCTTAGCCACCCTGCTAGACAAAGAGATCGAGCTGGGTGCTCTGGATTTATAATAAATTTGATTTATTACACCTATTGCCTAAATCACATCATGTGACATGACATTCATGCATGTTTCGGACAGCATACAGTATCACATAATAAAAAGACTCAACAAGAACTATTTCATAACATCAGTTGTTAATGTTTTTTTTTTCAATTAAATAGATACATTTTAATCAAGAAAACAGTATATCCCTACTAAAAAAATGGGGAAAAATACATGTCATTGTCATCTGTGGCAGAAAAGAGCAAGAGCAGAAGACACAGCCAAGATCAAACTCAGGCATTAGTTCAGGCAATATCAGCTTGAATTAGATTTGCACTGTTACCATTAAAAATAAAGGTTAGAGAAGTTATCAAGCAGGTGGGAGGAAAATATTTAAATGGATCAGTTATGACTTTGTTTTGAAGGGTTCAGCAATGAGTAAAAGGCTTTAGAACGGTTTACCAGTCATTATTAAGGGATTAATGGAACTGCTACCTGCTAACAAGCAAATCAGAGAAGTCAGACGCACTCTAATGAATATGCTTTTCTGCTGTTTGGTACTGTATCTGGTAGGTCAAGATCTTGCAATACTAGACAAAGTAGACAGTTAAATATCTAATAGGTTTTTTCCATGCTGAAAAGAGGAGAAAGAAAACACAACATTTCGGCTGTGGAGCCTTCTTCGAGTGTACAGACAGCCCCCACTCTACTGTGTGATCTCATTGCGGGCCTGTATGTAAAAGATCGTTTTAGACCTGTAATCCATCATCATTGTTTCTTCACACATCACAGCCACAACCAGATAACACACAACTAACAGTCCATAACACCAATGTTTCATTCTCTCCCCTTCCAGTTCAGTCACCACAGCTCTTTTTCTTTCTGTCACTCATTATTTTTCTTTGTAAAAATATAACAATCACTCACTTTTGACATTTGCTGTGGAAAGACCACACAGGAGAGAAGACCACCATATTTCGGATTGCCAGCTCTGTCACGTACGTTACACTGGACTCCACCACCACCATTACCATGTTCTGTCATTCGCCTTTTTTGTTAGAATCTTTCTGGGCTCCTAGATCATAACCTTTGATCCTTTGTTCTTTCCACACATTGTTTCTGTGGCCTACAACTGGTTTGCAGCCCAGCCATGCTGTATCACTGGTGACTACAGCCCATAGTGTCTCCTGTCTATATTTTTTTCTATTGTCCCGGACAGTTAACCCCTAAAAATAAGAATTATATTTGGTTTTGTAGCAGACTACACCAACCAATTTCAAAAGTGCTTGGAACCCTATGTACCTGCAACAGGTTCTTTATATCTCCCAGAACAACCAATATACCCACAGACCAGCAACAGACATTAATATGGCTTAAGTTCCCTTTTTATTTTAGACTTCATTTATCACTACACAAAACACAGAACCCACAACACGCAAACATATCTCCAAGAGGCACACTCGTTTACCAGAAGTTCAACAAAACATATAGGAAGAAAAGGAAATGGCATGGTAATATCTGTTTTTTTATTTAACACAGGTATTTCTAATCGAACAGAAAGAAACCATTTGTCCACAATGGTCGCTGTTGAGAAGCAGAAGCAAAAACAACCAAAAAAAGTATTATGTAATGCACAATATCCCTAGTCTCTGCAATGACTGGGCTGTAATGAAAATTCCCCCCATAGGCTGCACTCCATTTCTGTAGTTTCAATATCAGCTCTCCAGATCTGTTCTTTTGTTGCTCTGCCCCTGGAAAAAACAAGGCCTGGCAAAGTTTGTCTGTTCTGTCCACAGTGTCTCCTTTGGTCTGCAGTGCCAGGACCAATTGTTTCTTTCCACTGCTGTCACAGAAAGGAGTTTCTGTTGCTCTGTCCATCTTGGATCAAGGGGTTCATGGGAGGAAGAGAGAGCACCCTATCTGTTCAAGTTCAGATTTTTTTATCTCTTTTGGATAGACAATCCCCCTCAGAGAGGGTTTGCCACTGTACCAATCAGGAGCAGGAGTGTCCAGCTGATTTGCAGGAAGAAGCATGGCGAAAACAATATGGGTTGTTTGAGATCTTTCAGTACACAGATCTCCAGGTGTCACTTGTTTCCTTTCCTGCCTCCCAAGTTCTGCCCACGTTCTGGTCCAAATTGGCTCAGCAACCTCACACGCCTCCATGTTCCAATAGCTAAGGTGTAGTAATTGTTATGCATGGGCAACCATTCTATTCTTCTATCTTTGTTAATTGTTTCCTGCCCTACTGTCTGCATTTGAACATTGGGGGGAGGAAATAGACAAAAGAGAAGGGCAGACATGGACACACACGTTAACGCAATCAATCAAGGCCACTAAATACAAACAATTAATCAAAGCCCATAAGCCTTTTCTTTTAACTGTTGCATTCTGTAACACTATCAACAAGGTCACAGAATACCAACCTCTCAATTTTTAAATTGACTCAAAGGCCTTAAAAACTTGATAAGACCAATCAAATTTTCAAATACAAAATCAACATACAGTATACAGTAAAAATAGTAAATACCCCATGATTTGTCAAATTAAATATTTTCAATTGTGGCATAAAGTATACTTTCTGATTAACAATGCACATACTGTAGGGCTGGAGTTTTTTCTGCGATTGCAGACAATATGGCAGACATTTCAATCAGATAGCAGGAGTCATTTTTAAAATAAAGTTGAGACATTTTTCTTTGAATTTTATTTGATCACTGAAACAACAGATACTGTTGCTCTTACTCATTAATGTGCTTCATCATTATAATGATAAAAAGGACATTGCTCCCTGTTTAGCACACATTCTCAGTCTATTAGAGAAGGACTACTACAAAGTACTGACTTTAATGATAATTATGTGCAACTTGATTAGCTTTGTGAAGCATTTCTAAGTGTCTTGAACATCTTTCAGTTAGGGAAAGAACTGAAGCTGGAGGAATAAATAAACTAATTTGTTGTAAAGATGGAGCCCTTTAGAAGGTGCATCAAAACGTGTGTCAGCAGAAAGCAAACTGCAATATACTACAGTAAGGTCTGGCATACCAAATTCTGCCATTCACTGCTCAAAGATGATTGAAAGGTCACACCTGTGTTGCATTAGATGTTACTGAAATGGTAGCTTCATTTTTCAATTTTTTAATCTGTTTTTTCCTTAGCCTAAGAATCATATTTCTGGAAAACATTACATGTTTTATCTGTTATATAAACATATAAAACAACAAAGCTACTGTTTTAAAATGTCACGTGGCTGTACAGTTTTGAACAAGGGGATTACATACTGTACCATGAATGGAGCCTGGATCCATTAGATTAAAAGTTTTCACATTAGACCATCAATGGTACTACAAAGTACAGAACTGTAACATTTAAGTCCTGGAAGCCTGTTTTAAATCCACTTGATTTGTAATGGTGCAACTAAAGGGAAATTTTTTAAGCTGAAAATAAAAATAACTTAAATATAATAACATTTTCAAACATTATTATGAATATTCATTTGTGACTATGAATATAATATATTTATATAGCTGGTAGTGGTACTGTAGCTGAAAAATAAATTACAAAGCAATACTCCACATTCCTTATGAACATTTTCTGCATTTATTTCTTTAATTCAGTCACTTGCTGTGGTTATTTTGAGAAAGGTTTGATGGGCTTGTTTTAACTACATTTCCCATGAACACCTGCAAGGTTTCCATTAAAAACAAACATATAATAAATTATTATAAATTATGTAAGTACTTCTAAAACACCAAGGCTGGGTGGAACCTGCAGGACCCAATGAAGCAGAACCTCAGATCTCTGGGAGATGTAGTTTTTGCGAGTAGTGATTGCCTCATCTTTCCCAATCAGCTTTCATCTATTCAACTTTCCCCAGAGCCAGGTATTATTATGAAAGAACGTGTTCCTTCCCTAATTATCTTCTTAAATACATATCCCTCTATTAAGAATTTTTACTTTTTTCTCCTATCTGGAGCTAGGCTCCTTTAATTCGGTTTCTTGGGACTGTTGCTGAGATGGGACTCAGATAAGTAAGATAACCTGGCTCTCCAACACCAGCAACAACAGATCTCCAAGCTAAGCAATAACAGATCAGGTCCATCTTGAAACCTCCTGTGAGCTAGTGCCAAAGTCGACATTTCTCAGCCTGCAGCTCCAAGCAAGAAACACATTTAGAATCAGTCCCCAGTTGGAGGTCATCTGTTAAAAGTCCACTGACAAGTCCAGAGTGGTCAACCAATAAGAAACATGCCACATGACAACGCCCACTGCACCTGATGACACAGTCATTTACAAAATAGGAATTAGGTTTCTCTCCATCTCAGTCTCAACTTATGGTTGTGTTCCTAAGTCATAAGACTATTTTCACTTTCCAGTGGAATCTGACTGGAAATTTGGAATATGTTAAGCACAGAACTTTTACTTTTGCTGCGCCAACAGGATATCCTTTAATACAGATCCAACAGACTAAGATTGAACAAAGTATGACACTGATGTTCCTCTCTCAATGGCACTTAAAAAAACCTCAACAGAAGTACGTCTGACTTTCAAAGTTCACATTTTTACACTCATGATGGAAGCAATTATTCCAAAAAGTATGTCTGATGAATATAAATTCATGCTAGTAAATAAATACAAATATTCACTTGAATTTTGAGCATTTAGAAATGATATTGATATGAAACTGATTATGAGGTTCACTGTATTAACTAAGCACTAAAATCAATGTACTGTATTTTAATCCTATGTTAATAGCACTGTAGAGTATATCTTGGAATTCCTGAGCGATTGATAAACCATTGGTGTGTATCACAATTATTTATACAGAATATGCTTTTATATTTGTTTTTTGGGCCCATTTTATTATTGTATTAATTGTTGAGGCAGAACTGATAAGACCAAAACCAAGAAATATTCCCAAATGGATAGGAGAAGGTGCTGTCTCACATTCATTTAAGACTCTGAAAAATTCTACCTATGTACCCTGTCACAATTGCAGTGTGAAACCGTTCAACTTTTTGAGAACTCATGACAACTGAAGAAATGTTTGTTACTGGGAGATGTGACAGAAAATGCATTATAGAGTTCTACAAGCTCAACTAAAGTTGCATCCTGGTTATCTGATTGACGTGGTGAAAGAATGTGGCATCAACTTGTCAATGTTTGGAGATATAGAAAAACAACTGAGCTCTGAAGAAAGTAAACATTTACAAACATTACTGCCCAAGCTGGACGGCTTTGTCATATACAACGTAAAGGTCATTGTTGCTTTCATAAGATTAAAACTTACCTTAAGTCTACAGTGGGACAAGCCAAACTAAATCATTAAGGTTTGCTGCATACTCACATAGACCTTTCCTTGGACCTTAACACAATGGCAAATTAATTCATGCGGCAATAAGCAATGTGTCAAAATATGTTCAACACTGAAAATTAATGAACCATACACTGAAAGGTAAGGACTTGTTTTACACATTATGCAAATATGTGCTGTCATTTTACTGCATAATTTTATCTAACAAGAATTGTTTTTGTTAAACCTACTGTAAATGTTAATTATGTTGTTAATTTTAAATATTATAGGTATTTATTTTAACATCTTAAATAACATGAGGAATCTAACTCTTACTTTGTTATGGAATGTGATACATGAAATATTTAGATATCTTAAAATAATTGAAAAGGTTATGTGGACAGTTGGATTTTTGTCCCACTCAGGAATTTGAAAAAGACAGAGCCCATGGTTCAGAGCATTGACTTGTCACTGTTTCATCATCATCCTGGCATCCATAGTCCAAGCACTGGTACCTGAATGACTTTGATATTGTCTGTACTTGGAGTGACCTGGATATCTACATCACCAAAGCTCAGAAGTACTGAACTAATCATCACATTCAATTATATAATAAATTATATAAATTATATAACTTCGGAGAGTAGGTGGCAGTGATGTCAGAAAGAGTGTGCTTACAGTGTTGTCAAGGTATTGCTTATTGATTTTTTAAATGTTTTTACATTACATTTTTACTTTGATCAAGTTAAAATATCCACAAAATTTAGCTTATAGATACCTTTGTGTTGTAGAAACCAAGAAATTCGAGCCTGAAGTGTTCGTTCGTCCAGCCAAGCTTTATTGTATGCATACAAGGAACCACAATAAGCACCATAATAGTTATAGTACCTATCGTAGCTCAAAGTGGATATGGTCCTACAGAACTTATATATACAAGTTTCCCCCCCCCTCCTCCTCCCTCCTGTCTTTGATGTAACCGAAGGAAATAGAAACCTTCCTTTGTCATCAGGAGTTTAGTGTAAACATTTAGCATTTGGGTAAACATTCACCATTTGGGGGTAAGTACAGGGGGAGGAAAAGCCTTTGTGATCAAGCAGGCGTGATGATTACAGTTCAGCATGTAAAAGCCATTAGCAGGCTCCATCAGTGTTAACCACTGATTTTGCAAGGTGTAAAACTGCAAAATTGTCTTTTAAAATATAAGGATTACAGTAGTACATTCAATCCTAAATATTTGAGTAAATAAATGTTGAGTGGAATCTCACTTGAAAAATGTCTAAGCTCAGTGAGAATTTGGTTTTCAGACTTATGAGAAATGAACTGATGATGGAATTCAAGTTCGCTGGCACAAACCGGAAAGATCAATGACAAAAGAGGGGCCTGGGAGACACAAATCTTTATAGAACAATTAAAGGTACTCTTATTCTATGTTATACTTTCAAACTTTGGGTACTCTCTAATTAGGACAGACTTTATTGCTCAATTACTATGATGCAAGCTAAATTTAATACATTGATTAAGCTTTTATCTTAGTAAATCTTAATGGTTCTTTTTTGAGATTACAGTATATTCAAGAAGAGATTAATCATCATTTATTTGAGTCTGAATATTATAAAATTTTCTCCTAGCTGCAGTGCTGAAGTCCCACCCAACAGCAGCAGAAAAAGAAATTAAGGAACACACAATGCCTTATTTAAAGAATGCGTATGCAAGGCAGGGGGCCTGAAAGTCTGGACACTGAAAATTATAAGTTGCTGGTTCTAACTGTTAGGACAATTAGACAGGGCTTTGCAAATGGTGGACAGTAACAATTGTCTTAACTTCACATTGTAATAATATTTTCTTGGAAATATAGCAGTTGTAAATTTTAAAACTTATATTTGAATCGAAATGTGGTTTTGAGTTTAGCGTGTTCATGTAATTAGTTTGTGTTTGTAAATATATTGCCATGTTACTAGAATTTGTAGCTGAAGTTTACTAGTTGTGGTTTTTTTATGATGATTAGCCATATGTTGATTACAATATTGTATAAAATGTATAATTTGAACTATGTATTTTTCAGGTGTGAATGATTTTATATTTTCAGAATAAATTTCTAAACCAAATCATTGGCTTGATTTACTAGTTTTTACTAGTTTCTACGCCTATAAAACCTATCTTTGATGTATAATAGACCTTTAACCATATACTGTATGTATAATAGTCCTTTAAAGTTATCCATATAATAGAACTCCAACCATTTACAGGTATGTATAATTGACATATAACGATACACGTATATTAGAATTTCATCCTAGATGAATTATGGACCACAGTTATACGTCTAAGGTATGCGTTTAATAGACGTATATTCTACATCTTTTGCCCACTGGGATTTCTCTTAAACATTTCCTACAGAACAGAACAAAAATTAGTGTTAAAACTAGTGTTTTAAAACCTCAACCAAGAGCAGAAGAAAAATATTCATTTCACTCAGGAAGACCTTAAGACAAACATCACCAATGGCTTCCAGGAGACACTGGGATCTTAGGAATTTGCAATACAAGATATGGAACTTAATGACATACAAAGTCACTCTGAGACCCAAAGATGATTTTGGTATAGTGACAACCACTTGGGCATGTCATAATGGGATCTTTAAAAAAAAAGGCAGATCCAGGCCAACAGGCACACCAAACACTGAAGTAAGGTTTTAAAAACCCCAGTGCACTTTATAGTGTAGGGAATGAAAAAACAAACCACACACCAAAACAAAAGGCCAAACTCCTCATTTGAGCTACTGACTACCATCTTGAAGCTCCTTTATATCATAGCCAAGCAGTTAAACTGCTTGCTGGCCTCAAACAAATAATTCTGATGTCTCCCCTTAGCCTCTTCTGAAAAACGTCCAAAACTAAGTTAATTTCACAACAACTCACAGATCTTTTGTTACATGGTCAGTCCTTCTCCCTCCAATGAATGGAGAATGGAGAGAGTTTCTGCCCTCTGCCCTTCAGACAGCAGACATCCACTGACTGACACAGGAAGCCTCTAATTCCTGCTTTTTAAACAGTCAACTGTCTTCAAGCAAATGCTCTGGTCACTAAGAGCAGGAAAGCATGGAAAAGAGTGATTTTAAAGTTTCCAAACGATGCATGGTTAAATTATTAAAAGACACAAAGCTAAAAGAATTAGTAAAAAATGAAAGGTCTCTTTTTAGAATTAGCCATTCATTTCTTTCTATCCAGTGATAAACTAGAGAATGTAAACTAAGAATGGAATTAAATCATTCCTTCTCAGTATAAGAACATTTTTATTATACAACAACTTCGTGTTAAACAAAACCTCTTGTTATATAACTATATTCAAGGTATTAAAACAGGAATTGAAATTACAATTAGAAAATGCTGAATAGGAACTAATTAAAGAAGTACTTTTGTTGCTAATATCTTCCTATTATTTAAAGAATGATTTATGACTGTGAATTGAAAACCTACTGTAGGTAGTGCTCTACATTCAGGTGGGTATTTATTTTTATTCATGTGATAGGCTGGAGCAGAGGTAGATGCTTTTTTTCTGTAACAGCTTTATGACTGTTCTTAGTGTTTCTACAATTCACAGCCTTCAGCCAGTAATGGTAGATTAATGCCAGTGTAAGCGACAATAATTAAAACATATCTTATGATACAGTAACCTGTGAGGAGTTGGATTCAACTATTCAAAATCCTCAAGGGCGCTGACAAAGTCAACCTATTGGACTTATTCAGAATGAACAGTAAAACACACACCATAGTGTGCATTTGGAAATTACAGGAAAGTTAAGTTTGAGTTTGCAAAAGGAAGCATTTTTAACACAAAGTCTGGAACTTCTTCCATGAAATGGTTGGATGAAATCTATGGATCACATATCCACCTGCACCCAAAGGGGCAAAGTGAGCTCAATGGTCTCCTCTCATTTGTAAACATTTGTATGTATTTATATGATAAAGTTAACTGTGAATCAAGCTGGTGCATTTAAAATATCTATTAAAGTGGCTTAAATTTGGAAAAAAATCCTATTCAGAGCAATTGGGAAAAAGATTCTAAACAAACAACCTGAAAAAAGTATAACAATAGCAAAATATAAGTATTTTATTTTAATATTATATTTTAAAAATCCCAAACCTTGGTCTTTTTAAATAAGATGCGATTCCAAATAAATGTATATACAGTAAGATATATATATATATTCTCAATCAAGTCATATTTTCTCACAGCATTGATTATAGATTATTGCTAGAATCATTTTACCTTTATACTGAGACATATCTGAGTAAAATATTAAATGGTATAAAGCTTTTAATTTTTAGAGTATTTCATTATGTTCCAGTGAAGATAAAAAAAGCTCATGAAGTCCTTAAATTGATTTTTTAAGTGCACAGCCTTATATGACATAAATATGACAATGGCAATTAGCATTTAATGCTTTTCACTTTCCCCTTTTTTTCACATTTCTTGCCCATGGTTTCTGACAGTGTGATTTTTAAAGGTCATCATATACAGATCTCTAACCCTCCTTTGCTGACAGGAGGCAGCTTATATGCCGCAATTATGATTGATGGAATTCCCAGCATGGCTCGCAGATGAGCATTTCTGTCTTATGAGTTTGATTCACTGGTATAGCCCTAAGGTGTTCCTTAAGCTAAAACCATATGTAAATGTCACCCATATGCTGATTGCAATGCTGCTAAATAGAATCGTCTCAAAGGGTGCAATCTTATGAAAACTATTCCTCTTCAAAATCATTTTTTTATTACCATCCTAGGGAATGTTCCTGATGCTATTAGGACCAAAGAAGAAAAATGCTTGGCCTTTTCCACTGCAATACATGTTTGTTAAAAAATATCTTCTTGTTGATAATCAGGTCGCTTGAGGCTTCCTGCAGAACAGTAGGGGGAAGATAAAAAGGAACACAAGTGCCAGATGATCTTATTACTTTGGGTTATCTACACAGTACGTGTAGCTCAAGTGACCCCTTGCCTGCTAATATTTAAAATTTGTATTCACATGCTAGCCTTTATGGTGTTGTGTGGTGCATTACCAATACAGGTGACTCAGACTTCAATTTGGGCCAGACGATTTTGCAACATGAAAATTTCCACTGCCAATCACACTACTGCTTATATATTTAAAGGATTCCTACTCATTTGTATTTCGGATGTGACGTAAGTGTCGACAACAACTAAACCTGAAACATCACTAAACTCATCTTCAAATCAGACTTTAAAATGTATTTCACAGAGAAAAACAACAGTTAAAAGTCAGGACTGTGCCAAAAGTATCAAATACATTATATACTGTACTGTATATACTGTACATGCTGGATGTTTACTGGTATTGATTCTTATGAAAGTGTCACAAAGTGATGAAAATGGGAGTGAGGCAGTGGTCTAAGGACTACATGAACGCATGAGTAGTTTGTGCACGTACTGTACAGCCTTGGTATTTCTGTTAATATTGTAGTTCTTGCCCTTTTTACTCTTTAGTAGACACTGCTTTTTTATATATCTACCTTCTTTCAATGACCAGCTGTGCATGTTTTCATATCCAGGCTCATGTGATGTGGAATGTATTGGCTGGCAGAAGGGAATGATAATCCTCAAATGTGCTGGAGAAGGTGCTTTTTTCCTCTCAGTCAACACATCCAGTACTGTAGACACCCAATGTGTGTCAGGAACTGAATACTTGTTTCATTACTACCAGGGTAAGAAATGATATCTGTAAAATAATCAAGGTACTGACCTAAGTCCTGTTTTTTCCCAGCAGGCTGAGAGGGCATGGAAAAATGTGTACTATAATTACATTAAAAACATCATATTTCTTTGAGAAGAAATATGAAACTTTGAACTGACTGACCCGGTCTGTCTTGATTGATTTTATTCATAGTACTACAAACTGATCCTCAAGAATCAATGTTATACACACTAGCTTACCTGTAAGACAAGTTAATGTGTTAAACTGCAAATGTCTCTGATAAGTGCTTCAAAACAACATGTCAACAGATTCTTATTCTCCCTGTGGGGTATATAGTAGGGGTTGTAACCATATTGCCAAGTCATAAACATTTAGAGATTACAGTACGTTCTCTATGGAAATGAAAACAAAAAACTGAGCCCACATTCCATTTACAAATACAAATAAAACAACTTGTGTTTCATATTGAAATGATTTACATCATATAGTGATTTGCCTTTTAAAAAAAATAGAAATAATGATTCAATTATGTGCATGCATGCTTCAGGCAAATGTCTTTCATCGGCATAAACTAATAAATACTAAAGAACAAGCTCCTAAAAACATTTTGTTAAATTATTTCTCTTTCTGATTGATGTGGATTTTGTGAGTCTATACACAAGACTGCTGACTAAAAGCTTAGCACTCTGGAGTTTGTGGTTATGAGAGCTTCTGTTGGACTGCATGGATATATAATAAAAAAAATAACTGATCATTTCAATTTTAAAGAGAATCTAAAGTGGAAAGTGTTGTAATGAACCCTTTGTTCTTTTAGACATCATTCTAAAAAAGGTATTATAATTCAGTGTTCATTCATAAGAGGCGTGAAAAGCAAATACTGCAGCTGTCTTCAGAAAAACAATTTAAAAGTTCCTGGTCCTGAAAATGTAGGGTTTGTGGACAAAGTTATCTGCAATAGCCTGACCTCTGGAAAAACAAACTGGCACAGATGCTTCAGTGTTTCCTTACTGTTACTTAAGTAGGTGGTTTGTTGTTTGTTTGGGCCCCCAAGCCATTTTCATTCATTTCTGTTTCTGCTACCACTCTTGTAGAGCCAGCACATCTGTTTATCCTTTATTAAATGTAAAGAGCATTTTCTTTCTGCCTCTGGTGCCACTTTCTGACACCCAAAAATCTATTTTAAATAAATATAATGACCATCTATTAGAAAAGAAAAGGAAAATGTGAAACAGGAAATCACAAATACATCATCCCATAATTGAGGGAGATTAAATAAAGGTTGGGGAGACTGAGACGGCTCTGTACAATCAAGAGATGAATATGGTGTCAGAGTAGTCTGAATCCATGAGGTTTATTTGACTCTACCCGATCTGTGTGTCTGAGCTCAGAAGGGAGAAATACCTCCATATGAATCATTAGTAGAGTTCTAAGTAAATGTAGAAAGACTGGAGGAGGCTGGCCAATAGGAAATGCACAAAGTTGAGTTGCTGAAACCTACAGTATTGAAATAAATGCATTTCTTATGATGGTTTTGAGAAAAGGAAACTGATGTGCAAGCACAGTGTACAGGCAAAATCATCCGCCATGACCCAAACTAATGTAAAACAAAAGAGAGAGCAAGGGTCAATTAAAATAATGTAATGTTCTTATACAGAACCAAAAAAGTATTATGAGTATGAATCGTTTTCTATATAGAGAATGTTGGATGTATCAACGTTTTCAGCCTGGTTACACAGATTTTTTTAAAAGCCCTTCAGAATGTTTGACCATGTTACTGAAGGTTTTGAATTCAGATCAAAGGAGGAATTGATTGAATTTCACACTGCCCTTTTCATAGCCTATGAGTAATTTTGGTTTCTGCATTACAGAAAAAACAACACTGCGATTGAAAAAAATCGAGAAAAGCAACCAAAACATCCCAGGATCAAAATGTGTTGCTCTGGTCTGAAGCGAGATTTTCACATCATTTAATCAAGGTCTTCAAAATCCTGATGGGAAAAGACTGAAACAGCTCCAGCCATTACTTCAGGCACAATCCCCATGTTCAGAAAATACAGCTGTCAATTAAGTGGAAGCTGATCCAAGACTAAAGATGTGTATGAACATGTACTGTACCCACAAAAACCTCATTGTGACTTAACTCTTATCCATTGATAATCTATATACTGTATACAGTACAAACTATAAAACTCACTTAAAAGGCCAAAATACCTTTTACTGTTGTGGTAAAGGTACAAATCACTTTATAGACTGTAAATTGTCTTGATTCAGAAGTGTAGTAATTCACTTTGAGAAAATATTATTGTGGTTAATGCAATGACAACATGGAGGTGACAAACCTTCCATTGATTTGCATTGTTTTTGTTTACACAGAGACAACTCCTACTGTATGCTTCTGAAATTAGACAATAAATATAATTTATTTATAGTAGTTTGCACAAAACACTTTCGAATAAAAACTAGAAAATTAAAAACAGGGTCAGTAAAAAGCTTCATAATAAGTGCAAAACTTGTAGAGATAACAAAACTTGTGAAAACAAGGTATTATTTGTTTTTAGGGGTTGATAGTCTAATAAGTTGCTTTTCGTTCCCTATTTCCTTTGTTCAAATTAGCAGACTGCAGTTGTGATCTCTGGTTTATCACACTCAGATCTAATAGACATTAGTCTAGCTCAGTGTTTCTAATTAACTTCATGCATGTCAATAGAAAGACAGTTATGAATCTGCATGTGTTTTGTTGCTCAGGCTTTTATATAAGGCCATTCTACACTCACGGACAACAACACTCGCTTGCAACACATCTACAAACTAGAATGTGAGGGTAGTGCATCTACTTTTTATTTTTGGCCAAGTAAAGTACTTTTTCTGGTTTAGACAAAAAATATTTAGTGTATATATTAATAATTCAAAAATCAATCACTATAACAATTAACTCTCCAATGAAAGCTAACCATAGAATGATAGGCCTCTCCTCCATATAACTCTGCACTTCTAAAAATATCCCTTGAAGAAAACACAAAATGCTTTTCTAATTTATACCAATGAGCTAGACTGTCAACACTTTGGCAACTTTTTATAAAGTGAGCCAATAGATTTTCCAAACCTGTTGGAATATGTCTACTAGTTTGGGAACACAGTTTTTTGTGTGTGCTGGTACAATTAAATCAACGAGAGAAAGTTTGCTTTACGAATGAAAGGAGTGTTATTTTTAGAAGCAGTTAAGCAACAGGGCTTCACTTTCTCTGAAGCATGTAGGGATAGGTGACATTCGAAAAGGAGGACTACAGTTAGTACAAAAAACATCTTAACTTAATTATGTAAAAAACATAATTTGTGTCAGTACAGTCACTAAAAAACACAGCATGTTACTGACATAACCCAGTTGAAACGAAAAAAATTATACAGTAACTGCAATTGCCAGTAGGTAATGAGTTTGCATATGGCTTTAATAGAATTAGGTCAACCATATCATACTTTGGGATTTTACAGAAGTAATTAATTTAATCACCTCTTGACCCGATTTGAAGCTCTCATAGTTCCATGCAATAACTCAAACATTATCTGTTTTTTGGATCCAAGCTGCATTTGTTCCCTCTGGTTTCATTGCTTTCTTGACCTTGTAACCCTGGATACACAATTAAAAAACAATAATACTTTTTCAAACCCTTACTTTTATTGCAAAAAGAGTATACATGTGCAGATCTCGTCTTATCTGGGACGTCTTAAGGATTATTATTAAAAATCTACTGTATGTGTTTTGTGTTCATTTCATTTTATTTTTCCTCTAAACACCTTCAAAATCAGAACAAGAGCTAGTAAAGTCGTAAGTTTGATGGTAGTGTCTGCCTTCCCAAGGCTTCACATTTTAAAGAGTAAATATAATTTTAAATTGCATGTGTTGTTATCGAAAAGGACAGGTCCATGACAACAATAGTGGCGTAGAAAATCAAGCTGTCAGTTATTCTGGAGTGCCTGTCCTGTTGACAAATCATAGACAATGTTCTGTTGTTCTCCCAGAGTCTGATGAAGAACACATCATAATATCGTAACAAACTGACTGAGTTAGTTATAAGTGATACTTGCCAATTAAACTGCCAGAAAGTGACTGGAAACACTAAGGTGCACATACAGGGCTCTCATTTTGCATAATTTTCACTTTTCACTGAGAATGTTTGAAAGCAAAATATAATATGCTGCCATGTTCTTTAGCAAATATTTTTCCATATTTTCACAGTGCATATGTGCGAAAAATACAAACTGAGGTGACACATACTTTAACTTTCCTCAGGCATGTAGCTGAAGAGGCCTTTTTCAATTTATAAATCCTGTATTTTCCTCCCTTCTGAGTCTGAGAACTTAACCACCCTTCATCTAAGTAATTAAAATGTATTCTGTCAGGCACAGAAAAGTCTTTATCAGCTTTGTGCTTTCTGAGAGGGGGCTTTTGTATTTGTGCTGAATAGATCTCATCTTGTTGAAGGTCAGCCTTGTAACCTCCCCGGGATGCAATTGTGGAGAATTTCTATGGAAAGTGAAGAACCAGCGTCAGACACCTCAATTCCATCACCCCCATTGGCAGACCAATTAATATTCTGCTTGGAGCTAGCTGTGTTTTCATCCAAGGTCAACAATTCGTTCTCAGAATCCCTGTAATAATCATTAAGCTGTAAAATTTCAACATTTTTAGTGCCAAGAGTAATGAAAAGTGGTATGAGGCCATTTTTTGTATTATCAGCATCAGATACAATATAGAATAAACATTCCACCTACCCTGCTTGCTTCTTCAGTCTCCTCCTTTGAGCTGCTGAAATTATACTGTGATGGATTTTTGTGAGATGTCACAGTGGCATGATGGTTAGTGCTCGGGGTCCTGGGATTTGGGTTGGGGTGTCCTTTGTGTATAGTATGCATGTTCTCTCTGTGTTACTATGAGTTTCGTAGGTTGATTGATTATGATAACTTGTCAGTTCCGTAAAATGTAGGGAACCTTTTTCCTCATTACTCTGACCTGTCTAACATAGCTCTGCTAGATTGCCGAGGCCCGTATAGTTCAGAAAAGGTTCTGGGGAGGAAGAAGATTTGTGAGACCTACTGTAGTTTTAACATGGTGTATGCTATTTCTTCCAATGCCAACAAAAATGCCTATAAACATTGTCTCAAAACAGTGAAGAATACTTGCGACTCATTTTGTTTTTTATTGCTTAATTCTCTGGTGAAATTCAAAATGATAAAACTGAGTTGTCCGAGTTAACCGATTCTGAGCTATTGAGTGCACTCTAAAGTATAATCCCAACCCATACAATATATGCAGGGCAGAAAAAAAGTAATGAAAATAAATGTAAATTCTGACTCAAATTCTCTCAAAAGTTTCTCAATTATTCTTAGGATAATTTTTGAAAATTAAAAAAAACTCAATATAATAATTGTAAAAGTTTTCACCTGGGGCTTTTACCACAACAGTTTTGATTTAATATACTGTATTTTCTGAATAAAATGACAAGATTCAAATGCATAATCAATCAGTTATCCACTCAGGTCAATCTTCTTTCCTCATATTGAGAAAACGGGCAGGGTGGTCAGCATAACTGTCTCACAGCTCTAGAGTTTGCACCTACTGTACTCTTATCTGGATGGGTTTTCTCCAGATGCTCTTTCCTACCATACTCCAATACACATCTAACTGACATTTCTTAATTGCCCCATATATTTGTTTGTGATGCACTGGCATCATAGTGTTACCATAGTGTTACTCTTCATGTGCTCAACACAACCCTCAGAGGATAAAGCAGTTAATGTAAATTAATAGCTATTTAATTGTTGGCATGTAATGAGACAGGTATTTTAAAATATGGCTCAGAAATAAATATACTATATGATTAAAGAATAATATAAAACAAGATATCTTAAGAAACAGGAAACTATTGTAACACGTGGAGTTCTGTTTTAATTTCCACATGATTTGCATTACTGCCACACAACACTGGGAGCCCCGGTTCAATTGTCAACCTGAGGTGCTGTCTGAATGGAGTTTATATTGTATGTTTTGCTCATGTTCACGTGGGATTCCTCCAGTTGCTCGGGTTTCCCCCCACAGTCTAAAACCATACTGGTACTTTAACTTGCTTCTGGGTAAATTGATTTTTTGTAAGAAACAAAAAATGAAAAAATATTGGTATACTAATTAAACAGCTGGAGCAATAATATATAATACATAATAAAGAAATTTGTATGAACTTGTAATTTAAAGATATTGACAGTATATTATTTGTAGGTTCATGTTTGAAGTAATCATTTGCTTAACATTCAAGTATGGACAGTGTGATTTTAATTATATTTATTGTTTTATATTTCCTTTACTTGAACTCACAGGTGTGTTAGAATATATTTGGGGGATTATAATCCTCTAGTTTCACGTGCATATTTGTGAGACCCTGTTGCAATCCATTTTTGTTGTTGCTTTCTGCTTTTTGTGTGCTGAGTAACAAAGTGTCATGCAGGGGTGCAACGTATAATCTCATTTAAACATATTTGTATTTATTTATTTACTCATTTTTATATTTGTGCATTTATGTTTACTGACATAAATACAGACTCTAAAACACCAGCTGTGTGTGTTCAGAGTTGCGAATAAACCGGCTTCATATTTATTCAAATGTATTCATTTTCACAGTGTAGAAATCTAATTCATTTTTCATAACAGTTTTGAATTTTTACAGATTTGATAATAGATGCAAATGTCTCACCATGCAAGCATTGAATCTCAGCATTTTTGAATACCTGATTTAAAATGTATTATCTATTGGATAGTTCCCAAATTATAACTCAGAAAATTGAGAAGCAAGCATTTAAGAAATACTTTGTTTCCTCAGTGGTGTGCAGGGTTTAAACCACTTAATGTCTGTAATTATTGTTGATTTTTCACAATGAATCAAAGTGTATGAGCTCTGTTTCGCATATGATCATTCTTACTGTAGAAGAGGAAACAATTTATCAGGGTTAGTTAAATTTGAAGGATAGGAATAATAGGTGCTTAAAAATAAATTAAAAATCAAAGAAGTACAGTATAATGCTGTCGCATCCCCATGTTTATTTTTAAAGTGAGACAAGAGACTGTAACACTTTACATACTGTATTTGGGTCGTCAGTAATGAGCATGTACAGTATCTGCATGACATACTGGGTCTTTACATAAAGCTCTCAGACAGCCATTCTAAAACCTCTTTAACAATTTGTATTGCTTAACTCTTGAACCCTATTTTTTTTCTTTTATGCATTGCTTCTGACAAGCAAACATTTGTCATCCTGTCAAAATTCCCATTAAACTCCTCTTTCTGAGTAAAATTATCCTGCAGCTCCATTATGATGATTTCATATTACTCCATTAGGGTGCTGTCATGTGATATAAACTCTGCATTGATGTGTAAGGTAACTGTCCAGTGTCATTTTTAACACAGTGACAGTCCAACCTTGAAACTTGTTGAAACTTGTTTTCACAACATAGGTAAGTTACTTTTATATCAACTTTATTTTTACATTTTTTTAATAAGAAATATTCCCAATATGTGTGTTTTCATAATTTATTTATTATATCTGAGATCTGCAATTTCATATTAATACTCTTTAATATCAAACTTTTTTATGAAAATTGTGGTTTTTATCTCCACAATTTCTCCATAATTTTCACCAAGCACAAACCACAGAGATTTGACACAAAGGTGTAATGTGCGCATTTAATTTCTTAAAACATCATGAAAACATCATGAACATTTTTCACTTTTACTATTTTTTATGGTTGTTAGGCCGATACTAACATTTCACCCAATACACTATACGCAATAGTAGGACCTATAAGGCATAAGCCACGCCACAGAGCTTGTCCTTAACAATGTTGTATCAGTCCATTTATTTAGGGAATAAATATTTATTTAGGGAAGTGTTTAGCAGGGAAATCAATGTCTATCCTGGCAAGCAATAGATGCCACTCCATTGCAGGACACACACACAGACATAAATACACACACACTCACACCAGGGACAGTTTTTAGCAGAAGCCAATTAACCTAACAGTATGTGTTTTGACAATGGGAGCACCCAGAGGAAACCCATGGAGAACATACAAACTCCACACAGACAGCATCCCAGGAATTGAACTCAATCCCCAAGTGCAGCAAGGCACCGATGCTAACCATTGCACCACTGAGTCGCCATCATTTAAAACCTTTACATACTGTATGTTCATATAAACCAATGTACACTGTGGGATTGTACTTATATTTGGTTTATTACATAAATAACTATTGGGCTTCTAAAGTATCTTTGTCATTTGGGGCTAAAAGCCATTTTTTTTCTTCCTAACACTTCTTATTTTTTCTGGGTTGTTTTTCCTGCTTAGTTTTTTTTCTTTTACTAAATGTTAATAGTGCCTCCAAGTAAAACTCCAGGCCATAAGGCAGAGGATGAACTGAATAAGGCTATGATGAAGGAAAAAGAAATTGTATTTCCTCAGGCAAGACACGTATTTATGTCTGTAAAGGTACAAGAGTATATGAACTATAAAGTTTTGAAGGAGGCCATTTTGGCCAAATATGCCCTGTCAG
The DNA here is from genome assembly GCF_055471065.1 of Atractosteus spatula. Lineage (NCBI taxonomy): Eukaryota > Metazoa > Chordata > Actinopteri > Semionotiformes > Lepisosteidae > Atractosteus > Atractosteus spatula. Next base: position 41,941,621 of record NC_142711.1, read on the forward strand.
AAAAAAACTATTTCTTGTTCTTCCATGGAGTGACACCGACTATGGGGGGGAGACCAAAGAAGCTTTCTGAAATCAGTCTGATTCTCATGAATGTGAATTTAGCAGAGGAAATACTCAATCGGCTAGTCTTGGAGCAGTTTTTTTCAGCCTGGTCAGTGGGGATGAAGAGGTGTATTAGTGGTCATCAGCCAGATATGGGCATGGAGGTCTGTCACTGTGCAGATTTTTTATTCCAGACAAAGCAGAAAGAGGGTCAATTGACTTTCACCCTAGAAAATTTACTTCACTTATTACAGATGGTTTGGATGCCTGCTGGTCAGTCACCTTTTTCTAGTGGGGTGGGGTGTCATGAGGCTTTTGCCCAGTCTCATTTACAGACATCCATTTATTGTTCTACCTATTCAGATAACCCCAAATACGTCAAACAGCACAGCAATAAATCTGTACCCAGAATTATTTGTTTTCATTGTATTAGGAACGAGCACAAGGCAGATAACTGTTTTCTGAGGGAAAGAAAATCTAATTTTTGCCTGGTTTTGTCTCAGGATCATAACAGTGAGCTGATTTGTCCCGTGAAAATTAATGGAAAGCTACTACATGCCTTAGTCGCAACTGGCAGCAGTCACACTTTAGTTAAATAATCTTTGATGACTGACAGAACTTTTAACGGGGAGTTTAGTATCCTCTGTATCCATGGCAATGAAAAGAAATATTTCTTGGTTGATGTTATTTTAACTATATTGAACCCAGCAGTATTTAATGGCAGTGGGAACAGTTCAGAACCTGTCCTATGACATTATCTAAGGGACGGTTATGATTTTAAAATGATTTTCACACTCACATCCTGTTGATATTGCCATGACATGAGCATGCTCAGTAGCAAATCAGCTAATGCCACAGTGGCAGCCTCCTTTTGTCGATGAAGCTGTTAGAAGACCAATCTAAGAAAAGTGCAACTTAGAAAATGCTGGTGTGTGCTCATTCCTATGAGACATGTACAGTAAATTAACAGACCGCATATGTCTGCTATATTGTGTCCCTGAATTACTGTCATTTTGCATTTGTAAATCAATTATAAACAATCACATCCTTACCTTCTAGTGTGGTCGGGTATGCTTTGTCTGAAGGCCATCTTTTTTTTAGATTCCCTTGTACATGGATTGTAGCTTCTTTTAAGGCTATTGCTCATACCATACTGTGGAGTGACACATGGGTATTTTAATTGGATGACTTGTTTTCATTTGATATGGCCAACACAGGGGATCAAAGGATTTAAACATTCTTGTTTAGTCTACTGGGGGATGGAATAGAGGAATCAAATATATTGGATTGTTGCCATATGCCCCAAGACAGTCTTTTCTGAAGGTTAAGCCTGTTAACTGTTTCAGTTATTAAAATTACAGTACAGTTATTTAAATTATTTTGCATTTTAGGTTAAGCCCCACAAACTATTTTTATTCAAATCTTTATTCCATTTGGTTTTGTTTTGAATAATTATTTTCTCACTCTTTTGAGATAACATCTGAAATAATTGGCTGTCACTGATCATCCACAGTAAAACAGATGTTATTTTCTTGTAAGAAGTTTCCCCTCCTGGGTTACTGGGGAATCTTTGCAATTGACATTCCCTCCACGCCATCTCTCAGGGATGACATCATATCCAATTTTTTGGCTTATTGAGCCAGCACAATTGTGCACCTCTTTTAAAGCAGTTTGAAAATGGAAGGATGCACTTATTTTTGGTGCCAAAATGGTGCCATGATGCCCTTTTCTGGAGCGGATGGAGTGAGAGATCAGCTCCTCGGATCCACCAGTCTCTGATGAGGAGAAAAGTCTGAAGGACAGAAACATTTAAAGGACAGTGTGTATCTGACATTAAAAGCAGAGGATCTTCACGTGCTTCTGCGTGTTCTCCTGCCTCTGCAGCAGGCAACCTATTCCGTGTCCAGACAGATGTATCTCTGCAGGGCATACTGTATACCAATCATACTGTTTAAATCTTTAAGTATTCCTGTTTGCTCTAAAACAATTGTCAAAGAGCCTTGTGTTTTCTTCTTGTTTAATATGAGCTACTCTGTTAAAACAGTAGAGATTAAATACATAAACCAGGTCACTGCAACTTTGCAGAGTCTGGGAGTGATTATAGTCCCAGTAACAGAAAGGTTTATTGCTTTGTCAAGACTGATGCATTGCTGCCTAGTGGGGCCACAAGTTTAAAACATAATGCTATTAGAATTTCCAAAGTAAAGAGAAAAGAAGCAAATATCAAGCCATTATGGAAATAGTGAAAAGTCTTCTGACAAAGATGATTATTAAGCAGTGTTCAAGAAATAAGAAGGGAAAATGGCACTTTTCATTTTACTACAAGAAAGAGGCTGTCGTTTTCCAATGTTTGTTGTAGTTGTACTTAGTCAAGAAATAAAGGTAGCAAGCATGCATATAAATCAAGAAAATCCTATGAAATCCTATGGATGCAAATTTTATTTTATTTTATTTTATGCAATTAAACCTAGGAATTCTAAAGAACAAAAGAGATGTTTTCATCTGTAATACTAAGTTCTTCCATGTTTTTTACTCTACCAATTTTGTCTGTATTTCTATTAAAGTGTCAAATACCACCCTGGGACATCTAGCAACATGTAACTGAACAGGGGAGGCAACTATGTTTATTTTTCCTTCAATGGAAAAACACATGATCCAGTTCCAGTATTTCTGCAGCATCTAAAAATGCAGACAGTATATTATTTACAGTATACTTGTTTACTTGTTAATTTTCACATTGATTGTGTATTAAATGATTTGCCATAAGTTGTTAATTAAAACACCATTTTATTCTATCCCAAACACAGCTCTTTATCTTTAAAGTGTGCTTAAAAATAATGCCAAAAAACTCAATGCTAAAAAAGTTCCAAAATTGTTTTATATTTGCGCCACCAAATGTACCATCTCCTTTAAGCATTTTTTCGAGACTACATCTTACTTTGTTCGCAGACATTTATAAAGTTGTTGAAATTAACATCTAAAAGGATAAATGTTTAGTTGTGTATTGTTGTATTGTAAAATGGTGGCAGGATCAGACAAGTTCTTTGTGAAGTAGCTGATACACCTATTTTTCATCTCTCTCTGAGGTTTCCACTTGACACATCAATTAATTTCATGACTGCAGTCGTTCCTTTTAATGAGTTGGGTATTCTCAATAAGGCCGCTTATTGGATTGATTAAATGATTACTGTTTAGATTTGTGGAACCTTGGTGCCTAAAGTGATCTCTTGGGTTTTAGAAATTTAGCATGACATTAAAAAACAAGTTGTACAAAAATCCACAGCCCAAATTATAAAGAGACAATTTTTGCAAGTACTGTAGTATTCACATCCAAGGCCAAACTACAGCCTTGGCCCCAGAAAAGATGAGAGGCCATCGCCCCTGAGTTTATGTGTATGAAATCTCCAGTCCAGGCTGGAACTGGCCTTTGTAACAAGGCACATCTTACGTGGAACACCATTGAACAACCCATGCTTGCCTGGCCCTGACCTTAGGACTACCTGTACTTAATTGTGGGTGTTCCATATGGCATCTGAGATGGCCTACCTTGGCAGTGAAGACAGAAGGTATATGGTAGACCAGCTGCTGTCACACCCTGATAAGCAAGTGCAGGACTGGAAAGTGACATTCCAGGTGATGGAGATTGCCTGTGTTTCCCTAATTAAAATATATGTTTCAACAAATATAATTATTGTAATACAAAAATAAATAATTTAAATAGCGTTTGCTATGGCATTACAACATTGGTGTAGCATTTCTGGTCTCAAAGAACCTGCATTAACGTTACAGCATACCTTAGATCAGTGGACCCTGATCATTTTGCATGTGTTTTTGAAAGCATCCTGGCAAAAACAAAGCAAAATAATCACTGTGAACCTCAAGGCTGATATTGGCAAAAAAAAATGTTACAGCAGCAGGTCTCAATCCTTTGTTGTTTGACATTCAGTATTCACTTAAAATGTTTTATCGGTCTGAATAAAGCCTTTATTCTGTGGCTGCTCAATGCCAGCGTGGGAGGCTATGTTCAAAGCTCTGGTTAGTATCCCTCAAAGTTACAGTTCCAGAGCTCTATTACTGCAGCAGGATGACTGTGCAGTGAGATTATACCTAAGGTTTAATGTGCAATAAATGAATACACATTTACCGGAAACTTAAAGTATAATTTTGTTTTTTATTGGAAGTAAAACACGAGTCAATATCTGCAATTGGTTTATTTCCAGAAAGACTAAATACCAATTCAAAGTAATTGGTCTGGACAAATTAACACAGAATCCTCCTCAGTCATGAAAATTATTGCTTGAACATTAGAAATATAACTTTGGGAGGTAGTTTCATCTCTAATGGTTCACATTCCTTTATAATATCAGATAAAAAAAACTCTGATTGCATTTTCAATGTGCATTTAAGAAATTTCAACTCATCAGAGTTGCCTTTTCATCATGGTATTATTGTCACTGTCTCCATAACCTGCCTTAGACTTCAGCCTATTTAAATTCATTGCCATGAATGATTTAAGAGAAAATGGATTTTCATGTTGACTCCTTCAAAATTACAATAGTAGCATACTCAAATGACAATATTTGTATAAAAGAGGAATAAAGTTATACAGCTGTCCCTTTTTCTGGCTGAAAACAATTTAATACCCAGTAAGACATTTTTCCCTGCTACTAGGGATATTGTAATGGTATTGCCTGTATCTTTGTGGATGCCTAAGACCTGTTTTTTGATACATCCCGTTTTATGAATGATGTCATAATTTGTCTGGTAACTGTTTGATTGGCAACTGTCATAATTGAAACGATAACTGTTTGCATTATAAGACACAAATACAGTAATGTTTCTTCACGCAAGATTATTAAACATGAAGAAATGCAATATCAAGATAACAAGATTACAACCTTTGACCAAACCAAATGAGGTGGAGAATATCTGGGAAGGAGCCCAACACCTTCTCAGAATGAGCAAGACTGGATCGCACAGTACATGATCAGATATCTTGCTAGACAACATCCGCTCAGCCTGTGGAACACACACTGGTCAGTTTTATGTCATCTAATCCCATTCAAGGAAAATAATCATCCTTAACCAAGAGGGATGGCCAATGACTTTAGTTTGGTGATTTTTTAAAATCATTAGAGTAGATTAAAAGCACACTATTTTCATTCCAACACATGAAAACTACACTTCTTTCATATGTTTGAATCATAAATAGATGTCTGAATAATAAAATAATAAAAGTTTTCTTATACCTAAATGTTAATGAACAACCTATTCCTGTAGAAAGTAGAGGTTAAAAACTTACACAGTTTCTGACTGTCAAATTCATACCTGAGTTCACGTTCCTCTGCACATTTATCCATTCATGTTGCTTTTAATTTGTGCATATTTTTCCAGGAATTCAATGTTGGTCAGGGGATATTCCATATGGCCCACATTACATGTTCCCAGCTCTTTTCTCCATTCACAAAATCTGCCATTATTCTACTGTCACGAAGCGTCTTTCAGGACCCTTTGCAGACAGCACAATCCGGAAGGGAGTGAACAGACACGGGGAGGAGATGAGGAACTGGGCTGGTAGACAAACAGGGGGACATGAAGAAGGTGCTCAGTGCACGGGGGGTGCTCGGCAAACAAGTCCGAAGGGTGTTCGTAGGGAAATCCGTGGGGAGGGAAATGTCCTGAGCCGGGTGGTCCATCCTTGACACAGGCAAACGAAGTTAAAAGCCGGAGCGGGATCCAGCAAAGGGTCGGGGGAATAAAAGGGGGTAATGGGCCAGGCGCTCCCAGCCCCGGACCTAGATGGTCAGGACGCCGTTGCGAAGCCTATGCCGTCGAGTCCCTCCTGGACTTGCTGGTAGGTGAGCTTCTGGGCGTCCATGTTCCAAAGCTGAGCTCAGATTGGCTCTTATAGGACGGGGGCAGGAACCGGAGGCAGGTGCAGGAGATCAGGAAAATGAGGAAGGGCTGCAGCGTCCTTAAGAGGAGGGGTTTATGAACGTGACATCTACCATTGCTGTTATTAAAAACATCTTCCTATTGACTAGACCAGTGAAGTAAAACAACATTTTATAGAAATCATCTTTAGTAGCAGACACATAAGTTCTTCTGTGTGTAGAATATTTTGTACAGTTTTGGTTACCAGGATACAGGAAAGATATTGCTACTCTGGAATCAGTTCAGAGATGAGATTCCCAATACATCCTTTTCAATCATAGTCTGACAGACTAAACGAATCCTTTGTAATCTTTAACATAGGTGACTACAAGGTGACTCCATTCAAGTATTCAAAGTCCTCACAGTCACAAATTCAATCCAGTAACTTTTTCAGAATCAACAATTAAATAATAACAAAGGGACACAAGTTGCAACAACATTGGAATTCCTCATCTTTATTCAGAGTTGAGGGTTTATGGAACTAGCTCCAAAGACATTTGGTTGAATCTGATACCCCGGCTTTCTTCAAGAAATGGATAAATGAGATACCTGTATCAATTATTGATGGAAAAATATAGTTGAGCCAAAATTTACTCTCCCTGTTTCCAGAGTTTCTTATATTCTTATGAAACACATTCTAATCTTTAGTTTAAAGACTTTTATAACAGCAGATTAAAGCATACAAATGTCAATCCAGGCATCACCATCACCATCATCATCATCACTATTTTTTGCTTGGCCTTTCTGTCATTTAGAGAAGCCATACTTCAGAGAGACATACAGTATCTACTTGACAGGTTGCAGCAGTAATCTCCTGTCTGTAGCCTTAGGTTCTTACAGTATGAATTCCATAAAAATTTGTTGAGATTGCAAATGAATTATTTTTTGTTTTTGCAGAAATGTGTTCAGCATAGTAGTTCTGTTAACCAGACATTACATTCAATTTACTACCTGCTCTTAATGTTTATGAATCTCAGAGGGTTGTATTCAGATGGTTCCAGAAGGAGAAGCTTTGGTATTTTTAAACAATAGCTCACTTACTTTCTCCACCTTAATTTAATGTACTTATATTAAATATTAATTGCACATAATCTGGAATAGGCCTTTGGATAGTAGTATTGTTTTACCAAAAATGCTGTCAGATCGGGGTTCAGAGGTAGAAGCAGGTAAGAATCGTTTATTACTTTAGTCATAGACCAGCCACCTGCCTGCATATTTTTTTCTGTGCATTTGCTGATTGCCATTTGAACAATTTAAATGTAATAGTCTCTTTTTATTAAATATTGTGACAATCTGCTACCCACAGCATTGGACTGTACCCATGATATGTCCTCTTTTACCTCAGACTTACCCCTTGTCCATTCCACCGACAAAAACACAGCTTTCATTCCAATATGTTAGGAGCAGGGCATGGATTATTATGACACCATGCAGGAATAACTAATATTATTATTTCTATGTCCAAAGTTCAACGTTAAACCGCTGCTACACAACTGGCACTCACCCCTTTTAAACAACATTAAAACTGCTAAGATATTCCAATTATTTGCGCCCAGAATTGCATTGGTACTTGTGTCAGAGTCACTGTTGTAATACAAGAATAAATATCATCATGAAAGCCAGCTTTCTGATGAAACTGGAAAACAAGCAGGGAGAAAAGAAGGAACATACACACAGCATCTGCTTTGTTACTCGATCATACATTTGTTTGTGCCCTTAGAGAGTTACTATGTTTATTCATTTTACATTTTTAAGGCAAACACCCAGCTAACACAAGAATGTAGAGAAGCATGGAAAACTGTCAGCACCCAGGGTGTTCAAATTTACACGGGCATCTTTCTCTACTATGTGAGTGAAAGCAGGTTGTAGCCGGCAGGTCGGCTCAAACAATGTTAAAAAGCAGGTCAATCCAAAATTGAAAAATAAAAAGTTTTAGAAATGCTTCATTTTATAACTTTCTAAAACAGAAACAAATGGATATCAGTCAGTGCAGCTGGTATCATTGCTTGTCACAGGTTTGTCAGTTGCTTAATTGTCCCATTTTTATATAGATCTTTGTGAAAATACACACTGGCAATAGAGAGGCATAGCTGATTTCACATGAATGTTCTTCTTTTCTAGTGTGGAGCTCTGTTGTTAGCATATAACATACAGTATGTGATAAAAAAACCAATGACATCTCCAAAATAAATAGTCATAAATTAGGCTTAAATAAGAACTATCTTATTACATAGGGAGACATAGCCTGGTATTGCAGATGTTAGCACTGTTCCCTCACAGCTCTTGAGTACTGGGTATGATTTCAAACTTTGTGGAGTTTGCATGCTCTCCTTGTGAGTGTGTAGGTTTTTGTACAGGGACTATGGTGTGAAAGATGGGCAGTTTGATTTGATTGGCATCTCTAAATTGTGCTATGTGTGCACTGTATGTATGTCCATCCAGAGTGTACCTTGCCTTGCAAACATTGTTTACTGCACTAAGCTCTGCATCATCATAACTCTATATTAGACTAATATTGTTATTTAAACAGTTATCGATACATATAGTAAAAATAAAGCTGTTTAAGTAGTTAACATTGTCAATATGTAGGGACACAAAATGCTATTTTATCATCCTTACTACTTGATCATTAAACTGTAGCAATAAAAAAAAATAATAACTATTAACAATAATAACTCATTTAGTCCTGATTAAGTTATCACTTCAATTACAGGATCCAGGGATGAAAATAGTAAAAAATCTACATGAATGATGCTTCTAATAATGTTTGTTTTATCCAGTACAGTATATGGGTTATCATAATAAATGAATTACTGGGCAAATGCAGTGGAGAGAAGGTCTGTTCTTGTCAAAAACAAAATTTAAAACATTTCTCAAGTGTGTCATGATATCTACTAAATTGATACAAGTTTTCCCAAATTTAATAGGCACTCTGTTTTGAGGCTGCATTTTGAGAAAAAGGTCATGGCACTATCTTGTCAAAGTCATAACACCATCCTATACAGTGTTTTGAAACTGAATGTGACAGGTTTCCTTGCAGAAAGGCATCAGATAATTTCATTCATCATCATTCAGTGGAAGCTGTGAGGTGAACATGTCTGTGCAAAATCTATAATAGTTATTATTGTAGTTTAAGTTTCCTTAAACTACAAAATAACCAAGAAAATTTTGATGCTCTGTGTATGTTTATAATAGGATTTACATGAAAAAGTTTGGTTCAGTTGTTACAAAAAGTACTCATACTGGTAGCCAGAAGGTGTTTCATGAGAACATAAGAAAAGATGGAAAAAAGAGGAGGCTGTCATTTTCTTAATGTTCCTGGGTTTCTGCAGTTGGTATTTTAGCACGACAGTGCATATTTTCCTGTATACCACAGACACCATTCGGTCTATCCAACTCATTTAGTATTATAGTGATCAGACTAACTCATTCAGCCATTTCTTGAAAGAAGTCATGGCATCAACTTTAATGAGTTTGGTTAATGTTAAGGTTGCTTGTTGTTCCTACAAAAATATGTGTAAAGATGTACTTCCTGTTTTCAGTTTCAAATGCACTTTCCTTTATTTTCTACTTGTGTCCTCTGGTTCCATTTTCACCAGTCATGCTGAAGAAGTCCATTGTTAACTTTATCATTATTTTTGTGGATTTTAAAATATTTGAAACATTGCTCATGTACTCTTCTCAGAGTCTAAAACAATTAACATTTATTTTAGTTTAGTAATTGAAGGACTCTTCTTTGATTCCAAGAGTGTATCTGTTCATTTTTAATTTAAGTTCTATACCTAATGTCTTACCCCTTTGTTTGCCTTTTTTTCTTCCCCTCATTATCTAGAAAATTATGTAAACAATGATTATGTGTCCCCACGAAAATATGCTGTAAGTCTTCTTAATAAGTAGCTTCTTCAAGCTGGGCATTTCGTATTTTGTAGCTTGCATGTTATGATCAGATTACGAAGAGAAGCAGTTACAGTACAGATTCCTGTAGCACTTCACTCCATTGTTCTTTTTCAAAGAACAATGGATTTCTACAAAGACTTCAAAAAACTTTAACAAGTTCGTTGAGTAGGGCTATACTTATCTTTTCAGTAGTTCAGTCAGATCCTAACAAATGTGATATACTGTAGAGATTAAATTTATTAGAGGTCTGATTGACATAACTTAACTGTCTGAAAGATCTGCATCCTAACCATTAGGATGAGGCTAAAAAAACCCTCACCCCCCAATCAGTCCTCGCTTTTGTAAGAAATGAGCTACGGAGCTGCTTCAAGGGTGACGATGAGGTGGAGGGATTAATGCAAAACACATGAGTAAGCATGCATAAGAATAGTACAGATCACATGTGAGTAAACATGTACTGTATAGAGCCCTATAATCCAAACATTGTCATTTCAGGTCAGTGCCAATAACTTTCAATGCATGAGATCCTCAAGCCTGGGATGCCCTCAACTTGTAATGCAATTAGCATTTCATTAATTTATACGCAACAATGTCACTGTATTGGTGGTGTGGTGTGTCAGCATCATGTTTTCCATAACTGGTGAGAGAATGTAAAGAATGTTAGTTAAAAGAGCTTCTAACGTCATTAAGAAAGTCAGCTCTTGACTAATTTGGCTTTGTGATAGTGTTTGTCCTTGAGTTCTAAAGATCTCAGCACAGATCCTTAAGCAATCTAGCAGCTTCATTACAGATACCCCTAGCGAGCATGCAATGTTGTCATAGAGAACTGCACTACTTCTCCAACTCTTCTGTAGGCAGTGTGGTGCTTGTGTAAAAAATGTTGAATGGCTTTGTCAAGTATTCATTTTCAGGAGAATTTGTGCAGAGATTTCATTCTGCCCATGCTGGTACAAAACTGAAATTATTGATTGCAAACTGGGAAAATATAAATAATAAATTATATTTCAGTCAAAGAATCATGTATATGCTTTCTAGACTTTTGATCATATTTAATATTTTTAATGTTATTTTATCATTTTCCCAGGTTCTATTAAAACTCTAATATGTATATTTGACTCAGAAATATTTAATATCATCAATATAACTTAAAACTGTCTGATGGCATTGAAATGCAATATTTACTGTGTGAACATTTACACATGGATATGGATTAACATAGCTTTTTATTTGATGGATATTGCTGATTTCAAATTTTTGTTTAAAAATGATATTTTAAACATTGATTGTGACTGGTCTGCTGTGTAAGAGAATTTTCATTCTTTAACTCAAAAAAGTCCTTACAAAATCTTGCTTTACAGCATCTCTGTAAGGATACTCTGAAGAGGAGATATGGATCCCATACAGACGCAGGAGTAGGTTGGAGGCATGGCAACAAACAATACGAATCAAGGAACGAGTTCGTAGACAGAGGGAGAAAGGAAGGTTGAAAACCAGGTCAAACCCTTGGCAAACAATCCAAGTTGTGATGCGATATCATGGTGGAAGGGAGGAAGGTAGGTAGAAATTCAGTAAAGACACAGGCGGCAAGCAATCCGAGTAGCAAGGCAAAATCCGAAGACCGAAGGTGAAAAGGGTAGTCGATAATCCAGGTAGTCAAAGGGTATAGAAATCGCTAGGTAGAGCTCTCAAGGAGTTTACTCAATGCCGAGCAGCAATACGCAGATTGGAGAGGCTTAAATACTGGCCAGCAGCCATATCACCCTGCAACTCACAACTGGCAACCCACTGAAGCTAAGCAGGTGTGAGCCTGGTCAGTATTGGGAGACCTCCTGGGAAAAACTAAGGTTGCTGCTGGAAGAGGTGTTAGTGGGGCCAGCAGGGGGCGCTCACCCTACGGTCCATGTGGGTCCTAATGCCCCAGTATAGTGATGGGGACACTATACTGTAAACAGGCGCCGTCCTTCGGATGAGACGTTAAACCGAGGTCCTGACTCTCTGTGGTCATTAAAAATCCCAGGGCGTTTCTCGAAAAGAGTAGGGGTGTAACCCTGGTGTCCTGGACAAATTTCCCATTGGCCCTCATCAATCATGGCCTCCTAATAATCCCTATCTATGAATTGGCTTCATTACTCTGCTCTCCTCCCCCACTGATAGCTGATGTGTGGTGAGCGTTCTGGCGCACTATGGCTGCCGTCGCATCATCCAGATGGATGCTGCACATTGGTGGTGGTGGAGGGGAGTCCCCATTACCTGTAAAGTGCTTTGAGTGGAGTGTCCAGAAAAGCGCTATATAAGTGTAAGCAATTATTATTATTATTATTATTATTAAATAGTGCAGCCTGCCGCACGGTAGGGCATCTGATGTTGAGTTAACACGTGCAGCGGCGTTTGTAATTATCGCCCTGCTGCTGGTACTGATTAGTTCTCTTGGGGGCTGGTCTGGGCAGGTTGGTGGTCGTGACATCTCAGTTTTTAAAAGTAGAGCCATTGAATTGATCCCCACAACTCAATATATTTGTAGTATATTTAGCATCAAGCCTAGCAACCCACAATATCAAATAACAAAATACATCGTCTGTCTGCATTAAATGTCATGATGTCTTTATAGGTACAAACTGTCAGGAAGGCAAGATATTTTAAAATGAAGCTGATGATAATATTATGTACAACAATATTCCACAAAGCCCAAAAACCAACAGCACATAGTGTATAATGCAAAGAGCAAACAAAGCAACCAAGCCAGTGAAATCTTGGTCTCCACTGGAGCTCAATGCCCCCTCAGTGTCTATGCATTGACCCAGACACCTCAAATCTGATTATAGTGATGCATAAGCCACATGAATGTAAAAGCAAGATTTGTGACAATATGTCACACTGAAACATGCAATAATTTACTTTTTAAAAACAAACACACACATGCCGTTTCAGCCTATCCATTTCTCTTCACAATGAAAGCTCACAGCACAGTGAAGATAGCAGACTGAGTGCTTCATTCCTGACTTTACTCTTCACACAACTTTGTTTGGTTGTGGAGGATGGGAGGGTTAGGACTGGCACTTGCTGTTATCATCAGAGTCTAATTAATGATTTCATGAACATTCAGCTATGCGTCATTTCCCGCAGGTTGAATTGTACTGTATATCAATGCAGTTAGCCATTTTATAAATGTCACAGTATGAAAATCCCTAGCAGAAACTGAGTTGTGTAGTCATTATGGTATTGTAGCAACTATTGACTTTGCTCAGATACATTTATACAAGAACAAAAATACAGGCTCAAAAACTCAGAGGTTGTACTGTATTTTGTTTGGGAGGATGGTTACTTCAGAGGATATAACTACATACTGTAATGTTCCCTCCTATTCTATGTGGTATATTCATACTCTTAAATTGGATTGTAAACTGAACTCTAAGATTCATATCCAGCTTCAATTACTTCCACAGCCCTCATATGAATTTGGAAGAAATGACAGTAGCACACATACTCCAAGAATGCATTGTCATCCTATGTGACTTTTTCACACTAAACACCTATACCACAATATGTCAATGCCTACCACAGGGGGCAGTGATGTGCAGGTTCTAACTATCTGGACCTACTGTACCATCCCCGTCCAAACTCGACCACTGTAGAACACCTCTAGGAAGGTCTTGGATTAGTCAACTGACACCTTTATCTGCTTTTGAACGAGCCAGCATTATAAAAGCAGTCATTTACGATTGACAGTGGTATTTCTGAATTCATTCGGAATAATAATACACTCTTGTCAATTTTAATACCAAGCAGTTATAATGTGGGGCTTTGACATAACTGACATACACTTTCTGGATGAAGGCCAGTTCCAACAAGAAATGACAATGCAACAAATCTAAATTTTAATGGAGTTTTTTAAGGACTGCATGAGAACTGAGTAAAACCTATTCATGGAAAAGCCGTTACGAGACGAAGCATGAAGCGTTCTACTGTACTTCACTTTAGTCAAGGCACTGAAAGTTTTTGGGGGTGCACTGAAGGCACCCAGGAGCAAAGCAAGGTACAGATAATAGGAGGATGGGTATAATTATTTTCTACTGATTTCATGCTTAGCTTTCCTTCCGTCTGGATGATGAAGACCAGGTTGTTGCTGCCAGTGTCCCATAAGGTTTCTAAGTGATTTTCATTATTTCACATTTGTAAAGGTAAGCTGCTTGCATCATTACTATTCTTCTCTCACTTCTGATTTTAACCTAGTGCAATTTAACTCCAGTCACTCATATTTGTGTGTGTGTCAGGTGCGGAGGTACCTACATCAGCTGGGAGATGCCAGCAGTGTAATGAACGACTTGTGATTATCCCAAAGAAAAAAAAAATCTCCAGACAAAAAAGTCACCAGAGATTTCAATTTTCAATTTATTCAGAAGGGCTGAATTCTTATAGAGAATTTGTTTTTTTTCCCCGCTTTTGTCCTCCATATTCTGTTTACCTTTTGCCTTCTCAGTGTTTTTGATAAGCCATGTTACTCATTTCAAACAACAAGGTGCTTCCAGTGATATTTAAAAAAATGAAAATGAAATATTTACAATAGATGTGTAATTTATAACTAATCTTTTGAGATTAAACATTGTCAGAAACTTGACTTATTTTGGAGACTGTGGATTTCAGAGTTTGCTGTGACACTGGAAAGCAAAAAGTGCAGTCATTTGACATATCCACAGTATTGTGATTTACTGAGTACTGGAACACAGGACAGAACTGTGTAAGGTTTATTAGGCAGGTACTGGCTTTAAGTTCACACAACCTATATACTGTATATCACTGTACATTTTAATTGATATTCCATGCTTGCTGCATTCTGCAGGGGCTGGCAAAATCCACTTTGAGTCCCAAGAACATACGAATGTAATGAACGAAAACAAATGAGAAAAGAATGACTGGCGGCTAGTAGCTAATTAAACCTCAGAATGTCATCCAAACTATTTTCTGAAGGAAATGGCAGAGTCCAATGGAATAATATGTCTCAGTGTTTTGTTCCAGGCCCCCATAGCTCTTTATGTACTGAATTTCCTTTATTAATAATAATAATAATTGCTTACACATATATAGCGCTTTTCTGGACACTCCACTCAAAGCGCTTTACAAGTAATGGGGACTCCCCACCACCACCACCAATTATTGCCACTTATGATATGGAGGCCTTGTTTCATTGTTGAGCTTAAAGTAATCATTTGCACTGTCAATGACCTTTGAGAATTCTGAATAGTTGAATCATATCAATCTGAAATCTCTTTTCAAAACTGGCGATTCAGTTCAATTATCAGAAATTGATGAACACTTCCAGGGATGCCTAAGAAATTGCAAGGAAGATCCTAGGTGTCCTCAAGAGTTTCCATCCTCAAAAAAAACATTACAAGAAGTAATGTTTTTATGGATCATATATCAAAAAGAAAATCACCAATATTAGACTTTTCTAGTAGCACACGTTTGAACATTTCAAGTTAACAGATGTTTGGTAGTTGAATTAAAAAAATAATAATCAGTTTTATTGATCTTTTGTTTTCAGTTACTGTATAGATAATTCACCAGATGATTTCAAAACTTAAAGGTAGGCACTAGATTTCTTTTCTGAAATGGAGTTTAAAATAAAGAAATGGTCTTTTCCTTAAACAGACAGAACGGTATTACAATATTTTGTCAAAAGTGTAATTTTTAAATCACCAGAAATCCATAGCTCGAATATTTTGATTTTAATAAATAATGTATTTTTCTGTGATCAGATGTTCATTTTAAGAAAGAATATACAATCAGCAAAAATATATTTTGTCCTAGCCTCGTACAGAATTTAATGTGTCCTCTTTCTATTAAGGCAACATTCTGTCACACACAGTTTGTTTGGTTTGATCATGTGTAGCTGAAGAATGTCCGCCATTTCAAACTTCATTGAGATAGCACTGAATTGGCAATGCTGATTACTGCATCCTTCTATTACTTCATCTTAGAATGTTTTCTCACTATTTGCAAATGAGTTCCGTAACTGTGTATGCAGAAACAATTACAGCCATAACTATTAAAAGTAGAATTGACATTTAATTTTATTTTGTTTTTTTTGTAAAAAAAAACTCTCTGCATTTGACATATTATGTTGAATAACCTTTTTTTAAAAAAAGTGCACAGTATCAAATTTATTAATGAGTAGAGACATGGTCTTTCAATTCAACAGTAGTGTGTCTATTTTTTACTTCAGCTGTTTTTCAGTCTGAACAGCACAATTACTAAGACACTTCATCACCAAATCTAGCTGTATAGAGTAGGTCATGTCTTTTCACTTTCAAAGGAACAAACTTTCTCTAACTGCAGCCACTCAGAAGCTAAACTGAAATCATTAAAATGCATGCAACATCATTAAGTTTAAATAGGTGTATGGGTTCATTAATTTTAGATTTTGCTTTTGCTTTTTTGAGTGAAGCTATGCTGCCACAAAAACTGCCTTTTAAGTTTCTGTAATCTTGGATGGTCTAGCATTTGGTTTTTTGTTTTAGATATGGTGTAACTTTGTTGTGTCATTCCTTACTGCAGTTATTGATCCCAGTGATAGACTCTAGTGCTACAGTCATTTTATAAAGATAGCAAAGCAGCAGACCAATGTGAGACATGAAAAGAAAGATTGCATCATTTGTTAAAGTAAACCTTTATAGTACAGTACATCGTAAACAGACATAGGTGTGTATTCAATATTTAACAATATTTTAAACATTAAATCCACAATTAGGATACTGCATGTATAATAACAAAAATTACAAATAATATTTTAAACAACAAATATTTTATCCTGCAAACAACTTACTAAACATATAACATATATTTATAAACTTACTTTATTTGTTTTAATTTTATATTTTGTATTTAATACTGCTGAGCATCAGGGATTTGGACTGGAAATAGAGAAGTCTTTGTTTAGGGTGCTATTTAACAACCTGAGAACAATAAATAGTGATCCAGCTCTCGTGCTCTCGAAGGGAGTCACTGACATTAATTTTTCAGGCATTCTCCACAATAGTCATACTCAAATCCCCTAGCACCCTTGAACTCCCTGCCAAACCTTTCTAAAATCCAGACCTGAGGCAATATACTCTTAGCTCATTCTGCCTTCTCTCTGACCCTTTCCACCTATAGGCAAGACAGCACACATCATATACACATACACACTATTGCAGCTGTGCTCTATGTCATATGTCAACAGTGAAGAATGTCTCCTGAAGCTAAAAAATACTCCAGGAACCTAAAAAAGCCTCAAATCTACAGGGTAATCATGACTGCTTAATGTAAACCCATTTCTATAATTGTGTCACAAATACAGGAAATGTACATTCAATATTTACCTTCAGCAAAAGAGTCCTATGTCAACAAAGGTTTCCCATCTCAGGAATGCTTGCTTTCCACTGAGACCTTCGGACTGTGCTGCTTGGAAAAAATGTTTTAGTTCTGTAACATGACTCTCAGACTATCCATATATTTTTTCCTTCACTAACAGTTAGAATTTTGTTGATCTGTACTAGATGTTTTTTTAAAAAAACAATAGAAATTAATAGAGCTATATTTTACTATCTTTACTTTTTGCATTGTTGAATAGTGAAGCCCTCAAGAATGTAATAGGCTTATGTGATGATCTTAAATCCATTGAAGGCAGATGGGTGAGGTTAACCTTCATCGGTAGACTGGGAAAAGAACTGGAGACAAGGTTACAGAGGTGAAGAGACCATCAGGCCTTTATCTCAGCTGAAGTTCAGGCATGTTTTTCTCTGTCCCCCTAGCCAGATTCCCTTTATAGTCAGGTACAAACAAGTCTAGCAAAAACCGCAATACAATGGCTACTTCCTCATCTCAATGTATGCCCTTATCCTTCGATTGAAAAGGCAGTTGGAAGTGCCTTCTGCTCCCCCTTTTCCTCCTGTCAGACACTCATAATTTGTAACTGTCAGCAGTCTACATATTATTTACATCAGAATTACACAGACATTTTTTAACAATAGCAAAAGAAATATTAAGTGTAAGTAACTTTTATAGGTACAGTTTAAGGACATCAATGCTTCTAGTTAACAGTTTAGGTTACACAGAAGATTTAGGCCTGTTAGCACTGCTCAGATTACAATTATGTTATATAAAAGATAATCCTTTGCCATTATTCAGTTAAAGATTACACAGATACAGGAACCTAAGCTGCATAGCAGAGGATATATACTTCAGTTCTCAGCAGGTAGGGCACTTGCCTGGGAGATAATTGAAGAGGCATGTCAAATGTCAACTGTAATTAAAAAAAATCCATTCCAATGTTTGGTGTAACTTAAAATTGGAGCTATTCCTACAATTTGCAGATGTTCATTAATATCAAGTTTATCTCCATCTGGAAGTGTGACATTTAGCTGTGAGACAGCTCACTATGAATTGTTCATATTCTTGATGACATTTTTAGCCAAATGTATGTTTTGGGATCTCACGGCTACCAACTCTTTCTGTAGTGTGCAATTTTATGTATTGCAGACTCCTTTCAGCCCTTTATGTCAACAAGGTGCCGTTGAATACTGCCTTACCCTCTCATCTAGGCTCTGCTCCATTTATTTAAACTCTCACTACAGGAAGTCTAGCTTCTACTGTGTATGACATCCATTCTTCTGTTAAATCAGCACCCTCTCTCCTCACCCTTGTTTTAAGGTATGGGTGACTAGTTTGCGTTCTGTGTCTGCAGTGTCTATGGTTTTGAGCCCCCAGTGATCCTTAATAACAGGTGATTAAGCCCATATACAGTAGCCTATTTGCAGGTTGGTAACTAATTGATCAAAGGATCCCATCCAGGCTTTTCCTGAAAGAAGCCAAGGATATTGGTTTCAACAACATTGCCAATAAATGTTCCAGACTCCCAAAACCTTTTTAGTTGCGGCGAGTTTTAATCTTCAGGGATCTTCTCATCAAAGGAAGTTTTGTTAGTTTGCATTTTGCTAGTGCCCAGCTGTGTCAGGAGGGTTGGATGATTTTGATTTTAATTTGTACCCTTTCACCTTTTTATATTAGTTCCTTTTTTTGTTTTGTTCTGTATTTGTTGGTTGCATAGATATAATAATAATTAATTAATAATTGCTTACACTTATATAGCACTTTTCTGGACACTCCACTCAAAGCGCTTTACAGGTAATGGGGACTCCCCTCCACCACCTGGGTGATGCGACAGCAGCCATAGTGCACCAGAACACATCAGCTATCAGTGGGGAAGAGAGCAGAGTAACAAAGCCAATTCATCGATGGGGATTATTAGGAGGCCATGATTGGTAAGGGCCAATGGGAAATTTGGCCAGGACACCTGGGTTATACCCCTAATCTTTTCGAGAAACACCCTGGGATTTTTAAGGACAGCGCCTGTTTACAGTATAGTGTCCCTGTCGCTATACTGGGGCATAAGGACCCACATGGACCACAGGGTGAGCACCCCCTGCTGGCCCCACTAACACCTCTTCCAGCAGCAACCTTAGTTTTTCCCAGGAGGTCTCCCATCCAGGTACTGACCAGGCTCACACCTGCTTAGCTTGAGTGGGTTGCCAGTTGTGAGTTGCAGAGTGATATGGCTGCTGGCTAGATATGGTTGATATATACTTATACACAAAAACCCCATATTCATGAATACCTACCGTAAGAACCAAATGTAAAGGCAAAAATTGAATGAAATTATGGCCAGTCTCAACAAGTCAAAAATTGTCAGCAAAAGTATGTTCATATACTGTACATTAACAGAAATCCAGCACACAATAATTCCAAAGTACTTAATGAATTTTCCTCACATATGGACAGTAAGAGCTTTTTTGTTACAATTAATATAATTGTTTTTTACTAAAATTGGATTTGAATTCTTTAAGGCACTTATCCCTTCAATTGACAAAACTGGTGGCTTTTCTACTCTAACCAGCCTGAAGTGTTAGTTGAGACTATCAGTCTCCCCTGGCTGTAGAGCAATGCTCACCTTTTTCCATCTCAATTAATGGGTTGTTTCTAATGTCTTCAAATCTCCTATAATTGCAAAATCTTAATTTAATTTAAAGATGGCTTCAAAAATCTGTAATGCACCCTGATCTTTAATTGAATGAGTACGTTAGGCTTGCTGGTACTAAAATGAAATATACTGTAACTACATCAGCTTTTTGGAAATCACCCTCTACATTTTCTATGACTATATTATGTATTCTATTCCTTCACTGCAACATACTAGAACCAATATAAACCAATGAAATGAACTTTATTATCAAAAAGCAGTAACTTATTTCTTTGGTGAAAAACGATACATTTCAATCCAACAGAATACAGATAGAGATGTATCAGAGTATATTATTATTCATCTAATAAAGTTTCTCTACATTATTAGAGGTTATAAAGTTACTCTTCTTTCACATGCTCTGAGGAAATATCAGCTCATTTGTGATTATTTGATTTAAAAAAAACAGTTATCACAAAAACTTTATATATTAGATTTCTACAATACTGTATGAGTGCATTTCTATATGAAAAAGAAAACATAGTCCAACAGTGTTTTCTTCATGGCAAACAAAATGTGACAAACTGAAACCAAGACTGTCTTGAACAATAAAAGCAAGCACCAGAAAATACAGTTTTGCACTTCATTCCTGCCTCCTTAGCTATTTATTTCACCTGCTCCCTGACTAAACTCCACTTCACAGCTATGAATGCGTGCTTAAAGAGGTATAGTACCAGCTGTCTAATTTTTATTGAACACCTTCATCAGTCTTGTGTTTTTAATTTAAAAAAAAACATTGTAAAAGAGTGAATTACTTCCCTTGTAGCTATTCTAGGCTGTCTGATTACTATTATTGATGATGAACTACTATCATTTAAAACATAAACAGTATGTAGACATGTGCTTGCCACTGTTTAATTTTTTATAAGTTTGTTGTTTGAGGTTCAAGGCATTTTTTTTTTCAAAATGCTATCAACGTGATTTTTTGAATAAAATATTGAGTATTTATAAAAGGCTCGATATACATCTTCAATTATTAGTTTTATCTTGCGATAGCAGCAGGACCCTTTCACATTTCATCAGACAGCTTTGACAGCTCTGAGCTGTCTTCCATGTCTGAATGTGTACTGTGCAGGCTGTCCAAGAAAGGTGTGAGATTGCCTCATGAGTCACTGAAACTCTTCAGTCATCAACTTCATATTTCCCATCACACTCCCTAAAGCTCTTATTAACTAAGCAATGAATCTATTTTCCACTGCCAAAATAATGCTAAAAATATTTATTGAGTTCCAAGTATCTGTTTCAAGATCATATCAAAGTGTCAGCCAGGTGACATTAAACATTCTGTAGGGATTTGTTATGTACTTGATTTTTTTAATTGTATTTAATGTGGTGTGGTTTATTTCAATTTGTTACTGTATGTGAGCGAGTCTTTTTGTGTTTTGGCATTTCATTGTGTCGAGTATGCATTAAAGTGTGAAATTTTATATCCCACATATTCCTATTCCCGACCCCCAGTAGCCAGGATTTTGTGTGCTCCTACTAGGTAGAACATCTGCAGTTCGTTCCCTGTGCATCCACAACACAGAGAACAATCACAAACCTGGCACTAGGCAACCTTTCCTTTCCTGGCGTTTTTCTCCTGCAGTATTTGGTGTTGCAGACAGAGAAGGATTGTGGAGAGCACTGTTTTGTGGTTCTGATTTGTTAGTTTAATGTCAAATGTACTGTATGATGATCATTCATAGTCTTGCTTAATGAAAAAAGGAGGTTTTTTTGAGCTGGAGTTCAAAGCTGAAAATACAGTTCCCCTTGAACCGACAGGGAGTAGGAGTTTATGAGATTTAAATTACATTCACTGACGAATAGATTTGAATACATAGTCCGTAAATGATTTTTTTTACCTGTGCATATTTTGTGGTGCACATGACGCTAATCCTCAGATGTCTTCTTTCCTGTGTCCCATTTCACTCAGTATTGTGCAGGTGGTGGTCCTGTTTCAGTACTGTAGTACTTCTTGATGAGGGAAGATCCTCTGCCGGCTCTAAAGCTGCAGCAATGGTAAGCAGGTAGGCAGGTCATTGGAGATCCAGAGTGAGGAAAAGAGATCCTGTCAGGTATCTACAGCCTGAGTTAAATGGCTGTGGAAGCACCCTCCTTCCTTGAGAGTCTAGGTGGTTGTGGTCAATCATTGAGGGGACTGTTTACCAGCCAGCCTTTCACTAGAAGCCTTTAAAGGCCTTTATTACAGTAAATAGACACACTCACTGATGATTAGTTAATTACTTTGATTACTAGTGAAGGGTTCAGAGGACACTATCTTACAAGAATGTTAGAATGTTTGTGTGTATAAAGGGCTTCATGGTGTTAACTGTGGTTGGAGCATTAGATATCAGTCTGAAGAGGCTGCTGAGTAGTATATTAGCTGCACAATGTCTGCAATAAAGCCTGTTGCAACATCTAAACAGTTAAAGGTTCACTCCATGCTGAAAGGTAAACAAAAGAAACACAATCTTTTGGCCATATCTTCTTCTTCGGGTGTAAGGGAGAGAGGGAAAGTCACAAATAAATAAGGCATAGGAGAACAAAAGACAGAGTAGGTAAGAAGGGCCAGGGGGCAGTGAGGAAATGAGCACAAAGCAGGTGAGAATGAGTGGTCAAACTTGGCAAGAAGAGGAGGAGAGGTGAGTCACCTACGCATGCTGACACAGGTACCTACTTGAATACTACATCCAGTATTGTTCATTATAGGATTTTATGTATTCAGATTCCTTAAGCCAACTTAGTTAAGTGGTCACAAGACAGAGTGAGCCCCAATACCTTCTTACCTTATTTTCCAGCTTCCTTGAACATATCAGTTGCAAACACTCAGTTTACCGGTGTCAGACACCAGCTTGCCATTTGTTTGTGTGCTAGACAGTCATTTGTTCTAGATCTAGTCCAAGAGAAGAGGAAGGGACCAACCACTTTACTTAAAGAAAGGCACAGACTCAACGAGACCTACGCAACCTGTACAGCAAAGATAAAGATGACATTAATGAGTAAATGATTTAGAGCTGTATTCGGTCTCTATCGGTAATATTTGATATCTGTTTTTTTGTACGAAGTGTGTCCCAGGGACAGCTCTCGAGCCCATTTCTATCTGTAAAAGAGAAAGAGGGAGAGACTAAGGAAGAATGTGAAATAATTGCGATTATTATCCGAAGTTCGGGAAAGGTTTGACAGCATCAACTGAAAGAAACAGAACTGAAAGAAACGAACAAAGATCATGACAGTTGCAGGGAGCCTTTTGAGGTTGGAGAGCTACTTGTTCAAGAAATTGACCCTGACTTGAAGAAAGAAAACGTGACAAAGGTAAGGTCTTAGCAATGTTGATTGTGAGAGATGCTGGCCTCCAATAAGACAGAGTGCTAGAAAACATACCGTACGTGCAGAGTTGTGAAGACCAGACAAGTATTTATTCATAGGAGAGCAGAAGTGCAAGATTACAATTTGACCTCCTCATGAACTTCTATTTAACAACACCATAAAATGACATGACAGAAATATGAGCTCTAGTTGCACTAGTAAATTGTGCAACACCCTTGTAAACCCGAGCTTATACTTAGCAAACACTGCTATGTTACAAGAGGTTAGGCATTGTAAGATGTCTACAAATAAAACAGAAGCAAAGCTGGCACAGAACAGATTAATTGTCAAAGCATAACAATCATCACACTCTGGTCCAGGAGATCCTCAGAATGTCTTGATTTAAACAGGAGTCCATTAGTACTGGAGCCAGCTTATTTCTTTCTTGTGAGTAATAAGCCTGTGAGCATTTGACACTACAACTAAAAAAAAAAGGTATGACACAAAAACACTCCAAACATTTCAATATGAAAAAATGGCAAAAAAACAAATCAGCAGGTTTTTCTGCCATAATAATAAAAGGTCATGCCATTATTGGCTTCAAATACATGCAGGTATTTAAAAACAATATTGCAAGCGCCCCGATTTTTATTTAATTGTGATGAAATGAGAGAAAGAATAGCCAAGTACTCACTTTGATATTAGATGTGATTCCAATTTGGGTTTGATCGAAAAAAATACAGATGTGTATGACTGCAAGAAAAATGTAAAATATTGAATAAACAACATCACATAAAGAATACATGAATGACTGACATTCTTGTATACACTGTGTTAATACTTATGTCTGTCATTGTGACCTTTTACATACTCGAGACACCAAGACTACAAACAGTGATGCAGTTTCAGACCATTCTGACATTGGCTCTTGTCCTAAGATTCCAGCTGTATTCACAAACAAATCAATTACAATACACAAATGACTTAAATCCTGATTTTTTTACATATATGGAAGGTGGTTGGAAACTTATATATGCATACAACTTATATATTGCCACTTATAGAGTCAAATTACTCTTATTCTGCACACTGTCTGGCCATCAGGCTGCCTGCTGAATACCTCTTTGCTTGATATGAAGCTGGTGCTTGCTGATTTGGTTGTACACAGATCAAATAGCATGCCTTGCATGACGAGCAACTCTTGACTTAATAGCTTTGATTGTAAAGGCAGAACAGTGCCTTAGCATACAGTGCCAGTAAGCTCTTTAAAAAAGCTGTGTGATTTTCCTTTTGGGTCAATGACCTCCTTAAAGGTAACAAAAATGATCTAGCTTGTCTACATTAAAGATTGGATTGGGCACCTAAAGTACAATCCACCTGAAAAATATTCTTGCAAGGAGTGCATTCTTTAGCTCAATATGTTATCTTCATATTGTCCAGTTTCACAAGCAACCTTACACAAGTCAACACTTTCAAGCTTTATGAATGCTGCTTTAGGTGATCCAGAGAAGATCTCTGAGAAACAAGAAGCTTAAAAGGCAGTAAAATTGTGTGCAAAATTTTGCAAAAGAAAACAAATCAGAGTCAGAATTTGTTTTCTTTGCTTAAACTCTGATGTGAATGTGATGTAAGTCATTCCAGTATTTAATTCAAATGTTTCATCCCTGATACCTTACTAGAGGTACAAAATTACATTTTGTTCTTGAATATAGAACAATAATTAGGTTAATAATTTGTGTTTGTGATGTTACCTTTCTAACCCCCCCCCCCCCCCCAATCACTAATCATCAATTGTTAATTCTCTCTCACTATGGCCTTCCTATCAGCATGGGTAGTTGGGGGAGGGATTAAGAACCATAAAGGCTTTTTTCCAATACTTGCACCTGTCAGAGTGATACATCATTTTACACTGCAAAATCAGCTGGAGGGGTGATGCAGCTCTAACTGTCAACACTACAAGTTCATGGATTTACAATAAGTTACAAGGGCTTTTCTTTCATGTCACACCAAGGATATCCTTGAGAGCTCAAGCCCACCTAAACTCAGTAATGCTAGGCCCGCTGTACAGCATGTCACCACTCAGTTATGATCACATTATAGCCCAAACACATACTGATAATATTTAACATGCAGGACTCAACCTGCTGTCTGAACAAACAACTTTGTTGTTTGGGTCTTGTTGAGTGTAAGAAGGATAGTTTTTAACCAACGTAATGTGGAGATCGAAAAACAAAATATTGGTCTCCCTTTTTTTCACCCTTGAAATATTGTCAAGTGCCTTTGTTCTGTGCAAGGTATTAATTATTTAAATTAATTATTTACAAGGAAATAAATGAATTGATAGCGTAATCTGAAACAACTGTGCCAAATATACAGCTCTATGGCAGCAGCCCATAAACTAAAAATGAGTAACACCAGCAAATAATGTTCAGACAAAACATGGTGTGTTATCCACAAAAGTATATATTTGCAATTCAATTCTATTCCATTCTTTTTAACCTTCAGCTAAAGTTGTGATAAGAATATTATGTCTGTAAGTGGGTGGAATTGTACAGTTTGTTATACTAGTTTTCAATATGATTGAGATCTGTTGTGGCCAAGGAATAAAATTGAAGTCTGCCTCATGTTATTGAAGCTAACTTTGTATTGCCTGCCACAGCCTACCAAATGAACAAAGAGTTCTTAATTTCTTGGACAGCGTAATTCAAATTTGACCACATCAAGCAATCACCTACACAAAAAAAAACAGAAAAAAATAGTTAAGGTCCCGGCATTCTAATTTAAACATGTATTAGACAAATGCAAGTGAAATAATTGGAGTCCAGCATTTAGCAGAGAAATCAGGGGTACAAAATGTTAAGTAACGCAGTGTTTTTTTAGATCTATTCATTTTCCATCAGTTGGATTTTAGATTAGGTTATCTTTTAGTGGTTAAGCACTGAAAATGAGAAAAAATATTTTTAAAGTACCGTATTCTGTAGTATAATGTTGTTAGAGTATAATAGAACAGTGAAATTGTGTAAATAAGGTTAGCACAGAGAGACTTGATAAAATATGACAAATTTACAATGGAAAACCTGCATAAGCTGCCACCACATTAAGAAACGAATGTTGATTCCCTCACATGCAGGTTCATAGAAGCATTATAGATGAGTCTCAGTCTTGCACCAATACTAATGTGTTTAAAAATGTACACTTAATTGTCTAATAAATCAGACCTTCTCATAGCTTAACTTTATACTGGCTATCACAACATAACAGTTCAATAATAACAATCATTTTATCTGGCCTTCTTTTGTGAGATTTTTCATCACAGTTTGGAAAATAAAGCAGACAAAAAATGCTTGCTAGTTTTGTTAGCTTCAGGCAGTTAAACATTTCATATAATAATCAAATTGCATTCATTCATTGCACAGCAATATTAAATTAAATTAAATATTTTAATCACAATTTAAGTAAGCAAAACTGTACTGAAAGACCAAAGTATTTCACCAAAGCCCATGCATATTAATTCATAAAAGGGAATGATATTTTCATGAACGACTGAGTAACCATCAGCTATGGATCTCAATTTCTTAAACTAAAAAATATAAGTAATGAAAGATTACTTTTAAATTTTGTTTCACTTGGATATGTTTTATAATTTCAGAGGTGCAGAGTGTGACTTTTTGCAAATTTGTCTCACCCTTTTTGATGATTAAAAATAAATTGTTATCTCTAAGTCTAACTTAAAAGTGCATAGTAAAAAATCAGTTCACCCAAGGTGCAAACCAGTGCACATATATAGCATTCAAAGCCCAGCCTAACATGTTAAATTGTTGACCACCTAAGCACTGTCAGCAGCCTTTGCATGTGATGCTATAGGAAAGAGTACCACCATTCATTTTGCTGCCTTAGTGGTAATGATGAACGATAAATCAATAAAATATAAATAAAGAAAAGATAATGTGGAACTAATATTGTTGAAACACGTTTCATTCCCAGCCCAACACTGCACTTACTGGTATACCTAAAGGAGGAAAGGAAACATGTCACAGGTATTTGGCATCTTATTTCTCTAGGTGACTCACAGTTATCAAATACATATTGTATCTACAGTATGTGAGTGTTACTATCCGATGCAAAATGTATAGAACTCTTTTAAAAAAAATATATAAGTGCTATGTTTACATTCTAAATCCTAGTTTTGATTTACCTTTGTGTAAGAAATACTTTGATGCTGTCAATTCTGACAATTCTGTGTATTGAAGAAGAGCTTGCCATCTCTCCTGACATTGCTGAGCTCTGTCTACATATATTAAAACCTATACATCATTTTTGCATTTAAATTGGAAGTTATCGCATCTGAGATACACCCAAGCTAAGATACACAGTATTTTTAATCCCCTGCACTTTCTTGACTCCTTGTCAAATTAATATTGCCAACTTAATATTAAATTCTCAAGCAGCCGCAATCACAGTTTCATCTGAGCCTCGCTTAGTGTCGTCTTATTTCAAATACGTAAATATTTCGCTCAGAGTGTCGCCTTGTTTACCTCAGTAATGAAAATTATTGGCTTACAGCACTGTTGCTCTGAGACAGCATGCATCTCTCTGATGCTGATAATAATATACCTTGCCATAGTCTGCCCCCAGATTTCACATTCCAGGACCCTGTTCAAACATACAGCAGCGGCTGCCTAAGCACAGCGCGAGTTCCATGGGCACAGTGCAGGTGACCTAAAACTGATTAAAGTAACCTTCAGATGCATATCACTGTTGAATGCATTACAATTTCTGGAAACCTGCAAATTGAGACAGACTGAAAAAATTCAAGCTTAAAAGATTTAACTCCTTGGAGTAGTGTGACTATCTTTCAGGAAGATCGTTTCATTCAGATTTAGATATTTGTGTACTGTACCAGCAGTAACAGTGATGGCATCCCTACAAAAACCAAAGATGCCTCAGAGACTAACGCTTTAACTCCAACATAAAAATACAGCTTTGTTTGGAACAAATAGGTGCAAATAGGTGAAAGCCAGGATTAAAAAGAAGCCAATATATGTTAGAAAATAGTTGTCTGGGTTTCCAGTTGAGCACCACTAGGTTAGGATGGGTTTGAATCAGCCAGGTCCTGCAACGTGCCAGACACACGTAAGCTCACAGTTTGTACAGTGCAAGCTGCAAAATTGCTTCTTTCACAGCTAACTCTTCTCTGGGCACCACAGACTGTGTAGGGAGAAACACAAGTCAGAAAAGTCCTCGTCCATCCTCCAACCTCTACAAGGGTTATAACAGCAATGCACATTGATTAATGACTGTCGCAATTTAGAAGAGGCATAAAAATTAGAAGATTTTGTGATCTAGAGTATGTTTATTTTCTCAGACTTACATTAAGCTAACCAACAGCATTTACATGAAGGTAAAGTACTTTATATCATGAGATTTATTTACAGGAGTGTAATGTATACTGTAAACCACTGCACAGTATAATATTCAGAATTGCGTTCACAAAGCTTCCTCCACAAATTACAAATACTACCACAATGAGTGACTTCCCACCAATTTCCTTTACTGGGGGATTAAACTCTCGAAAACCGGTACAACACCAGCTTTCCCAATGAATTCTTCAGCATAAATGAAAGAAAGAAGTACAATAGTAACAAAGGTGGTGCTGAACCTGAAGCACAGGTAGGAACCAGCTCCTGTAGCCTTCAGTCTTCAGCCATTCACCAGTTACCATTGGCCAGGACCTGTTACTGAAGCAGCTGTTTGCCTTTGCTTTCGTCACCAGCATGAGACCTGCACAGTCATCGAAGACACTCATTTGTCAACAGAGGATTTGGGACTCTAATAACAAGAATCCACATGGTAGGCCTGAGCAATGATTTACTGTATAAATTATTCTTTTTTTTTTTACAAAAACCAATATGTATAAGAAATATGATTTTGTTACCATTTGGCCTAAGAAACCAAGTTTGCATTCAGTATGTAATCTTGGTTTGCAGGTTATAAGTTTAAGTGTCTCATTTCTGATCTTTGAATTATTTACAGTCCTAATAATGATTTGATTGAAGGTTGTTATACTGTAATTGTTGATCTGCCTATTGTGCAGGTTTCTTTTATAACTGTCCATATACCAATTTCTGACACAGTAGTATAATTATGAGTATATCATAAATATTATAATGTATAGTTTCACAATTAAAATGACTGTGTGTGGTATGATTTAGGATATGGTCAGGATTTGTTACTAGCATCCAAACATATCTGGTGCAAAAACTGACTATTATCACTATTGTGTCTTTTTTATATTCTATTTATATGCTCTGAATATATTTCATTTCTAAAATGTTTGTAAATGCCATTTACAACCACAAATCTCATTAATCTCATTAATTTCTTTGTATTCTTATATTGAGGCACCTTTTTTCTAAAAATAAAACAACTTTGTGTTTCCTTATTGGCCATTCTAAAATTGCCTGAAGCAAATTAGTCACAGCCTGTGTGCAAAGTGTGCTATATAATACACAGAGATTGAAGGTGATTGCCTCTAGGTGAATTGGAAAACAATGAAGAATTAATGAAAGTCCTAAAAATTCCAAATGGAAAGTTATTTCTCCCCTCCAGAATGAAATAAGGGTTCTTTATAGTGTAGTTCAGGTGAATAAATATTGGATTCATCTGGTAATAAAACCCTTTTGAGCTACTTTGGACAAATTGCCCTTTAGATTGTAATTATTCATATGCTGTTATGCTGTAGATACTTTATAGCAGGAGCATGATTTGATGCCAGGGTAAAGCTGAATAATAATTACTGCCCTTTTGTAAGATGGTGCATTTATTACATTTGTCCATTAAAATAGCTCAAAACCATTAGATAGTTATCTGTGTTAGAACTAAGGGTTTTGTGATACAGTATAGGAAACAAAAGCAATATACTGTAAGTTTGTGTAGCAAACCCACTGGGTTCAAAATATTCTAGCTTTTGTGTCTTTTTAAGAAAAAGAGTTTACAAACACCAATAGTAGTAGTTGTAGCAGTAATAATAATAATAAAGTGCCTAGGAATATATCAACTTCATGAATATATTGAAGGTTGATGAAGGAAGTACAAATGCAAGGAATGATTATTGTAAAGCAGGTTAGAATGTATTTCATTCTCTACAATGAGTGTTTACATTTCCAGTCCAAACCTAGTTTCAAGCGTAATAGAGGCCTGATTTGAATTACAGTATTAGGCTTTATTGACATATTCTTGTCATCTCTGAGATTACCTGGTTGAGGCGGAGGCAGAAGCTATGAACCATACCACACCACCATGAATTAGGGAGCAGCTGCAGGGGAGAAGATGGGGAAGAGAGAGAAGCTAAATGAAACATGCAACTGAGATAGAAAGGTGATACATAATTCGGAGGAAGTGGGTGAAAGGGTTGGACCTCATCCCAAACTTTCATTCAAAACTCCATATTGTACAATATGTTCTATACTGTATGTAATAGTATATGACGTGTTGTTACACAAAGCAATCCAGGAAATATTTCCTCTGTTCTTTAAAGTTTGTGCATAGTTTCTAGTATGTCAATGTTACCTAGATTGTTACCTTTAACACGGCATCCACCTTTGACATTTCCACATCATTGTCATGTCTATGTCTGTACACTAGCTGTTTTTTTTCACATTTACAGATATGTACTGACAGACCTTATACTGTATAGCTGTCTTTCACACAGTAAAGGATACACAACATATATAGTATGAAGAACATGGGTGAGTTATGAGACATACAGACAAGGCTATGTTTTCTCAGGAATTGTACAAATGTCAAGGAAAATTAATGGTAATTTAACCTGGAGAGATTTTCACTGTCTCAGGGAAGTGCTCCGAAAATGTGATGCTTGGTTCTTACAGTACACATCAAACCTATCAATTAATTCTTGTTCTGTTTTTTTGTTTGTTTTAATAGTATTAAGCACTTCAGTATGCCTTTGTTAATCCTCCTTGAAGAGTATTTTTAATATTTTCAATTAGGGTGTAAAATGGCGTCATAAAATGATTACAGTATCTAGGAAACACTCTCTGCTTTTTAGACCCTCATTCCAGGGTAGAAATGAATAGGGGTGAGCGTTCTTCTTTGTTTAGAATGAGAACATGTGTTTTTCCTATTTTTATGCCATTCTATTTTTAACGCTGCAGAGACTTCTCCAGCTGTTTAACTGCCACTATTCATTGTAAGTGAGAGACAAAGTGCCCTCCAAGGCAGTGGAACACTGTGGTCAGATGTATTACCATGCAGAGTTCTGTTCCCATGAGGGGGGGTGCTGGCGGAGTCTGCTCTATGATCCCAGGGCTCCATTCTGGGATGTGCAAGATTTCTGACAAGGCTGCCCATCCACCTGAAGCACTGTACATTGAAACTGGTTAATTGCTACTGTGACTTCAGGCCTTCAGTAAATTGAGTGGTGACTTTAAGGACAATGACACGTCGGGTCACAGCACTCTAAGTAACGGTCTTCAGAGTGACAGAAACATGAAAGAACTGGTAGGTGAGTTTGTGCCTTTATTATAGCCAATGTCACAGAACACCTGGGACACGAAGACATAGCAATATGTAATTATTCTGTTGTTGTGTTAAAAAGATTATATTTTGAGGAACATGGCAATTTTTCTTAAGATCTGTTTATTAATCAAAGTGTTACTCTGCCATGCACAATCCAATGTCTATCTTTATCTCACAGTCTATCTTACACTTTTGAAACTAATAATGATATGAATTAAATTTCCTCTCTACATTTCTAAGAGAGATGGTTCACCCATAAAAGCTTTGAGTATTAAACACAAACATAGAGCTTATCTGTAAAAACATAACTTGACCAGTGATTCATTTTTCCTGTGGGCAAAATGCACTTGTGGTGCTTTGATTTAAATAATGAAGAAAGTCCAGTTGTCAGATTTAAGTCTGAGACAAGCTGTGTTTGAAATCAAGGTTGAAAGTTTAATATGAGTGATGATATTTTGCTTTCTCCAAATTAATAGCATTAACTAAAAGATTTCTAAACCATGAATGTTGTAGGTGCAAGTGAATTAACATTGATTGTACTATATAGGCTAAAAAACTTCAGAAAAGCAAAAATCAAGACAAAACTTCTGGCTGAGCTTCTGGCTGTGACATCATTTCAACATCTGTAAAATGTTCCAGGCAAGAAAATTGCTGTGGACAATTCTGATACACCTGCACAATTGAACAATATCTCATGTGTCCAACATGAGCTGAAACTCAAGCATTTAAACACACAGTTTGTTTTTTCAGATATTCAAGGACATCAGATGGAAATTTGTGAAAAAATATGTTCTGTTAGTGAGTGGTATCTGCAATTGCTATTCACTACTAAGCAGGAGAAAAAGAGAAAAAACATGGATTTCAATGAATATTTTGTTATCCAAATCAGAGTAAAACAACCTGCATTCTGATTAGCATAAATATAATGCATGAAGTCATACTGGATTGGTTTTACATTTTTGCACGTATTTTTGGTAATAACATTTTTTTGTTATAACCAACATTCCTGGGTTATCATTTTAAACAACTCAGCTGAATAATATTCAGCTCAAAAGAGATATACTCTTCATTCATTCATTATCTTTACAATTTTGAGCCAAATAATCATAAAAATAAAAGGCAGGGGAAAAGATATAGCAATATAATGGAAAAACACACTATAGATCAACCAGAAAATGGTATCTCTGACCTGAGAAGTGGTAACAATAAAAGAAGTTTAAAAAAAATCTCAATACATACTGTATGTTTAAAACTCACTTTTTCTTAGTCACCTGCTTCTCCGTTACTGTTCAAGTATTTGGTTCTCACATGTTATAACCAACTGCAGCCTCTAGAGGGCCCTATGCTCACTATCCTGGATTCCACAACATCCTTGTAATTAGAGGTACAGAGAACCGCTGTTTTTGATGCTCACTTCCTGTGTGGAGGGGCATTTTGGTACATACTGTACAGTATATATTGTATATATAAATCTTCATGTATTTAGACTTAATATGTAGCATATACTGTATGAGTAACTGTTTGCCTGTCCTGTCTCCATTTCTTGTTGTCCACATTTTATATGAATATTTCTTCAATGTATTTCATATTTTGCTTGTTATTTTGAGAACAGTCTATAAGGAAAAAAACAAGTAACTTATCTTGAACTAGAACACATTGTTATTGTATTTCAGTATATTACAGTTCCTGAGAAGGTGTAGTTTGGAAAGGAGGTTGCTACAGCAACAGAATAGATATTTTGGTATGGTACATTTATCATTATATTCATGCACTCTTCTTTCCTTTGTTTATTATTTCATGTATGTGATGTAGTGATTATAGACAATGGTGAAGATGAAAATCATCACATTTTCCAAGGTGCAACCATGAAAACTGTAACACAAAGGAATCTGATGCATCAGTTAAAAAGAAAAGATTTCTAATCTTGAGTTGGTTGAAAACAATTCTAACTCATTAGTCTGAGCTTCACATTCTAGAGTTATCAAGGCACCCATTTCTGCAGCATTTTGAAGTGGAGAAAATAACACAGATGTCATGGTACTGTATGTCACCCAAACAGACTTTATGTCAATGTGTTTTCTATAATTGTTCACCCAACGTCACACAGCACTGGAAGAGCCACACAGAATAGATTTCATTGCATGTGCATGAACTTATACACATTACTAAAATAAAACAAACCAAATAAATCAATATCACCCACTTCTTCAACATAAGAGGTGGATTCTCACTGAACAAGTACACCTATACTTTAAATCAAGAAATGGAAAGTCATTGATTACTATTATGCTTTTCTTCTGAATATAGGAAAGAATACTAGTAAAAATTATTTACAGTATCCGTCAGATTCTTCTATTATGACACATATTTAAATAATTGTGAAGAATTGCATCCCACCATCAATCTTGTATCTGATCCACACAGGCAAACACAAGAACAATGACGTTACTGAGCGAGCTTTTAAAATTATCTTCCATATACTCTTTTCTGTCAGCTCTTTCTGCTGACAGTCATCCTTCCAAAGTTTGGAGCTTTTTTATTCCATATTTCTAGGCTCTTCCACTATCCACAAAAATAACACGGTGCTCTGTGTATTTTTTATTGTTGTTATCCTGAAGTTGCAGACAACAAACAATCAGCCATTCTTTTTCCTCCATTACCGATTTAGGAATCTAAATTTTCTTGAAGCTTTGCTTTTACAATGGCTGTAAAAATGCAATGAAAGTATACAAATAAAATGCTTTAACAATGACCCCAAAAAAAGAAACGTATTTAAACGTATTACAAGTGCTTGCATGCATCTGCTTTCCACTGTTACCGTATGCATTCTCATTGCTGAATTTCCTAATCTGTGCTCTATTCAAACAATAACACCACTAGTTGTCTCTGGTTATAAAAAAAAGTGATTTCAAGGTTGTTCACTAAAGATGATAGAGGAAATTAACTAAATTCATAGTCTTAAACCCAACTGGCACAGCTCTGTTAACAGCAGCCTACTGAAAATAAATATAATACTTCAAAAGTGAAATAGAAATGACAGAGGAAAATTAACAAGAAAAGTTTATTAAAGATTTTCACCGGTTTCAAAAATGTTTTTTTAAAAGAGAACCCAAATCTAGCAAACTTTAATTCAACAAACATGTTTACACAATGGTTTACACAATGTAAAGTCCACAGGTACATTTGAAACACAGGTTTGACTCTGAAAACTGAAAATTGAGTCAGCGAATGATTTCACATGTAATACGTCTGAAAAAGTCAAGGCTGTGTAAGGAACATTTCAATGGGTTTGATTGTGTTTCCTTGGGAACACATTTTTAATCAACATGTTCAATGTTTATGTCTGCATCAAGGGAAAAAACCTTGATCTCTTTTGTTACTGTCCTGTACATTGAAAGTGGTATTCTGCCACGCACAATTCAAAATCTTCTGTCTTGCAAATGTAAATTGAAGACTTGCATTCCAATATAGCTGATGTATTCACATATGTTAAGGATTCAGAGTTATGAATCATAGTTGAACTAAACTTGACAACTTTTTTAACATATGGCTGAATTAAAGTTAGTTTATTTGGATGTCATTTTATCCAAAGTAACATAAGAGATTATATTTAAATGAAATTAAGGCAAGCATTATATTAATATTGTATAAATTCTAATAATAAGAAGTTATTTTGGAATACCATCCTAAATTTGTCCTACAATAACAGATTTAAATATTTTTTCCTGGTGAACAGAGAATACTGAGAAGAGACCTGACTTATGTACTTCATAAATCTCATAAGCACTGATAAAGTAAACACTACGGATTTCTTTAGAATCTCCAGCGACACACAAGCCAGGAATGTAAGTGGAAACTATGTGGAAGTGCATTTCAAAATTAGAAAAACAGGTACTTCTTCATACAAAAAATAAGGGGATTCTAGAATCTAGAAGCAACCTAGCCAGATCAATTAACTTGCATCAACATCGAAAGGCCAAGTAACCTCCACTTATTTGTAACCTTTCCTAATTTTTATACATGCGGTGGCCTTGTGGCTAAGGATCTGCACCTGTGGCTGGAAGGTTGCTGGTTTGAATCCTATGGCCAGCAGTGGAATCCTACTCCATTGGGCCCCTGAGCAAGGTCCTTAACCCCAACTGCTCCAGGGGTGCTGTATAAATGGCTGACCCTATGCTTTCTGACCCCAAGCTTCTCTCCCTGTCTGTGTGTCTCATGGAGAGCAAGTTGGGGTATGCGAAAAGACAAATTCCTAATACAAGAAATTGTATATGCCCAATAAAGTGATCTTATCTTACAGATTTTGGTTCCCATTTATACATTTAGGTTTCCTAGAGCATTTTTCTCATGCATACTGTACAGCCAAACCAATTCTGATGTTTTGGGACAAGCATTCCTGCAGCTTTCCATATGATATCTTGAATCGCTGCATTCTCCTAGTGCCTGCACGTTTCTTTTTTTGGGGTCCACTTGTTTCTTTTTGGGGACCCAAGTGTCCTTGTCCTATGACCTCGGTGCTGCTCCATAACCAACCAGGTTAGGCCAAAACATATTAAACTTAAAAGCTTTCAATAAATACTTGCAAAAGCATGATTCTTCAAGTAGTCATATAGCACCCATCCATTTTCTAACCACTTCTAGCAATTCAGGGTCATGGGTGCTTATCCCAGCAAGCAAAGGGTGCAAGGCAGGATGTACCCTGGATGGGACTCCATCATAGGGCAGACACATAGACACAAATACACAACATGGCCAATTTCCCCAGAAACCAATTAACCTAACAATATATTTTTGACCTGTGGGTGGAAACCAGAGCACCTGGAGGAAAACCATACAAAACACAGAGAGAACATACAAACTCCATATAGATAACTATGTGGACCCATTTCTGGACCCAAAGTCCAGAACTGAACCCAGGGCCCCTGTGCTGAAAGGTAACAAGGCAGCAATGCTAGCCACTGCACCACTCCATTGTCATATACCTTCAAACCTAAATCCTCTCTGGTTTACAATGGGTCCATAATCCCAGATATTTGATTTTTTTGTGAAGAATTTCATATAACCACCAGTCACTCATCTGAGCCCCACAGGCAAACACTAGAACAATGATGTTCCCAAGCAAACTTTTAAAAAGTATCTTCTACGTACCCTTTTCTGTTGCTCACTCTGCAGAAATAAGGGTTTCTAGCAACTGACCTATTTCAACACCACTGTGCTTTTCAGAGCAATTCATTTTCAGTTTAACCAAAGTTTATTTTCAGGTGAATTAGAGTATGTTAGAGGTCATGCTGGCAAAGTAGCAGTAGGAATGGTACAGTATTAGTTGAAATATTTAAAACAAAAGAAATGTAAATATGCCATCCATCAAAAATCAAAGTCAAAATACAGTATTTTGAATTTTGTTTAAAAATACCGGTAATTATCAATCAAAACACACTACAAAAACAAGCTTGGAGCTGAAGGGAAGAGAAGTAAACAGTTGCTCCACTCACCACTTAATTGGATTATCAAGCTTTTTCTACATTATATACAGTAACAATTCAAAATGCAAGGGCTACTTTACTGTAATTCTTCAGAATACATTAACCATGCACTTTCCAGTATCAGAGACATATAATCCCAAGGGCTTGTGACAGGACTTTCCGGATGACTCCTGCTTATTGCTTTTAGGGCCTTTTTCAGCTCATATTGATTTCTGAAGCATCACAGCAATATCAAAATGATGGACTTTGTGCATGAACACTGTAATGAAGATTTTACTCCCTTTTGTTGTGTGGTTTTTCAGCTTTTCTTGTCAATAAAGCAAATTCCAAAGTTTCCCAGTTGGTCTCAGAATAAATGTCTTGCTTGGTGACTTTTAATGAAAACAATTATATGAGAAGGCAGCATCGCATTACACAAATGACTAGACAATAAAAGTGACAAAGAAATGGAGTACAGTCTCATTAATCATGAGGGAATTGGGAATTGTAAAACAGTGAAAAGATTTCCACTTGCATCCTCAGGCCTTATTTTTTCTTATTCTATACTAAAAGCTCTTATAATTTAATAAAAAAAACCCTTCAAAAAAGCTCTGTGTATTTTTTCTTGTCAACAGCTACCAAGGGAGTAGGTTTATAGGTTTTCTGACAAACCCATAGCCATTTGTTTGTTTTGTCTCTCCCTCCTCCCACTTTCAACTAAAAAGTCAAAACTGATATTCTGAGAACAGCATATAAAACTGTCTCTGTATCCATGTAAAATTAGCTCTTAACATCTATTATTGATGCAACCTTTCTAATCAGTGTCTCCACTTTTACAAATTGCTACCCTCTAATGAAAATGAGAAAAACATTCTCTGGAGATAACAGCTACAGGCCTCAGTGAAGGAGTTCTGTGCATATTGGATCTTTTATTTGCCACCATTACTATTCCCTTTTCCTACTGTCTTGTCCCTGTGACACTGGTCAAAGAGAAATCAATCGAGCTTCCAAATGATTGTTTTTCAACGTACAGTATGTGTAATGAATGCTCACGCTCATATTACACATGGTGAATATAAAAAGGTTAAACCTAATAAAGTTTGTCTTTTGATATTTAATTAAAATCCCTTTTGGTTTTTGTACTAGCTAGAAAATGCAGAGGATCTGAAAGAATACAAAGTGCCATTTCAGTTGTCTATTAGTAGCTGACTAATTTTCACCTGAAAAAATGCAACAAGAGTTGTTTAGCCAGTGCACTACAAAACGTAAGCTTCACCAATATACCACCACAAAAATATTAATAATAACATATCTCTAAACCACAAGTTAGGACTGCCAAAACAATTCAATGAATGAACTTTCATCTTCAGATTGCAACTAAAATTCCTTCAATGCCAACATTGTTTATTTTAGTGCTGATGTGTCTTGGAACTGACAAATGACAAGGTCTGTACTGAAAATACAATGGAACAATAGATCACCTTTAGGCAAATTGTAGTTATTGCCCTTTGAGGAAGTGCCTTCATCACTGCCAAGTATGTATATCAAATTTGTCCAGCTGGACTACACGATGCTGGCTTGATGCTAAAATTAATCATCATTATTTTGCTTCACTGCTGCCTTGACACTACATCACCTGAGAGAAATGGAACCTAGCTAGACACAGTTTCTGGTGAGAGTCTTCTTCACCCCTTTCAGAGTTTTCCTGGGCCCCATTGCATCTCTTTCTATCTCTTTCCCATCATTTCCATAGTCTAATTAAGACATCAGGATGGATGTGTGGACAAAGGATGCCCTTTTGAGCCCCTACTGCACTTTCTGTAATCTGGCAAGGTCAGAGTCAGATCACAGATTTATGAACCTAAGGTGGTCTCAAGCTTCACTGCAGCTTGACACCTTCAAAGTCTTGATAAATTTCAAGATACATTTCTTCTCTCTTAAGGCCTGGATGGAGCATCCATCCTCAATGTGGTATTAACATACCCTGGTGTCAAGATAGCTCCTGAGGATCAAAGCAGATATTTTTTCCTCAACAAGACTTAAACCTCATTTGCATTGTGTGCACGCAATTAAAATTAACAATAATAAAAAGGAGGGGGGGGGATTTTCGGATTGAATATAGAATCACTGCTCCCCTGTTGTCTCTTTGCCACTTCCACCAGGACCTCTTGGACCTCATTGGAGGTTCTTCATCTTAGCAGCAGTTGCTTACAGCTCTTCTTAAAGTGGGGCAGGACCTGCAAAGGTGGTCTTCCTCTGAGTAGGAATGGCACAGTCCCCACAACACCACGAGTGAACTTATCCTCCCTTAACATTTGGATGGAATTACTTAAGGAGGTCACCATCAGTCAACTGTCCATGATGTGCTAGTGTATCTGAAGAATGATCCACTTTTGATTTGACACATGACATTGCTGTCTGTGTGTTTCTGATTTCCCTAGATGCAGTGGACACCTTTTTCCTCGCTGATTTTTAGACACCAGGTTTCCATTTCCCCGTTCTCCTTTCCTCCAGATAGTGAATGAGAGATCAGTGGTTGAACCTACATTGCTCAAAGGTGGAAATGCTCTCTAGAGGTTTGGAGACACTTCTTGGAGTGGCATCTTTTGCTACATGCTCTCAGCACTCATTGTTTTTCATTCATCATGCAGTGGTGACATATCCATTGGAGGCTCTATTTTTAACTGATTTTCACTCAGTTGCTCCATTCCTTCAGGCTTGTGAGAATACCTTTAGTAGGGGGTTAAGGACCCTTATGGCACATACCAAAATATCTGGAGGTGGGCAAAGGTCTTCTTGTGGCCTGGCATTTGATCAAACTCCTGCAGAGATCTCTCAAAGATATACATGCAAGGTAGCATTCAGTCCCAAGGAAGAAGGCACCTCTGCTGCATCACTTCTATGACAACAAGCACTCCACTTCAGCTCTGAAGAAAGCATGGGATGTACAGTATCTCTCCTGAATGTAGATTTACAATCCCTGTATCTGAAGTTTGCTGTATTTCTGATCATCACCACAGCCTGGCAAGTGGTTGACCCAACCTTTCTTCACCCACCATTTGGTTTAACCAATCTAACAAATCTTTTGTGCCCAACACTGCAATACCCTTTCACTTGATTCAACCACTGTGACTGGACAAGTTTTCATTTGAATCTGGATGACAGCAGTATCTCCATCTGCAGTATCCCATCAGTGCATTCGACCCTTCAGGACATCCAACCTGATCTGCTTTTCATTTAATTTGGGGATGAAGCTCAAGGTGGTAGGTGACTAGCCTAGAGATGCTATAGCCCTTCCTCTGCAAATACACTTGTTTAAGGTATTGGTTACTCCCTGGGTCTTTTTCCAAAATGGTTTTAGTAAGGGATCTCAGCCTTTGCAACAACATGGGCCTCACTTACCAAGGTTTTTCACTCCTGTAAAAATTATATGGATACCGTCAGGTTAACCTCTGCTGCAAACCTGTGAAGTGAGCTAGTGTTTACCATGGTTACTGGCAACTTACAGTACCTGTCTCTCAATGCTAGTTACCATGGAAACACGTTCCAACATAATATCTGCATCACCTGCAAGAAAATTCCATCCATGCCCATTGCAGGAGGTGCAGAATATTTAAGTAATGCCCTGAGTCTGCTCAGTGCTCAGATATAGAATCATGCTCTGAGTAAGTCTCGAGTTATCTTGTTCCCTAGTTCCCT
Source organism: Atractosteus spatula (assembly GCF_055471065.1). NCBI lineage: Eukaryota > Metazoa > Chordata > Actinopteri > Semionotiformes > Lepisosteidae > Atractosteus > Atractosteus spatula. The sequence continues at coordinate 41,982,532 of NC_142711.1, forward strand.
GTATGATGCTTGCTCCGGACGCTCAGCCCAGCCTTGTCTCGACTTGTCTCTTGTCTCTTGGATTGCCCTCGGTGCTCTGCAGTGTTACTCCCCAACTATGAATCCTGCTAAAGTTTTGGTTTACTTCTCTGGACTGTTTCCCTGTTCTTAACCTGTCTACCCGCTGCCTGGTTACGAACACAGCTATGTTCCAGGACCACGCCCCTGGACTGTGTTTGCCTGTTCCATCTCTGTTTGTTATGCTATCGCACCTGTCACTGTGTGCACAGCTCTACCTCTGCTGCATCCCAGGGTCCCCAGTAAGCTACAGTACTTTGGCACCTGTGTACTCTACTCATTCTGTTCTCCTGCCAGCTTGCAGCTTTCAGCTTATCCCCCTGTGTGTGCACTACCGTCTCAGAGTGGGACACCATGCTCACCCTGTCCACATGTGTGCAGCTTACTGCAGTCTCCTTAGCCTGTGAGCTGCTGGTTGTTTCCCAGATTCTCCCAGCTATCTCTCATGGCACGTGGGTTCATTTTACAAGAACATACATTCGCCCCTGTCTGTAGTGGGGACCAACAGATACAGCATGACCCTCTGTGTCCCTTCCACGGCCCTCAATTTCTTCTCCTCAAACATAATGCTTGCATTTCACCTAAAGGAAACACGAGATCATGACCATAACTTAGTATCATACTCAGAAGAGGGATAGTGGTGAGGCACCTGACCATGAGGTAATGACTGCATTTCTTTTCAGGGAATTTGTGTTATAATGCCTAGCATTCTCAATAGGTGACAGATATAATTCATGTTCTATTACCTATGTCCCATTAAGTACTTTTTAATTTACTTTATTTATTATTCAGAGGCATTTGATGTTACTGTGAATAATACAAAGTATCATTCTGGGATTTCAATCTTCAAGGGCTTATGTTCTAACCCTGTTCAGTACTACATGGTTTTTAAGTTTTTTAATGCAGCTGCTGAAATATTTACTTAATTGCAGATTAAGATTTTAACATTTTTACTTATAACTTTGTAAACATCAATAACCGTACATTTACATATCAAACTGCTTTGCATTAATTGGAAATGGAAAATATCCAATATCGAGAGGAATTGTTCAGGGTGTCTAATCAGAACTATGTACTTTTAACAAGGAATGTTCAGAAACATTCAGATATCCGCCTCTTAAAACAAACATGAAGTGAGTACATTAAAAAATAAAGCACTTTAAACACAACTCCTGGCAATGAATTTCTTGGCAATATGAGACTTAAAGAAGGTTCCTAAACGTTTAGTGTTAAATTATCCATCAGCCTCCTTTCTCCAGATTCATTAATTTGAAATAGCTTTGCAACAAATGTAATTCGTCCTCATAGAGCTTTGTGACAGAGCTCCTTCCTGAAAGAGTCATGAATTTCTCATTAGATCAAAAGAACCAGCCAAGTGAGGGGGGAGGGGTATGCTATACAATTGGTTATGCTCCTCATCACATTAAAATGTGCACAATTTTTCTGTAATAACTTACATTTGGGTATACCAGTCAAATAATTTGTTTCCGGCTCTGAACATTGGAAAATTGTTGTCTTATTTGTACAGGTGCAGCTGATGCAATTAAAAGAATATGGCAAATGCAATCTCTAGGTATCACTTCTCGGTGCCAGTGATCCATGCGTCGTTACACACAGCATGTCACTGAAAACAGAAAAGGCCACAGTTGTCAGAAGGATTTCTCTGCAGTGACCTGAAGCTCAGTTCAGATCTCTCTGTAATGTATCCCCTTAAGTACACTTAGTGTCAAAACACAGGAGAAAGCTGACAGTAGGTGTTATTAATCTTAATGATTTTTTTCACTGATCTACATATTTTTTTCTTCAGTACTGAGCATTTACCCTTTTTTCTTTTCCCTTCATACAACAACATCTGCCTTCTACCGTGCTGTGAAGTCATTCATACAGGGATGCAACTAAACAGAAATGTGTTTGCTGTTGCACTTACAAACGCACTTATTCTAAAAGTAACAACAGTAAAAGCGATCAGAAATTATTTTCATATTCCTTACACAGAAGAATAAGGCAGTTGTGCATGTCATGTGAGCTGTAATTTTATGTTTTCTAGGGACTATGCTGTTACATTTGCTCAGATTATCCTGTTGGTTGTATGTAGTCCATGAAACTAATATGAAATAGTATAAGAAATCATGTATATCTTACACTAATTCATTCCAATATCTGACAGAAACAATTCTGCACCTACCGGTTGATTACTTTGAACCCAAGACATTATCAACTGTGCAACTCTTGACACATTACTCTAAATGTGGATAAAGCGACAGGCATGTCATGGTTTTAAAATATTTGTTTTTATTAATCCATCTATTTTTTAACCACTTCACCCTGCATGGGACACCAGTCAGCAGACACACACAGACATGTACACGCATTCACACCTTGGCCGAGTTTCCCAGAAGCCAAGTAACTTACAGTATGTCTTTGGACTTTGGGAGAAAACCGGAGCACCCAGAAGAAACCCATGTGAACACAGGGAGAACATACAAACTTGCAACATGCAAACAGCACCCCAGGTCCACAATTGAATTCAGGGCCCCAAGACTAGAAGGCAGCTAACCACTGTACCACAGTGCCGCCCATATTTTTATTGTGCAAATTAAATTGAATTGGCACACAGAAGACTCTTAAAATTGATTTGGTGATTATTCTCTTAACCTGTGTATAATCAATTACATTTAAAGGATATGCTAAAAAAACACTAGCCTATGTTGGAAACATTTTCTGTTTTACAGCATTTTGTACTGTAGATCCAAACCTTTTAATATGTTTTAAGTAAATGGAAAAACAACAGGAGTCTCTGTGATAAGGAAGCTGCTCAGATAGATTATGAAGTGTTTGTAACCAGGTATATATCATAAGTTAGCCAACATGGATAGCTTTGGCTCCTATAAGATTCCACACATTACCAGTTAAAACACTTTATTAAAATGATTTCTAGACAACTGGATTGTTTTGATTAGACCTACTGTATCTATCAGTCAGGCTCAAAGGTTTCCAAGAAAAACCTCAAATTAAAATGCCCAGTGTAACGCTCAGGTAAGTATGTCTGGGTCTGTCTCCTCAACATTAAAGTAACTCAGATGCTGAAACTTGAGGACCTCGTTTCCCCAGCTTGTCCACCCAGGCTGAAGATTGCGTGCAAACAACTCCAGGCATTTTGCTGCAGGACCCACATGCTCTTTCAGCACATCTGCGAAGAGGCACAATGAGAAAGACAAAAGAAAATTCAATCACAGCTGCGGAGGGATTTTTTTTAAGGGAATGTTTCATTAAAAATGGCAAAAGAAAATTAATTTCAAGGATTTCATCAGGCGGGTTTGTTATTTATAATCACAAATCATGAGGAATGGATGCCCTTGAGGATGGGAACAATGCCTCCACAGGCTTCAGTGGCTCTGACAGATCGGTTTCATTTAAAGGCAGGGAACAGAGACCTCACCGCCCACACAGGTGACTTGCCTGTCTTTTCATGACTTTCATAACCGTGCACATCTTGAGCTTTCACTTAACTTTCTAAACAGCTCAAACTGCTCTAGGTTTTAATAAGCCTCTGCACTCACCAGCCTCTAGACATCCGTGAGAAATAAAAAACTAAATAGGCCAAATACTGACCTTATGAAAGTACAGAAAGCGCTCCCAACGTCTTAACTTGCCAAGTGTAAATGAAGGAATAAAAGATTTTAATTATTCATTTAACTCCAAACTCTTCAGAGAGGCCATGTGCTCTTCAGGCTTTAAAACTTTAACATTAATACGGAGGAAAGCCAAGCCAAGATTTTATGACTAAGTGTAAAAAAAGTGATACATCAAAGCTGCAGTATTCCCTATTAGTCTTGATAGTGGCTCTTCAATTCTTTCTGGACCTGGAATGGATTTCAGGTGTTTAACCCAAAGCCTATTTCTCACAAATTTATTACACAGAGAAACCTTAGGAACTGGTGCTGTAAGTGAAGATGGGATTTCTTGCCTGAGATGATTACAGCACAATGATTTGCAATGTGCAGTGGACGACACATCCAATATTAGAGACGGTATTCATTACCATAAGTGAGATGTCAATTAATTTCACTAAATATTTAAAGTAAAAGTTTTGTGCTGGAGTGAATTTATCTACAGCAGAGGTTCTGCCTTCATCTTTCCCTTAATAAATTTTTATTTAAAAGGTGTATAGAGCATCAATAAAACAGATTAACTTAGTCATCGACAGCCTTCCATGTACAAAGAAATTTAACCTCATTAACATTTAAGGTGAGTACTTTGCCATGACCTTATTAAGATTTCACCGGTGAAGCTTGTTATCACCTCTTTAACAGCTCACATCCAATAAATTATAGAAAACTGGATATGTATTTATGTGTGCACTCCAGACAATGGAGCAAAATGTTTTTTTCCCTGAGTCACCACCTCGAACTGCAAGAAAATGCTCAAAATTGTCTGAATAAACAGCATTTACTGTATGGCTTATAATTTGCTTATTATTTTTACATTAAAAGATTCTTACCTTTTGCATACTAGCATACTAGCTTTGGACAGAGAAATCAAACAGACTGTTTTGTCTAACATTAATTTCTCCTTATTCACAAACACACTTTCTTATTACATTAAAAATTGACCTTGATCCATGAAGTTTCAGCGCACCAATTAATAGTATTCCTCTCAGGGGAAAATAGAGCTTTAGACATGCTAAATCAAACATTCTTATTCATACTTTCATTTTGTGGATTAATATTCAAAATCTGGTAATTGGTTTAGATTTCTCTAGACTAAAATATACAGATTTATTCTAATTATTCTGCAATACCCATTACAAAACAAAAAATAATATTTCATAAGCTATAAAACCAAACTGTATACTTGCAAGAATCTGTGCAGTAACAGTTGCTGATGCATAATTCACCACGTGCACACAGCTTTGGATAACACCTTCTCAAATTATTAACCAGAAGTAGTTTTCTTATTTGAATTATCCTAATGATTTTCACATTAGATTAAAATATTTAGCATAATACACTGTAAGCAGCTTTTATAATCCTGATTTGGAAAGTTTTTTCAACTACTTATAGTGATATCAATTTTGGACACTTTTAGATACAGCTCTGTCTGCCATGCATTAAATGCAGCTTTGCTAGAGCTTTAAGGTTAAGCCAACTCACTGAAAAGGGGAATAAACTGTATTTGTGATTGAACTTGATGTACTCTTATTTTCAGTGGTAAGGCTCAGTCTAAATTATTGACAGCAAGGAAGTGCAAAAGTCACTGTTCTGTCTGTGCTGTAGCAGACATGCATTTCAAATGTAAAACTTCTGATGTCACGCTGGACTCAGCACTGCGTCAGTCAATGTTTGGTGCTTAAGGTCTTCGGCAAAGTGTGTCATTGGGGATGACATCAGTTCTGACATGCACCGACCTGCATAAGCTTGAAACATTTTTTGGGAAGCACAAGACTACTAAACACAGTAGTAAATTCAGGAAAAGGTACTCTGACAAACATGAGATCTGAATACAGAGCTGGAAACAATATGCAGTTGTGAAAAGTTGTGGCACTTTTGATTGTAAATTAATTTGCAACAGTAGTTGCAGGTAATTTAGGTTCAGGTACATTGAAAGAGAAATGTTTTACAAATTAGTGAAATCCCTGAAACACGTGTTTTCTCAAACAATACTGTAACAATCCCTTTTTAAAACAGCAGCAGTGCTATAAGTCCCAAAGACCATGACAAAATATTTCTGGCTCCCTAGGCTCATCATACGTAGGTTTTAAGTGGGCTCTAAATACTGGAAGGCTTGACTAAAATTAACCATTTGGAACCTTCAGGTCTTAAAGTCACACCACAGATAATCAACAGCAATTCTGTCCCCTTACCATCTTTTTAGCCTGATCTTATCAGAAGTTATGCAAATTTGGAACTACTCAGTAGTGAGATAGAAAACCTCTAAGAAAAGCCTCTTAGAGGATCTAAGTAGGTCTGTTGGTGGATCAGTAGGTGGCACTCTTGCATAATGACCAGAATTTCCAAAGCAATGCTCTAGTATCGTGTTCAAATGATGCTGTAGGAGTTGTCATCCAGTCAACAAAACATTAAACCAAAGTTAATTAAAGATACCGTGGCACTGTTTGCAAGAACAGGGATGTTAGCCCTGCTGCCCTGGCTAAATTCTACTCTGGACTTCCAAAATCGGACCCCACCCCAGACCTGATTCAAAAGTTCCCCCTCGATTCAACTGTTGAAGTTAACATTTCACGTTTCTACCTTATTTGTGTTGTAGTGAGGCTACTGCCACAGGTGCATGTTGTACTTCAGTAGTGGATGAATCATGATCTCTCCTATATGTAAAGTACTTTGAGAAGCTAAAATAGTTACTTTCACTTCACTATGCTTATAAAATTAAAGAAAGAAAATCTAATTTAGTTACATTTAGAATAAAGAACAGCTTATTTATAAATATGAAGTTTACTAAGGTTTTAAGATGAGCTCCTTCTCAAAATCAGTGGAAAAGAACTAGCATGTGATGTCTTTTGCACACAAAACAGTGCGTAGGCTGAAATCATCAGTTGGACCGTGGGTCAGGGAATTTTGATCACAGTGCATGTGTGGAAAAGCACTAAAAACTATCATCAGCATCAGTCTGCTTTGGCTGTTTATGAGTCTACCCTAACTACACCAAAATCACTTCCAGGTTCCTCTGTCTTTTTGGAGAATGAGTGTACTTGCATGCTCATGGCCTTATGTCTGGCAGGGATTGCTGGTTGCTTCTTTCTTTTTTAGGAGAAGCTAACATGCTGACTCACTGCATGGTGCACAGAACTCCCACAGAATTTGTACTTGTTTACAGTACAATGTATATGCTGGGGTAGCTGGGAATTTTATGTTCTAGTGTTTTCATTACTGTTCTCTTTCACCTTCTGGTCTTCCTCATTAAGCTACATGAAGGAGCTCATTCCAGATGTGTGCTTGCCTTCACTGAACATAAGTTTTGGTCAGTTATTCTGATTACATTTCAATCACTCACATGTGAGTTCTTTCTTTGATTTGGATCAAACAAATGGCTTAACAATCTGTCAAACTCAAGGAATGTTAAAGGGTAGCAAGCAAGAAAAAAAAATATTACTTAACAGAAGTGATTCTCACCAAATGTCTGCTGAGACAGTTTTAACTGTTTTGAACAAAAAATGTGAACTGTTGCACAAAAGACTGCAGTTTTGCAACTAATCTTCATATTAAATAAAACATAAGGACATATGTAGCTCACACCAGTATTTAAAATATTAGATTTGTGAGTGAACAGGTTTGGCCAAAATAAAAAACTTGTAAGCCATTACTATCAAACTGAAAGTAATTGCACATCCAATGACATAGCAAAAGAAGACTGTACATAATGTTACTAAAGAATTTGTGTCTTATTTTAATATATTTTGTACAACTTCATGAAAAGTAACACTGTGATATAATAAAGTCCATATTGTATAAGCTCTTAATCAGGCAATTCAAAGAAAAATAAACAAGTGGGTTTAATAACAAAGATGGGCTTTGATTAAGTGTCTCTAGACAGATTGCAGTTATTTACAGTAATAAGGCCAAACGAAATGAGGGAATAAAGGCAATCTGTTGCTAATATTCTAAATTTTAATGAAACAGTTTTTTTCCTAAAGAAAAATTAATTGAAAATGCTCACTGGCCTATCCGATCACAACATCCCATTGGTTTTCGTGTTGCTCCACTGCACTCTACTGGCAAAATCATGTACTAATCTCTTTTTTCTGTCACTACACTTGACATTCCTTGATTTCTTTTTGGTTTACTATTTATCTATCGGTGTCCTGAGTTACAGGGAACTGGTGCTCCTTCCTGATTAAAATCAAGAACCAGTATATGCTGCTGTCAATGTTACTGTGTCGATTCCTTAGCTAGGGTGAGCACAAAGGTGATGCAAGGAAAAAGGCAGTCATCTAAGTTCTATTAACAATAGAACTTCTATTCTTAAAATGGCCTTGTTAATAAAACGTAGCTCCCAAGCCTTTATTATTATGTCTGATAAGTCTTTTTATTTTAGCAAACAGATGGTAATCAGAAACACAGACTTTTAAAGCATTTTTTTAAAATCATACTGGCAAAAAAAGGAGAGATTATATATTAATATAATGTCCATTATATGTGTCTCATTTGTAGCTTCCTGATCTTCATGTGGTTGTGTGTTACAATATGGTTCTTTGAGAAATAAGTATAAAATCAATCTGCTCTGGGATTCTGACCATATAATTCTCAAATACTTCCAAGCAGACCTAGACCCAATCTTTTGGAAACAGAAAAAAGTAATATACAAGAAAGAACACACCTGACCAAAACTATTTAAGATCTTGTAATGCCACTAGTTCCTATGTAATATATTCAGAAACTACTCTTATAATTTGTCATTATTTAAATTATATTAAATAGGTCATATTATACCCGTTAAACTTCAGGTAGCAGTACCAATTAATCTTCCAGGTTAGTTTACTGTAGCGATTTTTACAATTCTATAGATTGCTAATCAGGTCTCTTGCAATAATTAAAATTCCTTTCCCATTTATTTTTGTATTTTACATGACTTTATCTGTTACATGTATTTTATGATAAAAATGCATACAGCCTTGAAACTTATTTCTGCAAGACTTTAATATCCAACATAAGTATTTTCATTGATAAAAAGAGTTTTTAACTTGAGTAGAGAATTAAGATCCTCAATCTTGTATTTTATATTTGTTGAAAGTCTGGAAGTTAACTATGCACATTAACTTCAAAAACATTAATTATCAGCAAGTTCTGGTAGGTCCTAATCAAAGTGACACATGAGATTAGGAACTAGTCAATCAATTTGTTTTTAGCAACTAGCAGAGCTATACACCCAAGACAGACCACTGATAAATAGGACTCATTGGTCACGATGACAGGCACAGCCTTTACTACAGGTATGGAAGCCAGGATGAAGCTTCTCACCCCTGAGGTTGCAACTACAGACACCGTACTTTCCAGATGACTCTTTGGAACTCTTAAGCTCTCTGATGCACAGTTTCAATATTTTGGAGGTTTTATTCTGGGATTCTCAGGATCAGAAAACTGAACTCATAGCTAATGTTAAAATTGTCTGCATCATTCTGGGGACTACGCAGTCTCGCCTTCAAACTCTCTTCCCTGTTAACAAAGAATATAAGAATAAAAGTGTGTGGACATTATTAAAGTGGCACAGTACCAGAATCACAACAGCATCAAACAACTGAAGAAAGAGATAACACTTAAGTCCTGTTAGATGGAAATGGATGATTCTAATCTAGAAAAACTGCAACAATGAAATTTCGCAGAAACCATAAACCTGCAGGTGTAAACACAGAAACACGACTTACAGGGGAGAAAGGCTAGACATCTGGCCACTCTGAAATGTAATTGTCAGAGTAGATTTCCTAACATACAAAACAAAACAACTTCACTATGACTGATTCTTTTTCATTTTATTGCAGAATACAGCGTATTTATTATATTACAAAATGTGTTTGTGTGAGCAAGGCAGTGTAGAAAACAGAATAGGAAGTTACAACCATCAAAGGAACAAAAGTAAACTTCCATATGGCTCAAGAGTAGAATATATAAAATTAATCTTATGGAAAGGTTTCAGAAACTGAACCCTTACCTAAGCAAAGGACTGTCTGTACCTCTCAAGGCGATAACAGGCTTGGCTGGGATTAAGTCACTTAAACCTACTGGAAATACCTCCAAATTTAAACAAGCAGAGCTTTTACACACGCTTATAACTTTGCAGGACATAAAAGCACCTCTTCCTTCTACGCAAAAATGGAAATCTCCTGTCTTAAATGGTATTCCACCCAAGCTGTTGCTGGCAGTAATGGTTGAAGTCAGCCCTTTTATACAAAATGTTGTGCAATCTGACACTTTTCATAAAGTTCAGCAGCCATATCACCCTCCAACTCACAACTGGCAGCCCGCTGAAGCAAAGCAGGTTTGTATAATAATCTATGATTTGGCTTCATCACCCTGTTCTCCTCCCCACTGATAGCTGGTGTGTGGTGAGCGTACTGGTGCACTATGGCTGCCGTGGCATCATCCAGGTGGGGCTGCACATTGGTGGTGGTGGAGGGGAGTCCCCATTACCTGTAAAGCGCTTTGAGTGGAGTGTCCAGAAAAGCACTATATAAGTGTAAGCAATTATTATTATTATTATTATTCAAGTTCAAATAACTGCTTTTTCTGCTTTTTAAAAAGCCAAGGGCCCATTAGAACTCTATCGCTATTGGTGATTATAGCTGGTAAACAAAAAAAACTATTTACACAGGCTCTTTTTCAGGGGACCAGACAAATCTTGATTTTCTTCTGATACTGTACAGCATGCCTTCCCCTCACCAACAGCCATTCTTATGGACTGCTTTTTTAGATGTAAAAAAGGGAATTTGATCTCCTAAACTGCTGATGTGCTATTCTACAATGCTTTGGTGCTATCTCTTTTTTATCAATATCCAATCTATTTCCTATACAATATTGCAAATGCGTTAGTGCAGATGCACTCAACAGGGATGCCCATCATTATAATTATTGTTTGCTCTTTTGTTAGAAGCACTGAAAAAGGTTATGACACAAATATCAGCGACACTCCCACTGACAGTCCAAACATCACATTTCATTCTGTGCCAACAATTTTCTCCTGTTTCATTCTGATATTTCTAATTCAGTCCCACCATGGTCTATATGATTTGATCATAATCTTGGTGACAACTTTGACGGTAACAGCCTACGCATGTTTCAGGATGCGTGGGAGGCTTATTCACTCTGCTCAGCCCCTTACAGGGTACCATGTGCAACACTTTACCCTCTCATGCCATGGCTAATCCATTTTAACTTCACATGCAGAATGCATGCAACACAATGCTGTTATTTTTACAGTTAAAAACCTACCGTGATTTAGTCCTCAAGCAAATTATCAGCAATAATAATCAACATTTTTCTACCAACACATTTCATATACTGCTTTTGAAAATATTTAGTTTTAAATTAATGATTTTAAGTATGTTTTAAAATGTTTGTTTTAGTACAGGACATTAAATATGCAAATAATTCGTGGCACACTGACTGCTAAACTTGTACGTACCTGCTAATGAAGGCTTGTGTGAATGCAGAGTTGAAGGCACACTGACTATCAACTTCTGATCTAGGACTGGAATTTCTTGCTTTTCTGAAGACCTTGCAAAGGGGAAATGGAAAAAGAAAAAATGGGGAATTATGACATTATTTAACCAAAAGAATACATGTACTTCATCACCACATGACCTATACATTTTTTACCTTAAAGAAGAATCTTTGCCTCCACTGTACCGTCCCAGCACCAAAATTTCATATGGCTTCTTGTGTGGAGAATCAAGTGGAAATACGTACTCCCCAGAGTTTGTTATCTTAAAGAAAGAACAGAAAGTTACATGCTGAGCCACCACTTCAAAGACAAAAAATCAATCTTGGAGGCATGATCCACCTCTAATCCCTCAAAAACTAAAGAGAAAGAACCCTGACAAACCCATGTTTAAAAATCCACAGACTTTTCAGGAAGCTAAATCAGTGATAATTTGAGAGGGAGTAAATTTTGTGAATTTTTGTTAAGATGGGAGAAACAGGCTATAGTTATTTCTGAGGATTTAAAAAAATGAAATTATTTTTTCAGTATTTTTTAATGAACAGGGTACACAGTATAAAAAAATAAGCCTTATAGTGATACTGTTTACCTGGTTTCTCTTTGGTAAAACAATGGCTCAAGGGTATGATAGAAGCTCCAGGGTCTGAGTGGCACTACATACTGTAGGTGTAACAACTCAAGAAAACACTGACAGATGCCAATGTGTAACAGAACCAATGTAGAGTGACATTACCATAAAAGTTTAATTTTACATTAAGGGCAAAGCTGCTCTTTGGCTTTCAACACTGAAAACTTCATTTTGGATCTTCCCTGGGAATACTGCTCCCAGACAAAGCTAAAGTGGATGGTTTTGAGTGAGTATGGACAATATAAGGAAATAATGAATGTGCAAGACATTGAAAGGTTGCTAATAATACAAAAACAAAAGTCACATGTCAATGACTTGATGAGTAGAACACAAAGTAATAAAATGTACATTATTCAAAATAGAAACCATTTTTTTAAAACGTTGAAATTTTGGGGATTCTTAGAATAGAGCAAAAAGAAAATGGTTTACAGACTAAAGGCATATTGAGTAAGATATTACTTTCTTGAAAGGTTATAGCACCAGTCCTTTAAAACTGCTTTTACAGAAATGCAGACATACTATACAGGGCAAGACAATTTGCCAGGAACTGACAGTTATAATTTAAAAATATCTGGTGGCTAATATTCCTTCATGTGTTACATACTTTTGTCAGAAGCCCCTCACCTTTCAGTGCATAACTGCCTTTCAATAACACAGCTGGCTGACCTTACTGAGCTCTGAAAAATGTCTCCAGACCAACAGAATTAAGAGTAAGTCTGTTCCTTAGTTTTCATTCACACTAGGGACTTTTTACCTTCACCCACAGCCACTCTGCAAGCACCTCTACAGACCAGTGAGGATACAGCTCCTCTCTGATGAACCGCAAATGTTTTTGTCTGTTTGTCACCCACGTGATCACTAGACAACCAGGGGCCGACAGGCCAGGGACAGGAATCCTCTTGAGCTGAGAAGCCGGAAGAAAGCTGTACCTAAAACAAGTCATTATTACATTTTGAACAGAAACGTTTTTAAAGATCTCTGATACCTAAATAAAATTAAAAACATACATAACAGGTTGGTAAGTTAAAAATTAAGAATTTCTTCCACACTATGAATTATTTTTCCTCTTTCACACAGAACCAAAAGGCACGGTGTTTCTCATGCAAGTTGCAGCATTTTCAGAGTTCAAGTCCAGCTTCCTCTTCAAAGTTCTGCGCTTTTATGCTTACAACATGATAATATTATTGAAGTACTACCATAAAGTGATTGAGACTTTCTTGTTTATCCTAACTTTAGTACCAATAAGAGATGAACAAGCAAAGTGTTACTTGTGCTTTACTTCTAAAGAAAATCTCCAAGTATTACCTCCATTAACTATCATAATAGTTTTAGCTAGACAAAGAACGTTTCCAGAAAAAAAAAAGAAAAATCCAGTCCCTGTTGTTTTTCGCAAAAGATGAGTCTGGGTTGTGCCACATGCAGACTGTAGCTGAAAGACCAAGGAGGATGTAATAATGTAAGATGGATTCAGCCTCACTCAGCCTCTTTGTTAAGTGATGGAGACTTTCTTGTTAATCATAACTTTAGTAGCAATAAGAGATAAACAGGCAGACTGTAGCTGAGTGACCAAGGATGTAATGGATGCAGCCTGAAACAGCCTCTTTAAATCTGAAGACTTTTTGCTCATCAAGCCCGGCTCTGCCATGAAACAGCAACTAAACTGTTTTGTAATACTATTTTGGATTTGGGGTTTTCCGGCACACACAAAACTATCATTATTCCATGCCTTACTTTCCGAAGTGTACCACTTCAACTATCAGTTACCATCAAAACTAATTACTATAGGAACGGCAACAATTAAAACAGCCATCCCAAAAGGAAAGAATTATCTTCCACTGCCAGGACATGAAGCAGTCTCCACTCACTAAATGTGCGCCACATCAAGCCGTTTTTTGGATTTATTTTCTAAGGGATCCAGATTACAATACTCACCTTTTGCTCCTTTTGACAGACTTGTTTTCCCATGGAGGATCAAGAACAATGACATCATACTTCTGGTCTGTAGAAATACAGACACAGGTGTTGGAAAGGTTTGAGCAGCTTTAAGAAGGCTTAAGAGCCAAATGCTGTGTTTTTCTTTTTCGTTCTTTCTTCTTTTGTGAATGGCTTTAGCCTTTAATTGATCTTAGGTACAGGAAAACAAAAGTAGCAAATAATTCCTAACCCTGTTATGGTGTTAATGGAAGGAGGAAATTCTGTAACTCCACAGACCACCTCCACACCAATAAGGCACAAATGAATGTGTGGACAATGACATCAACAATTTACTCAAGTTTCAAGTAGTTTCGATTACAGCAATTTACTAATACAGCTGAGCTTCACACACCTGAAGAAGGCTCCACGGCTGAAACGTGATTTCTTTCTTCTCTTTTCAGCATGGAATAAACCTATTACTTTTCCAACAGAGCTTAGGTGTACAGAAATTAATTTAGCAAACTATGATTCATATAAATCATAATACCCTAAACTGTGATCGCAAAACTCAAGAAAAACTAAATATGAGCTGTCAACATGAAGTGCTGTAGCAGCTCATTTTATTAACCAATCAATGAAGTTTAATTCATCCCATTTACCAGTCAACAATAAATCAATTAGATTTGTGGTCCACATCATTAATCATCACCTGATACTCTCTACACATCTATTTTGTAGATTTAAATTTTATGCACTTTATTACCTCCAGGAGAAACGAATAATGTTGAATATTTATTAGTAGTGTTTTGAAACTGCTTACGGAATGAAAACCATTAGACAACTGTTTTACTCATTTTAACCACTAGATGTCAGAGGTGCAATTGCAAGAATTTAGTGAATACCAGAGCTAAAGGTTACAGTGAACACTCTTCTCCAAAAAGTTACATCTGGCAGCTACAATGTGCTTTCTCTACTACTTACCCAAGTAAGAAGAAATATGATGTGGTAACATGACGGGCTCCAAAATAAGCCATGAGTCAAAAATGAAATTTAGTCTTCTGTGACAACAATGCACACACTTGAGAATTTTACTTAAACCTACCCATTCATAGGATATTTCCAGTGCAGATCATGTCTGTTATTCTGTTCTGTTATTCACATTTCATTTCATATTTCAATGTTCTGTTATTCACATTTCTAAAACTGCTTTGTGCAGCAGAAAGTCACTGGATTGCAGATCGACCTGGAGGGCTCAAGAGAAGGAAGTGAATACTTACAGTTTAAAAGGGGCTGCATTTTTGACATATCAGAAAGCAGGAAACTGCAGCGGGGAGGCAGGAGATATTGCTCTCCCATCAGAGTGACCAGTCTTGAGCAGTCCATGTTGTTTTCTGTGACCCGCGTGAAGAGATCAAGGTGTTCTGTGGAGTTTGCTCCTTCGCTGATTGTCTGCACGGATGCTTCCTCATCCTCAGTCGCAAATGGGAGTTCTTTAGCCATTTCACACAGATCAGCAAGTCGACTGCCAGCACTCTGATGGGAAACACTTTCTGAGCCTTCGTTTCCTTTGTCACTGTAGAGGTAACCGCAGGTGAAGCCTTCATCGAGTAAAGCTCTGGATCCCTCTAAAATGACTTTCCTAACCTAAACAAAAAAGACACTTTAATATTGGCATAAAATTCAAATCAATTTAGGAGAAATCTGTTCAAATCACTTTAAGAAATGTTAGTCTTACTACAGCAGGTTGAAAATCTTTGCGAAAATTCTTATCTTACAGATATTCTAGTATCAGTTTAACACTCAAAGTATTTCGACACTGTATTTGAAAACTGCTAGCATGATCCTCCCATAGTCCATAGACACACTGGTAAGATAACTCGTGTTTGTGAGTGCCCTACAATGGTCTGGTATTCCTTACAGGGTGTATTCCCGACTTGCACCCATTGCTTGCCTTATAAAAATAATTCCTGGAAAAAATAAAGAGTTAAAGGCTCCCTGACTTTTGACTAGCACATTCCACTGACCATAACTGTAGTGTCCATTTAAGGCTTACACACGAATCATCTTATTAATGATCCACCATTAATCACCCAAGTGACAAATCGAGCAACCACCATCCTTGTGTCCTGCACCACTCCCCTTCAAGTTAATTCAAACCTCCCACGTAAATCTCACCAGGACTAAGCACAGCTGCATGTGC
This sequence comes from Atractosteus spatula, assembly GCF_055471065.1. Taxonomy (NCBI): domain Eukaryota; kingdom Metazoa; phylum Chordata; class Actinopteri; order Semionotiformes; family Lepisosteidae; genus Atractosteus; species Atractosteus spatula. The sequence goes on from NC_142711.1 coordinate 41,998,500, forward strand.
AGTACACAGCTGCACGTACAATAACTTAGGTTTCCTGACTTATCACTTATGCATTAATTTATAAAACATTAAAAACCCAGCCTACTATTCATCTGTCCATTTTTAACAACCCAGTGAGCCTTAGAGGGTCAAACTGAGCCAAGGCTTAACCTGGTAGACATCGGGTGCAATGTGGGACCACACCTTGAACAGGACAGTGGTCCACAGCAAGACATGTGCATAAACACAGGACACCTTAGCGTCACCAATTAGCCTGGACAGCTTACAGAAGGAAATCAGAGTGCCAAGTGAAAACCCATACATACATGGGAAGAATCAAACTCCACACAGAAAACTGAATTAAGCCCAGCACAGACAGTAGTGCTGATCACCCCAGTATCACCCCCTACAGTAAACAAACTGAACAAAATTACATGATCTCTGAAATTGTACACTTAATATATAAGGATGAAACACAATCGGTAACAGACATAGCTGCAGAACAGTGCTACACATGAACTATCACAGTGGTTTACAAGTGGACATGGCACAAAATGTACAGACATGGTGCTGATATATCTGCTATTTTCGTAATAAATTGCGTGTGAACAACAGAGTTAACAGAAAAAATGTGTATGGGAGTGTGATTCTGGTCAGCTGTGAACAGCCACAAGGTGGAGCTGCACAGCTAAAGTAGAACGTTACATCCCTACAGTGGAAACCAATGACGAAGGAACACACATCAGTATATTTTTTCAGAAATGTAAAATCTCCATAGATTTTTGTTAAATAGCAATTTAATTTGGAATTACCAATTGTGTCTTTACACCGAGGCACTCAGTAACAACTCCTATATTCACATGGGAAGAATAAGTACATGTAGACAGACTCCTCTGAACCACCTACCAAATGGCACATTCATCTTTTGACACCCTGTAACATACAGACAATTCAGCAGAGAGACGTGTCCCTCATGGACATCACAGCAAGCCTGGAGCTCCCCAGAAGGGGACAGGAGCCATGCCAATTCCAGCGGCGCTGTGCCTGTTATATGCCGCTGCTTAAGGAATCCTGCTTAGTCGGCACATGACGTGGCCAGGCACTAATTCTCATGCGGTGTGAGTGAGCCATTGAGGAGTCATGTATGCTATTTACACAAAGACCCCCTTGCTTCACAGGGAAACACCACCTACAGTATGTGTGTGTTTTTGTGAGGCTCTGATCATTTGATCTTCAGGCACCGGAGCTTTCCCCCAGATTTGGATTTGTTTTTTAAAACAACGCTGAAAGTCGGCCCGTGCTTTACCCAAGATGCTCAGACTACACGTTGAGGGTAAACATCAAAAAAGTCGTTCAGGTGGGTAGCCGCGTCAGCATGCGTAGGCTGCAAAGGAACAAGTAATAGGTTTATTCCATGCTGAAAAGAGAAGAAAGAAAACACAACGTTTCGGCTGTGGAGCCTTCTGACTGCCCTCTCTTTCTTACACCCAAAGAAGGCTCCACAGCCAAAACGTTGCCTTTTCTTTCTTCTCCTTTCAGCATGGAATAAACCTATTACTTGTTCCTTAACAATGAAAAACTCTTTTCCTTCTGTACATGAACATCCAACTGAAAACACTTGCTCACCTTTTCATGGTAGACCTGCATATCACTCTCACCTTGGTTCAGCTCCTTGTGCTTACGTTTACGCTTCTTGAACAAAAGAAAATACAAATGTTTATTTTTTCAGAAAGTTGTTTGTTAATAACTAACTATATAAGAGTCAATAGATGTGAGGTTGTCAGCAGACGGGTGTGGTTTTCACTGAAATGTGCATGCAAAACAGTACCCACATAGAATAGTAAAACCCATTAATTCCACTGTCTTTCTTTGCGTGTTCTAATGAAACTTGGCTGCACAGGCAGTCTGAAAAGCTTGAAATCAAGTGGAACAAATGCATGTTAATGTAATGAGCCTTGTAATCATAATGCAAAAATCGTTGTTTCCCTTTCACTGAACTCTTAAGTCAATCAATGCATTTCATTTGCACTCTTTAAGCTTTTCACTGCAAAAAAAGAGAATGAAAAGAAATTGGAGGAGTACGCTCAGGACCAGTAGCACTGGAGTGGGAGATACTGGAGGCATAATGAATTCATCAAATAAGTTGTGTATAGCTAAAAGCAACAAAGTATAAGATTAAAACAATAATTACAATGGGGTGGATTAGGCCCCCCGCAGTTTCAGTTCTGAGTGGATTCACAGCAAGGTGGATCCAACTGACCTACTAAACTACCTGTTTGATTGATGGTGTGCACTATTTTCTTTAATGCAATTTTGTATTTTGTATTTTTCCGTAAGGATTTTACACCACTTTTGACACACGGATCTAAGGATAAAGTTAAACTTGTTGAGAGTTTTGCCCATCTAGTTTTTTACGCGCTTGCTAACGGTATTTTCATCAGGTGACGGCCACGACTCCAGGCAGAGAACCACTAACGAGATCCTGCCACAAGTGAAGTGTGGGGGTGCTTAGATTCCGGTACAGATGCTTCTAAAGTCTCAGTGTCCTTTCTAATCAACACCAACCCGAAACAATTAACGCCGTTAGTAGAATTATAACGCCTGCGCCGCCAGTAATGGAGGTTCCTTTTTGCAGGTATTGTTTTGCTCTACTTATTAGTTATCAATCAAGGTTTATTTATGAATGCACGAACATTACAGCATACAGAGGTGTTGTCGTCAATGAAATGCTTAAAAAAAAAAGAGGAGCGCGCTGAAAGACTGTCGTGAAGCCAACAGCCCTAATCTCCCCGTAGTCGACAGGATACGGGAACATCAAGTCAAAAATATTTTCCTCCTACTTTGGCAGGTAGGACCTATCTAAATTATTATTATTATCAATAGGAAATGAGCTGTCACTTACGTTTTATACATTTTTTTAAAGAAAGGGGGAAAATAATAATGTATTACTTTCTGGACCCCGGCATGTCTGGGACTAGCGATCCCACCTTCACTCGGTTGAATACTGTATGTTAAACTACTAGACGTGAAAGATCTTTACCTTTGTCGTGATCGAAGGCAATTCTTCATCGGACAGTTTCTGCGAGTTCGCAGTTATTTTTCTTTCTTCTTGTGCGACAGTTTCTGCGCCCCCGAGAGCGAGGCAATCTGAGTTCGTGGGGGACTTCGACAAAATATGAGGTTTTACTATTTCAAAATATTCTCTTTTAAATCTGCACCTTAGGTTCCGTTTCTGTTGTGGGCTGATAAATGACAGGCAATGTTGAAAACTTTTGTTTATATAGGAGTACTGGTCCAACAACCATCCTTTGGTGTTTTTCAAAACTACAGACATATTGCAGCACAATCTGATTACGGGTAAGGGCACGCTTTACTGTTTTTCATATCTGGAAAGGTGCCGAGTAGGACTCTGTGAATTTTGCTAAAAATGCGGGTACTCAGAAAATTAAAACAGCACATCCACTGGGCGCAGCCATATTTCTTTCATCCCACGCTTGCGCAGAACACAGCACCACCTTACGTCATCGATGACTTGAATTAACCAGTCACTTGTAATGCACTTTCTGCTGTTTGCAAATAGGAAATTTATAGAATGCTAAAAACAGTTATGCACGCACCATAAGTCTCAAAAGTGAGAGGTGTTAAGTATTTTAATGAAATACCATGCTTTTTCAAACTACGGAAGCACATTGCTGCCAAGGAAAAAAAATACCGAGTGTTATATCAGAACTACGAGAAAATTATCTCGTAATGAGATACTACATTGTCGCGTACTTTATACGATCATCACGCGATAGCACAATTGTCATATAATACCTCCATTATCACTTTCAGTTTTAAGCATTTGAATCGATTGCACGGCACACTAGTTCTTGTTTAAGGATACATCCTCACGGTTATAATTGTGCTCACATTAGGTACAATTTGCAAAATGTAGTTATAACTAAGCCCCAGTAGAAAGTACTGAACATTGTCACGAACACTAAACCCACAGTTCGGATGAGCTATGAATAGTAGCTTCTAGGTGCTGTGATTGCACAATGTAACAGGTTGTTCACTCAAATGATCATTGCTAACTCGTAATTATAGGATTACTCCGGATTTGTATTTCCTTGATGTCAGCAATGCGCTTCCGTACTAAACAAAGCATAAAACGTATATAAGGTATAAGCCTATTTTGAGAAAGAATCTCCGAACAAACGGATCTTTGTTCACTGCACTTCACTAAAATGGTCAGGGTGTAACTTGAACTTGTCTGATGGAAATAGGGTTGCCAAGGCAACCAGATCCGGAACTTAAACTACTGACTCCCATAGAAGGTAACCTGCTACTGACTCGGGCCTGGCTCTGCTATAGGGTGTACGACAATACAAATCTAGAGTGCAACAGATGAAAAGGAATAAAGGGATGAGCAGGTGTGCAATATGAACATGTAACAGCAACAACTGAATTCATACTGTCCAAACCTTTGTATTGGTCAGCCCAAAGCTGTGGGTAAAATCTGGGGCCAAGTGCAGAATTCCTGGCTGCAGGTCCCTAAGACAGACTCACTACTACAAATTTGTTAGCAATCTCTCCTTTCAACACATATGGATTTCAAATGTTGAATACCATGAGTTTATACAAAAGGTGCAAAACTCAAAATAAGTAAGTGTTTTAGATTACAGATGAAGAAAAACAGTTCTGTGCATCCTGCAAGCCTATAGTTCAAACATAAGCAAGTGTCATATTTAAAGCATACTGGGTATACTTTTATCAGACCAAAACATTAACAAACCCAGCAAATTTAGAAAGAAAGATCTGGCAAACCAATAAGATTTCATTTCATAAATGAAAGCTTAGCATGTGGGCAAAGCATTTTCAGCTCTCCTATTCTTCTAGCGTTCAAGAGAATTGGGAGATTTTTTATGTACTTCATACCCACATACTTCAAGAGATTGTGTAATCCTTGTTCTTTTTTAACTACTTTAAAAAAAAACATGGTTATAACTATTGGCTCCTTTTATTCCAAATAATGTATTCTAAAATCTAATATCAACGTATAATATAGCTCTTAACTGACAGGAATAAGTAGTTATCTGCATCTATTGAATTCTCACAACACTACTGATGAGAAGTATCCCCAAAACATGATGCTATCACTATCATGATACTGTCAGGGCTGACAGATGGGAATGGATGTAACTGGCTGATGTGCTTGTGTTTAGTTACAAATGTAATGCTTCGCTTTCAGACAAAAAAATCTATTTTTCTCATCTGACCATGACATCCTCTACCATGTCTCCAATGTTTATCGTATGAGACTTAAGATGAGTCTTTTTCAGTACAAGCTTCTTTCTTGCCTCTTGCCCACACAGGCCAGCTTTTTGTATAGGGCAGCTTATTATTGATGTATTCACAGTGACACCCATTCAAACACAGAACTTTGAATTTGTTTAAACTCACGTTTGGCTGTACAGTGGTATTCCTAACCAGTTTCTTGCTTGACCATTTGCTCAGTTTGGATGGGTGAGCTGATCTACAGTCCTGTCCAGATAGTCAGTGGCATATACAGTATTCATTCTAAATGGTGGATTTCACCATTTAGAACCTCTAAATGGTGAAATGCAATTTCACCATTGGCAAACCTGTTCTGACCTATGCCCTTCTATTTTCTATCTGTTTTGAGAGCTCCTTGATTTTCATGGTTCATTTCATGTGATTTGTATCTTAAAATCCAATATCTGCCAAAACATTGAGAAATACATTAACTCTGAAGTCAAGTTTAAGTATTTTTTATTTCATTCAGAGATACTGTAATTACACCAATTCTGTGACCTTTTAACCTATGATTTCACCCTGAACTGATTTAGAACTGCCTTTTCAAAGGTGTTGTATATGTATGCAACTGGGAATCTGCTAACTTTCCTTAAAAATCTTATTTACATACCATCAGTATTTTTAGTTTTGTCAGTATAGAGTAGATTGTGTTTCCAGATATAAAGTCTTATCTGAAAGTGTCATGATTGCAAGCCTTGGACATCAACAAAATGTGGAAACTGTGCAGGGGGGATAAATCCTTTCATAAAGCACTGTATCTGGCTGAGTGGCAATATATTACCACAGTTTGAATCAAGGAAAGAGGAATTACCTATTAGGTGTTTAGGGTTAAGAAAAACAGGTAATGTTTTCTAGGAATTTGCTAATCTTTCCATCAAATTCCAGGCTGTAATTAATTGCAGAATTATTGGGCCAAAATGATAAGGCACAACCATAAATTATGTCTTTAAGATAGTGTCCCTGGGTTTAGGGCTATTATGGGACATTATCACTGAAGATACTAAATGAAACATTAGTGCAACTTCTACAGCACTGGGAGAATCAAAAAGATACTGGGTTTCACACCATAGGCTGAGCCTTTAGTGATTACAACCACAGAACATATATACTTTGCAGATCATACTAGTTTTCGTATTCTGTACACAGCAAATGCCCATAACAGAAAAATAATACAATGATTGTAATGGATGGATTTTCATAACCGTTTTCTATAGCAAAGCAAAGAACAGCCTAGCTCTGCAAAAATGCAGACAGCTTCCAAAGACAAATGTTGAGAACAACTTAAAATACTGAAACTTAAAAACATGATAAGGTGAAAATAATAAGTCGGTGAAACAATTCAGGCTAAGTTAACACAACTCATTAAAAAACTCCCAAGCATACCCAAGGGCGGTTCAAGTACAATATACTCTTCTATTCAGCAGAACGCTCTAGTCTTGACTTTACTTCGTTTCAAAAGACTGCGTGTAGCGAACAGTGGAAACAAAAACAATGATATTCTAGTTCCTGTGATCGATCCTTGAAAAAATAACAGCACGAAGCATTTTTCAGAGTTTTACTTTTGGTTTCAAGAAGCCAAATAGTTGTAATTCTTCCCCTATACATACACATTTTTTTTAATTCTGTTGTGTATTATATTGTGTCATTTTACTGTTTTATTTCAGCGGTATTAACAGGGTCGAAGGCCATTATCGAAAATCATCAGAGACAGAAAATGACCAAACGCACGAGTCCTTGGTCAGCGCCATGTGCGATTAACCAGTGGGGTGTAGTTAAATATCCACATGAAGGATTCTTGAGTAGTTTTTTTTTTGTTGTTATTCTTCCTGTCAACACCAACACGTGGTACCAGGCAGTGACGTATGGGGTCGGCCTGTTCAGACGCGTTTGGCGGGTTGCGCAGCTGTTTTCAGAAATACAGACTGGCGGGACAATGGCGCAGAATTGAATGGGAGTCGTGCGATTCGGCTCAGTCCATCGTTAAAGATTAGCTAATGCAGAGGGGGATTTAAACACCCAGTTACGCTCCTGCAAGCTGAAGACGAAAGACTCCTTGCTTGCAGCTTCCACCTGCCCGGATAAAACATGGCGTCCGCAAGCAGAAAGCAGGACTGCGACTTCAGTAAGGACTCTTCTCTGCCGGCGGTGTCCTGCAGTCCTGGGCTAGCAGTCTCCTTCGGGTTCATCAGAAAGGTATTCGTGTTTGACTGCCGTGGGCAGAAGAATGACACCATCGAGAAGGTCCTGGAGGGTGGGAATGTGTCCCTTGAGGAGTTCATCGCCACTGTTCGCAAGGTAAATACATCTATTATCACACGTTAAAGATCTGACATGTAGAAGAAAGGCATTCATTTGTTTTTCTCTACAGTGCCGAGTTTATTGCTTCTTTAAAGTTTTCTAAAGCTGACAAGGATGTTATCTGCAGTCGAGCTCCTCATCGCAGCTTTGGAGCCGCACATCATGCGTGTTACTGTTGCAGACAGCTGACTAAGTGGAGAGCGATGTAGTTGTGGGCAAGTGTGTGCAGTCTCGCAAAACTTTGCGAGTAACTTATAGTAGAGATGTTTAATTCAGAATAAAAAAATAGCATACAGTCGCACTGTGGTTCTGTAATAAAATTGAGGGAGTCTGTTGATTGGTGTTGATGTTCAAAGAAGGTTATTTAAATTTCCCCCAGTTTCTCCGACACCGAACAACTTCGAGTTTAATGCAATGGTTTTTTTTAGCACCCCCTTTCTTAGACGTGAGAAATATTATATTTTAATATTCACAGTTTCTTAGTTTAACGCTAAAAGCTATACATTTTTAACGTTTTTCGTGACGTTTTACTAAAAGTGTCAGATAATTACCGTTTTTCCCATTCACAAGAAGATCTCTTCAGATCTTGATGTCTTGAACATGAAGGGGCCCAGTATCCTGTATTCCGTGCTGTGCAGCTTGCGGATGGCGAACGTCTAGTTCTTATTTTTGCCTCACTTGTTGTACTCGGCCACTTTCCAACAGTTATTGACTACAGTTCTGCCAAAAAGGACTGCGGTCTGCTGCTGATAACTCCGACGGAGGCCGTACTTTTCCTTCTTTACGTTTACCTTTCGCTTTACAATAGTATTTGCTAGCGGTACGTTTTTTTTCCCTTTCAGTGCAATTTAAAGTCGCTCGTTTCTTTCTAACTACTGTTTTATACCTTTAAATTATTTGACCTTACTCAGAGATGCACGCCAAAGGAAAACTAATATTGCGAAGACACGTGGGAGCTCTCACGGGCGTCCCTCGATTCAGGCTTGGTCGGCTGGGAACAGAAACAGTTCACGCATTTTCTCTCTAAGCCTGGGATGTTTATATACAGCAGTGGTTTACAACCTTGGGCGTAGGGATCACCTATCTCTTAGGATTTTTTCTTCCATCCAAGGTCTTAAATTGCGAGCATAGTCATTTTGTTTTTGTAGTATGTTAAACACGGTCTGCTGACTCTTGAGTAATGTTGAGAAAGTCGCAATATCAGCCCTGAAACAACGAAATGCATAAAAGAACACACAATACACCATTTGTCCATAGTGTTTAGTGTATCCCCACAGTATCACATACAGGGAATTATAGGAAACTGTTTGCTATCCTTATAAAAGGATACCAATTAACAGTGTTTACAGTTAAGTATGGGTAATCTGTAAATAGGCCTAGATGATTGTGTCAGATGTGCAAGAGGCATTATACACGGAAATTTTAAGAGAGAATGCGATATACGAATGAATCTATTAATGCAACTAATCAGTTACCAAAAGATTATCATACATGGTACTAACTGCGGATAGTGTCAGGTTTCATTCTGAATAATTTTAATCCTTGATTTAGTTTTACAGGAAACTCCTTTAAATGTGCACATGTAATTTGCCTATTATGATTCTGCTTTTCGCATAAGATGTTTTGGACTTCCTGGTTTGTTTTTGGCACTGGAAAGAAGTAGGTATTCTTAATGGTTTATGGGCTTTTGAAATCCACCTCTAACAGTGAGGTTTTTAGCATCTCATGTCATGCAGAAAGTTGAGCACAAATAATACATTTTTATTATAGTGTACTAATACAATATTACTTTTAATCTCTTGGTATTAAAGAAGAATAAGTAATAAAGCCTGTGTCTGCAGTTTAGATTGTTCACAGACAAATTCATGGTGAAGAAACATGAGGTGTATGTGTGTTATTAGTTTCCTGGTGTTTAAATGCTTTAATATGGTATGTGTTGTACTTACTGTAGTACTTCATTTGAAATGGAATAGTGAAAGAAGACAATAACAAAGCTACACAATTTAAAGTATTTATTTTCCAGTTCCTCAGAATCTCTGCAAGTCCTGTCCAGTTGCTCTCAAGTGATAGTTTTCACTGGAGAGATCGGTTAGGTTGAGTGACTGAAGAGTTATGTTGGATGAAAGGAAAATTGGGGAATGTAGTTGTTATTTTAAGTTTTATTATTGCAAGTCTGATTTTATTCAGTTAAATAATTGTTTAGATTTTTTTTAATTTGCATGTAAATATTTCATCCATTTGGACTTTTTTCACAGCTGTCTTGAAAGAACACAGTTGAAGAACTTACTGTGAATAATCTGCTTATTGAAACCACTACTCTATTTTATCTTGGGATGTGATGTAGCTTACCTTGTCAGGTCTTGCTTTCTGAGGAACTGGTGTTTTTGAGACCTTAGTATCTGAATAATTTTGTTGAAAATTAAGCTTTTATGGGACAATCCAGAGTCTGCATTGGTTGTTTGTCTTTTAAGCTTGGGGTCAGAGCACAGGGTCAGCCATTTATACGGCACCCCTGGAGCAGTTGGGGTTAAGGGTCTTGCCCAGGGGCCCAACGGAGTAGGATTCTTAAGCAAATCCCACAACCGGCAACCTTCCAGCCCCAGGCGCAGATCCTTAGCCACAGTACTACCCTCCGCTCCATGCAGTCAGTAGTCATACATATGTACTGTATGTAGTCTGTTTTGAAATCAACACTGGTTGCATGCACACCAGAGCATCTGTATATGTAGTTGATAGTTTAAAAACTAGATTAGCTAAATGATGCAATTATATTTTTGATTTTGGCAGTGCAATATTCTAAGGCCAAGTATCCCATAAAAAATTATAGGGATCCTAGAAGGTTGCTGATAAGCCCAATAGCTACTATTTTCCTTGAGATGTGAGCCAAACCATATGGTTGAAGTGCTTGATCAGTTGATGAGGAGCTAAGTAAACAGCACAGTGTCAGACCATGTCTTGAATCTTGTTTGAGTTTTACTGATAAATTTAATTTAAAATTAATTACAAAGATGGGTAATGTAAAAATTACTGCTCAAGTGACAAAGTTCAAAGAGCTCTAGAACAAAAAAACATTTGGTGTGGAATGTTATTTTGTGTACCATTGGACCACAGTGTGGGTATTGTATTTAATAATGTGACAGATGCATAATCAAATTAAAATCTAACTTCTTATTCAAACTGTATAGTATGTTACTAATTGAATATTATTTGATTGCATGGTTTTGTCTGTGTCTGTGGTGGATTGTCTGAGAAAGAAATGCTGATGAAGTTGTGGAGCTTGTGTAACTTGTGTAATAGGCAGCAGATCAGAGCTATGCTTGTGAGACATAACTAGTGTGAATAACCAGCTGTGTAAAAAAAGCTGCACACACAGTCAACAAACATCAAAAATACTGTAGATGTGGAGAGAGCTTATCTCAACCTATAGTCACTTCCTTACTAAGTTGTGTTTGTATCTTTGTTTCGTATTTCCTTATAGTTATTTTTCCATTCATATTACAGTAGGATCCAAACTTTTATCCCTTTCCAGCTGTGATAAGATGACACTGACCTGTGTAACGCATACGCTGTGGTAATTATGTAATTGTATGATATGAGAAAATGATAGCAGACCTATGCCAACACCTTTCTGGTTGGAAAGTTGTTTAAATTAATTTAAAAAATATCTTCTTAGACATAAGTTTGTCTCCCCTGTCGTTTAGGAGTTCACAATTACTACAGAAGAAAAGTTTGTCTTGACGACAACAGCCAGAGAAGCGGTTAATGACCAGATTTTCAGTAAGTATTATTTGCATAATAAATGATCTCTTGCAAGTAAAATAACACTTTTATCTTTAACACTGAAAATTCTGTGTCTTGGTACAAACTGCCTTTATCAAGTGTCCTGTAAACACAAAATGTTCATTAATCCACTTTCTGCACGTTTGTATGTTCTTATACTATACATTTCTGAATTCCTATAGATGTAGTTTTTCCACCTAGTAAATCCCCCCACTTGTGTCCAGTCTTAACTCTTAATATTCCAAATACACAAACATTTATCAGGCTCACATTTTGGCATGGGTTTCTGCAAGATCTCTCAAATGTTTGACATATAGAATACACAGAATTCCCACAGAAATATTAGGATACTAAATTAATAACATTTTAAAATTGTCTTCTCTCAGTTGCTGGAACAATAAAAATGCAAATGTCTTGCACTGTGATTAGGTTTTGACTTGCTGAAATATGCGCAATCTAATAGTGGTTTCCCAGGTTAGTTGGCATTGTGGCAAAAAAAAATGTAAATTCCAGTATCTCAGATTAACCACTTTGGTCATGTTTAGGAAGTAGATGACTTGCACAGACAGACTGCAGGTTGTAAGATCAGAAGTAGTTGGACACAATTATTGGAAAACCCTGACCCTATTTGTAAAACTCTTATGCATTGAATATCAGTCTATGCATTATTTAATTAACATAATTTTGTTGCATGTCAGGGTTGTACTAGTTATTCAAATGGATTACACATAAACACTGAGAATTGTATTCACTCTTTGGTTCAGTTAGAGGTAAGTTTTTAGTTTGTCCTTGGAAAAGAAACTGTATAATTTAGTCACATATACTGAACTTCATAGCTTTGAGTGTGAGGTTACTTACAGTGGATATAAAAAGTCTATACTTATTGAAATTGCAGGTTTTTGTAATGTAAAGCCAGAAATCAAGATCAATCATGTTAGACAAGAGAAAAACAAATAGTTAATTATTAGGAAAAATAATTTACATTAAAAAAACCTACAACACCCTGGTTGCATAAGTGTGTACACCCTTTTATAATGGAGGCTGTAGCTGTGTTCAGAGTTAACCAGTCACATTCAAAATCATGTCCAAAGGTAAGTGGCATACACCAGCCATCAATGAAAGTGATTCTCATTTACCCCAAATAAAAATGAGCTGTTCCTGTAAGATTTCTTTGAAACATTCGTGGTTGCATCCTACTGGAATAGCCACAAGGAGCTGACAAAACGTCTACAGGATCTTATTGTTGAAAGATACCAATAAGGAGAGGGGTATAAAAGAATATCAAAGGCATTGGATGTACCATAGTGATAGTGAAGACTATCATCAATAAGTGGAGAAAATGTGGCACCACAGGGACATTGCCAATATCAAGATGACCCTCCAAAGTTGATGACAGGACAAGGAGAAAACGTATGAGGGAGGCTACCAAGAGGCCTACAGCAACATTAAAGGAGCTGCAGGAATTTCTGGCAGGTACTGGTCACTCCTTGCATGTGACAACAATCTCCCATATTCTGCACGTCTGAGCTATGGGGTAGGGTTGCAAGACGGAAGCCATTTCTCACAAAAAAGAACATCCAAGCCCATCCAAATTGTGCAAAAAATACATTGTCACCCCAAACCATGTGGGAAAATGTCTTCTGGTCTGATGAGACAAAAATTGAACTTTTAGCCTTAATTCTAAAAGATATGTTTGGAGCAAAGACAGCACAGCTCATCATCCAAAGAACACCATACCTACTGTGAAGCATGGTGGCAGCATCATGCTCTGGGACAGGGGCTCAAGATAGATGGGATTAAGACTAGCTCCAAATATCAAGATTATTTGCCACAAAACCTGCTGGCCTCTGTCAGAAAGCTGAAGATGAAGAGAATTTCACTTTCCAACATGATAACGACCCAAAGCACACATTCAAGTCAACCAAGGAATGGCTTCAGAAAAGGAAGATCAAAGTCTTGGAAAAGCCCAGACCTCAATCCCATAGAAAACCTGTGGAATGACCTAAAGAGGGCTGTGCACAGGAGATCCCCTGGCAATTTGAAGGAGCTTGAACTTTTTTGCAAGGATGAGTTGGATAAATTGACAGGGCTCACACCTGCTTAGCTTCAGTGGATTGCCAGTTGTGAGTTGCAGGGTGATATGGCTGCTGGCAGATGGTGGATGCTGCACATTGGTGGTGGTGGAGCGGAGTCCCCATTACCTGTAAAGCGCTTTGAGTGGAGTGTCTAGAAAAGCGCTATATAAGTGTAAGCAATTATTATTATTAAATTGTAAACAAGCAGGCTTGTGAATACATCTCTTATAATCCAATAGAAATATTGTTCTTGATTGTTTTGCTGACAAATACTACTTGTTGACGGTGCATGCAGATCATGTTGGAACATTTCTGCAGTGAATTGTCTGCTGCACAAACTGATGGAAGTTGTGGATGATCTTAAAAGATGTCTCACTAGTACATATCATCATCTTGACTATATATATATATAATTTGTATGTTATGCTTTAAATGTGAGAAAATTACAGTTAACTGATACTTGGCAGAGGTATTTGAGAGTTTGAATAGTTTTTTGGGGGGCTTACATACAGTAGGGTTGTAATCTTAAACCTGCGTAAATAACCAGATTGGTTTTTAACAGTGCTGATAAGTTTTATCCTTATTTCCGATTTGTGGAAGTGAATTAAAGGGACCATCAAAGGGGCGATATATTCTGACACTGTCGATGTGGTGCCTGAGGAGAACTTTCAGAACCAAATGTATTTCCTTGGTTTATTTCTTTTTAAGTAAATACAATTCCACAAGACAAAACCATTTTCGTTAACTTTCCTAGGCTGGCCATGTCTTAAGGCTCAAATCCAGAAGAGTGTGCGTCGTACATGAGGTGCCAGTGACAATTTTATTTGTATTTTTATTTTGCAGAAGAGCTCAAAAATGGGAACACCTTGTATCTACTTAATTCTGTTGATCAGGTTTTGCCAGTGGCAACAAGAGAGCGTATTGAATTCCTGCCGCACTATGACACCCTTGTTAAAAGTGGGATGTACGAATATTATGCAAGCCAAGGGCAGAAGTCTTTACGTAAGTATTAAAAAAAAAAACTGCCTTTGCAGTGATGGTTATGTTTGATCGTTCCTGACTTTGCCAAGTTTCGAAGATGCTAAAAGATTAAGCTGGTACAATTACGGTTTATGCAAAAACTAACCATAACTGTGGAATTTTATTTGCAGCTTATGCCTTTGCTGAGCTGATTGACAACTCTCTGTCAGCAACAGCATACAACAAAGGAGTGAGGAGCATAGACATTAGGTTGGTAAGTACAGGTATTTTAGTCTCCAGCCATTACATTGGATTTGAAATATCTTTTCATTTGTTATTAACAGAATGATATCTGTTTTTCACATCTTTCAGATGTTTGATGAATCTCAAGGTAAACATGCTGTAGTCGTGATTGATAATGGGAGTGGTATGACATCAAAACAGCTCAACAACTGGGCCGTTTACAGGTTGTCCAAATTTCTAAGGAAAGACAAAGAATTTGAAAGGTTTGTGTTTAGATTTTAATTTTTACATTGAAAGTTAAAATTACATCAAACCAAAACCTTAAAATAGGTTGCCTTAAATTAAGATAAGATCACTTTATTGGCCATATACAATTTCTTGTATTAGTAATTTGTCTTGTCGCATACCTCAACTTGCTCTCCATGAGACACACAGACAGGAGTAGGATTCCTCTGCCGGCCGCGGGATACGAACCAGCAACCTTCCAGCCACAAGTGAAGATCCTTAGCCAAAGAGCCACCGCACTGCCCGGTTATTATAAATTAATCCGATTAGATGAGTTCAGGCGTACCTGGATGATGTTATCTTGTTTTACTGAAAACTAAATTTTTTTTTTTTTTTAAATAGTGACCATGCAGGATATGTTCGTCCTCCTCCAGTGTCTCGCAGTTTGAACAGTGATATATCCTACTTTGGAGTGGGTGGAAAGCAAGCTGTATTCTACATTGGACATTCAACCAGGGTAACTAAGGAATATTAAACTTTATTTATTGTTACATTCAGGCTGAATGCTGGGCTGCACATGAAGGTTGAGTATAATAATTACAGTTATCTTTTAAGACTTTTTCAAATGGGATATAAACCATGAAGTATAGATATTTGATAATTAACACCTTACAATTTCTTACTAAAGCATTTTGCTTCATTAAACTTAGTGAATAAATCAAAATAAACACAGCAGTATAAGAAGTATAGTTAAATAATTAGCCACTATACTTCTTTCCATGCACCTTTGGAGAAGTGTTTCATCATGCCACCCCAGCATTTGACATGCATAAATGTACAAAGACCTGGTGTTCAGCATTTGACTTAATATCTCTATTTATGACTTCTACTTCAAGGTGCTTAAGAGTGGCTTGTATCACTTAACATTTAAATAACTTTGCTAAAACTTATCAAATGCATACGCTTTCTAAAAGCTAGAGAATTGTAAATGTGTATGAAGCTTTTTCATGAGGCAGACACCTTGTTTAAATATATGAAACTGTCTCAGTATGTGAAGGAAATGTGTGTTAGATTATAAGAAAATAAATTCTTATGAAATTTACAGATTCATTTGAAAAAAGCGTATTGCAGTCTTGGCAATTAATTCTACTTGTGTCAAATTATATGAGCCTAGACCTGGGATTTACCACGCATGCGGATATATACTGTAAAATGATGTAATTTCCCACTGTTATTTAGATGATCAGCAAACCACCCGAATCTGTGGATGTTCATGAACTTATTCTCTGTAAGGACGACTTTGAAAAAAGAGAAAAGAATAATGAAGCAATATACAGTGGCTACATTCGAAACCGAAAGGTAAGCGTGTTATAATCGTTATCATGAACATTGGCAAGACCCACATGAGGGAGTTTCCCAGCTGCTCACTTCCCTAAGACAACAACCGAGAAGAGGCCTGACAGAAAATCTCAGCTGTTTGATTAGTTGAATGTCTCGTCATTGTAGGGGTAGTGCTGCAGCAGTCCAAGATGTTACATTCTTGCAGTATTATCCAAACCTGAGACTGTTTTATTTATGCCAAATTTTGAGGTTAAAGACTTGGTGTTTTCTTTTCCCTTCTAAAGTATTTTTTTTAATTTGCTTTGCATTTTTCTCTCCAATAAATGTCACCTTCATCATGTCTTTGTTCTCAGTTAAAAGGGAGTTTAATATTTGCATTTTGGCCCCTCGGTTACATCTTAAATAGATGTAAATCAAGAATGGTAGGCCCAGTCTGTGTGTAACTTGTTGTGGAGTACACCACAGTGGGTTTTCCTATGTTCCCAAGCGGTCTGGGTTTCCATCTGTAATCAGTTATTGTGCTTTCCTACACTCAGGTGACACTTTATTTTTTAGTCTGATTTGTGTTTCATTTCCCTTAGTGTTTAAATTAGCCATTCTTCTCCAGCCAGGTGATTCATTTCACATTACGTCTGATGATGAGAGGTTTTTACACGGTATTATCATGGAGGAATCTGGAAAGGACAGTTTTACAACAGTAGTGATAACTGGAGTTCTGCAAGATCATATCCACTACCTGAAAAACCACTTTCATCTTTGGACCAGAGAGCTTGCGTGAGTTTGTGACTATGTGTGTTTTTGTTGAGGTTTTTTCAAGCTATGTGCATTTTAAGTATGTAGACTTAAAACATTTTTTTTATAGAGATAGGTTTCCCTTCTACAATCTACAAATTTGCCACCTGGTTATTACTTTGTGGGTTACTGGTGTACACATTTATTCAGTTGAATCCAGGCTTAGCATCTGGAGCCTGGGTGGACATGAGCTGGTAGGACTATTGTTGGTTGGTTGCGCAACAGTGACCTCTTTGCAACTTGCTGTTTGCCTATGTTTAACATTTTTTTTCTTGTCAGATACCCCTTTAGGCACTTCTTACTGCATGAAAATTTTAGATCACCTTAACAGATAGCAGGTTTGGAGGAAAGCTTCATGGGTTTTTTTTCCTAGAGAGTTGGTACAAACAGTGATTAACAATTTGCAATTAAACTTTGGGGTGTATGAACTTAAAACCACGTTTTCCTTTTTTTCAGGCATGTTTACCATTATTATGTTCATGGACCCAATGGAAACAATCTGAATGCTACAGTGAACACAGGTGTTGTACAGAACATTGACATTCAGGTACTAGGAGTGCAGTAAAACTTCTTTGTACAAAATTTTAGAAGAGGTCTGTTACTCAGTTCATTTCCCCAAAATTAGCAAAAACTTTTTTTACCATTAAAAGTGAATTGAATCAGACCTTTAAGCTACATTTTTGAAAATTTAAGTGCCATAAAAAAACCTCATGAATCTTTTTAAAGACTTGAAAGAAAATGCACAGTAGAATTTTAGTGTGAGAAAGTGTCTGTATCAGCGGGCTGTGGATGACTGAAAATATATACTTTTTTTTCCTAGATCACCATGTTTGAGAAGGGAAAAGTTCCAAAGATAGTTAATCTAAAGGAGATAAAGGATGATATGCAGACTCTGTACATCAGTTCCTCAGTTGACAGTTTTGAGTTCAGGACACGTGTGGAGGATGAAGGGGTTGTTGAAGGAATTATCAGATATCACCCTTTCCTTTATGATAAGGAAACATATCCTGAAGACCCATGTGCAGTAACAAGTAAGTGTAACATGTCACATATATCAGTGGTTCTCACACTTTTTGGACCAAGTACAACCCCTGGTCAAACTAAAGCATCCACTTACCACCTACACGTCATCTTCTCATAGGAAACAAACCAACTCTCTGTTTTTCCAAGAATCTCCAAGACCAACCTGAGCACGCGCGCATACAAACTCAAACACATATAAGAAAAATAGCACTGAGCACTTAGATCATTTGGATCATACCGCCTTGTTGCTGTTTTCCTTGTACCCGTTTGCTAACACTAGCAGTGCTGTCTATGTCAGGCTCAGCAGCAGAGCTAGTGTCGGTGGCCGATGTATAATCCTTCTCATTCTCAACAGATGTGCATGATCTAAGTTGGCGTCCGTACTCTTGGCATCTATTCCTTTCAGCCATGACAGAATACTTGAATGTGAGGTATTCATTTTCCATCAGTTGTTCTGTTGGCGAATGTGGCGCTGTTGGAGAAATTTTTCCCCGTTTCCCCTTAAAAGACAGTCAGGAGTCCGTCTCAGAAGTTAAAAGAAGTTATTTCATGCGCATGGGAGTGAAACACACAGAGATACTCTGTATTTTTTTCAAAGTAATTAACCAAGAACAGTCCTTAAATATTTTTCTATCACTCTTTCCTGTGCTCACAAGGTTGGCAGTGTTCCAAAATCACGCAAATCCTCCTACCTTACTATTTGCTAAAGATAACTTCTTTTAATACGATTGGTCACTTAGGTTCGTAGCACGCATTCCTATACAATGGTATAGAATTCAATAGTAGCCCTTGTGCACGCTCAAGTATTAGTGCGTGCTGTATCAACGTAGCTAAGTACTTGGACTACGTATTTGACACATAAACTAATTTTATTAAAAAAGAAAATATGAAAACCCGTCTCAAGCTTTCTGAAACCGATTAAGTAAATTACAGGTGAAAAATCGACAATTTTTAATTGTTAAATTTTGAAATTCCAATTTTTCAGTGCACACAACGAATTTCCAGAGTCATCTGGCTTCCACAGTTTGAGAACCATTGATAGATAAAAAATACCTCATCAAATGTATATACAGCATGTTTATTATTCTCTCTGCAGAAGTCTGCAATGAAAGTTCTTAAATTTGTCATGTACAAACTTAAAACAGATTATTATTAAATTAGTAATATAGTCTAACAGGATTAAAATTAGGTAACAGTTGAGAGGTTTCTGAATCAAAACATAGAACAAACTGAATGCTGTAGTTTATATATTTACGGCTTTAATATCTTACATGGGTGTTGCAGTATTGGATTAAATTCAAATTGGATATCATCTAAATAGTCAAACTGTTCAGGAAAGTAGATGAACAGAACATCATAGATTTGATTATATGACCTGCAGTGCTCATTGAGTGTAAACATTTGCTTTTTTAAGTTGGATCAGATATATGATTAAAACAAATGACTATAATCTTAGAGATGATGTAGGATTCATAAACATCTGTATTAAATTACTTTTGTGCAGTTGCAACTACTTTGTTTGTGTTAATTTATTCTTTATTATCTCCAGTATGGAATCCTCAAAAACCTGTGAATTACATGCAGAAACCTCTTTAAGAATTCCATGCATTGCACATTGGCCCACACATTTAGCAGTGTTTCCTTTTTTCCCCACTATCCAAAAGGAGGTGGCCCATTTTGTTTCTGGCTTCACATATTCTCACCAGTATTGTAAATGCTGTCCATTGCACTCTAGTCTTATAGTTTAATTTTTGAAAAAGCCACAGTGTGGTGATGTGTATTACCATTGTGATATAACACTTGTTGCAAGTGAACTACTGTTACTACTGTAAATCAAAGGAACACAGTGCTGCTATTTCAGAACGAGAAATATTAGAACAGACTTGTTTTCATACTTCTTTGCTCTACTGAAATGCATTTGTTTTTTTTTTACGCTTAAGTACCAGACAAAAATCATATGACCTGCTATGTGAATGGCGCATAACTTTAATACAGTCCTGTGTTCAGTTTTCAGGACATTGTATATCAGCAGTGTTTTGTTTACCCCAAAATGCTTAGGGTCTTCTGTTTAGGCAGATCTGTAAGCCAGTGTATATTCAAGTAAGAATTTTCATCTTAGATGCACTATAGTTCTATACTGTAGATATATGTAAATATGTATATCTAGATCCCATAGATGCAGTAAGGGGATGTAAATAGGGCTTGTTATATAACATTATGGTGTTATAAATGGATTTATTTCCCTTTTTACCACATTTTCACCAAATTACTGTACCTAACTGTAGATTAAAAAATGGAAGCCTGGAAAGTTTTTTTTATTTCTTTAGAAGCACCTGAAGTTGATGATGAAGAAGACTGCATCATCATAAATAAAGAAGCGCGGGGCAAGAGGCCTATATTTGAATGCTTCTGGAATGGACGGTTGATACCTTACACAACAGTGGAGGAGTAAGCAGCTCATGATTATTAATGAATGAACGTAATACACTATTTAATTTTCCTGCTGTTACATTAATTTTCAAGTTGTTACATTCAAAATTCATTCCTTTCTCAGCTCTTTCATTTGGTTAAATATTTTATTAATTGAACTATGTGTTAATGTCATGAACTTTAATGTCTCTTTATGTTAATTGTATACAGCTTACCAAAACCTTCGGTATCAGTAATTCATATGAAATTTGATAAAGACGCTTTCTGAAATTGCATGAGGAAGAGCTGTCAGGTGAAAAACGTGCATTATGTGAATCCGGTTCTGTCTTTATCTTTTCAGCTTTGATTGGTGTGCCCCTCCAAAGAAGAGAGGGATAGTGCCTTTGGAGTGTTACAACAGGATTTCGGGTGTTCTGTTCACCAATGACAGATTTCAGGTGAGCACTAACAAGCTCACATTCATGGACCTGGAACTGAGACTGAAGGACAAGAGCACCATCTTCACCCGGGTCTTGAATGGACAGGTACGTTTACGTGAATATTTTTATTCACTCATATTTTGAGTTAATATGGGTGCTGAACTATCACCATTTAAATTGTTTTGATCCTGACCTTGTAAGACGCATATATAAGTAAATACACTTGTGCTCTGCCTTTGGCAGTAGATACATGAATCTGGTTTTAAACTATGTACTCAAATACAAATACATTTGTAGTAATACCTTGGTATAAAATGTAAAAGCATTCCAGGAGATTTGTTTGTATATTAAATAGCATATTATTAAAAATTCAAGTTGTAACACAATATTTGCAATTGTTTGGTGGGGGTGGCAGTATGTAAATAATTTTTGAAGACACTGTAATGGTTATATTTGGAATAAGAAGCATAAACTTATTATCCCTAATCTTTTATTTACATTGATTCCTTATCAGTGGTGGTTGAATAATGTATAACTTGATGTAATTTCATATAGAGAGTTTTATTACATTAAAACACTCTGCAGTATTATATATATATATGTTTGGCAGTTTACAGAATTTGTACCTGTACACTAACCTGAAGTCTACCTGTTGGAAGGGTTTTGGTTGGTATCCATCACTACACATCCCATTGGACTTTGTGGTCACTGTCACTTTTTCAAATCTCAGGCACCACCTGTCCATGGTTCAAAGAGGTTTAGAGGAGATGGTACAAGATTCAGAGTCAGGAAGGATTTGATAGAGATTCAGATTGCAGGGTTTTTTCATGGAGTTGGTTGTCACCTGCATGCTGCATGTTTTAAAATGGTCATGCGATGAAAGCAACTCGTTAGCGTTTCCCTTAGTGAATGAGAACTGTAAATGCATCAGCTTTGCACTTAGTTTTTTTTCACCAAGGTCAAACATTTGCCTTAGGGTGAAAGGATAAATATCCAAATTATGCGATTTAAGACATTTTCATTCTAAGTGCAATATCTTATCCCAATGTTAGAAATTGTTTTCTTTTAACACTACAAATTTGCCAACGGGCATGGTCAATTTTATGAGGTGGCAGACAGATTAGTTATTAGGCAAGATGGTAGATTTTGTTGTTTTTCTTATTCTCGTTGATGCAATGCAATGTTTTTTGCATCTGTTAGTTCCGATTTTGGACAGGTGTGAACAGGCTCTGAAGATGTCTGCATACTAACTGACATGCTGTTATATTGTATTTTGAAAGAACACATGTTAAGGTGTGCTCTGTGATGAAAGCAAAGACTTGATAGTTGTGAGGGAACTTGTAAAGCTGTCGGCAAAGATTTGGATATTCAACATTTGGATCTGGATATCTTTTTTTTATTGATTTTACATTTGACTTAGTTTGCAAGACACAAGTCAGTTTACTTAAATGAAAGGAAATGGAACTAATATATATTGCTTACAATAGGCATAGGACTTTCCATAATATCATATTAAGGCTAATAGATGACCAGTAAATGGAAAAGAGTTTTGCTGTGTTGTTTATAGTTTTTTAACACAAACTTATATCAAAATTCTTTTATATTTTGCATTAGATTTTAAGACAGAAAAGATTTTAACGTTTCACTGTCTTTAAAATGACAGTGGTAAATTAAAAATGACTGCAGAGACAGTATGATCCACAATAAAAATGAGTCATGAGCGTCAATTTAGAGAAAATCTTATAAATTAAGTTTTTAAGTAGAATATATGATAAGAACTAAATTGCCCTGTTGTTGTGTTCAGGAAGTAATAATTGTTTACACTTATATAGCGCTTTTCTGGCCACTGCACTCAAAGTGCTTTGCAAGTAATGGCGACTCCCCTCCACCACCACCAATGTGCAGCCCCACCTGGATGTTGCGACGGCAGCCATAGTGCACCAGAACGCTCACCACACACCAGCTATTAGTGGGGAGGAGAACAGAGTGATGAAACCAATAAATAGATGAGGATTATTAGGAGGACATGATTGGTAAGGGCCAATGGGAAATTTGGCCAGGTTACACCCCTACTCTTTTCGAGAAACGCCTCGGTTTTACATCTTATCCAAAGGACAGTGCCATTTTACAGTATAGTGTCCCCGTTACTATACTGGGGCATTAGGACCCACATAAACCTCAGGATGAGCTCCCCCTACTGGCCCCGCTAAGACCTCTTCCAGCAGCAACCTTAGTTTTTCCCAGGAGGTCTCCCATCCAGGTACTGACCAGGCTCACACCTGCTTAGCTTCAGTGGGCTGCCAGTTGTGAGTTGCAGGGTGATATGGCTGCTGGCAAAATTTTTACACATCACAATTTTAAGATGGGCCCTGCTGTAGGTAATGGTTGTTTTGTATTAACAGGAGCAGAGAATTAAAATTCCCAAGGAATTCACTCAGTGGCTGAAGGAATGCCATGAAAAATGGGACAAGCAGATTAAATTTTCTGGTTTCAAAGGGATAATAACTAGATCAGATGTTTCAACAAAGAAAATGCAGAGCCCTTGGGCAATATACACGTCAATTGACTGGGATGGGAAAACATTTCAAGCAGGTCAATTGGTAAGTATTTTCTGCATAACAATTTTTGATTTATGAAAACTAGGGGAATGCAAGATATTAAGAAACTTGTTTTTAAGTTGTATAACTATGAACAAGTAAATGTTAATTCAATTCTAAAATAATAGGTGAACCACACTTTGGCTGTTGAGCCTTCTTCAAGTGACACATTTAAATATTTTTTTTAAACTATTTAAATTGTTTAAAAATGCATAAGCAGTGTTCACAGTTTTCAGTAGTATTGCATTGCAGGCATACTATTATGATATTACATGTTCATAGGTACTACACTCTTGCCAGCGATCACCAGAGAAGTCGGTGATGGATTATATCTGAATTAACCAAATTGAGATTTTGAATTTGAAATGTAGAGTGAGAATGTTTACTCCTCAACAAATTACTTTATTTTTAATATAGCAACATTTGAACAAGCTTATTGTAGTATTTTCATTCTGACTTGAGTGCGAGTAGAATTGCTTGTAATGTTGAACTTCTGAAAAGGCTGATTGAGCAGTGTGATTTTAAGTCTTGATCACAGCTATTGAAATTAAGTTTAGGCCAGGCTGTTTCTACAATGAATGATGTAGCTTAAAAATGTTGGCAGAATCTTGGCTATAAAAAACGCAGAGGTCTGCAAATTAATGCAAAGGTCTGTATTATTTCCTAGGTGAAATCGATCAAAACCCAGCCAATTTTCTGTGGCAGTATCAATAAGTTTCTGCTCTACGGTGATCATGAAGGAGATGTGTATGCCACTGGAGGAGAAGTACAGATCTCCCTGGTAGGATTTCATACTTGTAATTGTGCACTTGTGTGTGACATGAGTGTGATTCAGGCATCTCAAATATACCTGAAATTCAGCACTTCTGAACCATGAAAGAAGGATTTGAGGCAAAATATCACACATTGTTTTTCAGATGACAGTCATTTTTGAACATATCCAGGCTTACACGAGACTTCTGATTTAGCACACTATGGACACAATCTTGTTGTCTTTTGGACTTGCTGATGACTTGACGTGATGTTAAAAATACACAAGAATGTAATTTAAGGATTAAATTTAAGGATTCTAGGATATAAGAATCCATTAAATGCCCAAATTCCCACTTTAAATCACTAGATATCAGTAATCATTTGAGACAGTAATGTGAAAATATGCTTTGCATATGTAAATGTATTACGCTGGAGGCACTGCTGAGATTAGCAAGCAGGCAGACAGCAAGCAGGGAGTGAGGCTGTGTAAGGACTATCTTTAGTAAAGGTAATGAGATAACAGGTTTGGCTGGTTGGTGGAAGACTGGCAGAGAAAAAATTAAGGAAAAGAATCTCCACTAGATCAGTGCTTGGGAAGCTAGTCAGGTGTGTCACGGTCAGAGACTGAGCTAGCTCTTAGCAGCTCAGTGTCAGAGTGCCAAACCAACTGAGAAAAAACTTTAAATAGGCTGATTAATTATGTGATCTATTGGACGATTGACTGCCTAACTGAAAAGCAGGTGGCCCGATATCATTTGCATGGGGCCACCCGGAGACTCACTGCTCATGCGAATGTTGCCCTTTCTTGTGGTAATGGGAGCCTGCAAACCACTTTTAAAACATACTCTGTACATTTTACTCTTATTGTGGTCTGAAATGCACTCATCAATACTGATTGTTTCTAACCCTTAAATATAAAAACAGTTTTGCAGTTCCTCTTTAATTTTCTGATTTCATTATGTTAATTGTAAAGTACATTTAATGGTTCAAAATATATTACAGTATACTGTACATGTTCATGATTATACTTTTACAAAAAGTGACACAATATTAATACCCTGTACATTAAAAAATAACATTAATATATCAAAAGTCCATAATAGATGGTTTAACAAATGAATAAGGAAAGTATTTTGTAAAAGATGTGTAATAAAAGGTAAAAAAAAAGCTGTTATCTCAATGCTGTACTATGCAGGGCAGGTTTTTTAAGATGCTTCTTGTTAGGGTTTTGTTTATTCTTGTGTGAGGAATATGGTTGTAAAAAGTTTCAGATATTTGCAAGATGAAGAATAGGTTTGTTACAGTGTGTAGTGAAATATGCAGAACCCACAACCAAAACATCAGGCATTGGTGCAAGAATCTTATCAAAGTAGGTCATGAAACATTACTTAACGAAACTGATCTAAAATGGTATGAACAGCAACACTTGTGCTGCAAACGTCAAGTATGGTATTTTATTTTCAATACTGTATATACAGTATACTGTACAAAGGAACAAGTAATAGGTTTATTCCATGCTGAAAAAAAGAAGAAAACGCAACGTTTCGGTCATGGAGCCTTCTTCAGGTGTGAGCAGAAAAGGTATTACATTTCAGGCGAAATCCTTTAGGGATGATGCTGTATGTCAATGACATCTGTAAAGGAATAGAAGGTGGTTAGAAAGCCTGGTCTTGGAACAGATAGCTGTGAAGAGATGGAATGCTGGTTTAGTGAGAGAAGCAGGCAAGTGGCCCAGGGAGGAAGGAAAGGTATGACAAAGAGATCTAGAAAAAGATTTGGAGGAAGGCATAGTGGGTCGCAGCAGGTGTAGGCTGTAGTAGTTCAGGTGGGTAGCTGCGTCAGCATGCGTAGGCTGCAAAGGAACAAGTAATAGGTTTATTCCATGCTGAAAAAAGAAGAAAGAAAACACAACGTATCGGCCGTGGAGCCTTCTTCACACCTTTTTTTCAGCATGGAATAAACCTATTACTTGTTCCTTTGCAGCTTACGCATGCTGACGCAGCTACCCACCTGAACTTATACAGTATACAATGCAGGTTGAGCATTCCTGGTCTGCATTATGTTCTTATTTCATATCTTTATTAAGGTACCTGATATTTTGGAAAAAAAACATTGTGAAGGAGGTGGTAACATCCTTTCTGCACGCTGTTATTTTAATTCTCTTTTTTGTTTCCCATAAATATGGCTGTTGTCTTGTCCAAACAGGGCAGTTCAACAATAATTGTATTATTATAGAATATCAGCACAGACAGTGCATTTTCCTAATATTGTGCAGCTCTGTTAAACAGCAGGTTACTTAAAGCAAATGTGAAACTTCTAGCACATATCACACAGTGGTTTATTGCTCTCCAATCTTTTTTTCACCTACAGTATTTATTAAGAATGTACACAAATCTTACACGGGCTTAGGGTGGAAGTAACAGTGGTTATTTTTCTGTTTTAGTAAAAAAAATAACTTTGTGGTCTACAGGGGTTATTGTTTATTGTTTATTGTGAAGTTTATTGTTTGTGTTTTATCCAGAAAGTAGAGTCTGGAATGTGAAGTGGCACACGTTTGATACTACATAATTAAGATCATAAAAAGACTAGACTATTTATTAAAACTATTCAAACAGACTAATTTGTTTTTCTCTCGGGTCTCTGCAGGAACCCAAGGCACTTTATGATGAAGTTAGAGTTATTCCAATTTCAAAAATTGATAGAAATGTTCATATTACTGTAATTAAGAAGTACCTCGAGGATGAAATAGCAAGGTGAGTAGTGTTCTTTTGGTTATTAGGCTTGTGAGTGTGGACGCCTGTAATGATTATAAGGACTTTTCTTCATCTTTTCAAGCTTCCAAGATTATAATGAATGTAAACATTTTTTTCCATCCAAATTTCAGACTGCGTATGCTCACACACCAGCATTTGAGCTGACAGGTATAAACCAACACTGTTTCTTTTCGGTAAAGCTTGTATTTAATACAAGCTCTGAACTTTAAGGGCAGTGTTCTTGTAAATCACTGAGGCCATCTGACCCAGGTTTTCTCTGAACTTTTAGTCTAGACAAGTTATAGGTATAGTACAACTGTCATTAAATCAAGATTTAATTTCTGATTAGCCTAATATTTTCTTTTCAAAATATTTAATTTGAAAATCTTTTCACATATAATTGGCACATATAATTCCTGGAAAAATAGTCATCTTGTTTCAGGCGGCGTCTATTGGGGAAAAAAATGGTTCACACTAGCAGTTCCAAACAAATACAGAATTCAGACGTTGACAGACTTTCTAAATGACCATTTCTACATGATGTTTTCATATAAAACAAGATGTCTATTTTAAACACTCCTTCTTTGCAGAGAACACACATTGCCTACACTAGGCACCTTTACTGGTACATTGCTTTTCCACAGTATTTCTTGGATAGTAGTACTGTATATCCCTAGAATCTCTATTAACAATGGTCATAGTATGGTTGAATTTACTAAATTCTTATTGTGGTTTGATAATACTGTACTCATTATTAACCCCCCAGGCTTCCAGATCGCCTGTCTGTCACATGGCCAGATGGAGATGAACTGGTTCAGAATGACGTTCGTTCTGCTGGGACCCCTATAGGTAGGTTTAACTTTCTAACAACACTTTTAATGTTGAACTGTGTTTCAGTTTTGGTGAAATCATGAGTTGATTTGATTTATTTTTTCTAGTTGTTTTTTTTCCTGTTTTCTCCTTTTTAAAAAATATTTAGCAAATGATGGCAACGTGACAGTACTGCTTTGTTGAGCCAAACCCAGATGCATGTTTTGGAAGTAAAGCTGTTTAAATGTTAATTGACTTCAGTATTCTGGTACAGATTTGTTTATGGCTTTTTTTGCAGTTCATTGGACTTTAAATTCTTTTTTTTAAATTGGAACCACTAGTTATTTTTTCAAAAACCTCCAGATTGGGTTTTGCTGCTTTGCTATACCATTACCATCTCTCATACCTGCATGGGGGCAAGAGAAATATGCAACATTTCCCTTCTTATTTCTATACATTTCTGTGAGCTGTCCTTTTTCATTCCATTTTGAATCTAAAGTTGATTGATGTAGCTAACTCGCAACACCTGAAGCTCAATGGGATTATTTTGTGGTCACACAAGTAGGGTGATGCATGTAAGGTGATCAAGTAGTTAACTGCACTATACCATCCTGAACCAAGCTTGCAATTAAACCAGTGAACAGTTTTAACTTTTTTTTTCTGTGTGTTTTTTTCTTAACTTCAGGAGCAATGAGGATTGAAATATTGAACAAGAAAGGAGAAGCAATGCAGAAACTTCCTGGGTCCAGTCATGGTTCAACAAAGAAGCTTTTGGTTGAGTTGAAAGTTATTTGGCACTGTGAGTATTCATGATATACCATTGTAGATGCTCACCTGAAAAACCCAACATAATGATTTTCTTTCAAGGATGTAATTTTAAGGCTTACAACCTGCTGTGTTCTACATTTATTAGTGTGGATGTTTGTATACTTCATTTGTTAAGAGCAGGAAATAGTCATGTTTATTAAGCAAAAGGTAAAGGCTAGTAATTTACTGACAATGATTATTTTCCTATGTAGCTAATTAATGTTATGAATGGGTCAATATAAGATGTTAATATTATGTTGGTATTTCAAAATTCTTCAACAATAATCATACACTATGATATGAAAATTGAGAATACAATGTATTGCAAGCGGCAATCATCAGTGGCCAAGACAACTTCCTTTTTCATGGCATTTTGTGATGCAGCATATACAGTAAGGGCTCAACATCTGCTATTTTAACATTCTTGACTTATGGCCGAAGGGGTCTTGTATGGAAGAAGAGTATGATAAGATGAAACCAAGCTGTAGGTTGTTAACTACAACTTTCAGATTAGCAGCGCAACAGGCAAGAATCGTGAGATGAATCTAGCTAGCGAGTGAGCCTCTCGCTACTGACTGCCAAGTACCCCACTACCCAGGATTTGAAAATCAGCATGGTCTTGTTTTTGTGTTGTAACTAACACTCCAGGTTCTGTGTCGGCAGCATGGGGAATGACAGGCTGGAGATGAGTTTACAGGCCTTCTGACAGTTTTATTGCCCTTTTCATTACAGTGGGGAGTGTAGGCTGGATGCAGAGGAGAGATTAATGTTGTTTATTTTAACTGATTACTTAAAGCCAATCCATTAGTACTTTAATAATCATATAGTTGAGTCCAGTATGTAGTACATATATACTATATACAGTAGTATTAAATTGCGCAACGCTGTAGAGGTAGACGTATTCAAATATCTATTCAAATTTGGCAAATTCTTTGCACAAACCTCGTAAATGTCAAGACCCTACAATGTGTGTGTACTGTATATATGTAAAATAGGTAGGCAAATTATGTAAATATTGGCCTCAGCCTTTAAACCATTTCAGTTACTACAGTGTTAAGAAAGCAGAACTCCAGCCTGCTTAGTAATTATCGCCCATAAGCTAACTTGCTGTCTGTTGCTGTTCGCTTACTATAAATAAGATATATAATCCATTTCAGTCTGGGTTTAGAGCAATGTATAGTACAGAATTTTTGTTAGGGTTAGTAATGATGTCTGTTGACTGGTCTATCCATTCTTTTCCTCTGGACCTTAGTATTACCTAGTGTCACAACTAGTTTTAAAGCATCACTTGAATCAGATGTCAATGTAGACTGAATAAATCTTTCTATGTTTTTCTGGATATGCAGTAGATTTTGTTCCTTTCTTATTTGCCTGAGGTCAAAGTCTCCTGGCCTAAAACCTTTACATAGAGCTGATTACACATTATTGTGCTAATGGATGGTTGACATATCTCTGACCTTAATTATGATTAAACAATATTAAGGTTTGATGTCCTTAACCTTTTCACTGCTCTTCCACTTGTGAAACAGCTCCCAGTGGGGATATAGAAACAAACTCGCACATCAGCCAGCATGGTGGAAAATGGCCTTACTGGTTTAAAAAAATGGGTATGTTAATCTTTTTAATTTGTGATTAATTTTTTCCTCATATTTATTAAAATATTGAACATGAGATACCCTGAAGAAAAGCTTACAATTCTAAATGGAGTCTGTAAAAATAAAGACAAAAACAAAATAGTTTAATTCCATAATTGACTTGCCCTTATTTCTTCCCATTCAGAAAACATTAACAAGTTGGGAAAATACACTTTGAAGCTGCAGGTAGTGTTAAATGAGAGTAATGCCAGCACCTATGCAGGAAGATCTCTGCCTTTTCAAACATATGAATTTTCTGTGACAGGTAAGTGTTTTGTATATTAATGTTGTTCTAAGTTGTGCATCCCAGAATTCATGTATGAACTAAATATTCAAAATAAAGCTATTTAAAAATCCATTATTAACCAATATGTATGATTTATGAGTAATTGCTAGCAAGATGGTTTGATACGAATCTTTGGTCATGATACAGTATGTCTACTAAATTCTTATGGTCAAACAGAACATCATGCCATTTTATATTGAAGTCATGGTTTTTGGTCATATTACGATTCATATAGTTTAGCAATTGTTTTGCATCTCAATGTGGAATGTGTATTCTCGGAAATGAATTGATTTACCTGGTCCGGTAGTTAGGTGCAGAGTGGGACTGCAGAACTGTCCTTGGCGACTTGTTTGTTCAAGCAGTTTAATGTGCACATTACCAGGCAGTGTGATGGATGTTACTTTTTCTTCTTAACCTAGAGGGAAATCCATTCAGGTTCACCTTGGGACCGCTGGAGTCCCTGCTCCACATAGGAGAGCCCTTTGACATTCCACTGGAGCTCCTTGATGAGTTTGGACACCCTACACCCCCGCCTGTGAATCTTGTACCAGTTTTGGAATGCAGGTACTCAATTTAAGCTGTAATTACATTTATCTGCAGTCATAGTTCAAGGTTGTGTTCTCAGGTTGGTGTGCAGATTTGTTACTTCCCATACTCTTCATCACTGTACCAATATTTCTCCTGTAGGTGCGATTGTACTTTAACTAAATCCAAATGCTTAGCTACCTCATATTGCTGCTAAATTCAGGGTGTTTGTTTTTTTTTCCTATATATACACGCATGCATTTTTGTTGTGAACATTAAAGTTACAGAGAGAGAAGACCTTTCAGTTTTGGTCATTTGGGTACCAGTAGCTGAGTAATATGACAATCTGTTTGACAAGAATAACAGCTTTGCCAGATAAGTCAGCTAAGTTTATGGTTCTGTAGATGGCATAATACGTTTTCTATTCAGTTTGTGTGAATTACTGCATGTGTGTATAGACTTTATACCAAACATGACTGATTTCAAGCATGATTCTGTGCCTTTTGAAGTAACAAGAAAGAGCATACTGCTACATTTAAAATTGCTAGAGATGTTTTTCTACTTAAAGCACCAGTAAATTCACTAATTTGAAAGATATATTGTCTGATGCACTAGGTAATGTATTTTGTTCCTCAGTGTTTGTCTGTTCTCAGCTCTGTTAATATTATGCATTTCTTATTATAAATAATATAGTTCTTATATAAAGTCTATTTGTCCTCCTCTGATATACTGTCCTCTCGATTGGCTTGCTTCCAGCTCCTTTTAAATTAATATTTAATTTGCCTCTGAAGATTGTACCCTGAAAGGATCTTTGTGTCATTTCAGTGCCCTGGATATAAGTTACGAAAAACTTGTGGCAGAGGGAACCAGCTGTATGATTAAAGGTGTTAAAGCAAAAGGCCTTGTAGGCAACTGTCAAGGCAAGGTCAGTGAATCTATTCCCTGTTACCATGTTTCTTTCCTGGTACTCTTGTGATTACTGAATATTCCGTTTATATAGTATTATATACATATTTTAGTTTATTTGATTATAATTGATTTTTTGTTTCCGGCAGAAATACAATTTGAAAGTAACGTTGCCGGGGCTGAAAGAAGACTCTCAAACAGTAAGAGTAAGGGTGTTTCCTGGTAAGTTATTCAACTTTCTTTGTACATGGAGATAAAATAGTTCTTATTATTTGGCACAAAAATTATTAGTTGTGCATTCCTAATGTTGTATACAATGTGATGCAGTGAAATGAATTACCATGGAGTAAATTATTGTTTTTAAAGTCTTTTATGAAATTATGTGTTTATGTAATTATATGCTAATATACGTAATAATAGTGATGTTATATTGTTTAGAACTATATAAATAGGTGGTGTTGTCTATCTCCTATCGCCAGTGAGCCATTTGCAAAGGATTCATCATCTATGATGTATTTAAAGAGAAACGACCTGAAGATACAATAGGTGGGAAGAGTCTCCCCACACTTCCTCATTCTTCCCCATCTCAGTTGCAGTGTTTATGGTCTTGTGCCTAGAAGTCATAAGCACATAATTAACTACTTCATTCTCGTGAGTTAACAAAAATAAATGGCAATGCTAAATTTAGCAAATAGAACACAAACTTTGGTGTCTGTGGTTTCATTAGGGCTATATTTCAGAATGGTCGGCTGTGGTTATTAGCAAAAATAGGTCTCCTGGACATTTGTAATAGATCCTAGTTTTTTTTTTTTCCTTTTTCCATTTAAAAAAAACTGAAAATGTTATAGCCACAAGGTGTCCCCATCAAACTACTTTTACGAAAGCAGCACCATTTCATGCTGTTAAGCATGGCTAGATGAAGGCAGAGAACTGTGCACTTTGGTAAATTGCACAGTGCCTGGAACCTTTTGAATTTCATTTTTGTTGTTGCTGACTGCAGGCATTTAATGCCAGGATTTTGAATAGTAAAACTAAGTAGAATAAAGTTTAGCCTATAATGTACCATAATATGGTGCTGGAAGGTATTAAGAGTTGTGGTGTAGCTGCCATGCATTTGTGAACTGGAAACAATGGGAGAAAAAAAGTCAAATTATTTAAGGATTAAAGGATCACTGATTTTTTTTTAATTAACAAAAATGTGACAGCTACAATACTCATAACAGTGTTGGGCAGGGGAGTATCCATACTTTCCACTGAGACTTTGCACTAGGTAGAGCTGAGTCTAGCATAAGTTGTGTATTACAGTTCTCATTGGCAGTGCTGAAAATTGACTAAGTTCCCCAAAAGGCACTCATGGCACTCAACCAGTTGTAAGTCACTGCTGGCAAAGTACATAGTCTAGACTGACATTGTCTACACTTCAAAGTTCCATCTGCTGTTGAAGGGAGGGCTTTTGCCATAAGTTTGCTAGTAAGAGTCTCAAAAAGTACATTTACATTTAGCCATGTAAATTGAGAAAGATGCATGAGATTTGCTGATAGCTGTGCTGTCATTAATGTGTTGGTTGGATATGTTTTTGTTCAGATATAATCAGTCATATACAGTCAAGCCTTAATGCACAACTATCACTAAATAGTTGTTTTATCATAAGTATAAATAGGCTAATCAAAGTTATGTTTATAATGGAAAGAAAAGCTTCTTATCTAGTGTGGAGTAGTGGTTGTCTCTGTGATTGTAACTGGAAGGATTTGGGTTACTTCTTAAAATTCCCTGCTGTTTGAGATGGTGCAAAAGTAAGACACTCTGGATAAATGCCAAATAAATGAAACAGTCTGAAGGATCAAACTGTCAGTTAAAAGCCAATGCATATATCATTATCATAACTATTGTGGTTTTATTTCTATTGCTGGATCAGACTTTTCAGTTAGAACCCTTGATTTTATTGCTATACATTAATCACTGTCACACCTGCAGAGGCTGTATGTTTTTGCCAGAAAGTGTTATTCCTTTTTTTCCCTTTAAACACCTACAGTGATTCATTTTGTCCGTTATATAAGCTTGTTACAATTTTTGTGAATTGCCGTTTATTTTTAAATTAGTATACTTTATTCTTTGAAGGTAAACTGCTTTTTGGATGAATTTTTACAATGTTACTATAGATTTACTGCATTCCTACAGGTGGTTTTAATCTTAAAAGAGGGGAAATATCTTGTTTTTATGGGCCACAGTAAAAATGCTGGTTTGAGACCTGTAAAGTGTCTGTTACCTGAGATGAATGTAACCCAGCTGCTGTGCAGCTGTAAATGCCACCATTCTCCTGGTAACATTGTAGATAATACTACATGGCAATATCCTTGTACAGAACCAGAAATCTTGTCAAACTTAACATTTTTCAAAGGGGACCCAAAAGGTGTTTTCCACACTCCAATAGTCAGCTCAGTATAATATTACAAAAGCAGCAGGTATCCAGGTATATCTAGATGTGCATATCCGATTGTATATATATCCATTTTCAGACTTTTTTGTTTATTCCTAGGTCCCCCACATTCACTGAAGGTTAAACCTGATTCCCAAA
The DNA here is from genome assembly GCF_055471065.1 of Atractosteus spatula. Lineage (NCBI taxonomy): Eukaryota > Metazoa > Chordata > Actinopteri > Semionotiformes > Lepisosteidae > Atractosteus > Atractosteus spatula. The sequence goes on from NC_142711.1 coordinate 42,033,030, forward strand.
AGCTTGTTGTAGAAAATGGAGCCTCTTTTCCTTTCCATGTGGAAGTGCTTGATGATGCAGGAAACATCACAGCTCAGCCAAAACTGATAGTCCATTGCAAGGTAAAATTACAAGTTGCTGACATTAAATACAGTCAGCATTTTAGTCAATAATTCATGTGCAAGCAGTTTTCCAAAAACCTAATGTAAGACATTTAGGACTCTGAACTTATTTAATTTGCTTTACTATAAATAGGCATGTTGCAGGAAACGTAAATGTTTAAACTTTTAAATATATACAATCCAGATTAGGTGAAATTATTTAGATTTTTGAATTTATAAATACACAATAAGCTTTAAAGCTATGAAAATATTTTCATTGATATAAAATGTTCAATTTGAACATCTGTTGAAACTTCTGTAGACGTTGATACAATTAGAATAAGTCTTATGTTCCAGGATGCTCTGAAGTGATGGAAAACATGATGATAGAAACTAAAGTTCTGATCACATGAGAAAGCAAGTAAAATGTAGGGTAGTAAAACTGCAGTGATTTTATAAATAACATAAGAGAGATTTTAAACAAGAGAAGACCATTCAGTTCATCTAGCCTCTTTGGTTAATTAGTATGAGTAATTAATTTAACAATCTCATCCAGCCTTTTCTTTTAAACAGCAAAGGATATCGTTTTTTTCAACTTGCATGAAAGCCTTTTCCTTCCTCATAGTTACAGTATGCTTTTCTCTCAACATCCATTTCGTCAGATACCAAGATACCCTTTCTACTGCTAAATAAACAGTTCCTACAAAGGACCTTATTCTGCAAGAAAAGTTATCTGTAATAAATTTTGACAATTACTGAACACTGCTTGATTCTGTCAAGTAATGTAAATTAACTGAATTCAGAGATTTGGTACCGATGTGTTTTTGATTTGATGGAGTAAACAGTTGGTGATTCTTAATTATATGTATTAAAAAGAGCATTTAATATATATAATTTAAAGAAAATTAAAAATCTCGATCGGAAGTTTTCATAATATAGTGGGCCTTTACTCTTGCATCAAATGTTTATCGTTATAGATTTTCATCTTTAGGAATAACATGATTTCTTACTCTTGTAAGTTGTATAGCATCACAAAACTGGCACGCAAATAATCTTGATCAAGCATAGTTTGAAGTAACAGGCTTCTGACATCTGGAGATCATTTGCTAAGGATGTTTCACTAGTATATGTTTTATATGGTAATGTTTTATACACTGTTTAATCAAATTCATTGGAAGATTAAAATTTTGAATCTTCATTTGCTGAAGCTACTCAGATGTTCAGGTTACTTTGCATAATCAGTTGAATACAAGAATGCTCTCAATGAATCGTGTTTTTTAAATGGGTAGTTAGAATCTGTTGTTACTGAATTTATCTAATACCTGTGTTTCATATTTTATTACAATGTCATTTTTGTGTCTACACAGTTCTTGGGTGTTCCAAACTTGCCAGTTTATACAGTAGACTGTAGCCACACCGGCATAGGAGTATTAACAGGCCCAGCTTTGCATGTAAAGAACATCAAGAAGGATCAGACCATAAAGGCAAAAATTGAAATACCAGTAAGTACTTATGAAATGTGTTTACACCCTTGTTTTTTCTGTTTTATTTTGCAGTATAATTACCTTTTACAAATAATATTTACTGAAATGACTGGTGCTATTTTTTTGTTGCATTTCATCATTGAAAAATACTGAATTTTAATGAGATTGTCCTTTTTTTTTGGAAGGATATTTATCAACATCCCTTCAGAGCAATATTTTAAAAATGACACGGGCATTAATATTCTCAGAGACGTTGTAAAAAAAAAAAAACTGTTTCTTTTAATAGAGCTGCAAAAACATTGAAGCAGTAGATAAGACGCTGAAGCTCATCCCGAGTACACGTGTGGCCAGATTAGAAATCTTCAGTCTGGATGGTGAGAGGGCAACCCAGCTAAAACAGCAGGATGACATCAGTTGGACTGCAGGGGACACTCTGCAAAATCTCATCTTCAGAATGTATGATGAAGGAAACCGGGAAATCCCCATCACTGCTGCTCTAGCACAAAATATTAAGGTTGGCAGAGAACATGAAATTCTTTCTCAGTTGCACTGATGTCTACTTAAGAGCCCTGATGAGAGACTCGGGTGATGTTTTGGTTTGCTTTTTTGAAAAGTCATACCAAGTTTTTATAACCGTAGAAGTACAGGAAAATTTCTGGGCAAGAAGATGATATCATCAATTGCTCTGCTTTTGGAGGGGGGAAGCAATGAGTGTCTTGATTGAGGAGTACAAATGTCATCTTTTAACTGTGCCCTTGTTCTACTTGGCAACATTGTGATATTGTAGGTTAACTGGACACCTAAGGTGAAGAGAGAAGATCTGGTCCAAGGAATTCTACCAGATGTGAAAGTGCCTAATTCTGTGAAAGAGCTGCGGTACTGCCAGGTGTCATTTCAGGATGAGCATGTGTCTCTGGAAAGTTCTTTTACTGTCAAGTACGTTTATTAGTTATAAAATTCTCTTTCATTCATGAATGTTGGTCCCACGTAGTTTTTCATTGAGAAATTAATTGCATAAATGCTTTTTAATAAGACAAAACATGATCATGAAAAGCTTTAAATACTACCATGTGTATTGCAGTCGCTTATGCAAAGCGCTTTCATGTTTGTTATGGTACACTAAGCTGTAATCAGTTTTATTGTTTAGAAACAAAGGAAACCTGTATAATTTGATATTTTCATATTGAACCTTATTAGATTGCTGATAGTATTCTAGTACAACGCCTAGTGTTGGTGTATTAGAGCCTTTTCTGGTAAATTGAGTGTTGTTTTCTTACCATGGTTAAGAATTTAGTTTGTGTGTTTGTACAGTGGGTGTAGAAAGTATTGAGCCCCGTTGTACATTGCCACATTTTGTTGTGTTACAACCAAAAAATTGATAGGCTTACATATTTTCTCTTTTTAATTTTGGAGCTCAAAATAGTTCAAATTAATAACCATAAAAATCTTTGTTGGAGAAATATTCACCCCCCCTTAGCATTAAAACTCCTTAATGAGCTACTAGTTGCCTTCAGAATTTGCACAATATGTTGATTGGAAACATTGCATTGAAAGTGGTTAACCTTTCGGATTGGGCACATCTGTTTTGTAAGGTTAAATACATATCTGTGTAAATTTTCACCATTGGACATTGCATACAAAGCAATATGAGGACAAACGAGCTTACGCAACAACTAAAGAACAGACCTGTGGACAGACACAGGTCAGGCGAAGGATATAAAATGGTTTCAGAAGTACTGAGTATCTCACCGAGCACCGTTAATCAATTATAAGTAAGTGGAGGACGTATAAAACTATTCTGAATCTTCAACTATCGGGTCTACCTCCAAAACTTCAAAACATTGGTCAGAGAAGCACTCTAGAAGCCCAAAACCACTCTCAGAGATGTACAATGTCTCATGATTGGGAGAAACTATGAATAAATCAAAAATAGCTCAAGTGCATCACAAATCTGGGCTGTATGGTAAAGTGAAAAGGAGGAAGCATATCTGAAAAAAGTTCACACAAACTCCTGTCTCGAATATACAAAAAGGTATGTACAGTAGGATCCTCTGTCGGGGAAAAAAACAATGACTTTGTGGTGTTATGAGACAGAAATTATTAATTTGGCCTTAATGTCAAGTTTTATGGCTGGCGGAAGGGCACTGCTCATCACTCACAAAACACCATACTCATATTGAAGCATGGTGGCAGCATAATGTTGTCGTGGGGTTGCTTTTAATCAGCAGGGACTGGTAGGCTTGTCAAAATTGAAGGCAGAATGGATGGAGGAAAATATAGGCAGATCCTGGAGCAAAACCTGGAACAGTCTGCAAAAGATCTAAAACCGGGCCGAAGACATATTTTTCAACAGGACAATGACCCATCCCAAAGCAGAGCAACCCCTGACTGGCTTAAAAAGCAGAACGTGGAAGAGCTTGAGTGGTGCAGTCAACAACCAGACTTCAATCCCATAGAAAATCTGTGGCAGGAACTGAACATTGCTGTACACTACTGCTCCCCCAGTAACCTACAACAGCTGGAGCAACTTTGCAAAGAAGAGTGGGCGAAAATGAAACCCACAAGATGTAAAAAGTCTTGGGGCTGTAACTGCTGCCGAAGAGGAGCAACTAAATATTAAATGCTTAAAGTCGCAGGGGGGTGAATTCTAGTCCAAGCTGGATTTTTCCGTTTTCTGTTTTTCATAAAAGTTTCTTTTACAATAAAATAATTATGCCCCATCCAAATGTTAAGTATGCTTTATTAATCATGCAAAAAAGTCCTGTTCAAATATGTTGTAGTTTGACGTTTTAACACCGCAAAACATGGTAGAGGTCCAAGGGGGGTCAGTACTTTCTACACTAACTGTATGAAAAAAAACTTCTGTAGTAAGATTTTTTATATTTTTATTGCTTGCCTATGAGCCAAAAGCAGTCCTCTGTACTGTGTGCTCAGAGGTTTGTAGCCATCTGATATGACTTTGTAGATCTGTTGCATTTTTCGGACCTTTGGCTGGGTTTCTTTTCTATGGTCCTGTAGCTACACAGCTCTGGTGAGACTATACCTTCAAGACTCTAGCCTTTTCCCAGAGCTCGTTCACTCCAACACTGGATACACAGCTTCTGCTAACTTGAGGGAATGTATATACAGTAAGGAAGAGAGAACCTGCCAGATGTTACTGTGCATAATCTTCTCTGAGAGCAGTTAGTTATCGTTTCCCCTCCTTGGAGCTTAACCTTGGAGCTCAGCTTGACCTTTATCTTGAAAGCTTTTTCATTCACTATCTTGCGCATGTATTCCACAGTCAGTTTAGCACTTATCTGTTGGCTCGAAGATGGATCCACTTAGATAGCTGTCTTTCCTTTACTTACTTAGTACTTAGTACCAAGGCATTCAGAGTTCTGGGTAGAGCTCACCTTTGCTACTCCCCCATTTCTTTACTATGCTACTTTAGTCCATCCTCCTGGATCTTCTTTCCAGTGTCTCTCCACCTTGAGCATAATACAGAAGACCTATCTTTTATTTCACTCTTTGCAAACTCCCTCTGTAGTTTGCAACTTTGGTTTTACCTGTTTTACCTGCCTGCCAGAGAACTTTGATCTTGTTACTCTCCTAATGAGGAATCTGTTAAATCCCATCCAGGATTTATAACTGTTTTTATTTCTGATAACCAATCCTGTTACTTTGTCCCTTTCGGGGTAAATAAATCCCCTTCAGTATTTATAACCCAGTGTTGTTAAGCTATGGCTTGCAGTGTGCAAGAAAGAAAATGAACCCTCGTCTGTCATCTTTAGCCCCAGAAGTAGCAGTGTAATCCCTCTCCTGTTTGATCCCATTTTGCCAGGTCCGCTCTACCATCTGCTTTACCTTACCAGTGGACCTGACACTGCTGCATCTGCGTCTGCTACTGCTTAACTGCTATTACTCCTCCTGATGTTATCTAGTACCTAACCCAAACGTGATAAGCCAGCTGCTGTCTCTTTTACCTTACAAGACAGCTTCTTCATATAATTCCAGGGTCTAACTTGGCAGCTTTCGACTAAAGGCTGCTGTCTACTTAACCTTATGAGACCATAGCTCTCAACGCTACAGAGCTCAGTTGAAGGATGCCAGCCTCCCTCTCTACCCTATATATTGCCTCAAACCCTGCGTACGCAGAGTAGACAACCCAAGGAATTGCCTATATTCAAAACAGTTTGTTCTTGTAACGGAGAGGCAAGTAGATTTTCATATTGGCTAGCCAGTGTTAGATAGCTGGCTACTGGTTTTTCCTCTTGGGTTCTCCTTGGATCCGACCATACTCCTTTTTTTGTCCTCTGTTTTTTTTTGCTGTTCTTACACCCTTTTTATGTTCTGATAGCTAATGAGCTGGTGCTACAGGCTGCGTTCTCTGTACCTGGACCTGTCTTGACTTTTCCACGTGAATGTGTGTTTTGTAATCACACACACGTTTCTTTACCTCTCTAATAATGCTGTTTCATATTAGTAAAGTGCATGATTTAACTCGCACATGAAAATGCATTTGTCTATTTTATCAAAGTATTTTCTTAATCTCTTTATTATGCTGTTATTATGGTGCTGAGTGCATACTTTTCTCGCACTTAAAAATGTTTCGTTGATTGTCTCGCGCATATTTTGAGCTGTCTGTAATGCTGTTTCACTTGTAGTAAGTGTGTGGTTTACTTGCACATAAAAATGTTTGTCTGTCTTCTCACTTATATTTTCTTTTATCTTTTCACAAAGCCATTACATATGAAGGGTGTATTGCTCATCTGGAAGAATGTGCATTTATGATTTTCTAGGCTCTCTACAAAACCCTTTTTACGTTTGCAATGCGCATTGCTCTCCTAGCAGCTCTCACTAACCAGTTACAAGTAGTAGATGTTTAGATATTCAATCTAAGTAAACTGGCCATAAATTGTTTTAAGTACACTGTATTATGGAACTTTATTGCCAGACATAGCACACTGTTAATATTAGGTGTAGGTGAAATATTGCCAAAAGAAGAGAAAATACTGACTTTAAAAACGTGTACCAGTGGTAGTTAGGATTACATTTTAGTGCTGTATATGGAAAGATACATTTAATTGAAACAGTTCTATCTTCAAGTCCACAGCTTGACTAATCTTAAATAAGTTTTCTAGAATATCATAATTTCCACTTTATTTAATAACCTTAAATAGTTGCATCATAGCTATTTAAGTTAATACATATTTTCAGTTGTAGGATGCCATTATTTATCCACAGCTGTATGGAAGATCTTTAGAGATTTAACTGATAGTATTGCTTACAATGGAGCAATTGAGCACTTTGTCTTTCTCTATTTGATTTATTGGATGAGCCAGCAGTAGAAGGTGAACTTATGCTGAGAAACATCTGCATTCTCTGTTTTTAAGCTTTTCTCTTTTTTGTTAGGCCTCTTCCAGATGAGCCAAAGCGTATAAAAGCTACACTGAATGGTGTGTGCTCAGTACAGATGGGTGAAGAGCTGAATGGAGAGATTCGTAAGTAAATGTGTTAAAACCCTGTAGGAATGTTGAAGACATACTGTACTTCCACCTCTTGCCCATTAGTTTTCAACTGTGTTTTTCAAATTTTCTTGCATTGCTTATCCCAACAAATATAATAATTTGATTATAAGTAAACCAGGTATTTGTGAGGTTTGAATGTTTTAATAGGAAAAAGTGATGGGGTTTCCTTGTTTTCTTCAGATTTGGAAGTTACAGATCAGTATGGGAATAAAACAAACACATGGACATCATCCACTGTGGGTTCAATTGGTGTTTCTTCAGAGGGGCTTGACAAGTCCAACTTAAAAATTACCTGGCAGGTAAAGTATGGAGTATCTTGTTAGATGTTCCATAATTTTATTTGACACATCTGCTTGTTCTTTTTCTCTCATGTTGTATGTGTTTGGAGACTTTAATAGATTAATAGATACAATTTTATATACAATTATATCGTGCTTTATTTAAATATCCTTTATCAGCAAGTGCTGTTGTTCAATATTTTTGTGATTTGCATTATAAAATACTGTCATGATTGCAGTACTGATTATTTTGTCTCTCTTTTTCATGAACCTAGGAAAACGTGGAAGGAGTTGTAGTCCAGGGAATAAAATTTGTTCCTGGTGCCCCTGGACAAAGAGAGCTATGTTTTGCTTGGCGAGACTTTGTAGAATACATTCGTATTAACTTGACTGCTGGACCCCCAGCACAGCTGAAACTTGAAGGGCTACAGTTAGACAATGTAATGTTTTCTTTTTCATTCCATTATTTTTCTTTTCCTTGAATACAGTTAGGTGGGATTATTGAAAACAAAATCCTTAAATATTTCATTTAAGGAAATAGTATCATCAGAAATGCAATGTGTAGTTTAATTTTCCAAATAGTCATAACCCGCAATAGTCATGACCCATTGTCATACATTTAAATTACTTATATCAGAAACTGAGCTTGCCGGTTTTCAGACCTCATCCTGTTGGACTTGTAATGGAGCAAATTTCACAGCCGAGTGAATAAGAGCAACCAGTGTAACTCTTGGAAATAATGATCACTAAATAGATAAGATTAATTGCTAGATTTATACATCAGAAAGCACTTTTCTTTAGAAAAGAAAAGTTAGCTTATACTGATGTTTATTATTGGTGGGTGTGTAGCCAATGCCTTTGAAGAGAAATTGCAATGTTAAGATAAACGGATTACAAAATATTGATTTTTTTTTTCTTACAGACCCTGACTGTGTTTAATGGGAAAGAACTAGAGAAGCCATTTGTTGTACAGTTGTGTGATCAGTGGGGAAACCTAACATCTGACCCACAAGTCAGAATAGCACTTATAAAAGATGCTGCCTTACAGGTGGGTAAAAATAAAAACGTCAGTCTTAAGAACACTGGTATAAACATTGATAATTCAGTGAAAAAAATAATTTTATCAGTGATTAAAATATTTTTAGGAAATTAAAAACATTGTTGCATGGACCATTATGTAAAAAGAAACATGGGTAAGAGTTTTTTTGCTCTGTTTAGATGACACCTATGCCACAGGCACTACATGTTGACAAGAATGGTACAGCAACCTTTCCAGTGTGTCGGGTTTCTGCACTGAAGTAAGTACCGTTTTACAGACCTAATACTTACTAATTTATTGTTTGTAATCTAATATTAATTAGAATATTTTGCTCCTAGTTGGAGACCACTTAAAATAGCAGGGTAGGCAGTGAAAGTAATGTGTGCATCCATGCAACATTAATTAGAAGGAACTGCAGTTATGTAAAATATTCGGTTGGATTGTTGTTTCCTTTCATTGGATACCTGTGGTTTCATGTGCTGTGCCCCTTTTTACATTTCAGTTCAATATTCTGTTTTAACAACCTAGATTGTTACCATAGATGTAGAATTACATTTTTCTTCATTTGTGCATAAAATGTATTAATTGTTTAAGTTAATGTTTGTTTTTCTCTTTTCAGGGGAGTGTACAACATTCAGTTTAAGGGCAAATTCAATAAAACCACTTTAGAAGGGCCAGTAGTGAAGCTGAATGTCCTTCCAGATCCTAACAAACCTGTTGAGATTTTGGTAGACTTTAATAAAAATGCAGTTTTTCCTGCAGGAGGCTTTTTAACAGGTACTGATACCTCTTGTTCTATGTTTTCTGTCCCAAGTATAGTACATTACATTCATTGCTAATTTTGTTAAGTAACTGGTAAATGGTAACATTTTACAATTTTTCTCTTCAGCTTTTACATACCCGTAATTTCAAAAGCATGAGGCCCAATTAATAACTTTAAAGTACTGTTTAAAGGTACTAAACGGTTGGAACATTTCTCCTCATAATACTCTTTCATCCCAAAATGTCTTGCCATACCAACTACATTTTCTATCCAGGGCAGTATTTTCCAGGCTTTCTTTTGAGAGTAAAATTCATTTTAAAAAGCTTTATTTCTAGTGAGTCATATTTGGTGGGTGGAGTTGCATTAATAGGAAGGACTGTACATTAAAACTGTTTCCATAATTTGGAAAAAGGAAACTCCTTTCTTGAGAGTAATCATTATTTGTACTATGTACTGTAAGTACCTTAAGTGCACTTATCAGGCAGCACAGGCTTCCTCCCTGGTTGTGTACACACTGGACTGCCGTTTAATATATTATATATTAACTCTGTAGTATAGTATTAAAAGTTAAGAATCATCTAACCCAGACTTATTTGCTCAGAAAAAATAGTTTTCAAACTTTTTGTTGTAGAATTTTCTAAACAACCCAACATCAACTTTTTAGGACTCTAAAAAGAAGAAAACATTCATTTCAATGTTACAAATTATTTCAATTAATATTTTGGTACCTGAGAAATCAGGTGAAACAAAACCCAAAAGACATTGGGTGAGAGCAGCAGGACCACAGAGAAGAGAAGCAATAAATGCTGCCTTCATTCCTACTGCCTTTCTGTTAATTTGGTTTTGTCCAGACTGTGACTGATATCATATGCCTGGTGAATCTTCGTGTTCTTAAGAGACCAGGTTCAGAACCTAGGTCAAGTTGGCCTGGAATGACAATCGGGAGTTAATTTTAAAAGATTTGTGTGGCTCCCAAGGGAGCCACCAGTAAAAGTCCTTGTTGGGAGCACAAATTGAGTTCTGTAATCCAGTCATCAGAGATAGCATCCGATCTAGTAGAGGTAGATAGCCACCAGAAGCCTTTACTGCCTGGTTTTTAAAAATCGGTTCAGCAGTTGTTTTCCTCCAAGTGGTCAAGTGGTTAATTGTGACACCGAGATATACATTTTCAAAAGGTGTAGCACAAGAAAATAGAGAAAAGTGCTCGGTGATCTTTTGAAATATCCATCAAAAGAAAACTCTCATCTTTGCTCAATTTCTCATTCATAAAATCTATAGTGTTTACTGTGACTGTCCTGTCAGAAGTTGGCAAACCCATGAGAAATTTAAATCCGGCTATGATGCTAATGTATATGTGGAAAGGACAAGGTCCAGGCATGCTGCCTCCAGAAAGCGTAAGTTGGAAAATAAAGTTCTTGATATCTATCCTTGTAAGACCATGTCTCCAGTGGTATTATGTAAATAATACTTGTCCTTTAATGCTTGGCTTGACAAGGGGAAGTTCTCACTCTCACTTATCCTCCTGGGTAAGGTTGGTAGTGTTTAGCCTTATGAATATCATTCATATTCTTAGAAGAGATCTATTGATCCTGTCTTTATTAATGTGAATCGCACTTAGAAATTTCATTTTAAAAGATAAGCTTGTACATACTGAGGCAGAAAAAAAATCTGTATGTGAAAATTACATGAAAGAGGTGTTGAAACTATTACAAACAAGCTATTACATTGATGCACTAGATTATGAATAGATGCAGACACCTAGTATTTTCATTACAGGTAATTAATGTAAAACGTGTAAAATATTTACAGCATAATCTTTCAGTGTAATGTTTGTGCTTTTATCATCTCTTTAAATTAGATATAAAATTTAGGTTGTTGATTTTTCTGTGAAGAGTCCTACTGTATGTGTTTCTTTGTGCTTGTTTTCTTTTTTCTGTTCAGAAAAATAAAAAGTTACTTTTAAGGCAATTGTTGTTTTAAACAATTGTATTGTTTTTTTAGGCAGCTACACTTATGTGCAGCAAGCCAAAGGATAATAAAAAAGAAGGCTGTTTTTACTTCAGGTAAATCTATTATAAACTTTTCATGGTATAGTGAGTATGATTCCCGCTAAGCTGACTGTGTAAATGAAATTAGTTATTAGAAATTAGTTTTTGTTAATTAAAAAACAGAGAGAAATAAAATACTCTCTCCTTATTTTCTTTTTGGTTTTATGTTTTATTGCTTTCACTTTCATCTTGTCAATGGATCATGTTTCTTAAATCTGGTTTTCTACTTTTAGCTTAATAGATCTAACAAGACAATTTTCTGAATTGCCTTACTTTATTTGGTGATTTTTTTTTGTATAAAACTGAAATTGCCAATTTCTTATGTGGCTTTCAGTGCTGACAGATTTTCAGCCAGTACCATTTCTGTGTTCACGCTGAATGTAGGAGAGATTATCAAAATGTTTGTTGTTCATTTTCACTTTAAACTCGCAAGACGCATTAAAAATTAGCAAAAGGCAAAGTCAAAATTAGCACAAAAAAAACTCGCAAAAGGCATTAGAAATCAGCCTTTCACTCCAGCTAGAGCTCTGAAGACCTTTTTTCAATCCAGCTCTAGCCTGGAGCAGATAGAATGTTTCAAGTCAACAAACAAAAATTGATTTTGATTGGTGGTGGCAAACATTTTAATTTCTTTGACACAATTTATAACTAAATAAAAAATAACTCAAAGTGATATACTCTTGTTGCCAAGTACCATGCAAGTATTTATAACTAAATATTTTTTATTTAGTTATACATATGAATGAACAATAAAATCAACTGACAGACCAAACTGCCCATTTGCAGTACAGGACCACCACCTATTTTAAAATTTGCTTTGAAAGCAATAGCAAAAAAAAAAACCTGTTAGAAAAATTAATTTGTCACATATGTTCTGTAAGAGGGAGCTGGGCTGAAAACAGAGCCCACAGAATTCTGGCAGACTTTTTGTTAAAAAAAAGCCAAAACACAAAAAAGTGCATGTTCAGGGTATGGTCTTTATAAGATTTACAGGTTTTACAAGCTAAAGGCTCTTTTGTGTGCATCGGCTACTGTGCTCATTTGTTACTGTACGAGCATATGAGTGACAAGATTTTTGTTGTTTTTTGTATGGGACATTTCCACTTAACCAAAACGCCTTATTACAAAAAATATTAAACCTATTTTCACACAATTTGTAAATGATCAGAGTAAAGTTCACAGAAGCTAAAACAGGTGAACAGGTCAAATTTGGAAAACTGTGTTGCCCTCAAAGCAGGATTATTTCCCAGCGTTTGTATTTTAACTGTGGTTACTAATGTGTAGTGTGATGCTTCAGTTAGTAACATAGCATTCTAAAAAGCTTGATATTAGATTAATTTTTGCTATTCTTAATTTATTTTTTTCTCAGAGACAAAATAATTCCTGATCATGTGGGCGAGTACTCAATCCAGTTTGCATTCACGGTGGACAAGGCAAATGTATTATGGAGCAAACAGGTATGCTTCGCTTTTTTAAGTGTGTGACAAATCAGTTTAAAACAAAAATAATGTTCCACTGTGTCATAAGTGTTATAGTTATTTGATTATTTGACTGTTAAACTGTTTCAGTTTGTTTGTTTCCATATGTAATTCTAGGGGGAGTCAAGACCAGTTTCTGTTTATATAGAAATATATAATAGATATATCCTCTTCTTGATCTAGGACACTTTTTGCTGAAAATAAATAAAAAGTCAACTTTTTGATTAACAGTGGTGTGACTACAAAATGTATATTTGCTAAGGAAAAATATTTGTTCTGCTCTAAATATTACATGTTGGGTATTGCTTAAGTTCTGTCGAGTATTGCTTAAGTTCTATTGATATACAAATCCCTTGACATTTAAAATAATTTTCAGTACATTCCTAAACTGAAAGAGAACTCTGGAAACCCTTGATTTTTTTTCTTTTTCTTTTCATTTTAATTATATTCCCCAAAGCAGTTTCCTTTTGTTAATGTTATAAACTGACTCATTTTACCCCCCAGAGTTCTGTGCAATTGCAATTGAGATAACATTTACAATCTTTCATCATAATCTGAGGTCAGTGTATTACTGGTAAAAACCTGTCAAAGGTTTTATCGTTTAATATTTTACCTCAACTATTTAAAATAGAGGACATCATCAGCCTTTTTTAAAGTTAGTTAAACAATTCATGGTAATTTCTGAAGCAGATCAGGATAGTATCCACTGAGCTAATTGAAATGTTTTGCTTTCAGATTTCCATAAATGTAGTGCCTAACGACCCAGTGAAATTGTTGCCAGATGTACTGCCTCCAACTCCAGTTGTTTCCAATATCCGTTCCACTGCCAGTCGGACCTTGGTTAACAGCCTATGTCTTAAAATCATGGTAACTGGATACTTTGTTTGCTTCCCTATAACTTTAAAATATTGAATATTCTTTGAAGACATTTATGTCTATGTTTAGACTTTCACTGTTGAATAAATAACTGTACCTAGAGTTGTAACCTTGAGTATACCTGAAACTAAGACCCATATTGTGAGGGCTTTCTGCAGCTAAACACCTAAGTTGTAGAATGCACTACACCATGAAAGAGCTTGTGTCTTTAACTATTTAAAAGTGTTCTTGAAACTCTTGCTTTTCCAGATTGGTCCTTAGAAGACTTTATACAAGTTAGCTTTTGTTTTCCCGCATTTCATCTTAACTAGTGGGGCAAGCAGCATATCTTATTTTCTTTCTCCCGCTATTATTTTCAAATATCTATGTAATCTGAACTCCAGATAAAAACCCGTGATATTTGTTCTTCTCTGAAACAGAATAACAGCGGTCCTAAATGTAGTGGAACATGTTATGCCGTGTCCATGATAAAAAAGTGATCTTCTTAACAAGAAATTTGGTTTCAATTTAATCGGTAAAATTAATTAAAATTAACATCATTCCTATTATTGCCTTGTATATACAATGCAGTAGCTATTTGAGACATTTATGTTTTTTTACTGTTACGAATGTTGTGACAGTTGCATTTAAAACATTGAAATAAAATGAACTTAAAACGCACCCTCTATATACTTATGGTGAAATTACGGTGCCCGAAGAAGACATATAGATGTTATGCAATGTACCTCGTTTTATCTTGCTACTTCTTCTTTCATGTAAATCAAATCCTTTCATTAAAAAATCTTTTGTTCCGGCACTGATTGCCTGCATTGGCAAGACGAAGTGATGGTCTGTCACTTTTTGTTCTTAATAATTAGTTACTATATTTACAGTTGATTTCATTTAAGTACTACAGTACCTTTGAGAGAACCATAGTTCACTTTTTATCTGTGTGCTGTAAAGAAAAGTCTGTAGAACAGTGTACAGTCTTGTCCTTGATCTGTCTGAGCATCTGTAGTGACTCGATACTCGATACAGTGTTCGATACTGTAAATGTTTGTTCCTTAGAACCTTTTCTTTCACATCATTTGTGTTTCTCTAACTTATTTGCAAGAGGATTAGATCAACCAAAGTCGTATCATAGAGTTATTTACGAATCATCAGCATCTTGCAGTTCTTTTGTCCGATCTTTCATTACCACATTGTCTTTGTTTTATATCATTGTACACCAGGACATCTTTTCTGGAAACTGTGAAAAGTGAGAAGAGATTGGAGTCTTCTTACATATTTGATTAATTTCAGGATGAATATGACAACCCCACTGGTGCAGATCTGAATGGCAAACTTGTTGTTTCCATTGAGAGTCCCAATGAACCCGATACTGAGATCCCACTGTTCCAAGGGAAAGTCCCACAGGTGCAGTTTAACCTCACTAAAGGCTGTGCTGAGATTACGGTAAGTATTTAGTTGCTTGTGCTGCTTTCCTGACCAAAATCTTTCACCTGAATAAATATGAATAAATAAAAAATATTTAAAAAGTTATATTTAAGGGCAAGTAAAAATGAAATCTTTATGAAAAGCGCATTGGTTCTTTTGCATTAAGTACTGCTGAAGCCAACATCTCATATTTATGTAAAGTGCATTGTTGCCTTTAAACCAAGAACTTTTACACAGAGTTTTACACCAGCCTTTAATCTAACATGATTATAGTTGTTTTAATGGTGCTTTAAAATGCTATGTATGTAAGTTTTAAGTTCTATGCAAATGTATTTTTAGTAGCTTTTGTTAAATATATGGGTAGATAGCATAAGGAATTGAACAAGACATTTGGATAATTTAGTTTAAAATTTAAAATTTAAACCAGACCTGGTGTTTTTCTTTTTATTTAAAAATTAGTTAACTTTCAATTCTTGGTCTGAAATAATGTTATGAATTAATAATCTATGCTACATGGTGAGCTGCCCATTTGTTCTTGTGTTTCAGAACCTTGTTATTGCGGAAAACAGCCCTGGCACAGATGGAACTGAATACATTCTGATCTTCAATCCAGTTATTCCTGGCTTTGTAGAAGAAAACAGTCTGAAACCATTCAAACTTCCTTTTATGTTTTCAAATGGTGAGCAGCACTTCAGATGTAGACCTTGATACAGAAGCCTTAATGAGTTGTAATAATTGTATTTGTACGTGGCACCTGCTATAGGCTGAAGCAGCCAAAAAATTCTGTACGTATTTAAGAAAATGAGCAAAGCTTTTTGCAATTTATGTGAACTTTGTAAGTATATTGCTGGGTTTGTTTTAACATACAAATGTGTATTTAGCAGCATCTGACTTTTTTTCTCTGTTCTGTAGACTGTAGGAAACAGCAGCAAATGGCAACATTGACACGTGAAAAAGACCAGATTATCAAGTCCATTGGAGCTTACAAGAGTCTTTTTGACACAAACAACCAGCTGGTCTCTGAGCTGAAATGTAAGTTATCTTTACAAAGACACGGGTCAAATCCAACAATTTCCTGATGAATGTGATAGTAATTTATGCTGTGGAAGTGGCTGGTAGATCTGTGAATCAACAAGCCTCAAGAATCTTTAATTAGCAAAATGGACTGAGTGGCTATTTCCTCCCTTTCATTGCCTTTCATAAGTGTGTATTTGCAGTCTGTCTTTCTTTGAGAAAATTGTCCTTCATGAGAGAGCCCTTATTTCTGGTGGTAAAGGTTTAATAAGAGTCATTGGCCACTGTGCATCTATTGGTGAAATACACCAATTCCTCACTTAGTGCTTTTTCTATTAGAGCAGACCCATAATGCGTAGCACTCTTTGTCCTTGACATTATTTTAATTCCTCTGAATTTACCTGCATAAAAACAGAATATCTGTCTGTGACATGCATACAGACGTGAAGGAAGCACCTGGTGCATACTCAGCTGTAGTTGTACACAATGCTTCTATTTGTGCTCATCAAAATGAAGTCTTGGGCCTCACAAAATGAACTGTGGCTTGGCCCATGCTGACAAATGTAGCTCCTCCCATCAATCTCCCTCCGCTGCCAAAATGAAAAAGTGAAGGCAGAGGATGGTTAATCTGTACTCGGAGCAAGCTTGGACTGAGTGTATTGGTACATTCTGAAAATATTTTTTTCTTGTATTTTCATTATATCGTTTGGTAAAAATATCAATGCTTGGAGTTTGTATGTTCTCTCCCTCTTTGCGTGGGTTTCTGCCGGGTGCGCCGATTTCCGGTTTCAGAGACAAAAGGGAAAGATGGCCCTGGTGTGAGTGCTTGTATGTCTGTGTCTGTCTGCTCTACGATGGACTGGCGTCCTGTCTAGGTTGTACCCTGCCTTGTGCCCAATTCTTGCAGGTGTAGGCTCTAGCTCTCTCAAACCCTGAATTGGATAAAGCAGATTGAAAATGGATGGATGGCAAAAATATCAGTAATGTCATGATGGCCCAGAAAAAGCCCTGGCATGTGACTGTATATGAGATGTAGAGTTTATTGGATAGTGTTATGGTTTCCATGGAAAATGGTTTCCATAACCATTTTAATTCTTTGAAGGAGTTACTCCTTTAGTATTACATTTGTGCTATATGTTGTTTTTGTCGAACGGGTCCCTTGAGAATTCATTTGGCTTAATATCATGGTACCTCAAGTTTTCTAAAGTCAGTTTTCTTTATGACTGAAGGATATTTTTTTTTTTTCCTTTTTAGTGATTGTAATTATTAATTTGTGGAGATCGTTTTCCTGGTATAATAACTCCCTTCATCTGATAATTGGAGCTGCTAGCTGCCTTGCATCATTTCTGTCAGCCAGTATGATATTAGTAAATTCTTGGAGATCACATTGCTAAAAACATCTCCATGTGCAGCAAAGAGAACAAACTAAATAAACCAAATTTGTCATTGGGATGCATTTACCTATGTAAAATGTTTTACGTTGTATAGCAGAAACAGTCAAATGCATTGGGAGTTACAGCTGCCCTCTGAGACTTAAAAGTGTTTTACACAGACTGGTGAGTGTTGCGATGTCTGCTTCGATGACGGTAATTACTAATTTTGGGCACATTTTCAAAAACAATAAAACACACCTACAGTATACCACTTCTTGTATCCACAGGCCAAGCTCAAGAAGCATCCGTCAAAGAGGCTCAACTAAAGACTCGGCTGAAAAACATTAGTGTAGATGTATCACAACTGAATACCGTGAGTATTTTTCTGTCATGTCATTTTATATGATACTTTTTCAGATTTAATTAAGGGTTAGTTGGGTGGCAAGGTGGTGCAGTGGTTAGCATTGCTGCTTCACAGTGCTGGGACCCTGGATTCAGTTCCTGAGGTGCTATCTCTGTTGAGTTTGTATTTTCTCTGTGTGCTCCACTTTCCTCTCACAGTCCAAAGGTATAATGGTAGATTAACTGGCTTCTGTGAAAACTAGCCCTGGTGTAAGTGTGTGCATATTTATGTCTGTGTGTGCCCTGCAATGTACTGGCATCCTGTCCATGGTGTGCCTTGCCTTGCACCTTTGGCTTGATAGAATCCAGCTCCCCTGCAACCCTGAATTAGATGAAGCAGTTAGAAAATGAATGGCATGAAGGGTTATTACTCTATTTTTTTCAATTGTTAAACTGTGTAGGTGTGACACCTGGTATTCACTTTTTAGAAGTTGCTTGTGTTGATGATGTAAATCACCCCATTTATTATACTTGCAAATAATGTAATGCTGGCTGAGGGGTTACATATTTTTTTGCTAAGGTTACTACAAATATTTCTGTTTTGAGCTACATTTCATGTGCTGTTCTTGACTGGAAAAAGAACAACAACAGATATTTCTGCTCCTAAACTATTTTTTGTAGGTTAAGCAAATAGAAGCTGCAATCAAAGAAAAGGCAACAATGCGTGAAAAGATCCTGAAGGAACCTAGAAGAATTTGTATGCTTCCTAACACTTCTAAAGGAAACCCAGATGTTCTGGGAAAGGTATCTGTATAATCACAAGTATAATTCTGAGATAAGTATAGCCACTTTGTGCTAACCAGTATGAGTGCAGAATAAGTCAAGGACATTGTAATAATTAGGGCTGGGCTTGAGAGATCCTGGCTATGGTCAAGAGAACATTTTTATGATGTAGTGCTGTGTCACTTGTTTTTGAAGGACAAAAAGTTGTAGCTTTGTTTTTTTTTTCTTACAAATTATCAGTTGCCTTTGCAGACTTACAGTAGATAGTTAGAATTTTGCTTGTCATAACATGAAGTACTTTTCTTAAAAATTGGGATACAAAGTTTTTTGGGCAATGGAATTGTGTAATTTGAAGTATTTAAGAGAAGACGTATGATAATTTTTAGCTTTTGCTTTAATTTAATGTTAGATCACAGTATGATTTTGTAATAAATCAGTGCAATTTAGATGTTTTTATACCCAAGTAGGACACTATCCATAAAGTTACTATAAGTCTCTGTCCAGCCTTATCTTCTATAGCTGAATTCTTATGCCTCCTGAAACATCATGATTCCAGTCACATTTGTAAAAATACCAAAAATAGTGCTTGGTTCAGTATAGTGTTCAGGGACATTCCAAAAGACAATTTATTAATGTTCGTAGTCCACAAAGCTATTGCTGAGGGTCCATAGAACAGCAAGTTTGATGTGATGTTTGATTCAGGTTTAAGACATCACTCCAATCTAGCATCCCATTTTTGAAGTCGGCAAAACAACACCAACCATCTCATAAACGTACTCCATATACAGTACGTATGTACATATACTGCATAAGATAAGATCACTTTATTGGCCATATACAATTTCTTGTATTTGGAATTTGTCTTTTTGCATACCCCAACTTGTTCTCCATGAGACACACAGACAGGGAGATAAACTTGGGGTCAAAGCGCAGGGTCAGCCATTTATATGGTGCCCCTGGAGCAGTTGGGTTTGAGGGCCTTGCTCAGGGGCCCAACGGAGTAGGATTCCACTGCTGGCTGCGGGATATGAACTGGCAACCTTCCAGCCACAGACACAGATCCTTAGCTACAGAGCCACCGCACCACCCTCAAATATGTACTATATATATGCAGTATATATACTGTACATATGCATGTGTACTGTATATATACTTATTAATTGTTTTAAAATATATTTGATGAAACAATGGATACAAATTTCACAGTATAAGGTATGTACAGTAATTCAGTAAGTGCAGCTTATCTCTTATTTCTTATTTCCATATGTAACAGTATAAACACATCTGGGGTGGTCCATGAAGTGTTTGGAAATGGAAGGTGTCTATGCACTCAGAAAGGTTGGGGACTGATGGTTATAGCAGCCCAAAAGGCTTTTACCTTTAAATCTTCCTAGAATAGAATATCTTAATATATATTTTAAAAAATAATACTTTTTACGTTTAAAGTTTTTGGGTGATATTAAGTGGACATTTGCAAATCTAGATCTTAACAGATACTGAAATGGGACATTGAGAGGAACTTGGCATTAACGATGTGCTTTAATATGCTTCTTAGCCACTTCAGAGTATTTCTAGTTGTCAGTAAATCATTCTAAATTTCAGCTTAGTAGATCTCGAAAGAATTGCTGAATATTTCTTATTTTTAATTTGCCAAGGAAACTGACATGGGAACTTTATGCTTGCAGTTTTCTTTCAGTTATTCCCTTGAAACATGGTCTAGACATTAGTAGAATGCCTCTAATGAGATAATTGCAAACGTCCTCTCATTTGAGATGTAAACTATATATTTTGTGATATTGCTTATGCCTTTAATCTGTCACAGCATAAAAGCTATTCAAATAAATCGGCACCAAAACTGCAAATCATCTGGGACACTCAGATTAGGGGTTAGGCATCATACCAGTCAGCCTTTAAAATTGTTTGAGAAGTCATGTTCTTATTTGAAGTTCATTAGTAACAGTAACTCAGCGTTGCCTGACTGCACGGTGCTGCAGTTTCCCTGCTCTACCCATGCTGCACAGTATCCCAACTCGGTGCACTGCCTGCGCACTTTCCCCTGACTGCACGGTGCTGGGCAAAGCAGAAAATTAGCATTCAAAAGAGCGATATAGTGTCATGCTCTATATTTAATAAAAAATATAGTATTGTATTGAGTCAAAACTGGTATTACTATTGAAGTATCATTACCTCTGACTTTATTTCTTCTATATTCTAATTTCAAAATCCTGTACAACAGACTTTGGCATGGGCATATTTCATCTATTTTCTTGTTATGTCAGATTTAGCTAATTGGTAATTGCCTAATAAATTTGTGTGACTTTTGGGTGTTTAGTTTATTATCCTGTTAGCAAACAGCAGTCTGAACTACTGTGACATATGCAGAATGCTCTTTTAGATGTATGTTGAAGAAATGTCTCAGACTTAATGTCATCCACCTACCTACAGTATACCTGTAGTTGTTTCTGACACGTGCTGGGGCAATGTGATAAGGTCTAGTCTTGCTGTCAAAAGAATAGCTGCAGGTTGAAAGTCTAGGCCTCGCTGATGATCTCTTGGAAGTTCACAGCAGCTAAGGCTCTTCTCTTTGTTGTCTCCACTCCAGTCCTTCAAATTATTTAAGAAGTGTATATCCCTAACTGCCCCTAATTGTCCCAAAGTGTCATCTCCATGTGCTATGAACAGATCAGTTCCATCTCTGTAATGCTCTCTTTTTCAGTCTGTTAGATACTAACCGTCTGGATAGAGAGATCTAAGGGCTAGGGGACGTTAGGCAGCTGTTCATCTGCTGTGGTTCCCAGTAAAATGTTCAAGACCTCTCAGTTCAGCATTGCTGAATTACCTCTGCCCTTAAAGTAACAGTTTGCACCAGAAGGAGCACTGCAGACTCGAGGTTCTTTCGTGACTTCAGCTATGCTCTTGTATGGATGTCCGTCTAGCATTCCAGGTGTTATTGTCCTAGTATTATGGACTCTCAGCCCCTCAAATTTGGTTCCATGATTCTTGCTGGAGCACCTCAACCAGCATTTTTTTTTGCCATGCACCTCTGCCTCAGACTATTGGCTCTGGCATGAACAGAGTTTATCTGAGCTGATGATCAGAGCTCTAGAATCCATGGAAACCTGGTTGTGCAGTGAGTTAACTTGCAGCAATTATTACAAACTGTCTGTTAGGTAATGGTAGCTACTTTGAAGTTTGAAAGGAAATGTACAAGTTAATTGAGTTGTATAATTTCATTCTGAGGTTACTGCATTCCTCACTGCCCACCTTTGGTAAAAAAAAAAATATTTAGGGTTTTTAAGTCTTTGGTGAAAGCCTGCTTGCAGAAGGATTTAGTGAGCAAAAGCCCATTTGCTAATGGTACAAATTTTGTTTCTAGTAACAACGTTACCTCAGTAACTGCTACATTTTACTGTCTTTTACTTTCACATTTAATTTTTTCTGTGATGGTCTGGTTTGGAAACCTAGCCTCTCAGGAGAGGAAACAGCTGGATAGAGTCCACACTGCTTCTAAAATAACTGGCTGTGACTAACCAGCTGTTGCTTTCAGATATGCAACATATATGTTTAAATTGATAAACTCTGTAGATTATCCGTGACCACCCCCACCCAGCTTCTTCACTCAGGAAGAAGGTTAAGATGTATCAAATCAAGAGCAGAGCAGTTCTGGAAGTGCACTATCCTTAGGCTGTTTGGTCTTTCAGCTCAGCACTGCATCTTTTTGTATTGTGTATATGATGTGTTATTTATGATTTTCTTTCTCTTCTTGTATCCATCTTTTTCTGTATCTCTTATTCCAAGCAAAAAAGTTGACTTTTACTTTGAATTTTATTTAGAGATAAAGTCGTGGTGGTGGTAAAGTAAGGTAGAGTAAAAGCAACTCTCCTGATTTTATTGTTATGAAATGTCCTAAATATTTAACTTTAATGTACAGATTGCTCACTTGGCACAAATAGAGGACACTGAAGCTGCAAAAGTCATCTCTTGGCATCTGGCAAGTGATATGGACTGTGTGATCACACTGACCACAGAGGCAGCGCGTCAGATTTATAAGGACACCCAGGGAAGACAGCAAGTTCTTCCTCTCGATTCCATCTATAAGAAGAACCTCCCAGACTGGAACAGGTTTGGCAAAATAAAAAAAAAAAACTGATTGTTTTTTTTAATGCTACGGTATATCATATCTTTTCATGAAAGCAAGCATCTTAATTTGTACTGAACTGAAGAATATAAATATACAGTAAAATGCTGAATGAAAGTATAAAGTTTATACTGACTGAATGTTAAAATGTTAGCTAAAATGCTCACAGATCTAACTCCATGTAAAATAGTTTTAATATTTTCCCTTCTGTCAGGCCCTTGCCTCATTTAAGAAATGGAAAGGCTTGCTTTGAACCTTTAGGAAATCCAGTGTTTGCTCGAGATCTTCTGATCTTCCCCGAACATGTTCAGAATTGTAAAATTGGTAAGTTCACAAATCTTTGATTTTCTTTTGTCTTAAATTTGAGGTCTGTAATTGGCATTAATCCTGTGCTATTAACTAAGTGTAATTTCTCCCCTCATTCAGTGTTAGTCCAATAGTAGTCCTATTGGATTTATTGTGGTGGTGTTTGATGTGCTGCCATTCTCATCCATCTGTTCATCTTAAAACAGTTACCTATTCAGATAAAGTAACAGCAGATCATTATTGAAAATGCTGATGTCTAAAATTCTCCATGGTACAATACTTTAAATGGGATAGTATTGAAACCAACTCCTGAATGAAGACAAAAGTCTAAACAAGCAAGCAGATCAGTTACAGGCACTAGTTAGTACCAGCTGGAATAAAGACACAGTGATCCCTCAGGACCAGACTGAGAACCTGTGTTCTAAATTGTTGCTTGGATTTTTCATCCCTTGTAATAGTATGATAATACAAACCTTTCCTTGCTGCCATTTTCCTGTCCTTTCTTCTTCATCTACTGTGTTATGTGAAATGGACTGTATTTATTCAGGTTGTATAAGTTGAGCTTTTTTACCTATTCACAGTTGTTTAGATTCATGTCTTTCCCAGGTCTTTTTACTCCACTGCATTAGGAGTGCAGGAAACGGTTACTAGTGTAATAAAGAATTACCGTTGTAAAACAGAAGGATGGCATGGAGTAAGGAGGGAAATGCATTAAACCTTGAATTTGGAAAATAAAAGAGAAATCTTAATTCAATACCTTCAGTTGTGATTTTATATATAAAATTCAGCTGAATATTTCTTTGTACCAGATTTCCATTTTCTTTTTTCCTGGTGGTTTTAAATGCTTGAAAATGTCCATGAAAAGCAGAGAGCTGCCAGCAGTGTATAATTCCAGCGTAGACAATGGTCTAGACAAGGTTTATACGTTTCTCACGAAATATTTTTTTGCTGCACAACAAACTGGCTTGCTTCCACTATTGCTTTGACTTGAATTATATACTTTATGTATGTTTTAGTTGCAAGGGTTATTTTAATGTTAAATGTTGATGGTTGTGTTTGTTTTTGTTTTGGCAGACTTGTATGTTTGTGATGTGCTTGTATGTGGGTTTTTTTCCCCGTTGTTGTGGGTGCTTTATTATTTGCCTGATCCTTGCTATTGTTTTCAGTCTTTGGAATGCTCCTGGGAGACACCATTCTTCTTGACAACTTGGATGCTGCAAACCACTATAGGAAGGAGGTGGGTTAACTGATTTTTTAAAAACTTTTTCAGCCTGTCATCTGTGAAAGAACCTACTGTCCAAAATAGTTGTCCTGGCTTTGCTGTGTAATCTGCAAATTGAATGAATGATCCTTCTGATTCTGTATCATAAGGATAACGAAATGAGGTACAGAAACACTTAAGGAGTTACCTGATAAACTGTAATAGGCTGTACTGCCTAAGACAACATTATACTGGCTGCTTTGGAAAAAATAGTAGTTTAGTATATCTAAACTGTTTATAATTGTGTACAGAGTGCAATAAAATACTGTTGTTTTAAAAATCTGATTAAAAGTTATTCAGCAGGAAAATTCAAGTAAATCTTAAATAATTTTTGGTTGTAGGATATTGCGGTGCCTTACAATGATATTCAGACCCTTGTATAGTTTCAGCATTGTTGCTTTAAAGCTTGCAGTCATGACAGTTTGAAGTAGCAATGCATATTTGTAATATACAGACCCAACTCCACATTGGAAAAAAAAACATAAAGGAGTAAATAATATGAAAGAGAAATAGATTGCATAAGTATTCAAATTCTTTGCTATGACAAATCTAAAATAATTAAGGTGCACAAAATTACCTTAGAAAACCACACAATTAGTTGAGTGGCCCACATGATTTCACAGTAATAACACCTATCTCCATGAGGTTCCTTGGTCAAGTAGTGAATTTCATTAATACATTAACACAATGGAGCTTTCAAAGCAATTCAGGGATAAAGTAATTGGGAAGCACAGATCAGAAGAAGGGTACAAACAATTTTGAAGTCTCTGAATATCCCTGTCAGCACAGTCTAGTCAATTATCAAGGAGAATGAAGGTGCATTATACCACCCAGGCACTGCTTAGATCTGGCTGTCCCTCCAAACTGAGTAGCTGTGCAAGGAAGACATTGGTGGGGGATACCACTGTGAGGCCTGCGACAACTTTGAAAGAGCTACAGGGATTATTGGCTGAGATGGGGGGGGAAATGTCCATAAATCAGCAATATCCCAGCCACTCGACAAAGCTAGCCTTACAGTTAGTTATAAAGCATTTAAGTGATTTAGTAAACATGGCAAAAGGTTTCATGGTTAGATAAAATGCATTGACCATAACACTGGAGTTAGTACAAACTCAAAAAGTAGATATTATATTATCCTATTAATTTTATGGAATAAACTTTATTAAACATTTTTTTGGAGTACAGAGGGTTCTTAATTTGTGCGCAGGTTGCGTTCTGGAAACCCGTGTGCCTTGTAAATTTTGTGTAATTTCAACAAGTTTTTCCTATTTAGAATAATGGTAAATGCTATAGTTGTATAGATGTATCTTCAATACATCAACTTGTAACATGTATAAAATAAAAACAGTTTACACAGACATGTATACATAAAATATTAGCGAGCATCAGTTATGTTTACTGTAAAACAGCATCACTGTGCACCAGCGCTCCCAACGCGACACTCGCGCCTTGAGCATTCGGGCGGCCAATGGTGTAACTATGTGGCACGTGTTATTTTGACTCGCGCTACATAATTTAAACAAAAATATACTTAAGGGCATATGGCATTATTTTAAAAACGCGTATTTCACATTCGCGTAAAACACGCACCCACTGTAATACCTTAATTCTCTACTGTTAAAATGTGTACATTGAATGTATGCCAGAAGCAGTGGGAACAGAAATACTGGATTCAGACAGGATTGGAGTGCGGTCTTCAGTGGTTTATTACCTTTATCTTTCTAGTTACATGTTCTAAACGTTTAACAGCTGCAGCCTAATTAAAAGAAGCTTAAGGATCAATACATGTATGGACTACAGTGTGGGTTGTTTTTTTTCAGGTTGTTAAAATTACACATTGTCCAACATTGTTGACTAGACAAGGGGATCGTATCCGCAGCAATGGGAAGTTTGGTGGCCTACAGAACAAGGCGCCTGCTATTGAGAGGTTACGAGGAATGATTTTTGGAGAACCTTTGCCACAGTCTTACCATACCATGAATGAACAAATAGGTTAGTAGAACCGTTTCCTTCAGTTGCCTATATCTAGAAGTACTTTGAAAGTTATACTTCTTTCTTTAAATTTGTCACCTATAAGTTTAAAAAAGCTTGGAATGGAATCTATTCTTGTATCATTGTGTAAGCACAGTGGCATGAACTAATTTGTGTATTCATAAAAAATAAGACAGGTTTGAATAGATGAGTATATAAATTTAGTCAAGGATGTATTTCTATAATTAAATAAATATGCTCCCATACATCAATGTTTATCGCTGGATACTTACTTTCCCTCTTCCTAATGGGTACTGGTACTAAATGGGTACTAAATTGCAATCTAATTTTTTTTTACTTATTGATGGTAAGGATTCAAGACTTATGCCTTCACTGCACACTCTATTACTAAGATTCTTCTATTAACCTATATGGTACTACAGGGCGTGGTATTACACATTGTCTTAAAGAAAACTCCTCTTGCAGTATCGCATGGAATGAATTTTGTCCTTATCCTTTTGATTGGCAAGGACTACATTGTACAGTGAATGTTCATTGCTCACAGGGGAGTATTAATGGCATTCTTAGAGATTTTAAACTACAGTTGCCAAACTCAGTGTGCTTTATCTGGACAGAAAAATATCAGTTCCATCCAACCTTTTCATCATCTGTCATGGATAACTAGCATTTTTTTTCTATTAACATCAAAGTTACTTGAGAAAAAGCCCAATCTTAACACTGTCAGAAATATCTTAATATCTGTTTACCTACAATGCCTGAATGCCTACAAATTTTTCAAAAAGGCAACTTGCAAAATCTGCGCTTCTAACACCTACCTGTATGATCTGAACCCCTCAAATTGCTTGTGATTTAAGTGCAAATATAATTTACAGTATGTCTGCACACTACATGCTGATTACAGCATTTATGTGCACCTAATGCTAAATACTGCTTTGCATAATCCCATGCTTCAGGGGGAGAAGGTCATTTTCCAATATGTTCAGCCACTTCTTTGTGTTGACAGTTGTTATTTCACAAATTTTCTTGCCAAGTTAAAATAGTATTATTGTTAATCCATCTTTCCGATCCCCTGTTCCCCAAAAATGTCAATGGTTCATCTATCAGTATTATTATAAATTTCTTTAGCAAATGTTTTTTTTCAGCGCAACATATATTTGAAACAGGTTTTACTGCTAGGCATTTAACTAAAGAAATTTCAGGCAAGTACTTTGTGCAGAGAGTCACAACTGGCATTTGAATCTTCATTCTGCTGGACCTACTTTACAATCTTGGGAAATGGCAGCTCCTGCTCTGAAAGCAGTATTAAGCTCATGATCATCCTTCACTTCTTGATTTAGATTTTTTTAGTGTTGTTTTGTGGGATGCATTAGGAGAGGGAGAGGATTGATTTTCACTTTTGGGCATTGGGAAAGATATGCACGAGAAGAAAAAAAAATTAGTATTGTCTTGCCTACATGTCGAACACCCATTTCCTTGCAGGTCTTCTTCAGCAGTATCGCACTGCCATGCTCAAGCTCACAGAGGTGACGGATGAGCTTAAGAATCATATGCAGTACCTCGAATCTCCTGAGATGGAAAAGAAAAAAAAAGAGCTTCTGTCACAGGAGAAGCAGCTCAAAGAGATTGAAGTGAAACTTGGTATGTCCCTTACGTCCTTAAATTTAGTGCACCATTTCAAAAATACCACTGAAGTCTTGAAAACCTAATGCTTTCTGTGTTTTTGGCCTGGATTAAATCCAGACTTCAGCCTTCCCAATCTTTGCAAATGTTAGTCTCAAGGTTGCTCAAATTTTTAAACACTAATCGGCGGGATGTTCTTTGCTTTTCGTATCTGTTGAATGTAGTAAATGCATGTCTTAAAAATATGACACAGTATGTTAAACATTATTATAAAAATGTAAACTGTTTTGCTTACCCCTTTAAAAACTACTCTTTGTTTGGGAAAGACTTTTGTAATCTGTACTTTAAACTGACAACAAATGATTAAGTCGTAATTTGGAGACTTAATATGAGGGTTTAGAGAGGGTGTTTGAGAGCTGGGGAATAGCTTTTATATTTTATATAAAATCCATCTTAATAAAGTTTGGATCCTCTTGCGCCTAAGTGGAGTTAATGTACAAAGTTTCTGTGAGCCACACTTCCAGTACTTGGAATCTTCCAAATGAGTTAAAAAGTTACTCCTATGTCCTGTGTCCTCTGAGGGAGCTCATGCAGTTGTGTATGGCACTAAAAGTGGAAGCTGTTTATAACAAAGGTTCCTAACAAACTGGCATTTTTCTAAAACAAGTACAATCATGTTTCTAAGCTCAGTCGTGCTCTGATGTTTTTTTATTTGGTCAGGTATGACACCAACCGGTAAAACAAATGGAGCAGGATGGAAAAGACCAATATTGCAGACTGGTGATGCCATTCCCATTCATACGAAAAGAGCACGACGAGATAAATCTGCTCTGTATGTATTTCAAGCTTTCTTTTCCATTAATACAAACTGTGGTCTCAAAATGTATTTGTACACCCAATGAAATAGGTACAAAAAGCATAGAAAGTGCTAAAAAAAATATTTAAAATGTTAAACTGTCATATCGCCTTGACCAGAGCAAATTTTCTTGCCCTAAATGAGTCGCAGAAAATACAAGTATCAAGTACAGGGGGTGAAGAAAATAGTGGAAACACCATGCAATGTATGAATATTAACTAAGGAGCTGGACTGCTCTTTGCCTTCAGAACAGCTTCAGCCCTTCTTGGAGTACTGTTATACAAGTTTTGAACTGTTTCTAGTGGGATGTTGGACCATTCTTCCAGAAAAATGGTTCCTTGAGGGATAAAGGAGGTGGAAATCTACTCCGTACTCTACTCTACTTCCCATAAAGGTTCAATGATGTTTAAGTCTGGTGTTTTGGGAAGCCATGGAAGGTGATTGACTTCATCCTGGTCTTCAAGAAACCACTCTTGAATCAGTTTAACTGTGTATATGGCGATGTTATCATCTTGGATTATGGGAACATTGTGAGGAGACAATGTTTTCATTATAGTGCGCACGTGGTCACCAAAAATGGCTTTGTATTCCTTGGTCGTAATTCTACCTTGCAAAGAAATTGTGAGACCCAGTGACTCCCATGAGATGGCTGCCTATAGTATGACAGAGGCACCACAATCTTTAATAGTTGAGAACAGGCAGTGTGGCTTGTTTTGGGTTTCTCCAAGCATAAACCCATCCCGATTTAGGAAAAAGAATAGACGATGACTCACCAAACCATATTATCTTCTTCCAGTGCTCAGAAGTAAAGGTTATGTGCTCATTACACCCGATCATGTGTTTCTGCATTAGGCTTAGTTACAAGCGGTTTCAGAATGATATCCCTACCATGTTTACATTGCGGTACTTAGGACACTAAGTTTTTGTTGAGAGTGGATCATGAATGTGTAGTTCATGTTATTAAGAAATTTTTGAGGCCTCTGTTTTGTTAGACCTCTCGTGTTGCTTTAGAAGCCTGCATATTATAATCAACATTTTAAGACATCCTTTAGAAATGTATTTGTAATTATTATTGAGATTAATATGAAACACGTAGAATCTTTTTTAATTATAATTTAGTTACTTTAAAATATTTTTTTCATTAGGGATTTCTATTATTTTGTCCACTCCCTGTATATTCACACCACTAAGCGCAATGGAAGCCTCAGGAACTATACAGAGGTTTCTAATGCAAGTTTGTTGAACACAACTGGTACAATTTTCTAATTGTTGATGTTTTATTTTTAGCATGGAAGATGTGGCTTTAGGCTTACCAGTGGACAGCAACCCAGAAACCAGCGCTGGGGCACTAACAAGGAAGAGAAAGGCTTAGGCCATGTTGGTTAACAATTGTGTGGAGGGAACTGTTTTCCAGAGCACATCTTTGTCCGTTTTTCTGTAAATGATATTTAAAACTTTACTTTTTCACATTTTTATATTGTTATTATTTTAAGCTTCAAAGTAGTACTTGCCTTAGAGTCAAAATGATTCATCATCCCCCTTGTTTTGCTCTTAAATATTTTGGGAAAGCCTTTTGAGAACATTTTTGTCAATTTTAATGAATTTTCTACCATATTTAGCAGTCTAATATAAGCAAAAGGTTTATTTCATGTTTTTCTGTAGATGTACGAGTTATGGTTTACAATTGATTGCCAAAGGCTTTCAAGAAAAGAAATATATTACAAAAATAATCTTTTTTTCCTGCTTTTTTAATCCTAAAGTTTCTACCCGACTTGTAAAGTATGTACTGTGATGGAATATAAATATTTTAAAAAGTCTTTGAATTAACTCACTTGATTTTTAGTTTCCATAAAATGCCATTTTTATTTCAGATTTGTTCAGTGTTAATAAAGCCCTTTTTTGAAAGGAGAGGCTGGGGAAAAATTCAGTCATGATTTCTGTTTTACCAAGGTGTTATTGACCTCTCATACGATAGTCCTTATTCTAATGTCACCATTAATCTTAAAAACAGAAAATTGCTGACAGTAATACAAAGGAAAAAACACATTTTATGGATTCACAGTAATATGACTCTACTACTATAGCAGTAAGAGTTCATGGAGTCTGCATACTTTGATATACGCACTCCTTTGACACTGTATAAGAATCATTTCAAATTAAGTCAACAGGTCAGTGGAGGAAATATTTTAGTTTTCAATATCTCTCTCACTTGCTGTTACTGTGTGTTGAGTTTTAACTGGGTTTATCTACCTCTGCTTATCTTTTAAATTGTTTTATTCGCTCATTGTATAGCAGTAATGCATCAAAGTAGTGTGGATAAATCCTGTATATTTCAAGTATTTCCATTTTAAAATGTGTTTCCTTGTTCTTAGTTTATATTGTAATAACTTTAACACTGTGAGATTGGGGTAAGTGTTTAATGAAAGGTATTTTATCTATTTTTAAAGATATCGATAGTCACAATCATCTATTTTTTTATGTTCAGAGTTTGAATTTTGTTTTACCATGATCTTACTTGTAAATACTCTTTTCCTCTGCTCAATGTACATGCGGTAACGATTGGAAAAGTAGAAGGAAATTTTTACCATCAATTCAATAAATGAGTGGTTCCTTTATATAGGAGTCATTTCAGAGCACATGCAGGTAGTACATTGTGCATGCTGTTTTACTCTTCACACCTATAGCCAAGTTGAAAGGTTGAATAATCACTTTTTATCCTAAAGAGATCAAATTAATAATTAACAGCAAAGGCCTCTTGAGGCCTATAGAACAAAATGGTCCAGTTAGTGTCTTCATCTACTAGACCTTCTTTGGTTGCAGGGGCCTCGAACTTAACTCCTGCTGACACCCTTCAACTTGAGGGTTGGAATCAAAATTGACCCTTCTCTTAGCTCCGTGTTTTCACTCTCACCCTGCATTTATGGTTCATCACTTTACACAGGATTGCTTCCAGTTCAGTAGTCCAAGTGGAACACAATTCATCTGTTATCTCATCTAGGTGTAACCAGGAGATGAGGTGGCACGGGAGTCAGGAGTAGTGTCCTTGCGTAGGCTGGCAGGTAGATCCTCGCTACCACCTCTAGTACCACCTGTCCTGTGCATAAGTCTGGAAACCATCTTATGTTTTTCTCATTTTTTAGAAAATAAACTTTTAAAAAAGGAGATCTCGTGTGAATTCCTTCTGCGTGCACACAACTGACAACAGATCACCCAACAGTGAAGCTGCCAGCACTGATAGGGACCTGCAGGACGTCACCATGGACTGGCAGCATAAGGACTACTCTAGATCTACTGACTTTGGTGTACAAAAGATTTAAGAGTTGTAGATGTGTGAAAACAAGTGCAGGCATCAAGATTAATTTTTGGCATAAGGATAGGTCTCTTGCTCAAAGGGTTTGCCAACAGCTGTAGTATGACCATAAGATTGTTACTTTTGAATTAGTTCTTGAACAGCCTGCATGCTACAGCTGCTCAGTTCTCAAAGGTGTTCGCAAAAGGGGGAACCAACATTCCCGGTATAATGTTTCTGGGTCTGCAGTGTCATACAGAGATTTGTGCTGTTGTGCAAGACCTTGGGAATGTTGCTTAAATGCTTGCATGGTCTGTCTAAATGGGCTGTCAAAAGTGTCCACTTCGTAATGTAAAAGCTTCAGATTCTTCAATGATAGATGAAGGCTGGTGAATGTTTCCTGATTTTCATGCCTCCAGGCACACAATCTTTATGGCCTACTGGAGTTGTGTTTGATGCTGGAGTCACTTGACTGACTCGACACATGTCCAGATGATTTCGAGTCCTAGCTTGGAACAGAAGGTTCCCAGTTCCAAATTAAAGAGATTTTTGGCTTCTATTGTTCTGAAGCCACATTTGGGCATAAACGGGAAGTAGCCAGCTCTTCTACACCTCGAACAATGCTATACAGTGTTGAATACGGTAGAGGCTCAGAAAAGGTCTAAATAAGGGAAGCAATGTATCACACTATATTAAGGATTCATTTTAGTGCCCATGTACTTCAAAAATGTTTGGGGTGCTTTCCAGGTTAAAGAAATCCCAATACCATTGAAGAGAATTTAAGATATAAAACAGGGAAAAAAGAAAAGGCAAACACTAATTAAAACAACAACTAAACAGATGTCTTTAGATTTAAAAACTGTAAAAGAGTTTTCATTTCTCAGAGCAGCAGGGAATGAATTCCAGAGTTGTGGAGCAAGCTGAAAGCACATACCCCAGGATACTTCTGCCTCTAAGAAGGTACTGATAAAAGGTGTGCCTGAACAGTGTAAAACCCTTCTTGGTGTACAGGGAATAATGCAAGATGCTATGTATTATAGGAATTTTGGTTTGTAGGCCTTGAAACTTGACAATAAATTTATAAACAAGGTATTAGTGAGCCAGTGAAGATGAGTCAGAATTGGGGTGATGGGGTCATGGAACCATTGAATGCATTAGAAGGCATGCAGCTGAGTTTTGAACCATTTGACGTCTGTCTACGGAACTGGTAGGGAAACCACTATAAAGACTATTGCAGTAATCCAGCTCTGATCTGGATTATGATTAAGGCATGAATCAAGGTTTCAGTTGCAGTGCAATCACAAGTAAGACACTTTATAATTGGCTTTTATTAGGCTCTCAGATTACTCATAGTAGGGCATAATTTAAAGATGTTGTTTCCAAGCTTTAAGTAATTTAATAAATTAGATGTGCCTTCCCTGATTTATGTGCATCACCTCAGTTTTTGTCATTTAAATGCAAGCAATAATCAGGCCTGAATTACACTTAAACAATGTGACAGAATTAAGATGCATCAGACGAGACAGAGATGCAAAGCAAAATGTAGCCAGTGTGAAAATGAAAGCAGAAACCTTTTTTGTGGATGAATTTGCCTAATAGAAGTAAAATCAGGATTGTTCTTAGGATAGAGTCTTTTTTTACACCTAAAGAGTGGGACAATTTTGGACTTTAAAATTATTAACAGCAACAAATTCACTCCACTTTGACAGATAAGTCTCAAACCATTTCAAAGCCATTATAGTTATACTGTATATGTACAGGTTTCAAGATGATCAAGCAAGATGTGATGTCCACAGTGTCGAATACAATTGACAGATTTAATAAAACCAACAGAGAATTAGAACCACAGTCCAGGTTTAATTGAAGATCGATTAAAACTTGAGACCAAGGCTGGTCTAAAACCAGATTGAAACTGCTCATAGAGGTCGTCTGAGGACAATAGAGATTCTAATTGAATGGCAATTTGTTTCTCTACTTTAAAAGGATGGAAAGATGACCAATAGAACAGTAATTTGCAAATTCATAGATGTTTAAAATAGCTTTTTTTATAAGCGAAGGAGTAATCAAAGCAATTTTGAAACTGGAACTAAATCAGAGGTAAGTGGCAGATGTACTGTATTGTACGTAATAGAGGAGAGAGAGCGTGATGCTGACCACATCACCTCTACTTCCAGTGCTGGATGGTCAAGAAAAATGGTGGCCCTTGTCCCCCAATCCCCATGGGCCTTTATGACCTGAAGGGGGACCTACATAATAGAGGAGGGAAAAAAGACTAAAATTAAACTTTAGGGGATGGGAGGAGATCCAAAAAACAAAAGGTGGTCTTCAAGGATAGCTGGGCTATAGCAGCAGGAGCACACTGAAAGGGGTGCTGAATTTTTGTACAGTATGTAAGTGCACATGAGGTGCTACTGGTGCTTTTCACAAAAGCAGAGATTGCATTAGTGAAATAGTCCATGAGATCCTGACACAGAGCCTTAGATGAGGTGGAGAAAGCTTAAGATGATAGTAACTGTCAA
Organism: Atractosteus spatula; assembly: GCF_055471065.1. Lineage (NCBI taxonomy): Eukaryota > Metazoa > Chordata > Actinopteri > Semionotiformes > Lepisosteidae > Atractosteus > Atractosteus spatula. The sequence continues at coordinate 42,067,495 of NC_142711.1, forward strand.
TGGCGGAGAATAAAAACTTATTAGCTGCGATGAGCTCATAGAAGTACAGTATTTGTCTTCTGAGAGTTTAAGTTTTTCCTGTACAATTCCGTCTTGCTAAATCTTTCTAAACCTATTATGAATCTTTATAGACGTATTAATTATGAATCTAGTCTATTTCCACTGTTTTTTGGCTTTTTTTACCTCATACTTCATAGATTTGAGATATTTATTTCTAAAACAAGGGGGGGTATCTAGAGTCCTTCACAATGACAGACTTGAAAGGTGCTGAAGAGTCAGATAGAGAGGAGAGTGAATTGTTGAAATAATTAGCGCACCTGGGTTTGTAACCAAATCAGATCTAGCCAGGATATTACTGATGGAAGCAGGAATGACCTTTTTTATGGGCAAAAGCAAACCAACTGGGCAGTGGCTTTGATGAGGAAAACACTTACAGTATAAATTACTCCCTCAGTGTAAACTCAAAATGTGCTGCATGGCTCTGTGAGTCAATGGAGCAGACATTTCCTATTCTCACGTAAGAAACTTTCTGGCTGATTGTATCAGTTTGTTCATAAAGGTGGCTTGGAATGCCTCCAATATTCATGGCACAGTATTTGTTTATCACCCAGGCTTCCACATGTGTTTCAACAGAAGCCATTGCAAGTTTAAACACATGTTTTAAGGGGATTTGTGCTAATATCTGCATCCATCACCCATTTCCCTTAGCTCCTTATTCTTCTTACTGGCAGCTGCAAGGTTTGGGTCATTACTTCACTAAAAAGTGAAGCGTCTCTTCTCCCTGCACTTGCCTAGGTTTTACACACAAAGGATGTTCAGACTTCTGCCACTTGCTCCCAAACTACTAGACCTCTGCACACACTCCAGTTATGAATCTTGCAGCTAACTGCTGTCTTTTCTTTGAGAGAGAACCAAGCTATTTCTGTAACTGAGCTAGATCTTCTGTTAGCATTTTAGTTTTACTTACAGTTTGCTTAAAAAAATGATTTGCTTAAAATTATTAATATTAAAAAATACAATTAATAATAATGATAATTTCTCACACGTGTATAGTGCTTTTCTGGACACTCCACTCAAAGTGCTTTACAGGTCATACGGACTCCCCTCCACCACCACCAATGTGCAGCATCTACCTGGATGATGCGACGGCAGCCATAGTGCACCGGTACACTCACAACACACCAGCTCTCAGTTAGGAGGAGAACAGAGTGATGTAGCCAGTTCATAGACGATGATTATCAGGAGGCCATGATTGATAAAGGTCAATGGGGTAACACTCTTACTCTTTTCAAGAGACACCCTGGGATTTTTAATGACCACAGAGTCTACCTCAGTTTTACGTCTCATGCGAAGAACAGCACCTTTTTACAGTATTGTATCCCCGTTACTATACTGGGGCATTAGGACCCACATGGACTGCAGGATGAAAGCCCCCTGCTGGCCCCATTAACACGTTTTCCAGCAGCAACGTTAGCTTTCCCAGGACGTCTCCTATCCAGTTACTGACCAGGCTCACACCTGCTTAACTTCATTGGGGTTGCCAGTTGTGAGTTGCAAGGTGATACAGTATTTGCAGTCATTTTCCTACAAATGTTTATCAAGGTGTGAATGAATAAGCAGTGAGAGTTTACTTCAGTTGAAATCCTTTACCTTCTGTGAGGAAAATATTCAGGCATCTTACCTGATCTTGAGAAACAAGATCAGGTAAGGTCTCTTAATAAATTCATCTTCAAGAGTCTGAAGAAAAAAAACAAAGGTTTAGTGACTTTGATTAACTGTCGGTCATAAACCAACTCATTACTGTTTGCAGTGGTTCAGTGAGCAGTGACACTTAATAAACTGCCTTCCTGACTGCAGATTGTGCACTATCATGTGGAGACATGCCATATGCAGTGCGTGCATGTAACTCTCTTAGCTTTCTGTCTTACACAGAGTCAGAAAAAAAATGGAAAAGAAACCAACATTTATTAGGGGCTATCACGAAAATAAAATTAATGACTTGTTCCTTTGTTGCCTAACAGTTTATACAGGCGTCATCTCAAAGAACAAAGTAACCTGGGTTACATAAACTTATGTTTGGAGATGAATGTCAGGCAGAAACCAATCTCTTCCATCTGTTCCAAATGTATTTCACAGTACATGAAAGTTATACAGTAATGAAGTCATTTTGGAAGAGTCAATTACTATTTCTGGATTTTTTTATAACTTCATGACCTAACAGGTTTGTGCTCAGCTGCAGTAATTCCATCATCTGTCCCCTGCTATGTTTTGACTAAATGTACAAGAAATAAGTTGTTTTTTCTCTCATTTCCCTGTATTGTAATGTAAATTTGCAAAGTGTTTTTGGATTATTGAGTGAAGATTAGTTTAAAAGTGCTTTATGACATGCTTATTTTTGATTCTTGTAAGCGATGTATGTACAGTAGTTGACTTGAATTCCCTACTGTGGGTCTGTGAGTTCCATTAACAAAGGGGCATGCCTCACTTGTATTGATTTCCCTTCCTGATCACTCTGATTCAATGTCTTCAAGGCCTATAGTGAGACATCATCCTTTCCCGCAGTTTCAATATAATTTTTTATTATTGTAATTATTATCCACCTATTAATTCATTGCAGTTCTCATCCATAGCTTTCCCCCCCTCCCCACTTAAGATTGTTGAAGTTTTTTATAAATCTGTATTAATTCAATATTAATATACTGTAGGAAGAACTATTCAGAACTTCCTAGTACAGCAAATATGTTTGTGTGTTTTTGTAGATCTGAAAAATACAGCAGAACCATGAATCCAAAGCTTTCCAAAGACAATTAGATACATGCTAACTTTACAATCTTGTTTCCACTTTGTATTTCGAAAGTTTGGAATAATTTGTTATAAATACCACCTTGCTGCTCTTACAACCCCTATGTAGCAAATATCATCATTATTTCAATGTAAGAGTTACCTATTCTCAAAGTGCCAGCACAGTAGCATTGGTCCTTCTTAAATAATCTCTCTGTAATGTGCTAACATGTAATGTTTTCAGTGTCTTTGTTCCTTCCATTCAGAGACAGACATGATTCAGATGTACTGTAATTAATATGGTGTTGGCCAGCCTCACTGGGTGGTTCCTTTTCATTTAGCCCTCCTAGGGCATTGGCTCATGACTTCGGCCATCACTCCCTTGTGTACCATAATCATATAGAACTGGCTGGAAAGTCCCATCAAATAACATGCAGTTGTTGTTACATCATTTGTATCAGTCATTTACAAAAGAATCAGGCAGGAGCAAGAGGAACCTGTGTATCATTTGTTTAACTCATTCACCTTCTGCATTACCAAAGATTGTATTATTTAAACATTATGTTGCAGGTTTATTCTTTCTCACAAAAGACATAGTCTCTAAATTACTCAATACACTTGGGATAGGTTTTTTTATAGACTTCCATTACATGAACATGCAGTGCAATTGAGAGAGCTTTACCATAAAAGGGGAAGACTACAGAACTGAAGTAACTGTGTTTAAACTTCAACAGTATGACATATTTGATTACATGTAAGGGTGAGTTCATGATATAAAAATACAGAGTAGTCTAAGAAAGGGAAAATTAAGTACAGTATTCCAAAAGGTAATGATTCACTTGACAATGATTAATAACCTAATGAACAGTTCTAATGGAAAAAAGCTTATGCGATTCTTAGGTCAAAATTAAAACATCCTCAAATAGCAGCACGCTTTTTTGCAAACTTTTTCCACTGTTTTTGCAGAGGTGTATCCTTCCTGTTTTCAAAATCTCTCCAGGTCTTTAAAGAACAGATGACACTGTATGTGCAACGCAAAATGTTGGCAGTGGCTTAGGGACCGTCCACAGCTGTATTTTTGCTTTCCTGACCTTCATCCTTGACTGCAAGATCACGAGAAGCAGATTTTCAATGAGGAAGACTTTAATGCTTTCCTGTTACTTTAATATCTTATTTACGGTACATATACTTTTCTCCAAAAAAATGTAAAAATTCAGAAATTGGCTTAATGGTTGGACTAAATACACATACAATTTTTCTGGGTAGGGAGTATGTACATAGACATATTTAACCTTCAACCTGTCCTCTAAAGTAGCTAAAAGGAACTTCATTTGACAAATAACACACTAAAATTCTACTTCAGCCAGCATTCAATGTCCTTGTGTATAAAAGTAAAGGCACCCTTTCATTCAGTAACATGTAGCACACTTCTTGCAGAAATGTTTCGAATTAAACATTTCCTGTAAGAGATGATCAGTCTCTCATATTATCAGGGAGGAATTGTTGCCCATTCTTCCTTAGAGAACTGGTTCAGATCTCATTCAAGTAAGTAGCTGTGGCAGCATGCATAGGCTACAAAGGAACAAGTAAAGGTTTATTCCATGCTGAAAAGAGAAGAGAAGAGAAGAGAAGAAACAACGTTTTGGGTGTCGACACCTGAAGAAGGCTCCGCAACTCCATTAGTTCAGATGCGCCAAATTACTTAGAGAAGTCACACAGTTGAATAGCCTCAGTGTGCAATAACAGTGGTTCACACAAATTCAGAATAAATGCACCAGTCTCTGTGAAGACTGCTTTTATCATATCTTTCTATATACTAAATGTTTTTTTTTACATTTTGCAAGCGATAAAGATCATATCTCGGTAGCAACACCATGGTATACAGCATGTTTATATTATTTCAGGTGGGTAGCTGCGTCAGCATGCGTAGGCTTCAAGGGAACAAGTAATAGGTTTATTCCATGCTGAAAAGAGAAGAAAGAAAACACAACGTTTCGGCCGTGGAGTCTTGCTAAAGCACCTGAAGACCTGAACACCTGAAGAAGGCTCCACGGCCAAAACGTTGTGTTTTTTTTCTTCTCTTTTTAGCATGTTTATATTATACTGACGTTTTCAATCACAGGGTCTGTTTAATCCATTTCAGCTGTGGATGATTCCTTTCTCAGCTTCCATGATAGCACCAGACTCCAGACTGAAAAACATTAGTCTGATAACCCAAGACAGACATTTCACATCCATGAGTAACTTGCCTCTCCCTAAATAAACTAAGTGTTTTATGCTCCTAGTATTTTTTTTCCTGGTTAAATGGAATTGGATGCACTCTCTGATGCAATAATCACTATGTAATCAATTTATTTTTGCTACTCTGAGTCACTGCTAAGATATGTTGCAAACACTATGAAAAAATGTTGTCTATTAACTGATCAAAATGCAGAATTTCTTCTTTAGAAATACATTTGAAAACAGTTTAAGTGCAAAGGAAACTGTATGTGATTTATGTATTTAATCTGAAGGGAGATGGAAGAGATGCAAAACCAGCTGCCAAATAAAATGTACACTGTACATATCCATTATTTTTCTAGCTGCTTTATCCAATAAAGGTTTTACTGGGGGCTGGAGCCTATCCCTGCAAGCAATGAGCGTGAGACAGAATACACCCTGGATGGGATGCCAGTCCATCACAGGGCACACACAGATACAGGACAAACATGCACACACAAAAACCAGGGCTAATTACTCCAGAAAGCAATTAACCTACCTAGTCTCTTTGAACTGCTGGGAAAAAAATAAAGCACCTGGAGGAAAGTGTGAACACAGAGAAAATATACAAATTCCACACAGATAGCACCACAGGAATTGAGGCAGCAAAGCTAACCACTGCACCACCATGCCATCAGATCTTACTATGGCCATCAACATAATTGTTTTTTTCTTTCCATACTTCAGCCTGACTACATTTCAACTATTAGTTTTTCTCAACCAAATGTCACGACCACCAACCAGCGGAGATCATCTCACAAAAGAGCTAACCAGTACCAGCAGCGGGTTAATACTAACAAGCGCCGCCGCACGTGTTAATCCATCAGCACACGCTCTACCGTGCGGCAAGCAGCACTATTGAAACCATCCTAACCCGCTTCCCGCTGCTCGGTATTGAGTCTACTCCTTGAGCGCTCTACTTGGCGTTTATTCTGTACCTCGCGTTCTTCTGCGTTTTGGACTTCCCTTTTCCCTTTCGACTTTCGACCTCGCCTCTCGTTTCGGATGGTTTGCCACTATTTGTACTTCCTGGATTTCGAACCACCTTTCTCCTTTTGACCACGGACTCGCCTTACGTACCGGATTATTCGCCTGCTTCGTCACTTACCTACTCTTGCGTCTGCACAGGATCTGTATACCTTTTCATTGAGGATTCCTGACATCAAATGAACCATTTTCCGAGACTGAATGTTGGTAATCTTTAAGTATCTGTAAATATTCCATCAGATCCTTGTGACCCAGAGTTGATCATTGGATTATGTTTTTTTGGATTTATGCTGTTTTGTGAACGCATTTCTATCTTGGTTTATCATTTTTCTTTGCTTTTTTTAGAAACTAAAGCATCTAATATATACCCAATGTCTAGCAGATTATTTAATATAAATAAGTTTCAGTCTAACATAGCATTAAGTATCAAAGTAATAATACTCTTAATAAGTAGTAGTACTGTATTTGAAGCACTGTTCAGTTGTTAAGAACAGAAATGTAAAAACATTTCCTATATTGAAACTAACTTTAACTGTTAAATTTATTAAAGTTCTTAGAAAATAAGAGGACACTCACCCAAACTAATTTACATCTGGAGGGGGCTGGGACTGATGTTGATTGGTTTTAGTTTTTCTTTGGTGATAGTGGTGGATTGTCACGGTTTTAAGCTGAAGATAAAAAAATCAAAGGAACAGCCAAAAGTCTATTCCATGCTGTATGGAAAAGATTTTGGCTATGGAGCCTTCATTAGGTGTCTTTTCCTTTCTACATGGAATAAATCTTTACCTATTTATTTGCGGCCTATGCCTGCTGATACAGCTACTGTACCTACTTGAATTTGATAATACCTCAATTTCCATTTCTATAAAGAGAAAGCTGCAGTGGAGACCGCTCTCATTGGGTTGCATGCTTTTTTTTTTTAAGAGAAGTTGTTTGTGCACTGCAGTAACAACCAGGGCATGTTGCAGCCTCCAGAAGAACAATGTCAACCTGTCCTATGTGTTTTATCCACAAAAAAGATCTGTCCACCTTCCTTAGGATTTCAATAAGACCATCTTGTATACATACTTAATACTTGTGATCTGAGAAGCTGGGTTCCTAGCCATTGTTGTAATATGGGTAACCCTTTGCCATTTAGACCTACTTTTTCCTGTTGTCAATAATCATTTCAAATCTATGCTTCAGCAGCTAGAAAAATGTTTTAAGTTAAGAATATAAGGTCTGCAAATGAGAGAAGGAATTTGGCCTGTCTTATTTGTTAGGTAGTTTAGTAGCTAAGTGAATCTAAAGTTTTTTCTAACTGTTTTCCTAAAGGTGTCTCAATCACCCAGTTGAGAAGATCACCAAGGGACTGGAATTATCCAGTAATAATTTTTGTTGCTCTCCTTTGAACGCTGTCTAAAACTACTATATCTTATCTTTGGTTGGGTGGTGACCAAACCTGAATAAAGTCTTCTAGATTAGGTTTTCCGTGTGTATTGTAGAACTTAAGCATGTTAAGATGGATTTCAATTGTATACTTTTTTTGCAACACCCAAGCATTCTGTTTGGTTTTTTACTGCTCCATCACTTTTTTTTTTTTCACTTTTTCAGAAGTGGAAAAAAAGCTTCAGAAAAAAAATGCATGTTTCAATTGATGCTTCCTTCCCATTCTCTTAACCTTAAATAACACTTGGAAGGACCATAATATTTTAGAGTACAACAGTCTTGGTGGGGTCATTTGGCACTTCTCTGAAACTAATAATTACTGTCAGTGTGGGGCTTGTCTGGACCACCAGACTAGATGCTAGCTATATAGCAGACTTTTAAAACATCATATCACTCACTTTACAATAATATCCTGTACTTTGTGTTTCACATTAAGGTTTCACGGGCGTTTTGGGGTACATAGGCTCTCTCATGTATTTATAATGAGAAATTACATTTCAGTACTTGACAGTGAATTTAAGGTTGCAATTTGTTGCTTACAGGAGTGGAATTCCTTTCTTCTTTTAAAGGTCTGCAAGCTGCAACTCATCTAATGGTACTCAATTAGCCGGAATCCCAACATTGAAGTCGGAGTGCTTCTAACTGAAGTATTTTGTGCATAAACACTTCCACATGGCAATGTTACTATCTGATAAAGCAGGTCATATAAAATGCTACAAAATAGTGTGAAACTTGGCTGCATTCATGTTTTGGTTTTCTTGAACATGTTCTTGTATGTCCACACCAGAGTGGCCCATGTTTTCCTGTGCCTTAAGTTCTTTGTGTTTAAACGCTCTCCCACATGCTGTGAGACGAGCTCTTATAATGTTTCCAAGATAAGTTCACATACTATAATGTCATTCTTGGGGTCATATTTAATTCACAAAGACAAAGACTGCATATGAATCTGAAGGAAGTGTCCATAACGTTGAAGAAACAATTAATATTTTTTGTATACAAAAAAGACAAAAAGAAGTACAGTATAGAGATAATTAGTATGAAAGAAAAATGTAACAGTCATGATGGTGTATGTATTCAAACTCTTTGCTATGGCACACCGCATGTCAGGTAGTGAATTTCAAGTAAAGACTCAATCGTGATCATCACAGGAGTTTCAAAACAATTCAAGGAATAAAGTTGTAGAAATGCATATTGTGTAGAGCAGGAGAAGGGTATAATTTATTACAAAGATCCTTTATACAGTATGTCTTTGAACATGGTAATGTTAATCATTAAGAAGAGGAAACCACCCAGACACTGCCTAGATTAGGCTATCCATCCTGAGTAGCCAAGCAAGGAGCAAAGTGTTGATGGATGCCGCTGTGCGGCCAATGGCACCTTTGCAAGAGTTACAGAGTTCAGATTTGAGAAAATGTCACTCCCCAAAGTGGGTTTGCATGTAACTAATAAAATCTCAAATCCTGCATAAATCTTTTTTATGTAATGCAAAGCATTATTTCTGATACAAATCCAACACATGGTAGTGCATTATTCAGGCATGGCCACTACTATCCCACTACTAACCCACTACTATCAAACATAGTAGTGGGTTGCATTATGATATAGTTTTGGTTCTTATCAGCAGGGACTAGGATATGTGATGGAGCAAAGTACTAGCAAATCCTACAGTCAAATCTGCTAACCTAAGAATGTGTCAGAAATGATCTTTTAGCTATACAATGATCCTAAGTGCTAGGGCTGGAGTTGCTTAAAATAAGAAAATGAATGTCTTTGAGCGGCCCTATGAAAATACTGTCTGAATCCTATTGAGAATCTTTGGAAAGATATGAAAACTGCTGTCTGTAAGGAATTCACAAGCATCTTGAGAAATCTTTCTGGACGATTGGGCAAAAACTGTACCAAGCTGGTGTGTAAAGTTGATAGCATATCACTCTAAAAGACTAATAGCTGTAAAATATGCTTCCAACAAATGCCAAGTTCATTGGTCTGAATTTTATGTAATCAGCATATTTCAGATTGTTCTCTCTGATTTTTACTGATATAACTGTTACTTATTGTACCCTTAGCTGTCTTCAGTTTGAGTTAAGCATTCAAGTTGTGACTAAAATATAATAATAGACACATCATTTTATAATTTCACAAAGGGACCACCATAGGAGGGGCCTGAATACTTTTTCAAGACACTGTAGGTTCTGGACATCATAGTGCTGTTGTAGGTAATGAGGTGGTCAAGTATTTCTTACTGAGCTCTTTATTCATTTAAAGAGTTTGGAATTTCACCCTGGAAGTCATGTCCCACATTTCCATCTCTTTGGTCCCTATAGCCCTATACCTTCTGAACCCCTTCTCACATTTTCTCTCTCCTCAGCCTCCGTAGTTCCTCAGCCAAAACATTTCTTCCTTCCTCCTACATTTTACCATGGGTTTAACCTCTTCTTATTCTGATGGGGGTAATGTCTTGTATCTACTGTACCATTCTCCTATAGTTTTCATGTTCGAAACAATATTGTAAAGTATGTAGCGGGCCTGGTCACAAAATTTAGTTTAGCAACTGTAGCAAACATATGATTTTTTTGGTGTCCCTTTTTATTAGACACACTTAAAAAAACAATTGCTGTATATACCGTACCACAATTTTATTTTTTCATATTGCCTGTAATGCGTTAAACAATGAACGAGACCCGTTTTAATTCGAAATATGGCAGTGAGCATTTTAAACAGGGTTATGATTTGAAATTATAGTTTGCTCATTCAGTCATTTAGGTTAGACTGAACCGTGGGAGGGAAAATTTCTGCATCTTTCCCAAGTTAGTCATGTCAGACTCAGTTTAATACTTCCTTTTGTGTTTTTATACCCACAATATATAGGCTGTTTCACTGTGGGAAATTTAACTTTTTGATACACACAACCACAGTTGCTTTTGTCAGTAAAAATGCATTTACTGTAAAATGAGTAAATAACGTTAAAGAAGAAATTGTGAAAATCTCTGTCAGAGTGCTCATTGGTATCTGAGCCTAAAATCATTTTCTTTTTTGTATACCAAACTTAAATTAAATTTTCAACCAAAACTTCAGTTCTATTTTATTCTGACCAGCAACCATTGCTAGAGGGAAATAGTAGTATCGATGTGCCAGTCTTAAATACTTTGCACATAAAAAACAGATGCCAAACAGACAATAGCCGGTGAATGATGCGGGAGGGGGAGGGAGAGGGAGAGCAAATCCTGTGGACTTGAGTCGCTACATCCGAACAGAGATTGAGAAACTCGACGAAACGCTTAGCCTTTAGTCAGTTTGGCCACACTGTGAGAAACAAGCTCTCCCGTTGAACATTGGAGGATCTAGAGCTGGAAAACCTTTTATTCAATACATGCACTATAAAATTATAAAATGAAACGTTTACAGGCTGGCTCCGGAAGGCAACTTGCAAGTTTTATTTTCTTTCTTACTTGTTCATTACTTTCTGCAACTCCATTTTCTTCAAAATATAACCTGTTCTCACAGGGTGCTCCTTACTCCGGTTCTGTACACAGGCACAGAAATAAGTAAGTAACGTTTTTTTTTCTTTCTTTGGTTTAGCAGTATTTAAACCAAAAACGTTAACAGAAGCGTGTAGTGTGGTGCAGTAAAACGTATTTTCACGATTTTCAATTAAATCCATGCATTTACAAAGTGTACATTATTGTTCATCACCACAAAAGTTTTTAGTCTCATTTTTTTTACATTGTCTTTGACTTCATTTTCTCCCAATTGCTTCATTTATTAGACTGAAAATGTTTATTAAAATCAATAGTTATCTGTATAGTTAAAAAAACTCGCAACTGAGTCTCAATTTATACATTTGGTGGCATCTCGTTTAAGAAATGTAATAATAATAATATTAATATTAATAATTATTATTATTATGGGTTTATCTACAGGAAGGGGAATGCTATCAGGATTTTAGTATTAGGTGTTCGAATATCATGTTTTATTTTCTTGATTTTGTGTGGAAAGGGTGTGGTCGGCGTGTTTTAACTTCTTTAATGATCTCACTGTAGGAATTGGTGTGCATATGTTGTGCAGAAGAACGTGACTTGCGCTGTACTGGATGGAACTGAAAGTTACGTCCAGTCCGAGCTTGCACCCTGCCCGGGGAATGCGATGAACTGCGAGCCTCAAGTGATGTAAGTGTCCCGGGAGAGTGGTCAGGGCGGAGTGAGGGAATGTAAGTTTATTGGTCAGAACACTACAGCAGCTGCTTTGTCACATCCGAGGGCTTTCTGAAAATATTAAGAGTGATTTCTAGGAATTTTTAACTGATAAAGTGAAAAAAAAGCTAATTTTTGGGACTTTCTGTATAGTATTAAATTTATTAAAGAATCCTTATAGATTATTCATTTATTATTGCTCTTTTCTTTCAATGCATTTTATTAATACAAGCTTTGTTTTGAATCACTTTTTAGACTGTAAAAATGCAAACTCATACAGTACACTGTCATTCCCATAAGGGGAATTAAAGCCAAATCCCTTTTCCAGTTGTCATACATTTTACAGCCTACATATAATCGACAAGACATGATGGCCTTTTCATCACAGTTGAATAAATGTGTTGAATTTTATTGCAGCTGTCCTAAGTGTGTTTTAGGAGAAAAAATCTTACAGTAGTTTAAGTAGGTAATGCACCAAAGCATAATATTTTAGAGGACATACTGTACATTATGGAAAGTAGGAAAGAGCTGCAATGAAAATAATAATTAGGCACTTGAAATGGAAAATCATCTGGAGTTTGTTTAAGTAAATAAAATTTAATAGCTGGGATCCAGTGCTCTATGTATCATCCCCTAAGGAGTGTGGCACTGTAAGCTGAGCTGTGGAGCAGTATACAGATGCAGCCATTCAAAGTGCGCGTCACAGACACGTACCGCAGGTGACGTCGCTCAGTATGACGCAAGATGACGCGTGGCACCGCAGTACGTGATTGGTTGACCGACAGGGGCACTCGTGGTCCGTTGGTCTGTCGTAGAAAGACTTACAGTAAAAACGTCTTTGCTGTGCCCGTTGTAGATATTGAATTTTACCACTGAAGGGAAATCTTAGTAGCTGAGCATAAAAAGAATAGGAGCATACTGTAACGCGTGTGAAGGCCATAAACGATATTAATTTTGGAACATAAACATACAGTATATACTGTAGCTGGTCTTGGTACTTTAAAGAAAAAAATACACACCAGTATTCCATTTCTCCCTAAACATTTTAAGCTTTGAAGTCTTTAACTAACATGATACCGGAGTCAACAAGCATACTTTTAGAATTTGATTAAAAGGGAATATAATATGGAATCGCGTATCTAAAGAATTTAATAACGGTATTCGTGTGCTGCGACAGGGCTGTGTAGGGCTTTTTCGCCTGCCTGTTCATGTGAGCTGTCTTCTAGCCGACTGGTCTAGGTGCGTGACTAGCAACTGGGAGGTTGTGTGATCGAATCCAGCTGGTGCCGGACTTTTCTTTTAACAAACATTTCTTCGAAAAAATAGAATAGCGATATTATGGACAATAAATTGACTTTTATATTTCAAAATATCGCAACATGAACGATATTTGCGATATTTTGAACATATCTTCCCTTCTGACAGCGGTTCCTCCTTCTATTGTGTGTGTGTGTGCAACAGAGTAAATTTTTATAGAGAAATGGAGGCTGGACAGTATGCGTTACAATATAAACATTTATATTGATTTAAATCGTGTTCTGATTTAAATCGCAAACGCGTGTTTAATTATGTGTTTTTTAATCATAATCAGGCTAATGCATTTCTACATTTTCTGTATGAACCAGCTTAGAGGTTCATACAGAAAGACAGCTTGTGTTTAAATTGAGTGTAAGGTAATTTATGCTTCTAAAGTCATGGTCAGCATTTATTATTGTACTGTGCTGTAAACTTTTTCTGTGCCTAGTCACATTATTTTATAGCGTTTTTATTGCGTTATTAAATCCGGTGGCGCTGTGTGTTACAGTAGTTTCCTGACTCCCATGTCACATGGTCTGTGATTGAATCCCATAGAACTATGACTTTATTTTTTAACAAACATTTCTTTGAAAAAATGAAACGTTTCCCTTGGTCAGAGATTAAATAAAACCTCACTCGCACCAAACAAATTTATATTTCTAAATATCACAAAATACGTTCATTGTCTTCCAATCGAGTCGAGTTGACATTGGAAGCCTGCCACACCCGGACTGTTAAACCAACGCATTAGCACGTCAAAGCCCATCGAGGGTATTGAGCCAGTATTGGCTTTAGTATTCCCCCCTCTCCCCTCAATTCAATTCAATTCAAGGTGTTTTATTTGCATGACAGATGGGTACAAGCAGTGTTGGGTATGTATATTGTAACGCTTACGGCAGACAGGCACTGTGTAAGAGCCGGCGCACCAGAGCAGCGCACCGAGGGAGCGTCTGCATTTCTAACTTAGTTTTTAAAATTAGTCAAGCAATATGAAGCATCTCCTTTTACTTAGTGCCTGAGCATAAAAAGAATAGGAGCATACTGCAACGCGTGTGAAGTCCATAAACGATATTAATTTTGGAACTTAAACATACAGTATATGGCTGGTCTCGGTACTTTAAAGAAAACATACACACCAGTATTCCATTTCTCCTAAACATTTTAAGCATCGAAGTCTTTAACTAACGCGATACCGGAGTCAACAAGCATACTTTTAGAATTTGATTAAAAGGGAATATAATATGGAATCGCGTATCTCAAGAAATTAATAACGATATAATTATATTCATGTTGCAAAAGAACTGCAACGGACATAAAAACTCCCTTGCTTTTAACAGAGCGTTCCATAATTTCTAACTACGAAAATGCCAGGTGAAAGGATTTGTAAACATATTTTGTTAAAGCAAGTCAGAACCCATTCAGAGCCTACATTACATTTTAGCGTTTCATTCTGAGCAGAAGACCCTCACACCTGAAGAAGGGGGAGGTGTTTTTCGCTGGAAATCTCGCCTGCTTCTACTTTACAACCGGAGTGCTGGCTGTGACGAATTAAACCGGTATTACAGGTTACAATCACAGACCATGTGACATGGGAGTCAGGAAACTAACACAGCGCCACCAGATTTGATAACGCTATGAAAACGCTATAAAATAATGTGACTAGGCACAGAACAAGTTTACAGCACAGTACAAAAATGCTGACCATGACTTTAGAAGCATAAATTGCCTTACACTCAATTTAAACACAAGCTGTCTTTAGCCCTCTAAGGTGGTTCATACAGAAATGTAGAGATCCAGGCTCAGAACACACAGCTTCATTAGCGAATACATATGCAGGACAACTAGAGAAGACGTTTTACAGAGGATGGATTTTTAGAAACATCCCATCAGTGACATCACTGAAGTCAACTCCTAGGTACTGTAACTGTCGTGTGGATAGTTTCACAAGAATCAGACAAAGGTTTAAGCATCGCTTGTTCTAGATAAAACTGCAAAAAAAAACAACAACCCATAATGTACTTCTTTGCGGTTCTGTTTGCCCAAATCATATATTCACAACGTGAAATCTAGAAAATAATATTACGTAACCAAAATCCGCAATATGGAAACAGAACCTGTGTAATTGTTGATAGATGATGTACTCGTAACATTTTTTCAAGACGAACTACAACATTTAAAAAATGACTTGTATGTACTTGATATCTCTAATCAATCCACGGGTCCCAGCACGAAACGAAAGTAAAACGCATACCGTTTCGCGCTTCTTATTAGTTGCTCAAAAGTAATTTGACCGTATGAAATGCATAATATAAACCTAGAAACATATACGTGAGTAGTACTTAAGCACTGTAGTATCGGTGTTAAGACATACCTCTCAAATACTGTAAATCAAGTTAAAAATATCTCAAGATTCTGGTCATAATGAAACCATGTTTCGTGTATGTTTTCTTTAAAGTACCGAGACCAGCCATATACTGTATGTTTATGTTCCAAAATTAATATCGTTTATGGCCTTCACACGCGTTGCAGTATGCTCCTATTGTTTTTATGCTCAGCTACTAAGATTTCCCTTCAGTGGTAAAATTAGATATGAATATTCAATACTTAAACGGGCACAGTTAAGACATTAAATATACATATACATACTGTATACAGTACAGTTTGCATACGGTAATATGTTTATGTCCCTAAATCAATCTCTTATGAGCATGTGAAAGGCATGGTGAATCACTGTACTTTGCATGATTGGAAAAAAATGCGTGATTGCGAAATGCTGTGGCGTTACTTTTACAAAGACGGTCAATGAAAAAAAGAATGTGGACCAGGGCAATACTTTGAGTTTACAGCTTGTCCAAGGTCATTTATTATTAATACTATTATTAATATCTTCGTTAAAGACTTTGATGGCTACAGCTCAAACATGAGAGGTTGAGCTTTATTAGCTCCACCTTGCGGAAATTCCGGATACTATTATTTTGCTAGCGGTATTTACCGGTAACTCGCGGTATTTACCGGTAGCTTGCGGTAGACTGCGTACAGCGTACCGGAAAATAATGCGGTATCGCCCGCGCATTTTGAATGGCTGCATCTGTATACAGTATGGGTGTTCAGATAAGTTAAATTTCCCTTAGAAGAAACAAATGTAATTGATTGTTGTCATTATCTTTTTAAGCTTTGACCATTTGTTTCTTCTATGTCTCCAATACATCATTGTACACTAGCTATGTATACCAATTCAGGTTGAAGTCATATTTGTCCATTGTGCTTTTTTCTTCTTATTTGAGGATATTTTGTTTTCTGTTTCACTATTTAATAGTATTAAATGAAACTAAAGAACATACTGAATGGGCTAATAATAATATGCAGGTAGATCACACTGTTTTCCTGCCAGGAGCTTTAACAGTAGTGAATAACAGTAAGGGGTATCCCATATCGCAATACTGTATTTAATGGGTCTTCAAAGGCAGCTACATAATCGGATGTTTGTAAGAACTGGTCCTCCTCTAGTAAATTGAGACTGTGGGGATGTGAAGGAAATGCAAGACTGAAGTATGAATATTCCTAGACTAGTTAAATAATCTTCTTAAGAAACTTGGCATTATCTGTTCCCAAGTTATAGTAAGTAAGAGTAAGTTTTGGGAATGGGGGAGGACTAGCTGGATAAAAGCAGGGCCTGAAGGCGCCCTGATTGAATCTAGACCTTACCACTCCCTGACAACTATTCATTAGACAAGGACTTTCTGGAGTGAGAAAAAAAGGCTAATTACTTGACAACAAAGAGTTTACAAGATGATACCTGAAGGTCTTCAAGTTGGCATTTCTGTTTCAGAGTATAATTTTAAATTAGGTAGATTGTTTGATGAAGATTCGAGGAGACATAGTCCTTTGGAATGTGCTTAGGTGTACAAACTGACTTGGAGCACAAGTATCATAATCAATTGAATAAATAAGTGTGGAATGGATCGTGTATTGCTGCCTTATAGTGCTGGGATCCTGGGTTCGATTCTAGGTTGAGGTGCCTTGGTGTGTGTATTCACATGGGATCTCATTGGGTACACTGGTTTCTTGCTGTCTTCCAGAGGCACGTTGGTACAGTAGGTCGGTTGATTATGTTTTAAGTAGTTCAAGTAGGGAGCTGCGTCAGCATGCGTCGGCTGCAAAGGAACAGGTAAAGATTTATTCCACGCCAAAAAGAGAAGAAAAGAAAAACAACGTTTTGGCTGTGAAGCCTTCTTCGGGTGTGTGTCTTTAAATAGCCTGTTTCATTAGGGTCAGGAACAGGTCCCCTTTCTCATCGATATGCCATTGAATTAATCAGTCATTGTGCTTTTATTCTTCGCAGATTCCCCAGCTGTTTAGTATTTTAACAGGTTCAATCATTCTGTGTTTTGTATTCAGTTTTCTATGTTTCATGATTTCCATCAAGTAGAATTTTGGAATTTCTCCACTGGCACTAAATAATTAACTAAGGTAAGTACAATAAATAAATAAAATAAATAAAAAATACTTGACTTCAGCGTTTAGATTATCAATGGGTTCTTATGCTAATTTAACAATCGAAAACAACAACAAAAAAAACGTATCCGTAGCCAAGTGGATGTCTGTGCATTGCCTAGCACTGCCATCTTCTGTTAATATTATGTATTGTATTCAAGAATAGTGATTTTACTTTGCATTTAAACATTTTTATTCTTATTTTCCTGCACCTTGCTTGCATTATGCTCCAAAAGTACTTTATTTCAAACACAGGGATGGACAGTAATATACACAGGGAATAGAATAAGCACATTTTCCTTAAACAATGTAAGCATTAAACTATAATATACAGTGCCATGCAAATTCTGTGGTTTCCCAATTTGTTAAAATTACAAAATGATGCAAATGTGACATTAAAAACATGATTTCAAGAACAGTACATTTTCTTAAGCTTAATGTTTTATTAAAAACTTGGATGCTCAAACCAAATACTTCTGAGGGTAAGATAAGTTACAGTTAACATCACCAAAAACTAAAGAGAAAAACTGAAATATGTTGATTGCATTCAGACCTTTGAACTCACAATTTGATGGAAGCACCTTTGTTAGTGATTACTGCTGCAGATCTCTTATGGGTAAAGCTCTACTAACTTTTCACAATGGTTTGTTACAATGTTTGCACATTCTTCTTTGCAGAGTTGCCCTTATTTGCTTGGGCATAGCTAGGCAGATTCTCAGTAGGATTCACATCAACTTTGACTGGGCCACTCAAGGATATCTATTCATTTGCTAATGGCTTTATGTAATACAGAGTCATGGGGGAGCCGGAGCCTATCCTGGCAAGCAACAGGCACAAGGCAGGATACACCCTGGATGGGACATCTGTCCATTGTGCGGAACACTCACACCAGGGCAAATTTACCCCCGAGACAGTTGTCCTAGTAGTCTGTCTTTGGCCCATCAGAGGAAACGCAGAGAAAACAAACCAACTCCATGCAGATAGCACCCCAGAAACTGAAGCCAGAGCAGCAAGGCACCATGCCACCCCCACTCAAGGACATTCACTTTGCTATTCTTAAGCCACTCCAGTGTAGCTTTAGCTACACTTAATACACTTTTGCTACACTTGTTTTGCTTTGTGGAAAGTTGAATTTTGTCTCCATTTTTAGTCTGAAGTAGGTTTTCCTCTAAGATTTGCTAGTCCTTTATCCATATTACCATCTTTCTTGACAAACCTGCAAATGAGAAGCAGAACTAGTAAAGGTGGTGCTGCTCATGTTAATCCAAGTGCTCTCACTATTTTGTAGGTATCGGACACGCTTTCGCCCTACATACAAGATTGCCTACAAGACCATTACTGAGCTGGAGTGGAGGTGTTGTCCTGGTTTCCAGGGCTCAGACTGCAAGGAACTGAAGGATACACCATCAAGACAAATGTCACTGGGTCCCAATCGAACCCCAATACCTGCACAAAATGCACCAAGTAAGGCGCTAATAATGTAATATTATGATACGTTGATTTTCCTTTAATGAAGGAGTCTACGTTCTTGTTAGTAACACCTCTGATAAATGCATTGATAAATGCATATAGCCACATACTGTACTGTCCCTGGTGGAAATTCTTTCCCCCCATAAAAAACATATACCTCTACTTAAATACCCATTGAAGACCTATTTATAACAAATTTAATGAATCTTTTCCAATCTCATTATGTCCACTTTGAACTTCGACAGCTAAAACATGAGCTTAATTTGGAGAATATTGTTTGTTTAATTGAATCCGACAGTGTAAAGCCAACATTTCAGTTATTCAGACAGTACTACATGAATGCATATCATGCTACAGTACATCTTGTACCTTCCTGTAATCTTTTGCAAGTTAAGGTAGGGACTACACTTTATTTAGATACAGTTCACCCCTTTATTATGAAGATATCAAGGACAACGTTTATTGCCATTATAAGTGAAACTAGATTTGACCGAATGTAGTAAAAAGTCTTGTTTTCTTTCTTTGAAGCCCTACTTTGTGTTCTACGGAGTCTACAAGTCATCCATCACTTTTAACTCTATAATCTACACCTTTTCTTAGTATTTTTTTTCTTTTGGAGGTCATTAGTGTAACCCTGCTAATATAATGATGAACTTATAAACGTTAATCTTGGGGTACATTATCTTGGGATCTGGTATATACACAACTGCAGTATAATGTGGGACGTTTTATCAAGCTTGCAGTGCATAAATCATAACACCTTCATAACATGCCAGGCAGATCTCAGTCTTTACAACTAAGAAGGATTTAGTGGATTCTGAACTTAAATTAACTATCAATGAGCAAGCAATTAAAGCTTTTATCAAATTTATGACATTTCAATTAATCTATTCCTGTTTTACACACCTCTGTGTTAATAGTTAACTGTTCTAGGATTTTGAGTTGCACATTACTGATAATTATCATCTTGTTATATTGGCACTCAAGACAAAATTGCACTTTGTGTGACTTGCAGTTTGAGTGATGAAGATGCTGGTTGTCTTGCAGAACCAGGGCTGAAAGAGATAGGAGTGCCGGAGAACCAGGAGGGGAAGATACAAGTGCTGGAGGATGAGGTCCAGCGGCTCTCTCAGACCGTTCTGGACCTGCAGGCTGCCTTGACTGGGATGACCGAGAACCTCAGAGTGAACATCCAGGAGGACACAAGCACGATGCTGCTTACCCTGCTGAACAACCTGAAGCTGCCTGACAGTGCAGTGGGCGGGGAGACAGAGAGCATTCATGTGAATGGCTTTGAACACAGCAAAGAGCAGGACGGGATGGGGGATGTGATGGCCAGGTTCAACAATGTAATGGACACCTTGAAAACCAAAACTGAGATGTTGGACGACCTGCACAGCAAAGTGAACGGGCATGATGGGCAGCTGAAGGTGCTCATGGAAGCTGCCCAAGGTGCCCATGCTACAGCGCCCCCTTTCGATATTTACCAGGCCTATGTTGACAGCAAATTTGAGGAGCTAAGAGTGGAGATACTGGAAGGCATGGAGATCAAGTTGGCTGATCTGAAAAACTCCTGTGATTACAATATATTGTCTGTCCAGCAGCAGTGTAAAGAAAATGAAGCCAACTACCTCAGCCTGACAGAGCTCTATGAGACCAAGGAGGCAGGCCTCAGGAAAGAGATTAAAGATCTCATGGTAAAGGTGGAAGGGTCACATGGGGCCAGGAAGGACAATAGCTGCTGTGAGTCAGGTTCCCCTGTTAAAGCCGAGCCAGATGACCTTGAAAAGAAGGTTGATCGTATTGCAGAAGCCCACAGGATCCTCAATGCAAGGCTTGATAATGAGCTGGAACGCTTCGCTACTCTTCAAATTGAAGATGATTCCAGGGAGCGCCTTGATGAGCTTGAGTCCCGAATCAATGTCACAGAGAGCAATGCTGAAGTGCACTGCTTTTACATAGAAGCGAAACTGAGCCAGCAGATTACAGATGAAGTTGATAGATTGAAAGATCTGTTTGATAACAGACTGAACTCTTTGGAGGACCAATTATCCATCCCGTCTTTAGAAACGAGAAACAGCGCTTCCACTCAAATATATGTTGATTTAATAGATAATCTACAGAATGAGTTGATTTCCCATAAGCATCTTGTCCAAAATGAAATGAAACGTCTAGAAGAAAGATTAAAGGCAATGAATAATTCATGTTCTGCTGATTGCAGTTCAAAAGACATCCAAACTTCTCTCCGGGATCTTCAGAACTACAAAAATAACTTAAGGTATATGCATTCAAATATGAATACCAACACTGCAATGCTCACAGCACTTCAGAGTGCTGTTGACAAACATCTGCTGGCTATCCAGTCTAACAGCCAGAGCATAGCAGGCATGGAGGGTGAAATTGTCTCTCTTAAAGATAACGTCAGTGGTTTAAGGGGTGCCGTTAAAGGTTTAGGGGATTCTCTGAGTAAATACACACAAGATCTCCTCCACATTAATTCTACTTGTTGTAGAAGGGACAATGCCTTCAGTGCTGATGCTGATGAAATCCAGGAGATGCTGGATAATCACATGTCCCAGATGAATGGAAACAGTAGTCAATTGGATGAGTTGAAAGACAGGCTGGATCAACTTACTAAACAAATCACCACAGAGGTCAGTCAGTGTAAGGAGAGCACCCAAGACATCAAGAAGGAGGTCTCGAATGTGGACGGCCGGGTGTCCAATGTGGAGAGTGTGTGCGGCAAGCTGGATTCCATTTCTGGCAGCCTGCAGAGGATCAAGGAGGGCCTCAACAAGCATGTGACCAACCTGTGGACCTGTGTCCATCAGCTCAATGGGACAATGGAGACCCAGTCCCGGGACATCCATGGACTGAAGGACTCCTTCCAGAATTGCCAGAATGAAATCTCTGAAATTGCCAAGAACCTTCAAGATCTATCCAAAGCTCCAATCCCACCAGGTAAGTTCTGTAATAAACATTGTAAGCTTTACTTAGACGTGGGTGTTATCTTTCCAGTGAGACAAAGGGGAACATGAAGCAATTTATTGGCCACAAATTGCTTTTTTCCTTTATTTCTTGAAATTACAGTGCCATTATTAAGAGCTCCTCAGTAACAGGCTGGAAAACTTTACAAATATTGATTTACATTACAGATCTCTGAGAAGCATTATGATGGTTAAACCAATCATTTTTAGAAACTAATACAGCATTATGACCTTTACCCCGATGAAGATTTATTTTTAAAAATGTAGACATGAGAAAAGTAAGGTTGAGAGATGTAATAGAAAGCTTTCCACGTCTGAATTCAGGTTTCAAATAAAATGGTTCTGTTGCAAATTCAATATTTCGAAAAATGAATTTATTTCTGTGCAAATTGAACATTCAAGGTTAGAACAAATGAATAGTGAAATTAATAGTGTTGGTTTTCTTCAGTGACATCTTTGACAAATTGACTGCTATTCTTGCAAATTACGTAATGAAATAAATTCATTGTTCCATATACAAAGACAGTAAAGAAAATACTTGTAAATGGTAACAAAAGTTACATTACACAAACTGAGTTAGGACAAACGTTTGGCCTGCCTTTCCAGGAATGCCCTGAGATCATTTTGTCTCAGTGCAGAATGACCTTTTGTTTTGAAATGTTCTGCAATTATCTGGGAGTTGTCTGACAGCAGCCATACTTATCTCTAGGGCTCTTGAGCATGTACTTAAACCTGCCACAGAGAAGTAATGTTACATGTGTGAGTAACAGGAACACAAGAGTACTGTACGTGATTTAAACAAGCAGGTCCATTTTATTTTAGAAAACAAAAGGGCAATCAAACAAATACAGCTTGACAAGACAACACAACAAATGTTTTGTTCACTAAGCAACAATGACCAGGACCAGGATGAGTGGTTGAGCACCACCAAGGGCAGGGTGGCAGTCAGCCAGGGCGCTGTGGACTCTCAGCAACACAGTGCCCCCTGTGGTTTTCCAGGGACTTGCAGGTTCATGTTGCTGAAGTTGAAAGACACGACTCTACCACAGTGGGTGCTGAACCTCTGAAATGGGACTGGGGGAGGAGTGCTATCCGTTGTTACTGATACCTGGATATTTACATGAGGATAAAAAGTGAGGTGATTGACCATTTCATCTGTTTAAAAGGACACTCCGGCGTCAACATAAACTAACAAGCAAACAAATACAGCACCACTGTTTAAATGTATTATTGGTGCCGCAGACTCCTTATAAACACACTTGTCGATTGTCTATCTCCCATTCCTCCTAAACAGTGGAATTCTACATAGAATCTATTTGAAGTCTTATATATAACAGTGAGGCACTGTGCTTGTATGTGGTCAGAAACAAACCTTTATGAGTGTGACCTCCTGTTGAGGGTCAGCTTTTATATGACTCACAGGGTAACAGTATATTTAGGAATTTTGTAGCTGTTAAATCAGGAGGCTGGCTCAGGGAAAATTCTAGATAAGGGTCACTGTTTTTCACATGCTTGTTGTGTTATGCAATGGATATTGTACTGTTACATATGATGTTCAATGCCGCCTTAAAACTAGTACTGGAGAATTTATGTATTAAATTAATTGTTTGTTTATAGCTAACAATTGTTGCAGTTCACTCAAGAGAATAAAAAGACAGGTTTTAAATCCCACTCTGCTTATACTGGCATTTTACATATGTGTTCCATAATACTGAAGGCATCATAGCTGATTAGTATGTCTTTCCAGTCCCTGCTGCAGACACTGTAATGTAAAATAAGGGTTAATGAATCCTGATTTGTAGTGTACAAGCATTCAGACTTCTAGAGGCTTAGTAATGAGAGGGTGGACATGGTTGGATAAAAGATTTCTAAACTTATAGATGACACACTCTTAACAGTTTCCCTAAGCAATACAAGGAATAAAAAGCAAAATTCTGGTTTCATTTTTGGTTGAGAACTGAAGTAGCTTATATTTGTCAAAAACTGCATTAGTAGTGAATAAATTATTGCTTATTTTCATTTAACTCAGTCTCATTATGTTGTGTGAATTATTTTCTGCAATTACAGAAGAGTTTTCTCATGTTGTGGCCTATGTACTGTACATGTGTCAGTATATACTTGGTCTCTCAGTCAAGTGGATGTGACTTTTTATAGACCCTCTCAGCCACTTAACTACCAAACAATCACTGGTTACCTTGTTATTTTGTCTGTAACCTTACTTATGCTAAGTTATGTTAAGTTGTTTCTGAAATGTCATGGCAGTGAAGCATATACAGTAAGTATTTGCTTAGTCATAAACAATTACCCCTTGACAGATCAGTTATAATCCTATCATTACAACAGACTGTGTAGGTTTTAATGTCGAGACATTTAGAGACAAGCTCATCTATTCCTCCACAAGTCCTGTTTCAAGGCCATACAGTATATCGTAAAACTTATCTGAGAACATTTATTTCAAACAATCACCCTTTTGTAACATAAAGATCAGCTCTGGGTTGATTTGTTGATCTGGTTTTTATTACACTTGCTGAAGTCATTCCAGGACCCTCCCTGTGCCTCACTTGTTGGGTTTTGACAGCAGAGAGCAGTCCCCCTCAACAGATGTGGGGCTGTATACACATTATGTCATGCCTAATCATTTCCCTAGAGACCCTTCCTTTGGCATACAGTATGCACTTCAGCGGAGATAGCATGGGAAACTGAAACAACACCGATGTGTTGATAGCATGGGATGGGCTGTCATTTCCTCGGGAAAATCTGTTTCCAGGCTCTTCCCCTGAAGATTCATTTTTTAAAGAAAACTGGCAGTGAAGCAGTTTTCGAATTTCCCTTTCTGGTATCGCAAAATGCTTAGGCAGTAATCTTGTCCTTAGCAGATTTAATAGTGCTGCATATCATATTATGGTAAGTTGTATTCTGCATCACTGTAAGCATTTGAAATCAACTTTAGCCAATTTATAAAGCAAATTGGTGTCCACAAACATTTCCATGCTTTGTTCTTTCTAGCAGTTTGACCTTGTCAATGAACGCTACTATTTTTCAGAACGTAGGAAAGATTACCGTAGAAATAAATTAAGGCATTTATGAAACCATGGATACCTGGAATATGATCTGTACCTGAAATAAAAATGCAGTTCAACAGCATGTACAGTAGGCAGACATGGGAACCTGTGGTACTCTATAGACAACTGCTTGCTGAACACAGAGAGAAGAGTGCAGGGCCTGTATCAGTGGGAACAGTGAACTGGAGACCCACAGTAGAAGCTGGCTACTACTGTTAATGATACACAACATGCAGATTGGTTTTTCCTTATCTGTAGAAGATAGTATTTTCTCAGCCAAACATCTGATCACTCATCCCAATAAAAGATGTACAAATGCTGGAAAGAACCTTGTTTTATTACTGTACTCTCTGAGTAACCCTTGTCCTTTTGCTATCTGCAGTTTTCAAAGAAAGGTCCATATAGAAAATAGGAAAGATATGTGACCTTTTTCTGTCTCATAATATTTGATTGTAGACATAACATTTAATGGAAATACAGAAATTAAATAGATTTAACAGAAAAATGAATGCAAAATAATGGCAAAATACAATATACAGTTTTATGTTTTGAGAAGGAAGAAAGTGGTGTTTTGCTAAGAACATGTATGAACAATTGTTCATGAACATATATAAATTTACCGATTTAACTATTTTTATATGGTTCCCAAAATATAATTGTAACAATTGTCATTTTTATGTGCACATGTTTGTTTCATATTGTTTAATAGATCATTCACATTCTTTTAAATATGTGTCTTTGTTTTGCCACCAGGATGACTGGGATAGTCATTTTCTCAACTGCCATAGTCAGGAAATTTGTGCAGCTTATTTACTGTAGTTTATTTATGCAGGTAACATTAAGAATCCTGGCTTCTCTAAGAATGTCTTGTAACAATCCCTGTTTATTCTGAAACATATCCCACACAGCTCAGTCTGACTTAAATGTGGAGAATGTGTGCTTTTTCATGAGGTTTTTTGTTGGTGACTATGAGTAACCAAAGTCTGCCAGTAATCTCCACATCCTAAACTACTAAATCAGGCCCATGTAGAGGTTGTATTTTCTTCCACCCCTGTGGGATTTACCTGTCTTGTTGTAATAGGTTCAGCCTGTTACTCAAAATTGTAAAATACAAAGTTACAGTTTGGGCCTACCAACCAAGGATTAAGCTCAGCCACATGTAGAAACTCTTGCAGCAGCTTGAATTTTGTACTTTCGTGGTAAATTAACATGAAAACAGTTAAGTACACTCTGGGTTTCTGCTCTCCTGGCTAAAAGAAAGATAATTTCCTATCACAAACGCCACAGGAATGCTTTCCTCCAGCACATGGTTTCTGCTTAGCTGCAGGGGACATTGGTTGTGTGCTAATTTGAAAGCCTGTCTGTTTCTCTTTCAGTTCCCTTTAATCATAACTGGGGGAGCTTGTCAGAGGCTAGCATTGCTTGTTAATTGGGCTAGTCTTGAGGGCAGAAGGCTGATATTTATAGTCATGCTTCACAGTGCCTTTCCTGGCTGTGTTTATGGCCAGCAGGCAACTCTACAACATGTGTGACCCTCCTCTTTGTGCTCTGCAGAACATGACATCCTGGATTTTTGTTTCAAGATCAGCCAGAACTCGTGTGCCTTTCATTTCTTTCTCTCTTCCTGTAGAAAGGTTTACCTCAGACTTACTGTGGTGGGTCCTGGTAAAAGTCAAGTGCAGTCAAGCATAGGGAAGTCATGATGAAAAAAGATGTACGGTATAGTAAGACATCATAAACCATGATACAGAAAAGCTAATTCATAAATATGTAAAACATACTAAACTGAACACTTTATGATGATGACATGTTGTAAAACGTTATTGGGGTTTCAAACCCTTCTAAATCAATTTTTTGTTTATAAAATGCTTTTTCTATTTTAACATTGTTGTAAGTAGATACATTTTACGTAGATTAATGTAAATATTTATTTTCATTATTTTTTAAAACCGATGTTTTAATGGCATCTCTCATAATCTGAGATGCAACGATTCCTAGGCTTTAGGATTCCAGTTACAGGGTTCCAGATAAAGACAGAGCAATGTCCATATCACAGAACCTGACAAAAATGGAAACTGATTTAAAGTGGTTTCATCCAGCTAAAAGGACATTCTCTCTTCAAAGAAAACAGTCCTTAGTACTAGATATTTAACTATAAACAGTGAACACTAAGGATCATTAGAATTTGTTTGCTTTATTTCATTTATCTCTAACCTGTGGATAAATATTTACTTGTTAACCTGAGCTTCTGGTTTGAGGATTCTGTGACCTTCTCTTGCCTGATAAATCCCCAGGTCTCCATCCTCACTAGAACTGATAGAACTGCTATCATGGTTGAATAAAGGGATGTAGTTGAAACTATTTCAGAGCCTTGTGGAATATACAGTGTGTTATTTCCTGTTCAAGTTGTCCAGGCTGCTCAACACTGAACACATTATTATGTGAGGTACTGTAGCGTGGTGGCAAAGTGCTACTGTCTGAAGTTATACTGGTAGGTTAATTGGCTTTGAGGAAAACTGGCCCTGGTGTGAGCATGGACTGGTGTCCCAAGCAGGCTGTATCCTGCCTTGTGCCCATTGCTTGCTGAGATATAGGCTGCTCTACGACCCTGAATTGAATGAAGCTTTTAGAAAATGGTTGGATGGATGGCTCTTACTATTTTGTACTGTGAGTGTAATTTATCTGCAGTTTATTTAATTTCCTGTACTTTATTGCAAAACGTGGACACATGCCTTTGCCATGTGCTCAACAAGTGAATATTTTGCAATACTGCTGGTTTTACAGCCAGCGCCTCTTAAGAAATAATGGAACAAACTGTCAGATCTGACATGGTTTTAAAAAGCTGAAAATTGAACCTGAAAACAATTACAAAGCAGGTTTTCCAAGAGACGCTGAACATGAAAACAAGCAATATTTTAATTTCAAGCAAAGACAAATCAACACCCCATGCTTTGTTGAACTGGTTTGTACAGTATATGCTTCAGTGCTATTTAGACTATAGTTAAAGTAAACGTTGCCATTTACTTTTACCATAAAGTAGTTCACTTGGACTGCTGAGGACAATCTTTGGAACAGCTACAAAAAATTACAGATTTGGTAGCAGACAATGTTTATTTCCAAAAATAAATCACAATGAGGATAGACTGGGAATGGAGAATTGTTAACAGAAGACTTCATTGATCACAATATTGAAAACTGATAATGAGAACGTTCAGCATAAACTTGATAACTGTGTATAAATGACTCCAAAATCGATTTCCTTTTGTTTGAGGGCTTGTGTATTTTAATGTATTAATTTAATTCTGCACCATTGTGCAAAAAATTGTTTTTATTAATATAGTTTAGTGAGCACCTCTGATTATTTTGTGAATATAGTGTGTATGGGATATTTAGTGCTTATTGGTCAGTTATTGTTATACAAAATTAGTCTTGTTTTCACCCACCATATTGGAAATGTGACAGTTTCTCCTGGGCTTGGATAAGAGAAACACCCATTTCCTGGAACTTAGAAGTGACTTGCTTCACTTGAGAAATAGGGGGTTGTCGAGAGATCAGCTGTGTATTTGACATTAAAAAATTTTGAAACTTTATTGGTTGTAATTCATTTCATGTTGTTATAAATTTATAAAGTAATAAAGAATGCTCAAAGCTGTTGTATGTAGCTTTGGTAGACTGGGTATTGTGAAATGTCACACCCTCCACATCTAGAGGGCGCTCCTGCTCTGTCCTGTTCCTAGTTTCCCTGTGCTTTACTTGTTCTTCCGGTGTGTCTTGTTGTCTGGGGCTATATATTTCCAGGTCTCTCCTTCCTCCTCGCACGGCATTGGGATCGGTTGTCGAGAGGCTCGCCTCACCAGGTCGCCCAACGTCTGCTACCTAAGGGCTTGTGTCTCGCTCCGACTCCGCCCGATACCTTGAGCCCGGAGCGAACCTCCATGTTTGCTCCGTTCCTGCCGCTACGCATAGGGTCCTTCCGTCTCACTGGTCTCTCTCCACGGCTAGCCCTCGGCTTCCGTGCCAGAAATATATTGTGACACAATTGTAAATAAAACATTTCAGGGAAAACTGAAGGTCAAGATGCATCACATCTTGACAGAAACATAGTCAAGCTGTTGAGCAGGTTGAAGAGCTCTTGTGTTGTGGATGGTCTCTAACAGGGTCCCCCTTTCCTGGTTTTGAAGGGCTGGTATGTTTTGCAGGTTTTCCATGTCTCTTTAACGCACCAGCACCTGAAGAGCTGGGAGAAAATATTAAATTGGTCAAATTAAACCAATAACAAGCTGAATCAGATCTCCCAGCTGGACTGAACACTGGTAGACACACCCACCATCTGGGACCAGGATAGGGGGACCCCTGGCCTATGATTTTACCTTTGCCTATAGGTAAATTGAATTCCGGAATTAATTCTACCAGGAAAATAGATCAAGGTTAAAATTTGCTTAGATGAGTTTAGCTGGTACTCACCATATTTTATTAAAAAGGAAGCAAGACCTGCCTGTTTAAAGCAGTTTGACAATGTAAGAACATGGCAGACATTCCTTAATAGAAGTTTGAAGTAAGACAACTATTACACTTATGTAGTACATTTATGCTGTCTTACTAATTATTAAAGGTAATTTGAATTTCATACTTCAGTTTTCTTTTTTGGAGCAGCTTAATCATGAATAAAAACATTTAGAATGAGCTCACGGGTAGATAAGGCAATAAAAGCGTTGTTTGAAGTGAAGGTTGGGTCCTGTTGTTGGGATATTGTAGGTTTTGGGCTTGATCAGTGTTGTTAGACATCTGTGACTGGGTTTCCCTAAGCGCTGGTACTTGTCCGACCACTGCCAGATGGGCCAGCTTCGGCCTGGGATTCCTAAGCTTTCTATGTAAGAGTAACCCCTGGCACCTGCCAGGCACCTGCAGGCTTGCAGTGATGTCAGTGAGAGGTCAGTGTTCTCTCAATAGTCAGGCAGTGTGAGCTTGAAGCTTGTCAGATAACAACCAGCTGACCAATGGGTATGTCAAAAGAGCTTATGCAAAGTCAGTTCTTATCTGACTACAATTCATTTACAGTATTGGTAAGCCTTGCTGATTAATAATTGACAACGTCTAACTGTATGGGTAAAAAACCAGAAAATTTAAATATAATATAACAGTACAATTTAAAGTACAGTACTTGTATGGGTGCAGTTGCAGGGGAGATGTAAACTAGGCTTGCCTTCTGATGCTTCTGTGGGAAAACTTAATTCTTTATCTGTTTTCTTATCTCCAGAAATAAAGGTAAAACCCAGTGTCAGTACGGTCACCAAGAAACCAGCTCAGCCGGAAATCCAGAGGAAACATGAGCCAGTTGTTCCAAAGATCCAGCTACCACTAATTCCCAGGAAACAGGTGCCCGTCACCACTCGGCCTCGCCTCAGGCCCACACTCAGGCAGCCCCTGACTAGGCAGCCCGTGGCCAGGCCACCCAAGGTGGTGATGGAGACAGGGGAGGCAGGCCCACCGGGAACAGTGCAGAAGACCTCTGCTGGTCTGCCTCAGGACACCAACGGCTTTATGACCGACTTCAAAGGAGTTGCCGGTGCGCCAGGTTAGTGCATGAGCACGGATGTGTGATAGGGGAAGCAATGGAGTACTTTCTATTGAAATACTAAGGGGGGGGGGGGAGAATAGCCTTTTGTCCTCAAATAGATTCTTTCTTCAGCAGGTGTTTCTAACTTTGGTCATCCAGGTTCGCAGTCCAGCAGACTGTTCATGTAGACTATTAAGAGATTCAAAATGCCCTCCTTGAGGATAAGGTTTGGGACCCGATGTCCTATAGCCCCCCATATGCCTTTTCAGAGCTGACCCTATTAGCATCCTCATCTCAAGAGCTGCAGTTACACAGCTAAAATGTTCCATATCATTGAAGAAGCAGATCCAGCTTTACTGCTGCCACAAGGAATTCTTTCGTACGAGACAAGAAATGGAGTTTATTTAACTAACGTTTGGGAGGGATGACAACAACCACACTCAATCATTCCCAGCCGTCAGTGATTAGCAATCACTCCCTTCGTCCTTCCTCCACCAAACACTATAAATACCAAATGCGATATCTCTCTCTCTCGCGTGCGACTTTTGCATCCCACCTCCACCCCAACTCCACCTCTGCAGCTACCCTGCGTGGGGGTCCTGGCCTCCTCGTCCTACGGCTGGGAGGTTGGCCCTTATCCAAGCGGGTTAAGCCAAATATTCACTCCCAATAGTTCGTTACGCTTCGATTCTGGGGCGTTGTCATTCCTCGTGAATAAAACTTCAAGCAGTAGCAAAACTAAGAATATTATTATTAATAATAGTAGTGACATTGATAGAGAAGAATTATCGACTCTGTTTTAAATGGTTATGTAGCTTTTTTTATTCCTTTCTAGGCTATCCTCCTATTACTACAGTATCATTTGAGCCCAGGGTTATTTCAGGTAATATTTTTTTTTCTTTTTGCATGTTTTTGTTTTAATGGGGTTACTGAAAAAGAGGGCTTTAAATTAAAAACTTTTCTTCCTCTGTTTTTTCTGTTATATAGTTGGCCATTTTCCACAGAAGCCTTTGCCTCATAAGCCTATATTGATCCCAGGTACAGTTTTACACTATATTCTGGCACTAAGGACATCCTGCTCACTCAGAAAACACTTAAGTCCAGTAGCAAATATACATGAAATGTCCTTCGTGTATGATGGGGTGTTCAAACTTTTTGATTTTTTAAAACATAAGGGAGTTTCATAGTGTGAGTTTGTGGCTTCCGTACACAATTTTTTTGTTCACACACGTTGGTTTTATAATGGTTTAGGGAATTTTTATTTTTTTGTGTTAGCTGTACTTACCCTAACAGCTGTCTTATCCCACCCTTAACTGTAATTCCTCTGTAAACACAATTGACCACACCCCTTAGCTGATGCATTGCGCCCTTTTTTTTCCTTTCACAGTTGACAGAAAAAAGAATAAAACAACTCCCATTTCATTAATAATAACTTTATTATAGTTCTTTTCATCCCAAGGAATTCCAAATTGAGAAACGATGAGCCCTTTACTGTACATGAGATATAGTACCAGTGTCTACTATACCTATCGCTCAGTTTGATAGAGATTCACATTTCTGTAATCAATAGAAATCGGAATTTTACCAAAGAAATGGCATATATGCAGGACTATATGGAATCTCTAATTATATGATCCTTACCTCAAGTCTTCTGTGTGATTGCAGGAATCAGCACTGAGACAGAACCGTTCTCCTTCTCTGCTGGTCTGACCCAGAGATCCTTCCCTGGTGACTTGGGAGTGATTCGCTTCAACAAAGTGCTGGTCAATGATGGAGGCCACTATAACCCTCACACAGGTGCTGACGCTTCAGAAGAGGCAAAAGTGTCTCTCTATTTGCTGTTGCTGCTTTTTTATCTTATTCCTCTCCTCCATCTCTCTCTCTCTCCCCTCTTTTCCTCCTTCACCATCTCCTTCTCTCTCTCTCCTACCCCATCTACTATTTCCTCAGCTTCTCTGCATCACCCATTGCTAAATCAAAGAATAGTAATAGTTTCAGAAATAAATTCAGGTGGGGAGCTGCATCAGCATGTGTAGGCTGTAAAGGAACAAGTAAAGGTTTATTCCATGCTGAAAAGAAAAAGAGACACAATGTTTCGGCTGTGGAGCCTTCTTCAGGTGTTCAAATGTTGTGTCTCTTTTCGTTTCAGCATAGAATAAACCTTTACTTGTTCCCTCAGAAATAATATTTTGTCAAATACAGCCATCACTTGAAACCGAATGGCTTCAGTGGTCTGTAGTCCTGCCAGGCACCCAGGCAACATCCCCTTGCAGCCTGAGACTAGACCTAACAGCATAAAGCACCAGCATCACATACCTTAAACTCATATTCAAAGCAGTTTCACATAGTCAGTGCGTTAAACTCAAAACCAAGCATTTACCACAAACACTGTTTCAATGAACTGTTTCAGCTGGTGTTGAGCTGACCAATCTGGCTAAGGGGCAGCCAGAAGGTGTTTCCTTTCACTGTGGTTCAAGTACATGTTGGGTCCAACTCGGGCAATACAGTACTGTATTTAATTTCCAAGTGGAGCTGAGTGGAAATAAAGTACAGTATGGGAGCTTTTTAAATTCTGATTTCCAGATTTTAATTTTAATAATTTCATCACAAACATTTGCAATGTTCAAAGTGTTTGATGTTTGATATTTCATTCTAGTTGTCTTTTTGACACTTTTTCTTACTCTTATGGTAATAGAAAGCGAAACTTTTAAGGAGGTTATTTACAAATATACTGTATAAACAAACCGAATAAAAATAGCTACATCATTTTATTCCATATTTGCTCATTTGTATTTGGTTTTGTTCTTCTTTACTAATGTGACTAATAGCTGAAACCTCCTACATTAGCATTACCTAACAATTAGAACTTGAACTGCAGGTTGGCATATTTAACTATAGCTCAGCCAGAGAGGTCAGCTCAGCTCGTCAGTGGAAAAGAGGGAAAAGTGTCCATATGAAACATGTAGAGGGATAACCTGTCGTACAGTAGCTTGAGTTATGGTCTTAAACATTATATCACGCTGATAATGCCGTTTTTATTTAACCTTCAATTACTTTTATTTTGAAATCAAAATTCAGAATTCGTCACTGTTTCGTAAAGATGTTTGGATGTGTACGCATGTCTTTCTCAGTGCATGCTGATGAATGTTGTTGAAGGCTACCTACAGGTGCTCTCACTTGTACTTTTCTAGAGGGCGTCAGAAAGATCAAGTCTTTGTGGATCAGAAGTCGTGTTTATTCAACATTCCTTGTATTTGAGCCCCTGACAGAACTGTAGTTCTCAAGAAGAGTTGTGTGAATATGGAACAAGCTACCCAGCCATGCTGTTGAAGCCAATAGCTTTTTCTTTCAGTTTCTTTCAAGAAATGGCTAGTTGAAATCCTTGGATCAATTATCTGCTAAGTACCCGACAAGTGGGATGATCTGAATGACCTGGTCTGTCCTGTACCTTTTCTTATGTTCTTGTGTTTGCAGGTATCTTCACTGCTCCAGTTGAGGGCCGGTACATGATCACTGCTGTCTTGATCGCCGAGCGGGAGGAGAGGGTGGAAGCTGTGCTGTCAGTATCCAATGAGAGCATCCTGAGGCTCGACACTGCAGGCTACAAGAGAGAGCAGCTGGAATACAGGCCCAGGGGTGGTAGGCCTACCTGTGGAGGCACTGGCACATTTAACATCATCCTCAGCCTGAAACCGGGAGACACAGTCAGTCTTGTTATGACAGCAGGCAGACTGGCCTACTCACAGTCCAATGAAATTTTCTCCACCTTTAGCGGGATATTTCTGTATTCCCCGATTTCCCACAGATAGCCTGCTAAAGAATTGCAAGAGATGGCCAAACATTTTTTTTTAAAGCTAAAGAATTCTGTCAGTATGGGAGCTTTAATATATTTGTTTATAATCTATATTTGAAAGTCTCCTTTTGTTACCAATTTAAAAATTATTTTTTATGAAATAATAGTTATTTTTTATGCAATTAAAAGACATGGATTGTAAGCAACCTCAGTGTCTAAAGAATCTACTGTATGAAAAATGCATTACATTTTCCTCTAGAGTAAGGTACATTTAAGGTGTATATATAAAGCCAGTACTGAAATAATACTTCTGAAATTCAAGGGCAACTTTCTTTTCAAGTTTCACAGTGGAAAAAAGAATCAGTCATTTGAATTCACGGAGATGTGGTCTTAACATCTCTTGTACAACATTTAAAGGATATACAGTAAATCATTGTGTTCTGTTGACTTGTACTGTAAATTTTAAAGAGTAAAAAAATTCATGAGACCAAAATTTTTAATAATTTATAGTAACTTATAAATCAGTAACAAAATTGGTATTTTCAAATGCATATGGTTCCCCAGTGAATTATGTTGCTGTTCACCTTAATTAACAAGATGATGAACCAATCAGGAGTAGACAATATTGGCTCTTCACCTCCATGACACTGTAGCTTTACTTTTTTAAAGCTGTCAGTAGTACGGTCAGAGCCAATGAAACTGTTATGTAAATAGAATAAAATGGAAATGCCATGTTGGCTACTGTAACATCACTGTTGTCTGAAATATATGTATACAATAAAAATAAACTTTTTTTCACATTTTATACCAAACGTGTCTGTAGTTTATTCTTTATGGTCAAACAGCCATGATCCCAAACCTTTATATATGATTCTATGAGGACACATAACTCCATCTGTTATGGGAAGGACAGTTTTAATTAATCACATATCCAGCTCCATATAGGGCATTCTTCATGAGCGTAAAAAAAAAAAAAATCAAGTCCCATCAAGGCATGTTGAGCTTTGTGCTTTAGAAAAGTGTTCAGCTTGTTGCACTAAAAACATCACCCAGTGGAGAACATGTCACCTGTGCGTTAGCAGGTCACTCCTTGGAAGCTAACAAGTATGACAGGAATGTCTTATGTGGCAAAATATATAAATATAAATATATTTAAAAAAACAATGTTTTGGAGGGCAATACACTCGACAGGGGTTGCTATACTATTATTTTATTATTACTATTATGTGTTCTATGACCCCAACCCTTGCATATTTCATTATATAATAGTATGTATTATATTGTCTGACATTTTATAAATGAACCCATTCATCCTATTAAGTGGAATTTAAAATGTTCACAGCCAATACAGAGTGTAGATGCTTTATGTGCACTCCTATTTTTCCATATATTTTTCTATATATATGTGTGTTAGGAATAATAGTGATTACATTAGGATACAGTACATATTTTAATGACACAAAACACATTTTGAAATTTTAATCATTTATAATTTATTAATGTTTCATGTAAACTGTTTAGACACCATCATCCATGTACTGCAGACACTGCAAATAAATTCTGTACATTTAAATTAAGTGTATGTGGTACAATATAATCAAGTTGTAATGTATTTAAGGAGATATCAAAGTTCTGAATGCAAACAAATATTCATATAACCAACCAAATTATTTACTTCAGGACTGAAACATTGATCAAACAAATGCATTGAAGATTAGGAAAAATATTTAAATTCTATGACTTTATGAACTACCACAGTAGTCCCATCAGTATTTTAATATCTATAGTTTAAATACCATTTTTATTCTCATGACGTGTGTTTTCTTCACACAAATATATTACTTTCATAGAAAGAATGACATCACTTGTTAATATGAAATGCTGAGACAGATTTTCTTTACTTCTGAATTTCATAAAATACTGAATGAAAGATGCTATACTGCAAGTGATAGGAAATGTTACAAATACAATACACACTGGCAGCAATGCTGTGCATCTAACCTTGATTTTAAAAAGTGCATGGAATCTTGGAACATGTCAGTCATGGATAAGATTGTGCTTCATACTGTATATTAAGCATATTGTCTCAAACAGAAATAAGTCAAAATTCTTGTCTTGCTTACATGTGGATATTTAAACTACTGTGTAAAATTAAAGATACCGGCAGTGATAGATAAAAAAAACTTAGGTTTACCAAATTTACGTTTCCTAAATGAACAAGAAAATATGCAGTAATTGCAAAACTTTAAACAACTGTAATACATCAATGTCATCGCTAACATTAATCATTTGCCGATTTTCTCTTTTCCCTCTCTCTGCCAGCTTTAAAATACTTCTGGTTCCAGAATGTGTATATCCTATTTAAGTCTTGACAGTGGCCAGTTATAATAACGGCAATTTTATGTGCAAAAAACTGAGCCAAGTGAAAAGTACAGTAAGGCTGCTGCATTCCCATACATAAAAAGAAAAATGTTGCAATGCACTGCATACAATAGTTCAGCAAGACAAATAACATCCCTTCAAACTAATTTCTGAATAATAATAACAAATAATAGTAAATGAGATATTTGCTGTCAATTAAAATAACAAAGCAGGAGCTGCCACTGTGCTATGATATAATTACCATAGATGTCTTTAGAATACCTATCAAGGATTTTAATCTTGCACTGTGGAAAACAATACGCAACCTACTGAAGGGAAATAGCAAGAACAGAGGAAAGTTGCTCTATTGTGTATTAAAGAATAAACTTAATATTATTTATTAAGATGAACAAAGCAAATTCTATTTTTTATCTGCTACATTCAAATTACTGTATTATTATACAACATTTCATGAGGAAAAAAAAAACTTTTAAAACATTTGATGTTTTTGTCAGAACACACAAACCAAAGTGAAAATATTACAACAGGTTTCAATCCAGTGCAAAATCATCCCCCAACAATGAAAT
The DNA here is from genome assembly GCF_055471065.1 of Atractosteus spatula. Lineage (NCBI taxonomy): Eukaryota > Metazoa > Chordata > Actinopteri > Semionotiformes > Lepisosteidae > Atractosteus > Atractosteus spatula. The sequence continues at coordinate 42,104,747 of NC_142711.1, forward strand.
CTCATGATTTTTAACAAAAAATAAACTTCATGTCACAATCCACACTCTCGTCTATTAAAAACGAGTGACATAAGTGTGTCTTTTATAAACTCCTAACTTTATTAGCTTCAGTGCTAATTAATGATTTGCAAGACGACCGAGTTAAAAAAATGTTTATTCCTTTTAGAAGAATCATCATGGCTGTCTAGGCTATTGAAGAAACGGGGTTCAATCCTTATGGACAGAGAAACACTGACCGAGTTGGTCTGTTCGTCCTGTGTAGTGCCTCCACCGCCCGGGTGGAACTTCCACACGCTGTGGGCACAAGTGTCGGTGAGACTCATTGAGTGATTCACGCCAGGTCCTCCTCGCTGATCTCCGCAATGGGCTGTCTCCAGAAACAGAAATAGCTGAACTCCGGCGAGCTGAACGCTGAGCTCTGCTCTTTGTTTAGCAATGGGAAAACATGCTCTACCAGCTCGCTTAGCCTGCTGTACCTGGGAAAGCCAAAGTGCGAGAAGTGAGCGTGCGAATCACGACGAAGACGCTCTTGAGCTAGGAGATGGAATCTGTTCGTGTCATGATAGCCCAACCCCACCACCATCACTGAAGGTTTGTAAGTCTCTGGAAAAAAATACCCATCTTATCCTGGCACTGATTTCATCAATGATTTAAGTACTGTATTCTTACTTAAAACTTAAATTCGTAAACAAATTTAAAATGTTTTATTTCACATGTACCTGTTGGTGGAGAGATAGGGAAACAGACATGGAGAGGTCTAATCCAAACATAAAAAGTCAAACATGAAGAACAAAGAAAGCTTCTCTGCTTTTGGATCAAAGAAGCAATTACTTTACTTTGTATTAAAAAGCTAACTTCATTAATAAATCCTAAATGACTTTATAAGGCCTCCCATTCTAAAACTAGGAACCAAAATACCTTACCAAATTAATTTTCACATTCAATCCTTACTCAGTTTTTGACATCTTATACTTCCACTTTGCTATTCTACACACTTCAAACCTGACTGGATACAATTCTGGATGGAATGTAATTCAATGGGTCTGTACTTACGAGGACTTGTTTCCTTTGGTTTGCTCTTGTATTAGTTCCCCTTTTGGATTGACTGTAAATATTCTACAGACTGGGACACCAACCTGCTTGTAGGCAAACACATCCTGCAAACAATAAGGCATTTGAGGTTAGCGTGGGGCTCTGCTAGAGAGAGAATAAATACAAAATTAATGGCTATGCTTTAAGCTGCACACAATGGAAATGAACTGTGACTGTCAAGCTTATAAACTCAACCTGAAATACAAACACCAGTTTCCTGTTTGGTGACCAACAACCCCCTCCCTTTCTGCCTCTTTAGAATGCCCAGCTTGAAATTCCCCACACCAATGCATGAGTGGGAGCAGGCAGACAGATTGCTGAACCCCTTCCTTTGATCCAGTTGAGGAACCAGATCCTCCTTTTTCCCATCCATCTAATTTATTCTGTAGACGCTGCCCACCCAGTGAACCAAAGCAGACACAGCACTTGAAACAGCCCTTGTTTAGGTCATTAGTGGTTTACTGATGGAGTCTGACTTTGGGTCACTAAATATCCATCTGCTTCCGGATTTAAGTGCAGCTTTTGGTTTGGTCAGTGGTGGCATGGAGTGCGTGGAAAATTATCACTGGTACTTCCCTTCATTAGTTCAGCTCCTGTCTGGCTACTAAAATCTAACTAATCTTGTTTCTTTTTCTTTTTCACAAATGCTAATAATTTTGTTATACCCTTCTGATACTGAATAGCTAATTGCATGTTTTACGTATCTCAGTCACAGCTACAAACTCCATGAATGCACTCAGGGGAGAAACAGGAAATGCATATAGACTCTCCCACCCTTGAGCAACATCACAAGCAACACAGCCCTGTACCAAAAGCCTGCAAGCTCCTAGGAGGCCACAGAGGCAGAGCCTAGAGAGCCCTGGCTCTACGTTTGTCAACTCTCAGGCAATAGTGCACTGCCACTTTATGATTCCTGGTCACACTCAACTAGTGACATAACCCAGGCTTGACCCGAGATCATACAGCTGCACTCAGCTGAACAGCTTTATTGTTTGAGCCACACAAGTGGCTGTTCTAAATCTGAGGTCGTCCTGCTCACTCAGAATGTTCAACAGGGCTCCGAGTGTAATGCTGATTACACTCAGATCTCAGTTATACTTGCAGACTACATTACGCAGTTTCTGGACTTTACAGATACAGTTCATATCTGTATGGATGCAACAATTTTCTTAACCTCAGCTATGATAAGACTGAGGTCATGCCACACTCTCCCAACGTCAACTTCACAACAGCTGCATTGTTGCTGTTGATGGTGATGAAATCAAATTCTTGACTACATGTAGATTTCGTGTTGCTTTTCAAACTGTGTGGTCATTTGAAGCATGTTAGGAATGTCACTTTCTTCCTCCAGTATAACATTACTGAATTAAGACTCTTTCTCAGCCTAGCTGATGCTGAAATATTTATACATACCTTTATCACTTCAAACTATGTTAGACTACTGTAATGCCCTACTGAGATATCTTCTACAGTACTAAATAGTATGTTCAGAATTCTGCTATCTAGACATTCTCTTCATGAGTATGTAACTCCCATCCTTTATAATTGTAATATAATTTAAGTTTCCCTGTGAACCTTAGAGAGGACTGTTAGTTCTCCTACTCACTGTATAAAACAAGCAATGATCCATTTTCTTTTTCCAACATAAATTACAGCCCAAAAAAATGAGTCTTGAATAAAGTACATTATGAGGAGACCCACTTCATACTGTACATTCAACATCCTCACAGGCACTGACAAAAATCAACCTATTGATCGTCTTCAGAATCAACAGGGAAACACGAAGCAGAGGTCACAAGTGGTTATTAACTATGGGGAAATGCATTTAAAATCGAGAGCAGGAGGCACATTTTTACAGAAAGGGTTGCGGGAGTCAGCAAGAAGCTAACCATCCAATGTCAAAGCAAGGAATATGGCCATATGGCCTCCTCTCCTTTGTAACTTTGTTTACATTGATATTGAACAGTATGCAGGCCTGGAGACAGCAAGACCCAGGGACCAGTGCTCTTGGAAATACCTCAATTCTTTGATTTTGTAGGTCTGAGCACAAAAAATTGTCCATCATTGCAGCACAAGTAGAAAGAAAACACAAACATAATCGGAGGACAAGTAAAAAAACAGCACAATTTTACAGGCATTCTTTCCCACATTTGTTTCACATTGTGTAATCCATTGTGCATGTTCTGCATGACTGTCTGCAATTTAAAATCTCTTTCATGCCATCTGAACTATCTGGTCCCGAAAGAAACTGCTAATGGGAGAGAGAATGGCCAAGAGCAATGCATTACCTATGTTCACACTTTAAAGCATTATGCCTCATCAATACGTTGTGTCTTATATATTATATATAACCTTTCCCCGTGAAGTGCTTTTTCAGAAGCCATATACGGTATACTGAAACTTAACTCTGAAAGGAAGATTATTAATGTACAACAGAGAAGAAAAGAAGACAATATGATATCAAATACACAAAAAGTAAGAAAGCAGAAAACAGAATAAAAGATTAGCAGAAATGTTCTTTTAACACATAGCAAGGTATGTAATAATAGTACCAGAAAAAGAAAAATTGCTAACTTACATTTGGTCTGTTTCCAAAGGCAGCATAGAAAGGATGTTGGTTTGGATGGAATAAATTCTTGATATCAGTAAGGCATTCAATCTTAAACTTTTCAGGCTTTTTTTCAATCACTTCCCTGGACAAAAAAACAAAGTAAAGTGACCAAGTTAAAGAGGAACCGCAACTCTATTTTTATATTTAAGAATTAGAATGAATCGGCACTGAAGAGTGTATTTTGAACCACAGCGAAAGTAAGATGTACACAGTAATATGTAAAACCTCCAATGTACAGGTGTGAGAAAAAGTTTGTTATTGAATGAACTATCTGGATTTCTGCATGAATGGCTTCTAAAATGTGATCTGATATTCATCCAAGTCATAATAATAAATAAAGACAGTCTTATTTAACAAACATCACATACAGCATTTTACATTGCCATATCTTTACTGAACACATGGTTTAAACAATCAAGGTCATTAATGGAAAAAGTATGTGAACTCTTATATTTAGTAACTAGTGGAACCTCCTTTATTGGCTTTTTTGTGCTTTATTAAGAATTTGTATAATTCTGCAATAGTGTCAATTATTTTGTGTTACTGGAATTGAATTACCGGTCACAGAAATTGGGACTGCATTTCCCCTTTAATACATCAACCATTAGCAGACATTGATGTGTCCATTTTCCAAATTCAACAGTGTGATATAAGTTGTAATAAGGTCACAGCTGCATTTTCAAAGTAAATGACAAGTAAAATTTGGCTTATGAACATTTACTTTAAATATTTTGTTCAGCTGTTTCAGTCTTTAAGAAATACAGTCACCGCATGGAAAGTGTTTTAAAATGGCCCCTAATCTCACTCTAATGAAACTGAATCCTTCAATGTATCTTACACAATTTCTCATATTCTAACCAGTGATAGTGCTATCGGAGCCTGGACTAGGGTTCTCCTGCAGGTTAGTGTCTGCACTAAAAGATTCACAGTTGTAGTTTTATTACATATAAACAAACAGCGTTAATACCAGAACATCTTTTTAAGTCTTTATCTGTCCTTGTCTAATGAAACTTTCAGGTATCATGCGAACGTTACCTGTGAAATGCAGAGAAGAGACTGCTGGGAGACAACATCAGAGGGCCTTGAGGGAGAATTGTGCCTCGGTCATTGACCCAGTGCAGGTATCCCCTGGTCATGTCTGCCATCCCAATTGCTCGGGCCGAACAATACAAAAACTTGTAGCCGTTCCTACAGGAGTGAAACAAAAAAGAAAATATAAACACAGTACTGACCTTACCTTTCTTTACTTTTATGCTGTTAATACAAGTAGTGCTATATTTTATTTGAAATACTTCGATCAATTACCAGGCTAAAATGCCCCCATGCAAAAAGGAACGTAAAAATGCAGTCTGTTTTCCCGGGGTTGTGTATGGCTTTGTTTTTTTTTATCTGAGCTCAGTGTGAAAATACTGCAATTACTTCTGCAATGTCTGGGATATTTCTGTGCAAACAGACCAGCAAATCAAAGACCTAACCGAAAGAACATGTCAGGTCAGGTGGCTGGGCCAGCTCCCCATGTGACTCCACCTGGACCTGCAGCCAAGAGACCACAGTACAATCCCAGACATCTGACATGGGTCACTGTGTGGAAAACAATTTCTAGAGGCTGCAGTAAAGTGTCCTAATGTGCTGCAACCATAAGAAAAAGTCAACTGTGGAATAATGGGACTGACAAGTAAAATGTCCACATGGGAGTAAACAGGAGTGAACCACTAGGAGTAAATTTCCATCTACTTACTCCGACATCTGGCACCAAAACCTGGTCTCAATTCTGCCGTCACAGTGCTGAACACAAGATGGTTACACTTACTGAGACTTGCAAAAGCGGTCACTCCCCTTCAAGAATTGGCCTCATTGATTAAATTGATTATAAGTGATGTGTGCACATTATTTCAAATTAGATCCATTTTTATCCAAATGTTAATGCTCTAGCTCAGACATTACACTTTTAATGGGTGAAAGAAATTAAATGTCAGCAAAAACTCCAATGAAAAATTAAAGGTGCATCATTTGTAATTCAATAAAAATGGAGAATCATTTGAAGGGGTGAACACTGTTGCGAGGATCTGTGTCTCTCAAGATAAAAAAATGTCAGTTATGTTTGTGTCTCCCATTTATGCATATTGCGTTAGTGGGAAGTCAAGTAGATTGACAAATAAGAAAATATGGAAAATGAACAGCAGTTAAGAAAAGTCAGATTAGAGCTCGGTTCTTACTCATGTACTGAGTGATACAATTTAGCAATCCCTTGGTGTGTCCAGTCTTTACCAAGCTGGGGGAGAATTTGCCCAAGAGCATCAGACCTGGAAACACAAAAATAAAATAGATTTTTAAAAATTGTTTATTGCAGTGGGTTTTACAGGAGTTTAAAACATTTTGTGACCGTCGCGGTTCCGCGCGGTGTCATGCCCTGCCCTGCCCCGTCCCGCAGCACCTGGGGCACGAACCCGGGTCTCTGGCGTAACGCAACAGTGAACCAGCCGCATGAGCTAAAGGAGACCTCCCTCAGCCCAGGCAGCTGAGGTCTCTGCTACGTGCAGTGAGGGCGCTGACGTCACCATATCCGAACTAGCTCCGCTACAATTTTACATCCTTAAATGCAACCATAGTGTAAATAATAATCCAAAATCTTATGCATGGCTTTATGCAGATTACTTTGTTAAAGATGCTTATCTTAATAAGTATAAAATGATATTAGAGATGTTACACAAAATGCACAATAACTATTTAAAAATTATTCCTGCATCATGACAATCCCAGGTGATTATTAAAGAGGTTAAACCACTTACTTGACCTAATGTTGACATGTACAGTATAGTAAATCCAGGATAATACAATAGATGTTAAAATTCAGACTGCTACTAATATTAAGGGGGCTATATAGTTTAATCTCATAAACATGTAGCAGGTGAAGTCTTTTGAAAACAATTGGAACAATATTGTTCATTCTTACTCACTTCGTGATTGTCCCATCAATGTCAGAAATGATGACTTTGTCATCCCAGTTCCAGAGATAAATAGTTCCTTCACAGCGGCATGTACCTTGATATTGTGTTGTTATGCTAAACATAACATCATTCGGGCCTTCCTTCAGCTTCAGACTTGCCTACATTTACAAATTAACAAAAAGGTGTGTATTTGAATACATATATTCATATTGAAACACAAACAAAAGCTATTGATTCCAGAATCTTCTTGCATTTTAAATGTCTCTCAGTATAGATTCAGCTCACCCTGTCTGCGGCTGTTTAAAACAAACTGAGTCTGATATTTTATCTGTAGTCTGATATTTTAAACTGGTTAACCACATGAAGTGATTCTGTCTGATAACTTGAAAAGATTAAATGCAACTTCTGTCACTCCTCTCTAGGGCAAAATACTTCAAACAGAATGTATCTGAGTAACTCCAGAAACAAATGTGCAGGTAGGTATTGAGTCTGAAAATCAGAAAATAAAAACAGCAGGAAAAAGGTAATATGAATTTAACATCCATATGAGCTCCCTATCCACACAAATCATACTGTGCTGTTAAGCCACTATATTTTCTGCAACACAGATTTTCACACTATATTTTCTGCAACACAGAGCACAGAACAGGCAGTTACCACCTCGTCCTTCTTCAGTTACCAAAGGAATTAAAGAACAATCTACCTCTTCCCACCCAGCACATGCTGGTACATGTGTCTGTATCAGCATAAAGGAAACAAGGTCAATGACACATCTGTGGCAGTGTTCTCTGAAAACTGGCACAGGTCACCAACCACAGCAGCACACTGTCACCAGTACGGAAAATATTTCAGTCTCGGCTTGCTTAACGTTACAAAAAAACAGAAAATATTAAATAAGGACTCTCTAAGATGACTTAACACAAACATTAACATGTTTAAATAAATGTTAAAACTTTTTCATACACTTAAGAACGGAGTGTGATTTCTAAATGAAACACGATCAAACCAGGTAATCATTGGCAATCAAGAAAAGACAACAAGGCTCTTACAATCTGATCAGAGGACAGTCTTAGTGACTTCTTGTAAGACGTTGTACTGGACTGGTTGAGACTTTCAGACTGCCCAATATCCTGCAGGTTAGCTTTGTTGATCTCCTTTGACTCCTCATCACTCGATGAGTCCTCCCTCTTTGACCTGACAGGAAGTGAAATACAAAGAAGTCAATTTTAGTCAACAGCTTTAACATACAGTATATACCCAAGTAAAATGTCAGGGCGCAGTGCTACTTTGATTGAAGCTGTTCTTGTAGAAATATTGATCTATGTATTAGCAACAAGTCTTTATGCAGAATACAAAAGTAAGAAATCAGGTATATGTGCAATCCTTTACCTCAAAGTTGGAATTTCTGTTCCTAATACACAAGTTAACAGTGTCCAGCAAAGTTTTTGCTGCTAGTGATCAGAACAGTGTAGTTTTGCTACTTCTCAGTAGGTGGCAGTGTTTAATCAAGTTTACAGTAGTGGTCAGCGATCCATAAACCAGGAAAATTTATTTTTATGTAGCTGTCATTTTACATTCAGTATCATTTTATATTCAGTATTATTTCATATTCACAGTCACAATTTGTACATACAGAATGAGGTAAAGTACAGTAGGTGTATACACTCACTTCATTGCTTTACAATGCTCCTTTTTAATTTTCTGTAAAAGGTTTTCATGTACAGTATTTGGGCAAAAAAGTTGGTGTAATATTTTTATGAATTTCCACTGAAATGAAAAAAATGCTTAAAAGTTAAAACCATTTACTAGATTCAAGAATTAATATTGAATTAAATATATAAAATTGTATATACTGTAGTATCTATATTTGCAGTTATTTATAACCAATGGTTTCCAAAACATAAAAAAGACAAGATAAGTTTGGGGAAAAAAACATTAAAGGTGGGCTACAGTCTGTATACTGGAAGTATAGTTTGTTAATTGATTCCCAAAACAAATGGCCTGATGCACTGCAAAGATCCATCCATTCATTTTCTAACAAAATGATCCAATTCAGGGTTGTGGGAGAGCTGGAGCCTATCCTGGCAAACAGGCACAAAGCAGGATACACCCTGGACATGATGCCAGTCCATCACATGACACACAGACACAAACATGCACACCCTCACAAAAAGGCTAATTTTCCCAGAAGGCAGTTTACCAAACCAGTATGTCTTTGGACTGAGGTGAACTCACATCCATGCAGAAGAAACCCACACAAACAAGGGAGAACATTCAACCACCACAGAGATAGCACCCCAGGTCTGGAATTGAAACAAAGACCCCAGGGCAGTCACGCTATCCACATTATGGAGATATGTCGTCTAATTCAGCCCCGTGAGTCGCAGGATTGTATAAGTTTCTGACAGGAAGCTTACCTGAGGGTTGGGTCCTGCTGGGTGAGAGAGGGAGAACTTCCACTCTGAGACTCCTGGGACTCCAGCTTGGCCTCCAGCTGTTTAGGAAACAGGGAATGGAGCAGAAAGATAAGTCGCACTGTGCTGTGATCCTAGTGGGGGTTGACTCTCTTATCTGCTTTGAAAGTACTTTCATTGGCAGACATGTAGTATGTATAAAATACAAAGATATTCTATGGGCTATTAAAATTCATTCAAATTAGAAAAAGTCTTAAAAAATACACAAAAGAATTTCACAGTGAATCATAATTTTTCTACCACATATTTATTCATACAGTGCATGTTATGGGTGGAACCAATCAAACCATTTGCACGCAAGAACACTGGAAACTCCATGCCGTTTTCAAATTCCAAACCAAAACCATTCAGAGCAAAGTAAACACAGGTCTTATGAAAAAGCAATGTTCTTTGTGCTCTGCGTGTGTAAATTTAGTTGTTGAATTTAGAGCAAAACAAAAATGTAGGGACAATATATAACAATATTTTCACTGGAAGTAAACGTGTGAAATGAAAATGTTAGGTTCAGTTAAATAAACAATGTAATAATGCCCTCTCACTATGCATGTAAAGAAACCTTTAAGTTACTGACAAAATATTAGTCTAGTGTGTCACCTAAGAGAACTGTGCTGAAAACCATACCTTGACACTACTGTCAGCCCTTTTTCGCCAAAACCACCACCTTCCTGACTTCTTTGGCATCTTCTCTTTGACCCAGGCTTCCTCTGTGGTCTAAAATTCACAGAGAATGAAGAAATGTTACCCTTCTGCTCTCATTTACTTTCCAATATCAGTGGACATATGGAACCCCAGTGAGAGATTAGTTGAAAAACTATAGATAAAGCATGCTAGACAAGCAGCTGATGTTTACCTTAGGTAAGCTCTTCTGGAAAACTTGCAGACTAAGTATCATAGGGGCAGCCAAAGTCCAGTTGTAATACCTATAAATTTTTTAAAACAAGTTTGAATAACAAACAGTTAAATACAAATACTTTCCTTCAGCAATACATTTTGGAAAAACAGATGCTCATAGCTTTGAGTATTGTATTATTTCTATCTCACTGTTGATGTAAATGTTCACCTGTACAGAGGTTACAAAATGTTTTAAAAAATAGTACATACAGACAAGCTGTTTCATACAGCCCTGCAATAATACACTAAAGCTGATTTGCCTGAAAATAAACACAGTAACATTAGTACAGAAAGAAATTATTTTTCACTATTTGAGCTAGAAATACTTACCTATTAGCAATTCTTATAACCAGATTGGGGTTGTCTATAATTCCAGGGTTTTCAGCAAATTCATGATATGTAATAATGTGTTCCAGGAATTTTTCTATAAAAAATACAGAATGGAAAATTAAAATTTTCAGGGTTCCCCAGAAAAGCTTTAAATTTTAAATGGTTTCTATAAACCAAGAAACATAACACTGATATTAGCTGTGTAAACAGTGCAGTTTATTCTCCTTGCTATTGTAAAGCTTGGAGTAAACGTTCTCTTGCTTCTTATTTAAATTTCATAAACTGTCTCCTGGGGAAAAAAATGAGGCCCTAAAAGCTCTTTCCGAAAACTGCAGTACTGAACAATATTTTTTTAAATATCCCGCTTATCTAACTGCTGCACTTCAGAACCGTTCTGGTTCTTACCTTTCGAGATCTCCGAGTTTTCACTCAGCCCTCCGCAGAGGGACAGGGTGACGTCAGGGAGGTCGATGGCAGAGTCAGAAAGGCACTCGGTGCCGCTGTCAGCAGCCATGCTCCCAACAGACTGAGGGGACTGAGAGCCAGAGCGAATGTCAGACTCCAGCCAGTGCTTGGGACCGGGGTCAGACTCACTGCAACACGTTGGGGGGGAATACCAACAAAAAAAGAGTTTAGATCTACTGTCTCTTTAAGATACTCAACACACATTGAGAAGGCAGTTGCTGTGCCAGGATTAAGATAAGATAACTTTATAAGCCATATACAATTTCTTGCATTAGGAATTTGTCTTTTCACATTCCCCAGCGTGCTCTCCATGAGACACACAGACGGGGAGAGAGAAGGTTGGGGTCAGAGCGCAGGGTCAGCCATTTATACAGCACCCCTGGAGCAGCTGGGGTTAAGGGCTCAGGGGCCCAACATAGTAAGATTCCTTTGCCGGGCGTGGGATTAGAACTGGCAACCTTCCAGCCACAGGTGCAGATCCTTAGCCACAGTGCCACCTCTCTGCCCCTTTTATTTTATAAGAGGTTTGGAGTTTGGACTTTTTTGTCAGAAACCATTAACATTACAGTAGGGGTCTTTGCTGCCTGATAAAACCAATTCCATCATCACAGAAATCCCAGAAAGCCAGAGCAGTCCGTTCTCTGCTTTACAGCATGTAAATGATTCCAATAAGCTGTAGCTTATATTTAATATTATTTCACAACTAAGCCAGTGTCAATGTACAGTTACCAGATGAAAGAGCAGCAAAACTAGTGTTCTATTTTTCTAGGGAAACTTTGCTTCTGCTTTTGTTTCAATCTGCCATAATATTCTGTTGTATTGGATCCTTGAACCTATGATGACTTATTTCTCATACATTGGAGATACTGTACATAGCTTTTTCAGACTGCAAAGACTCGAAAGGCAACTACCTTTTCGGAAAGTAGCGTGCCGCAACATCAGGCTCCAACACATTCAGGTCATCTAGGTAGATATCATCAGGGCCCTGGTGTTGACTCCTCTTCCGAACACCTATTAGCAAGATTGGAGTGAAAGTGACTCAAATGTCAAAGTATGTCAAAGGTTTGTACAAATACTGTACATTTAGTCCTAAAGAGCTATAAAGGTGTACACACACAGCTTGAGATGTACAATTTCACAGGCTTCAAAATCCATGAAAAGTTGGGAAGATGTTTTAAAGACGGCAATATAAAAAGCAAAAATGTTCTCTAGACAGAAAGAAGAGGTCTAGGGTTTATACTGAGTCCTGCATTGGGAAGCCAGGGTGTGAAAAAGTGGTCTCTAGAAGCTTATGCATACTCAAACAGTTATTTCCACAACTACATGTACTGCATATTCTTGGGTATTACACCCAGCTTGAAATTAATTTGGTATCAGCATTCTCTATATTTCAGGAAATATTTCAGCGAGAAAAACAAGAAAGTATAACTTTGAAAAATACCGTAGAACTCTTTTTCCCCCCGTCTCTATTTGAATATAATAAAAGAAGGCTTAACAGAATTAATTCAAGATATAGTCCTTTCCCCAGGCCCTGAGAAGAAAACCACTTCCTTCCCTTTTCATACCTTTTGCTACAACATTCTGTGTTTCTCCGGGCTGTGCCTGATGTACTCAGTACTGTGCACTTTCAAAGATACTGTATCAGATACTGCACGGTAAAAAAAACACTCAAGACTTCAAACAGAATAATTAAGTGCTACACAAGGTACCATTCCTTCCTGTAGAACTGAAATTTATACACCTGCAGTATTAGACAAGTCTGACTTTACATGCAGACTTTCAATCCTTAGCTGTTCTTTATCCAAGAAGCTCACACGGTCTCATTCACCTTTCTTTTTAGAAGGGGAGTCCGTTTTCGAGAAGGTCTTCATTTCAGTGATGCCATCTGCCAGGTCTCCAGCCTGATCCCCTCTCACAGGCAGGTCTGGACAGGGCTCTTGCACTGAGTTAGTACTGCTGGGCGTCAATGGGGTGACAGGGTTTCTGGGTTCCGGCTTTACTATAGAGCAAACAGAATCCACCACAGCTCCCTGGGCTTCCCCCTCTGCATTCAAAGCATCAGAGCTTAGGATAACACGGAAATGTGTGTTTTCTGATGGGGTGATGGTCACCGTCTTTGGGAGATCAGACTTGTCCTTCTTGCTGACCTGGAAGAGAGTTTGTGTAACAAAGGAAGCAGCCTCAGTCACGGTCTCTCTCTGCATTTCTTAATCAACACCAAGACACACCTTGGTCTGGGAAGCATAATCAGTATCATTATTAGAAAACCTACAGTACATTCTGGGTTTGTTATAAAACACCTTATCAGGAATATACAGTACTCATTTCGACATACTCAAGTTTTTTCAGAATATAAACTTTTTTTTTGGAAAAAAAAACAAAGCAAAACAATATTACATTCCTTATCATTTGCTATAGAAACTGTTCATTTTTCTCAGTGACAGAGTCTGTAGTGCTGCTGTGCTGCACTAATGTCCAGGGTTACTGTCCTTTCCCACAATTTATTACACTAATTTCAGGACAGTTACTGCACCTCTCAACCCTTCTTGTGCATAGTACTGTGAATATCTTATAAAAAACAGGGGATATAGATTCAGTATTATATTTAAGAATGTTTTCATTTCTGTAGAATTTTAATAGGAGGGAATCCTACTGTATGTGTAATACATTTATACATGTATAACATTAACTCAGTAGCATTTAACTTTGTGAAGGTCAAATACAAATTTTACATTAATTACATGGCATATTACATTATGAATACATATGCTGTTCCTGCAAACATCGAGGAACTCTAAATAAAGAAGAGCCATCACTTTAATGTAAGTGATTTATGTTTTATGTGACAATGCAGCACGGTTCAGTTTCTTAAACTCTGGACCTCAGATTATTCTGATTGCTTCTACCAACGCAGATGTGTAAACTAAAATTGCTGGAAGGGGTTAACAATGGACAACAGCGTCTCATCCAGAGACGTTCCCATGTTCTCAGTTTACTGAAGGTTACAAAACCCACATTTCAAGAGCTTGAGAGATGAACACAAGTGTTAAGGTTATTGCCATATGATATGTTATTTACCCTTGTAGACTCAGGAAACTCTCCCCATGTCCACTGCATGTGAGACTCAGCTCTTAACAGGCTCTCTGAGGGCTTAACCACCAGTTCAGAGTCACTCTTTGGAGAGGAGGCCTGGGACATGGTTCGACTGAAATTTGAAACAAAAAAAAGATGTGAAAATAGGCAGCATTATATCACTTACTGTACACACTGAAGTGCAAAACGCTGTATGTAGCTCTCTGAACTACTATATGAATAAAATGAAAGCAATAGAATTAAGGAACTGAAACTATTTCACAAAGCACTTATTCTTAACAAACCCGTGAAAAATATACAAAGAAAAAGGGAAACTCACATGAAAGAAAAAGAGGAGCAAAAAGAGAGGCTAATTAACAATATCCTACAGATAACAAAAAGCAACTGACCACTCCATCACAGTTTATCCACTGTAAAATGCATTTTACCCATACTTCCCTCCATTAGAACAATTACTGCAAGTGAGAGCAGCTAAACCCAGATTAACAGAACTACATACAAATACTAGAATATCCCAGTCTCTCCCCATCCTTGTACAAGTGATATTTTTGGCTGCAGTCCCACTTGCCAGAAAAAGACATTGCGCCTGAAGATATTAGACACTTGGAAATCAACATTGAGAAAGACCGGTCAACAGCCCAGAATAGTCATGCCATATTAGTTCCATTCACTTAATAGACCTCTGACACAGGACAGTCCATGAGCATGGGAAGTAGGCAATTGATACAAATGCAATCTAAGTAACGTGAACAAACAAAACTATACTAACTATAACTAGCGGAGAGAAATAGTACCACACTCTGTTATGCGTCTCTTTGCCAGATTGACTATATAAAAACCACATGAACTTTTATGGTTTTGAACCATGATATAAAACACACACTGACAAGCCCAAATTAAATGCTGCTTCAGTCAGGCATATCAGTTTTGAGGATTAGCTGGGCATTACTTTTCTTGTATTCATAAACAAATATTTCTTGGTGGCAGAATACAATACAGGGTTAATGAATACAATTCCAATGAATACAACGGGCCCCAATCCTACTGGGAGAGGGAGGAGGGAACTCAATTGAACTGGCAGCCCAGTATGTGATCTCCTGTCACAGCCTGAGGAACAGTGAGTCTGTCTCCCAATAATGCTCCATCTGTCTACAGTATATGTACATATTTTATGATATGTCTTTGTTGTAAATGTCTGTAATACAGTATGTCTGTAGATTTTATTTTACTTTTATTTTTTGTTTTGTTTCATGTGAATTGCATTATTTTTATTTGTTTTGGCAACACTGATTGTACCCATCGGTCATGCTAATAAAGCACCTTGAATTGAATCCAACACATACCTGTCAGAAAGAGACCAGTCTCCATCAGACAAAGGATAGTTATCAATGTGGAGGATCAAAGGCTGATTGTACTCCACTTCCTTTGCAGGGGTGAAGGAAGATCTATGGGATGAAGCAAACAATTCTGTCAATTAAAACAATCATAGAGCTTAAAACCCCTTTCCCTTTGACAAAAAGTAATGCAACCGTGATGACCTTGGAAACCCACTGAAGCTAAGCAGGTGTGAGCCCGGCCAGTACCTATCAAAATAAATTCACAGCTGATAAAAGCTAAACACGCTTCACTGTCACAAATTTCATTGCTAGCTATACTGAACTAGGCTATAAAAGTGTTTGCCCATTTGGGACCCAGACTGGCATGACTAATTAATTGCTTTGTCCACAGTTTTACTGGTTTACCAATTCACCAAAACAACATTCGGACTGAGCTCTGGGGGGAGTTAGATGTGCCTTATTGGAAATAGCTATCCATTGAACTAAGATGAGATACTTTTATATGTGTTGCAGACGTGTTGTATGATTTCAAATGTAACATTCTGTGATCTAGTGATCTAGTTACTCCAATTAACTCTGGTAGGAAGCTATACTATTCTTTAATAAAATGAAGTGATTAAAAGTATAACAAATGCTATTGGTACCGTTACTCTCAGTATAATTACTGGAAAGCATTCTATATGCAAAAAAACACAAACATACTTTATGAAAATAAAAAAACAGTCCTTTCAAACAATCGCCCTTTACTTTTCAAAAGTACTTTAGTATTGGCTGGTAGGTTTTATTAACATACATCTTTCCATTTTCCAACTCCTTTACCCAGTTCAGGGTTGCAGGGGAGCCAGAGCCTATACTGGCAAGCAATGGGTACACAAGGACACACCCTTGATTAGCATCTTGCAAATGTTTGGATTACCTTGAACTGTGAGACAGCTGTTCTTCATCAGAACTGCGATCCATTTCAAAAACCTCCTCACTTCCAGGAGCCGGACTCTGCTCCTCTTTCCTGACATCAGTTTTGTGCTTTTTCCTCCTGCGTTTCTTCTTTTTCACGGAGCCTGTGTTGAGCATTGGGCTGTCTGGGTCCAAGCTCTTCATGGTGTTCTCTGAGGACTGCAGCCGGTCCTCCTTTCCGGAACTCGCCAGGCGGTTCTCCAGGTTCCAGAACACCTGCTCCTCGGTGGGGATCGGCGAGGTCGCTAGGTGAGCCGGAACCACCTCCTGGGAAACGGGTAAATGAAGACCTTCAATGAGGAAGTACGTGACACTTCAGCACTGCAAGGTTGTGTGAATTCAGGAGATGGCTATAATTAATCAGATTTTGAAATGACAGTTGCAGGGAAATCTATAAAGCTTAAGGTTTTCCTCATTTTTTTACAGTACCTTTTACACTTCTTGTTATCTTTCAGATTTTTTTAATATTTCAGACACTATCTCCTTTTACTCTTTCTAAATAACATCTGGCATGTAAAGTAATAGAACTATATGTTCTATTTTTAAGCTCACACTTACATTTAAAAAATAATTTAATGTGTCTACCCTCGCATTTCATAATGGTAGGTCAGGTCATGTCATTTACCAAACCGCTTTATACCATACAGTGTTGCAGGAAGCCGGAGCCTACCTGGCAAGCAACGAGCACAAGGTAAGGTACACCCTGGACGGGACGCCAGTCCATCGCAGGGCAAGTGTAAGCCAATCATACACCGGGGAAATTTGGAGGCCACAGTAAAGTCTGAGGGGGGAAATTTGGCCCGGACACTGAGATAACTCCCTACTCTTATCAAGAAATGCCCAGGGATCTTTAATGATCACTGAGAGTCAGGACCTCAGTTTAACATCTCATCCGAAAGACGGCGCCCACTACAGTATAGTGTCCCCGCCCCAATACCAGGGCATTAGGGCCCACACAGATCGCAGGGTGGGCGCCCCCCGCTGGTCCCACTAACACCACTTCCAGCAGCAACCATAGCTTCCCAGGAGGTCTCCCATCCAAGTACTGACCAGGCTCAACCCTGCTTAGCTTCAGTGGGTACACAGTTGAGAGCTGCAGGGTGATATGGCCGCTGGCTACCATTTCATAATGTCTGCATTTTAAATCTAGGGGAAAAATTAAATATGTCCTGATCTCCCCTTCTCTTTTAGGCTGGGTTAATCAGGATTTTTAATCATCTGAAGTTGAACAATTTAAGAGTAAACCGGGTAAGACAAAGTATTAGCAATGTGAGGCCACTAACAGTGTGTGGTTTGTCAGACAATCAGTTTCGGGACCGAGATGTTCCATGACCACTGCCAGCTGGTTGAGCAGCTTGAGCCTAACGGTTGACACATGAGAGACTGTGTGCATGTCATGAGCAGGAAGGCAAGAGGTTTCTGAAGAAAGGGAGTTGTAACACCTGCAGGGAACAAAGAAAACTCTGCACAGGAGTGGCATACCCAGTTCCTAGTGTGTGCAACTGCTTCCAGGCCTTACTTGAGACTGAGTCTGGCTCAACCAGCCTGGAGGAAAACAGCAGAAATGATGAGCCCCAGGGACTTCATAAAGAAGGTAGTGATTGTGGGGGACTTAGCGATTAGAGGTGTAGACTGTTGTGTGCACAAGAGATGGGGAGTTCACAGTTTGTAGAAAGTGTTTCCTGCCTAGTGCTCAGGTTGCTGGCCACAGCCGGGGGTGGACCTAGGGGTTACAACTCTACAACTCGTGTTGCAATAAATGACAAAGGAAAAAGTAGGCTGATTTTTCTAGAGAAATTTAAAAGTGTAAGCTTGCCAACTAAGAGCCAGAAGGACTCTGATGATATTCTTCGGAATTCTACTACTACATGCAAGCCTAGGAAGAGGAGAGGAAGTATGTCAATTTAAAAAGTTGGCTAAAAGATTTGGGAATTGCTGAAACAAATGGAACCAGTATAGCAGGACAGGGTGAACATAAACAAGAAGGAAACGGACGTATTGGCGAAGTGAGCACATAAAAGTAGTTGAGGAATTGCTGAACTATAGAAATGGGGAGCAGAGAGTTCACAACTGGCCAGTTCTGGTGGGATCAGAAAAATCCATGGCAACACAAATACGAAATAAGAAAAAAAAAACTTAGTACAAGATTTTTTATAAGAAATTAAAAGCAACAACTGCAGGATACAGTATTAACAGAAAACTATGACTTATAAGAGTAACAAATGTGGCTTGGAGAAGGTGACAGGAACAAATATACCTTTTTTTTCAGAAAACAGGTATTACATTAGAGGTGGTGTTATGTGACTATACAGTAATCAGAAATAACCTATAAGCTAGAGACCCAAGAGAGCGTACATGTACTTACTGTAATAATCTACAGTACATGGGCTGAAATGTAAAATAAAAATTCTAATGCCTTAGCAGCAGGTACATTGCTACAGATCACCGAATGCAGACATGGGCACATATAGTATTTTATGATGAGTTCACGAAATTATGCGGCCAAGATAATGCTGACATTTCCCTATAGTGTTACTTCTCAACAAATACTGTACATTGATGCAGAATAATAAGACAAAATTTGCTGTTGTTGAAATGGTAAATGATTGCTTTGACAAACTGGGTTAAAAAGCATCAACCAGGAAAAGCACTCTTATTGAACTAATGTTTTAAACAATCACAATATCATTTAAAGATTTGACATGATATAGCCACTGGAAAATACTATTTAAGATTTTAGTGCAATAATATGGTAACTTTTATGTATGTTTTTAATCTCTAAAATGCAATTCACAAATTAGGGTTCATAATTTTTGAAAAGCAGACTATGAAGGAATGAGATTTTGCTCACAGGTGATGAAATGGAAACAGATGAATAGATGGTTATACCTCAAAAACTTAATGATAGAGTGTTAATATTAATTCATCCCTAAGACAATGCATAAAAATGCATTTTGTCTAGTACTACAACTAGACTTACACTTACGCTTACGCTTTTTACAACAGTAAAAAGTGGAAGTAAATAGTTACTCAGATTCACATCAATGGGGTGGCTGTTGAGATGGTTAGAAGCTTCGAGTTCCTGGGTACCTTCATCACTCATGATTTAACATGGTCCCAGCATGTAACTGGAGCTACAAAGAATGCACAACAGCGCCTTTACTTCCTCAGACAGTTGAAAAACTTTGGTCTATCTTCAACTGTCCTTGCCACATTTTACATGTATGCTATTGAGAATGTGCTCATGTGTGGTATTACAGTGTGGTTTGGCAGTAGCTCGTTGTGTGACAGGAAGGTATTACAGGGGGTGATCAGGTCACCCCAGTCCATCACTGGAGTACAGCTCCCCTCTATTTCAGACATTTTCACAACTCACTGCCTAATAATAATGTTTAATAATAATGTTTCTTTATTAGCCCTATAAAATTTCTTGCATTAGGAATTCATCTTTTCGGATACCCCAGCTTTTCTCCATGAGACACAGACACACAGACAGGGAGAGAAGCTTGGGGTCAGAGCGCAGTGTCAGCCATTGTACGGCACCCCTGGAGCAGTTGGGGTTAAGGGCCTTGCTCAGGGGCCCAACGGAGTAGGATTCCTCTGCCGGCCGTGGGATTTGAACCGGCAACCTTCCAGCCACAGGCACAGATCCTCAGCCACAGAGCCACCGCTCCGCCCCTCAGGAAGGCTGGAAGTTTCGCTAAGGATACCAATCATCCTGGTTTCTAATTTTTCTCCCCCCTTCTCTCTGGTAAGCGTTATAGGAGCATAAAGGCACATACGTCCAGATTCAGAGATAGTTTCTTCCCACAAGATGTCAGACTACTGAACTCTACCCTTACCACTGACTCACACTGATGTTTTTTTTTTTCTAAGATGTATGTTATTAAACTTGTTGTTGCTGCTGCTGCTGCTGTTCTGCGTTTGTTTTTGGTGTTTCCTTAACGTCTTTGTATTCTTTGTATTGGAGCATACATGCAAATAAGCATTTCATTGCACTTGTTCATATGACAAACTGAACTGAACATTTGTATGCAGTGGTAGCTGCTTTAGACCTGTTTCTTTTCCCCATTTATAGCATTTTAGATTCTGATAATAGTCAACAAACTAGTTAAGTTTTGAGAAGATACAAAAACAGGGGAAATTACAAACAAATGTCTGCTGGGGAATAAAAAAAAGACTTAAAGCCAAATAATGGGTAACAAATTGAATTTGCTGTAAGATTTATATGCACAAAATGATCCACCTTGGCAGTAGGAACACACACTGTACATATAACATGATTGAGTAGGAGCTAGAGGAAGATGCAAAGAAAGGGAATGAGTATGTAGATTCCTGTATGTCCACATCAAAACAATGAGGAAGCAGTGAATTCTGTGAGAAAGAATGATTGGGTTTATAAAAAATGTGTAGAATTTAAAGGGAAGTTGTGCTTTACACTGCAATATTAAGGCTTACAATTAAGATATTATAACAATGAACTTTACAATGCACTAGAAATACCTTACTCGCTCAGAATATTGTGTTGAGGTTTGGCAAAATGATCCACCTTGGCAGTAGGAACACACACCGTATATATACAGTAACATGATTGAGTAGGAGCTACAGGATGATGCAAAGATAGGGAAAGAGTATGTAGATTCCTGTATGTCCACATCAAGACAATGAGGAAGCAGTGAATTCTGTGAGAAAGAATGATTGGGTTTATAAAAAATGTGTAGAATTTAAAGGGAAGTTGTGCTTTACACTGCAATATTAAGGCAATGCACTAGAAATACCTCACTCACTCAGAATATTGTGTAGAGGTTTGGCCACCAAACCACAAAAAGGGGAGTTAAAAAAAGCAACAACACTGATTCATGGTCCGGGGACGGTCATATCCAAACAGGTTAAGAGACCACTCTCATCGGGAACCATTTTGAAATGGCTGAACAATATTTTAATTTCACCTCTGTCTCCTTGTATGCATGCTTTCGACATTCTAATGGGAACTATTAGAACTCTAAAAGAGAAGACTACTTCTAAAAAAAGTGATCTCCATGTATCTTATAACAAACAGTCCTCATAAAAATGACAAAAGATTCTTGGATTTAAAATGAGAGTTTGTTATGTTTTTCGTAAAGTAAATATACAAACATTTAGATTATGATTTAGAGCATTCAAAAGTTAAATAGTCTTAAGGAACTTTACATTTTCTTCGCCGGTTTCTTGTACAAAGAAAGCCTCCCCATTGTCTCCCAGCTTCATGTGCAGGTCCACAGGCTCACCATTAATCTCAATGTCAATCTGTGGATCAGAAAGAGAAGATGCAGGATAACACATTTATTATATTAATTTGCAGTGGAATCAGCTTTAAAGAAAGAAACCTTCAGCATTACAGTGAAACAGTCGCCTTTGAACACTGGCAGTTGTACTTGTATATTTTGGCTCTTTTTGTAATTTCTCTGCTAATAATCTTAGTATATTGCACAATAAAAAAGTGTGCTAGAGAATCTGTAGTGCAGTCATATTTTCTCTTCAGAATGTGTCACTCATGAACACATACCACATACCACAGGAGTTGGCAAACCCATCTACAGCTGATGAAATATGGCTTATGATTCAGTCATGATAAAACCATTTCCTTGTGGTTGTGGAGTTCATGGCAAAAAAATAACAAAATGCGACATCTTTACTTTGTATTCCAGTAAGTGGAAACAGGATGTCTTTTTATATTTAATTTCAAGATAAAAATACAGAAGGCATCACAAGGCCTGTTTTGGCATGAGACAGGTAATCTAACAGAATTCTTTACCTTCCTCAGCTGATTTCATACAAGCACTATATTAAAAGCTTATGAATATCCAAGACACGGAAAGAGAGATCTGTTCTGAAAGTGGTAAGGACATTCTTCTACAAACTCAAGCTACACTCTGAAAACAAATTTGGGAAGTATTTTGTATCCAGACGACACTACACTCAACAGTCTGGGCATCAAATTGAGAAGGGATATTTCAATATCTCATTTTTTAAGAAAAGGGGCCTAAGACAATTTGGCAGCTACAAATCTTTAATATAGCTAACCTAATGTGTAATATAACCTAGATATAAACTGTGACTGGAACTTTCTATGTGCCCCAGTTAGTGAGTGGGTTGCCTCTGTCTTTGCCCTGTTCTCTTTAAGAAAAGTGAAGATGAAGCCAGGAGGAGAGGTTCGGCACAGCTGGCAAGATCTGTAAGGGATAAACTCTCCTGTCCCTTATCTTTTACATTCACAAGCTTTCTGGGATTTCATTACACAGCATTGGATTTTGATGCTGTAATAGTCAATGTCTTCATTTAAATTAAAAAGAGATGTAAAGTAGTCACAAGTACCCAGTAAACCATAAGGTCTTTTCACTTCTTTGGAATGAAAGGCTTTCTGAAAACTAAAACCCTGAATATTTCATTAATGTCTTTAAATTTTGGGTGGTGGAAACATATCCATTTTAACATTAACGCCACAAAAAAAAACCATCCAGCTTACATCCCTCCGTTCATTTTGATGCAAACGTGTTTCAATCCCACATGCAAATTGACTGGGAAAGATTTATTCAGCCACAACAAAGAAAAATAAAATGTAACTTCCATCTGATGATACACATTCCTAGGCCTCTGCAGAACACTTCCTTTATTTCTTGGGCTTTGTTTCCCTAAGAGCCTTCACAGATTTCTTTCCCAGTTGCTAAGCAGTTTATGACCACAGTTTGGCCATGTGAATGTCAATAGCTTCAGGACACTGTGGAAATCATTCACAGCTTCCTGCTTAAATAGATTTCTTGCATTAATGAATTTTCTCAACAAGTATTTTTTTTGTTTTAAGAACTCACATAAATAAGGAACTAAATAGTGCAGAATATGATGGGTTTTAGAGTTTACTCGTCGTGGACTGTAAGAAGCCAGAAAAACAATACCTTCTGATGTTTTCTTCTTTATTAGGCTTAAATAAAAATGTGTCACCCTTTAATGTCTAAAGCTAAACTTGTTTCAATAAAGAAAATGTTGCTTAATTACACTTATTTTGTTTATTCTCTGTTTTCATTTGGATTTGAAATTTAAAACTGCAATGCAAAAAAAGCATTTGACTTGAGAGGTTAAGAGGTATCAGCCAGCACAGGTGAAGGCAGGAATGCAGATAACTACTATTTGAAGATACTTGTTTTTCCTTATCTACCCAAGGCATTTGCTCACATTACTCCTGTAGTTTTTTTAAAGAGTGTTTCAGCATTTCTAAGCATATAGTACAGTATATACAGTATAACAATTTCAATATTTGACTAGAGAGCTATGTCAGTGTAAGGAAAAGCTTCTATATTTTTTCCTTTTCATTGTTCATTCCTGACAAAGTTTGTTAACGCTGAAAACTTTTTTAAAATGTATTTATGGAGCATAGGTGTGTCCTGAAAAACCAAGGTCAGGGTGTCCTCTGTTGTTGCAGGTGATTTCAAGACTGCAATCAATCTGACACACAAACCTGCATGAATACAGGAGGAGATCTACACTTACACAACAGATTTATAAGTTTCAAAACTTTTTAAGATGAGCTGAACAAATAAAAATTACAGAACTTTTACTCAGATGTGAGTGGCAATATGTAGTGATGTACAGCAATGCTCTTTCAAGAATCTTTCTACTTGCTTTTAGAAAGCTGTAAACTTCAAAAAAACATGGTAATTAGAAAAACTTGCACAAGCTTACATGAAAGCAACCTTCTGAAGAATTATTCTCTTTCAGTTGACAGGAACTCCAAAGTGATGCAGTCCTACGTCAGTTTTGTATACTGTAATTTTATTTGCATTCAGCTCAACATCCTGAAGCAAGACCTTTTCTCTCCACTTTTAAGACAAATACTGGAATCTGCTGCCATAGCAACTCAGCTGGTTGGATTCAAGGTTTGACTAACAATGTAGATTCTGGGATGAAATCAAAAAGCCTTGCATCCCTTGTTCATTGAAGAATTTGCAAGGATCCAAATTTATATATGTAATTTAAACGCCTACTTACTCAGAAACAAAAACAGTCCTGAAGTTTTAATATACAGTACAGTATGAGCTCAAATATCAACCATTAGTCAGTATATAAAAAAACCTCCTCAATTTACTGCATACAGTGACAAATTTCCCACACATCATAAAGTACAAAAGGTAACAGACAAGAAAAGAATTTAATAGGCAGCAAATGCCACAAGCAGTGTACCAGACAAAGAATAGTACAGTAAATGCCAGCAGTGGAGAGGCTTTGAAATCTTCCCAGTTTTTAAAAGCCACGCCAAATCCTGACCTTCTTAATGCATCAAGTTCAAGAAGGTCCTCCAACAAATCTATGAG
Source organism: Atractosteus spatula (assembly GCF_055471065.1). Lineage (NCBI taxonomy): Eukaryota > Metazoa > Chordata > Actinopteri > Semionotiformes > Lepisosteidae > Atractosteus > Atractosteus spatula. The sequence continues at coordinate 42,129,287 of NC_142711.1, forward strand.
TGCTTAAAAGAAGAGAGGCAAAAGATGAACCCCTGGAAAACCCAAGAAAATATTGCATCCAATTGGCAAATACAAAATCTTGTTACTTTGCACAACTGCTTCCAAGGTGAAAAGGTTCTATGGTCTATCTCAGCAATTTGGCAAGAGGATCCCTCCTTCTCCCCGCTGTGGCCTAGTGAATAAGAATACAAAGTTAAATAATGGTCCCTTTGGTCTACTCACCACTTTCTCTTTAGAGCGCAGCACACCCAGCTTGCCAAAGCGCACATGGAATGGAGAGCACTGGTAGGTGCCGTCTTGCTGCCTCACCACGATCACATCGATGCAGCCGGACAGCGTGGCCTGGTTGATCCCTTTGTACAGCTCCTTAACCGTCACCAGCACCTGGCCAGCCAGCTGACCCACGTAGTTCATGGTTTCAATCTGCAAGGACAAAACATCTTAACAATCTGAGCCAAAGGAAGAGTAGAACTATGCAAACTTCAGTGATGTTGTACATGGTCATTTGTGAACGAAGACCCCAGAACTGTGGGAAAAACCCTGCCAGGCGACATGTATGTGCCATTTGTTATGTGTGTCTGTATTGGTAAGGAGTTTCTGTTATAATCCCTACCCGGGCTGTAAGGGCCCATTGTCTGAGGACCTCCCAGGCATAGAGTCCTATGCTCCTGTATGCGGCCATGCCTGGCCTGCTTGTTTTTGACTAAGCATTGCCACAGAGTTTGCGATTTCAAACTTATGTGTTAGCCTTTGGTTGTCCTGGTAACCCACCAGTTAAGGGTTTGGATAGCAATGCACACACAAACAAATCACAAAGTTTACTAGTATAGCAAAAAGAAAATGTTTCATTACCAATCCTCAAAGTACATATCAAAAAGGTTCCAGATATTACAGAGTAAAGGAGAAGTATTGAGCCCTCAATAACCCATAAAACATTTTAATGCCTTGAACTTTCAAATGCCAGAAATAAAGGTTACTTCACATTTTCATGGAAAACAAAATTAAACTCATTATAAAGGAATAAAACTGATCTTTTTCAGGCCCCTGATTAAATTTAAGAGGAACTAAATGCGGAAAGCAATGACAATTTAATAGCAACAATGACAAAACAGACATCTTCTCTTGCTTGAGTAGCTGTATTATGTTCCCACAATTTATAGAAGCCAAGTATAACAAAATGTCACATGATGTTTTCGTCTTTGGAGGCCCTTTGCAACTTTTTGGCAGCCAGTCTCTGGTGTCTTACGTCTGCCAGAGGAGAGATAAGACTGCAGCTGTCATCAGGATTGTAAGTGAACCACGGCACTGACACACTATGCATGCTTGTCTTTAAAAGCAGCAATTGTTTTAGAGATGATTGTCACTGATTGCAGCGTCTCATCGTCTCGCCTTTTTCTGCGCTGAAGGTTGGCAAAAACGCCCCGTCTTCACTTGAAGCTTCCTGCTGAAGTGAAAGCATGCAAAGCATAGCCCCTCTACCCCATCCCCTGTTTACAGCATTGTCTGTGCAAGCTCTGGCTTCACTACAGCTACAACTATATGCAGAGCAGACTTCTTTACTTGAAACGATTATACGCTCATCTACCTAGAACGTTCACGTCCTACTGGACAAACAGCAGAGAAATAGCTCTACAAATGAAAGACTTATCACCCTATCATTTCTAACTATACAGAGACTCCAGCAGGTGCATGTGCTCATGTAACAATAGAGATAGATACAGCAATGGACAGAAATACGGGACATTTCCAGGAACCTTATTTGAGATATGAACATGGTTTAATTTATACTGTACTTTGATACTACAATAATATCTTTCATCATTAAAACATGCAATGCACAACTATAACTTTATACCATCAGTGTAACTGAAAATGTAACAAAATGAGATGTCCTCATGTAGTTTGCTTACTACTCTTTTTCTTTTGCTTTTTTTGCCTCTGTACATTTCAACATGTTTAGAGTGTACAACTAGAATACCGCTGAAGGACTCTTACATCAAATGACATGTAGACATTCATGACGAACACAAGTTTGTCGGATTTCTCTTCTTTTCCTCAGATTGTGCAATCCCAGAGGGCCTCAGTTGGATTCATGTTAGTTTCCTTTCAAGCACTTTTAGTCTCTCAGCTTCCAGTGTAATCATAAAGCAGAATGTTTCACATCATTATCTTGATGAAAAAAATGTACTGTAAATAACACATTCCTGTCTTTTGTATTGAGGTTTAGAAGAATTGCAGGACTGAAGTGCCACATAATGTTGAAAATGATCAAAATCAGTATAAATGCAAAATAATCTTAAGGATTTGGAACAAAAAAGGGTTTGATGTTCATAGACACAATTGCTAGAAATATCTAGGCTAATACAGATTTTAATACATACTGTAACGTGATTTTTTTGTCTGCATGTAAAAGAAGGAGAGCAGTCAAAAGAGGTCAGTCAAAACATCTTACATTTATTTTAAGAAATAGCTGACAATTTATTGATTGAAATCTTTGTACAAGCATGTTCTACACTAAGATCGCAACAAAGCTGAAAGATGGGTACCTGAGAGCTTATTTCTTTGCAGCCTCTGAAACTCTAGTTCATACTGGGTTCAAATCACAGCTGGAATGATTTTGGTCATCTTGGTTAAAAACCTCAGGCAAGGTTGAAGCTATCCAAACAAGAAAGCTATTATGGAACTTCCTGAAATTAATTTGTTCTAAAAATATCTACTGTAGATTAACATTTTAACATCCTTTGTACTTAATTATGAGTATTACACTTTGATGCTGCTGTTCTTTTTAAATGCATTTTTTTCTCTACATCTTTTCTTCAATTTAAATGCCATATCTATCAAGGATGTACTGCTAGTGCTAATTAGTGGAGCAGTTTTCTAATAACACAGTACTGGAGCTGCACTATAATCAAGCTGCTTTCGGTAAATATTAGCATACTGTACGTCAAATACTTTACTGATCTGATGTGATGTTTAGTGATGTTAAACACTGTAGATTTTATGTCACTATTATCAAGGTTTAATTATTTTCCATTGTTACATCTCCCAGATGTAACATTTCTCATATTATGCTTCTTTATACACAACAGATGGTTGAAACATAGTCCTAGAAACATATTTCTAAATGTATTAAGACATCTTAAATATGACCTGCATCACATCAACCACTTCATTAGGTTTAAGATTCATAGTTACTTATTTACTTTTTCACATTCACATTTTTCACAATGCAAGTCATACAGCATGTGGATAATGCCTCAATAAAAAATGTTTAGCAAAACAGCCCTTAGCATAAGCCACATAATGCTGCTGACACCATCCTCTTGAGTGCAGGAGAAGTCAAAATGGAAAATAAGAGTGGTTGTCATGGCAAAAATAATTCATGACAAAAAAAAATTAACTGGTGGGCTCGTGACTGCTGTCAGTGATACAGAATCGTTCTCATGCTGTAAGCCCTTCAGAAGCTCCTTAAAGACAGAGTGGTTATAAAGTATTGAAGTCACCTCTATCAAGAATAACTCTGTAACCAATCTTTTATTCAAGTGGGTGTTTATTCCCTGCCCCTGACATGAACCCATCTACATACTTATTGAATTTCATGTAAACGTGGTAAAGAGAGAGATTCTTCTTTTCAGGTGACTGGTATAACTCATATGCATGTTATAATGTTGGTGAACGATTTAAAAACAAAGGTCAGAATGTGAAACATACACAAGAATAAAGAACTTTAAGTCTCCTGAGGTATCATGCAGAATTTGATTTTATTGCACTTGTGCATATGACTATAAACTGAACTGATAAAAGTAGTTTAAACAAAAAGTAATACATTAGCTGTCACTTCTAATTGATTTACGATCAAACAAATACTGTAACTGTGATACAGCATTTAGACGGCAAGATCATTAAACTTTTTTTAGCAATCTGCTTCAACCAATACAGTTTAATACAGCTCATCTGTGCAGGTATCAGTGGCAATTCAGTGCAAGTTCAGGCTATTGACACAGCCGTCTCTAAAAGTTGCCTGAAGGGACTGAAGCACAGTTTCTCTCTCTGTGGTATTACAGTAGAATAAGCAAAATGCCAAAAGCCAGAAAGAGCTATTGTGAGAGGAATAAAACCCGTATTTATTGATGGTCAAAGAAAATAATCTGATACAAAAGTATCCACAAATGTGTGGACTACTGTATATGCATAAGACAAAGTAAGAAAAACTTGGAGAGCATAAAAAGGGATGAACAACCTCACCACTCAAACACAAACCAGAGTGGTACCACAGTCTGGCCATGGACACTAGATGACAGAGGCAGACAGACCTGGCTGCGCCCCAGCTTCCAGCTGGGAGAGGCAGAGGCTGTACTGTGCTTTCTGCTATTCTATGGAAAGAGAGAAGCAGACAGACCCAGACAGACCCACACAGTCCAGGCAATTTCATCTATTCCCCCCCCCCCCATCTCACTTTCTATATAAAATAGCTTATGTTAACATAAGGTTTTCTTACTGTGTAATATTTTACTTTCTTTCCTTTTTCCTTCTTTCTCAAGGTAGACCTTTTAATACTGTAAATAGTTACAGTATATGTACTAAACAAATTATGTATTGGCAATTAATGAATAATGTAAATAATTGGACCAATAAATATAGCTTAAATTTAACAAATTATTTTTTATACATTAAGAGTCAAGATACACTCTGCTTTTCCTTTTTCTACCATCCTGTATTACATGGTGCTGCATAACCCCCAAAGTACAAATATGAGCTATAGAATTATGTTCATTGCATTTCCTGAAAGAAGCTGCAGTAATATTTTCTTAGTTGCTACATTTACTAATGTTACAATTTACCTTAAAAACCTCAGCTGTTTTTCCAAAAATGTAACATGAAAGAAAAACATTTCCTCTTTCATAGGAAGTATATATTAATGACATTTAAGCAACCTTTTACTTTCTTTGAAGGCAAACTATTTTCCCTGCTGTGCATTTAGCACACAGAGAGCTTTTTTTACTCTTCATTTTTAGGTTATCAGTCTTGCTAATTTAAATATCCAGCAAACCAATGCTATACAAGTTATATGGAATGAAATTAACATTGGTCCACTGACTGTCTTTAATACTGCACCAATACCCCCACCCCCAAGGTCTGTGCAAAACCCTGTATACCCCTAGCATATTATCTCCCTCTAGACTTTAAGACAGCTTCTCCAAATTATTCTTTCCACTTCATTCATGTACAACTCTCAAGACAAAAATTAAAGCAACATTGTGTTCTATTAAATGAGATCATCATTTTAATTAAGATTTATGAAATTAGCATGAAATATATACATAACCCAGCCGTAATCCATTTAAATCCATTTGAACTGGGTTCATTTAAAATTTGGTTATTTTTCTCAAAAGTATTTTTTAAGAAAATACTATTTCAAGGAAGATTTTAATTGATTTAATAAAAACTTCTGAGTGATTAATAAATGTAAAGATGCTGGCCGTTTTATGTGGTTTTCTATTTATTCTTCATTTTCATCAGTCTTTGAGCTACAGTACAGTACTGTATGTCTGAAATCCAAAGGTAACTTTTTCAACACTGTTAATGGGTTGCTTTTCAATTTCCCAAAATGCCTGTGATCTCATCAATGAACTTAACTTTCTGGTCTTAAATTGAAGGGCCTGCTTTATTCAAAGAAAAGGGAAAAAAACTTACTCTGGACTGAGCGTACTAAGAAGGCTTGAACATATCTGCATCAATCTGCACCAAACTTTACTAGACAAAACACTCTAGACCATGCACAGGAAAACAGGCAGCAATCTCTGAAATCTACAGCTGAGTAAAACTAAAAATGTTCTCTTCTTCTCAAGAACAAGAAAATTTATGAGAAAGGAAACCAAAAACAATACATGCAGTAAAAATCACAATTCATAGCACTGTATGTTATCTGATACGCAAGTAGTGAATAAATATTTTATTTGCATATTTAAAAGCACCTTCATTGGTTACTTTGATCATTGATTGACCTTTGTCTTTGCATGAATAAAAAAGACATGATAATTGGGTATAATGGAACACCTGCAGTGCTATCTGCAAAAACGATGATGTAGGTGTCCTTTACTAAAAAGGTTCAACAGTCACGCTACTTTTTAAGATATATATCTCCTTAAGAGTCCAGCTGCATTCTGGAGTGAGCTGACACAGTAAATGTATCTGTTATACCTTTGAATGAGGATGCATACATTGCATTTTAGACTATTAGTGAAAGAACAGATCTTTAAATCACTGATTTAAATTTATTTCAGTTAAGGCTCAAGTATTTCTGCAACATTTTCATGAGTAAACTAATAATATTATAAGAAGGGCTATACAATTGTTCCAGGTGTATTCACTGTAACAGCACAATACAATGTTCTGCTCCAGCAGTCTGTGAAAGGACTCAAGTTTCACCCATCTATACAATTATCTATACAATCCATTACACTGTCTCATTAGACAATACCTCCTAATTAATAAGTAAAAGTAAGGCCATGAACACATACGTGGTATACTGTGTGCCAACTTCTTTGCTGCTACTTTGTAACTATTTTTAAGTTAACTTACATTTAAAAATGCATGTGAGTTTTCTTAAGTATTAAAATGTTCTAGCATGGAAAAGGTTAATGAAAACAAGCTTTCAATTGATTCTCCTACCTAGTTTTTTCCTGTTAAGTGTATATAGTTTTACCAGCTGTTTAAACAGTTTTGTTTAAAGTAACATTCAGTACAGTAACTGTCTGTTTCAGCAGCTTTTACCTCAGCCCTGAACTCAGGCTGCTACCGAAAGCCGAAATTACAACCCTTGAAAATGCTGACTGAAAATGTAAAAAGCTTTTAAAAATGCATGGCTCACAAGCGTCTGAAGACCAAAGGGTTTTTGAACCTCAGGAAATGTGTACATTTACAAAAGAATCTCTTCCCCTAGATTCTGCACCAGGGTTTGATGCTTACTGCAAAGCAGAAATGGAAGGAAACCGTGAGCTAAAGTATCTTTGCAGAAATTTTGAGATCCACTCATCCATCTTTTAACCGCTTTATTCAATCAAGGGTCACAAGGCAGCTGGAGCCTATCCCAGCAAGCAACGGGCACAGGGCAGGATTCACCCTGGATGGGATGCCAGTCCATTGCAGATCAAATGCAGACACACACCAGGGCCAATTTTCCCAGAAGGTGTTTACCCACCAGGATGTCTTTGGAGTGTGGAAGGAAACTGGAGCACCCAGAGAAAATGTTATCAGTCATGTGCATGTTGTTGTACTTTTAAGAATCTGAACACATGTAGAAACATCAATCCTTGAGATAAAGACGATTTAACCAACTGACATTACTGAAATATAACAGCCAATTATAATGTAGCCTAAACATTTTTGCACAGAGTACTTTCTTCTGTGTGGAGCTTGGATGTTCTCCCTATGATCACATAGGCTTTCACTTGTTGCACTGTTCTTTTAAAAGCACAAAAAAGGTTGTAAATGAGAAGCCATTCACTCCATTATACGTATTTATTATATATATATATGCAAAAGAGAGCATCTCCAAGCTTTGGTAAATCAGAAACACAGCAGCTGAGGGAAACGGTTTAAGCTGCAGATATTAGACTAAAAATTATTTTAGAAAGTGTATAATTCAGCCCAGCTTTTCTTTTAAGATAACATTCTTTATAAAACTAATTTTTGTAGCACCTTCAGAAAGGAATGAATCCTAGTACAGCAATTTAGAAAGCAATCTAAATGTAACTGTTATAAAAGGAAGGAGAAGATGAAGGCCTACAAAAACATTTCACTTTGGTTGGCATGTATATCAGGGGAATAAAAATCTGCCTTATCTATTCTACAAACTATCCATCCTTGCAGGCACAGGCTCTTAGATGCATACTATAATGGAGAGCAATAAATTCTCAGAGGAGGACCGTCATAAAAATACAACATTTTGGCTCCAATTCTGTCACTGGTAATGAAAGAAGGAATGTGAAAATAAAAACACAAGTATGTTCTATTTTTATCATCAGTCAAATGATCACTGTTTTGAGCGCTGCTTATATCAGCCTCTTAAGCAAAGGATTATAAGCGGGTGATTTCCAATAGAGCTTTGTTATGAGTACACTAAAACTGTAAGACAGGGCTTAGTCCTGCAACCCTTTAAAGGCATTTGACATGCAAGGGATCAGACCTTTTTACAAAAACACTGTCATGTGCTTTTCAAAGATGAGATATTTTACAAGTAAGTAACAGATTCACTGTTTAGTTTGTTTAGTTTATGTCACAGTCCAGTGCAAAGATTCCTTCAGACCAATAAGAAGGTTAAGAGAATTAATATGCTTACGAAATACGCTTAAGAAATTAAAGTTTTTAAAAGATCAAACTTGAGAAACTTCTTTTTAGTACTTACTTCATGAACCTAAAGCCTGTGTGGCCTTTCTTAATTCTGAAATAATGATTTCAACCAATAGACTTAAAATACCAAAATATCACTATCAATGAAATGCAAGCCCTCGGATCGTATTTACTAGAATTGAAAACATACAGAGTGCCACTTTTCCTGCTTACAAAGTCTTACAAATTCTCCACTCATATACTGAAGGAACAGAATCTTGCCATTGTGCTGTTACTCAAGACTGACCCTGACCTACACTTACTTGGACAGCAAATCAAAGTCAACACATCAGTACAAGCCGTCCTTTGGATAGGCAAGATTCAACATTAGTAAGCAGTATTCACTCTTGCAGGTTTTTTTGCAGCATTAGCTATAATCTTTACAAAATGTCATCCCAATTATTTAGATTACAATTATTTAAATTGCCACAGAAAATTCTGCTGTGGCCGTATTCCGAAACTATTACAATCCTCATCCCGGTTCCACTACTGCCTGATGAGTTTTATTCCATCTGAGGTCTCAATTGGTTAATAGAACCAATAATTCGATTAATCTGAATCCTTCAATTGTTTCCAGATTGGAATGTGTTAGGAATTTCCAATTATAATGAGAGACAACAAATGTAACTTTTTGCAAGAGATATTAATAAAATATCATGAATATATCCCTAATTAAAGATATAAGAGGCATCTTATCCCTTAAAACATCCGTCATTCAAAGCATTATAAAAGTCACATGGAGAAATTGTCAGCATTTTCTACAGTCATAACAATATTGTGTACATTCACGTCATACTCAGATTTTAGCAGTATTGCTCTAAAGGCATACATTTATTTCTAGAAATTTGTCTTTAGATAAATTCTATGGCTGTAATTAGTAAGATTTGGTTGGCTTGGGTTTGTCACATTTTGCAGTACAGTATATATGTGGAGAATACCAAAGAGTAGAAACCTAGTTAAATGGAATAGGTAGTGCAACATATTACTAACACGTAATGACACACTTTACCTAACTTCACATGTAATATCAAAATGAAAATCATATTGCTCCATTTTCTGTAACAAAATCTACTACACAAATAAAGTTCCATTAAACTTATAACATCAATCATTTATGTAAACTATAGGCAGAATGTGGAGTTTTGCATCTCTTAGGAACTTTATTTTGTTGTGCTAAATAAATGCAGAAATTCACCAAGTTTTTGAGGAGACTGGCAAAGTCAAGACAATAAGAAATAAACAGTCTACTAATCAAAATGAAAGAACTGTACTGTTTTGTCTTTTACACATTTTAAAGTAGCTTCTTTTTAAGAAGATAAGAAAGCTCACAAATGAGAGAAAGACATTCAGCCTGTGTGGGTTTTATTAACTAATTAATCTGAGGATCTCATCCAGCCTTTCTTAATAAAAAGAGGAGTATTACCTTCAAAGACACGACTGAGCAGTTTGTTTGATCCAGAGACTCACAACCACCTGTGTAAACAATGACCCTGTTTAATAAGAAATAAATAATTCTTTACATTTTTATAGGGCTTTTCTGGACACTCCACTCAAAGCGCTTTACTGGTAATGGCAACTTCCCTCCATGCGCAGCAGCCACCTGGATGATGCAACGGCAGCCATAGGCTGGAGTGGAGCGGTGGCTCTGTGGCTTTGGATATGCGCCTGTGGCTGGAAGGTTGCCAGTTCAAATCCCATGGCCGGCAGAGGAATCCTATTCTGTTGGGCCCAAGCGAGGCCCTTAACCCCAGCTGCTCCAGGGGTGCTGTACAATGGTTGACCCTGCTCTCTGACCCTAAGCTTCTCTCCCTGTCTGTGTGCCTGTGTGTCTCATGGAGAGCAAGCTGGGGTATGTGAAAAGAGGAATTCCTAATGCAAGAAATTGTATGTGGCTAATAAAGCGATCTTATCTTATCGTGCACCAGAATGCTCACCACAAATCAGCTATCAGTGGGGAGGAGAAAAGAGTGATGAAGCCAATTCAGAGACAGGGATTTTTAAGAGGCCATAATTGGTAAAGGCCAATGGGAAATTTGGCCAGGACGCCGGGGTTACACCCCTACTCTTTTCGAGAAAGGCCCTGGGATTTTTAATGACCACAGAAAGTCAGGACCTTGATTGTCATATCCAAAAGATGGTGCCTTTTCACAGTATAGTGTCCCTACTGTGAAACTGGGACATTAGGACCCACACAGACCACAGAGTTAGTGTCCCCTACTTGCCCCACTAACACCTCTTCTAGCATCAACCATAGTTTTTCCCAGGAGGCTTTCCATCCAGGCCCATACCTGGATTCTAGGTTCTGACCAGGATCACACCTGCTTAGGTTCAATTGGTTCCCAGTTATGAATTGCAAGATGATATAGCTGCCGTCACATGAATCTGTACTACAACAACTGCTCTTCTTATTATAGATCAATCATCTTCTAGATTCAGGAATAGTTTTTAGTCAAGTTTGCAGTTTGCAAATGAAATTGAAGAAGACTTTGATCAAATTCACAACTGATAGATGGCATTTAAATGTATAAAAGTGTAGGGTTTGGCATGCAGGTTATAAACAAAATTAAAAAAACAAAAAGGGGAAAGCTGAGCTACAAAAAGTTATTTATGAAAACGACTTATGTTTATGTTGACACATAATTTACATCTTCTAGACAATGTGGAGAATTACCCCCAGTTGGGAATAACTGTTCCAGACAATGTGGGGAAATACTTAAAAAGACAAACAAAAGGCTAGGATATCAAGTAAAAAGAAGAGATTTTCAAACAACAGATGTTATGTTAAATTTGTATAATGCACAATTAAGGCCTCATTTCAAGTTTTTAAACTATCTGTCCACAGAAGAGATGCATTCTGGAGCGTATGGAAACATCTTGCACAGACAGGCTGAAGGAACTGAAGCTTTTTTATTATTGAACAGAAGACAACGAAGGGAATTTTTCTTTAACATCCCTATATAATAAACCCTATTGGAGCATTCACCCCTTATCGCTTCCATTTTCTATCCATTAACTAGTTCTCAAATACATGCATTACCTTGAATGGCTATTGCCTGCTATTTGACAATTAATGTTTTAAGATGAACCTAACCAAAAGCTTTCTGAAAATCATCACATACCACATCATATGCTCTGTTTGTATCTATTTGACAAGTTAGAGATCGGCCTTCCAAATATCCATTTAACTGTCCTAAACTGACTAGTCCCTTAATCTCACAGTAATACAAATGGGCGTCTATTTAAATTCTAAATATCATTCCCACAACCGTACAAGTAACAGCAACGTTCAAAGATTGTTTTGTTTCTTTAAAAAAGAGAAACTGAAAGAGAAAGGAGAACCTGGGAACAAAGCAGAAGCTCTGTGGGGAAAGGAACCCAACTGGACACCCTCTAAAACAGATCTAGATTTTCCTGACTCACCCAGGTCCAGCTTGACTTTGAGAGTGAGGTGTCTGCATGGGTGCTGCTGTCCTCCTCTGTGTAGCCAGCAGTGCTACTGTTCATTTCCTGACACAGTCCTTAATCTTACCAGTGCAAAAGGTTGCAAAAGCTAGAGACGTATTTTATGGTTCATCATCCTCTCAAACTGCTTGCCAGAGAAATACCCTGTATTTTTATTTTTTGTAGAACACAGGGTAAGAACATATCTCTTTGGCATGTAATACCCTGACATATTACAGTAATATTATCAAATTAAAGTTGGGTTCTGTGTAATATGTGCAAAACATGATCCTGGGAGCCAATGAGATATGCCAAAAGCTGTCAGTGCCGAGATTGATAAGAGGTTCTTGAAAAGGGGCTTGCCAGGCTCTACTGATAAAGACTGGAACTTGTACTGTAGCCAGTTATGCGTTATTGGTCCGGCAATTTCTCGTGAAATAACACTAACAGTTAATAATTCTCTAACCCATGGTCATGCGCAACAAAAAAGTAAAAGTTTGCTGGAAAAATAAACATTTAATCTGTTTAAGTATTTTTTTAACTGACCTCAATCACCTGGGAAAAGAAAAACTTCTAACAATTTGCTGTCTTTTTCATTGAGTGATAGATGAGGCTAAATTTGGGCATTGCATTAGCGCCTGTTTATAACAAGGTTATACTATGAGAACATAAACAGAAACAGACCACAGTTACACTACCATACAGTAACAATGCCAATATTAATGAAGAGCAAAACACACATCTATTTTCTAACTTCTTTATGCAATACAGGTCACAGTGGAGACAGAGTCTAACCTGACAAGTAACAGGTACAAGGCAGGATACACCCTGGGTGGGACACCAGTTCATCACAGGGCACATACAGACACAGGTATTCTAACACTTATACCAGGGCTTGTATTCCCAGAAACAAATTAAACTACCAATATATCTTGGTCTGTGACTTGGATATATCTTTGACTGTGAATAGAAACCAGAGCTACCAGAGGACATGCAAGAAAACAGACAGGTGAAGATCGCACCTCAGGTCTGGAATTGAATCCAGGACCCCAGTTTTTTGAGGCAGGAATACTGACCACTGCACCACTGTGCCAAGGCAACACATACTCAGAATAAATGTCTAATGTCTTGATTTTTAAATAAATTGCCTAAGACATGCACAAAAAATAACTGATAAATTGAACCATGTTTGATCTTTACACCAAGGGTAAATAATAATTTAACAGTGTAAAGCTTGTCTGTATGAGCTTGTGGACTGACATAGGTGATCAGTGAGAATATTTATAAACAAATACTGGTTTTGCATATGAAATCCACCACCTCTATACTAGATCCCATTCCCACCACTTTATTTCAGTCCTGTTTCACTTCCCTCTACCCCGTTGTCCTCAATATAATAAATGAATCTTTGAGCACTTGTGTTGTACCAACAGCCCTCAAAACTACTGCAACATGTGCAACATATTGTCAAAACATCTTTCTTTCACCTCAAAAATATTGCTAGACTACGTCTTATGTTATCACTAACTGTGGATGAAAAGCAGATCAACACCTTTGTCTTCTTGACGTTTTAAAATTACACTTTACTCACTGGGTTTTCTAAATCCACATTGAACAAACTCCAGTATGTCCAAAATTCAACGGCCAGAATCCTGACCAGGTCTAGTGCAAGTGATCACATTACTCCTATCCTGGAGTCCTTGCACTGGCTGCCTGTCAAGTTTCGTGTTGACTTCAAAATCCTCATGCTCACCTACAGTATAAGGTTCTGCAAGGCATGGCACCTCACTAACTGTCTGAGTTACTATTGTCCTACTCCCTACCTCATAACCTTCGCTCTTCTAATTGTGGTCTCCTCTCACCTTCTCTAAACTCCTTCAGATCTAGACTCAAATCCTTCTTCTTTAGAAGAGCCTTTACTTAACTGGTTCTGTTCTTTACCACTCTGCTCCTACTGTATTCGGTACCCCCATCTACTGTCTCCTCTCATTGTGTATTCTCATTGAGCATATCTTGTATTTGTGTATTTTTTTAATTGTTGTTGTCATTCTGCAAAGGGTTATGAGAAGCCACTTTTAAAAATGCTAAATAAAAAAAGTTTATTATTACAAATAAGGTCCACAAATGTGAAGAAAATGCAGTATGGGCAGCAGGGTTACTTTCAGCAATTAAATGGTGCTCAGTATGATGTACAGTATAAGTATTTATAGGAACTATATTGATACATTGAACTACTTAGTTACTATACTGATGGTCATACCTTACATTTGAATGCATTTTATACAAAATACAAATAAAAATATTGGGCACCTACAGTATATTCATTTATTTAACTCTTAGGTTTAACTAAAATGGCTCTGGTATGGACATTACCTTAATTAAAAAGCTGTAAACAAATCAGTGATGCTTAGTGCACAGTACCATATTTGACAAAAAAGCCAGTAGTAGTGCAAAAAAGCCACACAACGTTTGTTTCAAATGCGGTTGAACCGTGTTTGACATAAAAGACTACTTAATGAAGGTAATGGGTTTTAATCAGTAAAAGTAAAAAACAGAGTCTACCAACATGGATATTCCCTAGGTCAGTAGTTCCCAACCCTTTCTGTCTTATGTACCCCCACATCCACACTAAACCAGTATGATCCTAAATTTGTTCATTTAAACAAATATTATCTGGATATTATTAAACATTATTAATAATATTAAACTGGATATTATCATAATGATTCACATTCAGCCGAGTCAGAGGCATCAAGCAGATTCATCTCCCTTTAATGAGACACCTAAGCCTGTTTGTCTTTCAAAAGTTTTGACATTTCTGGGGGCAGTGTGGCCATGGCTGTAATCAGGCTGTTCTCCACACTGAGTCTGTTCCTCTGCGTGGTTTTGATTTGGGTCAAAGCTGAGAAATCACTACACACAAGTAGGTAGATCCAAAAGGTAAAAGCTTGTTAAGTGCATATTTCCCCCAAATCAGGGTATTCCTATTCCACATCACACCAGGACTGTGTCAGGGTCTTTCATCTTCAGCCCATGGTCTGAGGACACATCCAACAGTTGCGTCTGGCAGGAAGGCTGCTATTGCTCTCAGTCACACTGAAAAGGTTCCTGATCCAGTCCAGTTTGGACACATGTGCTTTCACAATTTTCACTATAGCAGCTCTGTCTATGTCAGTGGTGGTAAGATGGGCATCAGGCAGTGGGAAACAGCTCACATCTGCATCCTCACATTTTCTCTCCCACAGTTTGACCTTCCTTATGAATCCATTCACCTTGTCATACATGTTCAGGATGTGTGTGTCTTTACATTGTAGTGATGAGTTGAGTTCATTCAGTTTGCTGAACACATAAGCAAGATATGTCAGATGCACAACCCACTCGGGGTCCTCGAACAGTGTAGCAAGGGGATGCAGGTGCTCCTTCACAAAAGCACATACCTTGGTGCGAAGTTCAAACAGTCTCACACGTGTTTTGCCATGGGACAACCACCAGACGTCAGTATCAAGCAGTAGCTGCTCATGCTCTGATCCAATGTCTTGACAAAGACTTTGAAACAATCTGTGATTCACAGGCCTGGACTGGATGAAGTTTATCAATTTAACTGCATCGTTGAAAACAGCACTTAACTCGGGGCTCATTCTCTTACTGGCCAACGCCTCCCGATGAATAATGCAGTGCGTCCACTCTATGTCGGGGGTTGACCTTCTTGACAAGCCCGCGCAGCTTATGCGCTCTCCCGGTCATCGCTGCTGCCCCGTCAGTACATACTGTACACGACTGCACGATTTCCAATCCAGATCGTTGTCCTTGAAAGAAACTGTCTATCACTTGAAAAATGTCCTCACCGGCAGTCTTCCCTGTAAGCTTCTTGCACAACAAAATGTGCTCCTTTATGTCAGACTCTTCTTTGTAACGCACAAAAGGCAATCAGCTGTGTCTCCCCGCTAATATCTGTTGATTCGTCCAACTGCAATGCGAACTGACCTGCTTGTTTCAGTTTATCCACCACTTGGCCAACAATATGAAGGGACATGTCATCTAACTGCTTTCTTATCAACCATCATTTCCACCAAAATTATGGCTGCAGGGAGAATGAGTTCCTCGGCGATGGAATGAGGCTTCTGTGACTTAGCCACAAGTAGGGACACAGCAAAAGAAGCCTCCAGTGCTTCGGCTGACACACTTGTGGCTTTCATCAGTTTGCTTTGACTCGACTTGAATTCAGACGATTTTCGTTGGAAAAATGCATCAGTCCTAGGAGGAGGGGTGTTTGGTGCTGTAGATGGGCTGTCTTCATGGAACTGTTCGATAGCACTTCACCACGGTGGGTCCGCGACTGTACGTGTAAAACCATACAAAACATACTGATCTTGGAACTGGTGATGTTTGGTCTTTGTCTCCTTTTTCTTTTCTTCCGGCAGGTTCACCTAAGTTTGAATTTGTACTGTTAATGCCACTTGGAGTGTCAGCAGCCGGACGTTTCAGCCACTTATCTCTACTTTTGCTCGCTAGCTTTCACACTTCTCTAATCATAAGAAGTGGCGTTACAACTGACACAGGCAGGTGGGAAACTAGATGAGGCGCAGGCCGTGCAATAACGCGGGGATGATTATTGTGATAAATAAGCTACTCTAGACATCAACATCTCACCGAATTCACCTATTTCTACTTTTATTTTGTTCCTAATCACAATTATGTTGGTCGAAAGTGAAACAGTATTTGACCTATTTTTCCCACATACCCCCTGGTACCGTAACTGCTCACGTACCCCCTGGGGTATGAGTACCCCCAGTTGGGAATCACTGTTCCAGACAATGTGGGGAAATACTTAAAAAGACAAACAAAAGGCTAGGATATCAAGTAAAAAGAGCAGATTTTCAACAACACATGTTATGTTAAAACTGTATAATGCACAGGTAAGGCTTCATTTCAAGTTTTTAAACTATCTGTCCACAGAAGAGATGCATTCTGGGGCTTATGGAAACATCTTGCACAGACATTTTTATTATTGAATAGAAGACAACAAGGGGAATTTTTCTTTAACATTCTCACAACCGTACAAGTAACAGCAACGTTCAAAGATTGTTTTGTTTCTTTAAAAAAGAGAAACTGAAAGAGAAAGGAGAACCTGGGAACAAAGCAGAAGCTCTGTGGGGAAAGGAGCCCAACTGGACACCCTCTAAAACAGATCTAGATTTTCCTGACTCACCCAGGTCCAGCTTGACTTTGAGAGTGAGGTGTCTGCATGGGTGCTGCTGTCCTCTGTGTAGCTAGCAGTGCTACTGTTTATTTCCTGACACAATCCTTAATCTTACCAGTGCAAAAGGTCGCAAAAGCTAGAGACGCATTTTATGGTTCATCATCCTCTCAGACTGCTTGCCAGAGAAATACCCTGTATTTTCATTTTTTGTAGAACACAGGGTAAGAACATATCTCTTTGGCATGTAATATCCTGACATATTACAGTAATATTATCAAATTAAAGTTGGGTTCTGTGTAATATGTGCAAAACATGATGCCATACCGTGCAATAACGCGGGGATGATTATTGTGATAAATAGGCTATGCTAGACATCAATAATTTCATCTATTTCTACTTTTATTTGGTTCCTAATCACAATTTTGTTGATCAAAAGTGAAACAGTATTTGACATTTTTAAAAATGTCAAGTAGTAATGTCTATTTATTTAGTCATTTCTGTGGATTAAATTTAATCCACAATGTTCCCACGTACTCCCTGCTCACATACCCCCTGGGGTACGAATACCTCCAGTTGGGAATCAGAAGGGGTCCGGTTTATCGCAGGTGCGCTGTGCAGGTGAGTTTAGGTTTATTACAGGTGTCAGGATCCACAGTTGCAGATGGTAACCACTGTCACCATACAAAAAAATGAAAATTATACAACATAATATCGTTGATGCTTAAGTATAATTAAGTTGAACATTATGTAAAATTCTGCTGAATCCATTACCAAGCAAACAAGCATCTCTATAGTCCATAATGCTCATTTTCTGGTAGAAGCAGCCTTTTCTGAAAGATAAGCTGCTGCGAACAGAACCGGGGTATTATTTTCGGCTAAGCATCACAGTCGACCTGCACGTTGATGGAATACCTGTGACTTCTATTTCTATACACATGTCCATTGTGCAATAGGTGATCAGGCTGATGATCCCCTCTTTCAGAACACAGTTTGCATGTGACCTTTAAGAAAGATCAAAAGTCATGAATAAGGATATTTTTGACAGAGCACATATGGTTTTCTACATGATTTGCACTTTGCACCCTCTAAGGAAGTTATATGAAGATTTTTCATTTAGGAAAAGGTAAAGGTCATGGGCACGATACAATTTTGCTAGACTACACAAATATTCATATTTGTACTTTATAACTGTTATGACCCTTTCTGCACTCAACATGATTTTAGCTGGCCACAGAGACTGGTCATACTGTAGATCTTATATGGCTTTATTTTTTTATTCAGTTGTCAGCAGTCATATTTTTAAAACAGCAACTTATTTGAAACATTCTGGAGAAAACATCTGTCCTTATCTTTGTATACCAAATTCAGTACCTATCCAGGAAGGAAAAAACAGAGAAAATGTTGTTTGAATGTTTTTGACTAATCCAATATCCCAGCCAAATTATACAACCAATCCAACTGTCTTGAATAAGTATGAATTGTAGATTTGAGGTAACACTGTGGACCAAACATATACCAATCTAAACTACCACCAGTTTTGAAGAAGAAGATCTTTGAAAATTATGAGACATTCCTGAAAACCCACAAAATAGAGCCATACCACGTGACCAGACCAATGGGTAGACCCACATGTGAGCTCATAGTTATAATATAATATAATGCACTGTAGGCAAAAAAATAACAACTTTGAAATTAGTTAATGGCTACTGTTTTTAAGATAGGTTTTTGACCTACTTTATACCGTAAGTACCATTATTTGCTTTGTTTGGCTTCATTAGTTTAGAAATGACACTGTTCAAGTGTTTTTTTTTTTCAAATCCAACATGTCAGACAAACCATGTGGTCAATCACCTTGCCATAAACAAATGTTACCATGAACATGAAATAACACAATCATGTTTCAGACCTCGCTGATGTTTGGTTCCAGAGCCTAACAATTTTCAAAATCCCTTAATATTTTTTTTTCAAATATTCAATATGGTACCCAATCCATGTGATCTTCCAGAGCAACTTTTCACTGTGACACAGTCTCCCGCAAGCTTTTACAATCCTGATAAATTTCATACCTTTAACCTTGAGTGGGAAAATATTATGCTTACAGAAATGTAAGTGATATCATTGCTTGTGAAAAACTCCTGCAATAACATCAACTCAGAACAAACTAAGCTATAACCTTCACGCTTTTTCTCTTTGTTTACATGTTGAAAAAATTGACCTGACCTATTTATGTTTACAGCTAATCCCCTGTTCTTTCTGAGTAAATATTTCAGCACACATAAGCACAATTATAGCAATAGGACACCGTGTCCAGAGTCCTTCAATGTTATGTAAGCTCACGTGTGTGCATTATGGGTGGACAAATTAACTAAACAAACACAAAGACCCAATAAACATTTCAAGGCTATCCCTGCAAGTTCCACTTAAGTAAAGAAACAGAAGAGAGAAAGCCCAGCAGGATAACACAGATTCCTGTACAATGAAGCTCTTCAAGTACTAACTAGTTATTGCACTCAACAAACAAAAGGACCTGTGTGTCTGATATACAGTACATCTGTTATACAGTCACTCAAATAATTTAGTTACCCTTTGGAACTGATACTCTTCAACTGTTCATAAAGATGAATCAACTGCTGTGAAGTAAACTACTTTACAAATGGACTACAACTGTAAAAACACATTAAAACATCAAAATAATTAGTATTCTAATTCTTTATGCCTTCTTTGTATGATGGTTCAATAAAGATTTTAAGACCTTCTTTATTGAAAATATTCTTGGGTTACTTCCCAGTTAAAAGTTTTTTCAAGGCTATTTCATTTCTTTACAAAACTGCCAGGTATCAAATAACTAAGAGTACTACTGCTGTTATCTCGTGCTTCACTAGGCTTTCACAGGGCTAGAATTTCTACAGTTTCCCTGGATATCTGACACTCTCTCACACACAAACCGGGCCCGTCACAAGGCCACAGCAGCATATCCCAGCACGCTTTGCAATTAAAATGCCAGCACTTTAAAGCTCAATTTAGTCACTTTGTGTTTGAACTGGCGACCTTTTTTAAGCCACACACAGTAGACTTTACCTGGACTACTTTTTTCAGTTGCGCATTTGTTGCTATAATCAAAGCAACAACACCCACACTGAAATCTACCATACATGTCTAGCAAACTAGTAAAGTGAAATAATTTAATTTAATCATTTAAACTGTTGACGTTCAAAACATTAAATACACAGCAATGGCTAACTGTGTCTAAGACTTCTGCACAGCTGTGCATATAACACTGCACTGTAAAATGCAGCAGTGCTACATAAGAGGAATTGGATTAGGGTTTTTCTAATTTCTTACAATTTAGTTTCATATTATGGTTGTGGCGTTTTTAGTTGGTCTTGCTTTGCTTAAACCATTATTTGCCATGGAGAACTACTTCAGGGCTACTTCACTTAAGAGTAGATACTTCCCTGTGTTGCTGTGATTTCTTCTGCAGTTTAACAAGAGACATTTAGTGGCTTTTATTTAGTTTTATTCTGCAGGAACAGTTAATTGTCGGTGGATTTACGATGGCTTATGGAGATGCAGCTATAAAGAATACACGAATCAGGAAATGAGAAACGAAAACCACAAGTAAACGGGTTGTAAGTGAGAAGAATGATGTATTAGATGACTGACTTGAATATTCTAAGGTGTTCACCCCATTTCCTGTGTACGAACAACTCCCAACTCTAAGAGAATGGAAATAGAGACAGTCAGTCATAAATATGAAGCCAATTCATATTCATATTCAAGGGTACCAACGCTTTATTTATAGACGCCGGACGCACTTCATCCACCACTGAACTGCCTGGGTGACACACTACGTAACTGATCAGGGAAAAAAAGTTACAAATTTCACACTAGTTTAATAAGGGGGAACATTTGGGAGATCAGTTTGAACATGCCTAGAGTGGAGTTTAGCCAGGATACCAGGGTTAACAGCCCTATGCTTTCCATTCCTAAATGCCACTGAATCTTTAATGGCCAAGTAGTCAGGTGCTCGGTTAAGCGGCTCTTCCAGCACCTCCTGTAGATTGCCACTATATACAGATCTCTCACTATTCTGGGATGCTGGTTCCAAGTGGCTCAAGGGTTGGGTGGGATTAATCGGCCAGGGCTCTCTCAGCCACTCAGCAGGCAGAGTGTTGTCACTGTGCAGCCCTAGACATCAAGCAGCCCTGTCGTTGAGGGACGTGGCTATCCACCAATCGCCACCAAACCTCCAGGGCGTGGTTGTGTGAACCATCGCACGTTAAAAGACAAATGACTCGAAGCTGGGCACTACCTTGTTCTCCCCTGCACGAAGTCGCAGAATTTGCAGTCGAGACTTGAAAAGACATACAATTTATCAGGTGGGTATAACAACATGCTTCAACAAATAGATTGTGCAAATCTACACTAGAAACGAGGCCCAAATACCAGGATTAACATCCTTACTGTTCTGAACGCACTGAATATTCAGGACCTTTCTTAATAGCTCATCCAGAAAGTGGTGCCTCTATCAGCACAGTGTAGAGTTGCTATGATCCTTTAGTTTGGAAATTTTAGTCCAGATAGAAGGGTGACATCTCCTGGTCCACCAAGACCACTAACAACAGTACCTGGCTTTCCCTGAAAGTCTCCCATTCCAGTACTGACAAGACACAACTTCACTTACCTTCTGAGAGCTGATGAGATCAGGCTAGGAGGTGATAAAGGTACACGTTGAAAACTGGTTTAATAATCTACAAGCTAATATTTTTAAATGCATGTAATAATCAGAAAACGAAAGCTTTTTCATTAGTGTAACTTTAAATAATAGCAATAGAGCGCTGGTTTACACACAGACCATGAGAAAATAAAATCTCAGTATCCTTGGTTAAAAATGATCCAGGTTACCCAACTGCAGCCTCAACACAATATCTGTTTTCTTGACTATTATGTTGCAATCTTTATGTGACCCTGTGGTCCTGCTGCAGCTTAGGAAATTCAACATCTGTTTCAAGCTTGACTGCAGCCAGAAAAAAAGGGACTACCAGAAACCTAACTTAACATAAAGAAGAGTTGTGCGATTCGTGTCTGGTTAACCAAAGTATGTCTCCTTAAAAAAATTGTATACCCTTGCTCCAGCTATTATACAGGCCTAGTACAAGCCCTAGAGTTTCAATAAGCATTTATGCTTAAAGTAATTATATTATATAATTCAAAATACTGTATAGTCAAATTGTAATTGCTTAATGTTTATTTTAAAGTTATTTACTGTATGCATTCTATGCCCATACGTCTGTACAGCCCTGATTTTTTTTAAAGCACTTGTAAATTAAGTGTATTACTTTGTTATAATGGTGAACCTTATAAGATTAAACAAATGCACACTTTTGTTTCTTTGGAAATAACTGCAAGCTTTTCAGTCCAGTAATCATTTCAAGGAACACTTGAGGCTTTTAAAAAGTGTAAAGCATGCATTACTGCACTGTCTTTTTAAAACATTTAATATGCTTAAAACTGCGAGAGGACATCCTCTTTTCAACCATTTCTCATTGCCTAGCCCACAGACCGGAAGGCAGAGGAGCAGGTAACTTCCTCACTGAGTGTATTGTCATGACATACAGTACTAAAAGAGTGATCTTTCAGTCAGAAGAAACAGTTACGTTTGGTAGACCTTCACACAAAAAAGCATTAGACAAACGAGTTACTCTTTCTAGATAACCCTTGGTATAATTTAAAAAAAACAATGACTTCAATCAGTTAAGAGACCAGAAATATTCTGCTTACCATAACCTACATTCATATTCCAGAAATCCTGTACTTGTGTTAGTCTCAAACAAAGGCTGCCTCACACTTGTACACGAATGTGTTTTTAATCACTTCTTGTGTCTCGTGGAAAACCAGAGAGAAGCTGTATTGTAGTACTGTAGACTGTACAGAATTTAGTAGACTCCTACGTCAAAAAGTCCCACTTTGTATAAGATAAATTATTTCCCAAAATGTATACTTGAAGAAAAAAACTAAGCTCTTGCGAGTTCTGTTTTTCTTGGAAATTAGGGTGAATGAATACCTCTCCTTCAGGTTGAGCAGGCTGTTTCCTGTGGCTCATGTAAGGTCAACTGGATTAGTCCAGGTACACTTATCATGGTAACCCTTATAACACCAGGGAATGCTCAATGACTTGTTTTGTGAAAAACATTACAATTACTATTCACAGGCCATTTCATGGTATTGAATTATTGTATTATTTGCACCATTGTTGTTTTTTTCTCTCTTATCATTCCTGTAACATTCCCAAACAAGTCTCTGAAGTCGTGTACACTGTTACAATGTGCTCTAACGGTACACTGCATTAACACAACTTCAACATTACTCAAGATAGAAAAGTGCAGCGTCCGTAAACAGTAGCTTAGCGATGGGTTGTGTCCATTCTCCAGTTTGAACCAGTGCAAAGCCATAGCAACCCAAACAAATGCTATTTCTTTTTAGAAAATGTTTTGATACGACATACTTTTCTTGCTTTGAGAAATTCATATATTTTCATTCAATATTATACACCTTTCTAATTAATTTAAATATAATCTCCATTGTTGCTTTTCCGACAAACTGAAAAACAGAGACCAAAACATTTCTCCTGGCCACGTCACGTGTATTGCTGCAGCTAGATCAGAGAGTACCCCCCAAAACGATTTACAGTATATTACCATTCTCAGCTGCCCTCCAACACACATAGCACTATACCTTCTGTTTGAGACCGTGTTAAATCACCGGCACCCGGAAACGCGAAAATAACTTTTGTTTTTATTCTTGTACAAAATCACAGGGTTCTCCTTGTTTGTAGAGTGTACTCTCTCCGGTCAGGTCTACAGTATGTCTAATGGAAGCTGTCAACAGTACTGCCTTACATCTGTGCTACTTCTTCCATTCCGAAAGGCAACCAACGGTCTGCATTTCTCAGTGCATCTGGAACATTACAGCTATCCGCGATGAGCTGGCACAGACTAGCTGCTAGATGCCAAATCTCCCTGTGGTGGAACGCACGAATCAAAGCAACACCGCTTTTAATTAGTTTGATCTCCCATCTTTGAAGATTAAAAATGAGACACTGTTTAAAACAAATGACGATGCATATCTTATTTTTAGTTACTTATACAAACCCAATGGGCTACGAAACCAAATCAAATAGTTTTTCAGCGCAGCCTCTACTCAGCCTGATCTAAAGTCGACGCAGAAGAATCTTAGACATACAGTAAGTGCTGAGAAGCAACAACAGTACCGCTGTGTTAAATGCCTTACCTCGGTGAGGACACTCTGTATCGAGAAGGGATGTGTGATGCGATGTATTATATTCCTTATCGTGTAATGGGCTGAGTCGTTCTTCCATTAACCGCTTAGAGAATCATCACGTTCAGCGAAAATAAAATAAACACGGCATCGTAGTGCACCCCGAATGTGGGCTGTTGATCTTTTAATGATTTGCACTTTCCAGCACTGCCTCCCTGACTGTGCAAGCGAGGAGCTAAATGACTCTCAGCCATGTGACCCGGCGAGCAACTCACTCACGTGATTACAAAGAAACTCCGGCTCCTTTCTGCACTGAGCCCAGTAATAGGAACCGGTCTTTTCACTATGGCAACATATTAGCGTCATCAAAATAAAATCATTATTACGAGACAATGTTGCTTTTATTTCGTAAAACATATTTCATTGTATCCAGAATTATAAGAAAAAGTCTAATTATAAATGCAATATATATTAGATTTAATAGATTAATTATTTCTATTTTTGAAAATGGAAGGTCCAGTACCTCCGGTATCCTGTATCATATATGCGACCACTGTACACTTTCAAACATATTAGGTTTATTATATCAACCAACTCCCTAAAGAAATATTTTCTGTTCTCTGGATTTTTTTTTCCTTTATGTACATCAGTCATCTGTTTTCTTTATCACTGATTTAGAAAACCGAGGGTTTCAGCTCACATTTAGATTTGTCTGACAAGTCTTGACATTTGACTCGTGTGCTAGTATTTCACTGCTTAGTTTAAAGAATCTCTAATGGTTGGTTTATTTTCACGTTCTGAGTGCTTGTGCATATTTCTGTCAGTAAATATATAAAAAGTTGCTAAGCATTTCATGAAGCATTTTAACAGTGATGATAGACGTGGATGACCAAGTAATGATTAAGAGAAACAGATTTCCTATATTAAATTATTTGACTTTTTTGTTGATGTGATCGGGGGAAACGTGACTATTTAATCATAATAATTCCTTACACTTAGTGCTTTTCTGGACACTCCACTCAAAGCGCTGTACAGGTAATGGAGATCCCCCCCTACCAACGTCCAGTATCCACCTGGATAATGTGGCAGCAGCCATAGTGCGCCAGTACACTCACCACACATCACCTCAGGGTGAACATCTCCTACTGGCCCATCTAATACCTCTACCAGCAGCAACCTTAGTTTTTCCCAGGAGGTCTCCCATCCAGGTACTGGCCAGGCTCAGTGGGCTGCCATTTGTGAGGTGCAGAGTGATAGTGTATGGCTGCTGGCAAAACATGTCCTTACTGTTTGTAAAGATGTAGTCTAGGACAAGGGTTCTTAGCGGAGCAGTGGCTCTGTGGCTAAGGATCTGTGCCTGTAGCTGGAAGGTTACCGGTTCAAATCCCATGGCTGGCAGAGGAATCCTACTCCGTTGGGCCCCTGAGCAAGGCCCTTAACCAACAGCTTCAGGGGTGCTGTACAATGGCTGACCCTGCGCTCTGACCCCAAGCTTCTCTCCCTGTCTGTGTCTCATGGAGAAAAGCTGGGGTATGTGAAAAAACGAATTCCTAATGCAAGAAATTGTATAGGGCTAATAAAGAAACATTATCATTAATCCTGGTTCTAATGGAACCCCTGCAGACTTCCTCACAAACTAATTGATCTCAATTTCCTATTTCAGTCATATGTTGAAATTTGCTTTCAGTTCTTAAAAGGTTTGAGAGAATTTGTATTTGGCCTCAACCCTGTACTAATTAGTGAGTTTTAAAACTGTATTCAAATTTGTTAAATGTAATATGACCAGGAGGACACAAAACGAAAAACACTCACTCTCTGTGTGTGAGATACAGTATCTTTCCCACTTGTGTCTGTTCATCACAAACTTCGTGAATTTCAGTCAGATGTAAGGAAGCAAGTTGTCTATCACATCGTGGAGAGACTGGATAAAGTTCTGTATGCTGCAGATGCTGGAAACAATACACTTTAGTTAGTTGTTGTTTTTTTTAATCAAGGCTTGAGTGTAAAAAAAAAAGTCTAAACAATCAAATTAGTTTGACTGAATGATTGGCACCAGTTAGAACTGGTATTTAAGGGCCCAGTTTGGACAAAACTAAGCAGACAGAGCACTTCCTTAGGATCAGTGTTGGAAACTGCTGGTCTAGAACAAGAGTTCATACTCCTGGTCTTGAAGGCCCACACACACACTGGGTTTCGACAGCCAAGCTCTCAAGCCAAGAAAATTGAACCTTTCCTAGAAATTCATAATAGGATTAATTCAAACTGTTTCACTGTTTTCGGCTGATTAAACATGTTGCAAGTTGCCTTTTAACTATTGTATTTCCTAAGCAAAACAAAATCTCAAACTTACTAGTAGAAAAATGGTAAATATTTTAAACAAGCAACTTGTTACATCACTTTAGGCTATATTTAGGTTATTCAGCTCAGGTGGAATGAAAACTGGCAGGTGTTCTGTCCTCCAGAACCAGAATTAGGAACTCGTCCTTTCATTTTCTAACTGCTTTATCCAATAGAGGGTTGTGGGAAGCATATCCCAGCAAGCAATAGGCTCAAGGCAGAAATCATATTGGAGAGGATAATACTCCATCACAGGGCAGACACACACAAACATGCACACACTGACAGTCTTACCAGGACCAATTTTCCCAGAAACCAATTCACCTACAGTACCGGTATGTCCTTGGACTAGAGGAAACCCACATGACTACAGGAATAACATACAAACTACACACATATTCAGTAGCACACAAGGTCCAGAACTGAACCCAGGGCTGTTAGGGCTTTAAAAAGTATTGTAATAATATAAAAATAAATTTTAAAAATTTATTCTGTGCAGTCCATTTCCAAACCACAGTATGAATACCACTGTAAGGTACTCTGATAATATTTAAGAAACATGTTTTCTTGTTCATATTGTTCAGTATTTTGGAGGATTTCTTAATATAATTCTTAAACAGCAGCACTCTACAATATCAAGGTTTACTGAATGTAAAGTTATTGCTTTATTTTGTAAATATATATGTCACTTTACAAGAACATATTAGAAGCAAACAACAAAAGACACTCCAGGTTATGAATCTATATTGGTGCTCCTTGTTGTGCTGACTGAAATTTCTATTGTATTTAATAGAAGATTATTTATATTTACTAATTTACTGTTGTGCTAAGCTAGAAACTAGATCTGAATTTAATGTGAATGCCCACTTCCTTTTCCCTTCATTTATGATCTGTACTCCCCTATTACAGCACATCAAAACACCTTCCTAACTTACAGTCTGGGCAACTTTTCTTGCTACTCATCTTTAGCACTGCACACTTGTAGACTTCACAATGAGATTAAAAATATCTAAAAGTTAAATAATTAGCCCATGTTTCTATGAAACCACAAACCAGAACAGCTGAACTGATGGAAAAAAAAATCAAACACACATAAGCACAACAGTCATTTTCAAATCCCCTCGTGACTTCGTCTTTCCCTTCAGACACATTTATTTGCTCGTTAGAGGTTGTCAGGCCTCTGTCTGCGTCTTCTGTGGCTTTCCTTCCGTTGTCTGCAGGTCAGGGCTGACGCCTTGTTCAGAGACTCCTGTCTTGGCCAGGACCTGTGGCACCAGCTCTTCCTTGACATGCCCTGTGTTTGGCTCTTTCTCATTGGGGGTTTCCTCTGTTGTCACAATCTCTACTACATGAGGCTTCACTTGCGTCGAATCTGCAAGAAAATAATTTAGTACAAGGTTGATCTACCCAGCTACCATCCTGATGCTGTACTTATTCAATGCACGTGTACCATGATGGTATATAAAGTGTTTGCTTTTTAAAGTTATCCATTTAGGGACTGTCCAAGTGCCCTGACACAGGAACTAAAGGCAAACAGAATGCAAGACCAGCCTTGTTGTCTGTAGTACAACCTACAGTATAACAGCAGCAGTATACAAATATACCACCTGAAGGGTTGACACAGCTCGCCTTATTCTACCTGTGTAAGGTCTGCCATGGCAGTTTTGTTAGACTAGATGAGAATACCTCTGCTGACACTGCCCAGTCTAGTCTCATTAGCAGTCACCATACAACAACAGTGGAGCATATGGGCCTGTAGGACTCACCCTGAATTGTGCACAGTGTTTTTACCTGGCTGGATCCTGTCTGAATTCTTGACTCCCTGCAAGAATTGTGTTTACTCCTCATATAAATATTTTTTTTTCTTTCTTGCATGAACAATAAATCTGAAAGTCCTTATCTGACAGACCATGCTGTGCCATAGGCTAGAATTTGTCCCATTTAGAAATTCTTGTCTTCCATTAATCAGTAAATGTTATCCACAACATCATGTGTACTGTGTTGATTTGTTATTCCACGTGCTGATATGTAATTAAAAAAGAAAAATGCTCTCCTCAGTTAAACTTCAAAGTCCATCCTAGTAAAGAAACAAACTTTTGTGGGGAATGTAAATACAGAAACAAGATATTTAAAGGTAAAAAACAAAAAAGTTCCTGGTTTTGTATTATTTTGGCAACTCTAATAAGACAACAATTGCTGCTTCATCCATCATTAGAAAGCTGCTTATTCATGGTTATAGATGGGACAATCTGGAGCCTATCGCAGAAGCATAAGATTAAAGGCTGGACATCACCCTAGAGAGGATGTCAGGACAGACACAAAGGGACAGTTTAGAACCTCCAATTAACATAGCCAGTATGAGTTTGCCTGGTAAATGGCAATTCAACATATACTCTGTTTAAAAGGAAAGAGAATGGTGTTGTTCATCAATCATTTTTACCCATTATTTTAACAACTGATATATTTTGTCAAACTGTGGAAAAAAGTATGGCATATTCTTTCAGCAAGCTACAATTAATACAAATTCAGGAATCAAGTGTACAGTAGTTATGTCACTGCCACGCCAGTATGCCTAATGTAAATCATTGAAAAATGAGCTTCAAAACTTGAACATGCAAATTTATTTAAGAGACACTTAGGAGAATATGAAATCAGAAAAAAATCAAGGAATTATATTATTCAGTATTTTCTAGGTGGCTGTAAAATAGGGAGGTGAAATAATGGTGAATTAAAATGCAACAAACCTAGGAAATAATTACCCTAGGTTTGTCACATATTATTTTAAATGAACTAAAATTATTTTCTTATGAATCTAGAGAAAGTGTACACAGGATAGTTCACCGATGATGCATTGAGACTCACTGAAATTTGCATTTGCTCTTTTAATATATTAACTAGCAGTTTATGCACATAACAAAGCTTAAGGATTTATTTGTGAAAGCAGAAAACAAAATTCTCATCGGTGTGTTCTTTGCTTTTGAAACAGTTAGTACAATATCCACCAATTCATTTTCTGCTTGACAATTGGTGGTTCTTGTGTATTAGCTCTCTATTACTTTTTATAAAAAGTATCTTTGATAAAGCAGTACAAACATTTGGATTTGTGTTTTAAAATCCCAGAAATGATATAATATAAAAATAATGTAACATACAAAATGTGATTAAAAAATAAACATTTTTTTTTTTTAATCTAGTGACCATTTACACATAGGTTGAGTGGGTCAGAATCTGTACTGTATGTGGTCATTTTAGGGCTTTTTTTTTCAAACATACGAAGGGTTCAGCCATTTGACCTGAGCCAAAAATCCAGTGCCTAAATTAAAATTCACAAAATGGACCCAGCTACATTCTTTAATCAGGCCAGTGCCAAAAGAAGCAAATATGATTCTCTTATTCATTTCCAACTGCAGTAATCACAAAAGCCTTTTTAACTAATTGTAAATTAAATATTGTATTTGGATTATGGACCATTTACTGTAGTTCTACCTGTATTAGAGGACAAAACTCGTGTCAAGGCAAAACATTGTAATTGACAAAGTTTTTGTTCTGGAGGGGAGCTGATCTCCTATATACAGGATATTAAGCAATTAATTACAGTATTGTGCTAAAATAATGGCAATAATAAAAAGATTGTATTCAAATAAAAGCAAAAAGTATGTACATGTGAATTGTGTGTTCAAGGTGATTATGCTGGTTGTTGAATTTATGGCATGCAACTAAAGTTAACAATTACACAATTGTAACTTCCCCATTTTTGTGAAATAAAAATTAACCATTCACAGTTACAAAATGACAACACAGAATTTTTCTAAAGGCTGAAAACAGTTATCCAGCTGGATTCATTCATCATTTTGATCATAATGATCATTTGTACATATGATCATCAATCATGGAGACCTGTAACATTTAGAGAGAACAACGATACAACAAAACAACAAGTCTCTCAACACAGTTCTCCGAAAACGTTTTTTTTTATTTCTTGTCTTTCACTAATGATTTCACAGACTATCCACAAGGAAATCATGCTGCTTAAAGAAAAGTAAGAGTATAAATGTTAAAAAAGTTGTTTGGTCCATCTATACCTTGTTTGGTCGCTAGAAACTAATTGATCCAAGGATCTCAAGTTGTTGCTTAAAAGAAACCAGGGCATCAACTTCAACATCACTGCTGGATAGCTTGTTTCAGACTCCTATAACATTTTTCCAGCAAAACAATGCCTCTCGTTTTCTTTTTAAAATGCATGTTTCCTTTCCTTTCATTCCTGTCATTTGCATTTGTGTCCTCTGATTGCCTTTCACTATTGATACTGAAGAAGTCCACTGGGCTAAATTTGTCTAGTGCTTGAGGAGTTGGAATACTTGTATCATGCAAAGGAACAAGTAATAGGTTTATTCCATGCTGAAAAAAAGAAGAAAGAGAACACAACGTTTCGGCCGTGGAGCCTTGTAGTCCTCTTGTAGTCTTCTCTATCCAAAACTAAAAGCATTTTTCATCTTTCAGAGAAGAACAATTCTTTAAACATGGGAAAATATTTCATTGATTCCAGCAATGTATTTTTGTAACATTTTGACCAGTAATCTATATTCTTAATAAGGTCTGAATGGTAGACCTCCTAGGAAAGCTAACGTTGCTGCTGGAAGAGGTATTGGCTGGGCCGGTAGGGGACACTCACCCTGCAGTTTGTGCGAGTCCAAATGCTCCAGTATGGTGACGTGGACACTATACAGTAAAAAGGCACCATCCTTTGGATGAAACATAAAACTGAGGTCCCGAATGGTCCTTAAAAATCCCGGGGCATTTCTCAAAAAGAGTAGGGGTGTAACTCCAGTGTCCGGGCCAAAATTTCCCCATGACCTTTATCAATAATGGCCTCCTAGTAATCCCCATCTACAGTATGAACTGGCTCAGCATTCTGTTCTCCTTCCCACTGGTAGCCAATGTGTGGTGAGCGTTCTGGCACACTTTGACAGCCGTTTCATCAACCATGCGGGTCTTGCACATTGGTGGTTGTGGAGGGGAGTCCCCATTACCTGTAAAGTGCTTCGAATGGAGTGTGCAGAAAAGTGCTATATAAGTGTAAGTATGATTTATTTTTTGTTATTTCTAACATCCATTAATGTAAATTCTGTTCTTTTTACTATATACTCAATCCTGACATTATGTTTTCTTTTCTCTTCTTCCCCCACTTTGTCTGAAGGAGGTAAACTATGCGTTAACATAAACATTTTGTATACTGTACTATAAGTCAATTTCATAAGTAGCTTCTTTCAAGGTCATTGTTTTCCATCTTATATTTAGAATTAGTGTCTGTTGTCTGTTTAGAATCTGTGTCTGTTTACTTAAGTCTTCCTGGATTTCCTTTGTATCTTCTATAGTGTTTGTGTTACACCCATGCAAATGTTGGCCCGAATTTACAATTTTTGGATTTCCCTGTGTTTGGTATTTTTGCCCACTGTGATTCGATCCAATTATTGATCACGTCCTTGTCTTGTCTTGTGCCTTGATTCCTAGAGTGTTTTTTTGGATTTTCCTTCGGATTCTCATCGGCACTGTAATCTCACCACTCAACCCCTGCTTGTCTGACCACTGCTTCAGCTTCCCAGTAAAATTTGTTTCATTTGCCTGCTGGCTAATTTGTTTCAAGAATGGCTAAAATGTTTCAAGAATAGCCTGTGTGTGTATCCAGTCTCTCACCTCTTGGCACCTGCTACCATCAGGTCAGCGTAATGGTTTTTACAGAATGACTGAGCCAAAAAATACGGATCCAGTGGGCTTCCAAAATCTCCTCAAAACACTGGCCAGTCACAGCTCCCCTTTAAGAGCTCAGCAAAGCAGTGATAATGAGCTGAAAGAAGCAGTGCAGGAATGTGCCACAATATACAGCATGCAGCAGGAGCTCTCCTTTGTTCGCACAGCGGCTCCAATTCCAGGCCCAGATCCTGTGCCAGCCCAGCGCTTAAGCTTGGGCCTCCAACTTAAGTCTTCTGAGAACCTTGGATGTGCCCCGCTCCACCCTTCTCTGGAGATTCCATGTACCGCAGCAGTCTCCTTATTCAGTGCGGCACAATTTTTGTTGTAAACTTCTACCTTTCCTACAGACCAGGGCAGATCGTCTGCAGCAACTAACAACTTTTCTTAGATACATTCCATCATTTTGACAGCCCTGGCCGTAACACAGAGTCCTCCCATCTACTGTTGCGTTTCAAGCAGGGAAGTCAACTGGTTGCCCACTCTATGTCATCTGATTCAGGGCCCTGGCCATTGAGAGCAGATGGGGCGAGGAGCCTCTCATTGCCATGTTTCGAGCTGGGCTCTCAAAGAGCTTGAGGACCAGATGGCTTGCAGAGACCTTCCCTAGAGCTTGGAAGCCCTTATTGGTCTGGCTAGTTGGATGGATGGTCGTCTTGGGGAGTGGCATCAGGAGAAATGTTGCAGCGCATCTTCTTTTCCTCGGTGGTGTAAGGCCCCTCCTGTTGAGGTGAAGACCCCTTCTGACATGAGGGACCAATGCAAGTCGGAAGGCTCTCTGCCAGGTTTGTGGTTTTGTAGTGAGAAGTTTTGGATTAAAGTTAACCTGTCCTCTGGGTACCTCCTTGAAACCAATGGCCAGACAGAGTTGGTGACTTTAAGGTGTCATGTGTCCGATTTCCAAGAGGACTGGGTGCGCCTACTACTGTGGGCAGAAGTGTCTTGTAACATCTTGCTGAACAGGATGACTGATACAGTATGTCTCCTTTCTAGTGCCTCTGTGGGTATCAACATCCACTCCTTGCCCTAACTCCATACTTCAATGTTACTGAGAGATCTGTGCAGGACCTTGAAGGGATGCGGCACAGGCCTCACAGTTACATCAGTGTCCTACTAATCACTGTCAGTAGGACACTCCTCCTTCTGAGTCCACGACAAAGGGTATGGTTGTCCACCAAACATCAGGTTCATCCAAGAAACTGGTCTCAAGATTCATTGGCCCCTTCTGAATCACGGAACAAATTATTCCGGTTATGTATTGGCTGGCTCCTCC
This sequence comes from Atractosteus spatula, assembly GCF_055471065.1. Taxonomy (NCBI): domain Eukaryota; kingdom Metazoa; phylum Chordata; class Actinopteri; order Semionotiformes; family Lepisosteidae; genus Atractosteus; species Atractosteus spatula. The sequence continues at coordinate 42,162,955 of NC_142711.1, forward strand.
CTGCCAGCTTGAACGTCTCCCTTTTGAAGACTGCATTGACCAACACTTTAGCTCCAAAATCCACAGGGACCTCAGCTCCTCTGATTTAGGGGTCTCCCTGTGCCTGGTACAATCATCTTTTCAATTCACAAATTATGGAAAACCTTGTCCGGCCCCCAGGTTGCCTGTTGAGAGGGGGGGTATTATAAAACCTGTGTAAATGCCGGACTGCACATCTCCATGCCTTTATGGCATCAGACCAAGACTACACTGGGTCTGTTAATTCATCTAACTCCTTAAGGATGAGATATGGGCGGTTAGTAATACCACTGAAGCAAAATTAAACCGGCGCTTAACTTGTTACCTCCAGGAAGTCCTGTCTTCTCATTATCAATTGCTCAGTCATTGGGTTTTCATACCTCAACCTTGCTAGCTTTCCAAGTTTATTCTTGGATTTTGACTCTCCTTTGTGTACTGACAACGGTTTTTGGATTCCACTGTGTTTCGGATTTTCGCCTTCTGCAATTCTACCCAATTGTTGATCACGTCCTGGACAGATTCCTGTGCCTCAAACCCTCACTTGTTCTTTTTGGATTCGCTTTTGGATTCTCCAGAGCAATTTCAAACAGTGTCTCACAGCTCGACCCCTGCCTGTTGTCAGCTTCTCAAGGAAATTGTACAGTAGTTACACTTTCTCCTGGGCAAGTTGTTTCAAGCAGAGACTATGTGTGGATCTAGTTTCTTGTCTCCTGTTCACTGCTACAGTTACGTCAGTGTGCAAGTTTTTTATAGTTTTCTAATCATCCCGTTTTGTCATCATCAACGAACATGTTTAGTTTACTACTGTATGTCACAATTCAGATCACTGCTATAAAGTAGGGAGAGCTGCAGTCCTAATAAGCTCCCTGTGGTACTCCATCAATTACATCACCCAGTTTGAGCATTCACCCTTTCATACTTAAAATAAAGTGTCATTCTCTTCTGTAAAATAATCTATACCTTTTGCTTTTACTGTGAGAATCTGCAAAACAGTTCTGTTGTAAGGAAGGAGCTTACCTCTTCTCACTTGCACTTTCTTACCAGTGACGGACTTCTTTTTCCTGTCAGGAGTACTCATGGTTTCCTCAAGATTGCCAGCAGAATCAGCAACGCACCTGGCCATACTTCGATTTTCAAATGCCTGGGTGACATTTAACTAGCGAAACAAGGAGATCATTGTGGGTTATAAATGTAGATTATAAAAATTTTCTAAGTGCATTGTGAGCACTGAAGCTCTAACTGTTGTAGCATCTTCCTTATTGTAACGGTCTTACAGCTCTATGCTCTAATTATAAACTGCTTTTAAGCTGCACCCCCTCAGGCTCATTAGAAATGACAGGACACTCCTAAAACATCCTAAAACAGTACTATTTCAGTTTAAGAGGGCTTTATAGTTGCATACAAAACTGATGTGTGATAGATTTATGTAAAGTATAGAAAATAGAGCAACACAGCTTTTGTTTTTAATACATAATACAAATACATAAATATGGCCCTCTTTATATAATAAATCAAATACTGGATTTACTTACATTATAGACTGAACTATTCGTACTCCATAACCACAGAGTTTTTTTAATTTCTAAATCATTGTAGTTAAATTGTTATTAATGAAAAAAGCTATGTTTTATATTAAATTGGCTGGTCATACCATTTTTAGGTCTAAAGCAAACCATGCAATGCCACACTACATATCTGTGGTTTCGAGCGCTGTTAACCTTTGTTTTATAAAGCTGTTGCAAAGAAAACAAAGCCTGTTAATGCTCTATTCTCTTTTGATTGTAATTGTTCATCACAATGCTAATAAACGCTTAAACAATGGTCTCAAATTATATCTAAGCTTTCTGGTATTACAAGAAATATTACATTTTTCATTTTTGGTTACTTTTTTTCCATTTATTAGCGAATTAACAAGCTAAATGCTGCAAAAGCAAGTCAATCAATTTCACAGACACATTTTCCAATAAAATTTGTTAGAAATTAAAGTACTGTATGTTTATGCAAAGCTGCCCACAGTCCAGTCACTGCTTCCACTGGAAACAGTATGCAAGGTAAAGAGGTGAGCGGTGGATAGGGCTGTTAGTTCTGTACATGCACAAGGACAAGACTGTCAGAAGAATGTTGAAAAATCACAATGTTTTAAAAGGGTTATTGTACTGAATACAAAATACATTTGATCTATTTACAGTAGGTGATCTACTGTATATTATACTGAACGGTACTGTACATTCTTCAATATTACATTCAAGTTGTCAAGTGACTTATTATGGAATATTCTTTATACATAATGACATTTTAACAATATACTATAGATAATTCAAAGATTCTTCGAGGCTTGATGATACATCCAGCTTTGCCTCAATAATTAAATATAACACCAACAGTTATTTTTTCAATAATTAAAGGTATTGATTTTTTTTAAATCCTAAATATTTGTTAGCCATCTATAAACATATTCAAAATATGCCACACTGTTTGCTATACTGAAACATCACAGTGTAGCCCTTATATACTGTCTTTTAAGTTTTACTCATAAATATCCATTTTAAACACTTCAATAGTTCATCTTCAGGTTTTGCAAAGGTGATAAAAGAACATTCTTCACAAAAGGCAGGTGAGCTAAACTTATTTTGCATACTGTATGGAGCCAATTCAAAATTCAGCGAGAATCTAGTTTGAGATTTAGCTCATTTGCTTTCAGTAAGCTTGAAAAGTTCTTATGGAGCAGGAATGTTTGTAAAGCAATGTCAAATAATTGTTTTATGTTTACTTTATGTCGAAGACTGAAAAATAAGCGATATTACTAGAACTCATATGAGTAACATACAGTATTAAGCTTTCCATGACCTACCGTCATGGTGCAGGAAATGGCCTGGCTCTGAGAGATAATGTTCCTTATTTATTGAGTCATTCAAGGAAATGAGACAAGCATGAACCCTGTGCTGTAACATGCATGTCTAACAAGTATAGTTTTAGCCCACTGTCATGCCCTCTTTGTCATATATCAAAATAAACAGTGTCAGTTTCCTTTGGATTTCTATGTACTGTGTTTCTTGTCTGCATATTATGGAACACCTTTGTGTTACAGTATATTCAATACTGGAATAAGATTTCAAAGAAGTGTATCTTTTTTTAAGAAAAGAGGATTGTGTTTTTACATAATCAGAAGGGTTTATACTGTATAAGATGATACTGCAATTCTGACAAACATTCCTTTGTTATTAACCTGATTTGTGTTTGGACTCTTGCCTCCTAGCTGGTCAGAGTTGAAAAAAGTATGCATTGTTTTTGATGGTCATGGGAATATACAACTGTAATTTAATAACCAAAAATCATAAAGACTCTTTTCAGCTAATGCTGGCACAATGTACAAGAAAACTATCACTGGGTTTTTGTTGAATCCCCAGTGTACCATTATTAGTGCAATCATATGAAATATAAATAATGTACAAAGGGCTTGTGGTGATGTCTGTGGTGCTCTCGGCCCTCTCTGATTGTCTCAAAAGGTTAATGTGCCCTATCACAACTTATTATTCACAGTTACTTCACCTCGGGGAGTTGTTTGATGCAAGTACAAGTGTGGGGAAGTAACTTCCAACCATCCATCCAACCATTTTCTAAGTGGTTTATCCAGTATAGAGAGTCACAAGGCATCCAGAGCCTATCCCAGCAAGCAATGGGCACAACATGGGATACACCCTCGGTGGGATGGTAATCCATCGCAGGGCAGACATAGATACATTCACACACACACCAGGGCCAGCTTTCCCAGAAGCCAATTAACCTACCAGCATGTCTTTTGACTCACATGAACATGTGGAGCTTGACATATATACTGTAGCAACCCAGCACCTTGAGGCTGCAATGCTAACCACTGGATTCCTCAGAGAGTGATATATAAAATAGACAGAGGAGGACATGAACACGTTTGAAAACAACAGCTTTGTTGACTGATGATCTCTGAGTGCTCTAAGAGAGAAAGTCTTTAAAAGAGCTTTGTGAGTTTCTCTCATCCATTGGTCCTTAGTCACTGAGCGCCTGTTAGACACAACACTGCATATTGTTTTATACACTCTATGTGTCAGAATGCCTGTGTATGTATCTTCATACACAGAAATAGCTGTTCAAAATGCGATACGTACAATCAGACTAACACATCGTGAACGACAAAACATGCTAGTTTAAAATATTGTAGAAGGTTAAATGTTTTTGGAGCTTGTCTCTTTTAATTAATAATATATTATAAGGTATAAGGGAAAGTTTCAGATTTTCATTCCACAAATGAAAATGGAACGAAACCAAACACATAGAATTAGCAAAACCTTTTACGTTTTGACAAGTCTTTATAAAGGAGAATTGTACTTCCAGATTCAATCCTTTTTTAAAAAAAATGCTAACAGTGTACAGTATGTAAAGAAAAAATAAAAGCTTGTTAATCCCTTGCATGTTTTTTGAGGTGAACTGATTCTGCTAAACCTCTCTCCCATGTGTGGGAGGGGAAAAAGGACTCAAATGGCTTCCAGCTGGTGCTGAAAGTGAGTCAATTGGTATAATTACAAAGCACAGAGCTGAGCAGTAAGTGGGACATAAAATTAATCATCATATGGAGGGTGTTGAGATGTCAATTGTGTTAAAATGCTCTTATCCTCTTATGAAAAACTCTTCTATTTGAAGCTACAGTATATTTGTTTACAAATTAAACCCTAATCATAACCTTCCAAGGCACCTGCCCATTCTAGTTTTAAATGTCCATTTCAGAATATTATTAACCATTGCCTGTCTTTGCAGTCTTGCAACACTGGAGCCTTGGATTCAATTCTGCACCTGTTACAACTTCAACTGTTAAATAATGAAAAAAATATGTTAAGGATCCTATTATTACTGTTTTTAGACTTTTTATAAATTCACTGTTATTTAGCCTTTATGGTACTGGAAGAGTTCTGAGCAATGCTGTTGAATGTTGATGTGCAAGACAAATTCCTGTCGGGGCAACAGTTAAATCTATTCAATACCCTGCCTTGTGCCCGTTGCTTGCTGGGATAGGCTCCAGCTCCCCTGTGAAGAGGTTAGAAAATGGATGCATGGATTAACCACAGCCACTCACACAGTCTTCATAGCCACCACTGGACAAAATTCTGCTTAAAGTTTAATAAACCTCATAGATAGTTTCTGTGTCCTGGAAGACAAAGTGAAAGCCTGACCATTTTACCCTGCTTTCCCTGTCTCTGTGTCTCTTGACACTGGATTAACACTGTCATGACAAATTTCACACTTTTAACCATCCAGAGTAGTGATGTCACCTGAACAGACTTGCTTGCTATGAGTACTGTTACAAAGGCATCCGTACTAGAGAACTGTGCTATACAGAGTATTGTTTTTCACTAAGGTACAGCAGACATTTTTGGAGCTTTACACATTGCATCTTTGCTTGTAGCTTTAATTTAGTTTCTTATAATAGCATACAGTTCCCCTCTCTCCTTACATCAAAACTAGATACAACTATGATTCATGACTGATTTGAAAAAACTAGTTCCAAACATGACTGAAGTGATGTATGCTTCACGAGTACATTCAGTTAAACGTTCAGTGAAAAGTGCCAGTCGTTCAACGTTACAATTCACTTGCAGAGTGAAATCTGGCAGAGATGGAAGATGACCACAGTGACCTCTGCTGTCATTTAACGGTAGTGCACTTTAGTGAATAACTTGAAAACCTAATACAGGGGTTTGCAACGCCAGGATCCAGGAACACAGCAGGATTTCTATGAGTCCTTAAATCAGCTGAGAAAAACTAAACAGGTCCAGCTAAGCAATAACTGGATCAATGTAACACTTCTCACAGGTGAAGAGCTGTTTATAAGTTAGGGAAACTGAAAACCCTGATGGATTCCAGCCCCCAAAAACCAGAGTTGGAAAATCCTACTCTTATACTTACCCACCCAACAACAGATGACTGAAATGTAACCTGAGATTGAATATCCATTGCTGAAATTCCTGAAATACACATTCAGAACTCAAGTAGCTAACAATATATTTTTCTAAACAATATGTTTTACTTTATACACTTTGTGCAAATACTATGAGACTGGCAGCTATTGATCGTCACAGTGACAGTCATATTTCCTACATAGTCTAAAAAGTATTTTAAAAAGTGGGAACTGCCAGAAGATGTATCAAACTGTGAAGTTTAAAGAGTTTTATGCAGAAAGGAGGTAGAAAGACAGAAACAGACTTGCTCATACAAGTTCAAAAAGGGACGTGGGGGAAAAAGGGAGGAGGATGACTTTTCAGTGATTGTGCATTCAGACTGCAAAAATGGCCAGAAAACATCTGCTGTGTTTGGATTACAGTGGAACACAGAGAAAGAGTGGTGTGAGAGTGGTTATTGATGCAGGCAGTCAGTGACCGAAGATGAAAAAAAAGACACAGTGAAACAAAGTAGGAGTAGAGATGAAGGATTTGTGCACCATTTATTAGTTAATTGAGAAGTGGCACCAAAAAAGAACAAGTGGTAATCTTTAATATGACTGTGGTTGAAATGGAAGACACAGAAAACAGTGACTGGATAACGTCCACTTCACATGAATCTCTGCAATGCACAGTTGTAATCTGTCTTATCTGCAACACAAAGTCTCTCTTTTACCTTCATACTTTTAACCCTTCATCTCAAACCTGAATTGCATCAGGGAAGACAGCATACAGTATGCTCTCATGGGCTTTACTGTGGCTACAATAGATCACAAGGTAAGCCAAGCAGGTATCATTAAATACAAAGCCAGAACAAAGTCTGTAGGGTTGTTGACCTATTCCTGAACGATTTCACTAGTATAGTGCAATATGTAACCAAATATGTGTGTCTCAGCTTGGCAAACCATAGGGAACTAAAAATAGCATAATATTTTAAGTGGTTTAAGCAGAAGACCACTCAGGGGCACACTTTACAAAACTTAACAACCAATGTAATGACAATAAGCCAAAAATAGATTAGAATTTCAGCATTGCACGTGGGTGTAACAGTATTTAGCCAGTTGTTGGCATTTAGTATAATAATAAAATTAATTATACTGGGCTCTACCATATTCAAATGGAGATCTGGGGCTTCCTTACCAGACAGAATTAAACAGAACACAATAACTGACCTAAGAACAAATGTTTGGTTGCATTTCGTCTTTGTTTTTTGTTTTGCTATGTAATGTCCACATGGTTCTACTGCTTAACATAAAACTGCACAATAAATGCACAAATATTTCATATGAAAGAATGAAATCACCTCTACTCTAAATTCAATTTTCGGTAGGTGGAGCCATTCATAACCGGTGGATTCCTAGACTGGGTTGAAATAGGGATAAAGGGTCTTTCTTCTAAGGTTTAAGAGGGGTTTTACTATTATCTACTACCATGCCAGAAAGGACAGTGTGAATATTACTTCCTACTGGTGTTTGCTAAAAGGTGGGAGAAAAAACCTTTGAAAACACAAATCATTGGCCTGATTGGCAGAAAGAAATTGGTATGAGAAGAGATACAGGTTAGTTTGTCCCTTATTATTCTGGATTATGTCCTAATCTTTTCTGAATTTAAACGAATGACTCTTAATTATTTTTTCTTGTCTGCCTTCTTCAAAGCTTCAAACGCAGCTTTCTCCTCTTCGCTCTCCGGTATGAAGACACTTACAGTGAAGTCTCCGCACTCCGTGCCGTACTTGTTTTTCACCAGAATGCTGTATCTGCCAGAGTCCACGGAGCTGACGGAGGTGATGGTGAAGCTGGCGAATTTGCCCGACTCGAACTTGAGGACATGTTCGCTGTCCTGGATCATCTCTCTCTCGTTCTTCAGCCAGGTCACCTCAGGAACAGGATCTCCCCAGATGTTGCAGGTCAGGTTAAGTGACTGTACATGGCAAAATCAACATATATGACTGGGGCTTAACAACTGGAGGTGTCTTCGAATGAGCTGTATTTTTACCTTTCTCAGTTTATCCCTCTTTTAAAGCGACTGACAGGCTGCATCTTTTGATGGATAGTGATGGTCTTCAAATACAACTTGATTTTTAAAAGACTATCAGATGGAAATAACTTATTTTTTAACTGTCTTTAACTTACCATTTTTTCAATTACTACACAATTCATTTTTAATGCCGGAAGGCACTACAGGCTGTTATTGTTTATTACAAGTAAGTGGGAAGTTATTATAAGCGGGAAGCTAAATCACCTCCTGTTGACTGATCCAATATTAGGACTGCTGTAAAGAGACCCCAAACTATAAACAGTTTTGGAATTTAATGCTGAGACATTTGCCTTTTCAATAGTGTGGGTAATTGTATGTGTATGTGATGCCATAATTTCCATATTTTAAATTGTGCTCTTTGATAAGTAACTTCAGTGTAGGAGAGCAAAACCTTTTTTAAAGATTGACATGGCATGGCTAAAGGTAATGCCAATTAACAAATCAGTGTACAGGATGTATATACTGTATATATAGAGAAGTTATACACCTTAATGAAAATAATGATCCTTGTGTTTTCTCTTACGGAAAAGAAATATAAAGAAACAAAGCCCAAAGTTTCCAACATGTGAAAAAGCCCCTGAAATGTTTTACCTTGCCTTCTTGAATTGTCACCACATCAGGCAGACCGCCAACAACCCGAGCACGATCTAGAAACAATCAATCACAGACAGTCAGGGGGCAAAGCTGAAGTAACTGACTTCATTGTGTGAAAAGCAAATGATGGCGATTTGCACAAACGATAAGTCTCGCAACAGTTTTTTTCCATATATTTCTTTCATATTCTGATACTACCACCTCAGAAAATATGTACTCACTTCTTTCAGCTATTGCAGCTTGCCTGGGGAAGGAAAAGAGACAAAAAAGGTCAGAAGCTGATGTGGCAGAAATTCCAATGAGCTGTGTTGTCTCCTCTCATTTGCAACCTTCTTTGCGTTGTTCATTTATAATACATTGTCTACTGTTGCTCAGTTCAAGACAGAAAGCAATTTAGTTGTTCCAAACAGCTTACATTTATGAGTGCTATAAATGGTGTTAGTTTTGTACTAATTCTTAGGTCATATTAAATGGTTACTGGATGCAACTGGATTAAGTGTCTTAACCCATAAAGGTGCTTACTGGAGAGTACAAATTGAGCACTATAGTCCAGGCTTTGTTGCTTTGAGTCTGGGCTATGTTGTTAGCTGCTTACAATCCAAATTTCCCACATGGAGTAATAGGATACAATTAAAAAAGTGCCACCAGTGGGGTATCCTTGGGCTACCCTTGTGACATGTGAGGCACCTGTGAGCCAGTAGTGTTCTAAGTGTGATTCACATCACTCCTCCTGCTGTGCCTTCTGTAGGAATTGTGGGACTTGTAGTGTGAAAAATAGAGGGTAAATCTAACAAGTGCTTGTTTCAGAGAAAAGGCTGAATATATACTCATCCACCCCTGTCACTAAAGAGTAAGAATGAGTCTAAAGAGTAAACAGTATTTTTGGTACTCCAGAACCCAAAATGAAGAATTGAATGAAGTGAAATGAAGATAATTTTCCAGCAAATTGAATGACTTAGTTCTAGGGAGCTAGAAAAACTGTATTCCTAATCCCCTGAGTTTGGTCACACAAAAGCACATAGCAGTCCTTACAACTACAAAATCAAAAACTAAATAAACATCAATTAATTTTTGAAGAATATATTTATACATAGATACGTACATCTGGATACAAGCCATCCAAATTTATATTTATATCCATGATTAATTAGAACAATAAAAATAATTGCCAGAAAGATTTATGGATTTGATAATGTTCCTTGCTTAAAAAAAATCCTAAAGGACATTTTATGTGCTGGAGTAATGGGACACACTGAATGCTCTCCCTATGCTCATGTGGTCCCACTGTGCAAAGACATACTGGTACTGTAAGTTAATTGGCTTCTGGGAAAATTGGCCTTGGTGTGTACTGTCTGGTGGACTGGCATCCAGTCCAGGGTGTACCCTGCCTTGTGCCCACTGCCTGCTGGGATAGGCTCCGGCTTCATGCAACCCCATGTTGGATAAAGTGATTTGAAAATTGATGGATCGATGTTGTGGATTGTTTTATGGGCATCTCTTAACTTGTGGTGGCCATTTGTCTGCAGTCCTTGAAGATCAGCTCCAACAATATCCATGCTTGCAACTAATGACTGTTTTCAGTGTGTTACCTCCATTTTTACCCTAGGGAAACATTCTGAGACCTCTATAAGGTTCTGGAGGATTCCCCTTGCATTTCCAAATAAGTTACCTGTAGATTATTTTTGTTTAATTTTAATTAAAGTATTACTTAAATATGTGAATAAATGTAACATGTTTTCACCAGGAATTGAATTAATTATGCTATAAAGTAAATTACTCATAAAAAAAATATGCTTTGTGCAATGCTATTATGAATACATAACATTTTAGAATTTATTAAAGAAAGAGACATTATCCAAATCATAACTCTTTCTGTTATGAGTGTTTTGCTTCCACTTCATCTGCAGTTCTAATAAACCTGGAGGGCACTGTATGTATGAAAGTGGCAAAAATCATTTTAAGTGTGATGCCTCTTTGAAATTTGTGGAACATTATTTTTGAACTTGAATTATCAGCTGTTATCTGTACCGAAAACAGATGGTCTAGAAGACCCTTCAAGTATTTTTTGGAGGTAATCTCATTTCTTTGTTTGCACAGCCTACTGAAAGCATTACAATACATCAAAACAAGTGTTAATGCTTTCCGATACTGACTATCTTGTAAAAACGTCAAAATGAATAAATCTGAAGAAGCCATTGTTAACTGTCACTGATTAAGTACATACTGCCTGGGTGTATCTACACCCCCCATGGAGCAGAAAATTACTGAAGGCAGCATTTTCACTGTCTGCGGCTCACAGGCTCAACAAAGCCCTGCTTTGTTGATTTTATTCTGTGGAACAGCAGTAAAAGGAGGAGAAAATGCTCATGAAAATCTTAGGTAGAAAGGCAGAACAAAATGAATAGCTTGTGAATTCTCCAACAATAATATCTCACATTTTTGTTTACTTACTTCAACCTCTGGAATTCGGCAAATGCTTCATCAAATGCTGTATCAGAAAAGAAGAACATTAGTGAGGAAGCCAGAGAGGTGGTCTTAAGACAATCAAAATCTGACAAATGCGTGATAACTTAAAGATGGTTTTTAAGGAGCATATAAACAGCACCAATGAGCAATTGTTTTTAAAAATACGAACCCTTTAATAATATTTCAGATTGAATTCTAACTACAGAAGAAACAGCTTCTTTAGACACAGGCAGGAACACGCCTACAGCGATCATCTCCTTTTCTGCTTAAACGGCCCAGCATGTCATAATGGTCAACTTTTTTCTTACATTTGACATTAAACTCCAGTTCATTTTCCATGTGATGATTTCGGTGTCTGTGCCAAACTTGAGACTAGAATCACACTGGTAAATATTTGCATGTACTGTATAGTATTCCCATAAAGAAATGGAAGAGTGGCTTTTGCTCCAGCAGAACAAAAAGTGTCTTTTACAACCCAACTTTTGTTTTTTTTAGAAAGCAAATTCTGATTGAAAGGCCAGTTAATTAGCAAGGCAATTGCCAGCCTAGGCAGCATCCCCCAAAAGATAAGATTAAAAACATGATATATCACTTACTCTATGCAGAGAATAAAACTAACTCTCCAAGCCATTGTACATTCCCACAGCATACCTTGTCCAGAGAGGTCCACGGTTTTCTGGACTCCTGTCTTGCCATCGAAGATTTCAATGGCATACTTGCCCTTGTCTTTCTCAGTGGGCTCATTGATCTGCAGCCAGAGCTGCTCTCCTGTCACTCCACTCTTGACTCTGTCCGTAAAGGAAATCTTAGATTCTCTGCAACAGGAGAGAAAAAAAAATGCGCTTAAACACACATTTATACTTGGATTCATATTCATACTATACCTATACTTAAATCTATACTTGGTAAATGAATGAAAGTGTCTGTAATTTCAAAGAACTTGTGGAATGCCACATGATGTTTTAACTGAGATGCAGTTATTCTATTGTTTTTTCTATAGAAAGTGTGAATCCACACTGATTTTATTTTTCATTTACAGACCCAAACTGGGATTACCTCTTGTTTTCAGGTTTAGTTTACAGCTCCATCTCTACTGCAAAGGGATAATACTATCTGAGAGACATGCTGCTCTGACATGCCCACCTTTTAGAGCTTTTCATGATCTAAAAACATGGCAAAAGTTTGCTCCAAAGCGTGTGAACCTGTGGTGTTTGCATGCTAAAATGGCAGGAAAACATAACTGTATTGGAAATAAAGCTGGCAGATTACAACCAATTTAATATATTTAAAGTTTAGGTTTGAAAACATCACATTGACTTGTTGCTACTTTAGTAGATAATAAAATGGCTCCTTACTTGTGATACCAGCCAACTCTGAGCTCATCAGTGTAGTAAGTGACAAAGCAATAGAGTCTGATTCCTTCCTCTGTGCTCTGGATCTTCAGATCTGTGGCAGACTGAGCTGGAAAAACAGACATTGAACTGTACAGCAGGCTATCAAAGGCAAGCATGGTAAAATCACATTTTCATCATACTGTATATCTTTTCTTGGGGCACATAACACCATTTTGAAGTTCTTTTTACAATTAAATCAAATTTAATGGGAAAAGTGGGACAAAAATATCTGGTACATTTTTTAAAAATGTATCTAATATTGTATACAAATACAATACAAAGGTTAAATAGAAAGAGTTCTTCCTGCACATGCAGTTTCTTACCAATAACTCTGAATACATCATTCATCAAATCTGTGAAACCTGGAATACACAACAGTAATACTGTATTAGCATATTAGCACTGTGTCAGTATAACTGTATAAATATGACTTAAAAATGAAAGCAATAATATTATTGATGTATCAAAATTGCTAAAATCACAGAAATATCTATAAAAGCCAATAGAAGATATGATCAAGTTATGATCTTGTTGACCAGGTAAATCCCAAGATAGAAGGAGATGGCTGAACCCGCAAGCATCACTAACATCAACCCTCCCATCCCAGTCATACACTAAAATACACTGGCTTTATCACCTTTTATAACATTCCCTTTCTCTCCATTTCTTTGCACCAGACATTTAAGGTCAGAAACCAACACAAAGCATAGAATTGAGTGTTTGGGGAAGAAGAACATAACATTTAACAAAATACTCAGTTTAAATGGGGAACAAATATAACTTTGAATATATAAAAACATGTTTATTATTTATTAAATCTTTTATATCAGTTGAAAACAAAGTCGTATTTGCAAAGACAACTTTGAGAGAACCTGTTAACACAGCAGGGCATTTACTTGGACAATCTATATAAAATCTCTTGCTCAAGGTTACAACAGGAACAATCCACTTGGAATCTGAACCCATTAACCTCTGGCCCTGAGTCCCTAACTATTTTTTAACTACTTTATACTGCTACCTGTATACAGCTAGATCAGGTTAGTTTAGTTTCTATGTTTTGTTGTACACTTATTTGTACTACCTTAACTGCATACCTCTTTCAAAATAAAATAGTGTACTTGCTTTGTTTGGGGAAAACAGTGCTCTAAACTAGTCATGTCACTCTAATATTTCACAGGAAATACAAACATGAATCAGACAGCAAACGAAGGGATGGTTAGTTACCTTTATCAGTCAGATTCAACGAACTCTTGTCCTTTCCTCTGTCGTCCCTAAGAATCACTTCATATACACCTGCATCTTTCTTTGAAATCTAAGAGAAAAGAGATTTAAATTAAATTGGAAGCAGCACCATTTGTGATATTAATGAAGGGCACTATTGTGATTTGTTACAGAAAAAGAAACATTTTTAAGGAAAATGCAGTTTCAAAGCAGTTCATTCTTTTACAGTACATTTTTTGGTTGCAAACTTTCTTATAAAGATTAACTCCTGTTTTAACAAAGTTAGAAAATATGCCTGTAATTGGCTTACAGCTGTTTACCAATGTAAGGAGTCAGTGTCATGCCCACCGGTGCTTTAACACAGACTAAAACAAACCTGAAGTCATCCAGCATCATAATGACATACAGCTGACTTCTCATTATAGAGGCTTAAAAACCAGATTCATGGGAGAAAGGGCAAGGACACATCCCACTCAAGATCAATAATGAGTGACACCTCTTGAAAATGTTCCTCATGTGTTCTGAAACCAATATGAGCTTGCTCTTTAATGTGATGGACAAATTCAGTACAGTATACTTCCAACCTTTATTGCAGAAGCAAGACTAAAATTAAAATAAAAATGAGCTTTAGTTATATGTAGCAAGACACTTCAGAATTTGCCTTGAACTGTCATAGATTTGTACCTGTAATAGGTGTAAATAGAAAAGATCACAGAGTCAAATCTACTGAATGATTCCCATTTCACTTTGGTTAAATCAAATGGTAGAATGATAGAATGCACAACCATGAAGTGGGTCCAAAATGATATTTGCACATTTGAAAGCTTGTGTTTCCTGTATAACGTTTTAGAAAATAATGGAAAGAGTTAAATAGAGTTAAAAACAGAGTAATAGTATGGAACATAGAGAAGTATAGTGAAGTAAAACCACAGCCAACTGAAGGAAATGCACAAAATAAACATGGAAAACTACAAAGCATGAAAGAAAACAAGAGAACTTCACTTACACCAATAACATCTATATGGGCTTACCTGGGAGATCAAAAGAGTGCACACTCCTTCTTTGAAGTCATGTTTGTTGTCTACCATGATCTCCCTCTCATCCTTGTACCAGATAATACTGGTCTCCTTCAAAATATTAGCCACCTGAAGGGGGAAAAACAGCCTGATTTGCTTCTAGAAAATAAATAACACTTCTTTCCACCCTCATCTCCAGTACCACGTCCCAGCTGGGGTTTCAGATGTCGGGCATAAGGAGATGTTTGGCATTAGGGGCTGATGGCATCTTGTGATGTCACCCCGCTCAACTGAGTGTCTGTTACATAAAGCAGGTGCTGAGAGAAGGTTCAGCTTAATCTAGTTACTGTACATGTCTAAAGCTATTTTTACAGTATTGTACGGGCACTGGCTCTTACGGGTAAGTCTTTATAAAATTGGAAATATACGAATTATAAAATCTTTATTCATGTATTGTAAAAGTACATTAACACATTAATCCACTTGTCAGCAAACATTTTTCAACTCTGGCATAGGATGAGTTAGGGAGTCTCAGTAAGTAAGGATGCCTCTAGACATGGAGTTTCAGTTTAAATATAGGAAATCATTTATTTGAAAATTCTGATAACGATATGATGCAGTGATCACTGCAATGCAGTTTATTGTTCTTAAAAGCAAAGTTTGCTGTAACCTAGAAGTTTTTACGATGTTTTAAGAACCCCTGTGAAGTCCAGTCTTTAATAACAGGATATATCTCAAGGCCTTACCTTGCATTTCAGCAACACATTGCATTCTGGGGTAACTTCCCAACTAAGGTATTCTGCAAAATGCGGACCTGCAGGAGCAAAAGAGATATAATTGTCAGGAGAAGCTGCCCAAAACCTATGCCACTAACACCTACACTTCATTTTTGCTTCTCGGATGTTGGCTCTTTGTTTTCCCAACAAAAAAGCTCTGGACACTGGGGAATCTTGCTTTTAGTTCAGATCTTCCACCCCATATCAGAATTTGCAACACAGTCTGAACTTAAAACTGACTTCTATGCTCTAGTTTGTTTAGTTCAGTTTAATTTTTGCATATCTGTCTCTTTTGTTTCTTTTATTGTGTAGCATATTGAGATATGAAAGGTTCTATATCATTATTAGACTTGCTAGACTTGCTATTACATATTACAGCTTCATTCTTGTGTGTACATTTCTAGATAAATGTTTAACTACTTGTTTTCATAGTCCATCATATTGTTTTCGGGATAACAAAAAAATTAGGTTTAAAGCAAAATTAATGCACAACTATTATAATTTTTCATCTTCTGTCCACAGATATTTCCTTGTTTTTTACCTTGCTTTCTGAACCATTCTTGTCTCTGGAATTCCGATTCCTTCTGGAGATTCTTGAACACTGAAAATAATTTTTTAAAAATCGGATTAATCCCAGAGTCTGCACGTTTTATGGAATGATGGTGCTACTAAAACAAAATGTTGTCGACTTTAAATGAAATACATCTTGATTCATGCCAGAGACACTAATCAGCAATACTGTTGGACTATCTTGCCAGGGCAGCTCTGATACTGGATTGGTGAAATCCAATATTAGAGCTTCTCAAGGCTTTTAAAATTAAAATTTGCCTTTAAGTATTTACATTTACAATAAATAAGAAAAATTGTATTGCACACAATTCACAGAGAAATTTTGTACAATAGATCAATTCATAATGGATAAACAGAACAAATGCAATGTGAAATCACTACCAGTGATAAAATAGGCCATCTTCAAAACTACAATTATATATATATATGTCTGTGTTTGGACTGCACTTCTGAATCATGGGAGCAACAGGATTCACATCAGCAAAGGACTAAATTATCTGCGGAAAGAGAATCTAAAGTTTTCATCAGAAGTAAACAGCTGCACCTCCTTTAGCCAGACACTAAAACCCAAAGCAGCAGACTTCCAAGTAGGCAAAGACGCCACTGAAAGGACATTGAGGAGGCTGGACAGCTCAGCGGTGACTAATCCATTGAAATTAATAGCCAGTCTCACTGGAGCTCCTTTTCATCAGTGAAAGGTATCATGACAGAGCTTCCAGACCCAAGCCACTAAACGAAGATGAGAAAATTATCTAAATCAAACTGTCTGCTTTTTCTGACAGTTTTCTTATAGTGGCCATGTGTATCCTGAGATAAACTTGGCAGGAATATGCAACAAACAGGGCACTTTCCATAGTTCAGTGAAGAGAAAATGTGTTTTTTGTTAATACCAAAACAGTCACAGTAGTCTGTCATTTTCAGGCTCTGACCACATAGATCCTTCCTGTTTTAACATTGATATCTACGTCCAGGAAACAGCAAAACGAGAAGACAAAAACAAAGGGAACATTCTCTACTGAGTGAAAATGAAGGCATTAAGATTGTGTGTTACTATACCCTGGTCAAGAACTGGATGTAAATGAAATCTGTTGTATATTAAGGTGTCTCTCAGTTTCTCTTACTACCCACAATCACTGTTTGACAAATCTGCTGGCTGCTCAGTATTCAGTGTCTGCTGGCTCTTGAAAGTGTGCTCTGTTTGCTTTTAATGACATAATAATCATAATAGGATTTGTAACTTTTCAGAAGTTTGTATTTTTTTTGGAACTTCCAAAAATAAAATTAACTTAAGAATTAACTCTACGCTGAAATTTTCAAAAAGCTGACACACTAATTTCAAATCCTTTGTACTCTTATTGAGTCCTAAATTGTCCTCTCTAACATGATCAAGCAAATCCTCTGTCTAGGCTAAACTAGGACACTGCACTAGGGTTCATGGCTCAGTGCAGTTAAAATGAAATATCACTAAGCTTTTTGCACTTCATTGTCCTCAAATTCTTCTTGCTTAAGAGGGTAAAAAAATATAAGCACACAGTTCTGCATTTTCTGCCTCATGTGTAGAAATACAATATGATTTCTCAACAGGTTAAGGAAAGCCATGATCTTTGACATTCAGAATGACTCAGGAAACCCTTGTTTTAACCTGGGTTTTCAACTTTAAGTCTAAGCTGTATTTTGCCTCCATATAGTGGCAAAAAGACATACCAAAAAAAGAACACATACCAAAATGTGTCATCTAAAAATTCAATTCAATTCAATTCAATTCAACTTTATTGTCATTAAACTTACACAGGTGCATAGTATAATGAAAAGTGTTTCTCATTAGTCACTCAGGTGCAGTATATAAATAGGACAGAAGATAAGACAATAGACAGTTACACAATAGCAATAACAGTAACATGTAATAACATAACATAAATAACATGTAATCAAGTAATCAAAACTGTGCAAAATTCCGCAAACAGAAAATTTAACAGGACAATGTAACATTCCAAGTGTTTTTTGTATCTAAATCTTGTGCGTCGCACAGTTTAACATAAAGAGTGGCCATATATAACTAAGCAACTAAGAACACTATAATTTGTAAATATATGCCTATATCCACATGCCAATTGTTTTTAGTTTTATAGCACTGTTATTATAGTGCTATAATTTAATACCTTATTATTGAGTCACAAGATCAGCAATACAGCATTTAAAATGATGTCCAGTTGATTTATACAAAATCGATATTGATTTACCTAACGCTTGATAAAACGGGTTAATAATATACAGTATATACCGCAGGATGAGTTCCCTTGAAGATCAGTCTCACCAAACATGGCAAATAGCTAGAAATAGTGATAGTGTTACGCTGCCTCCTAATGGACACTTCACTCGTGTCTTGCTCTTCATCCATATTCTAAGAACAAAATAATACCACCAAAAACAAGGAATACGGGAATCCAGCTGTGTGAACTTTGTTTAAAAATAAGTCACATCTTCCTTTTCCTGTATCACGCTGTCATTAAGTTTTCACACATTACATTACATCCGAGCCACATAACAGATTTTAAACTGACTAAAAAGTAGCTGGCTTTCGTTATTAAATCTATTATTATTTACTCTATGTAAAGCACTTCGTTAAGTACTGCATTGCCGATTAAAAATGTATGATGCCCCTAGGTTGGCCCACTTGATTCAAGCATAATACAAAGACATATGATGTATATGGATAAATAAACAAAATCACCCAAATGATCTGTTGGAATACATTGTTTTTCCCCACTCAAACCATTTGTCACTGTAGCCAAAATTTCTTGCTCATCCAAGTGTACTGGGTCATCCATGTCAACAAGAGACAGACAGACATATTATTTTTATAGGGCAATGATTTCTGTTTGTCCTCCCCGGAAAACCATTCCTGTTCACTCTTTTTCTAATGGCTGAGGCATGAACACAGACATTATCCACGGCAACAACAGTCTGCAGATACTTAAATGTTATTTGTGAACACTGGATTTTGTTCTGGGTTGCTCTTGGGGAGACCTTTGTAGGATGATCAATCCTGAATCTAGTCACTCTAATCTTTAATATTGGCCTCGCAGTGAATGGATGGAGCGTAAAATGTTTAGAAATGCCTTTGTAACCATCACTGATAAACATGATGTGTGTTTTCCCTTGTATATTCCTCTTGCACCAAACTCACTCATTTTCAGGTCATTATTTAAGACAAAACCTTTTCAACCACAGTCCTGGTTTATTTGTCACCCAATTATTCAGCTGCCTCCCTTATTTGTGCTAAGTAAACTAAGGGTTCGCTTATTTCACATACAGTACACTGATTCTTATTTTCTTTATTTAATTCAGCATCGTGCCTCATAAAACATTGAGCTGTTAAATGTAAACCAGTTTGGTTATTAAAGAAAACACTGGTTTTGATACCCTTGTTGGAAGCCTTCTTTGAAATTGTAATTCTCATATTTTGGGGGACAGAATTTAAAAGATTTTTGGGAGGACTTTGTTTTTCTCTAAACACACACTACCGTTCCTGTCATGGGCAGAAGAAATCCTGAGAGAATGAATGAAGGGTCAGAGTAGGGCTTACCTTCCCCAATCAGAACTAAGCTGGACTGATTGGTAGCTTTTCCATCCTGGAGCTGGAAGGTGAAAGTGCCTTCATCTTCATCCCCCAGCTTCTCCAAGAACATTTCCACGATACCCGTGTTTCTGTCAATATTCATTTTATATTTCTGCAACAAAACAGAGGTAGTGTGTCCACAATGTACATACAGTCAGGCTCAAGAGGCTTATGAAATAACACGTTCAGCGGTCTACCAGATTATTATTACAAATTGTGATTTGTGTTTCTTTATTTTTGTTCACAAAATAATATATTTCCTGTTTGTTTACTGCAGATAGTGGGCCCAGATGTTTGCAATTCATTACTAACAAATAAGTCATGAAATATGACATTCTGTCCTGTCATCTTTTTCATGCTAGCTCAGGATCTACTGTACATTGTAAAATGACCCAGTACAAATTTTGAGTAAAGTCCTGTCTAATTTATCTTTCTGTGTATGTATTCCCTTTTGTCTTCCTTTTTTAAAATAAACTGATTTTTGTAGCTAATTATAGGCATCACTAAATATGTTTATCCTGACTCTTTCCCAGGATACTCAGTTACAGTCATTTCATACCACACTAAATGTAGGGATTTCCAATATGCTTGCACCACCACTTAAAAACGCCACACGGAAGAAATGAATCATGCTGAGATGTAAAGCTTACGGTCTTGAAGTTCAAAATATTGTATTTTTTTATGAACTTCAAAAGCAGTAAAATCTACTCTAATGGAAAAAATGAAGTCAACATTTGTGAACCTCTTATGAAACAAATTCAGATATACTTTCAATCATTAAATGGACAAGGATACAAGTAATCCCAAATGAGGTATTAGTAATAAGGAAAGAGCCAATTATTAAACACTGAACTAATGGTCTGCCATCTGTGGTAAATTTAAAAGGTGTTTTTTAAGCCTATTTTCCTACTTTGGATCTATTGTTTCAGCTTATAAAACCACATTTTCCTCATTTTAAATATTGCAAAAAAAGAATAAAGGCAAAGAAGCATCCATTGTACCTCCTTATTTCTATCAAATGACCTCTAAAATAAAGTCAGACAACTATATTTTTAGTATTCTCCATTTTCCTTTTTCAGGTTATTTATGCCTGTCATAAAGCCATGGAAAAAAAAATCTGCAAAGCTATAAAAAGAATGTAAAAATCTTAAATGTCCCTGATAACATTATGATTCATATCAAATTTAACTGAAGACATAAAACAAAATGCACACTTATCGTTCTTCTGTAAGACATTTAACTGATGTATCATGTCAAAATGAAATGCAAAACCTATTACTTATGAACTGGATTCAGTGCAAGTATTTTTTGCTGTCTTTTGGGTCTGAATCTCTTATTATTGCAAAATGTTCATATTTTTTTAAAAGTTGGAAAGAGGTTTTGTGTGAGTCATGTGTTGCAATGCCCTAGAGCTGCCTAACAGCATAGCAGGAGAAACACATGTAATTCATTTGTACTGAGTTATACCTCTCCTTGGGAGAGTATGGCATCATTAAATACGTAGTTAGCCTTCCCGTTGGCAGACATTTTCTCTGCTTGTAGCCAGAAACGGACACGGCCTTTCTCCAAAAGCTCCACCTCCAGCTCTCTCTTCAGTGGAATAGCTGGCCAAAAAAATGCAGATATTGAGCAATGACTGGGAGCAGCAGTTTTGTCCTCCTAGAAAAGTTAGTTCTTTGTCATGATTACGTCCCTGATGAATGTCGCAGACAATAAACATTTCACAAGCTTTTCTGCTGCACATTATTTATCACATTAAAGGATCAGAGCGAGAACACTGTAGATAATATCAGACAAAATCATAAGGAGGTGTAATAAGAACTCAAACAGAAGGGCAAGAGAATGAAATAAAGTACTTTAAGACATAAAACAACTGGTGCTGAATGTCATACAAGGTAGTGGCAGGTCATTCAGAGTCCGTCCTTGTGCTACAAGCTGTGCTACAAACAGACAGGTACTTTTCAAGTATTTTGTGACCTTGTGCTACTTAATCTATTTTTATAATATGCCTTTCTCAAAATTCATTCGTACTTACTGGGGAATTTGTGGTCATGGCTGATCTCTAGCAGACGTTTTAGCTCTGTGTGGAAAAACAATAAAGATGATTAGTTCTGGTTCTGTTCAAATATTTATTTATTTATGAGAATTGCTTGTTTTAAAGAAGACATGACACGTCCAACAAATTTCACAGTCGAAGATGGGAACCACTCAAATAAATCACTACGTAATGAGGAATTTCACTTGAATGTGAGTCATTGCAGATTAAACATATTCCAATCCATCGGACTCCAACACCTCAAGACCACACAACGCCTTGCCTTACAAAATTAAAAATATTGATAGGTATAGGTATATAGCTAAACTCAATACCTCTTCGCACACAACATTATTAGACAATCATTTGGTGGCTCAGTGTTGAATCTCAGAACAACACTGATAAAGATATTTGCCCTTTTGCAAGTCCTCCTTTGAGTGGCATTGGGAGGCTCCAAAAATGTCACACATTCATGAATCACCCCTAACCATGACGTACCTTCCTCATCTAAGTTATAGCTAGCAGAAATGCCATCTGTGTCCGTGACAACACAAGAGTAAATGCCCAGATCTTCAGTTGATGGATCATTAAAGATAACTCTTGACCTTAAAAAAACACAGGAAAAATTTGGCATAAAATATATATTTATTTCCATAACCATATTATTTTTCATCATTCATACTTGTGACATTTGCCCTTCCAAAATTACACATAATGAGAATGTTTTATTTAATGTGTGTATGTGTATGGGCTGTGCTTGGGTCAGCGATATATTTTATTTGTGAGATGAGTAGTGTATTGCATATTATATATTTATTATTGTTTCAAAAGTAATTTGTACATACTAAGTAACAGTACTGTACAGTGCTTAGCATGATACATACTGCAAATTAAATTATTTTACTGTAATGAGAACTTGACTATCTAAAACGTGAAGGTAACCAACCAGCACTGCCGCGGCTACTGGACATGATTCACTGCTGAATTGTCCATTATTCATTATAATGTTGCTTAATTCTTCTGGCCATGAGAGAAAGGAAAAAGCTGTGTCTTTCGGTCATTGTGAAGTAATGCCAGTAACACACACCATTTACCTGCCACCTTTGGTCTCTACATTAAGGCGAGACGAGTCAGAAAGTTCTTCATAATTCCTGGACCACACAAATTTAGATTCTGCGGTCATCTCGGAACATTCATAAATCAGCGAAATCACACCATCATCATCAACGTCCACGACCACCTCCTTGGTACCTGAAAGATAATGAGGCTTGTCATATTAGAATGGGAAAAGTACATCTCTTATTTCGTGCTTTAATCAGTTCTCCCTTACTTGTTTTCATTTATTTTCTGTTATGGGATCATCTGGCATGCACCTACTGTAACTTTTGAGGTCAACTCATTTTTTACTCTTGCCTCCATCTTGCGATTTGCTTGCAGACAGCTGGGAGAGATCCTCTATAACTTTTGAGTGACATTCACTCCTTGTTGCTTCGCAGCCAAGAAATCTTTCTCCCCCACTACTTCAACAGCCATAACTCAAATAGTGTAAAATTCACAATTCCCTGTTATACAACTTCAGGTCTAAAGTCATCCCTCATAAAGCAGGACTCCTAGCCCCCTGATGCAATGAGCTTCAGTGCCTGATTTTCTGATTGGTTTTGAGGGATGGGCACTCTGCTGGAACATATGAAGTATAAGGCATATATCAGGCTTGCTTTATGCTAGGCAGCCTGGCTAATATACTTCATTGTTTCACATTCTCCTGATTGGATTAAATGCAGCGTGAGTGCAGTTGGGCTCTAGTTTTGTATTGCCATCTCAGGCATACCTTTCTGTCTGTGCCTTTCATCACAAGGATCATCATACGTGCTGCACTAAAAATACAACACCCCTGGCATGAGGGATTCCAGTGCCCTTTATACACCGGGGCAGCAAAGTAACAGGAACGCAAAGAATAAAAATCATACCTGGACGAGTCTCAGCTAAAACTGGCTCGGTCGCATCAGAGGGCTTCCCAACGCCTGCCCTGTTCTGCGCCCTCACACGGAACACATAGGAGGTGCCTTCCTTCAGGTCTTTAATCTGTTGAAGAAGAAAAAAACAGGTTTTAATTGGAGCATCCTTATGCAAACTGTTGGGATAACAAAAAGCAGGTTTGGGGATTGGTGACAAGGAGTGGTTATTTCCCCTTTATGAGCCATCCTAGTGTAGCAGGAAGCAAAGAGGAGCTGGAGTGGTACAAGTGCACCGAGATGATCAACTGAAATAGCAACATGCATAAGGAGCTCTGTGAAAATGGAACCCTGAAGTGTTGATAACTTTAGGGTTCCATTAACATAACCTGAAATGGATTAAACTAAAAGTCCTCAGGGATACAATATAACCACCTTCGACCTTCAAGCTAGTCTCTAAGTATTTCTCTTTAACAGGCTCACTCCAGAAACGATGCCTACCTTCATGTATTTATTCTGAATTGCCTTCTCATTGACACTTCTCCAGTGCTCTTCCCCAGCATGTTCCTCTTTGATGTCTACGTAGAACCCATTGACCTCGCTGCGGCCCTGGTACACTGGCGGGTTCCACAGCAGCACCAATGAGTCCCTGCGCACCTCTGTGATTCTCAGGTCATAGGGGGGTCCTACACAGCAGGGGTGAGAAATGATTGATAGGCACAGCACAGCACTCACAGAACCAAGGTACAAGCCTGTCATGGTGAGGGAGGCATGAGCAAAACTAAGAAGATAGAGGCAGCATGGTGGTGCAGTGGTTAGCATCGCTGCCTCTCAGAGCTGGGGCCTTGTGTTCAATACCAGGGGCGCTCTCTGTGTGTGTTTGTTTTCCCTGTGTTCTCGTGGGTTTCCTCCAGGTGTCCAAAGACACAGTGGTAGGTTCAATTTGCTTTTGGGAAAACTGGCCCTGGTGTAAGGGTGCGCATGTCTATGTTTGTGTCTGTGTGTCTGCCCAGTGAGAGACAGGTGTCCTGTCCAGGGTGTGTCCACTGTTAGGCAGAATAGACACCAGCATCTAGAATTACATGTAAGTAATCTCATCATTGCTGTCTAGAATCTAAAATTTTTTAAACAAAAAAATGTGTCTGAGTGCTGGTCAAAGAATCCCACCCAACCCTTGGTGACACTCAGCTAATTGTGCGCAGGTGCCTGGGGAAACCCAGTTACAGCTGGCTAATGGCATCACCTAGGCTCAAACCCACAAAGAAATGATCTCTTCCTGATGCGAGTTGAGAAGTCATTTTATGTCCTTAGCTGTGACTGACATTAAAATGGTGAACTCTGACGAAGTGAACTCTGACCCCAGTTTCAGTGTTCCTCAGAGCTGGAGTCTGTACTGAATGTTACATGCTCACCTGGCACAGCAATGGTCCACTCCTCACACTTGAAGGAGTTGCTGGGCTTGGACGGCACACCCACTCCGGCCACATTTGCAGCCCGTACCTGGAACTGGTAGATTCTGTTCTCCTTCAGGTCATTAACCTGGAGCACACAGACAGAAGGAGCACTGTGGGCATGTTCACAGCTGATTGAACCGATTGATAGCCAGAACGCCGACCTTCAGGAGGTGTAATTTGGAACCCCCCTAAGCAACACAAAATTCATCCTCCTCAATGTTGCAATGAGAACTATGTGGTGATGCCAAACAAAAGTTAGTGCATTATTTTGCATGTTGTGGGCCTGAGCTAGTTAGAATGTAGCACCTCAAATGAGACAGGTAAGTAACTCCATTAGCAAAGAAACAAAATGAGAAAAATGCTAAAACAAGGATTCAGACATTTTTAACCTTTACTCTGCTCCCTACTCGTCAGTGCTCCAGTTTTAAGGCCTTGAAATATTACTCAGCTGGTTAAGTATACAAGTATACAAACTCATTTTCCTTATTAATTCTAGGGGATAAACGTGCCCCAAAAGTTCTTATATTGATAATCATTGAGTAATAAATTCAATTCATTAATTGCAATTTGCTTGTATGCACATTTGGGTGGAGTAGTTGTTTTACACGTTTACATCTCCTTGTTTCCTTTTAAACAATCAGCAAAGAAAGGGGGAAGAAAACGGCTTCTTACCCTGTAGGCTCTTTCACTGACGGCCTTTATGTTTGCCTCGTGCCACTTTCCTGGCACTCCGTCGACAACCTCGCGGTAATCCACAAAGTAGCCAATAATCTCTGCTCCGCCAATAAACTTGGGCTGCTTCCAGCCGAGGACCATGGAGTCCTGCACGCTCTCAAGGACAGTGATTCCATAGGGAGGAGCCGGGGAGGCTGATGCAGGAAAGAGTGGGCGTTACAATCTGATAGGCACACACTGTCTGCTCTGAGCTGTGACATTTAACACAACACACCTGTACAGTATATTATCATTTTACAAAGGCGACAAAGGGGGCTGCTCTGAAGTAAAGGTTTCCACATGACACAATAGGGACAATGACTTAGTCCATAAAGTAACATCATAGAATTCCATCATTAATTCATTCTGCAAATATTTCTATTTTCTGGTGTCTCTGTTGAGTGGTGGGAGGTTAAAACATGTCAGACATCTGTTTTCCAGCAGTGTGGATCCTTTTTCCATCTTTAAAAGTACCAGCTTCTTCAGAACAAGCCCGTATATTTATTTGACGTTCACAGTACAATTCTAAACACCTTTAAAGCTCTTGTTAAGTTAAAATTATGCTTTTTTTCTTTCACTCTGTGGCAGTGCTTAACAGCCATTGTGGAGATGCCATCACTCTGTGAATCTGCAGTGACTGCTGTGTGTTAAAAATCACTGTACAGCCGGGCTTTAGAAACTCAGTCTAGAATAGCAGCATAGAGGTGTAATGATTTCATGAAAAGACTGAAATTGACGGTTCTGGACCAGAGCTCAACTTCAAGGTTCTATACTTTATACTGACACCAAACATGTCCACAGTAAACTAGAACAGCCCTTTTGTGTTCTTATTCTAACAATCTCTAGCAGCAGTAAATTAAGAGGTAGAAAATGGGTACTCATCCATCACTTTTCTAACCACTTCTGGAGCCTATCCCAGCAAGCAACAGGCACAAGGCAAGATACACTCTGGACACACTGACACAGTCATCCACACATTTACACCAGGGCCAATTTTCCTAGAAGCCAATTAACCAACAAATATGTCTTTTGGGCTTTGGAATCAGAGCACCTGGCGAAAACCCACTGGGCAAAACATACAAACTCCACACAGATAGCAAGTATGGAATTGAGCCCAGGGCCCAGAGCTGCAAGGCAGCAATGTCAGCCTCTGTGTCACAATTCCATATGGGTAACCATCCACTACATTCTACGCTAGACTGGTGATCATCATTTCCTTGGTTTAATCCTGGTTGCTTAAGCAGATACCAGGCCAAGAACATGAATTAACACTTAGCTTTCCGCTCTCAGCTCTGAATGAACACATAAGTCATTGCACTCTCCATTTATCAGTTTGCCAATAATGTAAAAAACTTACCTTTGCTTTAGTAACAGAAACTTATCAAACTTCATTTTTCCCCACATTGCATCTTATGTTCATATTATTGCACTCATGTAGATGAAGGAGCTGCAGCTGGTAACTTTACCTGCAGCTTTACATGGAGTAGTTTTTACACTTACCTGTACAGTAAACAAGCAAACTATAAAGTGTTAAAAAGTTGAAAATATTGGCCACCTGAGTCCTAAGACATCATTATACCTCTAATTTACGAACATATTTGTGTACTTGAGTTACTTTTATCTCTTCTTCCCTCTGTGATTAGCCATCTGCAGACTTAGGGCAACAAAGGATCAGTTTCCCCTGTTTATTTAACAACATCCAAGCCACAAACACAGAAACCCCCTCTCCGTGGATTTATCAGTAATATTTTCTTATTACTGCATAGCAGGTCATGGCTTTTTCCTAGAGTGTCAACTTAAAGATCCATTCTATAATGATGACCTTTGCCAACAGGCTCCCTTACCTCTACACAAATACAATGGGTTCCATCAGATTTTAAAGCGACACAAAATTCATCTCTCTTGTTCAGCTACACATAAAGTACACTGACTGACCTCTCAGTGGTCAATGTTTTCTGAGGTAAAGCACAGCTCACAGCACTGTTCTGCAGGTTCTGCAGGCTATGAACCTAATTCATAAAGCCCTTCTTGCTACACTACGTTTATGGTAGTTGTTTTATAAAATAGGAAAATTATAGTCCTAATATTACAATACGTCAAATACATAAAAGAAATGTGCTTTATCTGTTAAATTTGCTGCATTAAAGATTCCATTAAAGACAACCCTGGTGTGTCACTGAAAGCTGAGTGAGCCGAATAATCCCACCCTCCCCTCAGCAGAGATTAGCCAATAGCACACCGCAGCTTGGCAAAAGTCGGGCACAGTCGGGTAGTACCAGGTGATCATAGAGCTAGACCAAGATTCAGGAGAGTGCGTTAATCATTTGGCCTACAACCAGCCTCCAATGAAGATTAACAGGTATGGGGGACAACGTTTTATTACATGTAGCACTGCATCTTTTAGAAAAACGCATAACTCATAATTCAGTAATGAAAACCACAGCCTTTTCACCCTTTATGCACAATTTCTTCCATCAGGAAAACAGAAGAGAGTTTATCATGATCAGAAAAGGGTGGGCCTAGCATTGTGACTATGCCAGGAGGATCAAGCTGGAAAACTGTAGTTGAGCATCAAACATCTGCTTCTATACTGACTACATGCAGGGATAGTAAGGGGCAATATATTGCTAATGTTTCTTTCACAAAGCTACACATGCCAAAGCAATGCTGTAGTAGTAGAATAAACAGATTAGTATTTGCAAGTAGGAAGATTTGGTCCCTTGATTTGATAAAACTTCCCTCTACCAAAGCAAGTTAACACAGGGGCCCGATTTCTGTTTTGTTTCTTACATCTCAGATTAATTTTTCTGTCCCCTGATTTGCAATGTGTTTTTGTTCAGCTTTGCATGAATCAGTGGGCTAGCCTTGCACACTCATGGTTCTGAAACATCAGGCTCATCACCGCACCATCTTTTCTTCTGTTAAAGAGTTGGGAAACATCGGTATACACTTACTGGTACCCGCAGTACTAACCCCACGAGAAAGGAGCAAATTTTTCAAACACCGTTTTCAGAAAGGATTTCTCGAGTTACAAGCAATTCGTTTAGCTGTCACGGATTGCAATTACTGAACAAAAAATGGAAGATTTTCAAAAGTTCAGTTACGTTTTGATTGAGGGTTTGGCCTCATCTTTGAAACTCTCACCTGATGATTGTCTCCGCTGCTTCGTTTTCTCCTGTGAGGATGAACCATCCAGAGGGGACTTACGTGTCTGTTGAGTAGCTACTTTCTGCTGTGAGCTGATACTCTTAGTTCCTTTGCCCTTACTTACTTTGGACTCTGGCATTACAGAGTCAGAGCTAAGGGTCAACGTGTGCCTGTCAACCTGAGCTTCGCTTTTTAGACAGGTGTCAAGGCCAGGCTGGGAGGCCTCATGCTTGCCTGCCCAGTAAGGTGCGTGCTCGGTTAGTCCACCATTTTTATCACCCCTTTCAGGCCACACACCGTAAGGAGTGCCTCCCCCTAGAGTTAGCAAAGAACAGTAAAGAGCATTTTCAGGTGCAAATTCAAACATCAGTAAAATAATTCAATAAAGAAAGAAATTAAGCATGTTTAAGAACTTCTTCATATTTTTTTTTCCTTTTAGCAAAAAAAAAATGAAGACAAGATGAAACGGCCACATCTGAATGGATACACACGCAAGCCTTTATAGTTAGACAGCACACACTTTAAGCTTTGGACCTTAATGAAAATGCCACGGTATGCCATGGTAATGAGGCATTAGGATTTGTTACCCAGTAGCATTAAATGTACATGAGGCATTTCTCTACACTGTGATGTGCTTTGGCAGCTTATTAACCTTTGTCAAAGGCGTGTATCATTCTACATGGTGTACTACACAAAGTGCCTCAGGACAAATGTGATAATTATGGCCTACCTGACTGATTAAGTAAATAAACTGTGAACAGTTCAATGAAGGAGAAAACAGTTTGAGCCTGAGAATACGAATGCATTTTCAACAAAGTTTTATAAGAGCTTTAATGGGCTCTTTTGTTAGATGTACTGTATGCCAAGTGCTTTTAAGATTTCATTGGTAGTATTTACAAATAAGATCACTATGTGAGTGAGATGCATTTTTGGCAATATGAAGCAAAATGTATCCGTGTATTCTGCATCATATTAGATTTGCTTCTTGAGACAAACACAGACTAATAATTTTGGTAAAAAATAACTGGCAAAAAAATAAGATAATGAAAATTTTGAAAAATAGTTGCTGATCATCTTAGTGTACCATAGAATTGTTTGTTGCTACTGAATAACAAGAGGAAGAAAATCCCATTGGCTGCCTTACCAAGGGTGTTTCAATTAGGGGGAACAAAGCATACAAACACTGAAATGACTGGAATAGACATAAACACAGGTTTAATTGTTGCGTCATGTGACATGCTCAAATCACAGGAATCAAGATGTTAGGAGAGGTAGTTTTGGACTGCAGGACTATCCCTAATCTTATTGAAACCTTTCTGTTTGATTTGGTAATTTTATCTTGACTGGCCTGAAAAAAATAAGAAGATCATTTCTAGAAGTTTGAAAAGTATTGTTTTTTCTATTTTGGGAGAAGAAAATAAACATATGATTTTAAATGTATGATTCTGTAAATGTAAAAGACCAAACAGTTTATCTTTTAGTAAAAGCATTAATTTAGGTATTATAATAAAGTAAGTTTAATTTTCAAATGAAAACACTGTTAACACCAAAGAAACTGTAAATATTTTCTAAATACTTTGAGTTCATTACATCTTCTAATGTCAGATTCAATGCCCCTGAACAAATCATTGTTATTTAGAACCATTACAATATCAAAAACTACAATGAAGCTAAAAGATACAAACAAGGTAATCAGATTGTTTTCATTCATTTAAAGATCTTCTAATTATGTGTGAAATCTTGAATCTGAAATGTGAATCTGAAATCTTGAATCTGAAATGTGTGAAAGTTGTATTACAATTAACTTTAAAAAAACTAGCTGTAATGTATATCATATTTGTACTTGCTTGAATAGTGAAAGATAAATCTTATTTCTTGTCCTTATTTTATCCTGCCCTTAACTGTAAACTTATGAGATGGAACCTGGGCTCAATTGTGCTCTTCAAATGTTGTACAACTATGATAAGCATCTCATCATTGCTGTAGTGGTGCTAATATTACTTGCCAGTACATACTGTACTTGTCCCAGTTGGTTAAATCAGACAGATCCATTTGCATTTGGATGCATGTTAGCAACACCAGTGAATGTTAGCAGTCAAGCATGAGGAAGTACTGGAAGGAGACACCATGCACAGGTATGGCTGTCGGTGGTACCTCAGACACTGGAGAGAGACTGTCAGGTCATTTTCCCCAGAGGGAAGTGGGGAGGGGGGGTGACAGAGTATCATGACGGCTGGTTTGTAACCTCATAACGGATCATAATGACCCAGGCCAGAGGAGGATTACAAGAGCTTTACCACTGTGAGGGGGAGGAGGGGCGGTGGGTCTTGGTTTTGTTACTACAGTGGAGAACGATGTGGACAGTGACACAGGGACTCATGATAGAAAGCTGGTGGAAATAGAGATGCTGATGGCACACAGAACTGAAAAAAACACCTGTCTGAAAACAACACAGAGCATTTTGAAGAAAACTGAAGCTACAATACGTTGTTTTGACCACCAGGCCATTCCAGGACATTTGTTCCATCACCAACTTATCTTACAGTTCTCAAATTAGGCCACAGGTCTGTCGTGAAAACAGTTAAACAAAATGCACGTTTTGCTAAATGTAAATGACAAAATAAATACTGTATAAACCACCCAGAAAAAAATGATATGATAACCATTTTCAAAACTTACCTTTCTATCCAAATCACTAACAGAGTGCACTGTGAGAGTATATAACCTAATGGAAAGCAGTATCTAACATTTTGAAAGTGAATTGAAAACAAATATTAAATGTCTTTCGGAAGGCAATTCTTGAAAAAAGTAATGTTGTGGGTGCCGCAAATATCACTTTTTTGTTCAGAACTAACTTTTATATAGAAACTGACAAACATTTGAAATTATCTATAGTCTTATGCTTTTACTCACCAATTGCGGCCTTGACTTCGATGGCCTCTGACTCCTGGGAGAACTGGCTGAGCCCAGCTGCATTCACAGCTCGCACCCTGAGCACATACATCTGTCCCGTGGAGAGGCCATGACAAATAAACCTGGTCACAGAACATTGATCTGTGTTTCAAATGAGTCTCCACCGCTTTGAAATGAGTACAAAGTTCTGTTTATTATTCTATGTTATGTATCATCACATAACGTATAATTGTATGTTACTAGTAACAAGATGTTATTATGTACAGTATACGTTATATTATATATTATAAGCATAGCCTTGTCATACCTTTGTTTAGTGTGATGGACGGGGAACACAGAATTTGGTAAAATCTGTGGTATATTTAAGATGTCTTTTCTTTTTTGTAATGTGCATTAACGGACCAACACAACACAGGGGTCCTCAAACTAGCATTTGAGTCAACAGAGTTGCAGAAAAGCAAAGAAAAGGTCAGAACGTTTAACCTGGCATAACTAAATATAATTCATACTTGGTTTTCCCCGGAGGTAATTTGAACTAAAAAATGACTACAGTCTGTGTTAGGGAAAGTTACTTTTACAAAAAAATTAGAGCACAGGTTTGAGACACTTGTGTAAGGGGTTAATGTTTGAAATAAGCAGGAGGTTGCAGGAAAACTGTAAAAAAGGCAGGAGCCGAGAGTACCTCTTTCCTTTGACGGGTTTGTTGTTGCAGGGCTCCCACACTCCGGAGCCCACGATGGAAGCCTCAATGTAATATCCCACCAGCTCCTTTGCCCCCTTGGATTCTTCCCAGGACACCACTACAGACGTGTCTGTGTTCCTCGTCGGCAACACACGGCCAGGAGCAGGGGGAATGTCTGTTTGGACATGATTAAAAGGCAAAGGATGACTTACAGCCACTGACAAAAGGTATATAACTTTTTATGCTTGAATGTTTACATTTACCAATTAATTCTAATGAGAAGCTGTAAAAGATTCATGTGAATTACCCTGGAATTTACCCAGGAGATGGTAATACTTATACCTGCATCTCTATAAATACACTTTTGCTTTTTTTCCCCCCTTGTTCTTAAAACACACTGAGCTTTTTCCGAGTCAAAACGTGGAAGAGACAACCCATGAATTTTACCACTGTAGGAGTTTCAGAACGACTAGCATATTCACATATCAGTGCAACCGAATAACTTTGCCCTTCAGGAAGTCATGATCCCTCCAGCGTCTTCAGGTTGCTCACCCAGCTTGTCTCCCACGATGGTGGCCTCTGTGGGTTCAGACGGCTCTCCTACCCCAGCCGAATTGCAGCACCGGACACGGAAACAGTAGGACTTGCCCTCGGCCAGGTCAAAAAGAGCAAATCGGGGCGACTTCACCGGGATCTCTGTGTTGACCCTCTGCCAGCTGTCCGTCCCCGCCACACACTGCAGAGAACCGTAGTGTTAATATATACTTTAAAACACATGAGCAAACACTGAGTAAAATACTGAAATAGCACGTTACAGTAAAATAGCTTAAAGGAGAATGTGTTTAACTATAGGGAAAGTATAATAAACAAGAGTGAGAAGGAGTATTAAGACATAGTGCACTAACCATCAAAAGAAGGCTATGCAGACTTCTAAAAGAGTGTCAGAAGAAGGTCATGTCAAACTCACCTTTTCTACATAATACATGATTCCCTCATGGCCCCTCTGACCAGGTGGCTTCCAGCTCAGCACCACATAGTTTCTGGTTGCCTCAGTAACAGCCAAGTCACGAGGCTTGCCTGGCACAACCCCCTCTGGAGAGGGAGAGGAGCCGGAGGTCAGAGGCCTCAATCTAGCACTTCAAGTGTGGGCACGTGTTCAAGTCATTATTAGGCACACCTCTGCCTTCTCTTTTTGTCTGCCCTTGCACAGTTTAACAATATTATGTCATTATTCACTGCATATACAGCACATCATATCCCCAGCAAGCTAGAGGAAATCCAATATCACACCTTTAGATAAACAAAATATTCCTTTAATTAATTAACATGCAGTATGCATTGCTTGCATTTTTACCTGCTGGTTCCTCTTCAGTTACTATAATCTGTCCAGTCCAAGGTGCTGAAGGGTGACCTTAGTAATAGGAAGTGAATAGCAAGTTAAATTACAAAGCATTTCATTTTACACTTTAATGCCTATGCCACCTACCAGATCTTAGGGATTTAAAAGAGCAATCTTTATTGAGGAATAAGAAACACGTCCTGTGACAATTTAATGCATAAAGGTTAAATATCATTGAGAAAGAAAAAATTAAAATGACTTCTAGGGCTCTAGCAGAATGAGATGCATTCTATATAGAACAGTAGAAAGAATATCATATAGCAAGTTATAGGGTTTTGCCTGTGTTCTGGCAATACATGAAAATCTGCATGTCCCACTTTGTAGAACTAGCTTAGCACTTCATATAACATAGCACATAACATGTATAGTCTACAGATCTTGTTACTTTTATCCTGTATCCTGTTACTTTTATTAGGAATGTTCAATGTAGTACTGTAGATTACACCCATGTGGGTGTGGACCAGTGCTTCTTAAGTGTCTTGTCCGTCAGTGGAAGTCCACCTCAAAGCCCTTTCTTCACCTTTCAGAGCAGCAAGACAAGAGCATTTTCCTACCTTTCATTCTCGCCTTGTCAGCGGGGTCCAGTGCGGCCACAGGCTCAGACACCCGCGAGGTTCTGCTGATGCCAGCCTTGTTGACGGCCCGCACCCGGAACACGTAGGAGCGCCCTTCCACCAGTCCCGTCACAGGAAACCGGGCGAACTTGACAGGGGTGTCGTTGCACTGGCTCCAGTGT
Source organism: Atractosteus spatula (assembly GCF_055471065.1). Classification (NCBI taxonomy): domain Eukaryota; kingdom Metazoa; phylum Chordata; class Actinopteri; order Semionotiformes; family Lepisosteidae; genus Atractosteus; species Atractosteus spatula. Next base: position 42,197,664 of record NC_142711.1, read on the forward strand.
GTGGTGCCCACCTCACACCTGCATATGGCACACACCCATCGGCACTGTTAAACAATAGTTTGCCCATCCATCCATTTTCTAAGCATTTTCTCCAATACAAGTTCGCAGGGGAGCTGGAGCCTTTCTCGGCAAGCAATGGGCACAAGACAGGAAATGGCCTGGACGGGGACGCCAGTCCATCAACCGGGCACACACAGACACGAACACAGACATGCACAATTTTTCCCAGAAGCCTATTAATGTATCAGCAAGTTTTTGAACTGTGGGAGGAAACCCATGCGAACAAGGGGAGAACATATGAACTCCATTGAACCCATAATGATACATTTACTTCAGTGAAAAAAATCACTTGTTGGTAATTTGTTGTTTTGGGTTGTTCCAGTAGATATGCAAACTGCTCAAAACACCTTTAAATGCAGTTAAATGTATTCTTGCCTGATGATTTATTCTTGTCATGTATTAGACATCTAACAGAGAAGTTAAGGCCTATGTAAATGTCTTCTGAGAGAGTTGTTGATAGGCTGACTTCTTTGCTCCGTGTGAAACAGAAACAGAGGAGTTTGTGTGCCTGTCAAAGCACATCTCCCTCTGTCTCTGTCCATTACTGCAGGAAGAACTCAACAAAAGTGGGTGCTGTTTAATGGGCAACAGAGACCTCCTCAGGTCACTTTTGACTAAAAAGTCTTCATTACCCTCAGATATGCATTATCATGTGATCTGTGACTGGAATAGCCAAGCAATATATATCACACTGAGTGAGAAATTCACAAAACCTTTGAAATTACAGCAGCCGGTGGATACCTCTGTCAAAGTGGTTTGGGGTTTGACTCTGGTTTTGGGCAATGAATAGATATTTAGAAAATGTAGACAGTTAGAAAGAATCCGCATTGATGATTTACTTTTATTGCAGTTTGAAATGTAAATGTCAAAACCTCTATTTAAATAAAGTTAGAAAGAAGCAGCACTGATGATTTAATTTCAAACTGCACTAAAAGTAAAATGTAAAACCTCTAATTTAAATTAAAAAATAGACGAAATTTCCATGTATGCACAGCACCGTGTTCTATGATTCAGAACGAGGCAACAAAATGTCCGGTGATGTGTGCAGTCCTATGACACTGTAAAGAAGCAGGCTTGTGAATACAGTACACCTTCTTTAATTCAATAGAAATATTGCTTTCGATTTTGAGATGGTTTTGGTGACAAATATTACTTACTTGTTAACTCTGCATGCAGATCACTGTTGGAACATTTCTGCTGTGAAACGTCTGCTGTACAACCTCTTACCTCGCATTACATTAGTCATTACAGAGACTAGTGAGCAGGAAGGGCCGCATCACGTCGCAATTCGGGGGAACTCGAATGTGAGTTTGTGACAACATGGCGACTTACAGTACTTAGAAATTGGAACTGCAGTTCCCCTTTAAAAAACCTCTGCAAATAGAGTCATGCTTTCAGACAAATAAGCTACAGCCTTCCTCTGTCTAAGATAGATGATTAACGTATGAGGAATCGCTTTCTCATATGGAATGGAAGGTTGACGGCAGTCTTGTTCATTCTAGCCTTTCTGAAATATGAGGCCTAAGAACAGAAAGATGCTTTTGCAAACTACAGCAGGATTAGAAGAGAGCTCAGCGGAGGCTGACCTGTCGATAAAGTATCCAAGGATGGGGCTGCCTCCATCCACAGCCGGCTGCTTCCAGGTGACAATGACATAATCCTTGTTGGCGTCTTGGCATTCCACGTCCAGGGGTGCGGCTGGAGCCCCCGCGACCTCAGCATCTGCATCTGACACAGAAGCGAAACATTAACACGCCAGCCGGGGTATAAATAGAAAGGCATGCTATGCTATCACTGCCTCAGGCTCTAGAAATGATTTTGTGCTTCCAAAAGATTTCCAGTCCATGGGATCTTCAGGATCATTGATCTCCCTAAGAAGGAAGTCACGTGTTTACAATACTTTTCTAATAGTTTCCTAAAAGCATTTTCATGTTACCAGTTACATGGAGAAATCAATATGCCCAACAGTCGCAATCGTGTGGCTGCAGGTAGTGATACCCTCCCAATCAATCTTGCCCTTCAGCGCACAACCCGATTCCCCATCTATCTCTCAGTTTGGATTTTGTCAGTCTTTCCTTGCATTTGTGCCCTGCCTCAGTTCTGCTGAACTCTGCAAAGTCGCACGATTCTGAGCCAAGAATGCTACTGGTCTTTGGGTTAAGGTTACACCCCTTAAGCGGCCTTTGGCAATTGGGACAGATATAGAAGCAGCATGCCGTATTTCAATGAAATCCGATAGGAAAGGTGCCTCTTAAAGAAACAGGCTGAAGAACATCATGGAGGCAGCAGGCACAGAGCCCTGCTACTGACTCTGAACATTCTCTTCCCTATTGTGTCGAGCATTGTGTGTCGCACATGTCTTGCGCATGCCACCCTTAGCAGCATGCTTTGTATTGGCTTATAAGGTAAGCTTTGCAGCCATCATGCTTAGGGACAGCACAGTACAAAATAGCTATGCTATCTTTTCAGCTGCTTTATTGACTGGTTATTAATAAGCTTAATGATACAAGGTGGCTTGCAGGACATATTTGGATATCACACTAGTAAAAAATTATAGTATACAAAAATTTTGCAACTTTGTTCTCATTTCCTCAAACTCAGAAACAATAACTGTAATTATCAGACTGAATATTAACAGCAAAGCAGTATCAGTGGATCTCCATGTCAAGAGCTTTAATGTATTAAATTGCCTTTTTTGGTAGAAATGCAAGCCCCTGCACACAGATCTAACATACAAAACAGACTAATTCGGGAAAAGTGATAGAGATTAATTTTATATCATTTGCATTTTCTTATCTTTTGAACTTGTACCTGACTGCTACTCTTTATCTACCAAATACCTACTTTGATGTCTACATCAGGAAATTTAGCTGAAATGCTGAACTATCAGGGAATAATTGGTGGAATCAAATCATTCAATTTCTTGACAATTCACAATGCATCACTGGTACAGTTTAGAAAAGGTCTATGATACAGGTATCAGTCCAAGCACAAACAACCATGAAGAATAAAACAAAACCCTGGAAACAGAAACTAAAATAAAAGTGAACACAAAGCTGAGATGTGTGTAAATGTTGATATCAAAGAGTTTTCCTTAATGATAAAAAAGATTTCATTAAAACAGTTTTCATTGTTGTGTTTTTCCTACAGACTTTTTTCTCCAGCTACAGAACTCCAGAGAGCAACTCAGAGTGATAAGTCCTTGGTTATCAGTGGCTGAATCACAGGTGGAGATTAATAGCCCTGCTTGAAAAACTGCCAGGCAAGGAGATATCATACATGACTATTTTAAAACAAAGCTCTTTGAAAATCTGTTGCAGCTGCCATTGTGGCCTTTAGAGGGAAACATCTGCAATCAGCCTGTCATCCACTATGCAGATGAAAACAGGGTGAACATGTGTCCACACATGGGGAGTCACACATCAGAACCCCTCCCCTCAAAACAACCAGAAGTGACCCCTTTCATGAAGTGGGTGTCCTGCCCCAAAGAATTTGGGATTTCATTTTTTCTTCATATCCAGATAGCAGATAACCTGGATGGGTGATTTATAAACCATGCTGGGAAAAAGATGTTTTTTGTTGAATCAATCCACCACCTGAAAAACATTTTTTTTTCCCCAAAAAAGCATCTAATGTCAATAAAAAGAAGAAAAAACTATCCCATGTTGAACTTTGTGCTCTTTGAGTTGTACTACTGTATGCTGGCATTTTCAGTTTCAGTTATAAAAACAAAGAACTGACAGGATTACGGGGTCACAAGTGCCTTTTCATTGTTTTCTCAGATCCAGATTTCTTTCACAGAATTAAAGAGGAGTCATCCTTTTTAACACTTGATGACAGGGATAAAAGTAAAGCCTAATAACAACATAAAGAAATTGTCCAGTTTAGGTCCTGCATGTCCTATCTCATGCAAGATTTATTGGCTAGTTCTGCTCAGCCCTGGAAACGATGTTTACTTTGACCTGTTAGGTATACAGCTTCATCAGTTAATATAAAGGATAGTTTAGTTCTAAAAAACACACCTAAGATTGTTGCCCCTGCGGACTAGAGTTGGCCTGCATGTGAAATGAGACCCCTGCTGGTCTGAAAGGATTATGGCACATATGCCACCAACAATGGCCTTGTTTGCAGGCACAAATAAAGGAAAGGTGCCACACTACTGCTGTCACTCCTGCTGGCTTGCAGAGTTCATGTGTTGTTCTATCCTAGAAAGAGAGGATGTAACAATTTCTGCTACAGAAATGCAAGGGACCTAATGATAAAATGTGAAAGAGCTATATAAAGGCAACTTAAGGCAGCCACACCATTCTGCCTAATAATACTACCCATACCAGTCCCTCATTTTTTGGCACTTTACCAACTATATTTAACCTACATAAGCTTTAACCAAAGTTCAACAAATATGTTAAGAGTCAAGGTGCTTAGGTTCATCTGTTGATTTACGGGGGGGATTAATCAGGCATTTCAGACCGGACAGTGTGTGTATCACCTGGCAAAGCCTTTCTAGAAGTATCACGATGTTCAAGATGTGGGACAAAGATTTTTTTGCCCTGGCATTTTAGGGTTGCTAAATTTTGGCTTGTTCTTTTTCCTGATGAGCTTGCACAGAGGAAATGAGGAGTTTCTATATTCCATGCAGACTTAGCCTACAGAACAGTATATCTCCCAAACTGCAAACAGAAAACACCTTTAACAGAGACTCTGTGTGTCTGATTTGGAAGCAGGAGGCTGAGAGATACACAGACAGAAAGCACTCACACCTTTAGATCAAAGATTATGACCGCTCATACCTAGGAATAGTTGTACATTGAAAGGCACAATTGCTGAAAGCAGTGTCTATCTGACAAATAACACTGATGGTGTTTTTTAAACTCACCTCGAACAAACACGTAAGCAGAGTAGGTTTCGTAGCCTGACTTGGTGATTACACGCATGGTGTACAGGCCCTCATCCTCTTTGTTGAGGTGAGTGAGCGTCAGTGAAGCTTGTTCCCCACTCCAGTGCATCTGTACCCATTTGGACGGATGAAGCAGGACATCTGAGTGCAAGATAGCAATGAAGAGAAAGTATTAGATAAAACACTCTACGTCACTCTTAATTAACTTATTAGAACTGCTGTGGACAAGTTTTCTCCTGACCAGGGATTTCCTCTAACTGTCAAGCACATATGCAAAATCACATACAGAAAAAAATAGGGTACTATACTGTAAATGTTTGAGATTAACTAAAATGGAAACAACAGAATTCTAAATTCATTATTCTGAGACCAAACCATTGCTTCCTCATACTTGCATGTCAAAAAACATTCTATACTTGATTAATTGCTCAGTTTACTACTTCAGGATTTTAATATAAACAAAGCAGAAGGATGAATTTTATATTGATGTTAACAGTGTGTGATTCAAAGGTTACTGTACAAAACCAAGAAACCTGAAAGAAAATACAGCATCCAGTCATTTATTCACCACTCTCTCCTGTCCAGGAATAGTCCCACAAAGATCGCTCATGTTATTTACAGCTCACAGTGGCTAATCATGTTGATATCTATCAAATCCTATCAAAGACAACTACAGTATATAACATATATTTTTATGTGTAGATTTGATTTTTTCTAAAAGTGTCTTTATTTTTTAAATATATTGTATGCAATTACTTAGAACTTCTTTCATTCAGTGTCGGGAATCTGAATATGGCTGCTATCAGGCCATCCTTGAAAATATTTTTAATTATTTAAACAACACATTGAAGTCAGATTTGCATTCAACTTATCCAAAGCAAGTGTCTCCAAACATTAAAGAGGCTGAATTGAATAATTTTATAAGCAAAAGAGGAATGAATTAAATAAGCCTAAAGACCAGTTTGAAGAGGCAATGGTTCTTACTTCTCCTGTTGTAGTTCGACATGTAATATGTATAGAGGCCAAAACCTACCATCTCTGTACCACTGCACCTCCGGCTGAATGAGTTTCACAGTCGGGTACACTATGACAGTGCACCCCAAGCTCAAAGTCTCGCCCTCCCTGCCAAAGGACACCCCAAACTTGTCGACAATGTGGACATCAAACTTCACACCATATGCAGAGGAAAGGCCATCTAGAAAAATGCCAAGCCAAGAGAAACAAGGTGAGCCGGCATTATGTCAAGGCAAGTAAAAAGAATGGAAGTCTCAACAGTAGTCTCAGCTCCACATAAAGAAATATTCTAAAACGTTACATTAATGATCAAATTACTTTTTGAGGGCACTGAATTAATTCAAGGAGCTCAATTCATAGTATGCATCTTGGTTTTAAAACATCAAGAACACCATAAGATCTTTAGGAGCTGTGTGTAATTCTGAACCCTTCAGTGATTAAAGAGCAGCCATGACTGACTACAGTCGGCAGAACAACTGTGTAGGAGAAACGACACAGTGTCAGAATTTTAAGTATGAAGAAGAAAATGACAATACTCTTTCGTTACAGAATATAAACATATGATATATAAATACTACAAACTACTGAAAGTCCAAGCTCAAACTTTTTTTTTTGAGTTCAGCACCTAAAATTGCAAAGCAGTACCTTGTAACTTTCTGTAGATAGATTTTATTATTACTGTATGCCAATCAGAATTCAAAATATTTTACTTGTATTTTCACTTTGACTAGTTCACTTTCACTTTCTTTTATTCCCTTAACTACAAATAGTTTCAAAATAATGATTATGTTGAATATTATACCACACTGATTTTAGTTGGCTTTTGTGGTATTTCTAAGTAAGTTTTGGGTTCTTGCTCTGTATATCATGGACAACCTCATCAGATACAGTACAGTTCCCACAAAAAAGCCTGATTCACCATTCCTGCATGTTTCTATATTGTTAAAAAATAAAAAGCAAAACATTTACAAAATTCATGACATAACTTACATGGCGGAGGCTTTGGAACAGGAAGAGAATCATCAATTTCTCCTTTGTATCCTTAAAACATTAATAAGAAACATCTTAAGTGTACAGTATTTTACATAATTAAACAATAAAACATAATTTAGCAAAAGTTAAACTAGATGGTTAACATTTGGTGTCTCTAAAGAAAGCAACCTGGTATATACAGTATTAAGATAACAGCTGTATACTTGTCCCACAGTTAGAACAATTTTCTCTGATTTTGCTGTGCTTTCATTTGGTTTTATCATGCCTACACGGTGTCTTATTAAGATACAACTATGCAATACTAAAGGGACACACCTCTAAAATCTCAAATTGTGAGTAATATATAATTTATAATCTAGATATTGATAACAGCAGAACAATTCTGGATGTGACAAAAATGAGGCAAATGTACCCATGCCAATAAATGCACAGTAATAGAAATGACTGGATGGGCATGAAAGAAAGGGAAATTAAAAGTATACAGTATGTTTTCAGAGAAAAACTGCATACTCTATGATCAAAGAACAGACACAACATTTTTTCTGCTTCTTTCCAGACACTGGAAATGTTGCAGTCAGAGCAGAAGGGAGCTACAATATCCACAACTGTAGTACCCTCACACAGGACATAAACACTCATCCTGATCCTCAAGCACTGTTACTGTTCAAGATCACCACATTTATACAGGTAATGCTAACATTTCAGCTGGCCTCTCCTCTACTATTGTAGATTATTTCGTTGTATATCATATATAGAATAACACGGATACTGTCACAAGTAGATCTTTAAATCATAACCAGTTTTCTTTTCTTTTTGTATTGTGATCTCAAGTGCCAACCTATGGAGTCGAGTTACAACTAATGGGCTTCACAAAACTGTTATTATTCATTTCATTTATTACAGTTTCTAAAACATTTAGAAGAGTATTGCCCCTCATTCCTGACCTGAATCTTGACATTTAACCTTTTTTCCCTCCCATTTTGTGGAGCTAAAACAACTTGTCAAGAAGCTTGTGACTCTGTAGGATCAACCCATATATTTTTGTGAGATGTATATACAGTATATTCCAAAGTGGCATGGTGTGTGTATAACATTAGTTTTAATCTAGATCTTTAATAATTTAAAATATATATTCTTTTCATTTTTATGTATAACTGAATAGAACAAACAACCGAGTCACATCATTATTGTACCTGCACCAGAAAGAGAGTTGGCACACCTAAAACCATAAAAAATCTTACTTTTCACCACTATTGAGGCGAAAGCAGAGAGTTCCCCCTTTGCATTCATTGCAGATGCACGATACTGTGCTGTGTCTTCAAAATCACATCTGAAACAAGAGACCAGAAAAAAAGACTGTAAGACTTCTCTAGTTTTTTTTTAATAACACAGTGAAATTGAAAATAGACTTTACTATGGAATTTGGTTGTACTGGTAGCATTAATATCCTTACATAAATATACAGGGCACTCCTTCAGCAGAAAAATATGGCTTTGTGTTATAACAAATGTTATAAGTATAATTTCTTCTATTTGAGAATGATGACAGAAAGTATCATTAGTATAATAATGTTTATGCAAAAGGCCTCAATCAAATTTTAATGCATCACCAAAATACAATCAATATCTACTAGATACCACTCAGATACTTCTTTATAATGCATGAAGATTCTGAAGATAAAAAAGTCCCAGACAAAGCAGTCAATTACTAATTTGTTTTCTATTTCTTATTTTCTTGGTACAGTACATGGAATGTTTTGTTTTCAGGTTCATACAGGAGATTTTGCTTCTTTACCAAAAATGACAACAAATAAAAAACAAAAAAGGGTCAACTGGATTACTATGGCAATACACGGCATGTCTTGATATTTCAACTTTTTATCACCCCATCACAGTCATCATATTGCTTTGCCATAATAGTTTATTCAGTAAAACATTAGCATTTTGCCTTTCTAGGTTTTGTTATGCTTTTATTCTACTATTCTGTTCTAAAGGTCATTCTGAAGGAAAGGACAGCTCCATACCAAAACATTTACTCATCACAGCCGTGTAAAAAAAATAGGTAATGTGAACAGAAGTGCCTGCCCTTTATCTTAAGAGAATTCCTGTCGTGGTATTTTTAGATGCCCTCTTTATTATCTAAAGACAGGCAGAGAAATGGTTCAGATCACATAACACGCTTGACAGCCAGCTGCCTGTTGTACCTGCACACTGCAGTCTTTATCAAGGTGCTGACCCAGAAATTTACCACTGCTCTCAGACTGGTGCTTCAAAACTCCTATGTTCATACTAGTTCTCAGGAAAGGGCATAGCTAAACTATTAAGAACATGTTTGTTTTCCATTTATTTTACAACAAGATAAAAAAATGTACCTTAAGTTGATATGCAGCTGCCTCTAGAGGTTTTTTATAACAGAGAATTTAAAAGCAGTACCAAACAGTGCAGCACCTCATAAAGGACTGTTAAATGTCGACTATTCTCAGGCTGGACTTTGGACTATGTAATACACCAATAAAATAAAAAAAAATGAGTTACAACAAAAGGCTTGAGTTTCATTCAACACTAGGAGTGCTTCCAGTTTAAAATTCCTTCTAAAAATGTGTAAGGGACATGAAATACACCTGTTGATCTCCATACCTGTTAATCTCAAGGGTGTGGACGTTGTATCTGCTTTCTATATTATACTTGCCAGGGTGGGCATAAACATCAATGGCCACATTGTTTTTGTACCTGAATGTCCAGAAATTGGAGGAGGAGAGACAAGAAGAAATAAGGAGAAGAGAAAGAACAGGTGATTTTGAGAAAACAAGCAGGAAAAAAAGCAGGAGATGCCATAGAGAGAGGCCACAGAGACAGACACATGGGTGTGGTTTTCATCTGCCACATATTAGAAAATGAATAGTAGTTAAACGTTGATTAACGTAGCCTCAACTACTGTACCTCAGGCTCAGACATATCATAAGACTGGCACAATCGGTTATGTTAGCTAGCAAGCCCTCTGGTCAGAGTCAGCTAAGATTCCTTATCATCTGCCCTGTGGGTTTAAACACAGTAACGCCTTCATCTAAAATGCTGCTCATAAGAGCAAGCACTTAAGTTAACAGATCTACTCCTTATTGTCACAGGTTTCAATAGGAAACCCAAATCTGTTTAATTTTTTGTGCATAAAAGCCAAAACCATAGAATTTAAGGCATCAATATAACACAGGTGCTTTTATTTAATAAAACCCCTAATCTACAAAGCAATTTTTAAGACTTTGATTTGGTTATTGTGTTTTCCTTATGAATTTCTCTTCTTAATTCTCCATCATAATGCACATCAGAACACTAAAAAGCAGAATACCAATAAATTCTGAAAGTCTGAAAACCTTTGTGACACAAGATAATCTTTTACTGGAAAGAACTGGAGTTTATTTGGCGTTGAATCCTACCACTGAAATTAAATTTCAAACCCCATCCTGGGACAATAATACAATAGGAAACAGGAATGTTTCAAACCCATTGCAATGGAATGTTTAATTGCATTTACCTATATTAGCTCCAACCCAGTAACTAATAATGTGAAAGTAAAGTAGTATCCCACAGGGCTTACTTCAGTGTAAGAGTATACAGCAGTTTAAAGGTCAATTCTTGGAGTTGAGTTGTAGTGCATTTTTAGCCCACTGAAAATAACATACCTTTAAATATGCCGTAGACCACATCTTAGTATCCTAACTGCACTTTTATGCAAGATAACAACCTAACAACGGGCCTAACAACACCTTTTAACTGTGACTATATCCACGATATAGCACGGCCTCTCACGCTTTATTGTGTAAATATAAAGTTATCTGCTAAAAATGTGCTATGAGTCATTTTTTAGATGAAAGGACTATTTACTGTAAATATTGTAATTCCTTGTGGTACTGGCAGAAGAGGTAATGGGTGATAGTGACGGTGATAAAAGATGGTTGAAGAGGTTATAGGTGCAATAGTATATTAGAAATCCTCTGCATGCCTTTGATTCATAAACACAACTAAAGTGTATTCAGAATCTACTGTAAATGAGCTCTGACCACTAAGATGGCTTCATTTCCTCACAAACTGACCCTCACAAACTGTACCATGCAGTGTCGTTGTTGAGTTTAGTTTGTTTCTTTTTTAATTTTGGTACTGTCAATCATTTCTTATTTCATACCTACCCAATTCCGGGTAGAAAATTCTAAAATCACCAAGTATTTTCAGACTCTGCCCTCCTGTAATAACTCCTATACCCACTTGAGAGAGAAGGAGACTTGCTGACTTGCTCCTCAAACAATCTCACTGGTATAATCATTCATCATTTGAGACACCATATGACATCCACAGTGTCCATAGTCCCTTACTAAACGGACCAGCTGGAGGAGTGGAGCATCGCTCACAGAAGTCACTGCCAGCCTGCAGATGCTCGACAAGTCTTAGGAACAGCTGTTTTCCAGATAGCTCAGAGATCCCTGGCCAATACATCCCAAACTTAATTCAGTAGTGCTCCAGGCGAGCACCTTTACTGGAGACACTGAGTATTCCTCTCGAGCCTACTTGTTCACCTGAACACTGCTGATTCATTGTCCATTTTGAGTTACTGCGTGCTCAAGGCAGAGCTTTCTGCTTTTTAACGGTAAGCATATTATTACTCTAGGAATTAAGTGTAAAGATATCTAATGATCTTTCTGTTGACTTTAGTAAACTTTGCCCCTCATAAAGCCTACTGTAGGTCTACTAATAAAGCTTTGGAATATAGAGGCTTCCATGAAAAGCAGGATGTCCTGACTCTAAAACAAAACAAACAGGATGTCATAAATTAGGTCAATCTTTGACATTTCTAATGATTAAGTACTGTCATTTCCTAGTCTGTTGTACTAAAAGATTCCAATTCTGGACTGGGACCCCAAACCAGAGGTCACTAGTCAATCACTCAAAAGATGACCCTCTGGAAAAGAAACTTTATCTGATAACATCACAACCAATCACCAACAGCTGAATTTAAAAGATACAATACGATTCATTTTCGGTGTTCTGCTCTCTCAATAAAACCCTGACAACTTGACAACATAACCAACCAGGTGATTACAACCACTGCTGTCTGAGACTTGGGACCTGAGTTTTCTTCAAGATGCCAAACTAACAGTGAGCCTACAGTAAGAATGCTCACACCTGAAGAAGGCTCCACAGCTCCACAGCCAAAACGTTGTGTTTTCTTTCTTCTCTTTTCAGCATGGAATAAACCTATTACTTGTTCCTTTGCAGCCTACGCATGCTGACGCAGCTACCCACCTGAACTACGTGAGCCTACAGTATATGTAAACAGAATGCTGTCCACGTTTTCCTCAAAACAAGACAAATGTATTGAAAGCTAGCCAATCCAGAAACTGATATGGCTGTTTTTGTCAACAAGTCTGAAAATAAAATATATATTCAGTAACACTGCTCCTCCGGGACTGAGAATTAAATTGCTCTGAAAATTTTACTGTTCCAATTACTAATAGGTTCAGTGAATTGAACCAATCACTTTACTTCACCTTCGCATCAGTTTTAGAGAATGTATGATAACAAGGAAATATACACATTATATATATGTAGAACAAAAAACACAATGTATTGGACATTTGAAACCTTTGATTCAGTGGATCAAGGGCACATTCTCCACAATTCACTTACCAGGTCACCCGGGGGTCAGGCCAGCCAGAAACAGTGCAGTGCAACTTCACATTCTGTTTCTCCCACACTGTGTGAGATCGAGGCTTAATGACAAACTCAGGGGCATGCAGCAGGCTGTCTTCGTTAATCTTCTTGTGAAACTCTTCAGTCTCGTAGATCTAAAACAAAAAAAAAAACCCACCAGCGCTATTTTGATCATAATGGGTCTCTTTCATTTGTCTTCTACTGATAAGAATCATATGCTGACAACAGAATTAAACTGCTTTTCCCAAAGGCAGTGATCTGACAACTTAATGAGGTTTAGAATGAACTGACTTATGAGCACAGTCTCTTAGATAGAAGTCAGTTTTCATTGCCACTGTGAGGAACAAAAGCAAGAAATTTTAATTCCTCACAAACAAGAGGATAAATATAAAAATATGGCAGACCCAGGTCAGGGTGCCATAACAGGGAGCTTTCATAATTGGGTTTTGGAAAAACAAACACACACATTTTATCTAGCTCTCTTTTAAGAGCTTGAACTATACTTATCTGGATGTCTTGCAGTATCTAGGCAGTTAAGGTGTTAACCAGCATCAACAACAGTTTCTCTTACAAACTGTTTTACTTAGAAAATCACAAAAACTAGAATAACTCAAAGTTCACAGTCTTGTGAGAGCAGAGGTCAATGGCAAAAATAATCCTCTGCTCCTCTGCTCCTTTAAACGTCTCTAGTACTCTACCAGTTTGTCAAGTGACGGAGGATGGCAGGTGATTCTCCACTGCTTACTGGGAATGTCGTTCAGACTTGAATCTTTTCTGAACCAAATGCCTTCTTACATAAGATTACATTAAATAATGGCAGCATTTTTAGAGATGTCCAGTGATTTGATTATTATTTTCTAAATATAAGTTACTTGCACAAAAAACATATCAGGATGCTGCATTTTCTCTGTTTCTTACTGTATAACACAGGTGTTACTCAATCAACCAACCTGAGGACCACAGCATCATTTCTTCCTTTGCCATAGTGCATGAAGATATGTGTTCTACCTTATTATCAACAATACTGAATAATGTGAATCACATTTCAAAGTGTTCAAAAGCAAGTGAGTGTTAAATGTTATTTGCCACCATCACACATCAAGATGAGGGTTATTAATCTGGGCTGTCAGTATTTACAAACTGCACTGAGATGCATCACTTCAGTAATTTTCCATTGCTGCTGAGATGGTATCACATTTGAGAGTGATGAATTGCTGACTGACCATTATAAACACCCCTTGGAAAGGAAGCTTCATATTAGGAACAATAGAGTATATTCTTTGTCTGTCTGATTCTGTGGTTTAGATTTAATAAACAATTGCATTCTTGAACCCTGTCAAATGATGAGGATCTCCTGGTTTAATGCCAGCGACAGAAATGAACAGAATTTCTATTTCAAACCCCCGAATGCTCCGCAGTGACATTCATTAACATGTTTTGAATTCCCAAATTCCTTTCTATAGCCAATGTTGCCATGCAGCAGACGTGTTTTCATGACAATAGCAACAAATTAAATGAATACCTATGACTCCAAGATGTTTTCCTTCAAAGACTAACCACCCATCACTAAAAATAAATGTAATTTGAGTACATAACACTGGATACATTTGGCCTTATCACAAATGGAGCTGGCTTGCAGAGAGATGATGAGAACTGCCCAAACGGGACTATGGGGGCAGTCTCTGTCAAAATATGTATTTTTAATGACAGCTCGTTTAATTTAATAACCAATTCTTTATTTTTTACTGATACTGAGAAATTTGTACCTGCTTTTATTTCATCAAGGATAGACTATTGCAATGCCTAATTAGCTGGTTCATCCAAGAAATTACTTGACCTCTGGGTCGTGTTTCACTGCTGATTGTGGATACGTACTGTATTACGTCTTTTACCATATGCAGAAGTGTACCCTACACTTTCACTTCATCGTTGATTTTTCATTGTTTTTATTACTATTTTCTACAAATCAGATTATTTTCTCAGCTTTGTGATTTTCCCATTGTTTTCTGGCTGATCTATGAAGATCTGGGCTTACTTACCTTCTTATTTAAAGCAATGCGTTCTGCTGACTCTCTCATGGCCACTTTCCTGGACTTCTTCTCAAACCTCTCAACCTCCATTGTGTCTGTTTGGCTGGTGGCCATGAGACTGACTCCTTGTCCAGTGGAAAAGACGTTTTTCCCGCCCAGGTATCCCGCTGTCTCCTTCAGCTCTGCCTCCTCTATGTCAGTCGTTCCATGGGCGAACTTCTCTCCACTGGAGAGAAAGACAGGTCATTCACAGGGCTGCTGTAGAACACTGGGATAGCACGTCACCAGACAAGGCAACCCCAAAAGTCGCATAATCAGCTGTATGGAATGATTGCAATGCCCAACTCTGCATAAAGATTCACCGGGATCTTTTTAGAAGCAATGATACACTAAACATTGATACACATTGATACACAATAATACACTAACAGTGGAATGATACACTAAATTAAGTGTAGACAACCTAGGTGAACCAAATGACTGCTATTTGCTATAGCATCTATTACACACTGAGCTAATAATAACCTTTTGAAAGTTCTATTAGGTATTCTATTAACAAGAATCAAAAGCGTACAGTATCTAAAGGCACAAAATCCAAAAAGAAGAAAACCTGCAGAAATATATTTGGATTATTTGAATGTATCATACAAACAGAAGCATTAATTTAAGATAAAAGGAGGACAGACACTGAATGTTCCCTTAACTGTTCATCTGTTACACTCTCCATGATGTATTCAAACTATTTCATATACAGTTTTAAAAGCTGATTTTATACATACAGTTGCAGCAATTTTTAATGAAGTGTTTCATCCATTAGTGTAATGTTAAACATGAAAAAATCAATTTAAAATAATCAACTTACAGCATTGAGCTGCATTAAACTTATATGAAAATGGTGGAAACTCATGGTATTGTGTGATATACTTTGTTGTGTGGACAAATAAAACATGGACTGGCATTTTGATGTACATGCAAAATAAAAAAAACCAAATTGTCTCTTAAGAAACAACTGAAATGGCATGACACTGAAACTATGGCAATACAACTCTACTGCTGGAAATCTAACAAACAACAAGAATATAACAGTGACATTACCTGAAGATAATATTGACATTATTATGACTTAAGTGTTGTCAAGATAAAAGCAATGAATAACTGTTTTATGTATTGAAAATAACAGAGCCCTTCAAGAATGACTTATGAAACAAAAGAAAAAAAGCTCTGACTGAGTCAGATGCTCACACTGATGATTCATAAAGCTATTCAGTGCAGATTACTAGTCAGGGATATGGACTTCTAACCAAGATTCAAGTCCTCACTGCAGACCCAGAAGCTGGGTCCTTAAGCAAGGTAAATCACCCCGACTGCTCCTTTGCTCCTGGCCACCAAACTGTACAAATGGGTGCGAAAAACCCTGTGATACATCAGTGTCCCACTCCAGTGGCAATTGTACTTTCCATCCCCTTATTACTCTTATAACTAGGACAAGCTTTGGTCTGATGAGCTACTGGGCTCATGTACTGAATTCACTTTATTTACAGTACAACGACTCAAAAAAATGACAACGTTGCCTGGAAGAAGCCTTGTGTTTCTGTGCAGTAATTTGCTCATTACTGTACACACCGGCTTCTGAACAGTGGCACCACATAACCGATGACTTCGTTGTCTTTGTCCACCGCCAGGTAGGTTGGCTTGGCTCTCTTGGGCTGTGGGCTGAGCTTGCTCTCCGCGCTTGAATACTTGGAAGCTCTCAATCTGCAGGAACAAAACCAACACAAACGTGACTCAGAACGTACTTTCTCAATAGCCCCTGTCATAGGGTTTGTCTCAAAATTCTACTGAGAAGACCAGCTTATTGAACGATGAGCATCCTAAATTACAGGTAAGATGCAGCTCACTGGGACGGCATAAAACCTGTAGCAGCGTTTTAACATGTTAAACATTGGTGTCTCAGAAATAAACAGTTAAACCTAATAAACTCTTGCACAATGCTGTAAGTCTATGAGACAACGTTTGGCTGTTAAAAACTGATGTTTTGTTTTTTGATGTAGCGACAAGGCCTATTATTTCACTAAGAATTAAGTGTTATTAAATATTTCTAATAATCTTGTGGGCCTTGACCTGGTGCTATCTGTGGATGGCACAGCAATGTGGCTAAAGAGGCTGCTCTGATAATAATATATAGTGCAGGTGGGCTCCAGGCTGATTTCTTCCCAAAACCACAGGTCAAAGGTCACTATCCATCACCCAAAGGAATATACAGTACACCAGGTGAGGTTCTGTAGGGTGAGTACCAGAACCGAACCTGATGGCATCTCAGCCAATTGCCAGCCGGTGATTTCGCCCTATCTAAACTGGAATACATTTCATTCTCGCCGGTTAACGACTGATAATAGTAATTCAGTTATACGAGACTGATAAAACCTAGGAGGTAGACTGTAACACATTATAGTTGTTGCGTATTTTCACTCTGAAGTTATTAACCCTGTTCTTCAGAATCCCAGAGAGAACGATCAGCATTCGTGTTCACAGAAGATCGTTTCACAGATATGTATTCCATTTGTTGCTTGTTATGCATGTTTTGGTTCTATCAATAAACTGTATATTGTACATTTAGAATCCATGTGTGAGACTGTAAATTATTATGTTTGAGTGCTTCCGAAAAGTAATCACATAATCTTACAATTTACTGTTACAAATTCTAATTGTTACAGCAAATGAAAACCCCAATTAACAAAAAAGAATTACATCGATTAGTGATAATACACCTAATGATGCAGCTAATGGCCAATTAAAGTGTACTAAAGCAGCCAAAGATGAAGCGAAGTGTCCCAGAGGTAATAACTGGAAACATTTTAAAGATGAGAAGGAAATGGCAAATGTATTACATTAACATTACACTCCGGTGTTAAATACCCAACAGGCTAGGTGAAGCAAATGTCTCACCTTCCTTTCTTCCATTAAGGAAGCATTTCTTCCTTAATGCTTTAAGGAAGAAACTGACAACATGCTTCAGGCTAAGGAAAGACAAGGTTCCACATTTAACTGTACTAGCACAGAAGATGTATGCAGGCGTTAAACACTTATATAGCAATACTTCTTCAACATTCACTCAAAAGAGGAGTAATATGATCCATCCATCCATTTTCTAACTGGTATAATAACAATACATTTTATTTTACGTAATGCCTTTAAAAGCATTTTCTCAAAGCGCTTCACAGGAAAAGTAAAAAAAAAAAAGCATTTAAAACAAAGAAAACCATTAACAAAGACTGGAGATAAAATCAAAATTAGAACAAATAAACACAAGGGAATAGAAATGCAGTAGAAAATGCAATGAGCAAACATAGATTATTATCTATATTATTATATAATATAATATTATTATTACCAATTATATAAAAGCCTTTCTGAAGAAGGTAGTTCTAAGTCTGGATTTTAACACACTCAGGGTAGATGGCTGATAACCTTGGGGATAGAATTCCAAAGCTCTGGACAAGAACAAGAGAAGGCCCTGTCACCCATAGAATGAATGAAGGGGGACAAACTGGAGACCAGAGTCAGAATGAATGAAGGATGTGAGGTGGGAAACAGGAAGATAATAAATCAGATAAGTAAGGTGCCAAACCATGTAGAGCCTTAAAGGTGAACATGAGGATTTTACAGCTGACACAAAACCTCACAGGAAGCCAGTGCAAGGATTCTTGGACAGGAATATTGTCCTTCAACCACTTGGTCTAATACAGGGTCATGGGTGGCTGACGCTTACCCTGGCAAGCAACAGTCCCAAGGCAGGAAATGACCTGGACAGGACAGCAGTGCAACATAGAGCAGACCGACACAAACACAGATACACACATTCCCAGAAGCCATTGAACCTATAACCATGTTTTCAGAGTGTGGGAATAAACCAGAGCACCCAGGGGAAAATGACACAAACATGAAGAGAACATACAAACTCCACACAGATAGCACCCCAGGAATTAAACCCAGGGCCCCAGCACTGCGATGTAGCAATGCTAACTACTGTGCCACTGTGCTGTCTCTAATACCCAATTTCATTGACTAGAAAATTGCAACTCTAGCTCCCATGTTCAGACAGGATATCAAAACTGAACCAAGGAATTACGGACCAATCAGTCTAATTTATGCTGCATGCATTACAGAGATGATAATTAGAACTCAACTAGAGGAAAAGCCACATGGCACATAGGATTTTAGGAGATATTTAAAATGAATTTAGGAAAGGTGAGTCTGTCATAACTCACTTGTATGGCTCATTGGAACAAATGATATATTGCTTTGTTAGAAATGAAACTGTGCTGAGGCCCTGTGTTCAATTCTGGACCTGGGGTGCTATCTGCATGAAGTTTGTATGTTCTCCCTGTGTTCGTGTGGGTTCGTTGCTGGGTGATCTAGTTTTCTCCCATAGTCCTAGGTCTACTGGTAGGTTAATTGGCTTCTGGGAAAATTGGCTCTGGTGTGAGTGTGTGTGTTTGTGTCTGTGTGTGGCCTGTGATGAACTGGCTTCCAATCCAGGGCATGTGCCACGTTCGTAAACCCCTCCTCTTAAGGACGCTCTAGCCCTTCCCTGTTCTTTACTCATCTCCCACACCTGCTCCCTGTTCCAGCCCCATTTTCAGTTCCCCTTAAAAGACAGATGCCTACTCTGTTCTGGGCTCTGCATTGGTTTCCGTACCAGGCGAGTCCGGGACCTGGAAGCGCCTGGTCCCGTCAAGCTTTTAAGTTCCTGTTCCTGCCGGTTCCGACCCGGTTCCCGTTTTTATTCTGTTCATCTTGGATGGACCACCCGGTTTTGGATTTTCGCCTTCTCTTGGATTCCCCCTTGGACTTATTCCTGGATTGTTTGCCTTGGCCACACCTCCCCCAAACACCAGCGCACCATGGACACGCCCCCTGTATCCATTCCTGACTCCCGCATGCTTTTTTCCCTGTGTTGTCCTCACCCATCCCCGGATTGTGTCGTCTGCATAGGGTCCGGAAAGAAAGCTTTCGTTACAGCATGACCTTTGATTGTCAGGATTAAGCTCCTCTGCCATCCTGAACTGGATGAAGTGGTTAAAAAATGGATGGATGAAAGCAGTACTACAGGGATCTGTGTTACAACCACTGCTCTGTCTAAATTCTACACATAATGTAGGGAATGAAATAGTCAACTAGTCATGTTCTCAGGTGATTTTCAAAACAAGAGGATTAAAAAGCACTCTAGAAGCAGCTAACAAAATTCTAAATGACTCAGACAAATAGGAAAGTAGGCAAACACCTGAAAACACCTTGTAAATGATTTTGAATAGAGATAAGTGTAGAATGTTCATGTAGGTAAATAATAAACTACAAACACTGAGCACTGAGCTTCCTATAAAAAGGATTATATGTCTATGTTACAGATTTTCATATAAGTAGTTTATAATATCCCTTGATTTAATTTTAAATCACAGGACAGTGAGGTACTGAGAACTGGCTTTAATATGAAAGTAACATATTGGGCATACACACCATATCTAACTAAAGTATAGGCATCCAGAAGGAGTAAGATTCACGACGAAGGGAGAGGAGCAGTTAGGCTCTGTATAGAATTGGTCACTTCCCTCGTGTATAAGATCAGCTCCAGCATAAGAGGAAGGAGAGTAAGAGCTCTGGGAGGAATTCTTAGTAGCAACAGGTTTAGCTGGGTTTGTGGGACTCGGGGAGCAAGTGACACTTGAACAATATAGATGAGGCTATTCTGAGGGTCATTACAAGTGCTGGAGTATCAATCTCCAGCCCACTTAATACTTGCAGTATATCTCCAAATTCTCAATGATTATTAGCAAGGTAGAATTCTTCACTGAGATAAGAGATCTCAAGATGTTTTACACAGGTTCCACTAATTTTAATTGCACCTTGAGATGGAATACAAAAAAAAAATCAGCATACTTTAGGAACAATCATCAATCAAAACCCGGCCCTTTGTCACAAATAAAGCATGAGACAGGGACTCATAAATCAAACAAGAAAAATATAAATCAAGGCAACAAAGCGCTTTGTGCTTTATTTATCCTGACAATGACTCTAAAATTTTAAAAATAGGAGGTACCACCAGGAAGAAAAAGCATAGTGGGATACACGAGGAATCGCTATGGAAATTCTAAACATATTTATTTTTATATTTGAGGCCAGCCCTCAGTGAGACACAAAGAATGCTTTCTCCTGTGGAGATACCACAATGTTATGCTCCAATGCTTAAGTAGTTACAGTAATTAATGCTCCTTCAAATCAAAGTGATAATGCGTGTTTAACTGCATGGCAGATCCTTTGTTATTATTAGAGATTTTCTCCTTTACTCTTGAAAGCAGAAAGGGATGTTGACTTCGTTTTAATCTTTAGTATATAAATGTAGACTCTGGACCAGGAGCCCAGAATCCTGATCTCAGACTCCAGTGTTTCTGCAGCTTTTGTTAGGTGCGTTTAAACTAGCAGCACCTAAAGAGGTACTAACTGGCCCACTTAAACTGATAATAAGATGATTCAAATCCCAGATGGACTGAAAGCTTACAGATACACTGACCTTCCAGGACCAGAATTGGCAACCCTGCTCTAGGGGATTAGACAGTTCCATTAGTGCCATTTTCTGCATTTCATCTTGTTCACGATCTCTCAAACTTTGAGTTTTTTTTATTAACATCTAAGCGGTATTACACCAAGCTAACACCGCATAACTTTTAATTTACTGGTAACAATTGCAATTCTGCAAAAATAACTTTTCTGTGGGGCACCGGATTAGTGGCTTTAGTGAATTTAGTAAAAAACAGAAGAATCCCCTGTGTCTGACTCCTGCAAAAAAGAAATTGTCAATAACTTATTTCTCAAAAGATAAGTGAGAGATTTCTGGCAATATCATGTGCTAAAAGCAGGGATCTCACACCTCATGCTTGTAAGCCAATGTATCCAATGTATCAGCCATAGTTGATATGACAAACTTTAATATTTCCTCTACAGAATCGGAAAGATCCCCTCCACTCATACACATTTTTGCTTGCTGTTTTATAATATAAAAAACGTTCTCGAAGCAATCATTTAATCACTCAATCAATGATTACGTGTCTCCACAGCACTGTGGATAATAAATACAATAACTTACTATCATATAAATTCCTTTGAAAGGGTTTCTTGTGACATTAGGCTCTTGTTGCACACAAAGCTTCATATTTTATATTATGATTTGATGAAAAGAAAAACGAAATCCCTTTTTGTTCCTTCAATGGGAATGCAATGTAGTGTTGACTAGGCAATGTCATTCACAGTTCTGTACATGAGGAAATGAGTGTGAGAGTGTTTGCTATATCTTGTTACTGGACTGATTAGCAACATAGGTATTAAAAACTCCATAATGCTCCCTGAAGGGTCATCAAAACTCTTTATACTAATATTAAGTAAACAGATCTGAGATCAGAGGAAGATATTTAAAAGGGGGTAAAAGAAGACAGAATCCATGGCACAGAATCATAGCAACCTACTCTCCAGAAAGAGACATATACAAATGAAGATATCATAACTTTGGAAACATTTAAAGAAATATTAGAAATACATTGATGTGACCATCATTAATTTATTAATATAACTGAATAATGTTTTATTTTTTTATTTTTTTTATTTTTAGGAAGTGGTCAAACAGCTTGATCCCCCATCCCTGTCACACATTTCCAGAACAGAGTCTGGTTATTCTAAAAAAAAAAGTAATTTGTGACATGAGGGAAGTGTAGCAAACTGTGCTCATAACTCATGGGGTGGGACATTCCCAATGCAGATACTGATGTTGTATTTTAAGCAAGGCTCTGATCCACCTACACTCTTGGTCAGACTCTGCTATGGACTGGCATCCCACTCACATATTTAGAGGGGGAGTTGGGTGCTCTATTCACGTAATACCATGGAAACTAAGCTCTAGGCTTGAATATGGGAATTACATTTAACAATCAAACATATTGACTGATATTGAAGCAGGCTTTTTACCTTTATTTTAACCTTGAACTGTAAACTTTTAATGTTGATTTTTATGCTCTACTGTGCATTATGGTAACTCTCCCCAAACACTTCATGCATTTATTTTGTCTTATACAGTAACAAGTATTTGTGTCCTTTGATGTTAAAATTGTGTACAGTGTCTTGCAAAAGCACTCAGGCCCTTGCACAGTTGTTGCTTTAAAGCCTGTTGTCCTGACACTTTGACATGGTGGTAGATGTTTGTTACATCACAATCTACTTCATGTATTCAAAGCAAGAAACAAACAGGAAGAGGAACATATTTAATGATTATTAAAACTGGATTGCCTGCGTATTAAAACTCTTTGTTTTGGCGAATCTAAATTAATTTAAGTGCAAAGGAGTCACACGATAGTATGCAGAGGCCTCAGTCAGCTAATAAGCAATGATTCACCCCTGCTGTTTTCAAAACAACTCAATAACTCAGGAATAAAGTTGTATAAAGGCACAGATCAGGAAAGGTATAAAATCATTTCAAAGATAAAATCTCTTTGGGCGTGGTGAAGTTAATTATTAATAAATGGAAGGCACCAAGAGATTGCTTAGATCAAGCTGTTCTTCCAAACCGAGCCTATGGGCAAGGAGGAAACCAGTTAGTGATACCACCATCAGGCCAACAGCAACATTGAAACAGTTACAGGGGACAGTGGCTGAGAAAATGTCTGTGAGTCAATAATATCCCGGTCACTATAGAAATAAGGGGAACTGACAAAAACATCTCAAATCCTGCATGTGGTTTGCAACAAAGCACCAAAGTGATACTACAAACACGTGGCAAAAAGTGTTGTGGTCAAACAAGATAAAATAGTAACCTTTTGGTCTAAATGCAAGTTTGCTGGCACAAACCCAACATCGGTCAGTCAACACATTCATTACAGTCAAGCATGGTAGTGGTGGTATTTTGTTATACTGTAGTTCTGCTTCTCATCAACGGGGAGTAGGAAGTTTATCCAGATTAATGAGGAACATAGATGGGGCAAAGTACTAACGCATCTTAAAAGAAAAACCTACTACAGATCTAAAACTGTGACAAAAAATACTTTTCAGCAGGACAGTGATACAAAGTACAAGAAAATTCAAATTGCTTGAGTGGCCCAGTCAAAGTCCTGACTTGAATTCTATTGAGAAGAGGAAGATTTGAAAACTGCTTTGCCTAAGAGTTCCCCCTAAGCAATGCGAGACAACTCAAGCACATCTACTAAGAATAATGAGCACCAAATACACCAAATCAGTGTATACAGTTACAGACTGATCCTAAAAGACTTGTCAATGTATTGCATCGTCAGCGTTTTTGCTGACATTTCAATCAACTCAGTAGTCTTCAGTTTGATCATTTACTTTTGGAACAACATATTATGTATTTATGATTCTGTAATTTCACAAAATGGAATACCATAAGACAGATCTGAATACTTTTTCAAGTCATTGTATAACTTGCAAATAAATATTTCTGATACACTGGTGACGTTAGATCTCAAGACTCTTAAGATCAGGGTTCTCTCCAAAGACCTCACAAAACTCTTGAACACACTCATACATTACTGTTCATATGATGCGGGCTGTGGAAGAATATTTACTGTAGTCACACATAAGACTTAATTAATTAACTTAATTAATTAGCCACGTGAAGCTTTGTGCTACACAGAGAAATCTGAACATTTTTGTATGCTACTAATGCTTTATCTTGTTTACAACAGTTTCCTGCAGCTTAGAAAAGACCCCATTTTTAGAACATCCTGAATTATGATTATTGATTATAGGGGGGTTGAAAAGAGATAAATCAGTGTGTGGAATTCTCACATTAACGCCCATTCCAGAATGCCACCTGGACATGTTAATCTCCATTCCACATTATGACCGTACTATAAATAATAATTACATCTGCTATTTGCGTTCTACCCATTACCGCTTTGAAATTCATGAGATGATCCAAATATAACTTTCATGTTAATATTATAACGTATACGGCCGACATTACAGGTTGTGTGAGCCGGCCTACCAGTGCGGTGACATCACCGCCCTTCCCTGTGAATAGCAGGGACCTCAGCTGGCGGGCTGAGGGGAGATCTCCCTTTAGCTCAACTGGCTGGTTCCCTGTTGAGTGACGCCGGAGGCCTGGGTTTGAGCCCCAGCAGTGAAGGGCCGACCCGAGGCAGGAGTGGCTAGTGCACATACCCACGTGAACCCGAAAGTGCTACAATATAATAGCAAACCTGAGCTCAGCAAGAAATAAGGAGCCTTTTTCCATTAGGCTAACAATAATAAACCAGAGAAAACACAACTTATTTATGTACTCAGCTTACGATGTGACTCATTGTCCCACAGGCCCCATCATTACAGGGGTAATCAACATTCCCATGAACAGTACTTGGAAGACATCTTGGAAACAAAAAACAGCTATTTCAATAGCTTTAACAATACCCATGTGCAAGCTATGAGATCATACAAAAATATGGTACCTCATAATACAAATACAAAAGGAAAAATGTCTAAACCAATGACAGTTTTCTGTACAAGTTTTGATGGGAGCTACAGTATGTACAATCAGCTTAACAACAGCACAAACTCGACCATATCTCAGAATCATTGTCTATTGTCATCACGAATTGTCCAGTATTGCCTATTTTTGCTACAGCAACATACACTACATGACACATCTTAATCTACCAAGGCCTTCCTCTTAAAGAACATCTTAGTACTGCAGGTCTCCAGAAAGCTTTAAAGAGACTTTTATTGCAACATAAACTGTGCCAATAAAACTGCCATTTGGATGTATTTATAAATTATATTTCATTTTTAAGCATTATGTAGTGGCCATAATACATACATATTGATATTTTTCCTCTGTTGAAAGATTTATTTTTTGTTTGATAATATACAGTAGATTATGAGAATGATTTCTATATCCTTTAGAATAAATGTATTTAAATATACATATTGACTAAAAAATCGAACAATCTATTTCTACAATAAAAAATACTAAATATTGATAAAGTAATAGTACTATGGTGGTTTACATTTCATTGATAGGTAAAAGTCATTTTCAGTATAAATAAATCAAAGTGTATTTGACTGAATTACTCAGAAACTCATTTTCTGAGAGTGTATTTGTCATTTTGTAAACTTTTATACACCATACATTTAGATCTTGCCGGATTTCTTGAACAAATAAATAAGCATAGTGTGGGGCAGACATTTGTTTTTGCTTTGTGGTATGAGGATGTTTTGCAATAAGTATAAAAAATATAATCTGGCCATTAAGACAATTTCAGGACTAAGTAAATGACTGAATGTTAGACATCAAAGGTTGTTCTCTATTACTGATTCTCTATTACTCCTTCTGATATCCCATCTCTCCCTTTCCCTCTCATCTTGACCTCAACACTCAATTTGTTCTGGCCACTTGGTTGTACCTTCCTCTAGAGAGCAACCCGAATAATGCCTAGTTTAAAACCAATAATGAAGAGAAGAAAATACAGTAACTGGAACAGTTATTACGTTAGTCAGTAATCTTGAACAGAGTTTAAAGGTAGACTTTGATGCAGGTATTCAGAATAGAGAAAACTATTGGCAACGTCATTCCAAAGGTCGACTTTATGCTCAATAGAGAAACAAGAACGTAAAGTCATGAGTATGAATAATAACATTTGGAGTGCAAACAGGAGAATCACTTCTTTTTGCAAAGCTTTATCAGTTGCCGGAGAAGACGAGAACGTCAAACTACTGAAGATCATCCTAAAGGGTTTCTTCAAGCAGCAGCTGGATGAGATTCTCAGGTCAGTCAGCTAACTGATCAGCCTGCCTCTTCTCACCAGTTCCAATGTTGTCATTCTCATTCCTCACGTTCCTGTTGTGGAATCAGCTACCTGCAGGTGAGTGGAATGCACCTTTTTTTTGCACTCACTCTTATCAGAGTCCTGTGACTTCTCAAGCCTCACTCGTTCAGAATGTATATTCATCAGTTTGCCTTGAATCCTAAAAATCATTATGCCAGCACTGCACTGCTTATTTCCCCCATAAGTCACAAATCATCCATTGGCTCTCCCTCTCAGTTGTGCATGACTGTCTTCCGTGAACCTGAAGGGGTCTGACAAGGGAGCAAGTTTGACATGTGTAGTCATGGGAGATATCTGGTTGAGGTTGTTTAATGAGGCCATGGTGACCTCTCTTC
The DNA here is from genome assembly GCF_055471065.1 of Atractosteus spatula. Classification (NCBI taxonomy): domain Eukaryota; kingdom Metazoa; phylum Chordata; class Actinopteri; order Semionotiformes; family Lepisosteidae; genus Atractosteus; species Atractosteus spatula. Next base: position 42,224,571 of record NC_142711.1, read on the forward strand.
ACTGCTCTCATCTTGATTCCTGACAACTTTCTGTGTTTCTGACAACTTTGAGTGTCAAATTGCTGGGCTCCTTCCCATCTGGCCCTAATGCTGCATGTCTTCATGTTTGCTTTTACCAGATTTTTGAAACACATCTGTTCTCCTCTGGTGTGATTGTCTTGGGTGGGCTATCAGATGCGAACCTACTTTAGGACCCTGGAGTTTAACATTCAGACACCACCGCAAACCTAATGGAGCTGATGACAGATAATCAAAGCTTGAATGTTTGTGGTGCCTACTTGGGTGAAAACATTGATGTTGGTGTGTCTGTCCTCCCACCTGATATATAAAACAGCACAAGAACCGTCCATCCGTCCTTTTATGTGGTTCCTGTATGTTGTCTATACTGTAATAGTCCTGTACTGAATGATAACCTCACAGTAGTCTGTCAGTTTGGTTACAGTTTTAGCATTGTAAATCTCAAAAACCTGCTTCTCTTTTTTTACCATCAGCCATCTGTGCATGTTAACTCCAAGGTACAGGAAGCACTCCTTATACACCAGATACACGTGCATTTGGAGATTTCAAAATAAGGTCTTCTGAATGTAAAAGGGACGTTCCATCTTCTCGTGTGCCTCGAAATACAGTATATTACAGTTTTCTGTAGAAGATTTCAGTCAAGGCACATACTGCAGCATTATCAGCTGTGGACGGGGTGGTTCAGTTTTCATCTGGAGTCATTGGAGATTAAATAATTCACCATCCATTCAGTAAATCAACTGCATTCCAGCAGCAGCCTTGTCTTATCAAATGGAGTATATCACTCATAAATACTAAAAATAGATTTGTGGCTATGACAGGCCCTTGTTTGACTCCTATTTGGACTCAAAAGTGCTATGCAGCGGATTCATCGCTGAGGATTATAGCATATATACTGTATAATGACGAAGCAGGTGTAGGATGCTGATGAATGATGAAGAACATCCATACTTCAGGGGCATTCTTCCAGAGTGGTTAAAAATTTGCAAAGTCAAATGCCTTTGACAAAATAATGCTAAATAGTGTTGTTCCTGACATTTTACCTGTACCTGACAGAATGTAAAAATTGTGTTGTCCATGCCTCTTGAGGGTCTATACCCATTTTGAGCTTCTGTGTTTTTACATTCAGCTATCTTCACAGGACTACAGATGGGAGCAGGTAGGAGGGTTTATGGCTCTGTCCATTAATTCTGTTTTCAAAGAAAATGTGCAGGACTTCTGTCAAAATATTGCCAGGTTTACACACATTGAAACCTGTTATTAAAAGCATTACTCTTTGCAGAATGATTCAAAACACCCTTGAACGTCAGTGTCTGTGGATCATCAAGGCATGTTTACAAGCTAAAGAGTGTAATATCGTAAAAATAAATTAAACCATATTATGTTTCCCAGTCCCAGTCCACATGGACTACACACATTTGTAAAAAATGTGCATGAAATATTAAAGTCCTAATACGTTATCCACACCAAAGTCAACTATTACTTTCTTCTTCCGAGAAAGAAATGTAATTCACAACTTGGTAATCAAACTTAAAATTCAATCTACCAATAACCGAGCCAATGTTAATACATTTCTAATAAAAAAATAAAGAGAACTTATCACTCAAACAAACTGGAATAGGAAACTATACACCTATTCCAATTGAACCCGTCCGTAATGTACAGTACAAACCAGCAGCCCTGCGTATTATGTTGAACTGCGCACAGTAAAAGGCCAGCGGCGCTCTCACCCTGCGCTGCGGGTCGACGCGCTGCTCTTCTGCTCTACATGGTACTGACTGAGGGTGGACTCCACGGCGGTGCTGCGGTACCCGCGGTCATAGTGCCGGTGATGTTTCTGGTAGAACGGTAAAGACCCCGAGGACATCCTGAGCGACTCCAAACGCGATCTTTATTCCGAGTCTTCTGCGGGTCCTGCTTCAGTGCCAAGCTCTGCATCCACACCAGAAGAAGATCTCATTAAAAGCAAGAAATGGCCGGAGCTAGATCTTAATGCCACACTCGAAACACCTCAAAGACATTCCAGTACTGTCACTGGGGTTATCTTTGCTTAATAAACCACAAGTGCTATCAATGGCTGCATTGCTGAAATTGGATTTTTAGAGTTTAAATACCAGATCAAAATATCGTAGATGGTTATTCCTATACGCATATACGTTTTGCTCAGATGGCCCTTCATCTACCTGATCCTTCGTACTTGTGGTTTATGTCAAGCGTTAATTAGCACACATCGCATAATAATAATAATGATGAGACCAGCTGATAGATTGGTTACAATTTAGGAATCACGAGAGATACAATAATTGAAATATAAGGATTGCACTTACCAAAGCTAAAATGTTCAAAGTTGCTACAGGAAAAAATAAGAAGCTGAACTTAAAACGCGGGCCAACAAACTTTGAATCCTGACAAAGCGGTGAATAGGTGCACGGCTGTGGACTGGACTGCGGTCCACAGAACAAAAATAATGCTTGCAGTCAGTGGAATGTCGAAGCCCCAGTCACGACCTTTTATGGCCAGAGAGTCTGATAAATATAGCTGCGAGGCACTGGCTGGGCTATCTCAACGCCCAGACTTTAATGAACACACGGCTTCACAACTACAGCAACCTACGTTTCGTTTAAGAACTTTGTGCAAATCCTAACTTCCTAATTTAGATTTCCGTCTTCAGGTAAAAGCAAAAGGTAGACGATATGTGCATGGATGGCTATCCGAGATTCACAAAATGTCATAAATCCCACGAGGAAATCTAATCCAATATTTGGTCGGATTATTGGAAAGCCTGCTTGGAATCTTAAACACTTCTATGAGATTCAATAAAAATTGCTTAGTTATGGTGGCCGTTTATACAAATGAAATGAATCTTTTCGTGAGAACTTTCGTGAAAAATTAAATTATAAGGAAGTATTATTTACGAAATACTTTATATGGCATTTCAATACTTTTATTTTAAATAGTCTGTCAGTCAAACACGTATTTCATGTGAAATATCTGCTGAAGTCAAGTTGGACGAAATAATCGGAATCTCTAAAACAGACAAAGAACTGAAAAATTTGATCATTATGCCAAGAGCATTCCTACACATTCACTGTATGCAGTCCTTGCGTTTAATGAAATAAAGCTATGCCAATACTATGTGCTTAGGAGTGCCACATTGCCATTTCTTAGCAAAAACAATTGAAAACAGATGTTAATTTAAAAAACGTAAATTATTTATTGTTAAATTTCCGTTTAACAGCTGAGCTGGAACCTTGTTAAGGTGAATCCATTTCAGGCAATGCTCAAATTAATCGTGGCACTCAACCCATATGAAAGAAGTAACTTGAAAAAGAACTTGAACGAAATTACATTTAGTAGTGTGGTTCGTTGAATAGGGTGAGCAATTTAACCGAGCTGTTTCTGTGTTTTTATTTTGGATACTGGCATTAAGCAGATAAATCAATTCACAACACAGGAATGACTATATGTACAGTATTGTGTATGAACACAAAAAAATATTTTGAAAAATGTTGTTCTTTGTCCCGAGGAATTTCATTACTTCAAAATGCAATTCAAATGGCACCCGCCTTTTGACACTTTTTCTCAAATGATGAAACATTTTAAAACGTTCAGTTGTTTTTTGAAGACCCAAAACATACAACCAATGTTCCCACGGAGTTTTTTTTTTTCCCCCAAAGGGCAGTTGAGTCCACTCAACAATACCTTCACCTGGCTTTTCAAATCTAGAGTATCTGTTATTTTATCAACAGTTTTATTTCAAAAGTATGGTATGAGATGCACACAGGTTATTACAAAAAATAACTTAATGTAAATTTGTCAAATACAATTGTCTAATGTATGGTTTATTAATGATACCTATAAAGCACACATCTATCCATTTTCTAACCACTTTCCAATCCCTGCAATCATGAGGCAGAGTACACCCTGGATGGGTCACTAGTCCATCACACAGCACACACGGACACGCACTCACACACTCACACCAGAGCCAGTTTTCCCAGAAGCCAGTTAACCTACCAGCATGTTTTTGGACCTTGGAAGGATACTGGAGCACCTGGCAGAAATCCAGGTGAACATGTGGAGAACATGCAAACTTCATGCAGACAGTGAACCCAGGACCCAAGCGCTGTGAGGCACCAATGTGAAATATTAAGTGTTACTGACAACATATAATAGGGCCTTCACAAAAATCTGCACTGCACTGGCTAGCCAGATATGTATCGAATGCAACTTATACATGTTTCATAATGTGTACCTAAAATAAAACATTACTATTATTTATAGTTACAAATTCTGTGCAGGCAGTGGGAGTGGTATGACTCTTTTTCACTACAGTGCACTCCAGAATACAGGGTCTCCAGCCAACTCCAGGTCTATACTCACTGTCCCTGAACTTTTCCCTTTTCTTCTCCTCCATTCAGGACCAGGCTTGGCAGATATATATATATATTCCCAGCAGCTGAAATGATTGCAGCTGATGTAGCAGAGCCAAGTCCTTTGACACCTAAGCCTATACATAAATCCCAGCACTAAGTGACATTTTAATAAACCAGTAATAAAAGAAACAAAAATGTCAAGGTCACTGTAGGTGGGGAACTGTTGACAATGATTTGAGCATGTCCCTGCTGCACCAAAGCTGTGTATTCATTCTCAAGCATAGCCAAGAACAAGTCCACAACAACAACAGACATATCGGCTCTGTTGTAGACACGATGAAAAGGGGAGGAGCTCAACACTATCCTCAGCCTTGACTCTAAGAGGAGATAACACAAGCAGTCTGCATGTTGTTCACTTATTCACACCAATAGCAATAAACTACCTTCTTGGCAATTCAGTCCTAACATACATAACAGGCTATAGAGGATTAAGTATCTGTGTATCTGTGTCTGATTGCAATATTTTGTGCTGTACTCTTTATTTCTAAATTCTATTTAGTATAGTTCTAATTAGTATTTTTTATGAAGTATTCATTAAATCAATGTCCCTTTGGAACTGTGATGTATTGAATATGGTTTGTATCAATTATTTGATATCTGTTGATAATACTGTAAAGTACAGTATGTTGTCTTATAGTGACGGTAATATAATAATAGCAGTTTGTTTCTTGTTCACTTTAGTCCTTAGATTGAAATAAGAAGAAATTCATTTTTTTAAAGTATTGTGTTGACACTGAGGTTTTGTACATACAGAATTTAATAGAGAAACATAATTAGTGTTACGAGACTGAAAGGAGAACCCTGTGCAGGTTGGTCTCGTTAGGAAAATGGAGAAGGCGAACAATTCCAAAAGGGCTAGGCAGAGATTTCGGTTCTAGGAGGATCGCTAGTAGCAGGCGAGCTCAGGAGACAGAGGAGATTGTACAAACCAAGTGCAGGGGTGTGGACTGAGACGGGTTTAAAAAGCAGGTCAGGCGTGGAATGTAAATTGTTAATTAATGTTGTCCCAGTGTGTCCGTAACAATTAGTCTATTTAGCCAGCTTGCAGGAGTCCAAGACAAAGGACCCACTGGAGTACCATTTAAAACTCACTCACTTCATTCTCAGGCTCTGTCTCCTCTTTTTCTTTCCTTTCAGACAAGAATTTCTCTTCCACCGCCTGATGACTGACCACAGTCTGCTCCTCAGAAATCCAGAAACTCAGATCAGGCCATCACAGCTTTAGAGGTCCAAAGTACAGTACACCCCATGCAGATTTCGGCTGCTCAGCAATACTAACCTTGGCCTCTTCATTCCTGCAGTCTCATGCCAACTGTGGGGCATCATCCTCCCTTACAGCTTCTAAAATATCTGTGTCAGTGAATAGCTCTGGATCTGTTACTCACTTTCAGCAAATATAGTCCATTTCACACAGTAAACCCCATCTAAGACAAAGAACATCATCTTCTTTGCTAATTTAACTTGAATTATCCTTTTCTTTCATTCATAAAGGATATGCCCTGTATGCTACACAGACACTTGAGTTAAAGATGAGATCAATTATAACAAGTAGTTATAATTAATGTAGTGAAGCAATGAATCTATACTTGATCATACACAATACACTTACTGGGGTCATCAGGTGTGAGCATAATTTATTTGCACTGGTATTTTTTTAAATACTTTAGAATCACCAATTATTTGACTCTCCCATTTTGGAATCACTATTTGTATCTGCCCGGGACTCACTAAAAGCATACTTGTAGTATTTTAAGTATTGTACGATGTTTACTGCATATTAAGGTGTGGTAAACTAAAACTAAAAACACCCAAGAAAACTATAGCAAGTAGAGTAAGATTAGGACTGAGGTCTAGAGTGGGGTTAGGACATTTGCTACCATATTTATCCTCGTTCAGTCTGATTGTCAGTCTTGTTTGTTCCGAAAACTGGTCTTTTAGGGAGTTCTTGTTGCATCTTTATGGCTTGGTTTACAGCAATGACCTTTTCACCTACATGTGGAATATGAGAAAGTGCAGACAGGCTCCTCCGACCCACCTATCCTTTGAGTCATTTATCTTCTGACACACTACAAGCTCTGCAAGGACCTATAAGAAGTTCAGAGCCCATTGGAGGAAAGAGACATCCTTCGTTGTTCATCACCAGGGGCCTGCATGAGCCAAGAAAATCTCACTGGTTGCTGTTTTGATGGGAAATCAGGGAACCTGGCAACCAATTTTACCCCAACCACCACCAGCAGCTCTGTACCAATTATAAACTAAAGTGTACAAATTCCAGCCACAGTCAGCTACAGTAGTTTATTTGTGTAAAATAGAGGCGTCACTCAGTGATGTGTTCTTTTAATTAAATAACCTGTTTAATTATTTTGGTTTTTAAGGAAAACAGGCAAAAAAATGCAAAAGTGTCACAGCATTATATGTTGTGACAGCTTTTGTACACACTGCCCATCTTGTGTAAACCTTAATGGAAAAGTGAGCATTTAAAAGCAGAAATGTCATCTTTCTTTCAGTATTTGCTTAAACAGAATATTTTTAACAGCCAGTTTTTTGTATTTAATTTCTCACTGCCTCGGTTATTTGCAGTTCATCGTCTCTTACTTTGAAGTTCTGTTATTTACGCGGTATTTCTCCTGAAGGATAAAATGAAAATTTCCTGCTCTTTCTTTAAAAATCTTTTCAGAAATGAACAACAAGCCTGTCCTGTGCTCATTTTGCACATCAAAGAAAACAGCTTTTCTACTTAATGGGTTTAAACCACAATGCCTTCAAATTGCATTAATCTCCAACCAAACTTAATTTACCCAAAAGCCTGTCATTCCGTCCTTGGGTGAATTTTGTTTTCCTCGAAAAGCTAAGAACTACATTTCTCTCCACCTCAGCTGCCTTTCCACCAGGGAATGTGAGAACTTGGTGAGCTAATGACTTCATCCCATCACTCCACTCCACTGTAATTTAGAGGGACAGTCAAATGTCACGGGATTCTATTTTAATCAAAGCAACTCCTGCCATCCTTTGTCACTGGAATCCTGTCACACCTGTTTTTCCACCAATGAGCAACTCACCTGTGTCCTTAAAATGACTTTTCTCCAAATGCTGTTTGCAAACACTGACCCCCATGTCCATAGAAATCTTGCCATCACATAGTGAGAGCAGGGGAGTTTGTTAAAATACACAGAAAACTTCCTTTGAGGCGACAAACAGTGCTTCTCAAGGAGAGTAACATCAAGGCCAACTCTTTTCCTGTGCCAGCTAGCATTGTCTCAGTATTCCTGTCATGTTGCAGACTTTGGTGCTAACCAAATGTGCATTACAGTTTCAACAGTACTCTGCTCACTATAAATTGAAGCAGTCCTCTTTTCAAGGGGTCTGTGACTAACAGAGATAGTTGGAGGTATAGAGAATGCCCCCCTATTTAACAAACACCAACAAGATTTCATTCTGTCAATACAGTAATATCAAACTAACTTGGATTCAAGTATTAAGGTCACCATTTTGTAGGCATCTTTAAATAATTACCAGGTGCTTTTTCTTTAAAAAATAAAAATAAAAGCATAAATTAATTACTGTACTTAAAGTTAACTATTGGAAACTACCATTTTTCCAAATAGGAAATTAGTGCAAGTGAAAAAGATTCTGGTGTGTCATTGAGCTTTACAGGACTGACATGAATGCCTGACATTTAGTAAGAAAAATAGCAGGTGGATAAACAAAAGAAAGAGAAAAACTAAATTCGGTTTTGTGAATGTTAAGGGGGAGCACTTTTTCCACTGGGATCTGATGAGCACTAGCAGTAGCATGCAATAAGACTACAAATCAGAATGCTGTTAAGCTGTCACACTGTTCTCTGGAGTTTGGAAACTGGTGTGTTGATCATAGTTCTGGTTCCTTTCAGAGTCTGTAATGAAGGTCTGATCGCCAGCGTTGGCTGGTTTTACTGCAGAAGAAAGCCTGGCTGAGTCTCAGGTGGGCTCATCCCCAGAATGCAGTTCTATCTGTTTTCCGTTCATCGTATGGAAAATGGCAGCCTCTCTGTAGTAATCTGTCAGACTTAAATATAGTTTCCACAAAACACGGAAAGTTCTTATTTCCCCGGATATTTATGTATCATTATTTAGTGCTCCGTTTTGATATTTTTTGACATTCAACCCCATTTCCTCAAAGAAGCTCAACTGTGAATAATTTAAAATGAGCATGTCTCAGTCCATGGCACAAACTTTTGTGTGGAAAAAACAGTTAGTGTAAAGGTGCTGTCATTGACACCATATGTGCTTATCCATTTGCACAGTGAGTGGTAAGAAAAATTCACCCTCACTGTTTTGCTTAAGTATCGGCTTGTCTTACATTCTAGTTAGGAAGGCTATCAGGATCAACATAGCTGCCTTCTGAGCAGTTGACCCAGGTTCCATTCCCAGCCTATGCAGTGACTTTTTTATGAAGGGAACCTGATCCAAGTATTCAAATCCTCAAAGGCATTGTCAAAGTCAACCCAATGAGCTTCTTCAGAATCCATGGTGAAACACCTACTAGTGGAAACTACACTGAAGTGGATTTGAAGCTAAGAACACAAGACACTTCTTCCCTAGAGTTGCTGAAGCATGGAACAAGCTATCCAGTTATATTTTTTAAGCCTATACCTTGGGCTTCTTTCAAAAAATGGCTGTGTGAGATCCCCAGCCAGCCAGCTACAAAATACCAAATGGACTAGATGGGCCAATGTCCTCCTTCTTTTTGTAAACTTATGTTCTTTCTTAAGTCTGGTGAAAGAAGGTCACTCTTCATGTATGAGACCCCATATAAGAATTTAATAGCTCTTTTTATTTAAGTGCCTCCCACCATTAATTGAATCTTACAGGGGGTACAGTATTTACAGAAAAGAAGTCAAAACTTTTCAAGTGGACATCATTTTCCTAAACAGGGCAACAATTCTATTCCTTTCTTGCTGACCCATCCTGAAGTGAGAACTTGTTGGAAACAGGCCCGGCCCAGACACATTAACACTTTGAAAAGAGAACTTGAAATGGAGAGATGCTGTAAAGTAGCTGAGGAAAGATGTAGGGCACGGACAGCGGTTAGAGGCAATTGTGAGAGAAGGGTCCAGATAACTCGAACCAGCTGCTAATCATCATGCAGAACAGGAGAAGATACCCTGTTTTGTTATTACAGAGCCAGTAAGAAAAACATATTCAGACCCACCTTTCAGTTCCCATCCCAGTTCTTTCCAGATTTTATTTTAAATAAAACCTCTTATTTGGAAACTTTTTAAAAAAGCAAAAATCCCTTTTTCCAGTAAGACAATGTATTTTTCCACTCTTTTAACATCTAAAATACGATTCTTTCCAGCTCACTGAAACAATATCTTTTCAGTGTGAGATTAACATACATTGGAGTCATTCTTCACTTGTAATGACAAAAGTCACACACCAACACACTGGGGTTGTCTTATGTTGTACACTAGCTCCCCATAGTGGTGCCTTCTTTGTATTCTTTGAGAACAGCTTGCCAAGTGTGACTTGGAAAATATTTTTTCCAGATTTTTCCTATTTTAATCTGAGCTCTGATTATTCCCAGAACATGGGATTTAGAGTACTACATGCAACTCACTACGTATTGCATGATCTTTCCATATTTCAGGGGAAAGCCTCTCTGTAAATATACACAATTGTCTATATAATCATGAATTTAACCAGAAGTCAATTGAGAACAAATTCTCATTTACATTGAAGACCTGGCCAAGAAGCTTATACTATAACTGCAAGAAAACATTGAAAGCATTGGATAACACTGAATAAAATGACAGGGTGTACCATTTTTACAAGAGTAGGAAGGCATGCTTAAACCAATCAAAATTCCACATATAAAGGTGGATTAGTTTAGCTCTCTCCACAGATGAGTCTGAATGTTAACAGCAGGGAAATGAGCTAAATGGAGTGCATTTTAGAATGATTTTATCAATAAAACTACCATATCTCAAATTGTAAAATGGCGAGAGAACTGAAATAACTGCTTAAAAAAGGGAAACCTTACGATTTTCATATTTATTAGCGTTCTCTGTTCTCCTGTTCAATAAATAAAGAATCAGTACACACTCAGTGCTGTATATTAATGAAAGTGTACACAGCAAAAGACATTTTCAAGAAACAAATATGTATTAAACTATTTTGATAGTTTGAGTCTTACTTTTTCTACTGAAGAAAAGATTATTTGTCTTTTACTGATGGCAACGAGCATACAAACACCTTTATTATGTATATGCCCACTTTTTATTATCTAATCATTAAAAAATGTCTTGGTATACTGAAGAGATTAAAGTAGAAAGCTGCTCCAACATAAGATTTCGAATGACACATGTAAAGATTGATTTAATGCTGTTCCATACACCTGAAGAGGGTTCGACATGCAAACTATTGGTTTTTTTACCTTTCAGTGTGCAATTATCCACACGACCATCTTAGAATATGCTCTGTGTGTGAAGCATTTCACTGCCACACTACTGTGTGATCATACCTATTAAAAGGAAATGCCACATCATACTGTCAAACGTTGCACCATTGCTGAGATCTTTCTGCACTTTAACAAAAGTGATGTGATTACCCCTTTTGCTGTCTCCTGTGAATATCAAATGTACTGTTTTGAATATACTCCTGGCAGCTGTGCTATTCCCCTGGAGTACTTACCAGATTTGACGTCTGCGAGGTTGCCCTATTTCCACATGACCTGTGGTAGCACGTATGGAGATATTTAGACTATTTGGGCTCTGATACTTCCTAGAAAAAAATAAACTATACAGTGTTAATAATAAGGTAGTATAAGGGGAGTAAAGTGTTAGTGGTAAAGGGTCAGTTGGCTCATCTCTAAAGTTCAAGGTGTGACAGTTTCATATTAATTTTACATTTTGTGCACTCCAAGTTAATAAATTCTGTTCATTGCACTTGTTAGTATTGTGGTGAGTGCAAAATGATATTTTCGGTGATGCCAAACAAAAGTCATGTTTCTTTATGTTTCTCTGTGTAAAAATGAAGAGATGAGTTTCTGGTCTGAGACTGCCACCTAGTGAGTTATACATCCGATGAAATGCTTGCAGCCCCATGTAGTCTGTGAGAAGTAAACAAAGTCCTCTGGTCTTCAGAACAGCAGTGTGAGTCTTACTCCTCCTCCGCAGATTCTGAAACTAGAGCCCTTCCTCCTGTCTTAAGAGATCTGAGATGAGTACCTCTGCTTAAGTTCAAAATGGCCTCTGAAATTTAAATCCATTCTAATGCTTGGGACTTTGTGTTCCTGCCTCTGGCTCACAGAAGAGTATTTCTGCTCCCACTAAGCTTGTGTAGGTGTGGGAAGTTAAACAAAACTGCCCCCAAACATCAAATATTTCTGTGTGTTTTCTCTACTCCCAGTTTTCCTATTGAGAGTAAGGCAATGGCCAGGGTTATTCAGTCAATATCTTTCAAGTTTTAAGTCTGCACTAATTTTTTCTGATGTCTTGAGAGCAGAGGATCAAAATCCCCCTAAAACCCATAGTTTGATTTTTATGTGTAAAAAACAGTAATGGGCATAATGTCAAATTGGTTATTGTTTTGCAAGGACTGCTTCAAAAGCAATTGCCACCAGACATTTGTTTAGCTGGCTAATCTTAAGACAAAATGAACAGAACCTGTAAATTGTGCAGCACAGCTAAGAAAAAAAATTATATTATGAATTCTCTCACAGACATGACCAATTCTGAGCCTCACATCAATTATGATGTGAGACAAAGGATGGAAACCCCAAAAGACAATATTTACATGCCCCCCAGGTATCATTATGGTCACATTTGAATACCACAGTGAACAAAAGCTCACGCAAACCATCTGCTTACAAACACATTTTTCTTTCGTCATACCATAGTCAGGCCTGGGTATTTAAAGTCACCAACTGAAATGCAAGGGATGGGCATCACCAAAAATATTTAAGAATAATCATTGCATACAGTACGTGTCATCTTACCTGACCTGTTATCCTTGTTTCTAAAAAGACAATCATTGGTATTAAGAACACAGAGGTGTTTCGAGAATGTGAAGGTTACAGACGAGAGGAGACCATGCAGCCCATCAACTTCATTTGGTTTCTAGCAACTACATTATTCTGAGGATCAAACCCAAACTTTTCTTTTTCACCATGACCTAATTGTATCTATTCATTGCTCCAGTGCAGGGGCTGTGTGAGCATTCTCAGACTGTTGGAATTAACCTCAGAAATATCACTTGATTATTTAAGTAGAAAGCAGTGCACATGCAGTACTTCAGATTCACTTCAAATTCACTTCTTACTCAGGTAACATTGAAGACATAGGGCTGCTACAAACCCTCCTATGTTCTTATTAGAATCATTTTCGCAGTAGTGTTTTCAGAGGTGCCATAATATATCAATAGCTTCAAAGAGCTTTAGTAAGCTGTTACCTTTCATACCTTTTAATAGAACAACAAAGCTTGCTTGGGAGTTCTAATGCAGTGTCTACAAGTGCGACATTTCTAAAGAAGAAATAACTACTTTCATAATGAAATGTTGTACAAAAACTGTTCATTTTCACACAAACTAGTTTGAAAATGCTGTCAAAAATATGTTTCCAATTCCTTGAGGGGAAACGAGTTCAGGTTAGGGCTGGAGAGCCCAGTTGTTCTGGAACAGAAGCTCTCTAACCTCTAAATTCTCAGCTGGCATTGTCCCATGTCAAGGAATGGTTTCTTTCTAGCCACACAGCCGAATTTGATGGTCACCCCCTTCTTTCAATATAGAATAGAATGGGATGGGATTTTCTTATTTGTAACCTTATACAAGTGTTGACACAATACCACTATATTCAATATCTAAATGACTCCTTTTCCATCTATCCATTTTTAACAGCTCAATGCAATACAAGTCACTGGGAAGCCAGGGCCATAGCCATTAAAACAATGAGCGCAAGGCTTAATACACCCTGGACGGGACATCAGTCCATAACAGGACACACACAAACACAAACATAAGCACGCACTCACACCTGGTGCCACTGATTGGACAAAGGGACACAGTACTTGCTTTGGCTGCTGGTGTCCCTAATTAAACAAGAACTGTGGAACGCAAGGAACATTCATCTAGCACAACACAGGAAAGGATGAAGCACAACATCGCCAAATGGGGCTTCTCGACGGCGAAGGAGTGATGGAAGGGACTGTGGGTTCTGTACAGGGACCAAGGAGGAAAGCCCTGTTCCTTTGAGCTCCTGCAGAGGACTGGACAACTGCAGTGTCAGAGCCTGGACAGGCAAAAAGGCCTGGATAACAGCAAGCGGTAGGGCTTGGTGGGACTGTTTCATTGTGCAAAGCCAGTCCCAGCATCCACATGCTCAGATTGAAAAAAGACAAGCACCCTTTTAAGAGATTTTGTAATATAGTAGAGATTACATGGCCTGTTAGTGTGTGTACTCTTTGTAAAAGTCTGTTGTGAAGATAGATGTGTACACACAAGATAGAACATAAGAACTCCATGCAAATAGCACGTCAGGAATTGAACTCAGGGCCCCAGCACTACAAGGCAGCAAGGCTCACCATGTGCCACTTTTAAAAAAAAAGTTTTAAAAAGAGGCAAAAGCTACTTCAACATCCAGCTTTCTGCTTTGAATTAGTCAAAATATGATGTTGACAACACATGAACCTCTAGAGAGAGAAACAACTTTGCTACGTGAAAAAGTTCACTTAAACGTTGGAGGAAAACGGACATCCAGTTCAATAGCCTTTCAGTCAGGAGGGTCTCAGGAGAAGTAGATGAACCGCCTACAGCTTTAGTGTCAGCCAGAAGAATGAAAGACATATCTACAACTTTAAATGTGAAGCACACTCTAACAAACAGTCAGCAGCTGATAGAAATGAGTACAGTAACACTTTCTTTGGAAAAAAAGCCAATTTGATTATCAACGGTTTCATGAAATCCAGAAACCTCTTCAATAAAGAGCAGTTTTGGTATGCTATACACATAAGGTGAGTGTCACTTTGCAGCTCTAGACAACAAAATGATACCTCAGTAGTTCAGTTAGATCAAAATAATGCAAAAGAGGGACAAAACATGTATAGAGTATTTGGTGTGACTAGAGAGGGGAATGGCATCTAGCCATTAGGATAAGACTGCCCAAACCTCTGTAACTATTGCAAGTTAAGATTAGGGAGTTGCTACAAAGGTGTGGATGAAGAGGCAGGGGAAATGCAAGAGACATACATGAAGGGAAGTCCTGGGTGCGAGAGTATATGTAGGGGAGTGGAAGTGTCTGAGATTAGGGTCTAACCTTATTCCTGAATTCTGTTCTATACTCCATTTGTAAATTGGAGATTATGTGAGGAAAAAGAACTACACAATTTCTCTTTGGTTATTTTTGATAGAATAATATGCGTTTATATAATATAGCTTGATTATTGTCTGACATTAAGCAGTATATTGTTTTATCTGCTTTTGGTTTGTTGTTGTTTTCATACCAGGAGAACAAAATGTCTTTCAATGTTATGCAAATATGTTGGATATTAGATCCACCTGAGATTGACCACGTTCAGACACCAGTGTCTGAAATATATACGGATGTTTTCAGATTTCATCTGAAAGTAGACAAACCACATTCATATCCCCCTAAAACAGCTGATGGAAAAAATGCTCTTAACTGCAATATCACCTCAGACAAGTGTTTTTGGTGCACTCCGACTTGTTTACTGTGGACACAGTCTCTATAAGCAAAGGCAAAAGTCTTGCCATGGTCCATTTTAGTCAATGATGAGTCATGTATTCCATACACCCCTCTGTTTAGGATTTTCTCTGTAACAGATCTTCAAATTGGCTTCCAGCATCACACCCAGAGATTTCCATCTATCTTCTCTGACCCCCTTTTTCAAGGACTCCTTCACAAACACTCCTCTCACTGTCTAATTATAACTGTGGTTCAACAGTGGGATCAGTAATTACTGCATAATCTATACTGGGACATGTGTCAGTGTACCCCATTACTCCCTTAATGTAATGTTCAAGAGCTTTAGTCTACAGTTTTAACTATACAACGATAACACAGAAGGAAAATCGCTTTACATTTACAAGATATCGTGGTGTTGTCCTTTGAATGGATAACTACATATAGTTAGCAAAAATAAAAAGCATGTGAACTAGCTATGATGGATAAATACCTAAAGGTTTCAACATCAGGCAAGGAAAGGGACATTGTTGTCTTGAATGCAGTGCATATTAGCCATGGAAAAAGCAGCGATTTGAAAAGATCAGTGCTTTTTGAGAAAAACGTTTGTAAAAAACCTTGAACATTTGGGCTCTTTATAAATTCTACATGTCCATCCAGTACATTTACTCCTCTTTTTTTGGCTGCTGTTTTCACTGGACAGATATCATCATTATTGACAATTGTAGATAATGTACTAGAGGAGTCATTTTCAACTAAATACACAATAATACTCACTAACAGCACATGAAAACAACTAACAATTTGATAAAAAAGGAAGAAATATTAATTACTTTTCTGCCTTATAACCCCTGCATATTCATATCCTTTCTCACAGTGTTAAGCATATACCCTGAACAGCATTAAAAATGCAACTATAATAAGTATTGGAACCAAAATATATGTTCAATTCTAATTGCCTTTCAGTATACAATGATACAAGGCATCCCAAAGACATATGTTATGCTGTGTGCTTGTAATAACTAGTAAGGGACTCAAAAAATCAACAGGATGGGTCACAGGAGGTTAAATTAATATGTCAATGAATGCTTAGGGCATGAGCAAAAAGAATAGATCATTCCTGGGTTACAAAAACACTGGAGAGCCTCCCAAGAGAGAAGAATCAAGACCTGCAGGAAGGCAAGATGAAATCGAAAGATGTTCTTGCAGAAGCAGGATGGTGATAGTTGACCCACCTAGGGCAGTATGGTGTGGTGGCTCTGTGGCTTAGGATCTGCGCCTGTGGCTGGAAGGTTACCAGTCTGTATCCAGCGGCCGGCAGAGGAATCCTACTCCGTTGGGCCCCTGAGCAAGGCCCTTAACCCCAACTGCTCCAGGGGTGCTGTATAAATGGCTGACCCTGCCTTGCACTCTGACCCCAAGCTTCTCTCCCTGTCTGTGTCTCATGGAGAGCAAGTGGGGGTATGTAAAAAGACAAATTCCTAATACAGGACATTGTAGATGGCCGATAAAGTGATCTTCAGTTTTTGAGGACTCCAGGAATCCATTCTCTTAGCGCTTCTTCCATTTCAGGGTTGCAGGGGATATTCCTTGAAAGGGACACCAGTCCATCACAGGACAGACAGACACACACTCACATCAAGGCCAATTCTCCCAGAAGAAATTTAAATTACCAGTATGTTTTCGGACAGTGAGAAACCAGAGCACCTGGAGGAAACCCATGTGAAGACAGGAAGAACACACTCTACACAGACAGCGCCCCAGGTCCAGAGTTGAACCCAGGACCCCAACACTGCAAGGCAGCAATGCCAGCAACCGCACAACTTTGCTGCACATCATCCATGCATGGTTAGTCAAAAACTGACACCTCACCTTTATCATCCTATCTCTGCAGGTGGTTTCTCTTTTGACAGCAAACCAGCATCACAAAGCAGTCAAACCAGAAAGCCCTTCAGTTACTGAGATAAGTATTTACAGCTCAGCCTAAGAAATATCCAAAGCCCACCGGTGACTTGAAAAGGTGCTCTTCAAAGTAGGTGAATGGGCCCAACACCTGCCATTGTAAAAGAGGGGGAGTGTTAAGACGTGCTTGTGTAAATTATGGCAGAACACTGGTTTGATAGACGCCATCTGCTGTTTTCTTCAGCTATAAACTCAAAAAGATGACTGAGAATACCTATATCTGAAATATTACAGGTAATTTTGAGCCCATTACTTAGCAAGGTAAGCAAATTGATACATTCTCATTTACATGAAGGCATGGAAAATTCAGTTTACAAAACATTTACTGGAATTATTCGAATGAATTCCCTTGCTCAAGTGTACAGCAAAAGTATCCCACCCTGGATCTCAACTCGCGACCCTTCGGAAGTCCTAACCCAACACCGCACGCTGCTAAGCCAAACTTCGGGGTTTGCATTGAAATATAAAAGACCATTTTAAAGACAAAATCCAGTTTACAAACTCATGCAAACATGTATTTAATTGATACAACTGTTCCACTTTCGCGATCCTGTTGCATCGCTGCCGCCGATGCGTCACACACAACAATAATTGTACAGGAAACTCGGTGCCTCTTTCCTTACAAGGACATTTCTCAGTGTGTAGCGTAGGCAAAGAAGAATGTTGGGAGTCAGACCAAATTTTCAATATCAGGGGTATCACTTTGTATGCATTTAACGAAACACATTCTCTGTGAAGATTCACGAACCAATATTTTATCCAACGTGTATTAAAAGGTTAATTATGCACACTTTTTTTTAAAAAAACACGAAACCTTATCGTATTCGCTGTGAGATAGGATAGCACAATGTAATCGCCCCCCTACCCTGTGAGTTGCTGGTGGTATAGTCGGGGCTTCCTTTCAGCTGCGATCAGGAAGTTAAGGGCGGTGGCGAAGCAGCAAAGCAGTAGATTGCCTGTCTTTATCATCTCATAGGTTTCAGGTATTTGTTGTGTTTTACTAAATCCATTCTTGCATGCTTGTAGTGAACGGTTGGAATGTGTAGAGCCTTCGTTTTGCGAACGTTTGCGACTTAAGGCCGAAGGAGCCAAGGAGACGGTTTCTGGGTGCAGTTTTACAAGGTTCCTGTTACATTATTAGGCAAAACCGGTGCAGAGAGGCCCAGTTGGAGACAGGAAAAAGATCTTGGGTCACTGAATTGCGTATCTGCCTGTGGCAGATCTTTGCGATGGGCGCAAGAAATAAATGGAATAGTCGTTTTGTGAAGGGATCGTTTTTTATTAAACGTTGTCGAATCCGATTTGCGTGGTGGACCGCACGGTTGTAAACTCACTGCAGTTTCATCGGAGCAGATAAGCAGTGCGTAATATAGGCGGAGACAGGTAGGCCCGATGGCTTCACATAAAAGACAGTTAGGTGTGGTGCTGACTTTGGAATTTGCAGAGTGATGCATGTATTGTTTCAAAATAAGTAGTCTTCGATACCTTTTATTGCTATTCAGAGAGTCCATGCGTAAAACTAACAGTTAAAGATACAGTACCCTCAAAACGTGAACTACTGAACTTCTGTCTCGGGGCGTCTGACAAAGTGCCTTCAGCCTCTGAGAGCAGATTGTTGTGGATTGGTATGCTTATTTTATTTTTGATTTTAATATTGCGTTTTCTACTATCATTTAGTAGTCACGGGATTCTGTCTTGTTTAATAAGTAGTAATGTGATGATGTGAGAGTGCATTTTCAGACTTTTGTCTTTGCATTGCGGTGTTACTTGTTCTTGATATTACTTGGGTTTAAAAATGTTTTTGTCATATTCGGGCGTATGAAATGCGTGTGTTCATTTAACCCGAGTGGTACTTTCTTACCTAAGTTAAGCTAAAAGGTAAGAGCGTAAAATGTTGATCCCGATTCTTTGCTGATTTTTTTAACGACCCCTCTGCACTGGTATGTAAGTAACCATACGCCTGTAACTTTGTCAGCAGCATCTTTCCTTGAGCCAAACATAAAGTAATAGGCTCACTAAAATGTAATTTACTGGGGTCTTTATACTCCCCTTCAGCAAAAAGAAAATGGGGTTAAATTTTAAGGTAGATATTCTTATTTGTTTCCTAGATTTATATAAAATTGAGAGAGAGTGAGTGAAGACTGACTCTGATTAACATCATTGGTGATGTTAGGAGATACAAACAGCTCTCTTACACTTGGGATAATTAGGGTATTGTGGTGTTTTTTCAAATAGCTTTTTGATGAGATGAGTTTGCATTTAAGAGTGAGCCTCTCCATTAGAGAGTCTGCTGGCCTGTAATGTTTTTCAAGATGTTGTAAGCTAGTCTAGCTGAGCAATAAGGGTAGATAAGGGAAATGTTGAAATGAGGAGAGAGGAGTGGGGATTGGGGCAGTTTTATTGTGTGGTGTCCTGTTCTTCCAAATCCAGTTCACTTTGCTGTGCTTTTAATTGGGTGGCTGGCACTCATTTTGCCTCCCAGACTATATGGAAATTGTAAAGATTATCTGATTTGGTGTCCTTTCCAAATAACGTTCGTGCTCATTTGCTGAGCTGCATGGGGAGAACAGCGCTGTAGTCTGGCCCTGCTGGAATACATTACTCTGCTGTTTTTATCTGTTTCCAGAGCAAGATGGGACTTGCTTGAATTCCTCGGATGGCTCAGTGCAGGCTTTGACAGTGGCCTCTATTGCACTGTGAAACACTCGGGCAGTACTCATTAAAACTGCAAAGGTTACAGATGCTTACCAGCTCTGTTTATTTTGCATGGGCTCCCAACTGTTTTCTGAGTTGTGGGTTCAGGCCGATTGTGCCTTCCACATCCTGTGCTGGTGGCCTCGTTTGCCTGTTACTGCATTACCAGTGACAACTCCTCCTTCCTTTCCTGGTTTTGTCAAAAGGATTTGTGAATAGTCGGTAGGCTTTCAAAAGTGGCTTTTGCCACTTCTTCAGGGCATGTAGAAAGGCCCACATGGGTTGGAGTGACCCTCTGACTGGTCGCACTTCATCTTTTGCCAAGTTTATTAATTTTATTTTCTTCAAATAGCGTGCCATATTTAAAAAGCGAAGGTAAAAAGCAATTGGGTATGTTGGGTATAATTATGAGTTTAAGTAAGCCATCTGCTTCCAAAATATGAGGTTTTTTTATATACAGAATACATATACATTATACAAAATTGTGCAGTGTTTTGCAGGGTTAACAAAATAAATCGCCCATTCAGCAGGTAGCAGTAGAACTGAGAGTTCAACCTCATCTGGACTGAAGTAGCTTAAAGACCTGTTTGTCATGGCATTTTGCTTTCTTTTGTATTCTGTCAGTCATGGCTGAAAAGATGATTAAAATAACTTGTCTTTGCAGCGCTGATGTGGGCTAATGGATTGTTTCTAATGCGAGGACACCTGTTCTCACAGCAGTAATCTTTTGTACTGCCTGCAAGAGAAAAGACAGCAACAAAGCATGTTCACATTTCCTTTCATAGTACAATGATTGATGTGTTTTGGTAGTTGTTGCCAAAATTGTATTTGCCTGGCATGATTTTCTTCATTAGTAGAATGATTCATTAAGTAGTCGACTTGTATTTTTTCACCTCTAGTGTTTTTAGTGCTAATGGTGTCTCTAGTGTTTGCTAGATCTCATTTTAATTCTCGGGACTTGAATAGTTTTAACGCTGTATCATTGTTTTAATAAGTTTTAATATAAGTGAACATCTGAGCGTGTGATTCTGTATCTTGGTAGGCCCTGAAATTCATTCAAAGCATAATCCTGGGGTACGCATCTAAATGTAGCTTGAGCCTGCGACATGTGAGAAGGTTTATAAAAAAAAAATGAATACGTGTCAGAATGAGTAGGGGCAGCAGCTGAAGTCTCGTGGATCTTTCTGGACAGCAGAGAGAGGGCTCTGGCAGCTTTGTGTGTCCTTTGAAAATACTGAATGCTATGGCCCAGCCCCTTAGCTAAAAGAGCTTGTGTAAATGATGGAAAGCTTTCCTTTGTATTTGTTGAAAGTTTTTAAGAGTGAATAATTTGTCAGATGCATTATGGGGCAGCAGAGTGGTTAGCATGGCTGCCTCACAGCACCTGGGCTCTGGGTTCAACTCCTGGGGTGCTATCTGTGGGGAGTTTGTGTGTTCTCACTGTGTTCATGTGATATGTTGGTAGGTAAATTAGCTTCTGGAAAACTGGCCCTGGTGTGAGTGTGTGCATGTCTGTGTTTGTGTATGCCTTGCAATTGCCTGGTGTCCCATCCAGGGTATATCCTGTCTTGGGCCCATTGCTTGCTGGGATAGGCTCCAGCTGGTTAAAGTGGTTAAGGTGTAGATGCATGGATTATGCTTTTTTGGCCACTTTAAGAACTTATATCAATCAAAAGCTACGGGAGTGAATAGCTTATTGAAATGCATTTCTTTCTGAAATGCTTATGCAAGATGTAACACTCTTTTCTCCACCCGCAGGTTTTTGAAGAAAAACAGCCAAAATGTCGAGCAAAAGGGCTAAGGGAAAGACCACCAAGAAGCGCCCCCAGCGCGCGACTTCCAATGTCTTCGCCATGTTTGATCAGTCACAGATTCAGGAGTTCAAGGAGGCTTTTAACATGATTGACCAGAACAGGGATGGCTTCATCGACAAAGAGGACTTGCATGACATGCTGGCATCACTTGGTAAGTAGAAAGTAGGGCCATTGGACCTTCATGGAAAGAAAAACAGTATCGTACCACAGTACGATGCCCAAAATTATTATTTTTGTCTGTGGGGCAGACTTTCTAAAATGTATCCATATTATTAAGAAAGCTTGCCAGTATGGATTTTTATGGCATTGATCTCACAACTGACTCTCTCTTTACCACAGCCTTATTCTTACATGGTGCTTAACATCCTTCTGTATCTAAAACTGCTGAAGACATTTACCCCTGCTGTAAATTGGGAGGTCTCTCAATCTTCTGTAGTCAGCCTTTACACCACAAGTTGCTGGAAGGGAGTATGATGAGTCTTCTCCTTCAGCTAGTGTCCTGGAAGTTCGTAAAGAAAGGGTAGCTCTTGGAGAGAAGAATAAAAATATTGCCGCATTGTACTCCACCTTGTGTTTACAGCATGTGGTTTCTTGTTTAAGAGAGAATGAGTGGCTAAACTACACAAGTGTGGGGGCATGCACATGTAACTATACCTGAGGTGAGCTTATCTTGGCTGGACAGATTTTGGAAGAAAGCAACTTTTACCTGGACACCCTTTACAATATGAGGAGAAATTAAATTCAGATATTTTCCTCTTAGTGCGTTGCAATACTGCTTACTAATTGAACAACTATTCAGCTAATCAGCAGTGCACATCAGCATTAATGGATGCAGTTCACCAAATGCAAATATCTGATCTGGAGGTTAGGTTGTAAGGCATTTAATTTGCTTCATTTCTTGGCAAGTAGAGGGTCCAGTGATGAAGAGAGCTTTGAGCTGGGTTTTTGTTGGCTTAGAAGGAAACAGAGGCTGCAGAGGAGGGCTTATTAATGTAACCTAATTATACCTACTGTCTACAAAGATAGAAGAGCAGTTTCTAAAAAAAGGCTACACAGAGTAAGCTGATTGTTGGGATACCATGTGATTACAAGTTCAACAACATAGTGATAAGAATTAAAGAAGGTGTAACAACTTCTGCTGGATATCTGCTATGTGGAGAGACTTTATAGTTGACCTGCCATTATGATTAAGACTCCGTTGTCCTAACATTTAAGAATGTAATTTTACAGACAAGTGGGGCATATTGTTTATTATTTGATTTTTAGTAGCTTATTGGTCCAGGGGTCTCATCACATGTTTTCTTGGATAAAACAACAGATTATCAACTTCAGCAACACAGCTGGGCAGCTGTGCTACCCATTGCAACACATTTCTAATGTTCTCAGTTATAAATAAACTTTCTTGCCATTTCTACCTGTGTTCTGCATTGACTCATTGGGTTGACTTTATGCCCTGGTAGATTTGGAAAAATCTGGTCCCCTAGTAGGTCTTCTTTGTTCAAGACTAAAACAATGTATTTCTCGTAGTGTGTTAGTGTAGGATTGTATGATGTTTCTTTAAAACGGGGGATGTAACTAGTTTGTCTCCTCTGGATTGATGCCATAGCAAGTCTTTTTTGATAACGGTGAGCAAAATTGTACACAGTATTGTAAATGTTGTGTTAGTGCTTTGTGAAACTTTAACATTCCTTGATTTAAATTCAACATTTTTAGCTATGTATCCTAATATTCATTGACTTTTTGTTTTCCTGCAGTTTCCTTCTTGCAGATTTTTTTTATAGGTGGTTTTGACAAAATTATATTTTTCAATTTCATATCTATTCGTTTTGCTACCTGCATCCTGCATGTCCTGTACCTGTTATACAACCAAATTCACTACTGGGATCTGTCTGTTGTCTGCAGTAATTTGGTTTCTAACTGATGATGTGCTTTAACCAAAAATTGATCCAGTTATGCTAATAATTAGGTCAGGTAAATTAGAGGAGAGGTAGAAGGAAAACCTCAGACACTGTGGTGCACAGGTCAGGTCCTTTAGGGACAATTTTTAAGTGTTAACTGTTCTTTTTTTTTTTGTTCTGTGCACAGGAAAGAACCCAACAGATGAATACCTGGAAGCTATGATGAATGAGGCCCCTGGACCAATAAACTTTACGATGTTTCTCACCATGTTTGGGGAGAAACTCAATGGCACAGACCCTGAAGATGTCATTAGGAATGCGTTTGCTTGCTTCGATGAAGAAGGGACAGGTAAGGAGCACCAGATGTTCCCCATTGTGTACAATTTCCATGAAGCTTTGCTGTGCTCTGGGGGTGCAAACATACCTAATATAGCCTTGAGTTTGTATACTAATGGATCATCAGAAAACAAGTCAAACTTTATTAATTGTTTTGTAAAAAGAATAGGCAAATAATACTGTGTCAGATGTTAAGAATTGCTGGTTTACACAATATTTCAATGATAATGGATCACATATTTCTTAATATAACTCATGATGAAACTTAATTTACCAAGCTGCTCCAGTCAAGCCAAATAAGTGAAGAAAACAGCTTTCTAAGACATGTCCAAAATGTATACATTGCTTCAGCAGTGGGAGTTTAATGATGTTCTATACTTCAATAAATATTTCCTCGATGAACTATAAATTCCAACAATAGTATTTAACAGTAGAATTTGCTTGATGTGGATATTGTGATGGATGTAGGGATCTTCATGGGCACTTTAGCCTTACTGGAAGTTATTTGTCTGCTGAAATTAGAACTCATTGTCAATGTTTGCAGTAAAACTCGGTATCGTGTGTCACATACATCTAAAAACTAATGAGGATGAAAATGGATGTGTTGATCGCAGAATAAGACAACTCTCACTTGTATAGCTTCAGATGAATTGGTTTAAACCTGAAACTTTCCTCTAAAACCATCAAGCAATTACAAAGAGAGCTTTCAGAGAGAATAACACTTGTATTTCTTATATTGGTACTCTCTCAGTTGTGCTCACACGGACTACAATTGTGACACATTTTAATTAGTTGGATTGAAAACTGAAAATGGAGTCTGTTTTCAATGTGTAATCTTTGCTGTTGTTGACACGCGTCTTGAAATAAAAGCAGTGAAAATATGGAGGCTTATGGTTATTGGGATCTTTATCTTCTGCTTTTCTGTAATACAGGTTTTATCCAAGAAGACTACTTGAGAGAGCTTTTAACCACGATGGGCGACAGATTCACAGATGAGGAAGTTGACGAACTCTTCAGAGAGGCACCAATTGACAAAAAGGGCAACTTCAACTATGTGGAGTTTACACGCATCTTAAAGCATGGGGCGAAGGACAAAGATGATTAGGCGTAGGTTGTAAAAATATGCAAATGTTCATATTCTATTTCATGTTTGTCTCCAATTTGTACCCAATAGAACATCATTGCATGCCTTAGCTTTAAAACAAGACTACAAAAAAGCAAAATGATGCTATTTACCATATTTATAAACCTCTTTCAGTTCATTCTGGCAAATTTGCACATCTGTAATAAATTTGAAGGTAGACCATTAGTTTGCAATAATGATTGGGGTGGCTATGGAAAATACAACATACAAAATGTGAAAACGGGATACATGCTCTGGAAAAAAAGCCTTTGTCAAACCTAGAACCTGGGTAGCTGGATTTTTACATTTTGTAATAAATTGAGACTTTTGAAATAAAGATCGCTATCAACTCATGTGCTTTTATTTTTGTGTTTTACATGTTACCCCTGATATTGTACCGGCAGATGGGAACAGCAGAGCAAAAGAAATAAAAAGATTAGTTTTATAATTTTGGTTAAGACTTCTGTGGAAAGCAGAAACTAATGTAAATATGTTCTTTCACAGTTATTGCATTAGGTGGTTGTCAGTGGTATGCACACGCGTTAAAGCATGAGTCTTAAGTTACTGCTTCCCTCATTCCTAACCTCTGTTGCGGACATGCTCTTACTAGAGTTTTGTAATTGACAACAGATGTAGAACATGTTTGTGCACAAAGGAGAAAAAATGCAGCCTTTTTTGTGCTGTTTTCAGTTTTAAAGGAAACATTACAGATGGACAAGAACATTTCACAGATGATGGCCTTTTGAGTAAGGACTCTCTTGTATGTTCTAATACAATTAAGTTGATTCATTGCTGAAAATGGGTTAAATGTGCATATTTAAATATTAAGGTATTTTGTATAAAATATGGAAAATATTACAGAGTGGACACTTCATACTAGGTTTAGCTCTTATTTACTATAATAAAAATAAAAAGGTGTCAGAACTGTTACAGTTGAGCCATGTGTGTAAGGTTGGACTTAACTTAATGTTAAAGAGCTGTGCTTAGCCGATACACAATTGCCCTTTCCTGTGCCTTTAAAAAGTGGACCTCAGTCAAGAGATCAATGCTGTGTGTTATTAGCCATATAAATTAGCCATTTGCTAAACATGTTTGTTTAAAAAATAGTGAAAATCTTCACTGCAGTGGCTTCTTCCTTGAATGTGTGATCAATAGTGCAGATCATGTGGTTACAATTCTGATATCTGAAATAAAAAGGGAGTCCCAGAAGGACAGAGATTGTTGTGTTGGAAAAGAGCTGCAGCTATCAGAAACCAGGAGTGCTGATCTTGCTCACACTTGTGGAAGCATGTTTCTGCCTTGTGCAAGACAGTAATTGGTAAGAGTAGCAAACATGCATATCTTGCCAAATGTATTGGACCACATCAGATTTAAATTAAAGCCATGTTTTATAAACCAGTTCTTGGTAATAAGAATCCAATGAAGGCAGATGGCACTGGTTCTTAGATAATCTAGATAAATATTGATGAGGCACTAAAGTTCTTTACACAGTAATTGTAATAAGAATAGTAAATTACCAACAACAATAATACATGCTAAAATAAATCAGAGGAATTCAGTAGCAGTGGAGCATGTCTAGTTATATAACCAACAGATAAAACATTTGCGTATGCTGGGCAAAGCAGTGGTAATACTGTAGCTCTGAAAATTCAGGTAGAAGCCAAGTAGAAAGTTTAAAGTAATCCTAAACTATCTTTAGTGTTAAAAACCAAAGTCAAAAGATGGAGTGGACTTCTGGAGAAGAATTATATTTAGACCAACATCGAAGCGATGGCTGAGTGCTAAACCACTGATTCAAACAACTGTGAGTTTTGTATCTGTAGCCATACCCTGTGGGAGTAATGTCATTCAGCAACAAGAAGCTATGTGGTAGATACTATTTTTCATCATTTACATGTTTTCACTTGGTCAGCTTTCAAGATCGCATGCCTCAAATATCACTTCTATGCTGATGATATTCAGATCTACATCCGTATCAAACCTGACACTGATGTGGCTGTCTCTATTCTCTCTAATTGCATGTCCAACATTAAAGCATGGATGACTCAAAACTTCCTTAATTTAAACTGTGACTAGACTAAAGTTATGCTTATTAGCACCTCCCATCAACTTTGTTCAGCCAATGCTGTAACCCTGTCTGTGGATTGTACTGTACTTGAGCTTCAGTCTAAATTGAAAAACTTGGGGGTGATATTTGATTCAGGCTTGACATTTGACCCGCTTTTGCAAAGTATTGTCAAAACATCATTCCTTCTCTTTAGAAATATTGCCAGATTGCGTCCTATGTTATCGCTAACGGTTGCTGAAAAGTTGATCAACACATTTGTCCTCTCCCGAATTGACTACTGTACTGCTCTACTCACTGGGGTTTCTAAATCCACATTGAACAAACTGCACTATGTTCAAAATTTGGCAGCCAGAATCCTGACCAGGACCAGGTTCGTGTCGACATCAAAATCCTAATGCTCACCTATAAGGCTCTGCATGGCTTGGCACCTCACTACCTGTCTGAACTACTATCATCCTACTCCCTACCTCGCGACCTTCACCCTTCTAATTCTGGTCTCCTATCTGTTTCCTAAGCCCATCTACACTCTATGGGTGACAGGGCCTTCTCTTGTTATGCACCAAGCTCTGGAACTCTCTCCCCATGGATATCAGAGAGTCACATTCTCAAAATTCCTACAAACCCAGACTCAAAACCTTCTTCTTTAGAAGAGCCTTTACTTAACTGGTTCTGTTCTTTACCCCTCTGCTCCTACTGTATTCAGTACCCCCATCTACTGTCTCCTTGTTGTCATACTGTAAAGCGCTTTGAGAAGCCAAATTTAAAGGTGTTATATCAAATAAAGTTTATTATTTTATTATTATTATTATTATTATTATTTGGAGAATAATGATAATAATGTTTTGGTGAGAGAAGAAAAGTAGGTTTCTTACACTTTCCAAAGGTATGCTGGGTTGTCGTGAACTATTTATACTTTGTGGGTCTGCATTGGTCTGGCATACCTTGGTGGGGCTGGGATTTGCTTTACTCCCCGTCTCTGTTAAAGTTTTCTTTCCATACAGATAAATGGATTTCTCATAATGGATCTACAATACTATTTTGTATGCGCACAAGTTCACCCAAAAAGTTATTGCGCCATTCTACTGGATTTTACGGTACAAAAATACCGGCTTGAGTCGCCGAACTCGGAAGTTGTAACAACATTACACAACCATGCCGCTGCTTTTCAACCATATTTTCTGAAGTGTGGTGAATATCTGAAAGGTAAACATTTTCTGCTTATTTTTGCATTTTTACAAGTCTTATTTTTTCAATAAACCGTTTAATGTACTGGCAAAGAGCAACCATTTAGATCATAACGCTGCAATATGTCTAACATTCACTTCCGCCTAGATGCACAAGGGCAAAGATGTGTGTTGCTTTTACATAGTGATTAGAAAAAGGACACATTTATACATTTGGATACATTTATTTAAAAGGATATGAGGATGCTGACTGTGGGGTACATAATTAGAATTTAAATTTAGAAGGTTTTTCTAAAGTGTAGTAATCGAAATGTCCTTTCGATCTTTTGGTGTAAAAGTGAAGACGAATAGCGGTTTTTCTAGATTTAACATAATGAATCTGTGAACAGAACGTGTGATATCTACTGTTGTACTATAGTGTTTTACTACTTTATGTACGTCTGTTCCTATACTTGAATTCATGTCCAGTATAGGAATGTAGTATTTGAGTACTGCAATGATTTTATCAATAGGGGATAATTAAGTGTAAGAAGTATTTAAATCATTGAAACCAGTATTTAATTAAACAAAGATGATTTGATAGAGGTAGCACATGAGTGTTCAGGGTGCGGGTTTTGTGAACTCTGTATTATAAAACGTCCTGAGAAGATACAGGTGAAAATGCTAACTCGCGGTGACACCAGTGTAAATAAGCTCACGTAACAGGTCGGAATGTGTTAGACTGTGTCAGTACATGAATCATAATTGTATCTGTGTCAAACAAGGATACATTTATTTTACCAGTAATTTAGATATGTATTGCAACAGTTTTAGATGATATATTTTACCAATGTTTAATCTTTCATGTCCCCACAGGAGGTCCAGTACCTGCTGATGAGCCCTCCAGCATGCAATGGCTTTCAGGTTTCTGCAGGGGTGTCTGAGGGCGACTCGAGCGGTACAGCACTTTCGCTTCCTTCACAGTGCAGCATGTCTTTCACGATGCGTCGGCTCCTACAGGCAGCTGCCGTGCCCAGTGTGCCTCCGGAGACCTTCCAGCTGTTGCACGACAGGGCAAGGATGCAGGCGATTTCTGTGTGATCATCAAAAAGCCGCTCTGTCGACCATCAGGGATCAAGTGTACTTTGCTGGGGGCTCTGTTTGTCTGCATGGAGATGCCTCAGATGGGTTTAGGCCCACCGACCAGCAATCCACATCCATGGATGAGCGGACGTTTGCAGATCACCTCAGACACTGCTCGTCCACCAGGCAGGTGTTCAGACTCCTTCTTTCATTGAAAAGCATGTCTGACACGATGGCTGCCTCGGCTCTGCAGACGATCGCTGCTCTGGAACATGACAAGTGTGGGCTGAAGGACCCAACTGTTCTGGACCACGATGTCTTCAAGGCACTTTGCTTCCAGTTTGAGCACGATTCCCAGAGGCTGACCGATGCCGGGCTGTTGTCTGCCCTTCACGCCTGCACGCGACTGTACATTGACCCTTGGAGCTCCCTGATGGTGCGTCTGGTCTCCGAGAGCCAACGCCGGCTGGACAGGGGACCGATGCCCATCAGACACCTCTGCATTTTGGCTGAGGCACTTTTAGCATTGGAGGGATCTAGCTCTGTAATGCTAAAGCAAGTCATGGAGCAGATACAAGGACACGAGGTAAAGGAATGGAGCTTGGAGGAGTTGACGCAGGTCTACGGCCTTTTGCAGACTGGAATCGGGGAGGGAGGCCAATACCAGCACCTCTTGAACTCCATGAACAGCTACACCCTTTCCAGAGCCTCCTCGCTGAAACCAGCCTCTATCAGCCAGATACTGAATGCCTTAGTTGTCCTGAGCCAAACCCGGGCCGTTCCTTTGGTCATAAGCCTGTGCAAGCACTCGGTGAAGCACGTCCACCGTTTCACAGACAGTGAGCTGGTGGAAGTGCTGGGAGCCCTCATGCACTTTGGCCACAGCGACCAGTACTTTGTGGAAGCACTGGAGCGACACGTGCCCAGGAGCGCTTACACCATGCACCCTGAGGCCGTCGCCAAGGTCATGCAGTACTGCGGACGCCGGCGGATCCTCTCCAAAGCTATATTTGACACGGTGGCAGAGAGCTTCGTGTACAGGGCAGACTCCTACAACACTAGCCAGATTGCTCGACAGATCATGCCCTTTGGGAAGCTGGGGTACCTGCCCCCCAACACCGGGGAGCTCTTCCACAAGGTGGAGGGGATCCTGCACACACAGTTTTCTCAGTTCCAGCCCCGCACACTACTCAACCTGCTCCACTCCTGCACCCTAATTGAAAGGTTCCCTGTGAATTTCGTGGCCAAGGTTTTCAACCCCTATTTCCTTCAGCAGCTGGAAGGTAAGGTCTTCTCTGTGGGCTCCGATGCATTTGGTAATAATTATAATTACTTACACTTACATAGCGCTTTTCTGGACACTCTACTGAAAGTGCTTCACAGGTAATGGGGACTCCCCTCCACCACCACCAATGTGCAGCATCCATCTGGATGATGTGACGGCAGCCATAGTGCGCCAGTACACTCACCACACATCAGCTATCAGTGGGGAGAAGAACAGAGTGATGAAGCCAATTCATAGATTATCATATAGGGATAATTAGGAGGTCATGATTGGTAAAGGCCAATAGGAAATTTGGCCAGGACGTCAGGGTAACATGCCTACTCTTTTTGAGAAGCACCCTGTGATTTAATTTTTAGTTAGGACCTCGGTTTTACGTCTCATCTGAAGGATGGCGCCCACACACACTGCAGGGTGAGCACCACCTACTGGCCACTCTAACACCTCTTCCAGCAACTGTCTTAGCTTTTCCCAGGAGGTCTCCCATCCAGGTACTGACCAGGCTCACACCTGCCGAGCTTCAGTGGGTTGCCAGTTGTGAGTTACAGGGTGTCACCCGAAGAAGGCTCCACTGCTGAAATTTTGTTTTCTTTCTTCTCTTTTCAACATGGAATAAACCCATTACTTGTTCCTTTGCAGCCTACTCATGCTGACACAGCTACCCACCTGAACTATTTAAAATTAAGCTTAAGAAGAAGTCTGTGGATTGGATATTTTCCTTTCATTTTGAGACTTCGTTATTTACATGTAATTTAAGTGTATGTTCTCATCTTAAAGCGGCACATAACAATGTGTGCTATTGCTTGCATTTTATAGCTTCAGTTTCAAGTGTGTAAACTGTAGCACTAGATGGGATTGTGTTTTTGAAATCAACATCAGTCTCAGTAGTCAAATGCTACTGTGTGCAGTGATCAGAGTGACTGATCAACATTTTCATTAGAAACTCTTCAGTTCATTAATTCCAGTACACACAGAATGAAAGTCACACCAGCCTTTTCTACTTCACTTCTTTATTGTTTATGGTGTGAGGTGCGTGGATTTTTGTGTGATGAGTGAGCAAGTAAGTGTATATGATCTGTGTACAGCATATGATACGCAGTATCATGAACTTTTAGCCTCATCCATGTTTGTTAAAATGATTTTAGTTTCATTATTTAATCTTTGCTCTTTGATCTTCTTTCAGAGCAGGGCACTGGCTTGGACAGGGTACTGCTTGCACAGTTGACCCAGCTCTATATGACAGTGAAACTGGAGTGCCCCTTTTATGAGGTACATCTGCAGAATGCAGCTTCCAAGTGTGTTTTTTCTTTCACTGGTTATAATAAAGCTTCCTGTACTTGAATAGGTAGATATATTGGTCTTTTTTATTTTCACATTTCATATCTATAGGGCCTGATGGACCCTTTAACCTTTTGTGGTTGTCTTTACTACACAATCATTTATCGAGTAATGGGTAACTGTGGTATCCTTCCTGTAGAGAATCATCCTCCATTCTGGCACCAACTGGAATGATAGAAGTGAAAGAATATTCAAAGGACAGGGAGTAACTAGTGTCTGACTTCTCTGTGCCTCGTGCCCTCAGTGGTGGTTAACAAATCGCAAGGTTGAAAACAGAGTCTCTTAACTCTTTTTTGCAGGGTCCTAACCTCCTTCCCAAGTACCATGTGAAATCGTTCCTCACCCCTGGCCGCTCCCTTGAGACGCCAGTGGACAGGCACCTCTACAATCGGGTCAAAATGGGACTCCTTGACCTCCTCGGGGCCCGTGACTACTTTGCTTCGAATGTGCTGACGCCCTACTGCTATACTTTAGGTATGAGTGCTCCAGAAGTTATATATAAGAATTAGTTGGCATTTTCTATAACTGGTATCCAGTACATGGTCATGGGGACTCAGCAAGCAGTGGGCACAAGGCTGGACACTGCCATTGCCATCGCGGAGCACACACAGACACAAACGCATACAGTCATATCAAGGCTAATTTTTTCATAAGCCAATAAGACAAACGAATGGAGTTTATAATGAATGTTGGGGAGGGTTGACAACAGCCAAAGCTCAATCAGACGCAGCTGTCAGTAATTCACACTCGCGGGGGTCGTCAATTCCTTACCTGAAACCATTAAGAATACTTTATATTAGTCCCTTCTCTGCCTCACATACGTCTTTTTTTTTCATCCTTCCTGCACCCCATCTTCACCCCTGCAGCCACCCCTTGATCACGCCTCACTCTGCAGGGGACCACCTTGTGAAGTCAGCCCTCAACCAAATGGGTTAAGCCAAAATTTGACCGAAATCCATACCCCATAATCCTTTTCCATACATGTAATTCTTGGGTGGTGTTATTCCTAATGACTTTTGTAATATTTGAACTCACATTCGTCCATTTTCTAACCGCTTCTTCCAGTTCAGGGCTGCAGGGGAGCTCGAGTCTATCCCGGCAAGAAATTAGGATGAGGCAGGATACACCTGAGATGAGATGCCAGTCTGCTGCAGGGCTCTCAGAGACACAAACACACACACACTCACAGCAAGGCCAGGTTATTTTAGAAGCCAGTTAACATACCAGTATGCCTTTGGACCGTGGGTGGGAAGCAGAGCACCTGAAGGAAAGTCACAGGGAGAACATACAAATTCCGCGCTGATATCTGCCTAGGAATTTAATGCAGAGCCCCAGCACAGCCTGGGCCCCCCCTGGTTATTTTATTTTAATGGTGAGGAAGAAGTGAAATCAGGTCAAATTGTGGTTTAAGCAGTTACTACTGCTTCATATGTTGAACGCCTCAGTGGTAAAATAAATTCTGTGTGCATTGAATTTCCCTACATTGTAAAAAGAAAGCTTAATGAAGGGAACTGAAGCAACTTTTTGTTCCTTGCTTCTGAAATGTTTGAACCTACTCCATAATATATAAGAGGATAAACTAGAACAGAGGTCACAGTAATATTAATCCTTCTTACAGTAATCCATTATTTAACCAGATAGTTCAGTTGAGAACAAATTAGCATTTACAATGTCAACCTGGTGAGAAGTCTGTATATTATTGTAGCACAGAGAAAAGAAGCTGCGACAGAAAAGCTCAATGATAAAAAGTGTTTAACAAGTGGAAGTATCAGGAAGAATACATATAATCATACACTGGATAATCCTGTCAGATACAAGGGTGAAAATTATCAGTTGTATTGTCCCTGGCTACATCAGGACAACCACCGAGCTTGTGTAGTTCTTTATCCATTGCAGATGTACCCAACAAAAATTGATTGAAATTGGTGTTATTTGAAATTTTGAATATTTGCGTCTTGACAGATGTGGAACTCAAACTGGACGGGGAAGGATATGTGCTGCCAGCCAGCCACCATGAAGATGTCTGTAAGAGGCAAGTCTGCTAGCTGCAGTTACAGAATAAACAGGACGAATGTTTAGGATTTGAGTGCACATTCTTATTTTCAGACTCGTGCGTCCTTTTTTGTTTTACTGCTCCTTTGGTAATTTAGAAGCTGACAGAACTTTCTGTTTTATGTAAGGCAGGTTAAAGTTGTAAACATTTTTATTGTGTTGTAACTCTAATTTCGTAGGAATATCCAGTATTGTGAGCTTTAAGTGATTAACATACAGTGATGCTGTATTGCAAATGATTGAGTCAAACAATCCCAATATAACTCCATGTATTAATCATAGAGTTTGGAGCCTTTTAATCTCCTCATTTTTTTAAACATGATGAATGTAGAAAAGTCAGTCGGCTGTTGTAATAATCTGCATGTCTGTGTGTTGTATTGTATTGTAGCTGTTTGGAAACCCTCTTGCCTTGACTTGCCTGGGCTAGAACAGTAAACAATTTAATTCCAGCTGTGTTTCTTATAAAACTGTGTTCAGTAGTCTTCTGTTACTCAGTGATCCTACACTCATTGTAATCACTTGGCATACATTGTCCCGAATAATGAAAATAGAAATATTTAATAATGGCAGAAAATCAAACTTTTTTAACTTCTTCAAAACATCATTATTATTAGTAACGTTTTCTTTTGTTTTGGTTTTAAACTACAGGATAGCAGTGTGCATTGATGGGCAAAAGAGGTTCTGTGCTAATACTCATCACCTGCTGGGTAAAGAAGCCATAAAGACACGCCATTTGAAACTGCTGGGTTACGAAGTTGTGCAGGTATTTTTGTTCAGTCTTTCCTCACAGATGGCTCTGCCCCCCCCCCGTATGTGCATGGATTTCTAAATGAAGGGACGACACTGCGCTCTGGAGTCTTTTTAATCTCCTTTTCATCAGCTATCAGTGACTTAACCTTTCAAAAACGTTTTGTCTCTTTTCGTTTAAACACGGTGAATGTAGAAAGGTCAATCAGTTGTTGTAATAGCCTGCATGTATGTCTGTTGTAGATGTTGGGATAACCCCCTTGAGCTGACTTGCCTGTGCTAGAACAGTAACTGATTTAATTCCAGCAAGTTTTGATTTCTAAAATGAAATGCCCTTTCTCCATCCTAGATACCGTTCTTTGAGTTTGAGAAGCTGCAGAACCGTGCGGAGACAGTTGACTATCTACACAAGAAAATCTTTCCTCATAGCTACAGACTCAGCTGGTGATGTTATGACAAGGGAAGGGAGAGTATGGACATGGGTTCAGAAGACATGTTTTCCACACGTGTATCAGTGTGAGGGGTTTGAATAAACTGACAATAAGTGTTGAGACTTCATTAACTGCTACTACAGTACAGATTCATGGGGTGTCTAGCCACACGGTAGTTTTCACTATTTACATTAAAGAAAATATTTTTGTAGTCAACAATTAAAGTCACATGCCTTTATATGAATTAATTTCTAGTGTTATTAAACACCAAAATAGAATAACTTTTTCACAAATATGTATGATGTTGTTTGTATTGCTGTTTTATGGAAGTATACAATATCATTGCTACAAGTCAAAGAATATTTTTCATATATTTATTATACACTTATGCATCAGTTGGCATAAGCAGTTGTTTATTTTAAGGAAGAACAGTACATGTATTACTAATGGGGTTTTAATATTATACAATTAATTATACAATGACTCATTGTAAAATTACTTTTCTATACTATTGTATAATACCACAGTGGAGTAATGGAAACAGATTTAAAAAGTAAATCATTTTTCTTCCCCTAAATTTCTTTTTATGTGAAAAGCAAGTGGCCTCAGTCTCTCTTCTTGAATTCGAATCAGATTCCACCTCACTGCTGCAGACATCATAGACAGAGCAGGACTCAAGAGCCTACTATTGAATAGAGGTGATCTGTGCAGGTGTGTCAATAGTGTTATCAGGTGACGCACAGTAGTGTTTAAGGGTGTTTATTCTATTCTTCTTGCCATTTTCTTGTAGCAGCATTCATACTTCCTCCTTAGCTGTTTTGGCAAGATGACAGAGAAGGGCCTGGTCGTAATAAAATTTTGCTGAGAAACTCATTACAAGACATGAATACTTCATTCACTCTCAGAATTGTAATTTATGCTAACCCAAAAATAATTTGGTTATTTTTGTTATTACCATTAAAGAAGCTTAGGTTTATGCAACTTTTTTCCAGAATTTAAACCGTATATTGACTGTACATCCACAATCCAGCACCCCTTCGGTGAAGAACAGGGAATCACTGCAGTGATTCAGTGATGCAGCTCCTTTACATCACAATTTAATTAATATTAAAAATGTGTAGTGGGCTTTTACATGCCTATCTACCAACCCATGGAAAATGTAATCAGATGTTTCTAAATACTATTTGGACAGAATAATCTGTGATTTTTTGTGCTAGTTTACTTTTTAATATTCTTCACTCAGCAAAAGGCAGCTTTTCAGCCCTAGCTGTAGTCCATACACTGCAAACTGATGGGCTATTACAGAGACAATATTTTTCCCAGATTCACTGAATGGTGGAGTCCAGACTTAAAGCAAATTCTGTCAGTCACACTGACCCCATTTTATACTCAGAAATGAGCACACAAATGGAAACACCTCAGAAATTACTTTAATTAAAACACCAACCAGAAATACAAGAACAAGTACAGGGCTTCACAACATAAGCAGATTTGTTTGTGGCATCCATAAAAACAAAACTTCAAAGACACAAGTGCTGGTTTAAGGGAGTACAGTTACATGACTGATAATCACCTTGATCAATTTGAGATTTACTGACAGTAAGGAAATGTTTATACAACAACAGACTGACACATATTGTTTACCTGCCCCTGATCTAGTCTTTGAAGAACTACAGTAATAGTTTTCCAGAAATGAAAAAAATGCTTAATGTTTTGCTTACTGCAGATAAATAACCTACTCCAAACAAGGAGCACTCTCTTGTGGTTTATATTGCTCACAGAGCAACGAACTAGGAACTACTATGAGCTGGCTTTCTAGACATGCTATTCAGCCAGTGCCAAGTTCTTTGACTGTATCTTTGCCAGGTGATCTGAAATTCCAGCTTCTATCTTGTCGCACTGAGCCAGGCATGCCTGTGTTGGGGGGGAAATGGCAGAATGAACGTGAGACATTCAAAATCTTGGGCAAAGAAGCTGAAAATAACTGGACAAAAAAAGACTTCTGTCTGAAATGTCTTCAAGTTATACATATTAAAAGTTTAGCCTCATCCTACATTACCAATTAAATGCAGTAATATGACAAGAAACTGTCATATGTTGTTGAGCTCAATCTCCAATGTGTAAGTAAATGTTTATTTGAAGAAGCCAACTCTGGTAGCCACAGGGTACAAGGCAGAACACTTTGGGGGACTGAGATAAAGTTTCTGACAAAAAATCTCTTATCAACAAGCAAGGATTAAATATGTTCTTGTTAAAAAAAAGAAAAAACTGCAGCTCAGATCATCACAGCATTTTATTCCTGTTCATACAGTTAACACATTAACCAACAACAGTACTGAAGACCTCACCTGCACAGTTTTAATCAGTCCTTTCCTCTTCATTCTGCAGTCATTAAAATTCTCTGGAAAGGTCTGAAAATAAAATAAAATAAACCGCTTTCTTCAATGTTTGCTTTCATTCATCTCAAAACCAGAAACTACGCAAAAAAGACTTAAAAAGCTACACGTAAAGGTTTAATGCTTAGTCTGTAGTGCACCACACTGAAATGCTTTACTATCACTTATGGTCAGCTACGACTTCACAGAAAGGACTTCCAAACTGAATAAGTGCTTTTGTAAAATGTAATCAACGGTTTCTACATATCATCCAGACAGAATATTCTACAATTGTAATTCAGTTGAAAACTGTATCCTCAATTGCTCTATTTTTACAAAATATTCACAAAGTTCCTTGTAAAGAATAAACAAAACTTGCAGCAATTTAGTTATCAGGGTAGCAAACATACGGATACTGTAGGTCTGCTTCATTAATATAACTAATAAAGCATCAGACAATGTGTACAGGCTAAATTTGAAAAACAAATTTAACACTACTAAAACAATCTCTACCATTTTCATTTAAAAATCTCACAGTGTCTTGTCATTATTTATGCTGTCTCTATAAGAAGGACTTGTGGAGGGAGTGTGCAGTGGGTCTGTTTTCATGGGAACTGAAAAGTGGTTTGTGGTTGAGCTCAAACACTTTGTTTTCAGTTGAGTTCAAAGAAGGGTTTATAGAAAAGAGAGCTGTGGGCACAAGATTCTCGCTTTATCTTCACAGAAACGGCAGACAGTTGTGACGGACAGCAGCTGCCACTTACAGTAATCACACAAGGCAGAAGCTGTTGAAAACAGCACAACACCTCCATAAAAAACTAGGAAACAGGATAAAAGCAGAGAAAGCTGCCATTTAGTTGTCAATTTGCTTTTTAAACACATACAGTACTTGTAGCGCCTCTCTCTTTTACAGTTAATTAAAACTGAATTCATATCTTTTTTACCTCACCCTCTTTTCAGTCTTCATTCCTACAAACACACTAGTTGTGGAGTTAATATTAGTTTCTTGTATTACTGGGAACACCTTTGCACGCTCTGGGTGTGGGTTAAACTGAGATCTTGAAATACAATGTGCTGGATGGACAACAATACAGTTAGGCTTCATATTCACATTCTTAGAGTACCATGGCATCCATTTGTTCCAGAAATTTCATGAACTGCTCAGCTGCCCCTTTCACTCTCTGATCAAGCTTGTTCAAAGCTTCAGCCTGTAGGTCCTTTGCCAAGAAGCCCTGCATAGAAAAATAAAACATAAGGACAGTAAGAAAGTAAAATACTGTAAAAACAGTAAACACAACCTTTATAATTAACACATATAATTTACTTTAAACTTCCTCTTGATTATCCTGAATACACAAAAGGTTTATTACCACTGCTGACACTTAAAAGTCTGATATCAAAGTGTAGCCGACTCCAATGATTTTAATTAACTGAGACCTGATGACCAGGACACAATGCAGTTGGGTACCTTTCCCATATCTGCTGTATTCTTTACTGTTTTCAACTGTGTAGTTTGAGGTTCTTGTGT
Organism: Atractosteus spatula; assembly: GCF_055471065.1. Taxonomy (NCBI): domain Eukaryota; kingdom Metazoa; phylum Chordata; class Actinopteri; order Semionotiformes; family Lepisosteidae; genus Atractosteus; species Atractosteus spatula. Next base: position 42,263,594 of record NC_142711.1, read on the forward strand.
TGTATCACGTAATAAGCCTAACTGGCAGTTCAGGGTTATGTTAAATACTACAGAATAGCAGGCAAGTTCCTACCTTCATGTAGGGGTGCTTACTTTCAACAAATATGGTGTAATTCCATGGGAAACACCAGTCTTATGTTTTAAACTTTCTGCCAGAAAATGGAACAACAATATGATTGATCACAAGTTTGTACAGACCCCCACAGTCAAACTCAGAATACTACTCACGTTCTTCAAGCCTGTCAGCTCACTATCCACTTTTTCAAGCTTCTTAGAAGTCTGTTCAACCGACTTCTCAATATCTTTCAGTTTCTTCAATTCTAACTCCTCCTCCGGGCTATTCTGGAAAGAGGAAATCACAGTTTGCTACAACTTGTATTCAAGAAAACAACTGACACCAACTTTCTTCATAATTTGATTGGAATTATGCATTTCATCATGGCTATATTGACTTGGTCTGCTGGAACCAAAATGAAATTTGAAATTAGCTATTAAAAGAAAAAAGAAAATCAAAATGCCATTTCATCCATGTCTGAAAAGAAAAACACACTTCTTACCTAGCTTTGTCATAGGAAAAAAACATTATCTATGCAGATATACAGTTTTTATTAAAGTAAAACACCTGCCCTTGATGTTACAAAAAAGAGTTATGGTAGGGGCAGCAGTAGTTAGTGTTCAGGATTTGTAATTGGAAGGCTGTCAGTTCAAATCCTTAGTAAGACACCTATACCCTTGAGTAAGGTACTTAATTTGTAAAGATAACAACTGTATGAGTACAAATTTAAGTTGCTTTGGATAAAAGCATTAGCCAAATAAATCTATAAACAGTAAACAATGAAATACTGCAGTTTCTTAGGAATCACTGTACCATCATCTAAAGCTCAAGGTTTCTAGGGCTCGATTTCTGCAGGGTTTATATGGCACATTTCAAGATCAAGATCTTAAAAACAGCTGACGTGTTGACTTAACCCATGTTCAATCAAGGAATCAAGATCTGATATGGAAGAAACTACCTGATGCCAGATAAGAGAAGTATTCTTACCCTTTTTCCTATCAACATGAGTTTACACCCCTGCTTTATCCCAAATCCTGACAGGGGCTGATCCATCTCCCTTAGAGACTTCCCTGAAAAGAGGGCAATGAGACCCACATTGTGAAAACAAGTAAACAGATACTATCACTCACACATAAGAGGCTACATGATGTGGCCGCTAATTTTTAAAACTCCTCTAACTCCTCAGTGTCTATATTTAGCCCCGAGAAACGGGTGGGTCACTCATGCCCAGCTGCCAATACACTTGGTACGGGATTTACTTGATAGATGGACCCAAATCTGGACACTGAGTTCATTGTTAGGAACTGAAACAACTGTTAAAAGTGTCAGCTCTGATTCATCTGTTATAATTAATATTGACAAAACTAAATTAACAACATGTTGGCTTCAAGTAGTATTTGACTAAGGTAAGGGATATATTTAGATGATGCTATCTTAAAATCATGTTTAGAATTTCATGTATGGAAAACCCAAAATCCCACCTGGAATACTCTGTACAATTCTGGTTCCCCTGTTACCAAATGGGCATAGCTGCTTCAAAAGCTTAAAGGGAAACATTTGGTTCCTGTTCCTAAACGAATTGCAGACAGATTAAAGAAACTGAATCTCATCAATAATGAACAAAGACACAGAAGTACTGGCATGTATTAACGCACATCAGAGTTCACAGTGACCAGTGACCCAATGACAATAACAGAAATGTGGAGAGTGTGTATTTAGGGCTAGGTATCCGGAACATTCTGCCAGCCATGCTGTTAAAGAAGGCTTCCTGGCATCCTTCAAGAAACAAACAAACTAAGCTTTTGGATCAGCAAACAAATAAGCAAGATGGGCCAAATGACAGTCACTTTAATTTTGCTAATTGTATTTGAATTGCACATAGAGAAAAGACCATACGGTGGCATGGTGACGCAGTAGTTAGCATTGCTGCCTCTTAGTGCAGAGGCCCTGCCTTCAATTCCAGACCTGGGGTGCTATGTGTGTGGAGTTTGTATGTTCTCCTTGTATTTGTGTGGGGTTTCCTCTCAGTATGTGTTTGTGTCTGTGTGTGTCTTGCAATGGACTGGCTTCCAATACAGGGTGTATCCTGCCTTCTTCCCTTGTTTGCCAAGACAGGCTCAAGATCTCCAACAACCCTGCTGGATAATACGGTTAGAAAATGGATGAAGGACGAACAGGTGGAAGAACTGAAACTGCTTTTTCGTGTTGTGAGAAAGAGAATGACTACAATTTTTTATGACAGATCTACGTCAAATGTTTTTAAAGAACGGCTTTGTTATCCGTCACTCTTTCACCTTTGAAAATAAGTTTTTGGGAGGGGACCGGCACCCCCGTGACGCCAGCGACCGCTTCAGCCAAATCCTTCAACAGTGGCTCCTGGTTCTCCTGCCCGGCGACATTGATGCTGTGCTTGGCAGTACCTGTGCAAACAACAGAATGTGCCCGAAAATCACCTCCATAACCTTCCTAAAAATGCCATTTCAGACAGTTTTCACGTTTCAGATGCCTTACATGTTTCTCGGAAGATCTTCAATTTATTATACACAAAAAACATGTCCCACGAAACTTTGTAAAAGTCCCGGCATGATATCTCTAAACAATCGCGGATCGTGACTTCTTTCGGAGGATACGGCTAGCAATTCTGGAGAAAAGGGGAAAATGCGTTTTCTTACCCCTTTTTTCCTGCATAATGAAGATAAATACTCGTTACGAATTAGTGTCATATTTTTATCGCATGCCTACTTTGTTAACAAAATTCATATTTATTTCATTTTTATGAAATACTTGACATTCACACAGGAGTTAAAGGCAGGTAGCTAATTGTTAAGACTACTAAATTAAGAAAAACATAAAACATTAAGTCTCTTAAAACTAACATATACTATCTGCTTAAAATCATTCTTAAAAACAACGTATTCGAAATAGATACATCAAATATTACCATATGTAACAGTCACCGTTACAGTATTTTCGGCCATGTCTTCAGCAAATCGGTAAACACACACACCGACACCGGCACTTCCTGAACACACAGGAACTCTACAGCCATCTTTATGCGGGGCAAATTATTTCTACAGTATAATTTATACTATAAGGGCATTACGGAGAGCGGAGAGAAACATACGGTACACACGTTTTGAAAGAAAGACCTTTAGAAAATAGAAGTGGTGATCCTTTTTATAATTGTGTTTAAACGTAATAATGCATAACTTTATTGTTTTTTGCCATTAATGTGTTCATGATACAAAATGTTTTGAACATGAATTTGTCAAAACCAGAGAAAAATGAAAGAGAAAAGGACTGAACATCAACATTGCACCCAGCTATGCACAACTTTACATTATACTACAACTATGTCCATTACCGTCCTGCTAATAATTATAAAAACAAAACAATTTTGCTGACTATTTCTCATCTTTGTCATAGCTGTCATCTGTTAGCTTCCTGGTTTCACACAGGCAGCGCCATTGCTACCATAACAACTACTGTAGCAACTAATAACAGCAACAACGCTCAAACCTTGGGCCATAAAGAAATGTCTTGTAGCAAAGAATTTAAGCTGACATGTTGAAAGATAATCAGAACTGCTAATTCAAATGATTTCCAGAAGATAAGAAAAGCAGCTTTATACCTGATTGTGCCGTAATTCTGGATTTGTTAAACAAAGTGAAAACTAAGAATACTGTAGGAGTTATGTCAGATAGTTACATGGGCCAAGGAATGCACAATTAGATTAGCAAACAAACTCATTAGAAATCTATTTACTTACCTGTACATTTGCAAAGATGTGTCGCTGGGGGTGCACGACTGTAGATACGGTAAGATATTCTTTTTTAAAACTTTTCTACATTAACAATAATCAGGTGCTTTACAAATATTTTTATTTCAATTTCAAATGAATTATGACTAAGTGTGAATTAAAATGGGCAGTGCGGTGGTGCAGTGATTAGCAATGGTAGCTAGGAGTGCTGGAGCCCAGAGTTCAATTCCAGACCTTGGGTGCTGTCTGTGGGGTGTTTATATGTTCTCCCTATGTTTGTGTGGGTTTCCTGCTCTGGTTTCTTCCTGTATTCCAAAGACTTACAGGTAGGTTAATTGCCTTCTGGGAAAACTGGCCATGGTGTGAGTGTGTGTTTGTATCTGTGAGTGCTCTTTTTGTGTCCATTCCTTGCCAGGATAGATTCTGGCTCCCCTACAACCCTGAATTGGAAGAAGTAGTTAGGAAAATGGATGGATATAAGTTAAAATATTACTAAATAATTTGCCTGACCCACGTGGCCCATGTTGTGCTGTCTCTTGATGAGTGCAGTGCCATATGTCAGTAATTTCTCGAGCTGCTGTTGTATTGGCTCTGTTGTCTTTGTTAAACATGACAAATATGCCTAGAGAATGTTCTTTGCTCAAGCTCCCCAGAAAGCTACATTTAATCTCATCTGATTGCTTCGCAGACCTACATGTGCAAGTGGTGTGGAACAAGGTACTGTAAAGAATGCCTTAAAGGGGACTTTACAGGGGTGATGAAGGAAGCTGACAAGTGCAGAAAATGTTTCCAGGTAAAAAAAAAGAAAACACCGCACAGGATTTTTTCCTACTGGTTTGCTTTTTCGGTGAAATTTGCTGTTTAAAATAGTTATTTGCATTTTTATTCCAGTGTTGTTTTATTCTAATTTTGCTCATGTACTGTACATTAAACCCACATATTGAATTTGAGACTTTCTATGGCTCTGGTCTACAATCTATTGAAGGAGTATTGAGTTCATTTTTATATCACGGGCCAGATTAAATCTAAGGTCTTAACCAAAATAAAGTTTAATTATTTGGACAGAGTAACTCCTGATTTCATACAGGCTCTCAACTATGTGTATTTTTCAATCATAATAATGACCGTTTTTGAGGACATAAATATTTATCTACCATACAGGAGATGATAGAATGTATTTCCATTACCAGTAATTTGCTTTTCCTTTTATTTTCAAAGGAACCTCTATGATCATAAAAACAAAAACCATTGCATAACAAAAACCAATCAAATAAAACTATTTTATTTTTTGGCAGGGGAAATGTCAAGGTCAGAGGGTAGAGTTTGTGCCCAGAGCCCCTTCTAATCCATCTGAGAAGAGGCCAAAGAGCAGAAAATCTAAATCTCCCAAGAAGAAACAATCAAAAGGCAAAAAGAAACTGGGAAAAAAGAAGAGAAAATAAATGATCGTTAAACAATATACGCTGGTTGGTACCTCCAGTGTCTGATAACTCCTTCTGGATTTAGAGGCACAAAACAGTTAACACCTGACTTGGAAAAAAACACATCTAATTTCACTTTTTAGCCACTTAATTAGTTCACTTAAGTCTTTCTGAGATGGAAAGAAAATCAGAGTGGCAGCAGAGGTGTGTCATACCCCTGGTGTTCAAAAGAACCGTTGTAGGAACTAGACACATTGATCCAACTAACGTTTATAACATTGATATTTCTACACCACCTTGAAATGCTGTAGATGAGTTTGTCCATCGCATATGCAGACACGTTTTTTGTCATTCTTGTATTTTCCCTTATGAGGGTGTGGCTCTGCTTGAAGGCCGTTTGTGACAAGAGTACTTGTTTCAGATATGGATTGTGAAAGGGTATATGTTGTAATTGGCTGCTTTGTTGGTAAGATCTCATAGTAAAATGAGTTAGTAAAGTAGTAAAATGTTAAATGATAGTAAAATGATCAACATCAGGCATACAGTTAGCTGGAAATTGAACATTCTTGATGAAACTACAGTAGGTGCACTTTATAGACTGCATTCCTGGATTCATTAATTGAATGTATTCAAGTAACAAAGTCAGTACTAAGCTCAGACCTTTTCAGAGCACCATGGTTCATCAAGTTTGATTGTTCACAGTCAATATTGGGAAGTACAGAATTCACCTAAATGAATACAAGAGAATTAAGGGCTTCACTAACTGTTCAAAGAAAATTTAACAATAGACCTGGACTTTTATTGATAGTTTTCATTTGGAGCAATTGGTCTAGTCCACAATATCCATCCATGCATTTTCTAATTGCTTTATCCAACAAAGAGTCATAGGGGAGCCAGAGTCTATCCTGGCATAAAGCTGGATAAAGTGGTTAGAAGATGGAAGGACATAATTTAGCTATGCTTTTGAATTTTAACACTGGAAGCCAGGTTAAGACACAACAATATTTATCACAGACTACAAAGTATCCGGATAGCTCATAAATCCGAAAACAAATTGCACAAAGTATCTTTTTCCATCACGGAAGAAGAAAGAAGAGCTCAGTTATCTCAATTTGTAAACACTCCTCTCAAACAAAGTCCTGTCCTGTAATTTAGACCATAGATCTAAAAGTTTATTCCCCGAGAGCCTAGTCTTCTGTTCTACCTGAACTCTATTTGCACCAGTTGGTCTACCTATTTAACAGCATAATTGAAATCTTTCTAACTGGGATTTGAGTTTTTAAATAAATAGATCAAATTGAATGAAGTGAATGTTCTTAAGCATAAAAAACTTAAATAAAATCCCTATGCACAAGAAAAATGTTTAATGGACTACTCATATTGTAGGTTCTCTGAGAGTTGAGTTTGACACCCCTGGTCTAGACTTGGTCGGTTTGAGACTGGAATGTCCACAGTAATGCCCAATATCTGGTGAATGATTAATCAAGCACCATGCAGTTAGGTTGACGGGTTGATTGGGGGGTATGCTCAGCTTGTCCTGTGGCCCCTTTGATCTCCTGAGTGATCGCAAGCTGCATCACCCCTCCAGTCAATGCTGCCTCTGGGATAAAGAGCCATGAAGCTCGTAGAGAGTAAAGGGCAAATGGCTTTAATGAACGTTAATTTCCTTTCTCTTCGTACAGCCGCTGTTTCCAGATGTGGAAAGACTAAAATTAAATGACAATTCCAGTTTTAAAAACTAATTAAATCGTTAAGTTATGCAATTAAATATATTCGGAATAAGGTTATTTAAACATACTAGCCCATCAGAATGTAAGAAAATTGTTTGAATCCAAAATTAAATGTTATTAATTTCAGTTACAGTAAAACAGGACCATTAAAACAGTAACTGATCTAGAATTCACTAGTTTCCACAAGCCAGCAGCCATATCGCCCTGTACCTCACAACTAGCAACCCACTGAAGATAAGCAGGTGTGAGCCAGGTCAGTACCTGGATGAGAGACCCCTGGGGAAAGCTAAGGTTGCTGCTAGAAGAGATGTTAGTGGAGCCAGTAGGGTCTATGAGTCTTAAAGTCAGGCACATAATACTGTAAAAAGGCATTTTCCTTTGGACCTCTCAGTGGTCATTAAAAAGAGTAGGGGTGTTACCCTGGAGTCCTGGTCAAATTTCCCATTACCCTTTACTAATCACAGCCTCCTAATAATCCCCATCTTTGAATTGGCTTCATCACTCTGTTATGCTCCCCCTGATAGCTGATGTGTGGTGAGTGTACTGTCCGCACTGTATACGGCTGCTGTCGAGTCCCCATTACCTGTACTGCATTTTGAGTGGAGTGTCCAGAAAAGTGCTATACAATAAGTGTAAGGAATTATTATTAAGTTACAGCGTCTTTAAGAATGCTGAGCAATTTATGAATTTTGAATGAATTTAAGACAAAAACAATGCTTTAAAATGTATAATTTATTAATTTTATTTAAAGGAGCTACACAGTGTTATTTTACAGAATGAAAAGCAGCCGCCTACCAGAAACCCTTTACATGTTTAGAAACAAAAATCAGGAGCTTCAAATTCCTTATTAGGGCAAGACTTATCGTCTTCATTCAATAAACCAAATTAAAAATTGGTTTAGGAAAGTAAAAAAAAAAAGAAGTTTTCAAGACGACACTTAAGTATTGGAGTACAAATTAAAAGTATGAAGGGATGACTAATACATGGTCAAAACTTTCAATTCATACATGCCTCTGGAAAATGGTGATCTTGTTGCACACTCAGGCTATATTGTCAGTTGTATGTATAAATGATATTTTACATATGAAAGTGTATTCCTGAATGGTTTTATTTGCTTCTTATGTAGCAGGGATCTGCGGCAAGCCAAATTCATCCACCAGCACACCATCCTGAAAATACAAAATCCAATGTCACATGAATCCAATGTCACATGAGCAAAACAGCACCATCCAAAATATATATATATATGCTGAGAAACAGAAAGGTGAAACAATGTTTAGGCCATTTCAGGGGTCAAAGGCGTCTTCACCTGAAGAAGGCTTGAAGCAAAATGTTTCAACTTCCCACTTTTCACTTTTCCTTGCTTGTTTGCAGCCAACACAAGATGACACAGCTTCCCACTTGAAAATCTAAATATTTCAGATTTATAGAAAAAAATCTAAAAGAAATCTCACCATCTCATTTTACAACTTAAAGTGACGCACCCTCGAGCTGTCAGGACGCTTTTGCAAAGCTGTAACCTGTCTTACAGTTTTAAAAGGACAGACAGACTGGTGCAGGTCAAAGCTGACAATCTAACTGTTGTTAAAGACCTATTCCAAAAGGTTCCAATATGAAAGGTTGCATATGCTTAAACATTAAGCGTTAAGTTTTACAAAACCCAGAGTTTGATTATTTAAAATCAACAAACTTCAAAATCCCCCCCCCCCCCAAAGGTGAATAAAAAAATCAATGTCATATTATAGTACTTGTGATAAAGTATGAACTTCACCTTGTTGGTCTTGATGTCACTGGGCACACCTTCGGGAATGGAAGGAACGGACGAAGCTTCATCTAAGTAGGAGGTGTCCTCATCTAACAGCAGCTCATCACCCAGTGCGTCCAACTCTGAGGAGGAGGAACAACACACACACTGACTGCAGGCCCCTTCTGGTGCTACAGCTCACAATGGAACTTACACAGCACATTGATAATGGAAACAGGACATGGACAAGGTCTTGTTCATAATTAGATAAGGCATTGGGATTTGCTTTTATTTGTTGGATCTCAACCTCCGTTTTCTGGCAAGGACACTCAAAGCAAATAGGTCATATCTGTAGTCTTGATGGAGAGAATACAGTCTGTAATAGATGTCTTTACACTGTATTGGAAAACAATATTATAACGGCATATCCCCTTCCAAAGCATGCACATTCATTCATTGATGAGAAATGCATCATTACAACTTCTGCCAAAGCCATTTTCTGATATTTAAACAATTCACATTTTTAAAGACATGTTCACTTGGATCAGAAGATATCGAATGTCAGCTTCTTGCCTGTGGTAGAGTGGCTCAAGGTGGCATCTTCACACAAGCAACAGACTTCATGTAACATCAAGAGTAAAAGAAGTTTCTTAAAAATAAGCTCTAACATGGAGTCCCTAAAATCACTCTGTTTTTACCACAGGAAGGTAATTTCAGATGTTTCTCATCCACGGATTTTCATATAATTGGGAGCACTCGGGCGCTTACCTGCTTCCAGGTCATCCTCGTCAATCTCTGGCGTTCCATAGCTGCGGCTCAGCGCCTCTTGAACATCGTTGGCCTCCTCCATCATATCCTCCAGCTGATCCTGCAAGTCCTAGAAGAACAATGCCACAAAGCATGTCATTAGCTGCTGCATTCTCAGATACAGAAAAACCATGTGTGTTCTTATACTACACGTATAGTATAAGAAAGCGGCCCTGACTAGCTCAGTTGGTAGAGCATGAGACTCGTAATCTCAGGGTAGTGGGTTCATGTCCCACGTCGGGCGCAAGGTTCTCTAATAACCCATACTGGGCAGCAGCAGTATGGGGCGGTGTTGGCGGCGGAAGGCCACATCTGTGACAATGGCAACACCACTCGTACTATCTGTGCAGAAGAAAGGCCTGGCAATCTACTTCTGTATCTTGCCATGAGAACTCTATGGATAGTGACGGTGGAACTGTCCATAGGGTCGCCATGAGTTGACTAGACGACCCTCAACCATCACCAGTACGAGAAAGCACCTCTTAAGTTAAAATGAAAAAAAAATCTCTAGGTAAGATTAGCAGTGAAGGAATATGCGACACCTTTTGGATATTTGAGCCAGTGGCAAAGCTCAGTTCATCCCAACCTAACTTTAGCAGCTGACATTGACTGCACTGGTGATAATAATACATATCCTAGTGGAGTGCAGCAGAACAATGTCTGAAACAATGAGACCACAATTGAATAATTTACATTTTGGATTAAAAAAAAGGTCAGTTACCTCAATCTGATCAATCTTTACTTGCTTGTAGGCCCTTTTCATTTCCTTGGCTCCGATTTTCATGGCGTCCACCTAAAAGACATATTGCCGAGGTAGCGGATCTCAAAGAACTCAGAATACAGTAGGACTCTTTGTTAAAACAGGACAGGTACATAGCTGAAAATGTAATCATCTATTGTTTATTATTACATGACAATACTACATAACAGTCAAAGACAAAACTTAAAATGGAACAAAATGATATAGGAGTAGTACAGGTAGTGGAAACAGTTAATAAAATCAAGAGACTCAAAATAGTACATGAGCTGAGATATAGTGGCCTTGTTTTATTCTGTTTATGAGTATTATATCATTCATACAAAACGTGAACTATGCTCACTAAACATTAAGAAATGAAGACAGACAAAATCTGGGAATCCTTACTGTTGTTTTTGTGTCCTTAAGAGTCTGGATTGTATAGTTTGCCTGCTCCATGTTAAAAGATTGCTGCATTAAGTTGTCTCTCTGGCCTTCATACCTGAAACCAGAAACACGTGCTTTGAAGTTAGAAATGACTGTTTAGCCGCTTACTTCTGCATGAGGCAATCATGAAGTTTTTTTTCACAGCATTGCTTGAACGTCTCCTCTTTGTTTTCAAAGTATTATATTAAAATCCATTTTTGCATGAGGAGGTACAGAGCAGCACTATATCCATTTATAATTTTTGTCAAACTGAATTGTTTCTTGGAATGTATTAATATTGCATTTTTGTCCAAAATATAAATAGTCAAATTTACTATTCATTTACTATTTACTATTTCACTGTTCATTGAAAACATTTTTGTTTAGTCATCTTGTTTTAAGTGTTGATAAAACTGAATGAGCCTTTTCGAATACAATGAAATTATTCTAAAGGAAAACTGTGATAATATTTCTCAATGTTGTTAAAAATAAAGCCCTTTGATTTTGTTTATTCACCAATAGACTTTTTTACAAAAGATATTTAAACATTATTTCATTAAACTAAACATAAAACCACATACAAAATCGCTGCAAAAAGATAAATACCTTTAAATACGTTTCACCCTGCTACTATCATTCACATTGTTTTTTTTTAATTTACATGGATGACAATTAAAGTTGAACCTAAGGGAGACAAACTTTATTACTATCACTTTTTTAATCTTGTATTTGTTGTTATTAACATTTTATACTGGTTCATGAGCATACCTGTATAGGTTTAACGTAGATATACACTACACTCAATTAGTACACCGATGCCTTTATCATACATTTTACAACCGCATAACAAATTTTTCAATTCTACTTGTTCAGTGTGTACACATCTCACCAGATCCTACTAAACAAAGGAGTAATTTTCATGACCAAGTGCAGAAGAAAATGATAACTCACATTCTTTTCTGCTTTAGCACTCTCATAGCCTTCTGCTTGACCATGTTCTGAAAAACAGTGCAAATGGAACATCCTATTAGGCTTAAGGCTTTTTTAAAATGGCTACATTAAAGAGATAATATTTGTAAAATATTACCAATGACACTCTACAGACATGCTCTGTGTTATCATATTTAACACGTGATTATGTTGTGGTACTTACCACATGATTATGTCATGTGGTACTTACCACAGGTCATAATTCCCCAGATTTTTTAAAAAATCTAAGCGAGGAAGGAAAAGTCTGGCTTGTGTCTCTTTTTAGAACTATCCCACAATTCAGGGTGTATACCATGAGGCTGGAAAAAGGCTACTGTAGTAGTTGCTCTTTGAAACCTGGAAATCCCAGTCTCCTACCAGGTATCCCTGCATATACCTGGCAATAACGCTCACCACTCCTATGAAACACAAAGAACTGCTGCTGTTTTCATCAGCCTCACCAAGGCTTATAACAAGGTGAGTGAGCAGATCTTATCCCAAAAGTCTCCAGCCTATTACAATGCCGTGCCATCACCTGCCTCATGGCAAACTTGACGACTAAAAATTTACTGTCCAACTTAACATCAGGAGCTCCACAGGGCTCCAATCTGGAAGGTGCTTTGTTCAATATCAGTACCATCAGGCTGCTGGTAATGATTTCAACAAAGCTTGCCAACACAGACAGCTTCTCAGCGGTAAGATCTTGATAGAACTCAAAGACCATCCAGTCCGGTGGAAACTGAGGCCAAGCCCATTGAAGACGACAGTTTCCACAAATCACTTGGACAACTGCACAGCATGATCCCAGATGAAGGTCCCTTTCCGTGGTTGAAGATTTAGGAGTGACTAGTGTCCATCACACCCTGGATTTAACCTTGATCACCAGCTTCAAGGAACATCTGAAGACTTTTGAACATGGTCAAAAGTCAAGCCTAATGTCAAACTCATCAGCAGGCTAGCACATACTACCTGGGGTGCTGGACTCCTGTCAAGAATGTAAAACTCAAGCTAAATAGGACAATCCGAATAACTGGAGTCCTCAAGTTGACTACAGTGATTTCCAACACATTCAAACACAGCTCTATTGTTGTCTGACCAGCTGGCTACTGATGTTGGCACTTCCACCAACTCACGACGCCAAATGCAACAAAAGTGCAAAGTCCAGTTCCCTGCCACCATTTTTGCCTTATGATCTGCAATCAATTGCAGACAAAATGGCACAAAGCCAAAGTGCTACACAAAGACTAAGAGCCAACACACAAACTGACATGCTTTGACCTCCCTCAACAACCTCAGAACAATCACAGTTGCTGAAAAAGCCTCTTCCATCAGTGAGGTAACAATGTATTAGCGATAACCCTCTCTGTCTCTGTGGCAATGCCCAGACCATCTGTCGTATTACCTATACTTGCTCTAACAGAAGATTGGAAAGAGGAATCAAAACCATGTAACAACCTCAATGCTGCCAATGTAGCTCTGCACCCTTGACTATGACAAACAGAGCCAGGACAGACACCATATGAAAGACTGGTTCCTAGTCATATACAGACCAACAATAAAGGCTTATTCAATCATTTGCTTCACAAACGTCAATTATTTTTGTCAAACACACATGTATCACTTTGTGTTAAAAAGCAACGGCCCTCATTTGCTTTGATCATTTAAAATAATTAAAAATTTGGTTTAATGCATGTCACTCTGTACAACAGTGAACCTTTCCTTGTTATAGAAGTAACACGATCAAAGTGAAAGATAAAAAAACAGGAAAAGTAACTTTAATTGTGTACCTGTGAATATTTTTTTTCTGTTTACATATTAAATTAACTTTAGAGACACAGACCTTGATACATCATCTTACCTTTGAAGGGCCATCTCTCATCTTCTTCATCTGATCCTTGTACTTCACAAGCTCAGCGTCCAACCTGGCTATCTTCTTATCTATAGACTCTGCCCTTGAATCCACCTAGTAGCATGGACAACAAGGGATTAACCAAAAGGTTTTAGATTTTCAAAGCTCTAATCCTATCTAAACAGACTGAAACATCTTGGATACTTCTGCTGCATCTCTTTTCGCCTGCGTTTCTTATATGCTTATTCTGTCTTAAAACTGTCTTTTTACACCTACTGTAAAGCACTTTGAGATTCTGTCTTAAAACTGTCTTTTTACACCTACTGTAAAGCACTCTGAGATGCTATTTCAACATTTATATGAATTAACCATTTGTTTTAGAAGACACTGAGCTGAAATTCAACTCAACAGGCTGGAGATTAATAATCCCTCTATCCAATGCAGAGTTGTCTTTCGTTGCTATTTAAATACTTGTGAGGGAGGTTTTAGTAATTTTAGAAAAAGTTACAAAGGTAAGCATTCTTTGTCAAATATTCTTACTATTTCAATGTTGTGCTCCTTTTGAAAGACTTGCACCTGTTGTCCACTTCTATGCCTGCTGTCAATGTGACACTATAGGCAACTTCCATTGAGGCACAGAGACTCATATGAAGATCTCAGGACAGTAGAATACAAAGCACTGACAATAAGGTGAGGATATGAAATCAGTGATATGAAATCACTGTTAAATCATTGTCACACCTAGGTCCTTGTTTTATCTGCAGGCTAAATTTAGACACAATGCCCCGTCCTCAATAAATTTATCAATTCACCCTGTTTAATTACTAAATACTAAATTATGTGGCTAAATCATTCATGCAAAGCAACCATTATTTGCACCTATTTACACAACTAGGTATTTCACTGAACTAGTATGAGAGAAATACCTTGCTCAAGGCTACAAAAGCAGTGGCACTTCCAAGAACTGAACCAGTTCCAGTTGTTGGCAAGTCCAGACTCCGCACCACTGCTCCACACTTACTGCACAGTACTTGGACAGAATGAAGGAAACTACTCAAGCTCTGACTTGGAGTGAGGTTTTAAAAATACTTGCCTGGGACAAAAGGATGGACAGCAATTTCATCTTTTGACCAAACCACAACCCTGCACTGAGAGGGACAAATTCTTCCCTCATCATTATACATCCCACTCATGGTCAATAAAGTCACATCCCAGGCAGGGAACATGGAGGATACAATAGAATTTTACTCAGGGGAGGACACAAAAAGTAATATGCATGCAAATGAACCTGATTCTGTTTAGTATATCAAAAATGCAATCTGTCCGTGTGCAGAATGGGGGAGGGGAGGAATCAATGTAAATTTATGCACTTGGCTTAGGGCTACAATGCACATCATTAACACACAGACTCCTGTATATGTTATGTACACAGTAGTCCTATCCTTTTTAAAATTTTGGTTTAACTTCAGATCAAATATATTACATGACACACATGTCAAGAACAATGAAGGGCTGGCTTTAGTTTTTTCTTCTGTGGGTGAGAAGAATCACAAAACCTGAAATACAGGCGTGTGGATACACACCTAACGAATAACCCAGTTCGTAAAAGGAAGTAAATGTACGCAGCGTCTACTCAAAGAGTCTCACAACACAGACCACAAAAAAGCAGATACACAACAAAAAACACAATGGAGTAATAAGGTAAAACGTCAGGTGGACATTAGAAATGGTACACGTTGGCTGGTGACTTTAGAAAACGTTCGAAATTACAGCATTAATCATTAATGTACATAAACTCTTCAGTTTACGTGTTGTTTAGCGTTGTTTTCCTGGATGAGGTGCCAATACTCCAAATATACAGCCACAAGTAAACGTCATTTTAACTAATATTCAGAATTCATACTTATTATTTCAAGATTTCAGGAAAATTTTAATCACCTCACATTATTATTAGAATTAGGATGATCAGCCGTCTCATTGTCCCGAAACGGTGACATTTTATTATTACCACGACAACTATCGGCTACCTACCTGCACGTATTCAATTATTAATTAAGGTGAATCGGCTGCACTACATTAAAAAAAAGTAGTAAACTATTTGCCACATTCACTTTAAGATAAAAAACGCCCAGAGACACAGGTATACAAAACACGAACAACTAATAACAACAGACAAAACCTAATGTTCTGTCAGACGCAGTTTTTTGACCTCTTACTTCAAACAAATGCTATGGTGGTTTTCGAATCACACCAGTAAATCGTAACAATGGGACATTACAAAAGCGACTGTGTTTCACAGTCATGGGACAACGGACTCGATCAGCCGGGGCCAGACCTGTACCAACAAAACACACTGGCTAATGAACCCCCAGATGTACAGTATATTTACTTACATTTCCAATGCAATCTGTGAGATTCGGTGGAGGTCCTTTAGGTTTAGAGCGACCGAAGAGCCGGTTCATCTTTACTCAAATCGATCACAGAAAGTGTACTGGAAGCAAAACAAAAATGAAAAAATAAGAGGAAAATACCCAGAACAAACGCCACAGGCCTCTGGCCGAACAACAAGGAAACAAGGAAATACACAGTAAAACACCCGGAAACACCCTCGACGTGACGTCACCCTGAAGGACGCCATTGGCGAGTGCAAGAGTCACGAGCTATGATGAAACTTTATTACAATAAAAACCCATTGCACAGTACAGTGTGTTCACTAAGCGGAATTCAGTTATATCGCATATTAAAACAAATTAAATTAAAATGAGAAAAATGAATATCCCCATTCATGATCATGAACACGTTAAGCCTACTGTATTTGCTTTTCTTCGTCGTGCTTATTTGTGTAAATGTGTACCAAATAAAAATAAAATATAAAAATGTAGGATCCAGTATAATTTTATTTCGTTTATTTCTAAACGTACAGAGGTTTAACAACAAGTTCAGCTACGGTGCTTTGTCATCTGAACGATTTTTAGTTCTGATGTAATAATATTTAAATGTCAAAATAATCCGTTATATCGAATATCGCTCAGTGTCCAAAGAGCTGTTCTCTTTCTTGGGAAATAGGTGTGTTTTTGTCGAACATCTTTCTGTGTACAAAGAACTATGTTTTCTTTCAGAAATGGGTGTGTTTATGTCGAAAATATTTCTGTGTAAGAAGACTATGCTTTCTTTCAGAAATAGGTGTGTTTTTGTCGACAATATGTCTGTGTACGAATGCTTTGTTTTCTTTCAGAAATAGAGGTGAGTTTTTGTCGGCGCTTGTCGCGTCTTAGTTCAGTGTCTCGGTCTGAGCCGCTGACCTAGCCGGCGCGCGGACCCTTCACATTGGCAGCTCGAGGATCGGCCGTTGGGCCGCACGTTTCACAGTTGAGCTGTTAATGAGGCCTTTCGTCACCACGACGATATACTGCACAAAAATGATGGCGTACAATGATTATTAAGATTATAGGAAGAAAGAGGAATGTGATATTGAGTATACGTCAGAAAAAAAGAAAATCCATTTAGCCCCTGGTGATGTGGTTCATTTATTATATTATGATGTATCATATAACAGCCTGTTTTTTTTTTCAGGGTGTAAAGAAATGAAGTAACAATTGTACCATTTATAGGCACCTGAAACGTTCTTGTAAGACATAATTTGCTGGATAAGATAATATTCCAGCTATTTCAATTGTTTAGCATATCAGCAGGTGATAAATTGATGTGTGTGAATAATAACAAACAGTAATAATACATAATGATAATAAACAGAAGAAATTGTACAGTTTTCCCTGCTTTCTCTGGTTTATTTGTAGGTGCTCCTGAAGAAGGCTCCACAGCCAAAACGTGTTTCTTTTCTTCTGTTTTCAGCATGGAATAAACCTTTACTTGTTCCAATAATTTGTATTGGTGATTAAGGGTGCAGTTGGTCAAATCTCAATTCATGCAGTATACTACAGAAGTGTCTGGCAGCCTACTGTCTTGTAAGGCAAAAGCACAAAACAGAAAAGTGAAACTTCTGTATTGTGTGATAAGCTATTGTAACTATTGGACTGCTGGAACATTTAGGATTTCAGAGGACTATACAGCTTTGTGTAACTGGTATCTTGCTGTAAATTTACCTTTAATTTTTGTTTTCAGTAGCTGACATATACCACAAAAATGAATACACCTAAACAGCAATTTCACAGCTTGTGGAAGGAAAGTGAAATGTCACAACAACAAAAAGTCTATGTTCAAGAAGAAATGGTCAAGAAGCATGAGCTAGATACATTGAGCACTTTGGAACAAGACTGTCAAAGGCAAAATGAGGTATGTTTTATGTGTCTTTTAGGGCTTCGTTGACTAACACTGTTAAAACACCAACATTACTCACTGAAATATGGAAGCTACAACACACAATAGTTTATTTCTGTCCTATTCACAACTCTGATGTTATTCTGAATTCAAGCGGCTGAAATATCCTATCCTAGTTGCATGTGTGTTGTGGAAAAAGGTGGCAGCCAAACAAAAGATAGTCACTTGTTCTCTCAATTGATTGTTTAATTCTTGATATCTGTTTTTGTATGGAAATCTGTTAGAGGCAGTATAGTAGCATTCCTTTAAAACATTTAAAAACATTCCAGTTTGCAACTGTGCTGTTAACTTGTGTACCAGTACTAACTTTGCTGTGGAGATAATGGATACTGGAGCTAACAGTATGAAAAATTGCAGTTGGCTTGAAAGTAATTCTATACTGTAGCAAAGGACCAGTTTTTTTAAGAAGTCAATTATTCCATTTTTTAGTTCTTTCCTGAGGTAAACACCAAGAAATGGGCATTTGCTGAGAAGATATCCAGCTTGAAAGAGGAAATAATCTCTCTCTCTTCTCTAAAGCAGAAGCATGAGCTGTCTGCTGGGGAGAAACAGACGCTGTCTGTCTTTTCCTGCCTAGAGGAATCTAACATGCAGTTACAGGTGTCTGTTCTGTTACTCTGTGTGACATCTTTCTGTAATTCATTCTTCCATTTCTCTTGACATCACAAAATCTACTCTGCTCTTTCCCAGACCCAGGATAACTCCTAGCTTATAACAAGAACAATTCAGCCTTGCTATACCAAATTAGGTCAGTTTCACATTTCACATAAAATAATCAAATTAACATTATTTAATATTTATTTAGTATTTATGTAAGTGGTTAAAATTGTGACTTAAATTTTACAGTCTACCATTGTAATTTGAGAAGATGCATTTTTTTTTATCAGGGATATTTTCATAGATTTCAGCTGCTGATTGACCAGATCAAAAACTGCACAGATAACATGGTTTCTCTGCTCAGTGAGGTCACAGACACACAGAACCAAAATATGGGCCAGCTTCTATCCTCACTCCCTCAGGATCAGAGCAGATCCCTGCTAGAACTCATTTCAGACATTAATTATAAGAATACAGAGCTAATTCATTTACTAAGGCAACAAGGGGTAAGTAGATTGTTTTAAACATGCATATGCAGATACTCAAATTCTGAAGCATACAGTAGATCCTGACTTGTCCAGACACCTGGGCCATATTTAAGGTCTGTGCTTTAAATATTGTGATTCAATTGCATATGAACACATATTTGAAGTTTCTTCATTATTTTAAAAGCATAAGAATAAAATGCTACTTTTCTTAAGGAAAGGTGATTACCAAAGGTAGAATATTGCCATATTAGTATGAAACTAAGATTAAAAATTTGTTCCAGACAGCCACAGAAATTATTTTCCCTAAATGTCTGTTTTCACACCAGAATGCACTTCATTATAATTTTCATCCATCTGTATCTTTGTTTCTTTCTGAGCATGAAGTAATTCATTGGGTTCATTTTGTACTTTTCAAGATTTTGAATATTTCTCAAAAATCCTCATATTTCCCTCTGCTTAAGACTGTAGAAAATTACGATTTCTTTCCAGGTGTGTGTGTGAATATACAGGTTTTTTTAGTAAAGGATACTATATACTAAACTAGCTGTTTTTAAAGGAGAGCTCAACTGAAAGCTGTGCTCTAACATTTACACACATTTTGTCATTGTCAGCTTGCATACACTGGTATTGCCAAAATGCACAAAGAACACTTTGAAATAGCTCAAGAGAATGACATCATCTGTCTTGAAGAGAGGGAGCTTCATGACCTGCTAGTCCAGAGGATATTGCAAGCTTCAAGCACAGGCTTTTTAAAGACTAACCTGCAGGAGAAGAGACTGATTGAGCTGCTGAAAAAGAGGGGCATACAGCAACAGGTAGACTGTCATTGCACATCAATATTTTATGTAAAAAGCATATAAAATATGTTGGGGAATCAGTGTGCACTCTGTCCTTGCTCTGTAAATCCAACAGGCAATTTAATAATGCACTTTCTGCAGGCATTTTAATAATCACATCACACAGAGTCGAGAGTTGATAGAGCTGTTTTTGTCCTCCAAGATTCCTTACTTCAATGAACTAATTTAGCTAGTTAATTCAATTAATTCACCTTCAGTCATTTTCCAGGACATATGGCAGGACACCAAAATTCTTATTGTGAGTGTATATAACAATAAAGATCAAAATTTAAAGTAATGGAGATCTCTTAAAATATGTGTTTTATCCTGTCCTATTATAGGCTTTTCCTAAACAATATTCAAAATACATTACTCTTTTTCTTTAAAAATATTCTGCCTAACGTTTTTCTCTGCATAAATCTGACACCTCTTCATGTACTATTATTGAGCTTGGATTAGATTAAATTTGTAAGGAGCACATTAGGTCAAGTCATATTGTACATGAGGCTGGGGTGGATTCATCTTAGAATTGTAGCATATAATGTACTGTACCAATACATATGCATACATTTATATTTATCTTTTTAAGGAAATTAATCAGATTTTGGCTGAGCTTGAAGAAAAGATTGCTAACCATACTTCCAGTTGGCAGCAGGAACATCTAATTCAGGAAGAAATGAAGGGTAAACTGACTATGATGTGTGCTGCCCCACCTGTCTATTTCACACAGCTGGAAAGAATACTGCGGAGTGAGAAAGCCAGAATTCATCAGCAGGTTGAACAAGCATTACGGATATTTGAGGTATATATTTCTGACTTTAAGCACTTCATATTTTCAGAAGCTCAGGGGTTTTCAGTGTAAAATAAACTTTAGTTTTCTTTTTAATATTACCTTTATTTAGTTAACCCTGTTACACAATAAGTAATGCTTATTTTTCACAACCTAGGTTTCTAGTTTGATTGTCATAATTTGAAAATAGTTTAGTACTATAATGTTGCCGTAAATTAACCCTTAATAGAATCTAATGGTTTTAGGACCTGAAAACAAGGTATTATGATGTGAGGGAAAACTTGCAAGCTTTCATAGTCAAATCAACAGAACAGCTGAAGGAAGAGAGGAAAACAAGCCAACTTCTGATGAAACAACTTGACAGTAGTCCTTCCAAGATAGAGGCTAATTTGGTGCAAGAGAATCAGAGGCTGACTGAAAGTGTAGCAGGGAGAGAAAGAGAAAAAAAGGTACTGTGTTAACATAAGAAGATTTTACTTTTGATTAGCATGCACGGTTATCTATAGAGAATATTCTTGTTTTTATGTTTCTATTAATCTTAGAGTAGCAGCATGTCTTTGTTAGCAATGTTTTTTTGGTATTGAATGAATATAACACATTTGAGAGATCTCTCATTGTCATTGAACTCAAAAATCCCCATACAGCCCAGTTTAGTTCTCATCAACAACATAAAATAATTGAATCCCTTCAACATTGATCTTTTCTTCATGGTTTCAGTGGCTTAACTTCTATTTTGTGATTTGGCAGCTAATGCAGATAAAAATTAAGGAGCTTGAGAGTGCCTTGGTTGGTGCAGAAGACAGGGTTTCAGATTATAAGAAGGTCTCAATTAGGATACACAGACAGATGCAGTTGCTTTTGACCCACATTAAAGAAAAAGATAAATCTATTAAAACCTTGAAAAAAGAGCTGCAAGATCTGGAGGTATGTTCTTCAACAGAAAGCTTATTTTGCTAAATAAATTTAAAAAGCTAATTTACTATTACACATTCCATAGGCCTACAGGTATCTGCTGTTTATGGCTTGTCTTCACCTGTGATTTGTTTGCCTTCTTCTGTGGCATCTCCCAGCACCCGGATTACACAGCACATACTAACAACTGAAAAGTACACTGTGCTAAAAGGTCAGATAATACGTAAAGGAGGCTTCAATGCCACTCCCTGGGAAACAATGTCACTATAACATTATCTTGCACACTTCCTCCTTCAAATTACATGAGTCAACACACGAGTGTGATGTGCTGTTCGTCCATTGCGACAAGAATTTCAACCACAAAAAAGTCAGTCAGCTGGCATGGTGGACTTTGTTTACTTTGGAAATCCTGGAGAATGACATCATCATAGTAGAAAGTAAGAGGTTTATTCCATGCTGAAAAGAGAAGAAAGAAAACACAATGTTTCAGCTTCTTCGGGCTCCACCAGTTCCCGAAAGCTCTTCTTGACACCCGAAAAAGGCTCAACAGCCAAAATGTTGTGTTTTCTTTCTTCTCTTTTCAGCATGGAATAAACCTATTACTTGTTCCTTTGCGGCCTACGCATGCTGACGCAGCTACCCACCTGAACTAACATTATCATAGTAGTCTTATTATACACAATAGGATGTTTCTTTCTCTCTCAAGATTTATGAGTACATTGTAAAATCGTGGCTGTACAATCATTTAAATATTTTTCTGTAATTTATCAAAAGAATCAACTTCTAGATCTGTTGTCCCTACATAGTTAACTGACTTTTCAAGGAATCTGATTGTCAGCAGGATTTGAAGCTATTGATGGTTATTTATCATTTTCTCTATTTCTCTTCCTGTTACTTTTGAATATCTCCTATAAAATGTTTGATACAAGGCATCAGGACCGAAATGGCTCAACCATTTAGCAGAGGCTGAGCTGTATGATCGTGGGCCTGTGTTTGAGTTATGTCACTAGCCAGCTGTGATTAGGATATCCCAAGCTGTGGTGCACGATTGACTGACTGCCTTAGCACTGCCTCTGGTAGTGTTGTGGAATGCCTCTGCCATGTCAAAAGTTAAATGACTTGAAAGAGAGAGGGTCGAAGGATTCTGCCTATGCCTCCTCATTTCCGCTTTGTGTGGCAGCTACAGAGTGATCAAATTAAAGAAGAAATAACCTGTGCGAAATGTAAGAGAGCATTTGAGGTGGCAACAGAGAGTGCCATTTCTCCCTAATAGATCTGAGAGAAGACGACATGTTTGGAAACATTATGCTGGGTTAAATGGGATTTGTAACTGATATCACCCATTTACCAGTTCCTGATTTTCAGAGCTTATTTTGGTATTTTACATGAAATATAAGCAACTGGACTACTGCAGAAGAAGAAAAAAATAATATTACAAAAGAATGCAGTGTTTTTTTTTTAATTGTAAGGTGGATGCTTCTAATCACTAAGTAAAGCTAAACAATAGAAAATACAAACCTCCTTACATAGTCTTTTTACTTTTTGAGACGAAATGCCCTACCCTAAAAGATAAAAGAAAATGAATTGATATGACAATAATAATAAAAACAGCTACTCACCTCACAAAGAACTCACAGAGAATGCAGTGTCCTAATAAATATCTAAACATGCAAAACCTCATACAACTTGTGAGAACTTTGTGCTTCCAGCTCCCTTAACTGGCTTCCTACTGTATTTCTGTTTCCAATACAAATGTCTCATCCTTGTCTATTGCTTTCTCCGTAGCTCCCTTATACCTCCAATGCCTTGTTTCTCCCTTAGACATTCTCTTGCTCCATCCAACCTTCCTCTTCTGACTCTTTTTACTCTCTCTCTTCTGAGATTCATTCCTTCTCCAATGTTGCTCCTGAATTCACTTTCCTAGAGAGATCATAACTGCTATATACAATCCTTAACTACTTACTTTCTGGTGTCTTCTCAAGACTCAGATGCTTTGACAGCTCCTGTGACAGTGGTCAGTTTTGTGCTTTACATGTTCTGCTAGTGCTTGTTTTCTGTCATTGTTTCCAAATAACTGCACCAGATTTTGTGACATTTTCCAGATGGGATGAATGGCCTCCTTGCATTGTAACCTTTCTTAATTCTGGATTGCTGCTACATTTGGACCTGATCAGCAACTACATTTGAGTAGAATGCAAAGAGATGTATTCTGATTGTTAAAGACACTTTGTCATAATAAAAAAGTATAAAATTGAGATCTTTTGAAAAACAGGAACACTTATCCTACAATTAACATTTTGTATTTTGTTGTCTATTTGAATCATACCTGTCAGTACCAAGAATTTTGAAGGATAGGGATTTTTTATGTTTAAATTATATACTTATTTTTTAATTCTTTCAGACAGAGGCCGAGAAAAGAACAGATTCAAACAAACAAGAGCTGGAAGAACTGAGAATGAGAGTGGCAATGATGGAACTGGAGAACTCTCAGCTGATGAACCAACAAAACCAACAGTAGAGGTATTATTGTGGAGTTTAGCATATGACGTTCTTAATAGAGAAACAAGTAATAGGTTTATTTCATGCTGAAAAGAGAAGAAAGAAAACACAACGTTTCGGCTGTGGAGCCTTCTTTGGGTGTAACTAAACACCTCTTACACCCGAAGATGGCTCCACAGCTGAAATGTTGTGTTTCTTTCTTCTCTTTTCAGTTTGGAATAAACCTATTACTTGTTCCTTTGCAGCCTGCGCATGCTGATGCAGCTACCCACCTAGTTCTTAATAGAGGATTGTTACCAACATTCTTTATGTGAATATTGTCTTGACAGTTAAAAGTTGTTTGCACTGTTAAAGTTGAAACAGCTGAAAGGCTATGTTTATAGGGTTGTATGTATTATTGTATGTAGAGTTGAGGACGATAGTTTATTGGGTATATTACAGTATGTTAATCACATCTTTATAGTGGCAGTAGTGCAGAATGTTCCAAATCAAGGCAGGGGGATCCTATGTAAATATGTTCCTCGTGTGAACTTTACAACTGTTTTGTAAGAAACTCTGCTTTCGAGTAGATGTTCACGGTGATCGTAATGTTTAGTTTGGCACTACTTACCAGTTAAGATGGAAACAGACCATTTAAATTTCAACAAGGTTTGCCAGTTACCTCATAGGTTTCAGCAGCTTTTGATGTGATTTCCTTATTTTGCAGATTCCAGCAGCTGAGATCAGTGCTCAAAGGAATGGATTCAACATTGTTAAACAGGGTGCTTACTGAGGAAGGATTTTTTTGGCATCTTAAGAAGTTACAGTTATTTCTCTCAGGCACTTCAATCATTTCACTTACCTATCAAAAATGTTATTTGATTTAAGATTCTGTTTACCTGTGTATATTTTCACATTCCAAAGTGGTTTAGGATTATTAATGTGAAAGTCTGTGTCTCTTCTCGAGAATACCACTGTGTTCATTGATTCTGATCTCTAAGCTCCCTCCTCCTTACACGATCGATAATTTGACTTTTGAGAGGGGGATTTCTGGGACTGTTGTCCCAGAATTACAGTACATTCCATGATTCATTAAGAGAGTTGAACAAAAGTAAAAAAAAAATAGTGAGCTCCACACTCAGTGTTAAATTCATATTTGGTATTACCAACTTTTCTTCTGAAAGGAATGTAATTCAAAATATTTGTTTATTTAGTACATAGATTTGTTTATGACTAAGTAATAATTTACTAAACTTAATGTAATTGCAGTGTGTACTGTATATAATAAAATATGCCTCTGTCCTGTTCCTATTTTTTTTTTGCATGAGAATATACTGTATATTTACAGACGTTTATTATTATTAGTGTTATTTATTTAATTTGCTGGATAGCATTGGGTAGGAAAGGCTTGTCAGGAGCATACAATCCCAAAGAAAACTATACATATCTTTATTTTTGTGTAATTATAATCACACAAAATGTCAGAATTTCAAAACAGTACCTAAGTAGTCATTACTTATCATCTCCATTGTTATTATTCAAGGAAGAAGGGATTTGTATCATGTTAGAGCTCATGACAATTAGTGACGTACTGTGGGCAGTGCTGAAAGCAAGCCTGGAGTGTATTTGATAGGAGATGCTTATCTGGACATAAATACTTTAAAATTTGAAAAAATAAACAAGAACATTTACTTATACATCAAATAAAGCTTCCTACTATGTTTCCAAACTGAGCTGTACAATTTATTTATTTTTTCAGATTGACTAGAAACCTGATAGCTGAGAGTGCTTTTTTTGTTGAATCAATCATTTAATTTTAGTATGTGTAGTGTTTCATAAAATCATTTGTAAAAAACAGGTAAAAACAGCCTTGTTTTCTGAATTTTTTTCACAGTATTCTATATGTTCATTTGCTTAATTTTGGCAAAAGCTGACACAAATTCTGGTTCATGTCTTTGGACTTAAATATTGCATTTAAATATGAAATGTAATTCTTTTTTTAGTATTGAGGCATAAGGACTCTGGATGCTGCAGTTCATTATCTCTTTTTTAGAGCTCACCTGCCTTTTTAGTGGCTATTCCTAAAGCAAAGAACATAGCTTTCTCTGGTTTTAAGGGTTTATGTCTTTCTTAGTCAGTAACTATCAAACCAAAAATTCTGCCTTTTCCTTACCTGGTTAATGTTTTTTTTAATATGAAGAAAGTAATTAAATTGTTTTACTGGTTAAATGTCTATCAAATCTGTGCAATCTATTAGGCATTTCTATATATTACTGTATAAACATATAATTTCACGTGTTAGGGTGATTGGTTATGTATGAGGCACGATTCCCCTAATCTGATACTGTATATTTAACAGGTGCTGAATCCCATAAAGCACCACATTTAAGGAGTTTAGTTCAACCATTGCACAAAAATGTACACCTTGTTTTAATGCAGATAATATTACAGACAACGAAAGACAGGAGGTGTCCATTGAAGTCTAGGGAGTTACTTCTTTTTTGAAGAAGTGTTTCCAAAGCTTTACATTAATGGCAGATTGTATTGAAAAGTTACAGACGTTATGGCTGGGAACATTTAATATAACTTTAGCTAAATTGCAGACCCTTTCTCATTTGTCTTTTGCAACAACGTGAATAGTTTGTTTATCCAAAGTACAAAAATACAATGCACTGTACAAATAATAAAAATACACGAGTTGTATAAATCAGTCTATAATAATTACAATATAATTGCTAACAATAATATTATTTATGATAATGATAATGACCTACTTACTCTCACTTGAATAACTTGTGTCTTCTGTAGTCATTTGTTATTGCCAACGGGTAATCGAGACAGTTTCAGATTTTATAACAGTATACAATTTATCTCACACAAATTTTAAAAACTGAATGTTTTACTGGAATTTCCCTTAATTTAATAACTGAGTGAATGAACTTAATTTAATAACTGAGTAGTCGTACGCACACAATGCGTAAATTTGTAAATGGCATTTTACGAGCAGAATTAAGCCCTTTCGGCGTTACAACCATTCTTAATTTTTCTTCAGGGCTTAATTATGTTTAATTTTTTCCCTCACACTGTTATTGTTATTTTCACAATGCATTAGTGACAGAGAATCATTGTAACAAAGTACTGTAGCTTCAAGAATGAACTTTTCCATTTGTCAGGGGAATCCGATTTCCTGCTGTAGAGTGTAAAACACCAAAGGGAATTAACCGGACATTGAACCTTTCCTTTACTCCGCAAAATCGTCTTTTAAGCATCTGGGAGCTCTGCTCTGCTCTACCATATGCAAGATAATTACATACGGCGTTGTTACTTTGCATTGCATTTCTGTTTGTATATTCAAGAGGTTGCAAAGAAAGGTGATTTTTGCAACTTTAAAGTTGGTTTTTATTTTAAATGCTTTGTTTTACGTGGACAAGAGATGTTGCTGATTCTTCTGATCCTTCAGTGCGCCATCCGCACTGCTTTTTGTGAAACTCTGAGCTGCGAACATTACCTCAGCCGTAAGTATTTTGTCACTGTTCTGTTTATGACACGCAGTCGTTCCGAAAATTTGTGAAGGATTTTAAGATTGAAATATTAAACACTCGTAGAAAATTCTGTAAAATAAAGTCTCCGAAAAATTAGGGGTACTATAGGGGTATATATTACAGTAGGTATTCTTACTTTAGTGAAATTTATTTAGATAAAATAGTGCTGTTCCCCTTCGGTTAATGTGATGGATGATACGAATTATGCAACAGCTTTATTTGTGCCACAGAATTTTGTTATTTGTGAACTTGCTACATTCTGTATGTTTGTTTGAAACACATTTTCCTGAAAACTTGCATGCTACAGAAGATAAATGCTAGAAATGTATTAGCAGTCATGCAGATTTTTGTTTTCCACTCTATAAATAACTAATTTACTAGTCTGGTTTTGCAAATCCTTGAATCATTAAAAGTTCACAGGAAGTCATATTGGTAAGTGCTTAACTAGAAACTACGCACAGCACTATATCTTCAGATTTAGAATAAAACCTACACTGAATGCAAACCATGGAGTAAAATCAAAGGGTCACGTAAGATCTGAACAAACTACTTTGTTGCATTACATACATTTCTAAAGCAATTTGTTAAGGAATAAGGAAGGAATTGATTTTGTCAGTATTTCTCCGATGAGCAAACGTTCCAGTGCAATTGACCATTATTTTTGCTGTCATTACAAGGCCGGGCTCAGAGTTTTTCCAGTGTATTGTCACATAAATACATTTTTTCTTTATAATTGAACAATAAAAATGGTTTCCAATATAATGAAAAATAATACAGTGTGTCAGAAAAACGCCTGTGTATTAAAACCGATTAACATTTGGAGAAACGGGTTTAATGGTTTTAATTTGATTGGTGAGGTGGTTGGTTTGTTATTGTTAAAGAGGGCTTCCTTTTCATTCAGAGTGTAGTTAAAAGTTCTTTGATTGTGTGAATCTTTGTTGTCGGTTTTATTTTTGCAGGACGCGTGGCTGGTGTGTTTCACTATGATCGTAATATTCGCTACAGCCTGACGTTCCAGGAAGCTAAAGAAGCCTGCGAGAAGGACTTTGCAGCCTCACTAGCTGACAGAATGCAGCTGTTTACCGCGTATCAACAGGGGCTGGAAGAGTGCAGGGCTGGGTGGATTTCATCGGCTGAGGTGGCCTACCCTCGAGTTCACAAGAACTGGAATTGTGGCCAGAATCACACAGGCATCATCACATACGGAATTAGGGAAAACCTGCTAGAGAGATGGGATGTGTTTTGCTACAAAGAGGACAACAACTGCTCTGTTTACCCGACGTTTTTCCCAACAGCACAGAGCTCAGAAGCAAGCGAAAACGCTGAAATTCAAAATGTTAGTGGTGGCTACTTTACAATTACAAGTACAGTGAGGAGGAGAAAAACGGGAACCAAAACTGCAGACACTGGAAACTCCTGGACCAGAGGGGATGCAAAAGGCTTTAATAACAACAGCCCTGTTACTACAACTTTGAATGGCATGAGATCTGGTTCATCTGAAAGTTCTAATGGATTAACCAGAGCAAGAGATGGACCATTTAACATTCCCGATGATGGAAATCAGGAAATGGCATCAAGCATCAAGGAGAGGCAAACAATGGAACCTCTGCTTCAGGGCGCAATGACAGGGGCTGCAGAGGTAGAGCAGGCAACTGAGGGATTTGAAATCCTGAGCAGTAAAATGCCCGGGTCCCCTCTGTTTTCTGTACAGTTAAAAACCACCCCCCATAATGCAGTGCCTGAATCCAAAATAACAGATGTCAAACTGGTGGGTCCCTTCAGAAATGTGAGTGCGTCCTTTGTTTCTGATACTCTAATGTCACATGCTCTTCCACTGCCTACACAAGGACTGTACAAGCAAGATAATGCGGAACAAACA
The DNA here is from genome assembly GCF_055471065.1 of Atractosteus spatula. NCBI lineage: Eukaryota > Metazoa > Chordata > Actinopteri > Semionotiformes > Lepisosteidae > Atractosteus > Atractosteus spatula. The sequence goes on from NC_142711.1 coordinate 42,292,951, forward strand.
CAGGGTGACAATATTGATATTATACATCCCTCATCGAGGAAAGATATCAATCAAAGCACTTACACAACAACCACGATGTTCTCAATGTCATCATATCAGCCTAATACCTCACCAGAATTGCGCGAGGTAACATCTGCTGCTGTATCTAATGAAAGGCAGACAACAGAAACATATACTAACCGACAAGAAGCATTTTCTGAAAGAAGTTTATTTGAGTTTGTGAAACCAACAAAGACTCCAGTGTTTAAGTTGACTACCACTGCACGTCTCAAGGACAGAATGGCTGGTAGCCGTATCATTTCACAAAACCTGGAATCAGAGCACACACAAAAAACAGGAAATGCTCATGGAAATAAAGATATTGTCAATGGAACAAATGTTAATAAAGAAAAGCACAAATCAAATGTCTCACATGGAGAAAAGTCAAAGTTGTTTAATTTCAACACTCTCACTAGAAAGCAATACGCTATGGGCTTCACCACAGAAAAGAACGTCAATCAGAACAAACCAATTGTAAATGGTATTCTCATAATCACTAAGGGTTTAGAGAAACCAATTACTAACTTAACATCTATGGCAACTGCTGATGAAAATACAGAGAGTTCCAGAACCACATTAGCCCTAAGTCCAGATGAACCACAAGTAAATCTTACTTTCGGTTCCCCAGAAGAGGAGCAAAAATATCACCATGAGAATATAACTACAGTGGGTGAAGCTAATGTTCATCACAAAGAGGGAGTTAATAAAATGACTGCTCTTGTACATCAGGAACATTCATCACATGCTGCTAGAGAGTATGACAAAGTGTGGACTGAAGATCCAATAATAACAGTTAAATCCATTCCAATAAATAAAGGAAACCCTGAGTTCAGCCAAAAGAGGTCTGACCATGTTGACAGACTGTTTTTGAACAGCAGCATGCATGATGTAAGGGCTGCTACAGAACAGATCGATCGCAAAAGAGAAAATGCTTTTTCCACTGGAACTGGCCGCGACAATGGCTTAGGCTCAGCAGCTGAGCAGTCATTGCATAAATCTCTTGTTGTTGCAGACAAGGTTGGGTACATACCCTCAGTGTCCACAGCACAGACATTTAAAGAACGTGAACCTTCAGTGAACCCTGTGTATTCTTCATCTCAGCATAGTACATGGATGGCAACCACCAGTGCTACACCCTCATCTACAGGGACAACCATGTCTTTGGACACATCCACAACCATACACAAGGCTCAACAAGGTGGTGAAATTCAAACTAATTCTTTTTCCCCTGTGGCTCAGACTGAAGGATCTTACATTTCATCGCCTGCACTGATGAAGGCAACAGCAGTAAGCCAGATACTGACTGACCCCTCTAAAGCCAGTGCTAATTTAATGTCCACAGCATCCGTGGAAGAACTCCAGATGAAAGAGCTTCATGTCACAGCCACCTCTCCTTCTTATCCAAGAAGCCACGATCCTGTTCAAGATTTAAATTCTGCCACTGATCAACCTGACCATCCAGAGAAAACACCTGTCACAGTTCTCATTGATACTGGTAGGCAGCGTGAAGCCACCACAGTTATAGGCAGCTCTGAGGTGCCACCAGGTAGGTTTAGACCAGTTTAGAGAGTGGTCTGGAGTCCTAAAACAGCACATTCAATTGTACATAATGAGTCTAATTTTCCAATTAGAGAATTTGCTGGGCTGTATTCTATGGAGTTTACACTTTTCCCACTGGGAAAAGAATAAGGCTTGCTACAGGTTTATCGGAGTGAGAGAGTTCTCATTCAAGCATGTGTCAGATGTTTTGGCTGTGTAAAGCCCATTGTCTGAGAAAAGCAATCTTTTAATTTCACTTTATGTTATATTTGGACCTTGTCTTGGAAATCAGGAAACAACCCCATTAGCAAAGGATTTACAGCTTTTCTGATGTGCCATTATATTAATGTGTTTAAACTTCTGTTTTTTGTTCTTCTATGGATATTTTATTTGAAAGTTAGTTTTCTTTAGTGCTGAACTGATGCCGTTTTTCTCATAAAGGTGGGCACAGTTCCCATGAGGACTATGATCTAACCTGTTTGAGGAAAAAACCTCTTTTTATTGATTTTGACTTCCTGTGCAGCGGGAGTAAAGACCAAATCACATCACTGCACTGCTATGTTATTCCACAGAATTCTGAAGCGCAGATTGTTCATCCTGTATCAATTTTCTGCTTTATGCATGTTAGTGTCCTGTGGAGGTGTGCTACAGGGAGATAAGGGGGAGTTCCAGAGCCCTGGTTTTCCTCAGTCATACCCGAGTAATATGGACTGCACCTGGGAGGTCACAGCTCCTCCTGGGCACCTCATTCTCTTGGCATTTCACTCAATGGTGCTGGAGGAGCACAAGGGCTGCCAGTATGACTTCGTCACCGTCTTTGATGGCAAACGAGAGGAGGGGGTGGAGCTAGGCAGGTAACAGTGATGACAACTGAGCTTCTAAAGTCAGCCAGAGCATAAAAAAATCTAATGACGAATTTTACTGACATACAGTATACTGGGATACTGGGATACATACTGGGATACTGGAATGTATACTCTTTTAATTTGTTAAATTCCATTTTCAAGTGGGCTTCAAGGACATGTTCATATACCAGTTGCTTTCCCCTGTTGTTTCCTTACTTGGGCATCAAGTTTATTCAGTGTGATTCTCTGTTTTTCTTTCCATGTATTTTTCGCTACCTCTCATTTTAACAGCCAATTCAAGGAAAAGATGTAGAAATTTTTTTTTAAAGATAACTGTCAGGATTGTGCAAAAGGCAGTTCAATCTGCAGTGCACTATGCCTGGGAACCCGTGGCTAAAGCACTGTGCAATTAGACCAGTGCAATGCTGACACACTACCCAGTATCATGTCCTCTCTTTCGCCTTTAAGTAGCACTTTCAGAAAACTGCTTTGCTGGAAAAAATAAAAGAAGACGAAAGTCAGCCATCTCAGCTAAACAACAAAAAAGAGGAGAGAAACATGGATTATACTTACAGTGGTATTAAAAATGAGTGAAAATATAATATACAGAAAAATACTCAAATTACAAAACGTGGAAATACTGACATAAAACATTATGAACCCCACAAAAAAATCATTTACTTTTGACCAATTTTTCCTTATTCTCTTCCTCCTGACTTGATTTTCTTCATAAGAGCATATACAGTTTCAACAAAAGACTTCTTAAGGCCAAGCTGTCATTTTCAGCTCTTGCAAAACTTGAAGGAATGAAATGGACATTTGGGATGGTTTATGACTGTTGCTGTGAGGTGATTGATTGAGTGACATCTTTTCAGCACAGGAGTCTGTGATAAAGTTTGATCTGCTACACAGTGAAAACCCCTATAGTTCCTAATCATTGATAGGAACTTGTAAAGGGGGTCTCAGGTTTTCACTTTTACAAGAACAGGCAAAACCAATGGTAGGTAACCCCAGAACAGCATATCAGTTTCACTTTGTGGGATGAACTTCTTCCCCCATCTAAATTTTGCATTAAAATAGATTGTTTTAACAAGATGAGAAACAGTTCTCAGACCTAAATTAAAAGAAAAAATACTGGGAACCAGCCATTGCTTAATGACTGGGCTCCACCAGGCAGGGATCTGACAGTTCATTGTAATCGCTTCTGTTGATGTCATTTTTTTTTGCTGTTTTGTCTGTCAGGTTTTGTGGGTCGGAGTTGCCACCTCCACTCAGATCGTCATCCAACACCATGACGGTGCAGTTGAGATCGGACGCCTCTGTGGAGCTTGATGGGTTTTCAGTCCGCTTTCATTCAGTGAAGCCTCCATCAAGTAAATCCTCTCATTAACTTTGGGGAAAAAAAAGTTCAAATGTCGACTCAAGATGGTGAAGTGAACACTACAGTTAATGCGCTGTAACGTACTTAGAGCATATTAGTGTATTTTTTCCTTTTGGTGAAAAGCTAAAAGGGTAGGAAATACTGTATATTGTGTTATAAAGGGAAGAAAATGGCCCAAAAGCTTGAGCTTATTCCAGGTGCGAAGCAATGGTGAAAAAGTGAATAATCCATCAGTTTAATAGGAAAAAGAACATTTTTTTTCTCATTTGTAACATGGGATAGGCTTTCATGACACTGTATTGAAAACACGTGTATTACTCAGGCTTTGGGTACTGCTTTGTAAATTCATATTGTTGCTTTACATCATCTTTTCTAAAATAATTTCTTCTTTAGATATTATTTAATTGCATGATGTTCTTTGCAGGATCTATAGTTATAATTATTCAAAAGATTAAAAGGGTGATGGAGTAGTCAACTTTACAAAACACAAAATAGCAATTCTATTGTAATGTCCGATGTAATGTGCTTACAATTACGCTTGTCATGAACAATTTGATATACTTATTATGTTATTAGATAAACTGAAGACTTAAATCAATGCCAGTGTTGTAAATAGATCTGTAAAAAATCTGTAAAAAGAAAATGCATGATATTCCCTTTTCTCATACTGAACCTGGTTATTATGGACTTTGGTTTAAAGTACTCACGTTTTTTGGAGCCAATTTACAAACTTGTATTCTCCTTTTTGTTACAGTGAGTTTATGTGTACCTGCCCAGTTCTTTCTTCCAATCAGTAGTTCAGTCAAAGTCTAGTAGAGTTAGAGAAGAGGCATGATTTGAATAGCGAGTTTTATTGAGGTAACTCACACTGGGAGGAGGAAAATGACAACCCATCTGCAAGAATAGGGCTACTGCTCCCCTCTCTTCCCTCCGTCCCCTGCTTTAAGGAGGGTGAGGGGGAGGCGTGCACAAGCAAGGAGGCAAGAAGAGTGCTATAGTAGATGTAGGTAGGGAGAAGTGGAGGAGGTTAGGGTTTGACCTCCTTCTGAACTTCTGTTTAAAACTCTGTTTCATGGAGTTAAAATAGGATGAACACAATCCTATTTTTTGTCTAGTTCAATATTTTGAGCACAATATTTTGTCAAGCTCTTTCTGAGGTTCTGAATGCGTGGTCTTTTTTAAATTTTGAGGTCTTACAGGCCGTGTTAGATTGCGAGGGGGCAGGAATCGGTTTGAAGGGCTCGTGGAAATGGCTTTCGGTGGAGCGCTAGGGAGGATGTGTGCCGAGCAGTGGGAAAAAAGGGAAGCGACAGTGGTGTGCCGACAGCTGGGATTCCCTGGAGCTGCCTTCGCGTACAGGTATTTGACTACAATGGTGACCGTTTGGCGGCTGTATTGTTCAGAAGAAACACATTTCAATTGCTGACTCACGATCTCCAAAGTCAGAATTGTGAAGCATCAGTGTTGTCTGTTAACACAGGAAACGACAAAAAAATGCTTTTAGTTGCAGGCAAAATTAATTACAAATCTTTTTATAGCCCTACGTTTTACAAAAACATGACAGGAACTATGTGGAAAAAAGAAGGACTTGTTCTTATTTTTAAACCAGAATTGTTCTTCTTAAAATGGACTGCTTAGCTGTAACTAAGAAAATACTCTGGGTTTTGATTCTGTTTATTTTTAAGTGCTACACTCCAGCTGAAAAGATTTGACTAAATAAAAAGTCAGTAGTGGCCAACATGATGCCCTTAAGCAAAAAAAGCAAAAAAACTATGTAGATATACCACAGGAAGCCTCACCAGCTTGCCATCTTCAATTAAATGATGTACAGGGATGTATCACTCTGTCTGTGATAACAATGAGTCTACACTACTGTAGAATACATGAAATACATTAGAATCAGCACAATAGCATATATTTGGTGTGATTTCTGAATGAAATCACAGGATACAGGTATCAAACAATTATAGATTTGGATACACACAACAGTTGCAACACTTTTATAATGTGCAGAAATACATTTATCTTGCCTCCTAATGCTGTATTTGTCCCCTGTTGTTTGTAAAGGCTTTGATTAGCAGGACCCAAACAATACCTCACTGGTTGAGCAAAGGAGTGAGATTTGGTGTGTTTTAGACTACAAAGGGGCTCACATTCTCCTCTGTTGCAACAGAAGCTATTTTTAAAGAATCTATTATATTGCAATGTCCTCCAACAGAAGTGAGCTCATTCCAATCTGAGCCTTTGGTGGTGTTGAGCACGCATGGACAGAAAGCCTTGGTGTTTCGACATGAGATCTTTCTCCAATTTGTAGGGTCCAGTCACAAGCACGTGACCCTCCTGTGACTGTGTCCTATGTTGAATGCTCAGGGGATGAAAGCTCCCTGGATGAGTGTGAAGTTAAGTGGGGCCGGAAATGTAGTACAACAGAAAGAGCTGCCGTCCACTGTCAAGGTAGGAACTGAACAATGTGAGACTCAGGATTGTTCTGTGGAAGTTTATTCTTAGGTCATTTTGCATGGCATGGCATACTGATGTGTCCATATCCACCACTAATGTTATTATACGTTTAAGTACAGAGACTCGTATGTCTATCTAACACTTGTGCAACAATGTTCAATTGTGCGAGTGCGTTGCTGAGAAATAAAGTTCATTTTCTAGACCCCTACTTCATTGCGACATATTACAAAAGGAGGTTGCTGCTCCAAAAAAGGTGGACTTACCAACCAGGTAAATCCAAGAGTTTAAAGGCGTATAACTTATTACATGTGAAGGCTGAGCAAATCCATCTTTTGGCATAAAGTAGAAACAGGAAAGCTTTAATTGAATTTGACCGCAGTTTCAAATTTGTGTTGAGAATTAATATCAAGATGGTTGTGTCCGGGGTCAGCACACAGACCTGGGCCAATGAAAATAGCAGTGGATAGCCTTCAGGGTTAACGTTATAGACAATTTATAGGTAGGACAGGGTGGTTGCTTTGTTGTAGGGTTCTTGCAGAGAAATGGTGAAAAAGATAAAAAAATTGACATCAAGATGGATCAAACTCTTTTTCTTATATTTGTTTTAAATGTTTTTATGGTCCTCTGGTCTTGAGTAGTTTTACCCATAAGAAGTTGGAATTTAAAACATTATTGGATATCCCTACTAGTTATTTAAAAATATAATCCTAGAAATACTGTATTAATTGCAAAAATTGAGTCTGAAGGCATTGTTTTCAGTACAGTTTATTTTACACCAGTTTTGTCATTTACCATTTTGTCATTATGATTATATGCATTATTTTGGTTTCTATATCAGTTCTTTACAGTGGCACCTATATGTATTTGAACATTTATGACCTCAGGCTGTCCAATTAGCTTGTTTCAGAAAGAAGCTGCATCAGACTACAGGTTCTCTCCTGGACATGAGAGCTGTGAGGGCATGTTTGTTTGTTGTAGTTATGGAGACCTGCTCAATCCTGAGGAGTGCTGGTGTCCTGGAATCTGGAACCTATGTCATTGACCCAGATGGGGAGGACCAGGGAGTCGAGCCCTTCCCTGTCTTCTGTGACATGAACTCTCTGCGAGCTGATGGTGCGCTCCCCTCTTAACTCCCAGAATACTCCTGAGTTCACACCTGTGGTAGTGCAAGAATCTGTAGTGACTGACTTAACAGGGTTAATTTTGTTTGGATAAGAGAGGATTAGCAAGTGTGTCTGTTTAGCTTCTGTAGGCTTACAGCATACATAAGAATTATTTTAGTGCTTTACACTGTCTTAATGAGAATGAACTACGAACTATGCATAAATCACGGTATAATCTGTAGTCTTACCATTTGAAATTGTGCAGTCTTACCACTTGAAATACTGCAGTTTCTCTGGAGTTGTGAAATAAATTTTGAAGACAGAGCGTCATCCCTGCTCCTCTCCTCTCCTATCACCATCCTTGTAGTAGGTCCTCGGTGGCCAGGGAGTGAAGGACAGAACTCACCTCCAGATGTTCACCAGCCCTATTACTAAACACCAAGATGTTAGTAATTTGGTTCAGGTTCCTGAAGTGTTTCATTAATTATTGTGGCAAATACATCTAAAAGCAGGGATATTCAAATGCCAGACGGTGCTTTACATTATAACAAGGCTTGGATACAGTCCCCTGTTTATGCTGCAAATCAATATATTGTGGGTGTTATTGTGGCACAGTGGTTTGAACTGCTGCCTTGCAGCGCTGGGGCCCTGGGTTCCTGGGGTGCTATATGTGTGGAGTTTGTATGTTCTCCCCATGCTCACGTAGGTTTGCTCCATAGATGAATTGGCTTCTCGGAAAGATATACCCTCTTGAGTCCATTGCTTGCTGGGATAGGCTCTAGCTGCTTTGCGATCCTGAATTGGAAGAAGTGGTTAGAAAAAGTGACTGAAATAAAGTTGTTGTTTTTTTGTGGGAATGTAGCGGCTGACTGGAAATCAAAGCAAGATCTCCACCCGCTTGAATTCAAAGAGAGAGATAATGTGAGGGACAAAGAAAAGACAGGAAACAAACGATCTCTTCACCAAGGCTTGCTTCTCAGGTGTGACCGTGGTGGGCCATGACTCAGAGAGCCGTACGCGAGTCTCTCCCTGCGAGGAGGCTGGCTGCTACTCCAGGCAGATAACATACAGACAGGCATCGCTGCTGCAGCTGAGGTCTCTGATTCAGGCCTCTGAATCCTGCACTCAACTCGTCAAAGTAAGTTCAGCCTTCCTCATGCTACACTGAGCGACATGTTATAAATACGCCTGTCAGTTCCCTAGATCACAACGTACAAAAGGTGCAAACTTTTCAGGAGGCGTATCTAGACATCCTTGTTGATTCTTTATAGCTTGCATGTGGACTTTGTAAGAGATTTTTGCAAACAGTGGAGTCAGCATTTTTTATTAAGAGGGCCTCACAGGAAGGCCCATACTGTATGTTTTCAGTTCTCCCCTGCTGGTATGATGATTGAGCTGTAGCAGTGAGTCAAGCTGATTGGCAGCCCAGGTGGGGATGAAAGAAAAGCCATTAGAACCCATTACCAAAAGCATATCCAGGACTGCCTCAAACCTTCCGAATGTTAGAAGTGCCTTTGCCTGTTTGGAGTTTGCACGTACTCTATTACCTGCGTTGGTGTTGGTTTTCTCCTGTTACTCTGATCTCCTCCAGCCCCCCCAATACATGCTAACAGAGTGAAGGGACTACACCCCCTCCAAGCAGTTGTCCCTTCAATAGTCCAGACAATCCTTTATTGCTGAAGAATTCTCATAGACCTCCCACAATTCTCTGTGTAGCTGGAATGTCGCCACACCCGGTTTCTGGGAGAGGAGTGGGGCTGGTGGGTATCCTGGGATGGACGCAGGATGAACTCTTGGGGCAGCACATCTACGGACAGTAAGAAATGTGCCTGTGGAGAGAGAGGTAATACTGGTTATTAGGTAATTCTCTACCACTGAAATCAGGGGATTCTTAACTCTTATTGTCGTTTTACCTCTTATTTCTTTTAAGAATCCCTGAACTGTGTTCCAGGCTCATCCAAAAGGGCAGAGAAACACTATGTGTTACTTGACAAATGTGGCTGATACGATTAATAATGTGACAATAATGAAAGCATTTTTAGTGATTTCACAAGTATAAAAGAATGAATTCCATTCATTTGGTATTTTCGTAAGGATGATAAAAAGGATAAAATGATAAAAAGCTTTTCATGTTTCAGTGCAAGTACGTATAGTACATTCTAAACAGCACATAGTGTGCATGCTTAAAATGTTGATAAAATGTTGTGCGTATTTTATATATTTGAAATATACCATATAATTATATAATAGGTACTATTAAAAGCATAATGTGAAAAAAAACTGTACATAGAGTGTGTGCATACATGTGACTCATAGTTGGCTTTATACCGCATATTGTATCTGTAGGTGACTGTGATCTTGGATTGCTGACATGCAACTGCGATGCTAATGACGAAGTGTGGCGTTCAGATGAAGGCTACCTGTCTGACAAGGCCTCCCTGCCCATGAGAGATGTGAGATTAGGAGACACCCGAGACATGCCAATGGAGATGGCCTTCCACACGATTGGAAAACTACGCTGCACTGGACAAAGTAAGGTCATAAAGCAAATGTGATCTGTGAAGTTCTTAACTTCTGATATGTCTTATATTCATTTAGAACTACTAAAATTCATTTCCTTCTCTTTATACCCTAACACTATCACTAACTTTTCTGTAATTCCTACTCAGCACAGGTCACATTGACCTTAGAATACCAAAGAAACATTGTCATATCTTGCCAAAAACATACTCTCTGTCTGATTGCCTATTTTGAGACTGCAGATTTAGTATTATGAAGAGCTTAAGCCACATCTAATGCACAGCTCGGTACAGTACATCAGTCCTGAATAAATAACACAGCTCAGCACAATAGAGAGGAATCACATCATAAAACGGGGTCGTTCATACTTCTTCATTAACAAGTTTGTAACATACTGTATTTTAAGACATTCTCATGATATATGTCGGTCTTGTCAATTAATATATAGAGTAAGTACTGTACATGAAAAAGGAGAGCCCCAGTCTCAGGTAGGTGATTAGAAATTAATTAGCAGATGTATTGTTGTGCAAACCCAACCACTCTTCACAAAGCTGGAAACTGACCCAGCAAACTGCCTCACTCTTTGTTCAGGCAACATTGTTAAATTTGGCAAAGAAAACAGAAGACACATGGTTTCATTTGACATGGTAATCAATGTCACCATTCAATGCTAAAAATTGGATTCATAATCACTCAGGCAGTTGGGCTAGTTTTTGCTGGGCAACATTTTTTATTCCTCAGTCTCTCATAGTCGTTTCATGTTCCGATTGGAATGTATCCAGGCACAATATGAATTTAAAATTTCAAGCACTCAGGAAAGAGGATTTTAAATATAAACCATTCATAATTGTGTGATTTCAAATTGACTTAAAATTAAAGGGGATCCATAATATTACATCTGATCTTACAAGCACAGCTTCTTGTGGATATGCAGTCTAGGTTTCCAGCAGTTGAGGAGTTAATTGCTGAGGAATTCTCTGACTGCATTCCCACAATTAAACTGAAGCACTCCGAGATCCGATTCCCTTTTAAGAGATGTTATTTCATGTTTCCAGCTGTTGAACATTTCTTAAGTGTGAACAAAGAAAGGACTAGAAACTGAGATGTCTTGGTGTTTTCCTTTGTGATCAAACATAACATCTCCATGTGGTTCATTTCTGAAAACAATGGATTATGTCTTTCAGCAAATGTAATTAACAACCTTCGGTGTTAAAACATGAAATTCCATTGATTCCTTTGAATGTGTTGTTTTTTTATGAGGACAGAAATAACTAAAATAAAGACAAAAAACACTGAATTTAGCAGATTTCAGTTGAACAGTATTCTTGATTAACGCGATAAAAATAGTTTTCTGACGGTACTGTATATTTATTTCTAAATTTGTATTTTATGAGTCGTATACATTGATTGCTAACAATTTGCCATCCATGCGTGATCAGAAATCCTTGTCTGGGCTGTGGCAAGCCGGAGCCTGCCTCCATGGGACACATAACTGCTCTTCTCCTGGACAGGATGTGGCTTGCAATTTAGAGCAACCAGTCCAACCTGCCAATATTTGCTTTAGAAATTCAGCCAAAGCCAGCATCAAACCTCAAATCCTTCATTTGTGAGGCTGTCACGCCTGACATCCCTCCCTAGAGGGCGCTCCACTACTCCTGTTATTGTTATTGTTCTTGTGATTAACCTCCCCAGGTGCACCTTCTTAGGTGTATTATTTAAAGACTAGCTCCTCCAGACCTCGGGGCTCATCATTAGGGTAAGGCGAGGCCCGCCTAGCACCAGGAAACCCTACGTCCATCTCCTGAGGGCATAGGCCTCATCCCCGACACCTCCTGCTTCCTGAGCCCGGGATCTGGAGGATCTCGCCCCATCACCCTTGGACCTCCATGTTTTGTCTGTCCATGTGTTCCCCCCTTCCGGGGATTTTAACCTTGTCGCGTCCCAGGATGGACTCTCGGACTGTGCCCTGACCTGCCTTTGGACCCGTTTGGATTTGGATGCCGTTCTTTGTCTCCCCCGTTCACTGTCTCACAGACTGTCACTATTATTTTGTGCACTGTTAAACCCCTGTGTGTTTCCTTTTACCACGCCTCCTGTTTTCTCCAGCTCTTACCGCAACGCATAGGTTCTACTACAAGACCTGACACGGATCTCAGTCTGTGTTCGTGACAGAAGCATCACATCTGTCAGAGGAACAGCCCGGCTAGCTCAGTCGGTAGAGACTCTTAATCTCAGGGTCGTGGGTTCGAGCCCCACGTTGGGCGGATCATGTGGTTTTTAGCCAGCAGCCATATCACCCTGCAACTCACAACTGGCAGCCCACTGAAGCTAAGCAGGTGTGAGCCTGGTCAGTACCTGGATGGGAGACCTCCTGGGAAAAACTAAGGTTGCTGCTGGAAGAGGTGTTAGTGGGGCCAGCAGGGGGCGCTCACCCTGCGGTCCATGTGGGTTCTAATGCCCCAGTATGGTGACGGGGACACTATACTGTAAACAGGCGCCGTCCTTCGGATGAGACGTAAAACCGAGGTCCTGACTCTCTGTGGTCATTAAAAATCCCAGGGTGTTTCTCGAAAGGAGTAGGGGTGTAACCCCGGTGTCCTGGCCAAAATTCCCATTGACCCTTACCAATCATGGCCTCCTAATAATCCCCCTCTATGAATTGGCTACATTACTCTGCTCTCCTACCCACTGATAGCTGATGTGTGGTGAGCGTTCTGGCGCACTATGGCTGCCGTCGCATCATCCAGGTGGAGCTGCACATTGGTGGTGGTGGAGGGGAGTCCCCATTACCTGTAAAGCGCTTTGAGTGGAGTGTCCAGAAAAGTGCTATATAAGTGTAAGCAATTATTATTATTATTTTTATTATCTGACTTTGCCAGGATAGGTCCTTGCTCTATCTGATGCTGAATATTAATAGACGCCTTAATTTCATTGTGTCTACTGTGATGCTCAAACTACAGGGTTATCTGCAAAGATACTCAATAGTATTAATTTTTAAAACTTTCCAGTCTCTCACATGCAGGCCTCGACTCTCCTTTTACAGCACTGCCTGCCAGTGAAACTTATTTCTGCAGTGGTCAGAGCACACCTCTGTCTGATGCATTGAGAGTTATGTACTGAACATAACTGTTATACTGTATTTGTTAGAAGGGTGATATCCTGTCTTTACAGGGTTCTAGCCCATGCTATAAAAAAGGTTACACTGCAGTTGTTAAATATGCCATATGAATTTTACTGTAAATTGACAAGAGCAAGGGCAAAAAAGCATGCCGTTATTGCCCTGTTGTCCATCAACCATTTTCTAACTGTTTCTTCCAAATCAGAGTCACGGGGGAGCAAGAGCCTACCCCAGCAAGCAATGGGCACAAGGCAGGATACACCCTGGACAGGACACCAGTCCATTGCAGGGCACACACAGACACAGACACGCACACACTCACACCAGGGCCAGTCTTCCCAGAAACAAATTAATGTAGCAGATTTATTTAATTAAAGGCCCCAGTATTGCAAGGCAGCAATACTCACCACTGTACTGCTGTGCCACTCTTTAGCACCCAGCTGAATAAAAGATAAAAGCTTTCCTTCTGCTCTCTTAACTATCTGTGTTGACATCGTGCAGAGACCTTGGATCCAGTGCTGGAGTCTTGTGCAGCTCTGAAGGAGGCTGGCTTTGTGGAGTCAAGGCGATACATCATTGACCCAGATGGGCCAGGACAGGGGCTCTCCCAGTTCGAGGTGTACTGTGATATGGCTTCTGACCCACTGACAGGTAAACTGAAGGCTAATAGAGGCAACACATCGCACCTAGCATTCTTGGATGACTTTTCACCTGTTCTTTTCATATCTAGCTACTCCAGTCACAGGTAAGAGTTCCCAGTTTTAAACCATTCCCTGCTTAATTTCCTTAAAGGATATTTTTAATTCTAACCATTGTTCTTACATCTGCCTGCTAACCTGCTTTGTTAAAAAGCAAGTAAAGGCCAATGATAGTGAATGAAAGTGCAGGGTTATATACATACATACTGTATAAAGTATATACATTTTTTACTGTAGATATAATATTATTGCAGAATATTATTTTATTCACATAAATTGGGGGCTGATAAATATGGATGATACAACTTAAATCTGTATATTTATTTTTTAAGTATGGTTCAGAAAAACAAAACTACTTTTTCAATAAATCAGCAATTGATTTATAGATCAATATAGCCAAATTAATTAAATGAGCAATTAAATTAGATCTATAAATCTGTTTTCTGCAGTGAAATTTTAATAGTTTGGAACTTGTTTGAAGCATGTTGTGAAATTGTACTTTTTTGACACTTCGGTATGACATAAAATATGCTTCAATGCCAGAATAAATAATCATGGAAGAAATGCTCACAGTGGACAAGTTGTGATTATAGGAATGTTATATATCAGGTGGGTAGCTGCGTCAGCATGCGTAGGCTACAAAGGAACAAGTAAAGGTTTATTCCATGCTTAAAGAGAGGAAAGGAAACACAACGTTTCAGCTGTGGAGCTTTCTTCAGGTGTAAGAAAGATAGGCTGATGCAGCTACCTACCTGATAAATGACATTTCTATAATCACAACAAATCAGCAGAAGGTGCGCTATTTTGTTGACTATAAATCCTCACATGCCATGGTCAGAGGGTCATATTTTAAAAACGGTACAGTAAATTTTCTTATACTTCAGTATATTGAGAGTCTGTTACATTGTGTGTCACACCACAGTGTCAGAATTGTGAGACGTTTTTATAATCGGAGGGGAGGGCCATAGCAATACAGCAGAAAGTGCAATCACCTTTTCCCAGTGCAAGTTCGTGTTATTGTGAGTTTTTAAAATGGGTTTGCGATTTTCTGAAATATATTCCATACAAAAATACAATTTGGACAGTCGCTATTTATTTGGATATCCCCTTTCACTGAGGATGTCTACAGTATACCATCTGGATTAGTACTGACCGAAGAGAGCTATCTACAGGCGAAAGGCGGCATAACATCACTGCAGCAGCATTTAAGGTGGAACGAAAAACGCGCATAAGAAGCTGGCAACTTCAGCCTCGTAAGATATTTTGAGAGAGAGCTTTTTTAATTTGAATCAGAAGCATTTTCTTAGCAGTATTAGGAACTGCACTCCATTTAGTATTGTCCGGATTCTACCTTGTGTTGGTGTTGGGAGGACCTAAACCTCCTAACCCACATTTTATTTCAATTTCTGAAGTACATTTTTGTACTTTGTGAGCACTTATCCTCTGGATCTGGATTTTACTGTGTTTAGCAAATTTTTGGTGATTCTTTGAGCACTCTTAGTGCTTAAATATAAATAAAACTGGATTTTGCCATCTCACTTTCACGATACAATTTCCTGATCCTTTATTTTGTTGATGGGTATCGTAGTACTATGATTCTTTTACCATTTGTGTATATTGTCTCTACCACAATGTGACTCCTCTGAGTTTGCGCTACCTTGTGCTGTCCCTGTGCTTGCTGCTAGAACACTAATGCAGGTGTATCTGTGATCTTGCTGACTCAGGTATCACAGTGGTGAGTCACAACAGTGGGCACCGCATGCGTGTGGCTCCTTGCGAAGAGAAAGGCTGTTACAGGAAAGAGCTCCAATACGAAGCAGATCTCTCTCAGCTCCACGCCTTAACACAAGTGTCCAGGTCCTGCCAGCAGTATGTCAAGGTGAGCTGGGAGCAGGGAGTGGGACAGAAGACTATCTGATTCTCATTGCTCCTCCATCAAATGCGTTCCACAGCTGCACAGCTGTTAAACTCCACCTTGCAAACGTCTGCTGTAGAATGTTTTCAAAATAACATTGAGAAGTCAAAATAGCTCTTTCCTGAAGTCTGCATCAGAAGTTATGATGAGGTTGGTATTTTTCTTTAATTGACAGGTTATGGAGAGTTTAGTATTTCATTGACCTCATTTGCACAAACTCTACCCAGTTACAGTAAGGCCAAGACTTATCTAGACTGAACAGTAGCAAGAAACACAATTGTTAAACTTTCTTCATTTGCCTGTATAAAATATCCACAAATCTTCAGACACCCCTGTCATTAGATTTCACCGGCATGTGTGATAAATATTCGTGTTCAGAATCGTTTGTGTTAGCCGTTGTACTGTGGACAGGATTAAACTGGATTAAACTGCTTTGAACTAGTGGCCCCTGGGGAAACGCAGAGCCTGAACCTTGTTCTTCGTCCTGCAGCTGGACTGTCGGCACACCCGCTTCGTTCAGTCTGGCTGGGGCTGGTGGGTCTCATGGGACGGGCAGAAGATGCTGGACTGGGGAGGAGCTGAGAGGAACAGTGGGAGCTGTGCGTGTGGCATGACAGGTGACTGAGCCCGCCATCTTGTGCTTCTGTCCACAGTCAGCCTGACGGACAGCTCTCACTCATTGCAGAGTCTGCATGTTTGGTGTGGTTAATTCATATGGATTCATTTTTCCATGGATCTGTTTGTGGCAAACGGGTGTTTGCTTTAATTTATATAATGCTCATTAGAACATAAGAACATAACATAAGGCCCATCTAGCCTGTTGCTGGTGGCGAACTTATCTAAAAACCTCATCCAGCCACCATTAATAAATCAATTAATGAAAACACCAAATAAGATATTTTGCTGTGTAAAATTATTTTTTCATTTAAGGGGGGGTAATCCAATGTGAAACAAAAATCACATTTTCTGAGAATCTGGAGTTCAGAATGTAATAGATCATTATATGATAGTTATATGATCCAAAAATGTTCATAGTTCCACACTACTAATCCCAGAATGTAGTAATAGGCGAAGTATAATAATACCCAAAGTATAGGCGGGAGCCCTGAGTCAAGAATATAATGTCTACTCCTCAAAGCTGGCCTAAATTGCAGAGTGGAAAACCCATCTAAAATCCTGCATGGAGTTTCAGAAAGCATTTAAGTGATACTGCGGATGTGTCAACAGATTATGTGGTGAGGTGGAATGAAACTGAACCTTTTTGGTCTAAATGCAAAGAGTTATAACTATAACAAACTCAGCACAGTGCATTATCTAGTCATGAGTGCCATAAGAAACATGAGCAAACAAGCTTATGTAGCCCATGTGGTAATTAGTAGTTAATTGATCCAACGATCTCATCGAGCTGTTTCTTGAAAGAGCCAGTACTTGGATGGGGAGTCAAATACAGTTTCAAAAGAAAACCTGCCTCAGTTTGCTAAAGACCATAAAAAGGGCAAAACATCACTTTTCAGCAGGACAATGGCCCAAATTACAAAGCCAAAGCTACACTGGAGTGACTTAAGAAGAAAAAACGCATTGTGCTTGGGTGGCCCAGTCAGAGAATCTTTGGAAGGACTTGTAAACTGCTGCCCATAAGCGATACTCAATAAAATGGGACATTGTAAGCAAATCTACAAAGAAGAGTGAGTAAAAACTGCAAAAACTGGTGCGCAAACTTACCTAAGACTTGTGTAATTGCTACCAAATGTATGTACACCAAATACGGAGCTCACAGGTCTGAATGCTTCTGCAATCAACATTTTTTCAGCTCTCTGTTTTTTTTCTGACATTTACTACTGTATGTTATCTTACCCTTAAAAGTTTTCCGTTTGAACTCCCAGATTTTGAGTAACGTATTAATTTTACCATGCGTATGCACCAGGAGGGCACAGTGGTGCAGTGGTCAGCATTGCTCCCCCACGGCGCTCAGTGCAGAGTTTCAGTGTTATCTGCGTGTTCGCATGGGTTTTCTCGTTGCTCTGATTCCCTCCCACATTCCAAAGACTTACTGGTAGGTTAATTGGATTCTGGGAACTTTGGCCCTGGTGTGAGCGTGTATATGTTTAAGTCTGTGTGTGCCCTGTGATGGACCGGCATCCTGTCCAGGCCTTGTATCTGTTGCATGCTGGGACTAGGCTCTGGCTCCCCTGCACCCCTGTATTAGATAAAGTGGTTAGAAAATAGCTGGATTGATGTATCCATCAGTGTTATTTCACAAAGTAATACACCATAGGAAGGGTCTGAATACTTTTGCAAAGCACATTATACCTGCATAAGATTAAGCAGGCATTAGAGATCAGATTCTTTTAAAAGGAAATACCTTTATTCGTAATTTCAATATTCAAACGTAGCTTAACAGAAATATGGCTTCTGGGCCTCTACAAAAGTAGAGTGCCTTAGGATACCATTCTTTTAATGCTGTAGCATTTTTTTCAGGTTCAGTGTTATAATAATAATGCTTTTATTATTAGCTACTGAAAATTGTTTGACATCCAAATTTGTCTTACCGTATTTGTATTGCAGAACCTAAGAATTAGACTAATGTAAATGTGTAGATTTTGCAACAAGATAGCATACTCCAGTTTCACGTCATGGTACTGTAGATCTTTTGTTTTTCATTTTTTATAATGCCCTAATTAGAATTGCAATCTAACTGCCCTGGTATCGCCCACAGGTACATGCTTTGGAATGGGGCGCCTGTGTAATTGTGACAGCAATGATCACGTCTGGAGGATGGATGAGGGTTTTCTCAGAGACAAAAACTCGCTGCCTGTGAAGGCCATGCACTTTGGGGACACTAAGGATGCCCCTCTAGAAATGGCCTTCCACACTGTAGGAAAACTGACCTGCAAAGGGAAAAGTAAGGTTTGTTTTCCTATTTTTTCATATTTTTTCTAGTGTTTTGTTTATGTCATGCTAGTGGCACGGTGGTGCAGTGGATAGCATCGTAACTTCACAGCACTGGGGGCTTGGGTTCAATTCCTGAGGCGCTACAGTATGTGCGAGGAGCTTTTATGTTTCCATTGGTTTCCTCTGGGTCCAGTGTCCTCTCACAGTCCAAAGACATACTGATAGGTTAATTGGCTTTGGGAAAATTGGCCCTGGTGTGAGTGTGTGCATGTCTGTGTCTGTCTGCGCTGCGATGGACTGGTATCGTGTCCAGGGTGTACCCTGTTTTGCGCCTGTTGCTTGCTGGGATAGGCTGCAGCTCCCTTGTGACCCTGTATTGGATAAAGTGGTAAGAAAATGGATTGATGTTCATGTCATATTAAATATAATTTTTTGGGAACATCAGCAGCTTTAAATACTGAATTATTTCAGCAATATCCATCTCAGCGATGTCAGAGCCAGGGCATCTCTTTACTGAGTTCTGCTTTTTCATATGAACTAGAGGTGTGGATTAGTAGAATTCTACTCTCGGGCACCATGGTAGCACACTGGTCAGTACTGGGGGAGTTCCATTTTGGACCTGGGGTGCCTCTGGGTGAACTGGTTTCCTCCCACAGTCCAAAGACGTACTGGTAGGTTAATTGGCTTTTGGTTAAACTAGCTTTGGTGTGAGTATGTGCGTCTGTGTTTGCACTGCAGTGGACTGGCATCCCATCTGGGGTGTATTTCAGTGCTTGCTGGGATAGGCTCTGGCTTCTCCATGATCCTAAATCGGATTAACCCGTTAAAAAATGAATGGATAACACATCTCTCTACCACTTTGGGCTGGATGAGCTTGAGTTCCATACAATGTGGCATCCTTCATCATGGTGCTTAATCTCTGCTTGTATACAGTATGTGTATTCGAAACATCTGAAAATATCTGGAAAATGTGATAATTTGCACATTTAAGGATCATGCATAATAATACATCAATATAAGGAAATGACAAGTTAATTAGTTTTAATGTTGATGCAGGAACGTTTAATATTGATAATGTGAACAAAATAAGTTGCACAGTGATCCTATTTGACCTACCTTTTTTCTACTGAGGATCAGAAAAGGCAGACACTACCTTTCTATTAGCCAAAACCTAAGATTAAGACTGAATCATGTTGCTTTGATGACTTTCTTTTCTGATTTCGTTTCAGTCTCAAGCACATCACCGAGCATCTAAACCCAGGCATAAAAGGACAACAGATACAGTTATTGGAGAGAGGGCATACCAAAGATTATTGGAAATTCTATGCCGACTTGCCTGAGAAACCAGTTGATTGTGGTTTGTTATAGAGCTTTTAGGCAAGACCTGCTGACATGCAAAGGATTACTCTTGAGACACGAAATTCAAAGATGACCCATTTGAATTTTTAGATGAGAGGAAAGATTCACATAAGGATACTGCTGCACTGACTACAGGCGTAGAAGGAGCTGCTCTGGTATTTAGACCTGGCAAGCTGCATCTCTGCACCAGTTAACAGGCATCACTAAGAACTATTCAGCTTCCACCTTCAGGAGCTCTGGGTAGAAAAGACAGAAGGATTTTTAAAATGTGATGAGTCACAGACAATGATTATCAGTGAGTTGTGTATGCAAGGAATGTTTAAGAATAGCATTGGGGAACTACTGAACCAGTACTGCAGCACAATACACATTGGAGAGTATATGTGCAAAATTCCTAAAGTTTAAAAACCAATGCACTTTTGGTTTGTCAAAAGTTAGGGCACATATATAATATTTTGTGTTCTTATGCATACATTATTTTATAAAAAGGTTAATCAATTTGGTAAAAATAAAAAAAATGTATTGAAAATATTTCTGATTTTTCACTCATTTCTATGTAAGGTGGCAAATGATATCCTCATATGAAATATTGATGCATATAGTTATCAGTATAGTAACACTGAGTTATACCAAAACACAAAGTAGTTATGGTCATTTTCAACACTTGGTAGTCCTGTGTCCTTTACACAATGTGAAATGTCAGATAAAAGTCACAAGTAGCTGAGGTGACATTTATACAAGCTCATTTCAGTAGTGTTTCATTCCTACCCAGAGAAGGTAGTAATGCAGAATCTTATGAGAAGCTGTTAGTGCCACTTACGGTGAACTTGCCACAGAAGTAAGATGGGTTAGAAGAGGTATTGTCCAGAATAAAATTATGAATGTTATGTATTTCTTAAGGAAAAATTAAGAATAAAAAACTGAAGAATGCTTGTGTGATGTTATTTCTGGCACAGTGGAAATAATATGTATGAAATAATACCCGAACAAGGATTGTACTGTTTGATGTATTTAATGCAGAGCTATTTCACCCACTTTCCTTTATATTTTTAAAACAGTTCACATCATTATAACTTTTACTCTGTTATACAATACACAAATAAACACAAGTCAGTACACATCATCTCTCCATGACTTCCATCGGCTTGTAACAATCCCAACATAGTTCATTTATCTCCTAACAAAACCCAGCACCAACTACATATGTTTGACCATTATACAGTATATGGCCTTTCCTTTATGAGCTACTTTTCATTGTAAAAAGTTTGATATTTCTGATGTTCCCAGGGTTTTCATATTTTGTTATCCTAGGAGGCCAATGAAAAATAAATAGGTAATGTTCAGAATCTAATCCAACAACCTTCACTGTTACTAGAAATTCCCTGAAGGCTTCTTATGTGATGAGAAAGGACTTTTAGCATGTAGTAACTTTGGCATTATGGTTGTCTTCAGGTTTTTTGGTCACGCAAGTTATCATTGAGGTATATTTCTTTTTCTTTATAATGTCCAGCTATTTTTCTTCAGTTAGGAACAGCAGAATGTAAGAAATTAGACAGTGGACTCATACAGTTGCCACTGAGAGAGTTAACACTGCAGTCTTACAGGAACACAACCAAACCAAGGGTCACTGTTACAAGACCTGATCTTTGACCCTCCCCCATCTCTACAGTACTTCCTTTTACAGCATTAGAGACTAACTTGAGTTATTGTGCAGCACAGAAAGCTATTAAAATACGTTTCTAAAAAGAAAACAATTTAAAAAACTAAGAACAGTTCTTTCCATTACAACATTAGTTTATTCAGTTCAACTAGCCATTTATCAACATCACCCTATACTGTAGCAAACTACTGATTACATGACCCAAATAATTCAAATATTAGCATCACACAAAATGTAAATTTACCCAAATTCAGCTTCTAAACGTAAAACAATGACTATGATACTGTGAGGTGAAATCTGACACTTAGCAATGTTAGCAGTGTTTGCAATTCCCCTTACCTTCCTCAGTAGGTCTGGAATGATGTACAAGTATGTAGAAATGTCGGTATTTACCTAGCAGTCCTTAAACAAGGGGGAGAGTAAACATGGAAGAAGACACTGATAAACTCAGTGTGAGGAATTTACTCAGGTTAATTAACTCCACTGTATATCATTAGGACCACCATATTAAAGAATAAACATTGAACAGTGCCAGGGCCATTCCTAAGGAGGTCATTAAGACGATCTCCATTGGAATGGATCACAACATACTGTACAGTACATACAGGAACAGAGAGGGAGTAAGAGAGAAAAGACAAAAGAAGGGAGAAAACAAGTGGCTGAATGATGGGAGAGTTCTGTTTTAACCAGACTGGGTTACCAGACAGGTCATCTGAAAGCTGAATAGTATATTGAACTATGAGAGTTATTATGAAACAACTTGATGTCTTATCTATTTGAAGAAATTTTGATGTCCTATATAAGATAAGATCACTTTATTTGGCCATATACAATTTCTTGCATTAGGAATTTGTCTTAAAATTGCTCTCCATGAGACACACAGGCAGGGAGAGAGAAGCTTGGGGTCAGAGTGCAGTGTCAGTCATTTATATGGCACCCCTGGAGCCATTGGAGTTAAGAGCCTTACTCAGGGGCCCAACAGAGTAGGATTCCTCTGCCAGCCGCAGGCTTTGAACCAGCAACCTTCCAGCCACAGGCACAGATCCTTAGCCACAGTGCCACTGCTCCACTAAATTATGGAATCCTCTGGCTAAAAATGTTCTCTCATATTTTAATGATACATTGTTAGAAAGGGGAAATTGGTTTTGGTCTGCCATCCAATAAATGACCATGTGCTGCTAAATGTTTGCTTATTTCCTGCTTGGTATTTTGGTTATAATACACTGATTTGAATTCGTGAGTTTTTCAAGATATTTGAAAAAATGCACATATTACACCAAACATGAATATGAAATTAATATGAAATTTTAAATGCACATTTTATACAAATTTATTTTAAAAATGCTCAAATTCTAAAAATATCCCAAATATTAAAATTACCAATGACAAAAAGTGTGTTAGATCCAATTCTTCATTCAGTAAAATTGCTTTGTGAAACCTCTTCAATTGCTTGTATTATTTTATGAAGTCCAGAAAGTACTTGACGGGATGTTTTTCTGAATCCAAATCAAGAATTTTGGAAGCAGCAATGAGCCTGTGAAAGGCCTCGTCTTTGTTGGGACTGAAGCTGGTAATGTTGAAGGAGGAAAAGTCAAAGTCAATTTTATTTTTCATGTCTCCAACCTTGATAGAATTGATAATCCCATTTTCCTCCAAAGCCTTTAATATTACAGGAAAAGAAGGGTTTTCCAGGGCCTGAACATGCTGAAAAACAGGGCTAGATATACCTACAACATAGCCTCTGGGTTCAGGGGTCCAGATGTGTGGATGGACATCACAGGCTATCAGAAAGGTGCACAGAATAATGTCAGTGCCATAGACCGTCTTGATCCAGCTAGGCAGATAACTTCCACCCGGTCGTGGGTTGATCTCGATGAGCTTGGGGCCTGTTTCAGTCAATTTCATATCGAGATTGTAGACCCCATTCTTCAGGCCACAGTGGAGGCAACACTGGTATGCAGCAATGGCTAACTGGGTCTCTTTTTCAGGGCAGAGGCAGGTGGGCATGATGTGTGATGTGTTGAAAAAGTAAGAGAGTCCAGGAGGCCCACGATCAGAGACAAATGCTGCCAAAAGCTTCCCCTGAAAGATTATCAGGTCTACGACATACCTTGGGCCGCTAATGAACTCCATCAGAAATGGTTCATTTTTGAATCCCTTGTTTATCATGTGATAAGTTGTTCCTTTTAAGTCCCACTTTAGGCTCTTGAAGTGCTGCTGGCACTGCAGGGAGTTCTCCACTATTTTGACACCCATTCCACCACTGCCTTGCTCCAGCTTTACTGCTGCAGGGAAGCCCACCTGTGCCATGGCCTCTTCGAGCTCCTGTTCACTGTCCACGGGTAGGCAGGGCACTATGTAGAGTGAGGGATTGGGGAGATGCTGCAGGCCGTGGCGAATTCCCCCCAAGTGCCGATGAGAATTACTCTTCTTTTTGGCAGTAACGAGCGCTTCAAAGCCATCACTGGGAAGACCTAGTTCTTTGCATACGAGGGACGTCAGTATAACTGTATCGCAATTAAAAGTAATGCAGCCATCGACAATCACGTTCAAATCCCGGACCATCTTGGATATGATATGGGCATGAGACTCATCTTGCGTGTGATCACTGAAGTCGTGATGAAGAGTTTTCCACACCAGAGCAAAAGCAGGATGGGATGAATTGCAATCCACCAAGATTATCTAAAGAAACAGAAATTAACACAGTGGAATCTTACCATTCTTTTTTGGCCATGGGTTTCAAACTGGGAAGAACAGCATGTGTTGATGTCTATTTACATTCAGATGCTGTAGGATATTGTTCTGTATTTGAATAATCCTGTCATACTCTGAAATCATAGTTTTGGGGTGGCAGTGGATGGATTTGGGAGCAGAAACCCGTCAACTAGGACAATATCTGAAACTTTTTAAGATCCTTAAAGGGGAAAAATAATGCCAAAATGTGACAGGAGTCACTTGGGAAACTAGCTCTTGATATAAGTCACGAGACAACGGCATATACCCGTTTTATTGAAGTTATTTTTGTCATGAAAACCTTTTAAATTTATTTTTGGTCGTTTCAGATAAAACTCTCGTAGAGACCAAATTAAATCTAGGTCTTTATTGGCCACCGTTTCCTTTTTTTCTTTCTAGTTTCCTAGTTTTACTTACAAAAGTTCAGGATTTAATTTCTTTTATAAAAGGAGGCTTGGGAGATGAGCAATGGTTAAAATGTTTTTCCAGGCATGCTAAAGATAAAAATGCTTCGTAATGATGAAAATCCATTTCAAGATGTATATTATGCTACAGATATACAGTAAGCTTAAGATGTAAACTATTATTAAATGTTCAAATAAATACCAGCAGGGATTGACTGGTAAACGGATGAAGAAGGATACTAAACCATTTGAATTTAGTTTTGTCAATATTGATGGGGTAAAGTGAGATTGTAGAACATTTCACATATTAAGAATTGTTATTTTCTATTTTTTTAAAACATGGAAGTTAACATAACTGTTTTATCTCCTATCGTAGAACAGCTCAGGCTATTAACTAGCATTTTGAAATTATGTGTCTTCAGGTAGGAAAATTAACATGCTCTGCTTATTATTTGCACCTTTGATCTCATCGAATGAAACTAGAAACTGAGACTTTTAATCAAAACAGTGCACATGTGATTTTCTTAAAAATAAGAAACACCAGCCTAAATATCACTTATGTATGCCCTGGATACAGCAATAAGTATCAGCAATAATGCTATCAGTATCAGCAATAATGATACAGCAATAATGACGTCAACATTTTATGCATCAGAATTCGGATTTTTTAACTGAGGCGAGAAACCTTACCTTGATGTGATATTTCTTGGCTGACTGAAACACTCTCAGCTTATTTACATTTCCTGCTCCGATGTACAGGATGGTCTTGTCAGCAATGAAAGAGCAGTGGGCTCTGTGGCACATGGCCTGTACGAGAGGCCCGACAGTGCTGCCCTGTTGGTGGGGCTGCAGGAGCTGAGTGGCAGTGCTCTGAATTCCTCTGTGGTGAGAAGTCAGGCTCAGGAGGAAAGGGTGCAGTCTGTCCTTGTGCTGTGTCAGAGCAAACTCCACACCTGAAGAGAGGCATATTTACACAGAAAAGTTCAAATATCTTCACACAAAAACTTATAATGAACTATAGACCATGAAAAAGGATTTGTTTTGTGATGGTCATTTACTCACTTGCTAGTATTGATTCTAACTGAATTCTTAATGAATTTATTCAACTAATTATTAATTACTTTGTTTGATTAGTTTTTAATGCTTTCTGGTTCTTAAATATAATAATAAATAATAATAATAATATTTGCTTACACTTATATAGCACTTTTCTGGACACTCCACTCAAAGCACTTTACAGGTAATGGGGACTCCCCTCCACCACCACCAATGTGCAGCATCCACCTGGATGATGCGACGACAGCCATAGTGAGCCAGAACGCTCACCCCACATCAGCTATCAGTGGGGAGGAGAATAGGGTGATGAAGTCAATTTATAGAGGGGGATTATTAAGAGTCCATGATTGGTAAGGGCCAATGAGAAATTTGGCCAGGACGCCGGGGTTACACCCCTACTCTTTTCGAGAAACACCCTGGGATTTTTAATGACCACAGAGAGTCAGGACCTCGGTTTTACATCTCATCCAAAGGAAGGCGGCTGTTTACAGTATAGTGCCCCCGTCACTATACTGGGGCATTAGGACCCACACAGACCCCACTAACACCTCTTCCAGCAGCAACCTTGGTTTTTCCCAGGAGGTCTCCCATCCAGATACTGACCAGGCTCACACCTGCTTAGCTTCAGTGGGTTGCCAGTTGTGAGTTGCAGGGTGACGTGGCTTCTGGCCATATATTGTATGAATCTGAATTAAATATACAACAGAACTGTGGAACCTGCTGGAATGTTATCTATGGACTAAATTTTTAAACCATGTTTTAAAGTTAGCAGAATGTGTATTTTCTAAATTTACTACTGGAATATTCATACAATATCTCATTTAAACTAAAGAAAATATTTTCTGATATCGAGGTCTGGGTAAAAGGGGAAATCTGTGAAAAGCAATTACTTAATTGGCCAAAAAATACAAAAATAGATTTTTGTATTCAATATGTAATCAAGTTAATGACAGATATATTTTAGGCCTTTTAAAGTACTTAACTAAGATTTTATGACAATTAAAAAAAATAAGGGTAATCTTCCAGTACTTACCAAAAGATAGAAAAAACAAAGTTTTCAGTACTTTGCTAGACACAATAGCCTATGTTTTTATTTATTTATATGCATCATAATAAAATATTTCTTAATGTACCCAAATACTGTTGGTTCGATTTTGAACCAGTACCACTAAAGGCATTCATCTTTCAATTTGTCCAGTTGGTCAGCATGAATCTGATACTGGAAAATCATAAATGATGGTACTGGGACTACTTCAGTTAGCCTATGTTAACCACCACCAAGCTGCCCAGCTAAGAGAAGACTCCTGAGTTAAAATTGAGAATTTTTCAGAAAGATAGGTAGCTAGATAATCACAGATGAACTGGTGATTCTGGACTACAGTATATATCAATAAAATCCTACAAACTACAGAACTGAAGTTAATCTACTGGACTATAAAACAAATCTAAGGTCTTAACAGTACTGTAGGTACATTGAGATGTTTTGTGAATTTTTAGGCTAAAAAATAATGTAAAACTGCTTTGCACATGTAAGGTAAAAGTTAAAAAAGAAAGAGTTGAACTGCCAAGTGGCATAAAAAAATTCACCCTATTTAATATTGTATTTGTAAAAAAGAGTAAGAAATTCAACCAACTCTAAAATACTAGAGAGGTAACAAGATACACCAGCCAAAGGTAGAAAATATTGGCAGCATACTGTGAGATGTGATGCTTTGTACCATAAATGTTAATCAGTAAAATTGAAGTATTCCACCACACAGCTGGTACAAAAGGTTTCAAAGAGAGAGCAAAGAGCAGAGGACTAAGAGAGCAGTCTTGTCTGGTTCCTCAAGTCAAATGAATTTGAGTAGGTATCACTGACCCCATTAACAAGCAGAAGCATTAGGCTGGATGCACTTTACAGAGTACAGATCAAATTGATAAATTATCTTTCTTTCATCAACCCTCTCTGAGGGTGAATGAAGGAGAGAATACATGCATCAAGCAAATGGACTAGATACGTTACATACAATTTTATCTGTGTTTAGAAGAGATGACGGGCGATAGCTAGAGTATTTTATTGGGTCCTTTACTTTTTTTTTTCAGAAGGAGAGAAATCAAAGCAGATTTCTGATCTCAGTGAAAAACATGGAATAATTAGCTGGGGAAGTTATGCTTAAGATTTACAATGCGCTAGTAAGACCTCGCTTAAAATTCATGTTCTGTTTTCCTCACTATATCACATTATAAAAAGTATGTTTTATATCTTTGTCTCAGGAGATTATCAGACAGTTTAGGATAAAGGGGGGTTAATGTTTCACTTAGGGAAAGAACTAAATCTCTTCAATTAAGAACAAAGGAGATTGAAAGGAGATTTGATTCAAGGATATAAGATCCTATGAGGTTTTGATAGCATCAAGTTGAGAAACAAGGATTTGGTGTCAAACTGGAAACTAAAAGGGGATTTATTTAAGAAGAAGACTAGGAAATACTTCTTTACAGGAGCTGAAGATATCTGCAAACCTCAGGCTTTCCAACCAAATACTTGAGGCCCAGGATCTGAACTCTTGTAAGAAATGGCTGGAAACGCTTTAGTCTCATTAGCTCCTAAATTATCAGAAAATCTGGCATGCATCATTTCTTATGTTCCTGTGTTCTGCCTATCCTTAGCGTATAAGGTCACTAAAGAGCAGTACCTATGAAATCAATCTGAGCAGTAGCCCCTCCCCTCTCTTCACTGGAGAGCTGGGACTGGTAGTCCATGATGCCTTGCATGGCTGCCTCGGCCCACTGCTTCAGGAGCTGCTGAAGTTCTGTGAGGTAGTCCTGCTTTGTGAAGCCCCAGTCCTGAAGTGTCACTTCCAGAGACTGCAACACTGTGGGGCTGCTTCTAATCGGACCTTCTGTCCTATTCACCCAGCACACTACCTGAAACGCAGACAAGCAACATTAGCACTGATGTCCAGAGCAGTGGTACTTCCCCAGAGATCCTGCAGGATTTAAATTTTTAACTAAATATCTTCAAAGGATAATGGCATGGAAACATTATTACTTCTCTTCAGTAATAAGGTAGATAAGGTAGGAAACTGGATGCTGGTGTTTTTTTCCAGATGTACTTTGATACAGATCATCTGAACAGTTTTTCATGGGGAGAAATTATACAGTTATCTTTACACACATATGTGGAACTTATTTGTTAAAATAACAGACCCCATAATTTGATAATTATCTAATATTATTCTACTTGGGTTCAACATCTACTGACAACCACCTGACTACAATATATTTTATTTGCACTGTACCTGCATCAACTGAGGCTGATCATCAGCAGAACGGCAAACTGTGGCTCTGATGTGGAGATCAAGCTTTCTTCTTGAAACCTCTGGCTCTGAATAAATATACAGTATACAGGCAGTTATAATAAATGTTTAAAACATATTCATTCATATCCATGTAGTTTCACTACCCTATGCTTTACTGTTCATCATAACTTAATCAGAGAATGTCTGATTTCATTATCAACACTAGAAAACCAAGCCCGAGGTGTAAGAAGAATGTCAACCTTCATTTTTTAAAGTGAAAATTTTGACTGAATAGGAAATAATTATCATTATTTCCCTTAACCGTGTGACCCTTAACCATGTGGGTCATCAAACAAAATGTGAGTTTACATGTTTCAGTTCTAAATAGTGGAAACAATATCTTGATTTTCAGTGAAATTGTGTATATACCTATGTTTCATGTTAGTCCCCGTACATTAACTTTAAATAGTAGCAGGAAATGGTAAGTCTTAAATACATTCAGTCATTTATTTATTTATTGCATTATTAATGTGCTAATAAGCATTCCATTGTCTGTCCTTCCTCATTGTATCGTTTTCATACAATGGCACAAAACATTCTTGTGAACACAATACCCTGTGTCTTCCCTTATGCACTGTGGTACTAGAATTCTCTTGACGCGCATTTTATGTGTAAACTGGTGTCACTAACATTGTGCAGTAAAAGACAAAGGAATGTTTCACTAGGAATGACAATGCCCAAGATCGAAGTGTAATGAACTATTATGGAGCTGATATTTGGCTTAACCTGCTTGGCTGAGGGCTGACCTCCTGGCCATAGGACGAGGAGGCCAGAACTCCCAAAAAGAACCAAGCGGGACCCCAAGCCACCAATGCAGAATTTCGAGGAGCCTCTAGAAGGTGTGGTCTGTGATGCACGGATTGTTGCAGCAGTAGGGTGGTCGGAGTGCCTGTCTGCGTTCTGTATAGGTTTACTGTAGAGAAGTCGGCTTCTGTTGGCATAGGCGAGTTGCTTATTATAGGTACACGTTGAGGTGTTGACGGAAGGGAATTCAAATGAACACGGGGTGTAAATGATGAGAAACCATGTAGGCTCTTTGTAGATGGGAAAGGAAATTGCTGCTATTATTAGATTGGGTTAGTGGTGGTGATGTTATCTGGATGGATACGGGCCCATGTTTGCAATTGTGTCCCCCAAAAGCAGCAATGGAAATTGGAGACTCCTGCGCTTGATTCACACAGTGATCAGGAGGAGAGATGGAGGTAGACACTAGCAGCTTGGCCTTTTATAGCTGTTATAAGTTTGATGAGGGTTTCCTAGACGGACGGAGTAGCCGGCTCGAAGGAAATGCGGAGGCTTGTAGACCTTATGGCAAGTAACACCTTTGCTATCTGACGATAAATTAAGTGTAAGGAACTAACTGCTGCAGCTCTTGTGGACTCTGGAACTGGATAGCGAGCACTGATGGCCTAATGACAGATCCATGTGGGCACTGTGGAGAGGAAAACAAAAACTCCCGTTGGGAGAAAATCAACCTATGGGGGTCCCGGCCCAATGGATGCCCCCCTTCCGGGCAGCTAGGCATTTTTTGGATAGCTCCAGACTCCGGCTGTAGTACTGTAGCTCATGGAATTTACATGTGTGGATATTACGTGAAGTGAGAGCAGTATTGGATCCAAGGAGTAGCGGTGCGGAGTGGGAGAAATGATCCCGGTGCAGATTTGGATGTCGAGGATAGGGACTTGTGTCAAGGGGTGATTGTTGAGTAGGCAGAGGTAGGAGGCTGGGCGGACCCAGAAACGAGAGGCAGCGACGGCAGCCGCGAAGGATGAGAGGGAGAGAAATGGGCCCGGGGCCAGATCGGATGCCGGGGATAAAAACATGCATAGGACAGGGGAATGAGGTGAGGGACTGTACCTGTTCGGATGTCGAGGGGGGTGGCTTTGGTAGCTACAGAGGACGGAAGGGATGAGACTGAGGCTGAATTGGGGAAGGGGGATAAAGAGGCGACGAGAAGGGGACGCGAAACATAGAGCGGTTGGTAAGAGAAATGAACTGGATACCGGGGATGGGGAAGCGAACAAAGCAGGAGCAGAGTGGACATGGGGGAGAGATAAAGGACAGGGATGTAATGGGGACATGGGACGAAGGACTTACCTTAATGAGGTGGACTTAAAGGACTTACCTTAATGAGGTGGTACCAGTGGCAGAAAGGGCGAGAGAAAAAACACAAAGTCGGGACAGAGATGCAAGACATGGGACTTACCTGTATGGACATTCAAGAGGTGAAGCCAATAGTAGCAGGGCTGAATAGACGAGACACGTGAGAGCTACAGACTGGGCCGGAAGTAGGACGCCGGAAAGACCGGGGGCTGGGGAGATGGCCGCAGTAGCAGCAGAGACAAAACGAATAGATCCAGGGCCAAATTGAACTCCGGGGATAGGGAAAATGAGACATGAATTTTGAAAATGCACGCTTCCAAGACGAAGACCCGACTCCGTGAGCAGTGGTGTCTGAGCCTGGGAGATATGCAGTCACGCGGCAGCCTGGAATGTGTTTTTTTTTTATAAAACGGAACACCAGGGGATCAAGACACAACGAGACAAGGACACGAGACATAAGGGCTGGGTTGGACGGAAACACGAATAAGACAGGGACACAAGACGCAAGACAACTGCTAACTGGGCCAGAAGTAGGACACTGGACAGGCCCAGCGCCAAGGAGGTGGCCGCCGTAGCACCAGAGACGGGAACCCGGGGCTAAATTGAACACTGGTCCAGGGACACGAGACGGGACAATTGCTGGCTGGGCCGGAAGTAGGACACTGGACAGACCTGGGGCCCAGGAGATGGCCGCAATAGCAGCGGATGCAAAAGTCGCATGCGAGGGAGAGGGATATCACGTTGGTATTTTTAGCGTTTTGTGGAGGAAGGATGAAGGGAGTGATTGCTGATTACTGACAGCTGGGAACGATTGAACGTGGTTGTTGTCATCCCTCCCGAACTTTTGTTATATAAACTCCATATATCATATAGCAGTTTATAAAATACTGTATATAATATATAAGCTATGCAGCTGAAGGGATTTGTATTATAAAATGCTTTTGCAATGTAGTGTGGCAGGTTGCCCTTTGAAACCACAGACCTGCCACTAGAAAGGTCATCACAAAGGACCACTTGCAAGGTAGCCTCATATGAGATAAGATCACTTCATTGGTCATATACAATTTCTTGTATTAGGAATTTGTCTTTTCGCATATCCCAGCTTGCTCTCCATGAGTCACACAGACAGGGAGAGAAACTTGGAGTCAGAGAGCAGGGTCAGCCATATGGCGCCCCTGGAGCAGTTGGGATTAAGGGCCTTACCCAGGGGCCCAATGGAGTAGGATTCCTCTGCCGGCAACCTTCCAGCCACAGGCGCAGATCCTTAGCCTCCATGGGTGTGTATTAGTCACTATTTACAGTATATTATTCAGTAATGGGTTGGAATGAACATTCTCATCTGTCTGTACTTAGGGGGTTGACTTTAGTATAGAAGGGTGTCCAACTGCAACAGCTGCTGTTTGGAAGAAATCAGGGTGTGAGCTAGGAAACCATGGTGGTACAGCAGATGTTTAATTTTTTGGTTAGACTGTTATTTCTGAATGACGAGTTTTTATTTCTTTTAGAGTTTTTTATTTGTGAGTTTTGTGCAAAGCCTTTAAATAGAGCCTACTGGACCTTAAACCACCTGTAACCTTGGAGTGCAGAACCCAGGACCCACACTACCAAAAGTAGTTGTTAAAATTATTTTATTGGTCATATGGTTGTACTCTTCCTTGAAATTTATGTTAACAGTTTTTCACCTGTATATTGGTCTTTCCTCTTTATGTTTGCACTGCTCCTACAGTACTAGTATGTATCGTTCTCTTAATAAAGTTGGAGAGCCGAGCTTTTACCTTTGAAGATGACACTTTGCTGCAGCTTCCAGGGCTTCAGCGGTTGGACTGAGTCATAAGACGCCGTGATGAGAATAGACTCTCCCTGCTGGATCTTGGGCAGGAGACCTAGTGCTGCTTGAAGGATTTCTTCTCCTGCGCTCTTTTGGTGAACTGTCACGTTGTCACGGAAACACCATTTTGCCCCAGAAGGTTGGACCATCACCTGTGGAGTCAAGAAACAGAATTGGGGTTTCTCGAAATTCTGGGCTTCCTTTACTCTTCAATCCTACAGTGTACCCCCTCTTTCCAATTTTTCAGCATCATAAAGCTCTACAGCTTATTAGAGACATTGTTTTACAGAAATAGGAATCTGAAGTGTAAAAATGCAAATCCTAAAATTAAATGTCGGATTTTTCTTTTCTGAAACAGAAGAGGAAGTGTTTGTCATGTAAAGGGTAAAACTCAGGAAAAAGTCAATCTGTTTAGAAAGAAATGCAATCACGTTGCAGTAAACTGGTCATTTTTGTAACATACATCATAAACTACCTTTTCCTTTGTTCTTTTTTGGAAAACACATAGTTGTCTGTCAGCTTCATATTAAAAACTGATTAGAAATACAAACTTGTATTTAATCGGACTGAAGAAAATCTGCCAGTTTATCTCTAAATCTTATACCAAGACTAAGTTTTATTGCGAACCCTGTTTACTCAGAAAATACACTTGCTTTGTGGCAGCTCTCAAGGTCAGGACGGTGCAGAAACTCTTCAACAGCCCCCAGCATGGCCTTCTGCAGCTCTTCTTTCTCCTGAGCAGAAACCACGGTCACCTGGGTGTTCGGGGGCAAGGATTTAAGGTTGGGGCGAAAGGCAAAGGCCAGGGTTGGTGGTACTTTAATGCCTCTCTGAGCCACCAGCTGTCTAGT
This sequence comes from Atractosteus spatula, assembly GCF_055471065.1. Taxonomy (NCBI): domain Eukaryota; kingdom Metazoa; phylum Chordata; class Actinopteri; order Semionotiformes; family Lepisosteidae; genus Atractosteus; species Atractosteus spatula. The sequence goes on from NC_142711.1 coordinate 42,326,796, forward strand.
CAGAAGTACATCCTCAACCACTCTGGTGAGCTCGGGAGAACCGCAGGTTGGACAGTCCAGATCCTCTTCCGTTATGGTGCCCAGAACTTGCCCATTTTCAGCCTCATGTGGCATGCTGTGGTCACCCAGGGAGCTCAGGAAATAGCTGGCGCGTCGGGGAGGCTGGAAGGTGTCCAGGTTAGTGCAGCCCCCTGACCCAAAGGTGACGGCTTTGTGGATGAGGAGAGAGAAAAGCCCTGGGTTCTTTTGGGAAGGAGCCTTGGAGAGCCAAGAGGAGGACAAGCAGAGCATCACATGACCTGGGGTGACAGCAGAGCAGCAACACGGAAATTATCAACATTGATTCTTGTCAGCAACGTTACTCCTAGGACCAACCCGTGAAACATTACTCATCATAATGAGAACACTATAGGGCTTAACCAAGTCTAAGTCTAATGTTTAACGTGTAAGTTTTACTACTGTAAGTCTATTTGAAATGAGGTGCGCTTTCAGTCAGAGAATTCCCATTAACCAAGAATTCATCCTTTCAGATGAAAAAGAGACTGATGTGAAGCATTTTTCAAACTGGCCCCAAATGTGTGACACTAATTTGCTTTTGCAGAAGGTAAAATAGTCTCTTCAATAATGTCCATTAATATTAAATTTGCATACACTTGGTTCTTCTCTTAACTTGACAATTTTATTAGAGCATTGGATATCCCCTGTACTGCTGCTACTCTCCACTTGTGTCCTACAAGGCTCTGTGCTACTCCCAGGACCACTCACAATTTTCATACCACTTCTATGCAGATAACACTCAGATCGTATTCTCATTTCCTTGTTACTCTTGTCTCTTCCCATATGAAAAACCTGGCTCTCAGCCTAAGCGTTAATTTCTGTGCACTATAAATGTACAACCCAAGTTAGTAATAACTCATGCATATATTAAAATGTTACCTTTGTTAAAAAAGGTTGTGATGAAAAGCTAAATTTAGCTTTAACAGATGTCTTGGTGAAACTGATGGCTGGATTGTGGCTGAATCAGTGACGAGCTTTTTTTCTAGACACAAGAGTAAGCAATGGGCATTGATGCTGAAGGAATTCAAAGACATCAATAAAACATACCGGGACATCGCCTGCCTCCCTCCAGCAGAATAGGAAGATATTTGTCAGGTGAGGCCAGGACACAGATAGTCATGTTAGGATCAGTCAAATCTGCAGAAAGAAACAGTTCTATTAGTAATGTACCAAGCAGCATAAATGATTTAATAACCTTATTTAGAGATGAAACAGGGGTGGAAAAACAACAAATTAACCTTTGGCCCCACTGAAATGTCTTTGCTTCCATAAAGCTTAAAAAAAGGGAAATAAGTTTTTTCACTGGAGGAAAAAGTTTAAGTTTTGAAACGTTTCTGTGTGTTTTCCAGAGTGTGCTTCGACCCACTCTACTGGCATTGCTAATAGGTTTCCATAAATCTTATCTTTGCTGTTGTTGAGAGAGAAATAAACAAAAGGTCCACTTTTTTAATGCTTTTTGAATGCTTCTTCTGTAACAATGCATAGCAATACCGCATTAAATTTAAGTAATAGCACTGCTTGCTCTTTGCCGTACTTCACTCAGATTGCTCCAGCAAAATAACCGGTATACAAATTAAGGTGACTTGGATGGAAGCATCAGCCAAATAAGTTATTATTAATAAATTAAAAGCAGAATCACAGGGTAGTGAGTCCCAGGATGAGCACTGATATCACAAGGAGTACCTATTAGAAAACATGCAGAGAACAGTTTGATTAATAAATTAAAAGCAGAATCACAGGGTAGTGAGTCCCAGGATGAGCACTGATATCACAAGGAGTACCTATTAGAAATAGAAAAGTTTGACTTTGCCAAAGAGTAGTGGTTCGGACCCACCTGCTCTTGGTGTAGCTGTGCGGTCTCTGGTTTCAGGAAGCCCCAGTTCCAGTAGTATCTGCTGTAGAGAGCTGTAATACTCTGACAGCCCCTCCTCCTGTAGGGCTGGGTCACTCTCCTCCCAGTGAACATGCGGACCGTCTCCTTCATTATAGCTCTGGCAGCCCACCTCATTCTCACATACTGCTTCAGGTGCCTTCAGCGTGTCCTTATTCCTCTGCATCTCTGATGGACCTTGTCAAGTGAGGCCTGCAGCACAAGTTGTACAAAACACAATTTTAGCATCACCAGTGCTGTGAGCTGCAGATTACTCACTTTATTTTTTAAGAAGCAACGCTGTTCTTAAATGGCTCAAGATATATATATATTTAAGGCACTTAAATTCCTGCATTGCCTGATTTTCTAATCTATTCTCTTAGATTCCCCACAGTGGGTAATGGAAGAAGTTTGATGATACATATCCAAAATTCGCCACCAGTTCACTACGTTTGGCTGTGTTTTACCAATGTACTTTTAATACAATATATCACAGGGAACATTTGTAAAGTCAGGTCTGTGCAGCGACAGAAGTCAGCATATGTACGGGCAGGACAACTAGCTCACAATTAGAGTTTAGATTTCCAAGAAGTCAGTCTTATTTCCTTGAGAAACAGCTTATTTCTGATGAGAACTACCCATTAAGTCTTAAAAGAAAGAACAAAAGAAACCATTTTCATCACAGTCTGTTTTAATCAACTTAAATGTATTTGTCTTAATTCATCCCCATATCTCTGAGTCCTTAATCTCTTACAGGAGTGTCATTCATTATCAGAAATACAAAGGTCAATTTATTTAACACTTCATGCTGAAAAGTAGAAAGAAGAAATACAATCTGACGCATCAGAAGAAAGCTCAACAGCTGAAACTTTATGGTTGTTCTTTCTACATGAATGAACCTTTAAGTGTTCCTTTGCAGTCAATGCATGCTGACACAGCTGTCCATTTATTATCAGAAATGTGCTTGTTCCTGGTAAGGGACACAGTATCATGATTGTAATCCCTCCCCCTTTAGGGCGCTCCGGCTCTTTCACATTTTAATTGATTTTGTGCACCTGCCCCCTGTTCCAGCCCTTCCCTACAAAAGCTAGATGCTCCCACCATTTCTGGCTCTGCATTGAAAGATGGACGCCCGGAGGCCCGCCTACCACCAAGTTGCCCTACGCCCGTGTCTTGAGGGCATTGGCCTCCTATCAGCATCCTGAACCAGCCGACTCCGGGGCTTGGAATGTCTGGCCCCGTTACCCCTTTTTTATCTCCCCGACCCTTCACCGGATTCTGCTCCGGTTTTTAACTTTTGTCCTCTTCGTCTTGTACTGGATTACCTGGCTCCGGACTTTTGCTTACTCTGGATCTCCCTACAGACTCCCTCTGGATTGTCGCATGGACCACCCCCCCCCCCCGAGCACCAGCGCACCGGTCAACACCCCCCCGATCTTCTACCAGCCCCAACCTTAGGCTACTTCCCCCCATGTTTGTTTCACTCCCTTCCGGATTCTGCTGTCTGCATAGGGTCCTGAATGACGCATCGTGACACACAGCAGCCCAGAGCCTATTCTGGATCCACAGTGTGCAAGGTGGGACTATACAGTAGAAAAGTCCACTGTAAGGCAGAAACTGGCACACAACCGCTCAGGGACAATTTAGAGACACCTGTTAGACACCTGGCATTCTGTTTTTGGAAGGTGGGTAGAAAACTGAGCATTTGGTGAAAACCTGGTGATGATCTTGGAGAGAATGAGTAAACTTTACACAGAAAGCATCTGTCTGGAAGTCAGGAAATGAGCCCTGTGAAGCAGAAGTCTTAACAAAAAAAGATGTAAAAAATGTATCGTGTTACTTCTTAAGAGGTTTCTGGCTGAGCAAGCAGAAATCTCTTTCCATCACTCTCTGTACCTCATAACATAATATTCTGCCACAAAACACTGTGGGTTCAGTTCCAGGAAGCATTGGGCAGCGCAATTGATTATTTGTTGATTGAAATCGGAGGTTTGTGTTTTCACTGTTGTCTGTAAATAATGATGCATTTGTTTACAGTCATGACACTTGTTGATGAGGCAATGGTCAAGACCTGCTGAGTAAAAGCAGAGCAGAGTTGTTTTTTTTATTTATTTCCTGAAGTGTTTTAACTACAAACACTGGAACCACCCTGGATTCTTAGGATTTCACCTGTGGGAGGAATGTGCAAAGGTCTCCAACTGGCCAGCGTGACCTGCAGATCTTCACACAAGGCTTAGTTCCTGACTGAGCAAATATCAAATCGGTCACACTACTAACATTTCTAAACTACAAACTGATTTTTGAATTTTCCGTTGGATACCAACTTTTTAAAAAGGCATTTGACACCTTTCATTCAATATCTTTATTCGTCAGCTCAATTTTTTGTTAGATTTTCCTGTAGTGTAAATGCTTTACTTTTTGTACCCTGTTTGTCAACCTCATCAACCCTTGACAGAACCCGGCTTTTTTAATGACCAGCAGTTTATGGATGCTGTTTTCTATAAGACATTCATTTGTCGTACTACAGCTGAATTTAAAACATTAATTTAATATTATTCTAGAAGTTAAAATTCACTCTCCCACCCCCAGCACAGAGACCTTATACAGATACAGCTACCCTTCACACAATTACACATATAACTATTCCCATTTATACAGCACAGTGAGATTTGTATTAAATATAAACACTGGTTTTTCACATCATCAGACTACTCATTTAAGAAAGAAGTCACCAAAATTACACCAATAATACATCTGAAATGTAAGCTGTAAGTTGGGCAATGTTTTGCATGAAAAACCCCCAAACACAAATAATAAGCTCATCACAGCAATATATAACAAAATTCACAAGAATGCATAGATATCTAATGATTAAATGATCTTCGCATTTAACTAATCTATTTCTTGACAACTTGATTTTTTGCACTAGCAAAATAAAAAGCTAAGGTAACTTCTCTGGTCTACTAAATAACAAAATTATATAAAAATAACATGTGCATAATGTTCTTTAAGCACTGAAGAATATTTTATTGCAGGTATCATGTAAAGAATGATAATTAGGTGGTCTTCACAGTCTGGGACTAGACCAGGAGTTACAAAGCATTTTGCTGTCAAGTGTCAAAATCATACTCACTGTCGAGTGCTGGTGACGTCTCGTTTTCACTACTGGGACTGCTTCCTTTATCACACGGTTTTAAATGAATCGATGGAAACACAAATTATGCATAACCAAATGAGTTAAGGAGGGCTGCATCTAGTAGCTTCAATTGTTTAAATGACATAGGCAAGGCATTCAAAAATTACAGTAATTCCAGCTTGTACATGAAGATTCTAGCAGAGCTAGTGCACATAATGTATGTTTTGATAAACAGACTTTCCAAGCCACTTGGACAGGTGTCCAAGACACTTTTTCCTGAAACTTAGTTGCATTTCAAGATCATGTAATCCCAGCTTTCATTTTCATGTACTTTTTTAATTTAATGAACCTGGGCCATAAATTTAAATGCACTGTAGCAACTATTAATTCACTTAGAATATAGTCTTATTAAAGATTTCTAATAATCTTTGCATGCCTTGATCAAGCAGTCATTGTGGCTAAAGAGGCCCCTCTGATAAAAGACATCATAAAGCTGTATTAAACTGAACAATGTAATGACATATAGAACAGACGGACTCCAGCCAGTCTCCAGGCTGGTTTCTTTGTGAAATCACAGGTCAAAGGTTGCTATTCAACACCAAAAGGAAGATGCACCAATAAGTGATCAACAGGGCTGATATCAGAACCAAACCAGATGGCATTTCAGCCAGTCATCAACTTGTGATGTCATCCATAAACTAGAACCCATATCATTCTGGCAAGAGCTTCTTTTCAATGCTAAAACCGGTGAGGGGCAATCTTTGCAGACGATAGAACTCAATGGTCAGTCTGTGAAGGTTGTGGAGAGTTTAAAATATCTGGGAACACATATTGATCAGAGGCTGAGTTACACTGATAATACAGAAAACATTTTTAAGAAAGCAAATCGGAGGCTGTTTTTAATTCAGACTCAAGAACTTTAATGTTAGTCAAAATGTCCTATAGAAGGCATATAAAAGCCTTGCTGAGAGCATCCTGGCATTTAACATGACAGTTTGGTATGGAAACATGGGGTTGAAAAACAAAACCAAACTGTCCAGCATTGTGGCAGAAAAAATAATTGGGAAATAGCAGCCCCAGCTCTATGATTTATATCAAAATATAGTTCAAGTCAATATAAGTCGTTTGTCCCCTCTGTAATAAAACTACTCAATGAATGTATGAACTGTACATGTAGTCCCACCACTACCTATTTATTTATCTATTTATTTAGGTATCACATACTGTTGTTGTGATTTTATGTGACACTTATGTTTTGCTTGTGTGTTTTGTATTTCTATGGGAGAAGCCAAAGACAAATTTCCACAGCAGTGGACAATAATCTCTAAATCTAACTCTCAATCTAACTGGCAATCTGACTTTTCCAACTGCAAGCTGTCTGATTTAAACTTTTCTTCAAGAAGCCATGCCAGGAGAGTGAGTCAGTAAAGTGCAGAATTCTGTCCAAGATATTCTTCTTGAAACAGATTAATCTTGTGCTTATGAACCCACTGTTATTTGTGCCTGATCACTGAAATTAGAAAGTTGGACTCCTTTTTGTCGACATCCAGAATATCCTAGAATATTCTGAGCAAAGCTATATCCAAGGTGAGCCGAGTTCCCATTTTAACTAACTTGTATCTCAAGAAGACGAACTGCAAGATGCTACTTTGGCAGAGGTAGCAGCCTAACCAACGCAAGCTGCTAGGCAATGCCAGGCAAAACTTTCTCTCTCTTCTCTGTCTGCATCAGGACCCTCCCAGCACAGAGAACCTGATATGGAAACCCAGCTAGCTTTATTTACCAGATCAAAGTTTAAACTCATCAAGGACGTTTGGCCAATAGATTGTTGAGTATTACTTCATTATTAACATCCTAATTCTCAAGATCTGAACTGTTATCCCAAACGCATTTGATGTTTAGTTTATAATAGTAAATGCATATTTATAGTGTCTAAGAATATAAAAGTGATTTAACTATATGAGACTGACAGAACGTAGAATGTGACACAATATAGTCAAAGTGTTTTTTAACTTTTAAGTTATTAACTCTGATCTTTGTAATCCCTGAGTAAATGATCAGCATTTGTATTCACAGCAGATCATTTCAGATATATCTGTTCATATCAATGTCTTCAGAAAAAATCTGAATCTGTTTTCTTCAGAAAGTACTTTTTGCCACAGAGTGTAGACGGTTTGACCGTGCCCCAGCATGTGAATGTAATGTAACATATTAAGGTACCAAGAATTTGTTTCTTGCAGTAGCTCTTAAAACATGTGGTTTAATGCCTTGGCTCTTATACAGTCCACAATTTTTATCACAAGATCCATCACCTTTTCATTTGATGCCCCACCACCCATGTGTAAAAGGATATCCCAAACTAAATGAAACATTCACAAATTAATTGTGTACACCAGTAATGTTGGGTACTCCTTCTGTAGTGGATTTCATTATACACATCTTCATATTTTATCAAGATATTACTGCGCATAGCTCCACCAAATAGCATGGTAAAATTTTGGCATGATAACCCACTCTGATCAAGTATAGCAATCATCCTTTCACATGACCACAGTACCTTTGATTAACAATTACTCAACACTGGCACAGGTGGGAAACATTTGCCTTCCTACAAAAAGGCAAAAACACCTGGGATTGTCAAAGAACCTTCACATTAAGGCAAATTCAGTTTTAAATTTTCATGCAAAACGTTTTGAGCTAATAGTGTAGGTGATGAAACATTAGCATTTGAACACCAGCTTCTTTGTCCTTTTTAACTTTTAAGTTATTAACTCTGATCTTTGTAATCCCTGAGTGAATGATCAGCATTCGTATTCACAGCAGATCATTTCAGATATATTCTATTACATTGTTGCTGTTTATCAATGTATTGATTATATCAATAAACTGCATAATGTATATTTAGAATCCATGCATGAGACTGTAAATTATGATGTTAGATTGGTTGTTAAAAGTCAAGTACTCTCACAATTTACTGAAACAATTTCTGATTGTAATTCCCGATTTATGATCTGTTACAGCAAATTAAAACCCCCAATCTCCTACAGTACTGTACATGTTTCTCTTGCCAATAACTGTGCTTTCTGTGTGAGTGCACTAGTCAAAAAACTGTACTACCCCTTGTTCATATCAATGTCTTCAGAAAAAATCTGAATCTGTTTTCTTCAGAAAGTACTTTTTGCCACAGAGTGTAGACGGTTTGACCGTGCTCCAGCATGTGAAGGTAATGTAACATATTAAGATACCAAGAATTTGTTTCTTGCAGTAGCTCTTAAAAATGTGGTTTAATGCCTTGGCTCTTATACAGTCCACAATGTTTATCACAAGATCCATCACCTTTTCATTTGATGCCCTGCCAACCACGCGTAAAAGGATATCCCAAACTAAATGAAACATTCACAAATTCATTGTGTACACCAGTAATTGTGGGTACTCCTTCTGTAGTGGATTTCATTATACACATCTTCTTATTCTATCAAGGTATAACTGCGCATAGCTCCACCAAATAGCATGGCAAAATATTGGCATGATAACCCACTCTGATCAAGTATAGCAATCATCCTTTCACATGACCACAGTACCTTTGATTAGCAATTAACCAACACTGGCACAGGTGGGAAACATTTGCCTTCCTAGAAAAAGGCAAAAACACCTGGGATTGTCAAAGAACCTTTAAATTAAGGCAAATTCAGTTTTAAATTTTCATGCAAAATGTTTTGAGCTAATACTGTATGTAATGAAACATTAACATTTGAATACCAGCTTCTTTGTCCTTTCCAGGGTTTTACTGTATATAAGTAAGCCCCTGCTTTTAGCAGGTGTTCAGCACGCGCATGAGAACAGAACAGAACTTTAGGTTAGGTTAAGTACTCTCACCATTGCTACCTTAGAGATGTGCACCATGAATATCACTGGGTTAAGTGTACTGGAAATATTTGAATATTAAAATTAGCTATTAAATTAACTATTATCTACTAAACAGGCTAGATGTGCCACTTTTCATTTGTAACATTTCTTATATTCTTAATATACACACAAGCACCAATAAAGAAGTTGCAGTAACAGTTAGGTCAAACAAGATTTGTCTTAAGCGAATGAGAGAATTACTGAATGTTGACGAATGCTCATAACTGATTTATTGTAGTGGATTAAAATACGATGCCTTGCAAACTCAGATAAATTTTCTTTTAAGAAGATATTTTAACATCAGTAAAATACTTGAAATGTATGTATATATTTTTCAAGAGTTGATAATCTGTAAATTTAAAACAATATTTTGGTGTAGTCATCATTCTACTTTCAAAGGCCCTGTCTTTGTTCAAATTTAATAATCTAGTTACAACCACAGCCATTAAAAACAATTCTCAGCATCACCAAATCACCAGCCTTAAATATACTGTCTAGCTCTCTGGTTCAATTGATTGAAATAACAAATGATTTAGCACTCTCCTCAGTGACAGAGTTCATTACAAGACCAAAATAAAATATTAATTTTGGACAATTTTAAATTTACTGTTGGTTGCATTTCTAAAAGCAGAAATTTAAATTGAATAAAACAAATTTTACTCATACAGTATATACTGTGCTGTATACAGTATACATTCTAAATTTGCTATTATTCATGTTATTAACTTCTATTATTAATGCATTATATATTCAAAATATTTAATAAATTAAACCAATTATTTGCTTACTGCAAACCATTTTTAAAAATCCTTTTTAAGTATGGATGAAATAATTTACATACAGTATTTTACTATATGCAAGATATATGAAGTTATAACATTATATACTGTATAATAACATTACAAAAATAACTAATGCATACATTTAGTGTTCCTTAATGGGAGATATTTCAGACAAGCTCCTGGAAGTCATTTTGATCAAAAACGTGGATCTCGCATGTGGAAAGGGTACAATTTTGCAACACCTACATCCATGGGAAAGCCAGTTACAGTAGGCAATGGTGTTTCACACACAAATTTTATCTTCAGATATGGATTAATTTAGCACTGTAACTAGTTGACAAAATAAGACCGATTTAATAACACACCTTCAGGCTTGTTGGCTGCTGGATATGAGAAAATTTTATTTCTTAAGCAGGAAAGCTTTCATACAAATTGATGCAAACGTGCAAATCGATAAACAGAAGGCCACACACATTGAACTGGCAAGTCTGAAAGCACCACACCCTTTTATTATTAAAAACAACCACAGATTGTCTGTTGATCAGCAGATTTGCAAAGGCTCTCCAAGTTATCAGCAAATACAGAAAATATTCAGGCTTTTACCATTCATGTGACAATAGCATAATAGGTGTTTACCAACTCAAAAACCGAACTGCCCTTATACCTCGTCATAGCTTTTACTTGTTACAACTCTTAAAAGACATGTCAAGTTCATTTTAAGTAGGAAATATGACTAATGAATGCTCCTTTAGGTTGACTTCAGAAGCTGGGAGGTCTCAATCTGCCAGTTTTAGGAATTATGTTATAATTATGAATTATTATTATGACAAAGACATATTTAATATTCTGAAGCTGGGGCACTTTCATAAGTGGTATGAAATTAAAGGAGGCCTGATAAAAAGGTAAAAGATGATTACTGCTCAGCCAACAAACTTAGTGCAGCTAGAAAGCAGTGAAAAGAGGCTGCCAAACAGAAGAAACGCAGACCGTTAAAATATCTGTATTTCTAAAACATCATTTGTCAAATTCAAATTATGTTGTACAGTATATGAAACATTTTAAAGTTTTTTTCAACAGCAAGGGAGAAATGTCTGCTTGAAAGTCACAATTTCCTGTTGAGTATGAAGAAGGCACCATGGCATGGGGACTGAGAGACATCTGTAATTTGACAACTACTTATGCTGAATAAACATCACTGGTTTCTTCAGAGCACAATTCACAGATTCTAAAACCAAAATCACCCAAATTAAACCCAAGAAGGCATGTGGCAAGAATTAAATGCAAAGTTTAAAGCACACAAACTAGGAATGACCAAAGATAAATTGACTACAGGAACAAAACTAATTACATTGTCGACTCGGCAAAAATTGTGACTGAGCACAGAAGAGGCTTTAGTGGAGTCGTGCTTTCCTTAAATATCAAATGCAACACACAAATGATTGCCAAGTCAACAATCTAAAGTAATGCACTGGTAGTTCCATTTCCAATACTGTCCTATTAATCTTTTCATACACGCAACAATTTTGGAGTCACTATGTACCAAATGATATAGACTTAACTGTTAAATAGGGCATAATGTTTTCACTCCCATACAGAGATGACAACAATAAGAAGTGGTCAAGAATACACATGAATTGGAAGACCATTAGAGGGTCAAGCTATAAACCGTAATATTTGACTGCACAGAGCCAGTGTGCCTTCCCTGCTGCAAACAACTGCAGTAAAGAAGGAAGTCTTGCATTTTGATCTGGCCAAAAAAAAAACACAAAATGAAGGGTAGGAACCTGTCAGTTCGGTATTTGTTTGGCAGAGCATGTCTATGTATGTACGCATTCCTTTTTTTATGCTAATCACTTCTTTTAATCCTGAACATCGAAGTAGTCAATCACGGGCTTCTCCTGCATGGGCTTGTGCCAACTGCTGCCGTTGCCAGTCCTGAAAAAAAATCAGAGAACATACCTCATTAAACTAGAAATGTTTCTTTTCCCAATAAAAGGAATTTAAAAAATCAAAAGCCATAATGTGCAAAGAACATTATGGAAAAAAAGAACATAGCTACTGTACAGTGGTACGAAAAAGTAAATACACCCCATGAAAAGGTTTGTCTTTTTTTACAGTTTGGGACAAAAGGATATTTGATCATCACTTCAACAATATTGATACAGTAGATAAAGGTTATTTTTTTTAAATTAGGTCACATTGAAAAATCACTCATTTGTACTATTTAAATCAACAGAAATGCAATTTCCTTGTGCGGAAAAAGTTAGTACACCCCTACCTTTATCATTGCATCAAATGTCTAAAATTAGAATCAGGTGCACCAAAACAGTTGCAAATGATTAGAACATTGTTAGAGAGTATCTTGGAGGGCGCTGTCTTAAATAAACATCAGAAATCTGTGGTCTGGTTTGGTCTTAGCATTTGAGGTGTGTGGCTACATCTTGCCAAGATCAAAAGAGCTCTCTGTGGCCCTCAGAGGAAAGATTGTTGATGCCTATGAGTCTGGGAAGTCATTTCCAAGCAATTTTTAGTCAATCCCTCCACTGTCCGAAAGATCAACTACAAATGGAGAAAATCTATCCAGGCCAGGTTGTCTTGCCAAATTCAGCCCAAGAGCTGACCAAAAGATGCTGCAGGAAGTCTAACCCTAGAATAACCCCTTTCCAAGACAGGCTCCAGCTCCCCTCGACCCTGAATTCGATGAGGCGGTTAGAAAGTGGATAAATTGATGGTAAATATTCTATATTCAGCTTAAGGTCTACATATAATAAAATAGACCAGGATTGTATTTCCAGACAATATCTTTAGCCTATGGTAGAGCACACCTTTCTTTGGCATTTAAACATTTTATTGACATGCCCCCAAAATGCAAGATTTCTCTTTAAATGTCAAATTTGATCGATTTGATGAAAAACTGGAGTTTTCAGTTCTGTCACGCTCTATACAGGCGTCCCCCAGCTTTATGCGGCTTCAGTCTATGCGAATTTCGCTTTTATGTGATTGAACCCTTTCTTCCAAGTATCCTCTTTGTGTGAAAAAAATCGTTTTTATGCGATCTGTGGCGGTAGAGCGAATTCCAGCGAAACACCCAGAAGCCCGCTAAAACGCACCGCACAAACTATATATAATAGATGCAGACCCCAGTAACGAGAGAAGCCAGTATTTTAAACGTGGTCTTGATAACATCCTGACGCCTTAAAAGGAACTGTGTGCAAAGAAACAGAGACTGGCTCGGCAGGCTAGTATTATGCAGTTCCTCAGGCCACGGACTTCATCTCCTGCTCCAGGAACTTCCTCTACTACGTAATCTTCAACCATCAGCACCCCCATCTCGTTCCCTTGAGCCTTACTGTCTGCCCATTTTGATGAGTGTTGATTTATTTTTGTTAAAATAATGTCCCAAATAATATGTCAAGTTTAGTTTTAGTTCTTAATGTATGTTAGCATGAATTTACGGGATTAGAAATGCAATTGGAACACCGTTCCACGCAACCCCTTTTTCCCGCAGGTTTAAGGGACCGCTTTAAGCGATTTCCCTTTTTGCAAGGTTTTTGCAGAACATAACCCTCGCATAAAACGAGGGATGCCTGATCTGGGATTTTGATCATGCAAAATAATCCATTCACTCATCTTCTAACCGCTTCTTCCAATTCAGGGTGGTGGGGGAGCTGGAGTCTATCCTGGCAAGCAATGGGTGCAAGGAAGAGTACTTCCTGGATGGGACGCCAGTCCATTGCAAATGCAAAATGTTAATTCTCAAAATTCACAGCAACTGCTTGCTCTTAAAAAGACACCTTTAGCCTTAAAGATGTTCCTTATCAGATTAACAGAGAGATCAAATGAGTCTTTCAGAACATATTTTACACACTTTGCTTGAAGATCAAAGGTACAGCATACTGGAATTTCAAAAAAAGACCAAAGGTGCCTGAAGACAAACTGACAGTCATAAGGATGTCTGTGCTCATGAGATTTAATGAGCTGATATCAAGGTTTATGTGCCCAAAGGGTTAACAGATCACAGCTAAATGGAAATTAAATGTTTCAGTCAAACCTCTTAGGTAGCAGACCTGAATATTACATTTAAAGGCCAAAAAGCTGTATAAAGACTAAAGGCCAACAGAGAAAAGATCAATAAAATGAAGTAGGCCAGAGTGCATTGTATATTCGTTTTCTTTTATCTTTCTATATATTTAAGAGCTGTAGGTTACCAAATGGTGTAGATAACCTTCAGAGACAAATGTTACAATTCCATGAGGAGGATTAACTCTGAAGAACTAAAAACATTACGATCTGTTAAGATGTACACTATCATTGTACATCACTATCAGAAGACATGACCAGATTATCCAAAACACTTTGTTTTAATATGATCCTATTTAAGCTTTTCCAGTATTACTAGTGATGAACAAAATAATGAAAATTGCTGTGTCTTGCAAAGGGATATAGACCCTTATACAGTTTTTACATTTTGCCTAAAAACTTGTCATGACATTTTGATGGATCACATTGGCATTTACAGATATTATTTCTACCTCAAAGAAAAATGGAAAAGTCACCGAATAGGTGCACAGAATTACCTTAACAAGCCACAGAATTATCTGAGTGTCTGTGTGCATTATTTCAGAATAACACCTATCTCGGTCAGGTTCCTTGGTCAGGTAGAGCATGTCAAGCCACAGATTCAACCATGAAGACAAAAAGGAGCTTTCAAAGCAAGTTTGGGATAATAAAGTCATTGAAAAGCAAAGATCAAGAGAAGGAAACAAAAATATCATCAGTCTCTGAGTATACCCATGAGCACAGTCTACTCAATCTTTAATAGACTGGAAAGTTTGTTAGGACTGAAGGAAAAACTGGTGAAGCAAAGTCCAGGCAAACACTCAGGGAAAAACAGTTTCAGTCTGCTACAGTTAAAAATGGAATGAAAATTCACCATTCAGCAAGACAACAACCCAAAGCACAAGGCCAAATCTAAATGAGACTTATAATAGAAAATAACAGTAATTGTCCTTGAATGGCCCAGTCAATATCTTGATTTGAATATTTCTGAGAATCTGCAGAGACTTGAAAACTTTATACTAATACAATAGACATATTTCAGTTTTAGTCTTTATAGACATTTAGTAACTGATCCTTCCCATAAAAATCCACAGCTTGAACATTCAGGTTTTTAGTAAAATATTATGTTTAAAACAATTTGAATGGACTATTTTGTAATTTCACAAAATAAAGGGATTCACAGGTATGGTCTGAAAAGCACTGCACACTTAGTGAGCACTACTCAACACAGCACTTGCCAAACTCATTTACGTCTCCAATATCAATAGTCACTATAAATTAGAACGTTAGCCATATAACTTTTGGGTGCAAATATGTTTACATTGCACGACTAAAATGAAAATGTATTTCTTCTACCAAAGATTTTGTAAAAAACAAAACCAAAATAGCAATAACTGGCCATTTTCTGTTATTTTAGATACAGACAAATACAATGACTTACTTATTACTCTGCTGTTTAATGTGAGGGATTGGGGGTGGAGGTCTCACTGCAGCTTCTCGCTCTATCAGTACCGTTAGCGTAGTGTTAGGACAGGCAGACTTTCCCCTGGAAAGACACACAATCGCATCAGATGGTTAAATGTCATGTCTAGCTTGAAGAACGACACCTTCAGATAGGAGGTTTTCCGGTACTGAAAAGGAAACGTTTGAGGAAAACTCTCCTACAACTGGCATTTTACAGCTACAAATCAAGCTGAATTATTATTTGAGAACAAAAAATCTAGATTAAATGATATCATTGCAATACAACAGAGATCAAAACGAGGAAAAGAGGGAACTCACAACAGAACTAAAATGAAGCCTACTGAAGGGGTGTATTTAAATAAAACTTGCAAATTAATAACAGTCTATACAAGATTAGTTTGTGGAGCTGAACCATGTAATTTAGCTGTAGTTCTCTGTATAAGTCCTACAAATCAATCCAACCATGCGAGGATTTCAAGGGATTTCAGTCTGTTCCTAGTCCAGATATACGTTTCGATTGTAATGAGGCACACAAGTGGAAAAACATGGTCTGTATGAGGAAACAAATGACTGTCACGAGCACCACAATGTTTCAATACCGGTATATCACTGGGAACAAGGCTGCTATGCTCTCTAATAGACAGCCAGGTGAAAGTGGACATCCCTGTTGAATGCCCAATCAGTGTTGAATACAAACTGAAAGGATATTACTGTACCTTCCTAGTCTGAACACATGCTACAGAGGTATTCTAGATTACAGACAAAATTACCAAATCAGTCACCAAACCCAAATTGTTCAAGGACAACTGAAACAGTTTCATTCTAAATGATCAAATGCCACTTCTGTATCTAAGCAACATAAAAAGCTAACTGGTGAGAGGTTTGCTCTTCAATATAGAAAAGTAGCATTATGTTATCAGAAGCCAATGCGCCCTTTCATAAATCCTGTCTAATCATAATATACTGTATTACATTAGTTCAGGTGGGTAGCTGCGTCAGCATGCGTAGGCTGCAAAGGAACAAGTATTAGGTTTATTCCACGCTGAAAAAACAACAGAGCTCGCTGTATCACCTGCAAGTACACATCCAACACCACACTCATTCAAGGCCCCTCAGGACAATTCCAGATCACCCAGATGGCATCTTGTACCTACAGCAACCTTATTTACTGTATCTCTTGCAGTAAATGCCCAGCCATCTACATTGGAGAAACAGGAAGGAGACTCGGAGACCGCTTCAGAGAACACGTCAGGGCTGTGAAGATTAAAGATCTCTCCAAACCCATTGTTTCTCATTTCACCTCTGACGGCCATGACCACTCTAATCTCTCCGTTTGTGTTCTCAAAGACGGTTTTCCCAAACTCATACTGTACATCAGAAAGACTACCAAAACCCAAATTACTCTGCAGCTAGGATCACACATTCTCCCTTCTCTTAACGACAGACTACTGTTCTTTTAAATTTTCTCCATTCATTGGAAGTTTCATTTCACACCTCTCTACACCCATTCTGACTTCACACCTCTTGATTG
The DNA here is from genome assembly GCF_055471065.1 of Atractosteus spatula. Classification (NCBI taxonomy): domain Eukaryota; kingdom Metazoa; phylum Chordata; class Actinopteri; order Semionotiformes; family Lepisosteidae; genus Atractosteus; species Atractosteus spatula. The sequence continues at coordinate 42,343,601 of NC_142711.1, forward strand.
GCCTCTCTTTCTGTCCCCTGCTCCCGCCTCTCACTCCTCCTCCCTCCCAGCCTTTGTTCTCCCCCTACATTACTTTTGCCTACTGCCTTGTCTCTCTCACACCTGAAGAAGGCTCCACGGCCGAAACGTTGTGTTCTCTTTCTTCTTTTTTTCAGCATGGAATAAACCTAATACTGTATTAGATGACATAAGCTTTTAGTTTATTCAAATTATGATAAAAGCAAAAAAAACAGCCCCGAATGAAGCATTTATTGACCTTCCAAAAGGAATCAGTGTTTACTTTTTGCCTGTGAAATGTTTTCAAAACCACAGTGATCTATATAGAACATTTAAAAAGTCTGACTTATTGCCATGTCGTGTCATTTGCCAAACCCCTTTACCATTGGTGTTGCGGGAAGCCTACCCGGCAAGCAATGAGCGTAAGGCAGGGTACACCGTGGACGGGGTGTCAGTCCATTGCAGGGCAAGTGTAAGCCAATCATACATGGGGACAATTTGGAGGCCACGGTAAAGGCCGAGGGGGGAAATTTGGCCCGGACACCAGGATAACTCCCAACTCCTATTGAGAAATGTCCGGGGATCTTTAATGACCACTGAGAGTCAGGACATAGGTTTATTGTCTCATCAGAATGACGGCTCCCACTACAGTATAGTGTCCCCGCCACTATACAGGGGCATTAGGACCCACACAGACCGCAGGGTGGGCGCCCCCCACTGGTCCCAACTAACACCACTTCCAGCAGGAACCATAGCTTCCCAGCAGGTACTGGTATGGAGCAGGCTCAACCCTGCTTAGCTTCAGTGGGTAGCCAGTTGAGAGCTGCAGGGTGACATGGCTGCTGGCAGTCTGACTTATTATTGCAACACATTCATGTCAGAAAAATGACAATCTATTTTCTAGCAAGTTCACTACAATTCTTTTGGGATTCTGCCCTATTTCTCTCATAAGACTGGACACATATATGCCTTTTCACTGGTCTCTGAGCCCTAGAGGCTGTATATGGTCCCAACAATTCCCACAAATATTCAGTGGGACTCCTTATCTGGTGATAAGGGCATCCATGGCATAACTCTCTTCCCATTTTGCAATTAATCAACTGTTAAGCAAGCAGCATGAAGACTCAACAAGAGTATTATTGTGCTTGAAGGTTGTCATTTCAGGTAAGCCCATGGGAAGGCAGCCAAAATCTTCAATCATGAATCACTGCAGACTTCTGAATTAACTAACACCTGTATCTTCTAGTAGGGTCAGTATACAACAATCAACAATTTCTATCCTGCAATAGATATGATGGTCCAATGACTCTTGATGTTGACCGAGAAGAAAATAGTTGCAATCTTTTCCCCCAGTTTTTTGTGCAAGAAAAATAAAAAGGAAAAAGCTAATTGAATAAAAAAACAATTTTCTTTCAAACTAGTTAAGGTATTACAGTTTACAGAGTTACTGGAGGATGCCAAAAAGGATGGCTCATCCTGACAGAGCGCTGGATAAGCGATTACATCAAGGCTTTGGGACAAACTGTGCTTAACCATTTTATTCCTACATACTGTATTGTAGTTCAGATAAAGGATGATACACAGATGTTATGAAAAACACTGCTTTGCTACTATAAATTTGGGTTTCTTTTGAAGATACAGTAGGCATACTCAACAGATAAGATCATTTTATTAGGAATTTGTCTTTTTCGCATACCCCAACTTGCTCTCCATGAGACACACAGACAGAGGGTCAGAGCACAGGGTCAGCCATTGTACAGCGTCTCTGGAGCAGCTGGGACTAAGGACCTTGCTCAGGAGCCCAACGGAATAGGATTCCTCTGCCGGCCACGGGATTTGTACCGGCAACCTTACTGCCACAGGCGTCGATCCTTAATCACAGAGCCACCTCTCCGCTCAGAGAATGAGAATGGCGAAGGAATATTGGACTCCCTAGAGCAGGGAAAGATCACTATTCTCTTGAAAATGTTAAACGGATTGATGCACTGAAGTCTCACCTCACTGCTGTAATAACCACATTGCGCTTTGGTTCACTGTCATAGCTCACACTCAATCCCATAGACTTCCGCCAACTCATGGATGATCTTGCGATGCTCTCTGTTCATTGGAGGGAAGCAATGGCTCCTTTTTGTTTGCTTTCCCTAAAACATATGAATTACATTAATATTAAACATGTAACATTAATATTAAAACCTTAAAATTTTCATTTAATTATAGCCTTTGAAGTCAAGTAAAGATTGCTGAATGGTCAAGCAATGTGCAAACGTCTTAGAGATCTCAAGTACAAAAAGGAGTTATTAAAATCTGAGAGATTAAATCTTATGAGCAGACAGAAAAATTAATTTGAAAAGAGTATTACAAAACAATCAGGATGACCAGTAAGAAGTGTTAAAATGATTATTACTTGATCAGAAGCATGTCTCTAATTTAAATATCTAAAAAATGAAGATGCCTTCTGACATTTCTGGCTTTATCTGTCACCTGAAGATTTTAAGCCACAATTTAACATTGCTGGTTAAGGAACTACAATTATCCTTTGTAATGAGGAATTCCAACACTTGCATATTTTATATTTCTACTGCAAAGTGGGAGTCACATGAAAAAGTACATTTTCTTTTGACTGAGAAAAGCTAATAGAAAACTGTGACTGATTCCTACACAAGTGTATGTTACTTTTTAAACATTTACCCAGATTTAATACATTCTTGATTTTTTTACTGACAGCACATTTAAGTTGTGGATGGGAACAATAAAAATTCTACTGTAGAAAAGAAAGCTTTATAAATATATTAGACCACTTAGGCAAAGGTATCAAAAGTTTTTTTGTTACTTACTTTACTTGCCAGTTCTACTAAGTTTTTCATTTCCTCCTCCACATCACCTACAAACTTTAAGTCTTTCCTGTATTGACAAAGCCAGAAAATATCACAATATGGAGGAGAGCTCAGTGAATAAACTGTGGAAATCATAAAAAAAATGTATATTAGTCTTACGTAAGCATCTGCCAAGATTGACCGTGATTAACAGTTAAACATAATATATAAGGTCAGCAGTCCACAATAATATCATTAATTATAATTACTATATTATTTCGTATATTAATTTGTTCAGCACAAAGTTATCAAAATGAATAGATCTGTTTGTAGATTTATCACATGCTGTAGATGGTTTAGAAAAGGTCTCAAGCATTACCTTGACCATTCTCTATGATGTTAAAGAAAACTAAACTTGCTGAAGTTAGAACCATCCTACTTAAATTTTGATGCTGCTTCCAGGCCTGTTAATACATGATATTAAAAACTGCTTTATCATAGCTGCTGGTATAACAAGGAGAGCAATGAATTGAAGAACAGAAGTAAGAATATTAGGGTGTTACTGTATTGTTCAACCAAAATCTATAGTTTTGAAATGGGCATCAAGCAAGCAAGTCACACTCTATCTGTAAACTGGCAGGAGTCTGGGATTTGAAATTGGGAAATATTGGAAGGAGGAGAAGGGCAATTATGTTTGGATTGAACAGCCTGGAAATCTGAGACGGTTAGATCACGCACAATACTAGAAATCTGCAGGCCACCATTGATGCAATAATATATAGACCCAGCATACATTAGAGGACATGTTCCGTGAGACCAAAACAATCCAGCAGAACGAGAAAAACTACTACAAAATTGGAGTGCGGAAATGTTGAAATTCCTTAAAAGCAGAAGACTAGACGACGACTATTTTGAACACTTTTGCAAGTCTAAAGATTATATTAAAAAACAGTGGTTTGGTATACTGCGTACTGATCAAAGCAAATAGCAGACCAGCCAGGGATTCCAATTCTCAAAGTAAGGTGTAGGCAGAAGTCACAGATGAAAACAAGATTTGTAAAAACTCCTAACCCGTCTCTACCATCTGAAGAGCAGGATTTTTCTACAAAGCAAATATCTGGGCAGGCTAGTGCCAAATTTAAATTGGCACTAGCCTACATAAGAAACTCAACATCAGGGTTGAACTCATTTAACAGCAAAGCCTTGTGTGTTAAAGAACAGGTTAAGGGTTAAGGTTCTGTGCGCAGACAAGACGGAATAATATCAATATCTGTATTAGCATGGGGAGAGAGATAAAGAAATGGCAGGTAGTCGCAACACCAGGATCACAATTCAAAGCAGCTCTTCACCAGAACCGTTATACATTTCACTGGCGAACAATGCATTTTAACGTCATCTGCTGTCTGACGTTCTGGCTTTTCTGCACTTTTTAGACTCTTTCCTCATTGGCTTCAAGGACAAGTACGACAGCTCATAAATATGAGTAAGAAGGAAATGTTCCTAAACAAAATTACAATTTGTTAACTGGCATGAAGTGTGGATTTTTTTTCCATTAGCACTGGTATGTTAAAAAATATGGAGTTTATTTTTTATTGTTTTACAAAAATGGTACAGTATTTACAGTCACTTCTCACCTTGCATCATCCTTCAGGCTGTCACTATACTTGGTGGAAGAGTTGCGGATGTTGAAAGGATCTGCACTCTGGTCTATCTGCAGAGCCTCAGCAAAGCGCCTTGCAGGCGGAGGGAGAAAGTCAGGAAGTCACACCACAGTTGAACATAAAACTTTACATTTAAAGCACAGCTTGCCATGTGCTAGGATAGGGTCATTTCTAGCTCTGCCCCATGGTGATAGCAGGGTATTACTGTTCCTGTACTAGGAAGACTTAAAATCTAGAAATCTAGCCCAGACATGTGACCATGACAGAACTGCACAGCCAGGTATCTCCATTAACAACCTATTCAACCAGCTAGAAAGTGCGAAGATCCAGTTGGTCAAAGAGGCAATCAGAGGCTGGTAGTCAGTAATGCAGTAGGAACACAATAGAAATATGTATATAAGGCAGCACGGTCACTGATCAAAACAACAAATCAAGAAACAGACCAGTGTAGGTTGCTGCAGCACCAACACTTCTTTGCATCTGACTGGAATTGAGGGGGGTTTATTGTCTTTCACTTCATATTTGTGCCACGCATTCACGATCTATGCTGATCGCCAATGTGCAGCATTTTAGAATTCCTGCACGTCTTTCTTCCACATTCAATGGAGAATGCCATGATTCAGTTTCCAAGAAAGTGGTCCCAACCATGTTGTAAGTGTCCTTGATTATTGCAATTGTATTCAGAGACATAAAAAATGTAAAAAAAATGATACTTGTTCCAATACTCATTTGTTTCATCTTTAAAGCTGTGTAGTACAGTATATCAATGTACTGTAGCTTGTCACTTGCACAAAACACTACATCCTTTAACTTTAACCAATGCAGGAGAAATGAAAGCCAAACATACATCAAACCATTTGCTTCTTTTTGCATTGCAATCCCTAAATTCAAAAATCAGTGGTTTTGATGTCTCAAGAAGGATAGACATAGCCACTGAGATGAGATGACACACAAACACAAAGATCCTCAACAACACCAATACATGGTCAGGTATTTAACAACATCCAAATCTTGGATAATTTGCCTTGGACAGTGGTATTTCCCTTCTTCCAGTACAGCTGATGAGTAACATTATCTGGATCTGAACGAGGGACATCAATCTTTCAGGCCTCAGCCAAAACAACATGTGGTGGCTTTTGACTGCATGACCTACCTGACTCGTTCGAGAGATGCACACTCCTCATCACATTCCAACCTACAACATAGAACAGGAGACACATTTACAGGTTTCAGATGCATGTGCTCTTATGTGACCTTTAAAAAAGGTCAGTAACAAAACAAATGAAAGATGAATTACATGCAAAATTAGGAAGATGCTGTAATATTTTAATTATAATAGATTTTACATGATACCATACATATAACATATACCAAGAGGCATTAATAAAACAACACTGGATCACGCTATTCAGGACAAATGCCCAGTATTCATTTGATGCATACTTTCTATTTCTTATGCACTAAATGCCTCTCAGTAAATTGGTTGAACTTCAGGCCCACATCAAAATACATTTAATGGGCTTGGATGGAAATCTGAACCTGAAAAGCACAGAGACCCTGCCGTGAGGATATTGTTCTATTCTGTAAATGTTGATGATAACTCAGAACACATTATGGAGCAGTATGGACAATCCTAAATTCTCAGGGCCAGCAACTAGCTACTAACTTAAAGGACAGTAAGGATCAGCATCATTTTTATTTTGTGTTGGCAATTCAATTATTTCAGATTACAAGTCTCCCAAGAAACATTCACTGGCAGAAATATAATGCAATACCTGGCTTTTTTCATTTCCTTCTTTGTAACCAGCTGTCCAATTTCTACAGAGTCTCCAGGCTGCAGGTCAGAAAGGCGGCTGGCCATGGCTATAGCAGTTATTCTACAATACGAAAAAAGAAAAAAGGTAAGCAGTTCAAAGTAATAAATTGTCTTACAGTTTCTGTGCAGTTCCCATCTACAACAAGCCGGCATGCATGGAAAAGTACAGATTTCAATTGAACAGTTAGCATAAGCTACATTTAGAGAAGGTTTGGAAAGGGTAATCTGAAAACACAATAATATTCACAGTTTTTCTGTTGCGGAAACGTGTGTAATACCAGGTACTAACAATCTACAATAAGACATCAGCATGTAATTAATTCCTTCCAGGATTTTTCTGGTGTTCATGTGATGGACACAGGGTTTACAGACCATATGATATTTGCTGGTTAAAGGACAAAGCACAGTAACAGCTAACACAAACAACTTTTAACTTAAATGTAGTTTGAATGGGGTGATTTAAGCTTTCTAATGCTTACTGCAACAGCTCTTTATTGTATTTGAAGATGGGTTAAAGAGCGTGATTGTGACAATTGTAATGATTCACCACATAAAGAGCAGCTGACTGTCAGTGCACTCTGTCATATTACCTTAAACACACCATGCTGTGCCAGAGGGCTCCAGGGACAATAAAGAAAGTCTCTCCAGTGACTCTCTCTCCAGCCACATTAAATATGTCTCCTAATTATAGAGGAGGTTAATAAAATGCTCACAAAAGATGACAATCAGTGAGGAAGTCATTTTTAATCCTCACCTCTGGTATGAGCTTGAGGCCTCAGAGCAAATCATGGTCTCCTTTCTGCGCCCACAATCGCACTGAAGCGCCACCTGAGGATGATGCCAAAGAAGAATTAAGAGCAAAGGTTTGTAGTCAGGAATTTACACAAAATAGACATATACAGTATTCATGGCTTTACAGTAAGAAAACAGTAAGACTTCTTTAACTCTACTAACTGATAGTTCTGTCATCTGATTTCACGAGCCTCCAGTCTTTCCCGGTACATTAATATAGTGGCTTAGGTTACATGACATCCTCTGTCCAAATTGCTTTCTAAAAAATTGAAGAAAATCAAGCAAAGCAATACAGTACAGGAATTTGTCTAAATAGCCTAAAGGACTTAGTCTAAATTGTTAAAGAGTTTTATAACAGCACCTAATGAGAGACGAGAAATTCAGCAGAAGGAACACAAGGAAAATAGGAAACTAAAACGCACAAATGTGAGCAAAAAACTATTCCATAAAACAGCACACTCCAAAAAATGTACTACCCTCTAATAAAAAGGATGTTAAACAAAGATACTCCCTAACCCAGCAATAAGCAATGTATTTAATCTCTGCTCACTAGACCAGTGTGTTTGAAAATATTTTTCCCAAAATATACACCCCTTTCCGGGCTCCACTGCAGAAATACCTTGGCAGGGCAGGGTGTCCGTGGACAGGGAGAGTCTGGGTGGCACGGTGCAGCACATGGGTGACCACACTCCTGCCTCGTGGTAGAACAGGGCTGTTTACAGAGCTCCTCCGTCACGCACTCCCCTCTGTGGCAGATCCTTCGACACTTGTGCATCCCACATGGCAAAGCTTTGTTACAGGTCAGGCCGCAGGAAATGTCGGTTAGGTGACAGGGAATATTGCTCCTTTGCTGTAAAAATGCAGATGAAGATCCAGTCAATGATTTGCACAAGTAAGTTAACTGCAAGTGCACAACTAGGAACTTGCCCGACAAGCGAAGCAATATTTTGTAGTGTTATAGCACCACCACATGCATCTTAAAAGGAACAGTAGCAATAATAGCAGTGTGGTGGCTCTGTGGCTAAGGATCTGCGCCTGTGGCTGGAAGGTTGCCGGTTCAAATCCTGTGGGTGGCAGAGGAATCCTACTCCGTTGGGCTCCTGAGCAAAGGCCTTTAACCCCAACTGCTCCAAGGGCAGTATAAATGCCTGACCCTGTGCTCTTACCCCAAGCTTCTCTCCCTGTCTGTGCGTCTCACGGAGAGCAAGTTGGGGTATGCGAAAAGACAAATTCCTAATACAAGAAAATGTATATGGCCAATAAAGTGATCCTATCTTATCTTAACAGTGCTACTGTAGCTCTCTCAGGACACAGCACTGATATTCCTGCATCAATCATCTTTGATGGTATTGCTGCATCAAAGCACTATTCAAGGGATTATGTCTCATTTTTGGTATGTTTTAGTTTATTGTATATTAGTCTATTAATAAATCCTATTTTTAAGGATAAAGTCTATTTTATAAGGATCACTGGCTATAAATATATGCACAATTTAATAATATTCATCAGTGCATTTTTCTATAGGTGAGAGGGGGGTTATATTCATAAGAGTCTGCTAAAAGGAAGTCAGCTTTGTGTCATTACAGTTTGTGTTGTATTACCCAAGATGTTGAGATAAAACAGGTTTCTAAAAAACAAAGCACTACTGTACACTGCACTCATCTACTCACTTCATGGTTTCCCATACACCATTTCTGGGTGAGGTAGGTACAAGGAGGGCATGTCTCCTCGCTGTGACAGTTATGAAACACTAATGGAAGAACAAAAAAGAACAGTCATATCTTTTTAAAGTACATCTGAAACAATCTTAGACCCAACTGATGAAGGACAGTTACATGGACACAGTTAAGGTTCTATTATGTAGCAGCACAATACAGTTCAAATTTAAAATACCTACAGGCTCTTATACAAAGTAAGAGGTGCTGGATATTACAAGTCTTCACATAAGAAAATGAATAAACTCCAGAATCATCAACCACCAGAAATACTCATCTGGTGATCTGACTGGGCCCTGCTGGCCTGAAGTCACTCTTCTGAACATGGACTATCGCTATGCCATGAGCTGTCAAGGAACAGGATGCCTGAAGTATGGTGTTTGTTTCAATCTTCCTAATTAAGTTAAATTAACCTTTAATTCGTTTTGTTTTGTTTCAAACAGAAAGGCTAGAAATTCAACAGCATGCTCCAGCAGAACAGATTTCTATATATATATATTAATTATATGCCTAATATTTAAAAGTTAGCACCTTTCTGTTTAGGGAAATTTTAAAATCCCAACTTAAGTGTTCTAGGGAACATTGAACTGTATGGTTACCTATTTAAACAGAAACCGGAGAAGACGGCACAAGTACTTATTCACTGGTCGCATAATCACATAACTTCCTCTGGGTTGCAACAAGTCATTAGCTTAACTCCTAATATAGTACCATGATACCACCATAATACAATCTCAATAGTACAAAGCATAAAGCATGTTTTAGTTAAGTAAAAAACAATGCAAAAGCATCAGTATATCTTTGAATTTGCTAGATCTTTAAAATACCTCAGTACTCTTAATATTCTTGGTTTGCAAACATTCAATACACTCAACTCTACCTAAGGTCGGAAAAAAAAGATACGCTTAAATCAATTTTAAAATAATTACAACAATTATAACCATTAGGGAAGCTATAAAATTGGTTCAGATGGTATTGCGCTACTCAAAAGGCTAAACGGAGAGGGATGTGTTGTAAGTAAATTTCCGATAATATGCTTGTACTATAAACATTTGTAAATGTTTTCTTAATTGTATCTGCTTTGGAACAACTGTAATTCACTGGTCATGCCAATAAATCTTTTTGAATTTGAGTCTTGGAATGATAAATGTTGTTTGAGTTATTTACCTAGCTGTGTAAAAACTATGATCAAAAAGGATCTTCTAGTAATATACTCTGGTTAATTAACTTCTTGGCAAACCACCTGACCCTTCAAGAGCTATAGAATGTAGCATAAAAGACAGGGAAGAGACAGCAAGGAGGAAACAGAAAGAAGACAGGGAAACTGAGGGCACAGGGAGAAAGAGGAACACTATCACTCTCCTCTTCCTCTAAGCTTGTGGCATGCATTTTTTCTTTCTAGGTAATCTCAACCGTATTATTCAGACCTTACTGCCCCTTTTTTTTTATCGAATCTGCCATATTGTAGGATCCTCAGACAGATTCCCATTCTCTTTAAGGCATCTACTGCATGTTGTACAAAGGGTGTTTTAGGGTTATATTTTTCATTTAGGGCACAGGGTTCTTCTCTTGTTGGCCTGTTAAGGTGCCTGTTGCAGTGTTTCAGGTAACAGGGGGAGGATTCCAGGAGAATAGGACTCTGAAGCACAGTTTTGCATGTTGTATAATGTTTTCTGTTGTGTGGTTGTGTTATCTTATTGTTACTATACATTTGTTTGGCCTCAGTTTTGACTTGATTTATTACTCTTCCAGCAGAGCTATAGTAGAGAGTATAAAGACCTCACATGCCTCGAATTGTTTTCTTACCCCTCAACTTTATTTCCTTTTCCTCCGTTTCCTACATAGTAACAATAGAATATAGAAATAATGAATAAGATTGATTGGTTTACCTGGATGATCACATTCATGCTTTCTGGTGCAAAGGTTTTTGCATTCAGGTGGTTTTGTACCACAGGAGATTGGTGGGTAGATTACCGTTTCTCCACAATAGCATGTCAGTTCATCAAAGCCTGAGAGTGAAATAACATTTTTCTTAGAGATGGCATTTGTTGCAACAGAAGCAGGGGTTGATTTTGAGCACACCACAGACCCCCAACACATTAGAGACGTACTGAACTGAATGAGTAGGACAGCATGTCATTCAAGAAGCTCAAGGACTTGCCAGATCTGATGGCTTAATTTACATTCTGCACATAAAAACAAGAAGTTTTAGCAAGATCAAGTTACTTGGATTGCATCTGTCACAAGTCACTTAATTTCAAAGCATTATTTAAGCTAATAAGACTTGTCTTTTGGCTAACCTCAAAATGGTGTGCACAGAAATTGGTGCATTGAAGGTATCTTTGGGAAACAGTTTCCATATTTCAATGCAACCTAAAACTGTAATTTTCTTCATTGAAGTCATCACTTTCCTGAAATTTTACTTTGCTAAACAAAACGTGGTAACCTGTCATTATGGTTAAACATAATGCAGAGAAAACACACAATAAATCACAAAAAAACACAAGAGTAGTGCATGCATGGACTGGGATGCACTTAGCATCAAAATGCCCCCAGGATCAGTGTTGAAGGGAAAAGATATCAGAAATACTACTAGATTTTGTTAAGATATTTCAGGGATCGTCCATGTTGTAGTGAAATGTCAGTGCTTCAGGAATTTTTCAGCACATTGTTTTTATGTTTAATTCAAAACTTCGCTGGGGGAAACTGCATTGGTGGAGGAAGCTTACTGTATTCTCACTATTTACCGTTACAATTTCGAATTGTGAAAATACAGTAAGCTTCCTCCACCAATCACATCACTACACCTGTCTCTTGATTCATCTCGGGGCACAGCAGTAGAGAAATGCCGATACCTGTATCAGGAAATACGTGTCTTTGCGGGTCTTGGTTTTGCACTGTGCCACTGTTTAAGCTTGGCAACTGGTTGCTTTTAAGTGACAGCAGAGAAGAAGGCCGAGTACTTACTGGTTTGCCAGCAGGGCTGGCAGTTTCCCCGGTGGCAGGGCTCCTGGCACCGGTGCAGACCGCAGTTCAGTTTATACCCACAGATCAGAGAGCACTTGTGCTCCCTGTCCTGTCAGGGGAAAACAATGGTGTTAGAGGTGTTTAGCAAAACTTAACCACTGATCCCCCAATCTTGTCAATGTCAGGAAGAAAAAAACAACAACAACCTTAATTCCATTCCCATAAAAGACGTCATGTTTTGGTGTGTGTAGTGTAGTTTGTCTCCTCACTGTAATAAATATTTGTTTAACCAAGTGTGCCTGGATTATTACTCTTCTCGACAAAGCTGTGGCAGAGAAATAATTTACGTGCCTCCTACTATACCAACCGCTCGGGTATATTCTGGTGAAATCACTTACAAGTTGGGGTTTATGAAGAATTTTTTCACTTGTTGACTAAACCGCTCAGACAATCTCTTTTCACCATTTCAGTAACCCCCCTCCCCCATTTGTAACAATAACATATAATAAGAATAATCTTTTATAGCCAATGCACTGACATTTTACTAGACAGAGATCACATCAACATAATGCTTTTAACTTTTGTCATCAACCGTGTTCATTAACAGAGGCTCTACTGATCTACAAAGGTTAATAGTACATGTGGGCACCTTTAGAAGTAACACAAGCACTGAGGTACAGATGCTGTCTTGTGGGATTCTGTCCCATTGCGTTTGGAACCCCTAGACGACCATTTGACTTATACAAACAGGATGAGGATGCTTTCATGTTGGGAAGACTCTGGAAGTGAAACAAGCCAGGGCACAGGACTATATCAATGTACAGGAGCCCTGTGAAGTGAGGCTGCCGTCAATAATTACAAGTTGTGTTCTGTAGATATTCGACAGTCCTGTCCAGACCACCACACTTTGACCTGCCCATCAATTGGTCTGTTGTATACAACAATTTATGTATTGTTCTGCTGACGTGCATGAGCGTGGTCTACACAAAAACTTAATATAATGCTGAAGAGGACTTGGTTCCACTGCTTGTAAGCACACGTGAGATGTTGCTCCAGTATATGAATGGCATGAAAGTGCTGTTCTCTTGACAAACAAGGCACATTGCTTTGCTTTTTCTTTCACCAGATTTGACATTCAAAAAGTCCAATAACTGTCACAGTTGTCCAATCAACTCTCATTGAAGATGCAAATGAGTGCTTATATAACAGTCAAAGTCAGTCAAGTATGAAGGTTAGTCATGAATGTACAATTAATCATGACACACAAAATGAAATCAATATGTAAAACACAAATAAATTATTCTTCTAAAGGTATTCAAGCATAAACGGAGTAATAGGTTTCTTCTGATGTTCAGTGTACAAAAAAATGCTAAACTTACTATCTTTAGCCCTGAAGCTAACAGAAACTAACTTGAGAAAACTGTTTCAGATAAAGAAGATAGAAACAAATCCTAAGTTTCATAACATTTTAGTATTTTTATTCTACAATTGTTGAGGGGATTAATTTTTTTTTTTAATATGGGGCATTATTTTCAGGGAGAGCCTTGTAATTTATACTTGTCTTGGATGTGTTCACTTACTTTGGTTTTAAAGCCACATCTGCATTTGATGATGATAGTCAGAGAACAAGGACCACAGCTATCTTCATGGCAAAGTTTTTCACAGAAATGAATGGAATCTACAATCCAGATGAAGAGAAAAGGACTGTGGTTTAAAGCTGAAGCAAGGATTAAGTATTAAATAGGCCATTACTTGCATACTCAGATAAAACGTAAGGAAAATAGGTGGACTGCATTCTCCACATAAAAATGATCAGATATTTTCTTATCAAGAGAAAAACTGTATTCCAAATATTTTATTGCACGAACTACCAATTTACAGTATGCATCCGAGACAAAACTTCAGTTTGATTGTACTGCATCAGGAAGTGAAAACTTAAATTATTTAAACTGTTTCTTCAAGGTCAAACTAAAGGCAATCAAGGCTTTCGGTTTCTTTTTGCTCAGCATCATGGCCCATTCAGTTCTCTTCCACCACACGAGAGCGAATCGGGAAGACTAACCCGATATCAAGACCGGACCGGCGGGGAGAGAGCTGATCCGGACGAGCCGCGAGAGCGCTCACCTGCAGAGCCGCAGGACAGTGGCCTGCCACAGGTCTTCCCGCAAGAAGGGATTGCGTCTGTGCAGCTCCTGCGCTCGGAGTAGCCCAGCTCCATCAGCTTAGACAGCGGAGTCTGGATCTCACAGTCCAGCTTTCTAGGAGAAAAATAAAAGATCCGCTATTAAAATACAGCATATAAATGCTTTATATACAATAAAGGGAAAAATACCAATGGCTCTGTGAAATATACAAGGAAACTGTATTGTTATAGATGGTTGTTTTTATTTTCTTATAGACTCCCATAAGGTTGAATTTGTTTTCTTGTTTTTAAAGGGGGACGCGGTTAGCAATAGTCCACAGAGGCACAGATGTGCAAAGCGCAACTCCAGCTAGCAAATCCAGCAGTACGCTTACAGAAAAGAAAAAGAAAACCAAACATCCGTTCTCTTCCAGCACCTTTTTTTGATTAACATCTAATTCCGTTGAAAGGTCACATACAAACGGGCCAGAGACATAAAAGTAAAGCACTATCCTTTCTCTAGCCATGGTCTATTAACATTTTGTGTTTTTCAGGCTTCAAACACACATTTAGTGCCTTTTGAATAAAACTTTCCATCTGATTGTGCAATTCTTGCTTTCTTTCTACTTCATGCAGTATACTACAGAAGTGTTTGGCAGCCTACTGTCTTGTAAGGCAAAAGCCCAAAACAGAACAGTGAAACTTCTGTATTGTGTGATAAGCTATTGTAGCTATTGGACTGCTGGAACATTTAGGATTTCAGAGCACTATACAGCTTTGTGTAACTGGTATCTTGCTGTAAATTTACCTTTAATTTTTGTTTTCAGTAGCTGACATATACCGCAAAATGAATACACCTAAACAGCAATTTCACAGCTTATGGAAGGAAAGTGAAATGCCACAACAAAAAAAAGTCTACGTTCAAGAAGAAATGGTCAAGAAGCATGAGCTAGATACATACATACATGAGCACTTTGGAACAAGACTGTCAAAAGCAAAATGAGGTATGTTTTATTGTGATGTATCTTTTAGGGCTTCATGGACTAAAACTGTTAAAACACCAATATTACTGACTGAAATATGGAAGCTACAACACACAATAGTTTATTTCTGTCCTATTCACAGATCTGATGTTATTCTGAATTCAAGCGGCTGAAATATCCTATCCTAGTTGCATGTGTGTTGTGGAAAAAGGTGGCAGCCAAACAAAAGATAGTCACTTGTTCTCTCAATTGATTGTTTAATTCTTGATATCTGTTTTTGTATGGAAATCTGTCAGAGGCAGTATAGTAGCATTTCTTTAAAACCTGGTAGTTTGCAACTGTGCTGTTAACTTGTCTACCAGTACTAACTTTGCTGTGGAGATAATGGATACTGGAGCTAACAGTGTAAAAAAATTGCTGTCGGTTTGACAGTAATTCTATACTGAAGCAAAGGACCTGTATTTTTAAGCAGTCAATTATTCAATTTTTTAGTTCTTTCCTGAGGTCAACACCAAGAAATGGACATTTGCTGAGAAGATATCCAGCTTGAAAGAGGAAATAATCTCTCTCTCTTCTCTACAGCAGAAGCATGAGCTGTCTGCTGGGGAGAAACAGACGCTGTCTGTCTTTTCCTGCCTAGAGGAATCTAACATGCAGTTACTGTACAGGTGTCTGTTCTGTTACTCTGTGTGACATCTTTCTGTAATTCATTCTTCCATTTCTCTTGACATCACAAAATCTACTCTACTCTTTCCCAGACCCAGGATAACTCCTAGCTTATAACAAGAACAATTCAGCCTTGCTATACCAAATTAGGTCAGTTTCACATTTCACATAAAATAATTAAATGAACATTATTTAATATTTATTTAGTATTTATGTAAGTGGTTAAAATTGTGACTTAAATTTTACAGTCTACCATTGTAATTTGAGCAGATACATTTTTTTATCAGGGATATTTTCATAGATTTCAACTGCTGATTGACCAGATCAAAAACTGCACAAATAACATGGTTTCTCTGCTCAGTGAGGTCGCAGACACACAGAACCAAAATATGGGCCAGCTTCTATCCTCTCTGCCTCAGGATCAGAGCAGATCCCTGCTAGAACTCATTTCAGACATTACTTATAAGAATACAGAACTAATTCATTTACTAAGGCAACAGGGGGTAAGTAGATTTTTTTTAAACATACATATGCAGATACTCAAATTTTGAAGCGTACAGTAGATCCTGACTTGTCCAGACACCTGGGCCATATTTAAGGTTTGTACTTTAAATATTATGATTCAATTGCGTATGAACACATATTTGAAGTTTCTTCATTATTTTAAAAGCATAAGAATAAAAGTTGGTTGCAAAAGGTAGAATATTGCCATATTAGTATGAAACTAAGATAAAAAATTTGTTCCAAACACCCACAGAAATTATTTTCCCTAAATGTCTGTTTTCACACCAGAATGCACTTCATTATAATTTTCATCCATCTGTATCTTTGTTTCTTACTGAGCATGCAGTAATTCACTGGGTTCATTTTATTTCTTAAAAATCCTCATATTTCCCTCTGCTTAAGACTGTAGAAAATTACGATTTCTTTCCAGGTGTGTGTGTGAATATACAGGTTTTTTTAGTAAAGGATACTATATACTAAACTAGCTGTTTTTAAAGGAGAGCTCAACTGAAAGCTGTGCTCTAACATTTACACACATTTTGTCATTGTCAGCTTGCATACACTGGTATTGCCAAAATGCACAAAGAACACTTTGAAATAGCTCAAGAGAATGACATCATCTGTCTTGAAGAGAGGGAGCTTCATGACCTGCAAGTCCAGAGGATATTGCAAGCTTCAAGCACAGGCTTTTTAAAGACTAACCTGCAGGAGGAGAGACTGATTGAGCTGCTGAAAAAGAGGGGCATACAGCAACAGGTAGACTGTCATTGCACATCAATATTTTATGTAAAAAGCATATAAAATATGTTGGGGAATCAGTGTGCACTCTGTCCTTGCTCTGTAAATCCAACAGGCAATTTAATAATGCACTCTCTGCAGGCATTTTAATAATCACATCACACAGAGTTGAGAGTTGATAGAGCTGTTTTTGTCCTCCAAGATTCCTGACTTCAATGAACGAATTTAGCTATTTAATTCAATTAATTCACCGTCAGTCATTTTCCAGGACATATGGCAGGACACCAAAATTCCTATCGTGAGTGTATATAAAAATAAAGATCAAAATTTAAAGTAGTGGAGATCTCTTAAAATATGTGTTTTATCCTGTCCTCTTTTAGGACAGGATCTCTAAAACAATCTCCAAAATACATTACTTTTTTTTTGCACATTTCTTTAAAAATATTCTGTCTAAAGTTTTTCTCTGCGTAAATTTGACACCTCTTCATGTACTATTATTGAGCTTGGATTAGATTAAATTTGTAAGGAGCACATTAGGTCAAGTCATATTGTACATGAGGCTGGGGTGGATTCATTTTAACAACCAACAAAACCAACAGTAGAGGTATTATTGTGGAGTTTAGCATATGACGTTTATTTTGCAGTTTTGAAAGATACGTTCAATATTAGAAACCAGATGCAGAGCCAGGATGAACGTCAGCGCCTGGCTTTTAAGGTGGGCTGGGAAAAGGGGTCAGGTGCAAAGAATTAAGTCTGAAGTGAAAGGGCTGGAGCACCCTTAAGGAAGAGGGACTATACTCGTGACATTGAGGACAATAGTTTATTGGGTATATTACAGTATGTTAATCACATCTTTATAGTGGCAGTAGTGCAGAATGTTCCAAATCAAGGCAGGGGGATCCTATGTAAATATGTTCCTCATTTGAACATTACAACTTTTTTGTAAGATACTCTGCTTTCGAGTAGATGGTCACGGTGATTGTTATGTTTAGTTTGGCACTACTTACCAGTTAAGATGGAAACAGACCATTCAAATTTCAACAAAGTTTGCCAGTTACCTCATACGTTTCAGCAGCTTTTGATGTGATTTCCTTCAGATTCCAGCAGCTGAGATCAGTGCTCAAAGGAATGGATTCTACATTGTTAAACAGGGTGCTTACTGAGGAAGGATTTTTTTGGCATCTTAAGAAGTTACAGTTATTTCTCACAGGCACTTCAATCATTTCACTTACCTATCAAAAATGTAATTTGATTTAAGATTCTGTTTACCTGTGTATATTTTCACATTCCAAAGTGGTTTAGGATTATTAATGTGAAAGTCTGTGTCTCTTCTCGAGAATACCACTGTGTTCATTGATTCTGATCTCTAAGCTCCCTCCTCCTTACACGATCGATAATTTGACTTTTGAGAGGGGGATTTCTGGGACTGTTGTCCCAGAATTACAGTACATTCCATGATTCATTAAGAGAGTTGAAGAAAAGTAAAAAAAATAGTGAGCTGCACACTAAGTGTTAAATTCATATTTGGTATTACCAACTTTTCTTCTGAAAGAAATGTAATTCAAAATATTTTTTTATTTAGTACATAGATTTGTTATGTGTATTATTAAGTAATAATTTACTTAACTTAATTTACTTGTAATGCATATATTTTCACAATGCATTAGTGACAGAGAATCATTGTAACAAAGTAGCTTCAAGAACGAACTTTTCCATTTGTCAGGGGAATCCGATTTCCTGCTGTAGAGTGTAAAACACCAAAGGGAATTAACCGGACATTGAACCTTTCCTTTACTCCGCAAAATCGTCTTTTAAACATCTGGGAGCTCTGCTCTGCTCTCCCATATGCAAGATAATTACTGTACATACGGCGTTGTTACTTTGCATTGCATTTCTGTTTTATATTCAAGAGGAGCAAAGAAAGTTGATTTTTGCAACTTAAAAGTTGGTTTTTATTTTAAAGGCTTTGTTTTACGTGGACAAGAGTTGTTGCTGATTCTTCTGATCCTTCAGTGCGCGATCCGCACTGCTTTTTGAAGTGAAACTCTGAGCTGCGAACATTATCTCAGCCGTAAGTATTTTGTCGCTGTTCTGTTTATGACACGCAGTCGTTCTGAAAATTTGTGAAGGATTTTAAGATTGAAATATTAAAAACTCGTAGAAAATGCTGTACAATAAAGTCTTCGCAAAATTAGGGGTATTATAGGGGTATACAGTATATTACAGCAGGTATTCTTACTTTAGTGAAATTTATTTAGATAAAATAGTGCTGTACCCCTTTGGTTAATGTAATGGATGATGGATACGAATTATGCAATAGCTTTATTTGTGCCACAGAATTTTGTTATTTGTGAACTTGCTACATTCTGTATGTTTGTTTGAAACACATTTTCCTGAAAAGTTGCATGCTACAGAAGATAAATGCTAGAAATGTATTAGCAGTCATGCAGATTTTTGTTTTCCACCCTATAAATAACTGATTTACTAGTCTGGTTTTGCAAATCCTTGAATCATTAAAAGTTCACTTCAAGTCATGTTGCTATGTGCTTAACTAGAAACTACGCACTGCACTATATCTTCAGATTTTGAATAAAAGCTACACTGAATGCAAACCATGGAGTAAAATCAAAGGGTCACGTAAGATCTGAACAAACAGTATCTGTATCTGGTGGGTGCAACAACTACTTTGTTGCATTACATACACTTCTAAAGCAATTTGTTAACGAATAAGGAAGGAATTGACTTGGTCAGTATTTCTCCGATGAGCAAACGTTCCAGTGCAATTGACCATTATTTTTGCTGTCATTACAAGCCCGGGCTCAGAGTTTTTCCAGTGTATTGTCACATAAATACATTTTTTTTCTTTATAATTGAACAATAAAAATGGTTTCCATTTTTCCAGTGTGTCAAAAAGCGCCTGTGTATTAAAACATATTAACAATTGGAGAAACGGGTTTAATGGTTTTAGTTCGATTGGTGAGGTGGTTGGTTTGTTATTGTTAAAGAGGGCTTATTTTTCATTCAGAGTGTAGTTAAAAGTTCTTTGATTGTGTGAATCTTCGCTGTCGGTTTTATTTTTGCAGGACGCGTGGCTGGTGTGTTTCACTATGATCGCAATATTCGCTACAGCCTGACGTTCCAGCAAGCTCAACAAGCCTGCGAGAAGGACTTTGCTGCCTCACTAGCCGACAGAATGCAACTGTTTACCGCGTATCAACAGGGGCTGGAAGAGTGCAGGGCTGGGTGGATTTCATCGGCTGAGGTGGCCTACCCTCGAGTTCACAAGAACTGGAATTGTGGCCAGAATCACACAGGCATCATCACATACGGAATTAGGGAAAACCTGCTAGAGAGATGGGATGTATTTTGCTACAAAGAGGACAACAATTGCTCTGTTTACCCAACGTTTTTCCCAACAGCACAGAGCTCAGAAGCAAGCGAAAACGCTGAAATTCAAAATGTTAGCTATGGCTACGTTACAATTACAAGTCCAGTGAGGAGGAGAAAAACGGGAACCAGAACTGCAGACACTGGAAACTCCTGGACCAGAGGGGATGCAAAAGGCTTTAATAACAACAGCCCTGTTACAACAGCTTTGAATGGCATGATATCTGGTTCATGAATTATAATGGATTAACCAGAGCAAGAGATGGACCATTTAACATTCCCGATGATGGAATTCAGGAAATGGGATCAAGCATCAAGGAGAGGCAAACAATGGAACCTTTGCTTCAGGGCGCAATGATAGGGGCTGCAGAGGTAGAGCAGGCAACTGAGGGATTTGAAATCCTGAGCAGTAAAATGCCCGGGTCCCCTCTGTTTTCTGTACAGTTAAAAACCACCCCCCATAATGCAGTGCCTGAATCCAAAATAACAGATGTCAAACTGGTGGGTCCCTTCAGAAATGTGAGTGCGTCCCTTGTTTCTGATACTCTAACGGCACATGCTCTTCCACTGCCTACACAAGGACTGTACCTGCAAGATAATGCGGAACAAACACAGGATGACAATATAGATTTTATACATCCCTCATTGAGGAAAGATATCCATCAAAGCACTTACACAACAACCACGATGTTCTCAATGTCATCATATCAGCCTAATACCTCACCCGAATTGCGCGTGGTAACTGCTCCAAAAACATCTGCTGCTGTATCTAATGAAAGGCAGACAACAGAAACATACTGTATACTAACCGGCAAGAAGCATTTTCTGAAAGAAGTTTATTTGAGTTTGTGAAACCAACAAAGACTCCAGTGTTTAACTTGACTACCACTGCACGTCTCAAGGACAGAATGGCTGGTAGCCGTATCATTTCACAAAACCTGGAATCAGAGCACACACAAAAAACAGGAAATGCTCATGGAAATGAAGGTATTGTCAATGGAACAAATGTTAATAAAGAAAAGCACAAATCAAATGTCTCACACGGAGAAAAGTCAAAGTTGTTTAATTTCAACACTCTCACTAGAAAGCAATACGGGCTTCACCACAGAAAAGAACGTCAATCAGAACAAACCAATTGTAAATGGCATTCTCATAATCACTAAGGATTTAGAGAAACCAATTACTAACTTAACATCTATGGGAACTGCTGCTGAAAATACAGTGAGTTCCAGAGCCACATTAGCTCTAAGCCCAGATGAACCACAAGTAAATCTTACTTTCGGTTCCCCAGAAGAGGAGCAAAAATATCACCATGAGAATATAACTACAGTGGGTGAAGCTAATGTTCATCACAAAGAGGGAGTTAATGGAACAAGTGTAAAAGAGGGAGTTAATAAAATGACTGCTCTTGTACATCAGGAACATTCATCACATGCTGCTAGAGAGAATGACAAAGTGTGGACTGACCATGTTTGACAGACATGTTGACAGAATAACAGTTAAATCCATTCCAATTAATAAAGGAAACCCTGAGTTCAGCCAAAAGAGGTCTCATCATGTTGACAGACTATTTTTGAACAGCAGCATGCATGATGTAAGGGCTGCTACAGAACAGATTGATCGCAAAAGAGAAAATGCTTTTTCCACTGGAACTGGCCGCGACAATGGCTTAGGCTCAGCAGCTGAGCAGTCATTGCATAAATCTCTTGTTGTTGCAGACAAGGTTGGGTACATACCCTCAGTGTCCACAGCACAGACATTTAAAGAACGTGAACCTTCAGTGACCCCTGTGTATTCTTCATCTCAGCATAGTACATGGATGGCAACCACCAGTGCTACACCCTCATTTATAGGGACAACCATGTCTTTGGACACATCCACAACCATACACAAGGCTCAACAAGGTGGTGAAATTCAAACTACTTCTTTTTCCCCTGTGGCTCAGACTGAAGGATCTTACATTTCATCGCCTGCACTGATGAAGGCAACAGCAGTAAGCCTGATACTGACTGACCCCTCTAAAGCCAGTGCTAATTTAACGTCCACAGCATCCATGGAAGAACACCAGATGAAAGAGCTTCATGTCACAGCCACCTCTCCTTCTTATCCAAGAAGCCACGATCCTGTTCAAGATTTAAATTCTGCCACTGATCAACCTGACCATCCAGAGAAAACACCTGTCACAGTTCTCATTGATACTGGTAGGCAGCGTGAAGCCACCACAGTTATAGGCAGCTCTGAGGTGCCACCAGGTAGGTTTAGACCAGTTTAGAGAGTGGTCTGGAGTCCTAAAACAGCACATTCAATTGTACATAATGAGTCTAATTTTCCAATTAGAGAATTTGCTGGGCTGTATTCTATGGAGTTTACACTTTGCCCACTGGGAAAAGAATAAGGCTTGCTACAGGTTTATCGGAGTGAGAGAGTTCTCATTCAAGCATGTGTCAGATGTTTTGGCTGTGTAAAGCCCATTGTCTGAGAAAAGCAATCTTTTAATTTCACTTTATGTTATATTTGGACCTTGTCTTGGAAATCAGGAAACAACCCCATTAGCAAAGGATTTACAGCTTTTCTGATGTGCCATTATATTAATGTGTTTAAACTTCTGTTTTTTGTTCTTCTATGGATATTTTATTTGAAAGTGAGTTTTCTTTAGTGCTGAACTGATGCCGTTTTTCTCATAAAGGTGGGCACAGTTCCCATGAGGACTATGATCTAACCTGTTTGAGGAAAAAACCTCTTTTTATTGATTTTGACTTCCTGTGCAGCGGGAGTAAAGACCAAATCACATCACTGCACTGCTATGTTATTCCACAGAATTCTGAAGCACAGATTGTTCATCTTGTATTAATTTTCTGCTTTATGCATGTTAGTGTCCTGTGGAGGTGTGCTACAGGGAGATAAGGGGGAGTTCCAGAGCCCTGGTTTTCCTCAGTCATACCCGAGTAATATGGACTGCACCTGGGAGGTCACAGCTCCTCCTGGGCACCTCATTCTCTTGGCATTTCACTCAATGGTGCTGGAGGAGCACAAGGGCTGCCAGTATGACTTCGTCACCGTCTTTGATGGCAAACGAGAGGAGGGGGTGGAGCTAGGCAGGTAACAGTGATGACAACTGAGCTTCTAAAGTCAGCCAGAGCATAAAAAAATCTAATGACGAATTTTACTGACATACAGTATACTGGGATACTGGGATACTGGAATGTATACTCTTTTAATTTGTTAAATTCCATTTTCAAGTGGGCTTCAAGGACATGTTCATATACCAGTTGCTTTCCCCTGTTGTTTCCTTACTTGGGCATCAAGTTTATTCAGTGTGATTCTCTGTTTTTCTTTCCATGTATTTTTCGCTACCTCTCATTTTAACAGCCAATTCAAGGAAAAGATGTAGAAATTTTTTTTTAAAGATAACTGTCAGGATTGTGCAAAAGGCAGTTCAATCTGCAGTGCACTATGCCTGGGAACCTGTGGCTAAAGCACTGTGCAATTAGACCAGTGCAATGCTGACACACTACCCAGTATCATGTCCTCTCTTTCGCCTTTAAGTAGCACTTTCAGAAAACTGCTTTGCTGGAAAAAATAAAAGAAGACGAAAGTCAGCCATCTCAGCTAAACAACAAAAAAGAGGAGAGAAACATGGATTATACTTACAGTGGTATTAAAAATGAGTGAAAATATAATATACAGAAAAATACTCAAATTACAAAACGTGGAAATACTGACATAAAACATTATGAACCCCACAAAAAAATCATTTACTTTTGACCAATTTTTCCTTATTCTCTTCCTCCTGACTTGATTTTCTTCATAAGAGCATATACAGTTTCAACAAAAGACTTCTTAAGGCCAAGCTGTCATTTTCAGCTCTTGCAAAACTTGCAAAAGGAATGAAATGGACATTTGGGATGGTTTATGACTGTTGCTGTGAGGTGATTGATTGAGTGACATCTTTTCAGCACAGGAGTCTGTGATAAAGTTTGATCTGCTACACAGTGAAAACCCCTATAGTTCCTAATCATTGATAGGAACTTGTAAAGGGGGTCTCAGGTTTTCACTTTTACAAGAACAGGCAAAACCAATGGTAGGTAACCCCAGAACAGCATATCAGTTTCACTTTGTGGGATGAACTTCTTCCCCCATCTAAATTTTGCATTAAAATAGATTGTTTTAACAAGATGAGAAACAGTTCTCAGACCTAAATTAAAAGAAAAAATACTGGGAACCAGCCATTGCTTAATGACTGGGCTCCACCAGGCAGTGATCTGACAGTTCATTGTAATCGCTTCTGTTGATGTCATTTTTTTTTGCTGTTTTGTCTGTCAGGTTTTGTGGGTCGGAGTTGCCACCTCCACTCAGATCGTCATCCAACACCATGACGGTGCAGTTGAGATCGGACGCCTCTGTGGAGCTTGATGGGTTTTCAGTCCGCTTTCATTCAGTGAAGCCTCCATCAAGTAAATCCTCTCATTAACTTTGGGGAAAAAAAAGTTCAAATGTCGACTCAAGATGGTGAAGTGAACACTACAGTTAATGCGCTGTAACGTACTTAGAGCATATTAGTGTATTTTTACCTTTTGGTGAAAAGCTAAAAGGGTAGGAAATACTGTATATTGTGTTATAAAGGGAAGAAAATGGCCCAAAAGCTTGAGCTTATTCCAGGTGCGAAGCAATGGTGAAAAAGTGAATAATCCATCAGTTTAATAGGAAAAAGAACATTTTTTTTCTCATTTGTAACATGGGATAGGCTTTCATGACACTGTATTGAAAACACGTGTATTACTCAGGCTTTGGGTACTGCTTTGTAAATTCATATTGTTGCTTTACATCATCTTTTCTAAAATAATTTCTTCTTTAGATATTATTTAATTGCATGATGTTCTTTGCAGGATCTATAGTTATAATTATTCAAAAGATTAAAAGGGTGATGGAGTAGTCAACTTTACAAAACACAAAATAGCAATTCTATTGTAATGTCCGATTGTGTATAAAATGCTTACAATTACGCTTTGCATGAACAATTTGATATACTTATTATGTTATTAGATAAACTGAAGACTTAAATCAATGCCAGTGTTGTAAATAGATCTGTAAAAAATCTGTAAAAAGAAAATGCATGATATTCCCTTTTCTCATACTGAACCTGGTTATTATGGACTTTGGTTTAAAGTACTCACGTTTTTTGGAGCCAATTTACAAACTTGTATTCTCCTTTTTGTTACAGTGAGTTTATGTGTACCTGCCCAGTTCTTTCTTCCAATCAGTAGTTCAGTCAAAGTCTAGTAGAGTTAGAGAAGAGGCATGATTTGAATAGCGAGTTTTATTGAGGTAACTCACACTGGGAGGAGGAAAATGACAACCCATCTGCAAGAATAGGGCTACTGCTCCCCTCTCTTCCCTCCGTCCCCTGCTTTAAGGAGGGTGAGGGGGAGGCGTGCACAAGCAAGGAGGCAAGAAGAGTGCTATAGTAGATGTAGGTAGGGAGAAGTGGAGGAGGTTAGGGTTTGACCTCCTTCTGAACTTCTGTTTAAAACTCTGTTTCATGGAGTTAAAATAGGATGAACACAATCCTATTTTTTGTCTAGTTCAATATTTTGAGCACAATATTTTGTCAAGCTCTTTCTGAGGTTCTGAATGCGTGGTCTTTTTTAAATTTTGAGGTCTTACAGGCCGTGTTAGATTGCGAGGGGGCAGGAATCGGTTTGAAGGGCTCGTGGAAATGGCTTTCGGTGGAGCGCTAGGGAGGATGTGTGCCGAGCAGTGGGAAAAAAGGGAAGCGACAGTGGTGTGCCGACAGCTGGGATTCCCTGGAGCTGCCTTCGCGTACAGGTATTTGACTACAATGGTGACCGTTTGGCGGCTGTATTGTTCAGAAGAAACACATTTCAATTGCTGACTCACGATCTCCAAAGTCAGAATTGTGAAGCATCAGTGTTGTCTGTTAACACAGGAAACGACAAAAAAATGCTTTTAGTTGCAGGCAAAATTAATTACAAATCTTTTTATAGCCCTACGTTTTACAAAAACATGACAGGAACTATGTGGAAAAAAGAAGGACTTGTTCTTATTTTTAAACCAGAATTGTTCTTCTTAAAATGGACTGCTTAGCTGTAACTAAGAAAATACTCTGGGTTTTGATTCTGTTTATTTTTAAGTGCTACACTCCAGCTGAAAAGATTTGACTAAATAAAAAGTCAGTAGTGGCCAACATGATGCCCTTAAGCAAAAAAAGCAAAAAAACTATGTAGATATACCACAGGAAGCCTCACCAGCTTGCCATCTTCAATTAAATGATGTACAGGGATGTATCACTCTGTCTGTGATAACAATGAGTCTACACTACTGTAGAATACATGAAATACATTAGAATCAGCACAATAGCATATATTTGGTGTGATTTCTGAATGAAATCACAGGATACAGGTATCAAACAATTATAGATTTGGATACACACAACAGTTGCAACACTTTTATAATGTGCAGAAATACATTTATCTTGCCTCCTAATGCTGTATTTGTCCCCTGTTGTTTGTAAAGGCTTTGATTAGCAGGACCCAAACAATACCTCACTGGTTGAGCAAAGGAGTGAGATTTGGTGTGTTTTAGGCTACAAAGGGGCTCACATTCTCCTCTGTTGCAACAGAAGCTATTTTTAAAGAATCTATTATATTGCAATGTCCTCCAACAGAAGTGAGCTCATTCCAATCTGAGCCTTTGGTGGTTTTGAGCACGCATGGACAGAAAGCCTTGGTGTTTCGACATGAGATCTTTCTCCAATTTGTAGGGTCCAGTCACAAGCACGTGACCCTCCTGTGACTGTGTCCTATGTTGAATGCTCAGGGGATGAAAGCTCCCTGGATGAGTGTGAAGTTAAGTGGGGCCGGAAATGTAGTACAACAGAAAGAGCTGCCGTCCACTGTCAAGGTAGGAACTGAACAATGTGAGACTCAGGATTGTTCTGTGGAAGTTTATTCTTAGGTCATTTTGCATGGCATGGCATACTGATGTGTCCATATCCACCACTAATGTTATTATACATTTAAGTACAGAGACTCGTACGTCTATCTAACACTTGTGCAACAATGTTCAATTGTGCGAGTGCGTTGCTGAGAAATAAAGTTCATTTTCTAGACCCCTACTTTATTGCGACATATTACAAAAGGAGGTTGCTGCTCCAAAAAAGGTGGACTTACCAACCAGGTAAATCCAAGAGTTTAAAGGCATATAACTTATTACATGTGAAGGCTGAGCAAATCCATCTTTTGGCATAAAGTAGAAACAGGAAAGCTTTAATTGAATTTGACCGCAGTTTCAAATTTGTGTTGAGAATTAATATCAAGATGGTTGTGTCCGGGGTCAGCACACAGACCTGGGCCAATGAAAATAGCAGTGGATAGCCTTCAGGGTTAACGTTATAGACAATTTATAGGTAGGACAGGGTGGTTGCTTTGTTGTAGGGTTCTTGCAGAGAAATGGTGAAAAAGATAAAAAAATTGACATCAAGATGGATCAAACTCTTTTTCTTATATTTGTTTTAAATGTTTTTATGGGCCTCTGGTCTTGAGTAGTTTTACCCATAAGAAGTTGGAATTTAAAACATTATTGGATATCCCTACTAGTTATTTAAAAATATAATCCTAGAAATACTGTATTAATTGCAAAAATTGAGTCTGAAGGCATTGTTTTCAGTACAGTTTATTTTACACCAGTTTTGTCATTTACCATTTTGTCATTATGATTATATGCATTATTTTGGTTTCTATATCAGTTCTTTACAGTGGCACCTATATGTATTTGAACATTTATGACCTCAGGCTGTCCAATTAGCTTGTTTCAGAAAGAAGCTGCATCAGACTACAGGTGCTCTCCTGGACATGAGAGCTGTGAGGGCATGTTTGTTTGTTGTAGTTATGGAGACCTGCTCAATCCTGAGGAGTGCTGGTGTCCTGGAATCTGGAACCTATGTCATTGACCCAGATGGGGAGGACCAGGGAGTCGAGCCCTTCCCTGTCTTCTGTGACATGAACTCTCTGCGAGCTGATGGTGCGCTCCCCTCTTAACTCCCAGAACACTCCTGAGTTCACACCTGTGGTAGTGCAAGAATCTGTAGTGACTTAACAGGGTTAATTTTGTTTGGATAAGAGAGGATTAGCAAGTGTGTCTGTTTAGCTTCTGTAGGCTTACAGCATACATAAGAATTATTTTAGTGCTTTACACTGTCTTAATGAGAATGAACTACGAACTATGCATAAATCACGGTATAATCTGTAGTCTTACCATTTGAAATTGTGCAGTCTTACCACTTGAAATACTGCAGTTTCTCTGGAGTTGTGAAATAAATTTTGAAGACAGAGCGTCATCCCTGCTCCTCTCCTCTCCTATCACCATCCTTGTAGTAGGTCCTCGGTGGCCAGGGAGTGAAGGCCAGAACTCACCTCCAGATGTTCACCAGCCCTATTACTAAACACCAAGATGTTAGTAATTTGGTTCAGGTTCCTGAAGTGTTTCATTAATTATTGTGGCAAATACATCTAAAAGCAGGGATATTCAAATGCCAGACGGTGCTTTACATTATAACAAGGCTTGGATACAGTCCCCTGTTTATGCTGCAAATCAATATATTGTGGGTGTTATTGTGGCACAGTGGTTTGAACTGCTGCCTTGCAGCGCTGGGGCCCTGGGTTCCTGGGGTGTTACAGATGCAGCCATTCAAAGTGAGCGGTACAGACACGTACCGCAGGTAAGATGACACGGGGTACCGCGGTGCGTGATTGGTTGACCGACAGGGGCACTCGTGGTCCGTTGGTCTGTCGTAGAAAGACTTACTGTAAACGTCTTTACTGTGCCCGTTGTAGATATTGAATTTTACCACTGAAGGGAAATCTTAGTAGCTGAGCATAAAAAGAATAGGAGCATACTGTAACGCGTGTGAAGGCCATAAACGATATTAATTTTGGAACGTAAACATACAGTATATGGCTGGTCTTGGTACTTTAAAGAAAAAAATACACACCAGTATTCCATTTCTCCCTAAACATTGTAAGCTTCGAAGTCTTTAACTAACGTGATACCGGAGTCAACAAGCATACTTTTAGAATTTGATTAAAAGGGAATATAATATGGAATCGCGTATCTCAAGAAATTAATAACGATATAATTATATTCATGTTGCAAAAGAACTGCAACGGACATAAAAACTCCCTTGCTTTTAACAGAGCGTTCCATAATTTCTAACTACGAAAATGCCAGGTGAAAGGATTTGTAAACATATTTTGTTAAAGCAAGTCAGTTTTTTCTGCAACACATAAAATACATTTTTCCAAGAAAGTTTAGCCTTTGTCACTAATGAAACCACTAAATAAAGACATAAATATAGAAATCTTAAGATTTGTTTTATTTAATGTTGGTAGCAGGATGAACTGTCAGAGTGTATATTTTGTCGCAAAGTTGCTGCAAGATGTTAACAGTGAAAAAGGTATTTAGAAATGAGTTATTTCAAGATGAAAAAGAAAACAAAACATGGTTTCATTACGACCAGAATCGGTCTTGAGATATTTTTAACTTGATTTACAGTATTTGAGAGGTATGTCTTAACACCGATACTACAGTGCTTAAGTACTGCTCACGTATATGTTTCTAGGTTTATATTATGCATTTCATACAGTCAAATTACTTTTGAGCAACTAATAAGAAGCGCGAAACGGTATGCGTTTTACTTTCGTTTTGTGCTGGGACCCATGGATTGATTAGAGATATCAAGTACATACAAGTCATTTTTTAAATGTTGCAGTTCGTCTTGGAAAACATGTTACGAGTACATCATCTATCAACAATCACACAGGTTCTGTTTCCATATTGCGGATTTTGGTTAGGTATTATCAAATCCAGTGGCGCTGTTAGTTTACTGAGTCCCATGTCACACATGGTCTGTGATTGAAACCTGTAAAACCGGTTTAATTCGTCACAGCCAGCACTCTTCAGGTGTGAGGGTCTTCTGCTCAGAATGAAACGCTAAAATGTTTGTGTATATTCTAATGGTAGTGGGGGCAGGGTGTGTGGGAACAGGTTTGGTTGAAATTGCATTGGAGATCTATGTTCTTCACACCTGAAACATTTTCTCTGAAAGCATTTTCTTCGCAGTTTAACTGATCTTGTTACAGCATGTTACAGTTTACTATTATTAACCATATTAATTTTAAGTGCTTAATGTAAAATCTTGTAAAAATATATTTTCATTGTTCAAATATACATTAAGTCTGACTATCATATAATAAGTTAAATACAAAACTAAAGAAAAAATAGGGTTAAATATAATTCAAAATATTTTGCTAACAATGTTAACTGTTTATGAATAATAAAATGTATTAACTAAGGAGTAGGATGGCACAGTTGTTAGTATGTTTTTTGTTTTGTTTCTTTTTCATAAATACAACAGTAGTACCTGATGTCTCAGTGGCTTTCAAAATTAAATTATGCATGCAAACCTGTGAACTAGAAAGATAACTAAGATATCCATCCATTATATTCCATAATATCCATGAAATATATGGCGCTGAAATACAGTATGTGTGACGCAGTGGTGGCCTGACACGGTGAGGTGCCCTGGCAGCTGTGTGATGCAGTGGTGGTCGGGTATGTAGAGGTGCACTGGCAGCTGTGTGCTGTGACGCAGTGGTGGCCTGGCACGGTGAGGTGCGCTGGCAGCTGTGTGATGCAGTGGTGGTCGGGTATGTAGAGGTGCACTGGCAGCTGTGTGTTGTGACGCAGTGGTGGCCTGGCACGGTGAGGTGCGCTGGCAGCTGTGTGATGCAGTGGTGGCCTGGCACGGTGAGGTGCGCTTGCAGCTATGTGACGCAGTGGTGGCCTGGCACGGTGAGGTGCGCTGGCAGCTGTGTGATGCAGTGGTGGTCGGGTATGTAGAGGTGCACTGGCAGCTGTGTGTTGTGACGCAGTGGTGGCCTGGCATGGTGAGGTGCGCTGGCAGCTGTGTGGTGTGACGCAGTGGTGGCCTGGTACAGTGAGGTGCGCTGGCAGCTGTGTGGTGTGACGCAGTGGTGGCCTGACACGGTGAGGTGCCCTGGCAGCTGTATGATGCAGTGGTGGCCTGGCACGGTGAGGTGCGCTTGCAGCTATGTGACGCAGTGGTGGCCTGGCACGGTGAGGTGCGCTGGCAGCTGTGTGATGCAGTGGTGGTCGGGTATGTAGAGGTGCACTGGCAGCTGTGTGTTGTGACGCAGTGGTGGCCTGGCACGGTGAGATGCGCTGGCAGCTGTGTGGTGTGACGCAGTGGTGGCCTGGTACAGTGAGGTGCGCTGGCAGCTGTGTGGTGTGACGCTGTGGTGGCCTGGCACGGTTACATGCGCTGGCAGCTGTGTGGTGTGACGCAGTGATGGCCTGGCATGGTGAGGTGCGCTGGCATATAATGAATATATTCATGTGCATCCAACACACAGTTCAACGCTAGCAACTACACAAAATCTAAAATGTGAGCTCTACTTGCCACTTACAATACCAACAGTACCAGCTAAGTTTAGTAGTGACATTTTCATGGATCTTTTTAACAATAAAATTTACAACATCAGACTTCAGACACAATTAAACAGGCCTCAAAAAAGTCTGGTACAAACATTTTCAGCATGGTGAAACATGGTGAACATTTCCACCACTGCGTCACACCACACAGCTGCCAGCGCACCTCACCGTGCCAGGCCACCACTGCATCACACAGCTGCCAGCGCACCTCACCGTGCCAGGCCACCACAGCGTCACACCACACAGCTGCCAGCGCACCTCACCGTACCAGGCCACCACTGCGTCACACCACACAGCTGTCAGCGCACCTCACCATGCCAGGCCACCACTGCGTCACACCACACAGCTGCCAGCGCACCTCACCGTGCCAGGCCACCACTGCGTCACAACACACAGCTGCCAGTGCACCTCTACATACCCGACCACCACTGCATCACACAGCTGCCAGCGCACCTCACCGTGCCAGGCCACCACTGCGTCACAACACACAGCTGCCAGTGCACCTCTACATACCCGACCACCACTGCATCACACAGCTGCCAGCGCACCTCACCGTGCCAGGCCACCACTGCGTCACAACACACAGCTGCGTGCACCTCTACATACCCGACCACCACTGCATCACACAGCTGCCAGCGCACCTCACCGTGCCAGGCCACCACTGCGTCACACCACACAGCTGCCAGCGCACCTCACCGTGCCAGGCCACCACTGCGTCACAACACACAGCTGCCAGTGCACCTCTACATACCCGACCACCACTGCATCACACAGCTGCCAGCGCACCTCACCGTGCCAGGCCACCACTGCGTCACAGCACACAGCTGCCAGTGCACCTCTACATACCCGACCACCACTGCATCACACAGCTGCCAGGGCACCTCACCGTGTCAGGCCACCACTGCGTCACACATACTGTATTTCAGCGCCATATATTTCATGGATATTATGGAATATAATGGATGGATATCTTAGTTATCTTTCTAGTTCACAGGTTTGCATGCATAATTTAATTTTGAAAGCCACTGAGACATCAGGTACTACTGTTGTATTTATGAAAAAGAAACAAAACAAAAAACATACTAACAACTGTGCCATCCTACTCCTTAGTTAATACATTTTATTATTCATAAACAGTTAACATTGTTAGCAAAATATTTTGAATTATATTTAACCCTATTTTTTCTTTAGTTTTGTATTTAACTTATTATATGATAGTCAGACTTAATGTATATTTGAACAATGAAAATATATTTTTACAAGATTTTACATTAAGCACTTAAAATTAATATGGTTAATAATAGTAAACTGTAACATGCTGTAACAAGATCAGTTAAACTGCGAAGAAAATGCTTTCAGAGAAAATGTTTCAGGTGTGAAGAACATAGATCTCCAATGCAATTTCAACCAAACCTGTTCCCACACACCCTGCCCCCACTACCATTAGAATATACACAAACATTTTAGCGTTTCATTCTGAGCAGAAGACCCTCACACCTGAAGAGTGCTGGCTGTGACGAATTAAACCAGTTTTACAGGTTTCAATCACAGACCATGCGTGACATGGGACTCAGTAAACTAACAGCGCCACTGGATTTGATAATACCTAACCAAAATCCGCAATATGGAAACAGAACCTGTGTGATTGTTGATAGATGATGTACTCGTAACATTTTTTCCAAGACAAACTGCAACATTTAAAAAATGACTTGTATGTACTTGATATCTCTAATCAATCCATGGGTCCCAGCACAAAACGAAAGTAAAACGCATACCGTTTCGCGCTTCTTATTAGTTGCTCAAAAGTAATTTGACTGTATGAAATGCATAATATAAACCTAGAAACATATACGTGAGCAGTACTTAAGCACTGTAGTATCGGTGTTAAGACATACCTCTCAAATACTGTAAATCAAGTTAAAAATATCTCAAGACCGATTCTGGTCGTAATGAAACCATGTTTTGTTTTCTTTTTCATCTTGAAATAACTCATTTCTAAATACCTTTTTCACTGTTAACATCTTGCAGCAACTTTGCGACAAAATATACACTCTGACAGTTCATCCTGCTACCAACATTAAATAAAACAAATCTTAAGATTTCTATATTTATGTCTTTATTTAGTGGTTTCATTAGTGACAAAGGCTAAACTTTCTTGGAAAAATGTATTTTATGTGTTGCAGAAAAAACTGACTTGCTTTAACAAAATATGTTTACAAATCCTTTCACCTGGCATTTTCGTAGTTAGAAATTATGGAACGCTCTGTTTAAAGCAAGGGAGTTTTTATGTCCATTGCAGTTCTTTTGCAACATGAATATAATTATATCGTTATTAATTTCTTGAGATACGCGATTCCATATTATATTCCCTTTTAATCAAATTCTAAAAGTATGCTTGTTGACTCCGGTATCACGTTAGTTAAAGACTTCGAAGCTTACAATGTTTAGGGAGAAATGGAATACTGGTGTGTATTTTTTTCTTTAAAGTACCGAGACCAGCCATATACTGTATGTTTATGTTAAGATTTCCCTTCAGTGGTAAAATTAGATATGAATATTCAATACTTAAACGGGCACAGTTAAGACATTAAATATACATATACATATTGTATACAGTACAGTTTGCATACGGTAATATGTTTATGTTACGTGATTAAAAAATAAATAAATAAATAAAACTGGAAGGTCCAGCACCAGCTAGATTTGAACACACAACCTGCCAGTTGGTAGTCACGCACCTAGACCAGTAGGCTACAAGACAGCTCGCATGAACAGGCAGGCGAAACAGCCCTACACAGCCCTGCCGCAGTACACGGATATAATCATACCGTTATTAATTTCTTGAGATACGCGATTCCATATTATATTCCCTTTTAATCAAATTCTAAAAGTATGCTTGTTGACTCCGGTATCACGTTAGTTAAAGACTTCGAAGCTTACAATGTTTAGGGAGAAATGGAATACCGGTGTGTATTTTTCCTTGTGATATTTTAAGCTCTAGTTGAATGATAGGTGTCGCATTTTAAATCATTTTCGTAGTTAGAAATTATGAAACGCCCTGTTAAAAGCAAGGAAGTTTTTATGCCCGTCAAAGTAAAACAAAATGCCTGACAAAGTATGGCTTGGACAGATTCCAAGTGCTTGTACAAATGTGCTAAAGAAATTAGACTTTGAGTATACAGCTTGTCCAAAGTCATCCATTATTAATACTATTAGTAATATCTTCAGTAAAGGCTTTGATGCATAAATATTTCTGATAAAGGTAGGTTGTGTACTTTTGTCCAACTGAGCAATCTTGCTTTCATAAAATATACCAACATTTTAATGACTGATGATTAACATACTGTAATACACAGTTCAAAATTAAAGGCTCAAATGCTGTACATGAGAGGTTAAGCTCCCCCTGGCGGTTTTACAAGGCGACGCCGGATAGTTAGTCACGTGACACCACGTTAACTGCGTCATACCGCGTGATACTGCGACACGCCCACCGGGGTATGCCGCGAAATACCTCACTCATTTTGAATGGCTGCATCTGTATATGTCTGGAGTTTGTATGTTCTCCCCATGCTCACGTAGGTTTGCTCCATAGATGAATTGGCTTCTCGGAAAGATATACCCTCTTGAGTCCATTGCTTGCTGGGATAGGCTCTATCTGCTTTGCGATCCTGAATTGGAAGAAGTGGTTAGAAAAAGTGACTGAAATAAAGTTGTTGTTTTTTTGTGGGAATGTAGCGGCTGACTGGAAATCAAAGCAAGATCTCCACCCGCTTGAATTCAAAGAGAGAGATAATGTGAGGGACAAAGAAAAGACAGGAAACAAACGATCTCTTCACCAAGGCTTGCTTCTCAGGTGTGACCGTGGTGGGCCATGACTCAGAGAGCCGTACGCGAGTCTCTCCCTTCGAGGAGGCTGGCTGCTACTCCAGGCAGATAACATACAGACAGGCATCGCTGCTGCAGCTGAGGTCTCTGATTCAGGCCTCTGAATCCTGCACTCAACTCGTCAAAGTAAGTTCAGCCTTCCTCATGCTACACTGAGCGACATGTTATAACTATGCCTGTCAGTTCCCTAGATCACAACGTACAAAAGGTGCAAACTTTTCAGGAGGCGTATCTAGACATCCTTGTTGATTCTTTATAGCTTGCATGTGGACTTTGTAAGAGATTTTTGCAAACAGTGGAGTCAGCATTTTTTATTAAGAGGGCCTCACAGGAAGGCCCATACTGTATGTTTTCAGTTCTCCCCTGCTGGTATTATGATTGAGCTGTAGCAGTGAGTCAAGCTGATTGGCAGCCCAGGTGGGGATGAAAGAAAAGCCATTAGAACCCATTACCAAAAGCATATCCAGGACTGCCTCAAACCTTCCGAATGTTAGAAGTGCCTTTGCCTGTTTGGAGTTTGCACGTACTGTATTACCTGCGTTGGTGTTGGTATTCTCCTGTTACTCTGATCTCCTCCAGCCCCCCCAATACATGCTAACAGAGTGAAGGGACTACACCCCCTCCAAGCAGTTGTCCCTTCAATAGTCCAGACAATCCTTTATTGCTGAAGAATTCTCATAGACCTCCCACAATTCTCTGTGTAGCTGGAATGTCGCCACACCCGGTTTCTGGGAGAGGAGTGGGGCTGGTGGGTATCCTGGGATGGACGCAGGATGAACTCTTGGGGCAGCACATCTACGGACAGTAAGAAATGTGCCTGTGGAGAGAGAGGTAATACTGGTTATTAGGTAATTCTCTACCACTGAAATCAGGGGATTCTTAACTCTTATTGTCGTTTTACCTCTTATTTCTTTTAAGAATCCCTGAACTGTGTTCCAGGCTCATCCAAAAGGGCAGAGAAACACTATGTGTTACTTGACAAATGTGGCTGATACGATTAATAATGTGACAATAATGAAAGCATTTTTAGTGATTTCACAAGTATAAAAGAATGAATTCCATTCATTTGGTATTTTCGTAAGGATGATAAAAAGGATAAAATGATAAAAAGCTTTTCATGTTTCAGTGCAAGTACGTATAGTACATTCTAAACAGCACATAGTGTGCATGCTTAAAATGTTGATAAAATGTTGTGCGTATTTTATATATTTGAAATATACCATATAATTATATAATAGGTACTATTAAAAGCATAATGTGAAAAAAAACTGTACATAGAGTGTGTGCATACATGTGACTCATAGTTGGCTTTATACCGCATATTGTATCTGTAGGTGACTGTGATCTTGGATTGCTGACATGCAACTGCGATGCTAATGACGAAGTGTGGCGTTCAGATGAAGGCTACCTGTCTGACAAGGCCTCCCTGCCCATGAGAGATGTGAGATTAGGAGACACCCGAGACATGCCAATGGAGATGGCCTTCCACACGATTGGAAAACTACGCTGCACTGGACAAAGTAAGGTCATAAAGCAAATGTGATCTGTGAAGTTCTTAACTTCTGATATGTCTTATATTCATTTAGAACTACTAAAATTCATTTCCTTCTCTTTATACCCTAACACTATCACTAACTTTTCTGTAATTCCTACTCAGCACAGGTCACATTGACCTTAGAATACCAAAGAAACATTGTCATATCTTGCCAAAAACATACTCTCTGTCTGATTGCCTATTTTGAGACTGCAGATTTAGTATTATGAAGAGCTTAAGCCACATCTAATGCACAGCTCGGTACAGTACATCAGTCCTGAATAAATATCACAGCTCAGCACAATAGAGAGGAATCACATCATAAAACGGAGTCGTTCATACTTCTTCATTAACAAGTTTGTAACATACTGTATTTTAAGACATTCTCATGATATATGTCAGTCTTGTCAATTAATATATAGAGTAAGTACTGTACATGAAAAAGGAGAGCCCCAGTCTCAGGTAGGTGATTAGAAATTAATTAGCAGATGTATTGTTGTGCAAACCCAACCACTCTTCACAAAGCTGGAAACTGACCCAGCAAACTGCCTCACTCTTTGTTCAGGCAACATTGTTAAATTCGGCAAAGAAAACAGAAGACACATGGTTTCATTTGACTTGGTAATCAATGTCACCATTCAATGCTAAAAATTGGATTCATAATCACTCAGGCAGTTGGGCTAGTTTTTGCTGGGCAACATTTTTTATTCCTCAGTCTCTCATAGTCGTTTCATGTTCCGATTGGAATGTATCCAGGCACAATATGAATTTAAAATTTCAAGCACTCAGGAAAGAGGATTTTAAATATAAACCATTCATAATTGTGTGATTTCAAATTGACTTAAAATTAAAGGGGATCCATAATATTACATCTGATCTTACATGCACAGCTTCTTGTGGATATGCAGTCTAGGTTTCCAGCAGTTGAGGAGTTAATTGCTGAGGAATTCTCTGACTGCATTCCCACAATTAAACTGAAGCACTCCGAGATCTGATTCCCTTTTAAGAGATGTTATTTCATGTTTCCAGCTGTTGAACATTTCTTAAGTGTGAACAAAGAAAGGACTAGAAACTGAGATGTCTTGGTGTTTTCCTTTGTGATCAAACATAACATCTCCATGTGGTTCATTTCTGAAAACAATGGATTATGTCTTTCAGCAAATGTAATTAACAACCTCCATGTTAAAACATGAAATTCCATTGATTCCTTTGAATGTCTTGTTTTTTTATGAGGACAGAAATAACTAAAATAAAGACAAAAAACACTGAATTTAGCAGATTTCAGTTTCAGTTTCAGTTGAACAGTATTCTTGATTAACGACATTAAAAATAGTTTTCTGACGGTACTGTATATTTATTTCTAAATTTGTATTTTATGAGTCGTATACATTGATTGCTAACAATTTGCCATCCATGCGTGATCAGAAATCCTTGTCTGGGCTGTGGCAAGCCGGAGCCTGCCTCCATGGGACACATAACTGCTCTTCTCCTGGACAGGATGTGGCTTGCAATTTAGAGCAACCAGTCCAACCTGCCAATATTTGCTTTAGAAATTCAGCCAAAGCCAGCATCAAACCTCAAATCCTTCATTTGTGAGGCTGTCACGCCTGACATCCCTCCCTAGAGGGTGCTCCACTACTCCTGTTATTGTTATTGTTCTTGTGATTAACCTCCCCAGGTGCACCTTCTTAGGTGTATTATTTAAAGACTAGCTCCTCCAGACCTCGGGGCTCATCATTAGGGTAAGGCGAGGCCCGTCTAGCACCAGGAAACCCTACGTCCATCTCCTGAGGGCATAGGCCTCATCCCCGACACCTCCTGCTTCCTGAGCCCGGGATCTGGAGGATCTCGCCCCATCACCCTTGGACCTCCATGTTTTGTCTGTCCATGTGTTCCCCCCTTCCGGGGATTTTAACCTTGTCGCGTCCCAGGATGGATTCTCGGACTGTGCCCTGACCTGCCTTTGGACCCGTTTGGATTTGGATGCCGTTCTTTGTCTCCCCCGTTCACTGTCTCACAGACTGTCACTATTATTTTGTGCACTGTTAAACCCCTGTGTGTTTCCTTTTACCACGCCTCCTGTTTTCTCCAGCTCTTACCGCAACGCATAGGTTCTACTACAGGACCTGACACGGATCTCAGTCTGTGTTCGTGACAGAGGCATCACATCTGTCAGAGGAACAGCCCGGCTAGCTCAGTCGGTAGAGACTCTTAATCTCAGGGTCGTGGGTTCGAGCCCCACGTTGGGCGGATCATGTGGTTTTTAGCCAGCAGCCATATCACCCTGCAACTCACAACTGGCAGCCCACTGAAGCTAAGCAGGTGTGAGCCTGGTCAGTACCTGGATGGGAGACCTCCTGGGAAAAACTAAGGTTGCTGCTGGAAGAGGTGTTAGTGGGGCCAGCAGGGGGCGCTCACCCTGCGGTCCATGTGGGTTCTAATGCCCCAGTATGGTGACGGGGACACTATACCGTAAACAGGCGCCGTCCTTCGGATGAGACGTAAAACCGAGGTCCTGACTCTCTGTGGTCATTAAAAATCCCAGGGTGTTTCTCGAAAGGAGTAGGGGTGTAACCCCGGCGTCCTGGCCAAAATTCCCATTGACCCTTACCAATCATGGCCTCCTAATAATCCCCCTCTATGAATTGGCTACATTACTCTGCTCTCCTACCCACTGATAGCTGATGTGTGGTGAGCGTTCTGGCGCACTATGGCTGCCGTCGCATCATCCAGGTGGAGCTGCACATTGGTGGTGGTGGAGGGGAGTCCCCATTACCTGTAAAGCGCTTTGAGTGGAGTGTCCAGAAAAGCGCTATATAAGTGTAAGCAATTATTATTATTATTTTTATTATCTGACTTTGCCAGGATAGGTCCTTGCTCTATCTGATGCTGAATATTAATAGACGCCTTAATTTCATTGTGTCTACTGTGATGCTCAAACTACAGGGTTATCTGCAAAGATACTCAATAGTATTAATTTTTAAAACTTTCCAGTCTCTCACATGCAGGCCTCGACTCTCCTTTTACAGCACTGCCTGCCAGTGAAACTTATTTCTGCAGTGGTCAGAGCACACCTCTGTCTGATGCATTGAGAGTTATGTACTGAACATAACTGTTGTACTGTATTTGTTAGAAGGGTGATATCCTGTCTTTACAGGGTTCTAGCCCATGCTGTAAAAAAGGTTACACTGCAGTTGTTAAATATGCCATATGGATTTTACTGTAAATTGACAAGAGCTAGGGCAAAAAAGCATGCCGTTATTGCCCTGTTGTCCATCAACCATTTTCTAACTGTTTCTTCCAAATCAGAGTCACGGGGGAGCAAGAGCCTACCCCAGCAAGCAATGGGCACAAGGCAGGATACACCCTGGACAGGACACCAGTCCATTGCAGGGCACACACAGACACAGACACGCACACACTCACACCAGGGCCAGTCTTCCCAGAAACAAATTAATGTAGCAGATTTATTTAATTAAAGGCCCCAGTATTGCAAGGCAGCAATACTCACCACTGTACCGCTGTGCCACTCTTTAGCACCCAGCTGAATAAAAGATAAAAGCCTTCCTTCTGCTCTCTTAACTATCTGTGTTGACATCGTGCAGAGACCTTGGATCCAGTGCTGGAGTCTTGTGCAGCTCTGAAGGAGGCTGGCTTTGTGGAGTCAAGGCGATACATCATTGACCCAGATGGGCCAGGACAGGGGCTCTCCCAGTTCGAGGTGTACTGTGATATGGCTTCTGACCCACTGACAGGTAAACTGAAGGCTAATAGAGGCAACACATCGCACCTAGCATTCTTGGATGACTTTTCACCTGTTCTTTTCATATCTAGCTACTCCAGTCACAGGTAAGAGTTCCCAGTTTTAAACCATTCCCTGCTTAATTTCCTTAAAGGATATTTTTAATTCTAACCATTGTTCTTACATCTGCCTGCTAACCTGCTTTGTTAAAAAGCAAGTAAAGGCCAATGATAGTGAATAAAAGTGCAGGGTTATATACATACATACTGTATAAAGTATATACATTTTTTACTGTAGATATAATATTATTGCAGAATATTATTTTATTCACATAAATTGGGGGCTGATAAATATGGATGATACAACTTAAATCTGTATATTTATTTTTTAGTATGGTTCAGAAAAACAAAACTACTTTTTCAATAAATCAGCAATTGATTTATAGCTCAATATAGCCAAATTAATTAAATGAGCAATTAAATTAGATCTATAAATCTGTTTTCTGCAGTGAAATTTTAATAGTTTGGAACTTGTTTGAAGCATGTTGTGAAATTGTACTTTTTTGACACTTCGGTATGACATAAAATATGCTTCAATGCCAGAATAAATAATCATGGAACAAATGCTCACAGTGGACAAGTTGTGATTATAGGAATGTTATATATCAGTTGGGTAGCTGCGTCAGCATGCGTAGGCTACAAAGGAACAAGTAAAGGTTTATTCCATGCTTAAAGAGAGGAAAGGAAACACAACGTTTCAGCTGTGGAGCTTTCTTCAGGTGTAAGAAAGATAGGCTGATGCAGCTACCCACCTGATAAATGAAATTTCTATAATCACAACAAATCAGCAGAAGGTGCGCTATTTTGTTGACTATAAATCCTCACATGCCATGGTTAGAGGGTCATATTTTAAAAACGGTACAGTAAATTTTCTTATACTTCAGTATATTGAGAGTTGGTTATATTGTGTGTCACACCACAGTGTCAGAATTGTGAGACGTTTTTATAATCGGAGGGGAGGGCCATAGCAATACAGCAGAAAGTGCAATCACCTTTTCCCAGTGCAAGTTCGTGTTATTGTGAGTTTTTAAAATGGGTTTGCGATTTTCTGAAATATATTCCATACAAAAATACAATTTGGACAGTCGCTATTTATTTGGATATCCCCTTTCACTGAGGATGTCTACAGTATACCATCTGGATTAGTACTGACCAAAGAGAGCTATCTACAGGCGAAAGGCGGCATAACATCACTGCAGCAGCATTTAAGGTGGAACGAAAAACGCGCATAAGAAGCTGGCAACTTCAGCCTCGTAAGATATTTTGAGAGAGAGCTTTTTTAATTTGAATCAGAAGCATTTTCTTAGCAATATTAGGAACTGCACTCCATTTAGTATTGTCCGGATTCTACCTTGTGTTGGTGTTGGGAGGACCTAAACCTCCTAACCCACATTTTATTTCAATTTCTGAAGTACATTTTTGTACTTTGTGAGCACTTATCCTCTGGATCTGGATTTTACTGTGTTTAGCAAATTTTTGCTGATTCTTTGAGCACTCTTAGTGCTTAAATATAAATAAAACTGGATTTTGCCATCTCACTTTCACGATACAATTTCCTGATTCTTTATTTTGTTGATGGGTATCATAGTACTATGATTCTTTTACCATTTGTGTACATTGTCTCTACCACAATGTGACTCCTCTGAGTTTGCGCTACCTTGTGCTGTCCCTGTGCTTGCTGCTAGAACACTAATGCAGGTGTATCTGTGATCTTGCTGGGCTGTGTCCTCCTGACTCAGGTATCACAGTGGTGAGTCACAACAGTGGGCACCACATGCATGTGGCTCCTTGCGAAGAGAAAGGCTGTTACAGGAAAGAGCTCCAATACGAAGCAGATCTCTCTCAGCTCCACGCCTTAACACAAGTGTCCAGGTCCTGCCAGCAGTATGTCAAGGTGAGCTGGGAGCAGGGAGTGGGACAGAAGACTATCTGATTCTCATTGCTCCTCCATCAAATGCGTTCCACAGCTGCACAGCTGTTAAACTCCACCTTGCAAACGTCTGCTGTAGAATGTTTTCAAAATAACATTGAGAAGTCAAAATAGCTCTTTCCTGAAGTCTGCATCAGAAGTTATGATGAGGTTGGTATTTTTCTTTAATTGACAGGTTATGGAGAGTTTAGTATTTCATAGACCTCATTTGCACAAACTCTACCCAGTTACAGTAAGGCCAAGACTTATCTAGACTGAACATTAGCAAGAAACACAATTGTTAAACTTTCTTCATTTGCCTGTATAAAATATCCACAAATCTTGTCATTAGATTTCACCGGCATGTGTGATAAATATTCGTGTTCAGAATCGTTTGTGTTAGCCGTTGTACTGTGGACAGGATTAAACTGGATTAAACTGCTTTGAACTAGTGGCCCCTGGGGAAACGCAGAGCCTGAACCTTGTTCTTCATCCTGCAGCTGGACTGTCGGCACACCCGCTTCGTTCAGTCTGGCTGAGGCTGGTGGGTCTCATGGGACGGGCAGAAGATGCTGGACTGGGGAGGAGCTGAGAGGAACAGTGGGAGCTGTGCGTGTGGCATGACAGGTGACTGAGCCCGCCATCTTGTGCTTCTGTCCACAGTCAGCCTGACGGACAGCTCTCACTCATTGCAGAGTCTGCATGTTTGGTGTGGTTAATTCATATGGATTCATTTTTCCATGGATCTGTTTGTGGCAAACGGGTGTTTGCTTTAATTTATATAATGCTCATTAGAACATAAGAACATAACATAAGGCCCATCTAGCCTGTTGCTGGTGGCGAACTTATCTAAAAACCTCATCCAGCCACCATTAATAAATCAATTAATGAAAAATTATTTTTTCATTTAAGGGGGGGTAATCCAATGTGAAACA
This sequence comes from Atractosteus spatula, assembly GCF_055471065.1. Classification (NCBI taxonomy): domain Eukaryota; kingdom Metazoa; phylum Chordata; class Actinopteri; order Semionotiformes; family Lepisosteidae; genus Atractosteus; species Atractosteus spatula. The sequence goes on from NC_142711.1 coordinate 42,387,355, forward strand.
AAAATCACATTTTCTGAGAATCTGGAGTTCAGAATGTAATAGATCATTATATGATAGTTATATGATCCAAAAATGTTCATAGTTCCACACTACTAATCCCAGAATGTAGTAATAGGCGAAGTATAATAATACCCAAAGTATAGGCGGGAGCCCTGAGTCAAGAATATAATGTCTACTCCTCAAAGCTGGCCTAAATTGCAGAGTGGAAAACCCATTTAAAATCCTGCATGGAGTTTCACAAAGCATTTAAGTGATACTGCAGATGTGTCAACAGATCATGTGGTGAGGTGGAATGAAACTGAACCTTTTTGGTCTAAATGCAAAGAGTTATAACTATAAAAAACTCAGCACAGTGCATTACCTAGTCATGGGTGCCATAACAAACAAGAGCAAACAAGCTTATGTAGCCCATGTGGTAATTAGTAGTTAATTGATCCAACGATCTCATCGAGCTGTTTCTTGAAAGAGCCAGTACTTGGATGGGGAGTCAAATACAGTTTCAAAAGAAAACCTGCCTCAGTTTGCTAAAGACCATAAAAAGGGCAACACATCACTTTTCAGCAGGACATTGGCCCATATTACAAAGCCAAAGCTACACTGGAGTGACTTAAGAAGAAAAAACGCATTGTGCTTGGGTGGCCCAGTCAGAGAATCTTTGGAAGGACTTGTAAACTGCTGCCCATGAGCGATACTCAATAAAATGGGACATTGTAAGCAAATCTACAAAAAGAGTGAGTAAAAACTGCAAAAACTGGTGCGCAAACTTACCTAAGACTTGTGTAATTGCTACCAAATGTATGTACACCAAATACGGAGCTCACAGGTCTGAATGCTTCTGCAATCAACATTTTTTCAGCTCTCTGTTTTTTTCTGACATTTACTATGTTATCTTACCCTTAAAAGTTTTCCGTTTGAACTCCCAGGTTTTGAGTAACGTATTAATTTTACCATGCGTATGCACCAGGAGGGCACAGTGGTGCAGTGGTCAGCATTGCTCCCCCACGGCGCTCAGTGCAGAGTTTCAGTGTTATCTGCGTGTACGCATGGGTTTTCTCGGTGCTCCGATTCCCTCCCACATTCCAAAGACTTACTGGTAGGTTAATTGGATTCTGGGAACTTTGGCCCTGGTGTGAGCGTGTATATGTTTAAGTCTGTGTGTGCCCTGTGATGGACCGGCATCCTGTCCAGGCCTTGTATCTGTTGCATGCTGGGACTAGGCTCTGGCTCCCCTGCACCCCTGTATTAGATAAAGTGGTTAGAAAATAGCTGGATTGATGTATGCATCAGTGTTATTTCACAAAGTGATACACCATAGGAAGGGTCTGAATACTTTTGCAAAGCACATTATACCTGCATAAGGTTAAGCAGGCATTAGAGATCAGATTCTTTTAAAAGGAAATACCTTTATTCGTAATTTCAATATTCAAACGTAGCTTAACAGAAATATGGCTTCTGGGCCTCTACAAAAGTGGAGTGCCTTAGGATACCATTCTTTAAATGCTGTTGCATTTTTTTCAGGTTCAGTGTTATAATAATAATGCTTTTATTATTAGCTACTGAAAATTGTTTGACATCCAAATTTGTCTTACCGTATTTGTATTGCAGAACCTAAGAATTAGACTAATGTAAATGTGTAGATTTTGCAACAAGATAGCATACTTCAGTTTCACGTCATGGTAGATCTTTTGTTTTTCATTTTTTATAATGCCCTAATTAGAATTGCAATCTAACTGCCCTGGTATCGTCCACAGGTACATGCTTTGGAATGGGGTGCCTGTGTAATTGTGACAGCAATGATCACGTCTGGAGGATGGATGAGGGTTTTCTCAGAGACAAAAACTCGCTGCCTGTGAAGGCCATGCACTTTGGGGACACTAAGGATGCCCCTCTAGAAATGGCCTTCCACACTGTAGGAAAACTGACCTGCAAAGGGAAAAGTAAGGTTTGTTTTCCTATTTTTTCATATTTTTTCTAGTGTTTTGTTTATGTCATGCTAGTGGCATGGTGGTGCAGTGGATAGCATCGTAACTTCACAGCACTTGGGGCTTGGGTTCAATTCCTGAGGCGCTATGTGTGAGGAGCTTTTATGTTTCCATTGGTTTCCTTTGGGTCCAGTGTCCTCTCACAGTCCAAAGACATACTGATAGGTTAATTGGCTTTTGGGAAAATTGGCCCTGGTGTGAGTGTGTGCATGTCTGTGTCTGTCTGCGCTGCGATGGACTGGTATCGTGTCCAGGGTGTACCCTGTTTTGCACCTGTTGCTTGCTGGGATAGGCTGCAGCTCCCTTGTGACCCTGTATTGGATAAAGCGGTAAGAAAATGGATTGATGTTCATGTCATATTTAATATAATTTTTTGGGAACATCAGCAGCTTTAAATACTGAATTATTTCAGCAATATCCATCTCAGCGATGTCAGAGCCAGGGCATCTCTTTACTGAGTTCTGCTTTGGCATATGAACTAGAGGTGTGGATTAGTAGAATTCTACTCTCGGGCACCATCGTAGCACACTGGTCAGTACTGGGGGAGTTCCATTTTGGACCTGGGGTGCCTCTGGATGAACTGGTTTCCTCCCACAGTCCAAAGACGTACTGGTAGGTTAATTGGCTTTTGGTTAAACTAGCCCTGGTGTGAGTATGTGCGTGTCTGTGTTTGCTCTGCAGTGGACTGGCATCCCATCCAGGGTGTATTTCAGTGCTTGCTGGGATAGGCTCTGGCTTCCCCACGATCCTAAATTGGATTAAGCCATTAGAAAATGAATGGATAACACATCTCTCTACCACTTTGGGCTGGATGAGCTTGAGTTCTATACAATGTGGCATCCTTCATCATGGTGCTTAATCTCTGCTTGTATACAGTATGTGTATTAGAAACATCTGAAAAGATCTGGCAAATGTGATAATTTGCACATTTAAGGATCATGCATAACAATACATCAATATAAGGAAATGACAAGTTAATTCGTTTTAATTTACTGATGCAGGAACATCTAATATTGATAATGTGAACAAAATAAGTTGCACAGTGATCCTATTTGACCTACTGTACCTTTTTTCTACTGAGGATCAGAAAAGGCAGACACTAGCTTTCTATTAGCCAGAACCTAAGATTAAGACTGAATCATGTTGCTTTGATGACTTTCTTTTCTGATTTCATTTCAGTCTCAAGCACATCACCGAGCATCTAAACCCAGGCATAAAAGGACAACAAATACAGTTATTGGAGAGAGGGCATACCAAAGATTATTGGAAATTCTATGCCGACTTGCCTGAGAAACCAGTTGATTGTGGTTTGTTATAGAGCTTTTAGGCAAGACCTGCTGACATGCAAAGGATTACTCTTGAGACAAGAAATTCAAAGATGACCCATTTGAATTTTTAGATGAGAGGAAAGATTCACATAAGGATACTGCTGCACTGACTACAGGCATAGAAGGAGCTACTCTGGTATTTAGACCTGGCAAGCTGCATTTCTGCACCAGTTAACAGGCATCACTAAGAACTATTCAGCTTCCACCTTCAGGAGCTCTGGGTAGAAAAGACAGAAGGATTTTTAAAATGTGATGAGTCACAGACAATGATTATCAGTGAGTTGTGGATGCAAGGAATGTTTAAGAATAGCATTGGGGAACTACTGAACCAGTACTGCAGCACAATACACATTGGAGAGTATATGTGCAAAATTCCTAAAGTTTAAAAACCAATGCACTTTTGGTTTGTCGAAAGTTAGGGCACATATATAATATTTTGTGTTCTCATGCATACATTATTTTATAAAATTGTTAATCAATTTGGTTAAAAAAAAAGTATTGAAAATATTTCTGATTTTTCACTCATTTCTCTGTAAGGTGGCAAATGATATCCTCATATGAAATATCGATGCATACAGTTACCAGTATAGTAACACTGAGTTATACCAAAACAAGGTAGTTATGGTCATTTTCAACACTTGGTAGTCCTGTGACCTTTACACAATGTGAAATGTCAGATAAAAGTCACAAGTAGCTGCGGTGACATTTATACAAGCTCATTTCAGTAGTGTTTCATTCCTTCCCAGAGAAGGTACAATGCGTAATCTTATAAGAAGCTGTTACTGTAGTGCCACTAACGTGAACTTGCCACAGAAGTAAGATGGGTTAGAAGAGGTATTGTCCAGAATAAAATTATCAATGTTATGTATTTCTTAAGGACAAATTAAGAATAAAAAACTGAAGAATGCTTGTGTGTTGTTATTTCTGGCACAGTGGAAATAATATGTATGAAATAATACCCGAACAAGGATTGTACTGTTTGATGTATTTAATGCAGAGCTATTTCACCCACTTTCCTTTATATTTTTCAAACAGTTCACATCATTATAACTTTTACTCTGTTATACAATACACAAATAAACACAAGTCAGTACACATCATCTCTACATGACTTCCATCGGTTTGTAACAATCCCAACATAGTTCATTTATCTCCTAACAAAACCCAGCACCAACTACATATGTTTGACCATTAAAAAGTATATGGCCTTTCCTTTATGATCTACTTTTCATTGTAAAAAGTTTGATATTTCTGATGTTCCCAGGGTTTTCATATTTTATTAGAAATTCCCTGAAGGCTTCTTATGTGATGAGAAAGGACTTTTAGCATGTAGTAACTTTGGCATTATGGTTGTCTTCAGGTTTTTTGGTTACGCAAGTTATCATTGAGGTATATTTCTTTTTCTTTATAATGTCCAGCTATTTTTCTTCAGTTAGGAACAGCAGAATGTAAGAAATTAGACAGTGGACTCATACAGTTGCCACTGAGAGAGTTAACACTGCAGTCTTACAGGAATACAACCAAACCAAGGGTCGCTGTTACAAGACCTGATCTTTGACCCTCCCCCATCTCTACAGTACTTCACAAATCATGTTCCTTTTACAGCATTAGAGACTAACTTGAGTTATTGTGCAGCACAGAAAGCTATTAAAATACGTTTCTAAAAAGAAAACAATTTAAAAAACTAAGAACAGTTTTTTTCCATTACAACATTAGTTTATTCAGTTCAACTAGCCATTTATCAACATCACCCTATACTGTAGCAAACTACTGATTACATGACCCAAATAATTCAAATATTAGCATCACACAAAATGTAAATTTACCCAAATTCAGCTTCTAAATGTAAAACAATGACTATGATACTGTGAGGTGAAATCTGACACTTAGCAATGTTAGCAGTGTTTGCAACTCCCCTTACCTTCCTCAGAAGGTCTGGAATGATGTACAAGTATGTAGAAATGTCGGTATTTACCTAGCAGTCCTTAAACAAGGGGGAGAGTAAACATGGAGGAAGACACTGATAAACTCAGTGTGAGGAATTTACTCAGGTTAATTAACTCCACTGTATATCATTAGGACCACCATATTAAAGAATAAACATTGAACAGTGCCAGGGCCATTCCTAAGGAGGTCATTAAGACGATCTCCATTGGAATGGATCACAACATACAGTGCATACAGGAACAGAGAGGGAGTAAGAGAGAAAAGACAAAAGAAGGGAGAAAACAAGTGGCTGAATGATGGGAGAGCTCTGTTTTAACCAGACTGGGTTACCAGACAGGTCATCTGAAAGCTGAATAGTATATTGAATTATGAGCATTATTATGAAACAACTTGATGTCTTATCTATTTGAAGAAATGTTGACATCTTATATAAGATAAGATAAGATCACTTTATTGGCCGTATACAATTTCTTGCATTAGGAATTTGTCTTAAAATTGCTCTCCATGAGACACACAGGCAGGGAGAGAGAAGCTTGGGGTCAGTCATTTATATGGCACCCCTGGAGCCATTGGAGTAAGAGCCTTACTCAGGGGCCCAACAGAGTAGGATTCCTCTGCCAGCCGCAGGCTTTGAACCAGCAACCTTCCAGCCACAGGCACAGATCCTTAGCCACAGTGCCACTGCTCCACTAAATTATGGAATCCTCTGGCTAAAAATGTTCTCTCCTATTTTAATGATACATTGTTAGAAAGGGGAAATTGGTTTTGGTCTGCCATCCAATAAATGACCATGTGCTGCTAAATGTTTGCTTATTTCCTGTTTGGTATTTTGGTTATAATACACTGATTTGAATTCGTGAGTTTTTCAAGATATTTGAAAAAATGCACATATTACACCAAACATGAATATGAAATTAATATGAAATTTTAAATGTACATTTTATACAAATTTATTTTAAAAATGCTCAAATTCTAAAAATATCCCAAATATTAAAATTACCAATGACAAAAATTGTATTAGATCCAATTCTTCATTCAGTAAAATTGCTTTGTGAACCTTTTCACAAAGCAATTTACTTTATGAAGTCCAGAAAGTACTTGACGGGATGTTTTTCTGAATCCAAATCAAGAATTTTGGAAGCAGCAATGAGCCTGTGGAAGGCCTCGTCTTTGTTGGGACTGAAGCTGGTAATGTTGAAGGAGGAAAAGTCAAAGTCAATTTTATTTTTCATGTCTCCAACCTTGATAGAATTGATAATCCCATTTTCCTCCAAAGCCTTTAATATTACAGGAAAAGAAGGGTTTTCCAGGGCCTGAACATGCTGAAAAACAGGGCTAGATATACCTACAACATAGCCTCTGGGTTCAGGGGTCCAGATGTGTGGATGGACATCACAGGCTATCAGAAAGGTGCACAGAATAATGTCAGTGCCATAGACCGTCTTGATCCAGCTAGGCAGATAACTTCCACCCGGTCGTGGGTTGATCTCGATGAGCTTGGGGCCTGTTTCAGTCAATTTCATATCGAGATTGTAGACCCCATTCTTCAGGCCACAGTGGAGGCAACACTGGTATGCAGCAATGGCTAACTGGGTCTCTTTTTCAGGGCAGAGGCAGGTGGGCATGATGTGTGATGTGTTGAAAAAGTAAGAGAGTCCGGGAGGCCCACAATCAGAGACAAATGCTGCCAAGAGCTTCCCCTGAAAGATTACCAGGTCTACGACATACCTTGGGCCGCTAATGAACTCCATCAGAAATGGTTCATTTTTGAATCCCTTGTTTATCATGTGATAAGTTGTTCCTTTTAAGTCCCACTTTAGGCTCTTGAAGTGCTGCTGGCACTGCAGGGAGTTCTCCACTATTTTGACACCCATTCCACCACTGCCTTTCTCCAGCTTTACTGCTGCAGGGAAGCCCACCTGTGCCATGGCCTCTTCGAGCTCCTGTTCACTGTCCACGGGTAGGCAGGGCACTACGTAGAGTGAGGGATTGGGGAGATGCTGCAGGCCGTGGTGAATTCCCCCCAAGTGCCGATGAGAATGACTCTTCTTTTTGGCAGTAACGAGCGCTTCAAAGCCATCACTGGGAAGACCTAGTTCTTTGCACACGAGGGACGTCAGTATAACTGTATCGCAATTAAAAGTTGTGCAGCCATCGACAATCACGTTCAAATCCCGGACCATCTTGGATATGATATGGGCATGAGACTCATCTTGCGTGTGATCGCTGAAATCGTGATGAAGGGTTTTCCACGCCAGCGCAAAACCAGGATGGGATGAATTGCAATCTACCAAGATTATCTAAAAAAAACAGAAATTAACACACTGGAATCTTACCATTCTTGTTTGGCCATGGGTTTCAAACTGAGAAGAACAGCATGTGTTGATGTCTATTTACATTCAGATGCTGTAGGATATTGTTCTGTATTTGAATAATCCTGTCATACTCTGAAATCATAGTTTCGGGGTGGCAGTGGATGGATTTGGGAGCAGAAACTCGTCAACTAGGACATAACTGAAACCTTTTAAGATCCTTAAAGGGGAAAAATAATGCCAAAATGTGACAGGAGTCACTTGGGAAACTAGCTCTTGATATAAGTCACGAGACAACGGCATATACCCAAATTAAATCTAGGTCTTTATTGGCCACCGTTTCCTTTTTTTCTTTCTAGTTTCCTAGTTTTACTTACAAAAGTTCAGGATTTGATTTCTTTTAAAAAGGAGGCTTGGGAGATGAGCAATGGTTAAAATGTTTTTCCAGGCATGCTAAAGATAAAAATGCTTCGTAATGATGAAAATCCATTTCAAGATGTATATTATGCTACAGATATACAGTAAGCTTCAGATGTAAACCATTATTAAATGTTCAAATAAATACCAGCAGGGATTGACTGGTAAACGGATGAAGAAGGATACTAAACCATTTGAATTCAGTTTTGTCAATATTGATGGGGTAAAGTGAGAATGTAGAACATTTCACATATTACGAATTGTTATTTTCTATTTTTTAAAAACATGGAAGTTAACATAACTGATTTATCTCCTATTGTAGAACAGCCCAGGCTGTTCACTAGCATTTTGAAATTATGTGTTCTTCTTCAGGTAGAAAAATTAACATGCTCTGCTTATTATTTGCACCTCTGATCTCATCGAATGAAACTAGAAACTGAGACTTTTACTCAAAACAGTGCACATGTGTTTTTCTTAAAAATAGGAAACACCAGCCTAAATATCACTTATGTATGCCCTGGATACAGCAATAAGTATCTTTAATGATTTCAACTTTTTGTGCATCAGAATTTGGATTTTTTAGCTGAGGCGAGAAACCTTACCTTGATGTGATATTTCTTGGCTGACTGAAACACTATCAGCTTATTTACATTTCCTGCTCCGATGTACAGGATGGTCTTGTCAGCAATGAAAGAGCAGTGGGCTCTGTGGCACATGGCCTGTACGAGAGGCCCGACAGTGCTGCCCTGTTGGTGGGGCTGCAGGAGCTGAGTGGCAGTGCTCTGAATTCCACTGTGGTGAGAAGTCAGGCTCAGGAGGAAAGGGTGCAGTCTGTCCTTGTGCTGTGTCAGAGCAAACTCCACACCTGAAGAGAGGCATATTTACACAGAAAAGTTCAAATATCTTCACACAAAAACTTATAATGAACTATAGACCATGAAAAAGGATATGTTTTGCGATGGTCATTTTCTCATTTGCTAGTATTGATTCTAACTGAATTCTTAATGAATTTATTTAACTAATTATTTGCTTTGTTTGATTAATTTGTAATGCTTCCTAGTTCTTAAATATAATAATAATAATAATAATAATAATATTTGCTTAGACTTATATAGCGCTTTTCTGGACACTCCACTCAAAGCACTTAACAGGTAATGGGAAACTCCCCTCCACCACCACCAATGTGCAGCATCCACCTGGATGATGTGACAGCAGCCATAGTGCGCCAGAATGCTCACTACACATCACCTATCAGTGGGGAGGAAAACAGGGTGATGAAGCCAATTCATAGATGGGGATTATTAGGAGGCCATGATTGGTAAGAGCCAATGGGAAATTTGGCCAGGTCGCCGGTGTTACACTCCTAACTGTATACATATTGAATATTTATTGAATTTTTAAACCATGTTTTAAAGTTAGCTGAATGTGTATTTTCTAAATTTACTACCGGAATATTCATACAATATCTCATTTAAACTAAATAAAATATTTTCTGATATCGAGGTTTGGGTGAAATCTGTGAAAAGCAATTGCTTAATTGGCCAAAAAATACAAAAATAGATTTTTGTATTCAATATGTAATCGAGTTAATGACAGATATATTTTAGGCCTTTTAAAGTACTTAACTAAGATTTTATGACAATTAAAGAAAATAAGTGTAATCTTCCAGTACTTAACAAAAGATAGAAAAAACAAAGTTTTCAGTACTTTGCTAGACACAATAGCCTATGTTTTTATTTATTTATATGCATCATAATAAAATATTTCTTAATGTACCCAAATATTGTTGGTTCGATTTTGAACCAGTACCACTAAAGGCATTAATCTTTTAATTTGTCCAGTTGGTCAGCATGAATCTGATACTGGAAAATCATAAATGATGGTACTGGGACTACTTCAGTTAGCATGTGTTAACCACCACCAAGCTGCCCAGCTAAGAGAAGACTCCTGAGTTAAAACTGAGAATTTTTCAGAAAGATAGGTAGCTAGATAATCACAGATGAACTGGTGATTCTGGACTACAGTATATACTGTATCAATAATATCCTACAAACTACAGAACTGAAGTTAATCTACTGGACAATAAAACAATTCTAAGGTCTTAACAGTACTGTAGGTACATTGAGATGTTTTGTGAATTTTTAGGCTAAAAAATAATGTAAAACTGCTTTGCACATGTAAGGTAAAAGTTAAAAAAGAAAGAGTTGAACTGCCAAGTGGCATAAAAAAATTCACCCCATTTAATATTGTATTTGTAAAAAAGAGTAAGAAATTCAACCAACTCTAAAATACTAGAGAGGTAACAAGATACACCAGCCAAAGGTAGAAAATATTGGTAGCATACAGTGAGATGTATACCATAAATGTTAATCAGTAAAATTGAAGTATTCCACCACACATCTGGTACAAAAGGTTTCAAAGAGAGAGCAAAGAGCAGAGGACTAAGAGAGCAGTCTTGTCTGGTTCCTCAAATCAAATGAATTTGAGTAGGTATCACTGACCCCATTAACAAGCAGAAGCATTAGGCTGGATGCACTTTACAGAGTACAGATCAAATTGATAAATTATCTTTCTTTCATCAACCCTCTCTGAGGGTGAATGAAGGAGAGAATACATGCATCAAGCAAATGGACTAGATAAGTTACATACAATTTTATCTGTGTTTAGAAGAGATAACGGGCGATAGCTAGAGTATTTTATTTACTCTTTACTTTACTTTTTTTTCAGAAGGAGAGAAATCAAAGCAGATTTCTGATCTCAGTGAAAAACATGAAATAATTAGCTGGGGAAGTTATGCTTAAGATTTACAATGCGCTAGTAAGACCTCACTTAAAACTCATGTTCTGTTTTCCTCACTATATCACATTATAAAAAGTATGTTTTATATCTTTGTCTCAGGAGATTATCAGACAGTTTAGGATAAAGGGGGGTTAATGTTTCAGTTAGGGAAAGAACTAAATCAGGAGCTGAAGATATCTGCAAACCTCAGGCTTTCCAGCCAAATACTTGAGGCCCAGGATCTGAGCTCTTTTAAGAAATGGCTGGAAACGTTTTAGTCTCATTAGGTACTAAATTACTAAATCAGAAAATCTGGCATGCATCATTTCTTATGTTCCTGTGTTCTGCCTATCCCTAGCGTATAAGGTCACTAAAGAGCAGTACCTATGAAATCAATCTGAGCAGTAGCCCCTCCCCTCTCTTCACTGGAGAGCTGGGACTGGTAGTCCATGATGCCTTGCATGGCTGCCTCGGCCCACTGCTTCAGGAGCTGCTGAAGTTCTGTGAGGTAGTCCTGCTTTGTGAAGCCCCAGTCCTGAAGTGTCACTTCCAGAGACTGCAACACTGTGGGGCAGCTTCTAATCAGAGCTTCTGTCCTGTTCACCCAGCACACTACCTGAAATGCAGACAAGCAACATTAGCACTGATGTCCAGAGCAGTGGTACTTCCCCAGAGATCCTGCAGGATTTAAATTTTAAGATAAATATCTTCAAAAGATAATGGCGTGGAAACATTATTACTTCTCTTCAGATAAGGTAGGAAACTGGATGCTGGTGTTTTTTTCCAGATGTACTTTGATACAGATCATCTGAACAGTTTTTCATGGGGAGAAATTATACAGTTATCTTTACACACATATGGGGAACTTATCTGTTAAAATAACAGACCCCATAATTTGATAATTATCTAATATTATTCTACTTGGGTTCAACATCTACTGACAACCACATGACTACAATATATTTTATTTGCACTGTACCTGCATCAACTGAGGCTGATCATCAGCAGAACGGCAAACTGTGGCTCTGATGTGGAGATCAAGCTTTCTTCTTGAAACCTCTGGCTCTGAATAAATGTACAGTATACAGGCAGTTATAATAAATGTTTAAAACATATTCATTCATATCCATGTAGTTTCACTACCCTATGCTTTACTTTTCATCATAACTTAATCAGAGAATGTCTGATTTCATTATCAACACTAGAAAACCAGCCCGAGGTGTAAGAAGAATGTCAACCTTCATTTTTTAAAGTGAAAATTTTGACTGAATAGGAAATAATTATCATTATTTCCCTTAACCGTGTGACCCTTAACCATGTGGGTCATCAAACAAAATGTGAGTTTACATGTTTCAGTTCTAAATAGTGGAAACAATATCTTGATTTTCAGTGAAATTGTGTATATACCTATGTTTCATGTTAGTCCCCGTACATTAACTTTAAATAGTAGCAGGAAATGGTAAGTCTTAAATACATTCAGTCATTTATTTATTTATTGCATTATTAATGTGCTAATAGGCATTCCATTGTCTGTCCTTCCTCATTGTATCGTTTTCATACAATGGCACAAAACATTCTTGTGAACACAATACCCTGTGTCTTCCCTTATGCACTGTGGTACTAGAATTCTCTTGACGCGCATTTTATGTGTAAACTTGTGTCACTAACATTGTGCAGTAAAAGACAAAGGAATGTTTCACTAGGAATGACAATGCCCAAGATCGAAGTGTAATGAACTATTATGGAGCTGATATTTGGCTTAACCTGCTTGGCTGAGGGCTGACCTCCTGGCCATAGGACGAGGAGGCCAGAACTCCCAAAAAGAACCAAGCGGGACCCCAAGCCACCAATGCAGAATTTGGAGGTGTGGTCTGTGACGCACGGATTGTTGCAGCAGTAGGGTGGTCGGAGTGCCTGTCTGCGTTCTGTATAGGTTTACTGTCGAGAAGTCGGCTTCTGTTCGCATAGGCGAGTTGCTTATTATAGGTACGTGTTGAGGTGTTGACGGAAGGGAATTCAAATGAACACGGGGTGTAAATGATGAGAAACCATGTAGGCTCTTTGTAGACGGGAAAGGAAATTGCTGCTATTATTAGATTGGGTTAGTGGTGGTGATGTTATCTGGATGGATATGGGCCCATGTTTGCAATTGTGTCCCCCAAAAGCAGCAATGGAAATTGGAGACTCCTGCGCTTGATTCACACAGTGATCAGGAGGAGAGATGGAGGTAGACAGTAGCAGCTTGGCCTTTTATAGCTGTTATAAGTTTGATGAGGGTTTCCTAGACGGACGGAGTAGCCGGCTCGAAGGAAATGCGGAGGCTTGTAGACCTTATGGCAAGTAACACCTTTGCTATCTGACGATAAATTAAGTGTAAGGAACTAACTGCTGCAGCTCTCGTGGACTCTGGAACTGGATAGCGAGCACTGATGGCCTAATGACAGATCCATGTGGGCACTGTGGAGAGGAAAACAAAAACTCCTGTTGGGAGAAAATCAACCTCTGGGGGTCCCGGCCCAATGGATGCCCCCCTTCCGGGCAGCTAGGCATTTTTTGGATAGCTCCAGACTCCGGCTGTATATCCAGCTGTAAAATTCCACTGTAGCTCATGGAATTTACATGTGTGGATATTACGTGAAGTGAGAGCAGTATTGGATCCAAGGAGTAGCGGTGCGGAGTGGGAGAAATGATCCTGGTGCAGATTTGGATGTCGGGGATAGGGACTTGTGTCAAGGGGTGATTATTGAGTAGGCAGAGGTAGGAGGCTGGGCGGACCCAGAAACGAGAGGCAGCGACAGCAGCCGCGGAGGATGAGAGGGAGAGAAATGGGCCCGGGGCCAGATCGGATGCTGGGGATAAAAACATGCATAGGACAGGGGAATGAGGTGAGGGACTTACTGTACCTGTTCGGAAGTCGAGGGGGGTGGCTTTGGTAGCTACAGAGGACGGAAGGGATGAGACTGAGGCTGAATTGGGGAAGGGGGATAAAGAGGCGACGAGAAGGGGACGCGAAACATAGAGCGATTGGTAAGAGAAATGAACTGGATACCGGGGATGGGGAAGTGAACAAAGCAGGAGCAGAGTGGACATGGGGGAGAGATAAAGGACAGGGATGTAATGGGGACATGGGACGAAGGACACCTTAATGAGGTGGACTTAAAGGACTTACCTTAATCAGGTGGTACCAGTGGCAGAAAGGGCGAGAGAAAAAACACAAAGTCGGGACAGAGATACAAGACATGGGACTTACCTGTATGGACATTAAAGAGGTGAAGCCAATAGTAGCAGGGCTGAATAGATGAGACACGTGAGAGCTACAGACTGGGCCGGAAGTAGGACGCCGGACAGACCCGGGGCTGGGGAGATGGCCGCAGTAGCAGCAGAGACAAAACGAATAGATCCAGGGCCAAATTGAACTCCTGGGATAGGGAAAATGAGACATGAATTTTGAAAATGCACGCTTCCAAGACGAAGACCCGACTCCGTGAGCAGTGGTGTCTGAGCCTGGGAGATATGCAGTCACGCGGCAGCCTGGAATGTGTTTTTTTTTATAAAACGGAACAGCAGGGGATCAAGACCCAACGAGACAAGGACACGAGACATAAGGGCTGGGTTGGACGGAAACACGAATAAGACAGGGACACAAGACGCGAGACAACTGCTGACTGGGCCAGAAGTAGGACACTGGACAGGCCCAGTGCCAAGGGGGTGGCCCCCGTAGCACCAGAGATGGGAACCCGGGGCTAAATTGAACACTGGTCCAGGGACACGAGACGGGACAATTGCTGGCTGGGCCGGAAGTAGGACACTAGACAGACCTGGGGCCCAGGAGATGGCCGCAGTAGCAGCGGATGCAAAAGTGGCACGCGAGGGAGAGGGATATCACGTTGGTATTTATAGCGTTTTGTGGAGGAAGGATGAAGGGAGTGATTGCTGATTACTGACGGCTGGGAACAATTGAACGTGGTTGTTGTCATCCCTCCCGAACTTTTGTTATATAAACTCATATAGCAGTTTATAAAATACTGTATATAATATATAAGCTATGCAGCTGAAGGGATTTGTATTATAAAATGCTTTTGCAATGTAGTGTGGCAGGTTGCCCCTTGAAACCACAGACCTGCCACTAGAAAGGTCATCACAAAGGACCACTTGCAAGGTAGCCTCATATGAGATAAGATCACTTCATTGGTCATATACAATTTCTTGTATTAGTAATTTGTCTTTTTGCATATCCCAGCTTGCTCTCCATGAGTCACACAGACAGGGAGAGAAACTTGGAGTTAGAGAGCAGGGTCAGCCATATGGCGCCCCTGGAGCAGTTGGGGTTAAGGGCCTTACCCAGGGGCCCAATGGAGTAGGATTCCTCTGCCGGCAACCTTCCAGCCACAGGCGCAGATCCTTAGCCTCCATGGGTGTGTATTAGTCACTATTTACAGTATATTATTCAGTAATGGGTTGGAACGAACATTCTCATCTGTCTGTAATTAGGGGGTTGACTTTAGTATAGAAGGGTGTCCAACTGCAACAGCTACTGTTTGGAAGAAATCAGGGTGTGAACTAGGAAACGATGGTGGTACAGCAGATGTTTAATTTTGTGGTTAGACTGTTATTTCTGAATGACGAGTTTTTATTTCTTTTAGAGTTTTTTATTTGTGAGTTTTGTGCAAAGCCTTTAAATAGAGCCTACTGGACCTTAAACCACCTGTAACCTTGGAGTGCAGAACCCAGGACCCACACTACCAAAAGTAGTTGTTAAAATTATTTTATTGGCCATATGGTTGTACTCTTCCTTGAAATTTATGTTAACAGTTTTTCACCCGTATATTGGTCTTTCCTCTTTATGTTTGCACTGCTCCAACTAGTGTGTATCGTTCTCTTAATAAAGTTGGAGAGCCGAGCTTTTACCTTTGAAGATGACACTTTGCTGCAGCTTCCAGGGCTTCAGCGGTTGGACTGAGTCGTAAGACGCCGTGATGAGAATAGACTCTCCCTGCTGGATCCTGGGCAGGAGACCTAGTGCTGCTTGAAGGATTTCTTCTCCTGCGCTCTTTTGGTGAACTGTCACGTTGTCACGGAAACACCATTTTGCCCCAGAAGGTTGGACCATCACCTGTGGAGTCAAGAAACAGAATTGGGGTTTCTCGTAATTCTGGGCTTCCTTTACTCTTCAATCCTACAGTGTACCCCCTCTTTCCAATTTTTCAGCATCATAAAGCTCTACAGCTTATTAGAGACATTGTTTTACAGAAATAGGAATCTGAAGTGTAAAAATGCAAATCCTAAAATTAAATGTCAGATTTTTCTTTTCTGAAACAGAAGAGGAAGTGTTTGTCATGTAAAGGGTAAAACTCAGGAAAAAGTCAATCTGTTTAGAAAGAAATGCAATCACGTTGCAGTAAACTGGTCATTTTTGTAACATACATCATAAACTACCTTTTCTATATTTGTTCTTTTTTGGAAAACACATAGTTGTCTGTCAGTTTCATATTAAAAACTGATTAGAAATACAAACTTGTATTTAATCGGACTGAAGAAAATCTGCCAGTTTATCTCTGAATCTTATACCAAGACTAAGTTTTATTGCGAACCCTGTTTACTCAGAAAATACACTTGCTTTGTGGCAGCTCTCAAGGTCAGGACGGTGCAGAAACTCTTCAACAGCCCCCAGCATGGCCTTCTGCAGCTCTTCTTTCTCCTGAGCAGAAACCACGGTCACCTGGGTGTTCGGGGGCAAGGATTTAAGGTTGGGGCGAAAGGCAAAGGCCAGGGTTGGTGGTACTTTAATGCCTCTCTGAGCCACCAGCTGTCTAGTCAGAAGTACATCCTCAACCACTCTGGTGAGCTCGGGAGAACCGCAGGTTGGACAGTCCAGATCCTCTTCCGTTATGGTGCCCAGAACTTGCCCATTTTCAGCCTCGTGTGGCATGCTGTGGTCACCCAGGGAGCTCAGGAAATAGCTGGCGCGTCGGGGAGGCTGGAAGGTGTCCAGGTTAGTGCAGCCCCCTGACCCAAAGGTGACGGCTTTGTGGATGAGGAGAGAGAAAAGCCCTAGGTGCTTTTGGGAAGGAGCCTTGGAGAGCCAAGAGGAGGACAAGCAGAGCATCACATGACCTGGGGTGACAGCAGAGCAGCAACACAGAAATGATCAGCATTGATTCTTTCAGCAATATTACTCCTAGGATCAACCCGTGAAACATTAATGAGAACACTATAGGGTTTAACCAAGTCTAAGTCTAATGTTTAACATCTAAGTTTTACGAAGTCTATTTGAAATGAGGTTCGCTTTCAATCAGATAATTCCCTTAACCAAGAATTCATCCTTTCAGATGAAAAAGAGACTGATGTGAAGCATTTTTCAAACTGGCCCCAAATGTGTGACACTAATTTGTTTTTGCAGAAGGTAAAATAGTCTCTTCAATGGTCTCTTCAATAATGTCTATTAATATTACATTTGCATACACTTGGTTCTTCTCTTAACTTGACAATTTTATTAGAGCATTGGATATCCCCTGTACTGCTGCTACTCTCCACTTGTGTCCCACAAGGCTCTGTGCTACTCCCAGGACCACTCACAATTTTCATGCCACTTCTATGCAGATAACACTCAGATCGTATTCTCGTTTCCTCGTTACTCTTGTCTCCTCCCGGATTAAAAACCTGCCTCTCACCCTAAGCATTAATTTCTGTGCACTATAAATGTACAACCCAAGTTAGTAATAACTCATGCATATATTAAAATGTTACCTTTGTTAAAAAAGGTTGTGATGAAAAGCTAAATTTAGCTTTAACAGATGTCTTGGTGAAACTGATGGCTGGATTGTGGCTGAATCAGTGACAAGCTTTTTTTCTAGACACAAGAGTAAGGAATGGGCATTGATGCTGAAGGAATTCAAAGACATCAATAAAACATACCGGGACATCGCCTGCCTCCCTCCAGCAGAATAGGAAGATATTTGTCAGGTGAGGCCAGGACACAGATAGTCATGTTAGGATCAGTCAAATCTGCAGAAAGAAACAGTTCTATTAGTAATGTACCAAGCAGCATAAATGATTTAATATCCTTATTTAGAGATGAAACAGGAGTGGAAAAACATCAAATTAACTTTTGTCCCCACTGAAATGTCTTTGCTTCCATAAAGCTTAAAAAAAGGGAAATAAGTTTTTTCACTGGAGGAAAAAGTTTAAGTTTTGATACTTGTCCTGTTTCTGTGTGTTTTCCAGAGTGTGCTTCGACCCACTCTAATGGCATTGCTAATAGGTTTCCATAAATCTTATCTTTGCTGTTGTTGAGAGAGAAATAAACAAAAGGTCCACTTTTTTTAATGCTTTTTGAATGCTTCTTCTGTAACAATGCATAGCAATACCGCATTAAATTTAAGTAATAGCACTGCTTGCTCTTTGCCGTACTTCACTCAGATTGCTCCAGCAAAATAACCGGTATACAAATTAAGGTGGCTTGGATGGAAGCATCAGCCAAATAAATTATTATTAATAAATTAAAAGCAGAATCACAGGGTAGTGAGTCCCAGGATGAGCACTGATATCACAAGGAGTACCTATTAGAAAACATGCAGAGAACAGTTTGATTAATAAATTAAAAGCAGAATCACAGGGTAGTGAGTCCCAGGATTAGCACTGATATCACAAGGAGTACCTATTAGAAATAGAAAAGTTTGACTTTGCCAAGTAGTAGAGTAGTGGTTCGGACCCACCTGCTCTTGGTGTAGCTGTGCGGTCTCTGGTTTCAGGAAGCCCCAGTTCCAGTAGTATCTGCTGTAGAGAGCTGTAATACTCTGACAGCCCCTCCTCCTGTAGGGCTGGGTCACTCTCCTCCCAGTGAACATGCGGACCGTCTCCTTCATTATAGCTCTGGCAGCCCACCTCATTCTCACATACTGCTTCAGGTGCCTTCAGCGTGTCCTTATTCCTCTGCATCTCTGATGGACCTTGTCAAGTGACGCCTGCAGCACAAGTTGTACAAAACACAATTTTAGCATCACCAGTGCTGTGAGCTGCAGATTACTCACTTTATTTTTTAAGAAGCAACGCTGTTCTTAAATGGCTCAAGATGTATATATATTTAAGGCACTTAAATTCCTGCATTGCCTGATTTTCTAATGGTTTCACTATCTATTCTCTTCGATTCCCCACAGTGGGTAATGGAAGAAGTTTGATGATACATATCCAAAATTCGCCACCAGTTCACTACGTTTGGCTGTGTTTTACCAATGTACTTTTAATACAATATATCACAGGGAACATTTGTAAAGTCAGGTCTGTGCAGCGACAGAAGTCAGCATATGTACGGGCAGGACAACTAGCTCACAATTAGAGTTTAGATTTCCAAGAAGTCAGTCTTATTTCCTTGAGAAACAGCTTATTTCTGATGAGAACTACCCATTAAGTCTTAAAAGAAAGAACAAAAGAAACCATTTTCATCACAGTCTGTTTTAATCAACTTAAATGTATTTGTCTTAATTCATCCCCATATCTCTGAGTCCTTAATCTCTTACAGGAGTGTCATTCATTATCAGAAATACAAAGGTCAATTTATTTAACACTTCATGCTGAAAAGTAGAAAGAAGAAATACAATCTGACGCATCAGAAGAAAGCTCAACAGCTGAAACTTTATGGTTGTTCTTTCTACATGAATGAACCTTTAAGTGTTCCTTTGCAGTCAATGCATGCTGACACAGCTGTCCATTTATTATCAGAAATGTGCTTGTTCCTGGTAAGGGACACAGTATCATGATTGTAATCCCTCCCCCTTTAGGGCGCTCCGGCTCTTTCACATTTTAGTTGATTTTGTGCACCTGCGCTCTGTTCCAGCCCTTCCCTACAAAAGCTAGATGCTCCCACCATTTCTGGCTCTGCATTGAAAGATGGACGCCCGGAGGCCCGCCTACCACCAAGTTGCCCTATGCCTGTGTCTTGAGGGCATTGGCCTCCTATCAGCATCCTGAACCAGCCGACTCCGGGGCTTGGAGTGTCTGGCCCCGTTACCCCTTTTTTATCTCCCCGACTATACAGTAGAAACTGGCACACAACCGCTCAGGGACAATTTAGAGACACCTGTTAGACACCTGGCAACCTGTTTTTGGAAGGTGGGTAGAAAACTGAGCATTTGGTGAAAACCTGGTGATGATCTTGGAGAGAATGAGTAAACTTTACACAGAAAGCATCTGTCTGGAAGTCAGGAAATGAGCCCTGTGAAGCAGAAGTCTTAAAAAAAAAGATGTAAAAAATGTATCGTGTTACTTCTTAAGAGGTTTCTGGCTGAGCAAGTAGAAATCTGTTTCCATCACTCTCTGTACCTCATAACATAATATTCTGCCACAAAACACTGTGGGTTCAGTTCCAGGAAGCATTGGGCAGCGCAATTGATTATTTGTTGATTGAAATTGGAGGTTTGTGTTTTCACTGTTGTCTGTAAATAATGATGCATTTGTTTACAGTCATGACACTTGTTGATGAGGCAATGGTCAAGACCTGCTGAGTAAAAGCAGAGCAGAGTTGTTTTTTTATTTATTTCCTGAAGTGTTTTAACTACAAACACTGGAACCACCCTGGATTCTTAGGATTTCACCTGTGCGAGGAATGTGCAAAGGTCTCCAACTGGCCAGCGTGACCTGCAGATCTTCACACAAGGCTTAGTTCCTGACTGAGCAAATAGCAAATCGGTCACACTCCTAACATTTCTACAGGACAAACTGATTTTTTAATTTTCCGTTGGATACCAACTTTTTAAAAAGGCATTTGACACCTTTCATTCAATATCTTTATTCGTCAGCTCAATTTTTTGTTAGATTTTCCTGTAGTGTAAATGCTTTACTTTTTGTACCCTTTTTGTCAACCTCATCAACCCTTGACAGAACCCGGCTTTTTAATGACCAGCAGTTTATGGATGCTGTTTTCTATAAGACATTCATGCTATTAGTATTTTTGTTGTCGTATTACAGCTGAATTTAAAACATTAATTTAATATTATTCTAGAAGTTAAAATTCACTCTCCCACCCCAAGCACAGAGACCTTATACAGATACAGCTACCCTTCACACAATTACACATATAACTATTCCCATTTATACAGCACAGTGAGATTTGTATTAAATATAAACACTGGGCTTTCACATCGTCAGACTACTCGTTTAAGAAAGAAGTCACCAAAATTACACCAATAATACATCTGAAATGTAAGCTGTAAGTTGGGCAATGTTTTGCATGAAAAACCCCCAAACATAAATAATAAGCTCATCACAGCAATATATAACAAAATTCACAAGAATGCATAGATATCTAATGATTAAATGATCTTTCATTTAACTAATCTATTTCTTGACAACTTGATTTTTTGCATTAGCAAAATAAAAAGCTAAGGTAACTTCTCTGGTCTACTAAATAACAAAATTATATAAAAATAACATTATGCAACATTGTGCATAATGTTTTTAAGCAGTGAATAATATTTTATTGCAGGTATCATGTAAAGAATGATAATTAGGTGGTCTTCACAGTCTAGGACTATACCAGGAGTTACTGTACAAAGCATTTTGCTGTCAAGTGTCAAAATCATACTCACTGTTGAGTGTTGGTGACGTCTTGTTTTCACTACTGGGACTGCTTCCTTTATCACACGGCTTTAAATGAATCAATGAAAACACAAATTATGCATAACCAAATGAGTTAAGGAGGGCTGCGTCCAGTAGCTTCAGTTGTTTAAATTACATAGGCAAGGCATTCCAAACTTACAGTAATTCCAGCTTGTACATGAAGATTCTAACAGAGTGTTGTGGAATTTTATCAAAGAAGATCCAGGAGAGGTATTCTCATTCACTCAGTAAGGTCTTTATTCATATTGCAACATGGGAGCCCTGCTGTCACTCTGCAGAGTGCGTCAGAGACTCAATTTGTTACAAGCAGTACAGGGTTTTTATAAGATGTTGCGCTGTAAGAGAAAGCTCAGCACTTTGTCCCTTCTAACACTTCCCCTTTCCCTAAGACAAAACAGATTACATCATAAAAACGAAAGAAGAAGCACCACTAGATTTGTTTTTCAAAGCTTATCAGTTACTTTCGGCTAATCTAATGACCCAGACAGCATATATTGTTTTGGTACATTGTCTTCTAAAGTAACCTAAACAGTACGTACTTTGTTGACGTACTGTTTTCTAAAAATCTGCCCGTAGCACAGCAGTTACATATTTTCTAAAAGTACCAATATATTTTTTGCAAAGCTCTCTACATTTTAAGAATCAATTTACTTATTAGATTTCCATTTCAAGAGCTAGTGCACATAATGTATGTTTTGATAAACAGACTTTTCAATCCACTTGGACAGGTGTCCAAGACACTTTTTCCTGAAACTTAGTTGCATTTCAAGATCATGCAATCCCAGCTTTCATTTTCAGGTACTTTTTTTATTTAATGAACCTGGGCCATACATTTAAATGCACTGTAGCAACTATTAATTCACTTAGAATTAAGTGTTATTAAAGATTTCTAATAACCTTGGCATGCCTTGATCAAGCAGTCATTTGCTGTCTGTGGATGGCACAGGATTGTGGCTAAAGAGGCCCCTCTGATAAAAGACATCATAAAGCTGTATTAAACTGAACAATGTAATGACATATAGAACAGACGGACTCCAGCCAGTCTCCAGGCTGGTTTCTTTGTGAAATCACAGGTCAAAGGTTGCTATTCAACACCAAAAGGAAGATGCACCAATAAGTGATCAACAGGGCTGATATCAGAACCAAACCAGATGGCATTTCAGCCAGTCATCAACTTGTGATGTCATCCATAAACTAGACCCCATATCATTCTGGCAAGAGCTTCTTTTCAATGCTAAAACCAGTGAGGGGCAATCTTTGCAGACGATAGAACTCAATGGTCAGTCTGTAAAGGTTGTGGAGAGTTTAAAATATCTGGGAACACATATTGATCAGAGGCTGAGTTACACTGATAATACAGAAAACATTTTTAAGAAAGCAAATCGGAGGCTGTTTTTAATTCAGACTCAAGAACTTTAATGTTAGTCAAAATGTCCTATAGAAGGCATATAAAAGCCTTGCTGAGAGCATCCTGGCATTTAACATGACAGTTTGGTATGGAAACATGGGGTTGAAAAACAAAACCAAACTGTCCAGTATTGTGGCAGAAAAAATAATTGGGAAATAGCAGCCCCAACTACTCAACTACTCAACTTGATCAACTACTCAATGAATGTATGAACTATACATGTAGTCCCACCACTACCTATTTATTTATCTATTTATTTAGGTATCACATATTGTTATTGTGATTTAATGTGATTTTATGTGACACTTAACTGTTTTGCTTGTGTGTTTTGTATTTCTAAGGGAGAAGCCAAAGACAAATTTCCACAGCAGTGGACAATAATCTTTAAATCTAACTCTCAATCTAACTGGCAATCTGACTTTTCCAACTGCAAGCTGTCTGACTTAAACTTTTCTTCAAGAAGCCATGCCAGGAGGGTGAGTCAGTAAAGTGCAGAATTCTGTCCAAGATATTGTTCTTGAAACAGATGAATCTTGTGCTTATGAACCCACTGTAATTGGTGCCTGATCACCGAAATTAGACAGTTGGACTCCTTTTTGTCGACATCCAGAATATCCTAGAATATTCTGAGCAAAGCTACTGTATATCCAAGGTGAGCCGAGTTCCCATTTTGACTAACTTGTATCTCAAGAAGACAAACTGCAAGATTCTACTTTGGCAGAGGTACAGTAGCAGCCTAACCAATGCAAGCTGCTAGGCAATGCCAGGCAAAACTTTCTCTCTCTTCTCTGTCTGCATCATGACCCTCCCAGCACAGAGAACCTGATACGGAAACCCAGCCAGCTTTATTTACCAGATCAAAGTTTAAACTCATCAAGGACGTTTGGCCAACAGATTGATGAGTATTACTTCATTATTAACATCCTAATTCTCAAGATCTGAACTGTTATCCCAAACGCATTTGATGTTTAGTTCACAATAGTAAATGCATATTTACTAGTGTCTAAGAATATAAAAGTGATTTAACTATATGAGACTGATAGAACGTAGAATGTGACACAATATAGTCAAAGCGTTTTTTAACTTTTAAGCATTTGTATTCACAGCAGATCATTTCAGATATATTCTATTACATTGTTGCTGTTTATCAATGTATTGATTATATCAATAAACTACATAATGTATATTTAGAATCCATGCATGAGACTGTAAATTATGATGTTAGATTGGTTGTTAAAAGTCAAGTACTCTCACAATTTACTGAAACTATTTCTGATTGTAATTCCTGATTTATGATCTGTTACAGCAAATTAAAACCCCCAATCTCCTACAGTACTGTACATGTTTCTCTTGCCAATAATTGTGCTTTCTGTGTAAGTGCACTAGTCAAAAAACTGTACTACCCCTTGTTCATATCAATGTCTTCAGAAAAAATCTGAATCTGTTTTTTTCAGAAAGTACTTTTTGCCACAGAGTGTAGACGGTTTGACCGTGCCCCAGCATGTGAAGGTAATGTAACATATTAAGGTACCAAGAATTTGTTTCTTGCAGTAGCTCTTAAAACATGTGGTTTAATGCCTTGGCTCTTATACAGTCCACAATTTTTATCAGAAGATCGATCACCTTTTCATTTGATGCCCCGCCACCCATGTGTAAAAGGATATCCCAAACTAAATGAAACATTCACAAATTCATTGTGTACACCAGTAATTGTGGGTACTCCTTCTGTAGTGGATTTCATTATACACATCTTCATATTCTATCAAGGTATTACTGCGCATAGCTCCACCAAATAGCATGGTAAAATATTGGCATAATAACCCACTCTGATCAAGTATAGCAATCATCCTTTCACATGACCACAGTACCTTTGATTAACAATTACTCAACACTGGCACAGGTGGGAAACATTTGCCTTCCTACAAAAAGACAAAAACACCTGGGATTGTCAAAGAACCTTCAAATTAAGGCAAATTCAGTTTTAAATTTTCATGCAAAACGTTTTGAGCTAATACTGTAGGTGATGAAACATTAGCATTTGAACACCAGCTTCTTTGTCCTTTTTAACTTTTAAGTTATTAACTCTGATCTTTGTAATCCCTGAGTGAATGATCAGCATTCGTATTCACAGCAGATCATTTCAGATATATTCTATTACATTGTTGCTGTTTATCAATATATTGATTATATCAATAAACTGCATAATGTATATTTAGAATCCATGCATGAGACTGTAAATTATGATGTTAAATTGGTTGTTAAAAGTCAAGTACTCTCACAATTTACTGAAACAATTTCTGATTGTAATTCCCGATTTATGATCTGTTACAGCAAATTAAAACCCCCAATCTCCTACAGTACTGTACATGTTTCTCTTGCCAATAACTGTGCTTTCTGTGTGAGTGCACTAGTCAAAAAACTGTACTACCCCTTGTTCATATCAATGTCTTCAGAAAAAATCTGAATCTGTTTTCTTCAGAAAGTACTTTTTGCCACAGAGTGTAGACGGTTTGACCGTGCTCCAGCATGTGAAGGTAATGTAACATATTAAGGTACCAAGAATTTGTTTCTTGCAGTAGCTCTTAAAAATGTGGTTTAATGCCTTGGTTCTTATACAGTCCACAATGTTTATCACAAGATCCATCACCTTTTCATTTGATGCCCTGCCAACCACGCGTAAAAGGATATCCCAAACTAAATGAAACATTCACAAATTCATTGTGTACACCAGTAATTGTGGGTACTCCTTCTGTAGTGGATTTCATTATACACATCTTCTTATTCTATCAAGGTATAACTGTGCATAGCTCCACCAAATAGCATGGCAAAATATTGGCATGATAACCCACTCTGATCAAGTATAGCAATCATCCTTTCACATGACCACAGTACCTTTGATTAGCAATTAACCAACACTGGCACAGGTGGGAAACATTTGCCTTCCTAGAAAAAGGCAAAAACACCTGGGATTGTCAAAGAACCTTTAAATTAAGGCAAATTCAGTTTTAAATTTTCATGCAAAATGTTTTGAGCTAATACTGTATGTAATGAAACATTAGCATTTGAATACCAGCTTCTTTGTCCTTTCCAGGGTTTTACTGTATATAAGTAAGCCCCTGCTGTTAGCAGGTGTTCAGCATGCGCATGAGAACAGAACAGAACTTTAGGTTAGGTTAAGTACTCTCACCATTGCTACCTTAGAGATGTGCACCATGAATATCACTGGGTTAAGTGTACTGGAAATATTTGACAAAATAATTGGACTCACATCTAGTCACTAAGGTAACTTAAATACAGGCCCTGGTCTGTTCTAGAATGAAATATGAGCCTTAATAGGTTGCAGTGATCCTTGAACTTCTGAGTAAGATAAAAAAAAAGCATGAAGTCAGTATCCTGTCTTCTTACAAGAAATGGCTGGATGAGATCCTAAGATTAATTAGGTATTAAAATTAGCTATTAAATTAACTATTATCTACTAAACAGGCTAGATGTGCCACTTTTCATTAGTAACATTTCTTATATTCTTAATATACACACAAGCACCAATAAAGAAGTTGCAGTAACAGTTAGGATTTGTCTTAAGCGAATGAGAGAATTACTGAATGTTGACGAATGCTCATAACTGATTTATTGTAGTGGATTAAAATACGATGCCTTGCAAACTCAGATAAATTATCTTTTAAGAAGATATTTTAACATCAGTAAAATACTTGAAATGTATGTATATATTTTTCAAGAGTTGATAATCTGTAAATTTAAAACAATATTTTGGTGTAGTCATCATTCTACTTTCAAAGGCCCTGTCTTTGTTTGAATTTAATAATCTAGTTACAACCACAGCCATTAAAAACAATTCTCAGCATACTGAATCACCAGCCGTAAATATACTGTCTAGCTCTCTGGTTCAATTGATTGAAATAACAAATGATTTAGCACTCTCCTCAGTGACAGAGTTCATTACAAGACTAAAATAAAATATTAATTTTGGACAATTTTAAATTTACTGTTGGTTGCATTTCTAAAAGCAGAAATTTAAATTGAATAAAACAAATTTTACTCATACAGTATATACTGTGCTGTATACAGTATACATTCTAAATTTGCTATTATTCATGTTATTAACTTCTATTATTAATGCATTATATATTCAAAATATTTAATAAATTAAACCAATTATTTGCTTACTGCAAACCATTTTTAAAAATCCTTTTTAAGTATGGATGAAATAATTTACATACAGTATTTTACTATATGCAATATATGAAGTTATAACATTATATACTGTATAATAACATTACAAAAATAACTCTAATGCATACATTTAGTGTTCCTTAATGGGAGATATTTCAGACAAGCTCCTGGAAGTCATTTTGATCAAAAACGTGGATCTCGCATGTGGAAAGGGTACAATTTTGCAACACCTACATCCATGGGAAAGCCAGTTACAGTAGGCAATGGTGTTTCACACACAAATTTTATCTTCAGATATGGATTAATTTAGCACTGTAACTAGTCGACAAAATAAGACCGATTTAATAACACCTTCAGGCTTGTTGGCTGCTGGATATGAGAAAATTTTATTTCTTAAGCAGGAAAGCTTTCATACAAATTGATGCAAACGTGCAAATCGATAAACAGAAGGCCACACACATTGAACTGGCAAGTCTGAAAGCACCACACCCTTTTATTAAAAACAACCACAGATTGTCTGTTGATCAGCAGATTTGCAAAGGCTCTCCAAGTTATCAGCAAATACAAAAAATATTACCGAACTGCCCTTATACCTTGTCATAGCTTTTACTTGTTACAACTCTTAAAAGACATGTCAAGTTCATTTTAAGTAGGAAATATGACTAATGAATGCTCCTTTAGGTTGACTTCAGAAGCTGGGAGGTCTCAATCTGCCAGTTTTAGGAATTATGTTATAATTATGAATTATTATTATGACAAAGACATATTTAATATTCTGAAGCTGGGGCACTTTCATAAGTGGTATGAAATTAAAGGAGGCCTGATAAAAAGGTAAAAGATGATTATTGCTCAGCCAACAAACTTAGTGCAGCTAGAAAACAGTGAAAAGAGGCTGCCAAACAGAAGAAACGCAGACTGTTAAAATATCTGTATTTCTAAAACATCATTTGTCAAATTCAAATTATGTTGTACAGTATATGAAACATTTTAAAGTTTTTTTCAACAGCAAGGGAGAAATGTCTGCTTGAAAGTCACAATTTCCTGTTGAGTATGAAGAAGGCACCATGGCATGGGGACTGAGAGACATCTGTAATTTGACAACTACTTATGCTGAATAAACATCACTGGTTTCTTCAGAGCACAATTCACAGATTCTAAAACCAAAATCACCCAAATTAAACCCAAGAAGGCATGTGGCAAGAATTA
Source organism: Atractosteus spatula (assembly GCF_055471065.1). Taxonomy (NCBI): domain Eukaryota; kingdom Metazoa; phylum Chordata; class Actinopteri; order Semionotiformes; family Lepisosteidae; genus Atractosteus; species Atractosteus spatula. Next base: position 42,415,538 of record NC_142711.1, read on the forward strand.
AATGCAAAGTTTAAAGCACACAAACTAGGAATGACCAAAGATAAATTGACTACAGGAACAAAACTAATTACATTGTCGACTCGGCAAAAATTGTGACTGAGCACAGAAGAGGCTTTAGTGGAGTCGTGCTTTCCTTAAATATCAAATGCAACACACAAATGATTGCCAAGTCAACAATCTAAAGTAATGCACTGGTAGTTCCATTTCCAATACTGTCCTATTAATCTTTTCATACATGTAACAATTTTGGAGTCACTATGTACCAAATGATATAGACTTAACTGTTAAATAGGGCATAATGTTTTCACTCCCATACAGAGATGACAACAATAAGAAGTGGTCAAGAATACACATGAATTGGAAGACCATTAGAGGGTCAAGCTATAAACCGTAATATTTGACTGCACAGAGCCAGTGTGCCTTCCCTGCTGCAAACTGCAGTAAAGAAGGAAGTCTTGCATTTTGATCATCTGGCCAAAAAAAAAACACAAAATGAAGGGTAGGAACCTGTCAGTTCGGTATTTGTTTGGCAGAGCATGTCTATGTATGTACGCATTCCTTTTTTTATGCTAATCACTTCTTTTAATCCTGAACATCGAAGTAGTCAATCACGGGCTTCTCCTGCATGGGCTTGTGCCAACTGCTGCCGTTGCCAGTCCTGAAAAAAAATCAGAGAACATACCTCATTAAACTAGAAATGTTTCTTTTCCCAATAAAAGGAATTTAAAAAATCAAAAGCCATAATGTGCAAAGAACATTATGGAAAAAAAGAACATAGCTACTGTACAGTGGTACGAAAAAGTAAATACACCCCATGAAAAGGTTTGTCTTTTTTTACAGTTTGGGACAAAAGGATATTTGATCATCACTTCAACAATATTGATACAGTAGATAAAGGTTATTTTTTTTAAATTAGGTCACATTGAAAAATCACTCATTTGTACTATTTAAATCAACAGAAATGCAATTTCCTTGTGCGGAAAAAGTTAGTACACCCCTACCTTTATCATTGCATCAAATGTCTAAAATTAGAATCAGGTGCACCAAAACAGTTGCAAATGATTAGAACATTGTTAGAGAGTATCTTGGAGGGCGCTGTCTTAAATAAACATCAGAAATCTGTGGTCTGGTTTGGTCTTAGCATTTGAGGTGTGTGGCTACATCTTGCCAAGATCAAAAGAGCTCTCTGTGGCCCTCAGAGGAAAGATTGTTGATGCCTATGAGTCTGGGAAGTCATTTCCAAGCAATTTTTAGTCAATCCCTCCACTGTCCGAAAGATCAACTACAAATGGAGATGATCTATCCAGGCCAGGTTGTCTTGCCAAATTCAGCCCAAGAGCTGACCAAAAGATGCTGCAGGAAGTCTAACCCTAGAATAACCCCTTTCCAAGACAGGCTCCAGCTCCCCTCGACCCTGAATTCGATGAGGCGGTTAGAAAGTGGATAAATTGATGGTAAATATTCTATATTCAGCTTAAGGTCTACATATAATAAAATAGACCAGGATTGTATTTCCAGACAATATCTTTAGCCTATGGTAGAGCACACCTTTCTTTGGCATTTAAACATTTTATTGACATGCCCCCAAAATGCAAGATTTCTCTTTAAATGTCAAATTTGATCGATTTGATGAAAAACTGGAGTTTTCAGTTCTGTCACGCTCTATACAGGCGTCCCCCAGCTTTATGCGGCTTCAGTCTATGCGAATTTCGCTTTTATGTGATTGAACCCTTTCTTCCAAGTATCCTCTTTGTGTGAAAAAAATCGTTTTTATGCGATCTGTGGCGGTAGAGCGAATTCCAGCAAAACACCCAGAAGCCCGCTAAAACGCACCGCACAAACTATATATAATAGATGCAGACCCCAGTAACGAGAGAAGCCAGTATTTTAAACGTGGTCTTGATAACATCCTGACGCCTTAAAAGGAATTGTGTGCAAAGAAACAGAGACTGGCTCAGCAGGCTAGTATTATGCAGTTCCTCAGGCCACGGACTTCATCTCCTGCTCCAGGAACTTCCTCTACTACGTAATCTTCAACCATCAGCACCCCCATCTCGTTCCCTTGAGCCTTACTGTCTGCCCATTTTGATGAGTGTTGATTTATTTTTGTTAAAATAATGTCCCAAATAATATGTCAAGTTTAGTTTTAGTTCTTAATGTATGTTAGCATGAATTTACGGGATTAGAAATGCAATTGGAACACCGTTCCACGCAACCCCTTTTTCCCGCAGGTTTAAGGGACCGCTTTAAGCGATTTCCCTTTTTGCAAGGTTTTTGCAGAACATAACCCTCGCATAAAACGAGGGATGCCTGATCTGGGATTTTGATCATGCAAAATAATCCATTCACTCATCTTCTAACCGCTTCTTCCAATTCAGGGTGGTGGGGGAGCTGGAGTCTATCCTGGCAAGCAATGGGTGCAAGGAAGAGTACTTCCTGGATGGGACGCCAGTCCATTGCAAATGCAAAATGTTAATTCTCAAAATTCACAGCAACTGCTTGCTCTTAAAAAGACACCTTTAGCCTTAAAGATGTTCCTTATCAGATTAACAGAGAGATCAAATGAGTCTTTCAGAACATATTTTACACACTTTGCTTGAAGATCAAAGGTACAGCATACTGGAATTTCAAAAAAAGACCAAAGGTGCCTGAAGACAAACTGACAGTCATAAGGATGTCTGTGCTCATGAGATTTAATGAGCTGATATCAAGGTTTATGTGCCCAAAGGGTTAACAGATCACAGCTAAATGGAAATTAAATGTTTCAGTCAAACCTCTTAGGTAGCAGACCTGAATATTACATTTAAAGGCCAAAAAGCTGTATAAAGACTAAAGAATGCAGGACCTATGACATTTTTACACTGTTGTATTTACATTAAAATATATATTAGGCCAACTGAGAAAAGATCAATAAAATGAACTAGGCCAGAGTGCATTGTACATTCGTTTTCTTTTATCTTTCTATATATTTAAGAGCTGTAGGTTACCAAATGGTGTAGATAACCTTCAGAGACAAATGTTACAATTCCATGAGGAGGATTAACTCTGAAGAACTAAAAACATTACGATCTGTTAAGATGTACACTATCATTGTACATCACTATCAGAAGACATGACCAGATTATCCAAAACACTTTGTTTTAATATGATCCTATTTAAGCTTTTCCAGTATTACTAGTGATGAACAAAATAATGAAAATTGCTGTGTCTTGCAAAAGTATATAAGCCCTTATACAGTTTTTACATTTTGCCTAAAAACTTGTCATGACATTTTGATGGATCACATTGGCATTTACAGACATTATTTCTACCTCAAAGAAAAATGGAAAAGTCACCGAATAGGTGCACAGAATTACCTTAACAAGCCACAGAATTATCTGAGTGTCTGTGTGCATTATTTCAGAATAACACCTATCTCGGTCAGGTTCCTTGGTCAGGTAGAGCATGTCAAGCCACAGATTCAACCATGAAGACAAAAAGGAGCTTTCAAAGCAAGTTTGGGATAATAAAGTCATTGAAAAGCAAAGATCAAGAGAAGGAAACAAAAATATCATCAGTCTCTGAGTATACCCATGAGCACAGTCTACTCAATCTTTAATAGACTGGAAAGTTTGTTAGGACTGAAGGAAAAACTGGTGAAGCAAAGTCCAGGCAAACACTCAGGGAAAAACAGTTTCAGTCTGCTACAGTTAAAAATGGAATGAAAATTCACCATTCAGCAAGACAACAACCCAAAGCACAAGGCCAAATCTAAATGAGACTTATAATAGAAAATAACAGTAATTGTCCTTGAATGGCCCAGTCAATATCTTGATTTGAATATTTCTGAGAATCTGCAGAGACTTGAAAACTTTATACTAATACAATAGACATATTTCAGTTTTAGTCTTTATAGACATTTAGTAACTGATCCTTCCCATAAAAATCCACAGCTTGAACATTCAGGTTTTTAGTAAAATATTATGTTTAAAACAATTTGAATGGACTATTTTGTAATTTCACAAAATAAAGGGATTCACAGGTATGGTCTGAAAAGCACTGCACACTTAGTGAGCACTACTCAACACAGCACTTGCCAAACTCATTTACGTCTCCAATATCAATAGTCACTATAAATTAGAACGTTAGCCATATAACTTTTGGGTGCAAATATGTTTACATTGCACGACTAAAATGAAAATGTATTTCTTCTACCAAAGATTTTGTAAAAAACAAAACCAAAATAGCAATAACTGGCCATTTTCTGTTATTTTAGATACAGACAAATACAATGACTTACTTATTACTCTGCTGTTTAATGTGAGGGATTGGGGGGGAAGGTCTCACTGCAGCTTCTCTCTCTATCAGTACCGTTAGCGTAGTGTTAGGACAGGCAGACTTTCCCCTGGAAAGACACACAATCGCATCAGATGGTTAAATGTCATGTCTAGCTTGAAGAACGACACCTTCAGATAGGAGGTTTTCCGGTACTGAAAAGGAAACGTTTGAGGAAAACTCTCCTACAACTGGCATTTTACATCTACAAATCAAGCTGAATTATTATTTGAGAACAAAAAATCTAGATTAAATGATATCATTGCAATACAACAGAGATCAAAACGAGGAAAAGAGGGAACTCACAACAGAACTAAAATGAAGCCTACTGAAGGGGTGTATTTAAATAAAACTTGCAAATTAATAACAGTCTATACAAGATTAGTTTGTGGAGCTGAACCATGTAATTTAGCTGTAGTTCTCTGTATAAGTCCTACAAATCAATCCAACCATGCGAGGATTTCAAGGGATTTCAGTCTGTTCCTAGTCCAGATATACGTTTCGATTGTAATGAGGCACACAAGTGGAAAAACATGGTCTGTATGAGGAAACAAATGACTGTCACGAGCACCACAATGTTTCAATACCAGTATATCACTGGGAACAAGGCTGCTATGCTCTCTAATAGACAGCCAGGTGAAAGTGGACATCCCTGTTGAATGCCCAATCAGTGTTGAATACAAACTGAAAGGATATTACTGTACCTTCCTAGTCTGAACACATGCTACAGAGGTATTCTAGATTACAGACAAAATTACCAAATCAGTCACCAAACCCAAATTGTTCAAGGACAACTGAAACAGTTTCATTCTAAATGATCAAATGCCACTTCTGTATCTAAGCAACATAAAAAGCTAACTGGTGAGAGGTTTGCTCTTCAATATAGAAAAGTAGCATTATGTTATCAGAAGCCAATGCGCCCTTTCATAAATCCTGTCTAATCGTAATATACTGTATTAGATTAGTTCAGGTGGGTAGCTGCATCAGCATGCGTAGGCTGCAAAGGAACAAGTATTAGGTTAATTCCATGCTGAAAACACAACAGAGCTCGCTGTATCACCTGCAAGTACACATCCAACACCACACTCATTCAAGGCCCCTCAGGACAATTCCAGATCACCCAGATGGCATCTTGTACCTACAGCAACCTTATTTACTGTATCTCTTGCAGTAAATGCCCAGCCATCTACATTGGAGAAACAGGAAGGAGACTCGAAGACCGCTTCAGAGAACACGTCAGGGCTGTGAAGATTAAAGATCTCTCCAAGCCCATTGTTTCTCATTTCACCTCTGACGGCCATGACCACTCTAATCTCTCCGTCTGTGTTCTCAAAGACGGTTTTCCAAACTCATACTGTACATCAGAAAGACTACCAAAACCCAAATTATTCTGCAGCTAGGATCACACATTCTCCCTTCTCTTAACGACAGACTACTGTTCTTTTAAATTTTCTCCATTCATTGGAAGTTTCATTTCACACCTCTCTACACCCATTCTGACTTCACACCTCTTGATTGGCCTCTCTTTCTGTCCCCTGCTCCCGCCTCTCACTCCTCCTCCCTCCCAGCCTTTGTTCTCCCCCTACATTACTTTTGCCTACTGCCTTGTCTCTCTCACACCTGAAGAAGGCTCCACGGCCGAAATGTTGTGTTCTCTTTCTTCTTTTTTTCAGCATGGAATAAACCTAATACTGTATTAGATGACTTATATAAGCTTTTAGTTTATTCAAATTATGATAAAAGCAAAAAAAACAGCCCCAAATGAAGCATTTATTGACCTTCCAAAAGGAATCAGTGTTTACTTTTTGCCTGTGAAATGTTTTCAAAACCACAGTGATCTATATAGAACATTTAAAAAGTCTGACTTATTGCCATGTCGTGTCATTTGCCAAACCCCTTTACCATTGGTGTTGCGGGAAGCCTACCCGGCAAGCAATGAGCGTAAGGCAGGGTACACCCTGGACGGGGTGCCAGTCCATCGCAGGGCAAGTGTAAGCCAATCATACATGGGGACAATTTGGAGGCCACGGTAAAGGCCGAGTGGGGAAATTTGGCCCGGACACCAGGATAACTCCCAACTCTTATTGAGAAATGTCCGGGGATCTTTAATGACCACTGAGAGTCAGGACATAGGTTTATAGTCTCATCCGAATGACGGCTCTCACTACAGTATAGTGTCCCCGCCACTATACAGGGGCATTAGGACCCACACAGACCGCAGGGTTGGCGCCCCCCGCTGGTCCCAACTAACACCACTTCCAGCAGCAACCATAGCTTCCCAGCAGGTACTGGTATGGAGCAGGCTCAACCCTGCTTAGCTTCAGTGGCTAGCCAGTTGAGAGCTGCAGGGTGACATGGCTGCTGGCAGTCTATTTTCTAGCAGGTTCACTACAATTCTTCTGGGATTCTGCCCTATTTCTCTCATAAGACTGGACACATATATGCCTTTTCACTGGTCTCTGAGCCCTAGAGGCTGTATCTGGTCCCAACAATTCCCACAAATATTCAGTGGGACTCCTTATCTGGTGATAAGGGCATCCATGGCATAACTCTCTCTTCCCATTTTGCAATTAATCAACTGTTAAGCAAGCAGCATGAAGACTCAACAAGAGTATTATTGTGCTTGAAGGTTGTCATTTCAGGTAAGCCCATGGGAAGGCAGCCAAAATCTTCATCAATCATGAATCACTGCAGACTTCTGAATTAACTAACATCTGTATCTTCTAGTAGGGTCAGTATACAACAATCAACAATTTTATCCTGCAATAGATATGATGGTCCAATGACTCTTGATGTTGACCGAGAAGAAAATAGTTGCAATCTTTTCCCCCAGTTTTTTCTGCAAGAAAAATAAAAAGGAAAAAGCTAATTGAATAAAAAAACAATTTTCTTTCAAACTAGTTAAGGTATTACAGTTTACAGAGTTACTGGAGGATGCCAAAAAGGATGGCTCATCCTGACAGAGCGCTGGATAAGCGATTACATCAAGGCATTCTTTGGGACAAACTGTGCTTAACCATTTTATTCCTACATACTGTATTGTAGTTCAGATAAAGGATGATACACAGATGTTATGAAAAACACTGCTCTGCTACTATAAATTTGAGTTTCTTTTGAAGATACAGTAGGCATACTCAACAGATAAGATCATTTTATTGGCGATATACAATTTCTTGTATTAGGAATTTGTCTTTTTCGCATACCCCAACTTACTCTCCATGAGACACACAGACAGAGGGTCAGAGCGCAGGGTCAGCCATTGTACAGTGTCTCTGGAGCAGCTGGGACTAAGGACCTTGCTCAGGAGCCCAACGGAATAGGATTCCTCTGCCGGCCACGGGATTTGTACCGGCAACCTTACTGCCACAGGCATAGATCCTTAATCACAGAGCCACCTCTCCGCTCAGAGAATGAGAATGGCGAAGGAATATTGGACTCCCTAGAGCAGGGAGAGATCACTATTCTATTGAAAATGTTAAACGGATGGATGCACTGAAGTTTCACCTCACTGCTGTAATAACCACATTGCGCTTTGGTTCACTGTCATAGCTCACACTCTCAATCCCATAGACTTCCACCAACTCATGGATGATCTTGCGATGCTCTCTGTTCATTGGAGGGAAGCAATGGCTCCTTTTTGTTTGCTTTCCCTAAAACATATGAATTACATTAATATTAAACATATAACATTAATATTAAAACCTTACAATTTTCATTTAATTATAGCCTTTGAAGTCAAGTAAAGATTGCTGAATGGTCAAGCAATGTGCAAACGTCTTAGAGATCTCAAGTACAAAAAGAAGTTATTAAAATCTGAGAGATTAAATCTTATGAGCAGACAGAAAAATTAATTTGAAAAGAGTATTACAAAACAATCAGGATGACCAGTAAGAAGTGTTAAAATGATTATTACTTGATCAGAAGCATGTCTCTAATTTAAATATCTAAAAAATGAAGGTGCCTTCTGACATTTCTGGCTTTATCTGTCACCTGAAGAATTTAAGCCACAATTTAACATTGCTGGTTAAGGAACTACAATTATCCTTTGTAATGAGGAATTCCAACACTTGCATATTTTATATTTCTACTGCAAAGTGGGAGTCACATGAAAAAGTACGTTTTCTTTTGACTGAGAAAAGCTAATAGAAAACTGTGACTGATTCCTACACAAGTGTATGTTACTTTTTAAACATTTACCCAGATTTAATACATTCTTGATTTTTTTACTGACAGCACATTTAAGTTGTGGATGGGAACAATAAAAATTCTACTGTTGAAAAGAAAGCTTTATAAATATATTAGACCACTTAGGCAAAGGTATCAAAAGTTTTTTTGTTACTTACTTTACTTGCCAGTTCTACTAAGTTTTTCATTTCCTCCTCCACATCACCTACAAACTTTAAGTCCTTCCTGTATTGACAAAGCCAGAAAATATCACAATATGGAGGAGAGCTCAGTGAATAAACTGTGGAAATCATAAAAAAATGTATATTAGTCTTACGTAAGCATCTGCCAAGATTGACCGTGATTAACAGTTAAACATAATATATAAGGTCAGTAGTCCACAATAATATCATTAATTATAATTACTATATTATTTCGTATATTAATTTGTTCAGCACAAAGTTATCAAAATGAATAGATCTGTTTGTAGATTTATCACATGCTGTAGATGGTTTAGAAAAGGTCTCAAGCATTACCTTGACCATTCTCTATGATGTTAAAGAAAACTAAACTTGCTGAAGTTAGAACCATCCTACTTAAATTTTGATGCTGCTTCCAGGCCTGTTAATACATGATATTAAAAACTGCTTTATCATAGCTGCTGGTATAACAAGGAGAGCAATGAATTGAAGAACAGAAGTAAGAATATTAGGGTGTTACTGTATTGTTCAACCAAAATCTATAGTTTTGAAATGGGCATCAAGCAAGCAAGTCACACTCTGTATCTGTAAACTGGCAGGAGTCTGGGATTTGAAATTGGGAAATATTGGAAGGAGGAGAAGGGCAATTACGTTTGGATTGAACAGCCTGGAAATCTGAGACGGTTAGATCACGCACAATACTAGAAATTTGCAGGCCACCATTGATGCAATAATATATAGACCCAGCATACATTAGAGGACATGTTCTGTGAGACCAAAACTCAAAAACCAAAAATCCAGCAGAACGAGAAAAACTACTACAAAATTGGAGTGCGGAAAGGTTGAAATTCCTTAAAAGCAGAAGACTAGACGACGACTATTTTGAACACTTTTGCAAGTCTAAAGATTATATTAAAAAACAGTGGTTTGGTATACTGCGTACTGATCAAAGCAAAAAGCAGACCAGCCAGGGATTCCAATTCTCAAAGTAAGGTGTAGGCAGAAGTCACAGATGAAAACAGGATTTGTAAAAACTCCTAACCCGTCTCTACCATCTGAAGAGCAGGATTTTTCTACAAAGCAAATATCTGGGTATTTTTATTTATTAAAGCAATTTATATTTGGCACTAGCCTACATAAGAAACTCAACATCAGGGTTGAACTCATTTAACAGCAAAGCCTTGTGTGTTAAAGAACAGGTTAAGGGTTAAGGTTCTGTGCGCAGACAAGACGGAATAATATCAATATCTGTATTAGCATGGGGAGAGAGATAAAGAAATGGCAGGTAGTCGCAACACCAGGATCACAATTCAAAGCAGCTCTTCACCAGAACCGTTATACATTTCACTGGCGAACAATGCATTTTAACGTCATCTGCTGTCTGACGTTCTGGCTTTTCTGCACTTTTTAGACTCTTTCCTCATTGGCTTCAAGGACAAGTACGACAGCTCATAAATATGAGTAAGAAGGAAATGTTCCTAAACAAAATTACAATTTGTTAACTGGCATGAAGTGTGGATTCTTTTTCCATTAGCACTGGTATGTTAAAAAATATGGAGTTTATTTTTTATTGTTTTACAAAAATGGTACAGTATTTACAGTCACTTCTCACCTTGCATCATCCTTCAGGCTGTCACTATACTTGGTGGAAGAGTTGCGGATGTTGAAAGGATCTGCACTCTGGTCTATCTGCAGAGCCTCAGCAAAGCGCCTTGCAGGCGGAGGGAGAAAGTCAGGAAGTCACACCACAGTTGAACATAAAACTTTACATTTAAAGCACAGCTTGCCATGTGCTAGGATAGGGTCATTTCTAGCTCTGCCCCATGGTGATAGCAGGGTATTACTGTTCCTGTACTAGGAAGACTTAAAATCTAGAAATCTAGCCCAGACATGTGACCATGACAGAACTGCACAGCCAGGTATCTCCATTAACAACCTATTCAACCAGCTAGAAAGTGCGAAGATCCAGTTGGTCAAAGAGGCAATCAGAGGTTGGTAGTCAGTAATGCAGTAGGAACACAATAGAAATATGTATATAAGGCAGCACGGTCACTGATCAAAACAACAAATCAAGAAACAGACCAGTGTAGGTTGCTGCAGCACCAACACTTCTTTGCATCTGACTGGAATTGAGGGGGGTTTATTGTCTTTCACTTCATATTTGTGCCACGCATTCACGATCTATGCTGATCGCCAATGTGCAGCATTTTAGAATTCCTGTACGTCTTTCTTCCACATTCAATGGAAAATGCCATGATTCAGTTTCCAAGAAAGTGGTCCCAACCATGTTGTAAGTGTCCTTGATTATTGCAATTGTATTCAGAGACATAAAAAATGTAAAAAAAATGATACTTGTTCCAATACTCATTTGTTTCATCTTTAAAGCTGTGTAGTACAGTATATCAATGTACTGTAGCTTGTCACTTGCACAAAACACTACATCCTTTAACTTTAACCAATGCAGGAGAAATGAAAGCCAAACATACATCAAACCATTTGCTTCTTTTTCCACTGCAATCCCTAAATTCAAAAATCAGTGGTTTTGATGTCTCAAAAAGGATAGACATAGCCACTGAGATGAGATGACACACAAACACAAAGATCCTCAACAACACCAATACATGGTCAGGTATTTAACAACATCCAAATCTTGGATAATTTGCCTTGGACAGTGGTATTTCCCTTCTTCCAGTACAGCTGATGAGTAACATTATCTGGATCTGAACGGGGGACATCAATCTTTCAGGACTCAGCCAAAACAACATGTGGTGGCTTTTGACTGCATGACATACCTGACTCGTTCGAGAGATGCACACTCCTCATCACATTCCAACCTACAACATAGAACAGGAGACACATTTACAGGTTTCAGATGCATGTGCTCTTATGTGACCTTTAAAAAAGGTCAATAACAAAACAAATGAAAGATGAATTACATGCAAAATTAGGAAGATGCTGTAATATTTTAATTATAATAGATTTTGCATGATACCATACATATAACATATACCAAGAGGCATTAATAAAACAACACTGGATCACGCTATTCATGACAAATGCCCAGTATTCATTTGATGCATACTTTCTATTTCTTATGCACTAAATGCCTCTCAGTAAATTGGTTGAACTTCAGGCCCACATCAAAATACATTTAATGGGCTTGGATGGAAATCTGAACCTGAAAAGCACAGAGACCCTGCCTTGAGGATATTGTTCTATTCTGTAAATGTTGATGATAACTCAGAACACATTATGGAGCAGTATGGACAATCCTAAATTCTCAGGGCCAGCAACTAGCTACTAACTTAAAGGACAGTAAGAATCAGCATCATTTTTATTTTGTGTTCGCAATTCAATTATTTCAGATTACAAGTCTCCCAAGAAACATTCACTGGCAGAAATATAATGCAATACCTGGCTTTTTTCATTTCCTTCTTTGTAACCAGCTGTCCAATTTCTACAGAGTCTCCAGGCTGCAGGTCAGAAAGGCAGCTGGCCATGGCTATAGCAGTTATTCTACAATACGAAAAAAGAAAAAAAGTAAGCAGTTCAAAGTAATAAATTGTCTTACAGTTTCTGTGCAGTTCCCATCTACAACAAGCCGGCATGCATGGAAAAGTCCAGATTTCAATTGAACAGTTAGCATAAGCTACATTTAGAGAAGGTTTGGAAAGGGTAATCTGAAAACACATTAATAATATTCACAGTTTTTCTGTTGCGGAAACGTGTGTAATACCAAGTACTAACATAATCTACAATAAGACATCAGCATGTAATTAATTCCTTCCAGGATTTTTCTGGTGTTCATGTGATGGACACAGGGTTTACAGACCATATGATATTTGCTGGTTAAAGGACAAAGCACAGTAACAGCTAACACAAACAACTTTTAACTTAAATGTAGTTTGAATGGGGTGATTTAAGCTTTCTAATTCTTACCGCAACAGCTCTTTATTGTATTTGAAGATGGGTTAAAGAGCGTGATTGTGACAATTGTAATGATTCACCACATAAAGAGCAGCTGACTGTCAGTGCACTCTGTCATATTACCTTAAACACACCATGCTGTGCCAGAGGGCTCCAGGGACAATAAAGAAAGTCTCTCCAGTGACTCTCTCTCCAGCCACATTAAATATGTCTCCTAATTATAGAGGAGGTTAATAAAATGCTCACAAAAGATGACAATCAGCGAGGAAGTCATTTTTAATCCTCACCTCTGGTATGAGCTTGAGGCCTCAGAGCAAATCATGGTCTCCTTTCTGCGCCCACAATCGCACTGAAGCGCCACCTGAGGATGATGCCAAAGAAGAATTAAGAGCAAAGGTTTGTAGTCAGGAACTTACACAAAATAGACATATACAGTATTCATGGCTTTACAGTAAGAAAACAGTAAGACTTCTTTAACTCTACTAACTGATAGTTCTGTCATCTGATTTCACGAGCTTCCAGTCTTTCCCGGTACATTAATATAGTGGGTTAGGTTACATGACATCCTCTGTCCAAATGCTTTCTAAAAAATTGAAGAAAATCAAGCAAAGCAATACAGTACAGGAATTTGTCTAAATAGCCTAAAGGACTTAGTCTAAATTGTTAAAGAGTTTTATAACAGCACCTAATGAGACGAGAAAATCAGCAGAAGGAACACAAGGAAAATAGGAAACTAAAACTCACAAATGTGAGCAAAAAACTATTCCATAAAACAGCACACTCCAAAAAATGTACTACCCACTAATAAAAAGGATGTTAAACAAAGATACTCCCTAACCCAGCAATAAGCAATGTATTTAATCTCTGCTCACTAGACCAGTGTGTTTGAAAATATTTTTCCCCAAAATATACACCCCTTTCCAGGCTCCACTGCAGAAATACCTTGGAAGGGCAGGGTGTCCGTGGACAGGGAGAGTTTGGGTGGCACGGTGCAGCACATGGGTGACCACACTCCTGCCTCGTAGTAGAACAGGGCTGTTTACAGAGCTCCTCCGTCACGCACTCCCCTCTGTGGCAGATCCTTCGACACTTGTGCATCCCACATGGCAAAGCTTTGTTATAGGTCAGGCCGCAGGAAATGTCGGTTAGGTGACAGGGAATATTGCTCCTTTGCTGTAAAAATGCAGATGAAGATCCAGACAATGATTTGCACAAGTAAGTTAACTGCAAGTGCACAACTAGGAACTTGCCCGACAAGCGAAGCAATATTTTGTAGTGTTATAGCACCACCACATGCATCTTAAAAGGAACAGTAGCAATAATAGCAGTGTGGTGGCTCTGTGGCTAAGGATCTGCGCCTGTGGCTGGAAGGTTGCCAGTTCAAATCCTGTGGGTGGCAGAGGAATCCTACTCCGTTGGGCTTCTGAGCAAAGGCCTTTAACCCCAACTGCTCCAAGGGCAGTATAAATGCTTGACCCTGTGCTCTGACCCCAAGCTTCTCTCCCTGTCTGTGCATCTCATGGAGAGCAAGTTGGGGTATGCGAAAAGACAAATTCCTAATACAAGAAAATGTATATGGCCAATAAAGTGATCCTATCTTATCTTAACAGTGCTACTGTAGCTCTCTCAGGACACAGCACTGATATTGCTGCATCAATCATCTTTGATGGTACTGCTGCATCAAAGCACTATTCAAGGGATTATGTTTCATTTTTGGTATGTTTTAGTTTATTGTATATTAGTCTATTAATAAATCCTATTTTTAAGGATAAAGTCTATTTTATAAGGATCACTGGCTATAAATATATGCACAATTCAATAATATTCATCAGTGCATTTTTCTATAGGTGAGAGGGGGGTTATATTCATAAGAGTCTGCTAAAAGGAAGTCAGCTTTGTGTCATTACAGTTTGTGTTGTATTACCCAAGATGTGTTGAGATAAAACAGGTTTCTAAAAAACAAAGCACTACTGTACACTGCATTCATCTACTCACTTCATGGTTTCCCATACACCATTTCTGGGTGAGGTAGGTACAAGGAGGGCATGTCTCCTCGCTGTGACAGTTATGAAACACTAATGGAAGAACAAAAAAGAACAGTCATATCTTTTTAAAGTACATCTGAAACAATCTTAGACCCAACTGATGAAGGACAGTTACATGGACACAGTTAAGGTTCTATTATGTAGCAGCACAATACAGTTCAAATTTAAAATACCTACAGGCTCTTATACAAAGTAAGAGGTGCTGGATATTACAAGTCTTCACATAAGAAAATGAATAAACTCCAGAATCATCAACCACCAGAAATACTCATCTGGTGATCTGACTGGGCCCTGCTGGCCTGAAGTCACTCTTCTGAACATGGACTATCGCTATGCCATGAGCTATCAAGGAACAGGATGCCTGAAGTATGGTGTTTGTTTCAATCTTCCTAATTAAGTTAAATTAACCTTTAATTCGTTTTGTTTTGTTTCAAACAGAAAGGCTAGAAATTCAACAGCATGCTCCAGCAGAACAGATTTCTATATATATATATTAATTATATGCCTAATATTTAAAAGTTGGCACCTTTCTGTTAAGGGAAATTTTAAAATCCCAACTTAAGTGTTCTAGGGAACATTGAACTGTATGGTTACCTATTTAAACATAAACCGGTGAAGACGGCACAAGTACTTATTCACTGGTCGCATAATCACATAACTTCCTCTGGGTTGCAACAAGTCATTAGCTTAACTCCTAATATAGTGCCATGATACCACCATAATACAATCTCAATAGTACAAAGCATAAAGCATGTTTTAGTTAAGTAAAAAACAATGCAAAAGCATCAGTATATCTTTGAATTTGCTAGATCATTAAAATACCTCAGTACTCTTAATATTCTTGCTTTGCAAATATTCAATACACTCAACTCCACCTAAGGTCGGAAAAAAAGATACGCTTAAATCAATATTAAAATAATTACAACAATTATAACCATTAGGGAAGCTATAAAATTGGTTCAGATGGTATTGCGCTACTCAAAAGGCTAAACGGAGAGGGATGTGTTGTAAGTAAATTTCCGATAATATGCTTGTACTATAAACATTTGTAAATGTTTTCTTAATTGTATCTGCTTTGGAACAACTGTAATTCACTGGTCATGCCAATAAATCTTTTTGAATTTGAGTCTTGGAATGATAAATGTTGTTTGAGTTATTTACCTAGCTGTGTAAAAACTATGATCAAAAAGGATCTTCTAGTAATATACTCTGGTTAATTAACTTCTTGGCAAACCACCTGACCCTTCAAGAGCTATAGAATGTAGCATAAAAGACAGGGAAGAGACAGCAAGGAGTAAACAGAAAGAAGACAGGGAAACTGAGGGCACAGGGAGAAAGAGGAACACTATCACTCTCCTCTTCCTCTAAGCTTGTGGCATGCATTCTTTCTTTCTAGGTAATCTCAACCGTATTATTCAGACCTTACTGCCCCCCTTTTTTTTTTTAATCGAATCTGCCATATTGTAGGATCCTCAGACAGATTCCCATTCACTTTAAGGCATCTACTGCATGTTGTAGAAAGGGTGTTTTAGGGTTATATTTTTCATTTAGGGCACAGGGTTCTTCTCTTGTTGGCCTGTTAAGGTGCCTGTTGCAGTGTTTCAGGTAACAGGGGTAGGATTCCAGGAGAATAGGCCTCTGAAGCACAGTTTTGCATGTTGTATAATGTTTTCTGTTGTCTGGTTGTGTTATCTTATTGTTACTATACATTTGTTTGGCCTCAGTTTTGACTTGATTTATTACTCTTCCAGCAGAGCTATAGTAGAGAGTATAAAGACCTCACATGCCTCGAATTGTTTTCTTACCCCTCAACTTTATTTCCTTTTCCTCCGTTTCCTACATAGTAACAATAGAATATAGAAATAATGAATAAGATTGATTGGTTTTACCTGGATGATCACATTCATGCTTTCTGGTGCAAAGGTTTTTGCATTCAGGTGGTTTTGTACCACAGGAGATTGGTGGGTAGATTACCGTTTCTCCACAATAGCATGTCAGTTCATCAAAGCCTGAGAGTGAAATAACATTTTTCTTAGAGATGGCATTTGTTGCAACAGAAGCAGGGGTTGATATTGAGCACACCACAGACCCCCAACAGATTTGAGAGGCACTGAACTGAATGAGTAGGATAGCATGTCATTCAAGAAGCTCAAGGACTTGCCAGATCTGATGGCTTAATTTACATTCTGCACATAAAAACAAGAAGTTTTAGCAAGATCAAGTTCCTTGGATTGCATCTGTCACAAGTCACTTAATTTCAAAGCATTATTTAAGCTAATAAGAGTTGTCTTTTGGCTAACCTCAATATGGTGTGCACAGAAATTGGTGCATTGAAGGCATCTTTGGGAAACAGTTGCCATATTTCAATGCAACCTAAAACTGTAATTTTCTTCATTGAAGTCATCATTTTCCTGAAATTTTACTTTGCTAAACAAAACGTGGTAACCTGTCATTATGGTTAAACATAATGCAGAGAAAACACACAATAAATCACAAAAAAAAACTTGTGAGCACAACACAAGAGTAGTGCAGGGAAAACAGATATCAGAAATACTACTAGATTTTGTTAAGATATTTCAGGGATCGTCCATGTTGTAGTGAAATGTCAGTGCTTCAGGAATTTTTCAGCACATTGTTTTTATGTTTTCTTCAAAACTTCGCTGGGGGAAACTGCATTGCTGGAGGAAGCTTACTGTATTCTCACTATTTACCGTTACAATTTCGAATTGTGAAAATACAGTAAGCTTCCTCCACCAATCACATCACTACACCTGTCTCTTGATTCATCTCGGGGCACAGCAGCAGAGAATACCTGCCGATACCTGTATCAGGAAATACGTGTCTTTGCGGGTCCTGGTTTTGCACTGTGCCACTGTTTAAGCTTGGCAACTGGTTGCTTTTAAGTGACGGCAGAGAAGAGGGCCGAGTACTTACTGGTTTGCCAGCAGGGCTGGCAGTTTCCCCGGTGGCAGGGCTCCTGGCACCGGTGCAGACCGCAGTTCAGTTTATACCCACAAATCAGAGAGCACTTGTGCTCCCTGTCCTGTCAGGTGAAAACAATGGTGTTAGAGGTGTTTAGGAAAACTTAACCACTGATCCCCCAATCTTGTCAATGTCAGGAAGAAAAAAAAAACAACAACCTTAATTCCATTCCCATAAAAGACGTCACAGAAAAAATGGTCTCTTAATTATTCCAATTGTATTTTCAAGTGCTAATATCAAATAATGAAGCTACAGTAAATGTAAACACAATGTAGTTTATGTCATCACAGCTTCACAAGCTTCATAGGGTAAGAAGTAGAGGAGATCTGTCTCAACAAAACCAAAAAGCTTATTACCACTATGACCTTATGTCTATGTCTTTTATGACTAAAAAGGAACTATTACTGTCTAGAAAACCGAAGATGTACAGATGGACAATGAGCAGTGATAGTTGGCTGCATTGTTCAGAGTTTGGCTATACAAGATTTTCCATGAAAGGCAGATGTGACGATGGTGTCTTAGATGGTGATGATTAAGTATCTTTGAAAAGAAGAGGGGGAAGCCTGCGGATTTTAGCACTCCCTTTTCCCAGTGCTTCCAAGTTTCTACAACACAACCATTTTAATCAAACACTGGCAATAACAGGTTTCTCATTTATCACAAACTCTCAGATCTCTATCTGAGCTAAAAACAGAAGAGGTTACACATTGTACCTTGGCACACAATGTAATCAGTAAATCTGCAGGGCAGTTAATTGAAAGCATTCCTATAAGAGTACAGCGAGTACATTGAGGAGATTATCTCTGTGTTTTATGTTCATTGCAGTTCAAGATCTGGAATTTAAAACATGACATCGCAATGATACAATCATGCTTTCACACTCACCACACAGCAAAGTTCATTACACTTGTCGGCCACAAGAACGCTTTTTGTTGCACCGCTTCTCACAAGTAAACACAAGCTCACCTGCAATGAGAGATGAGGGGTGTCTGGGTAATCACTTACAGTAATGTAAAGCAATCAGAAGACCTTCAAAATACACAAAAACGATTCATCCACCTTCCTATTCTAATAAAGCTGCTTATTTCTAAGGGTTGCAGCAATACAAATACACTCTTATAAGCACAAGGCACACTTAGATAGGAAGCCAGCCCATCACAAGACACATACACAGAGGTACAATCTATAGGCACCAGTTAAAGGGGACTGTGATCCCACTTTCTGAGACTGGTTATTAAATCTCCTTAAAAACAATACATTTATTGCTGTTATAGAACAATTTAACAAAATTCAAATTAAGTACAAAAGTGTGAGCTTTGTGAAAGTCACGAACACACATAGGAGTTCCTACAAATTGCGATGTGATGCAACCCTTCCTGCTCACTAGTCACCGAAATGACTAATGTGATGTATGAGCAAATAAGTACAGTAGCAGATATTTCACTGCAGTAATCTTCCAACATGATCCACATGCAGAGTTAACAAGAAAGTAGTATTTGTTCACAAAACCATCACAAAGTTGAGATCAATATTTCTATTGGATTAAAAGATTTACTCACAAGACTGCTTCTTTACAATGTAAGAAGGCCACATCATGTCACCGGACTTTTGTTGCCTTGTTCTGAATCACAGAACATGGTGCTGTAAATATCTGGAAAGTTAGTCTATTTTGCGATGTAATTTGTAGGTTTTATAAGTTACTGTGTACATCTTACTTTTAATGTGGTTTGAAATGCGCTCATCAATGCTCTTTCCAACCCCAAAAGATAAAAAAAAATAGCATTGCAGTTCCCCTTTAATCTAGTCTATGCCTTTGGAAGGTGGGAAACTGAAGAAGCAAGTGAGGACTTATACAAACACATGGAGACGTCCAGGCTCCACACACAGAGACCCAGGCTAGAATCAAATCCAGTTACCAAGAACTGAGAAGCAGCGGAGATAAATACCACACCACTGTGTCACTTAGAAAACATGATATCTATATTATAGTATTTAATAGTTACACACGTTAAAGGCTCCACAGAGTGAAGAGATAAAGCACCTCTTTTGTGTTTGATTTCATTATAACCAAAGTTCTCATCCTGCTCGTATGAGAAACGGATACTAATTTTGACAAAAAAATCTAATGGATGATTAAGTCTACTCTATGATAGTTGCAGAAGACAGAGCTAAGCAACATGACTAAGAGAGAGATGCAGGTACTACTGTGACTGCACAGGCCAGTCGATAAGTGATGTTCATTTAAGAATGACTCAGAGGTATCACTGACTGGTAAGGATTTAAGTTAAAACAGATAATATATTAGGTGATTAGTTTTCTTCTTCAATTCTTCATTTCTTAAATTTTTAAAGTGTCATTATACTTAAATACATCTTATACTTATGCTGCTTGTTTTGAGGGTGATAGTTAATTTTAATGGATGAATATCTGCTTATTTTATGCTCCGAAATAAATTAGATATATAAAGTAACAATCAATGCAAGAGCCCTAGCTTACTAAATATTTTACAAAGCAGTGAATTATCATTTCATAATCATTCATTTCATAACATGCAAAGAACTACCATGTTGAAAAATTTATCGCATGGCTCATTATTTGAACACAAAAGCTGCCAACCTAATTAAATAGACCTCCAGGGCTAAAAAAAATTAGCAGAGAGAATTGCTGAGATCTAAGCCAGAATTCTATGTACAGTATGTTTCCAAGGCTGTCATAAGGTCGTTCACATTTTCAGGTGAAACGAGTTTCCATCTTTTAGTGCGTAAATGAGATTGACACCACCTCCACTTTGAGCATTTCTTCAGCCACAACCTGAAGAAATGATTCTCACAAACGTGTACACATTGACACATGTATTTAATAATATTAAAACTGCCCCTTTGTCCCCCATACTCAAAAAAGCAGAAAAAATACATCAATTGTCAGTTATACATCATAAAGACTTGTAAATCAAAACACCTATTATTGTCTTTATCCACTGGACAAAAGCTTACCTTCACTTTGGATGGTGGAGCACGGAACTTCCTGGAGATTAAAGGAAACCATGTTACTGAATATCTGTACTTTACAGCTGGTGAAGCAAGCTCCGAGTTCTTCATGGACATACATCCTAGTAACATTCTTCAGCCATTTAATCCCACATAATTACACATAAAAACTATTTTTACTTTTTGGAGCTTCCAAAATATATTAAAAGAAACTTACCACTTATAACTACAATAGGTTCTGTCACGTAGCAGTTCCTTCCGGGCCCTATGCGGACGACGCAATCCAGAATAGTGAAGATACACGAGGGAGAAAGTCATGCAGGAAAGGTTCAGGATACAGGGGGGCGTGTCCAAGGTGAGCTGGTGTCCTGGGAAAGTGAGTCCGGGCGAACAAACAAAGCCAAAGTCCAAACGGGGAATCCAAACAGGAGAGAAGAGTCCAAAGCCAGGAGATCCATCCAGGGGTTACAACCATGAGCCGGGTCGGGACCGGCGGGGCAGGGGATCAGGAACAGAAGGTTAAAACCATAACGGAGCCATACGCAGCAGGACCCCGGGCTCTCACGATGCGGAAATCAATGAGGAAGCAAGAGTGAGGTCCGCGTTTGGCTTTTAAGTGGGAGCGGGAATAGGGAACAGGTGCAGACAATGGGAGGGAATGAGGAAGGGCTGGAGCGCCCTTAAGAGGAGGGGTTAGCGATCGTGACAGGTTCATTACGTTATTATCAGCAAAAATAATGTTACAGCTTTAGGTGACTGAGAAGTGTCTCTCAGATTTCAGATAAAGTTTGTGACACTTAAAGATAAAGTTTTTCAACACTTCAAACTTCAAAGCAGAAAGGATGTTTGCTGAGGTCTAGGGGGTCCCTTGAGCAGAAACAATTTTAAAGTGTACCTTAGTATACCTAAGTAAGTTGTGGTGTAATGACTGTCAATGAGGAGTACAGAAACACAATATAAGATCATATTAAGGAACAAGAAGAGGAGGGAAGGACAGAAAGCAGGGAAGAAGGAGAGGACAGACAAGAGTTCAGAGTTGTTGGCACCAGGCGAGAGCCCCCACTTCATGATCATCCAAACAAAACCTGACTAGAACTACAGTAAGTATTTGAACCTTGTTAGAGAAAGCTTGCTATTCTGTGTTTTTAGAGAACTTGGGCTTCCTGGGTAAAAGGTACCGGAGTTAGAAATGTCTTTGCTGCGTAGGGTACATTTTTATGGATAGGGATATAGGCTCCCATTTATTTTGTGGCAATCTGGGGTGGAGAGACATTTAACTGCAGGTTGCTTTGTATTTAGTTAGAAGGCAGCTTATTTCTTATTATTTCATGTGTAGGCATTAAGGGTTTCATGCTTAGTACTAGTAGCAGTCTGGGGTTTTCTGGATGACCAGAATGTTAGGCCTCTGAAATGCCTGGTTTGTAAATATTGTACATAGAGTAACTTGTGTGTTGTATGTTTTGGTGTGTGTAGTGTAGTTTGTCTCCTCACTGTAATAAATATTTGTTTAACCAAGTGTGCCTGGATTATTACTCTTCTCGACAAAGCTGTGGCGGAGAAATAATTTACGTGCCTCCTACTATACCAACCGCTCGGGTATATTCTGGTGAAATCACTTACAAGTTGGGGTTTATGAAGAATTTTTTCACTTATTGACTAAACCGCTCAGACAATCTCTTTTCACCATTTCAGTAACCCCCCTCCCCCATTTGTAACAATAACATATAATAAGAATAATCTTTTATAGCCAATGCACTGACATTTTACTAGACAGAGATCACATCAACATAATGCTTTTAACTTTTGTCATCAACAGTGTTCATTAACAGAGGCTCTACTGATCTACAAAGGTTAATAATACATGTGGGCACCTTTAGAAGTAACACAAGCACTGTGGTGCAGATGCTGTCTTGTGGGATTCTGTCCCATTGCGTTTGGAACCCCTAGACGACCATGTGACTTATACAAACAGGATGAGGACGCTGTCATGTTGGGAAGACTCTGGAAGTGAAACAAGCCAGGGCACAGGAC
The DNA here is from genome assembly GCF_055471065.1 of Atractosteus spatula. Lineage (NCBI taxonomy): Eukaryota > Metazoa > Chordata > Actinopteri > Semionotiformes > Lepisosteidae > Atractosteus > Atractosteus spatula. The sequence continues at coordinate 42,438,188 of NC_142711.1, forward strand.
TATATCAATGTACAGGAGCCCTGTGAAGTGAGGCTGCCGTCAATAATTACAAGTTGTGTTCTGTAGATATTCGACAGTCCTGTCCAGACCACCACACTTTGACCTGCCCATCAATTGGTCTGTTGTATACAACAATTTATGTATTGTTCTGCTGACGTGCATGAGCGTTGTCTACACAAAAACTTAATATAATGCTGAAGAGGACTTGGTTCCACTGCTTGTAAGCACACGTGAGATGTTGCTCCAGTATATGAATGGCATAAAGGTGCTGTTCTCTTGACAAACAAGGCACATTGCTTTCACCAGATTTGACATTCAAAACGTCCAATAACTGTCACAGTTGTCCAATCAACTCTCATTGAAGATGCAAATGAGTGCTTATATAACAGTCAAAGTCACTCAAGTATGAAGGTTAGTCATGAATGTACAATTAATCATGACACACAAAATGAAATCAATATGTAAAACACAAATAAATTATTCTTCTAAAGGTATTCAAGCATAAACGGAGTAATAGGTTTCTTCTGATGTTCAGTGTACAAAAAAATGCTAAACTTACTATCTTTAGCCCTGAAGCTAACAGAAACTAACTTGAGGAAACTGTTTCAGATAAAGAAGATAGAAACAAATCCTAAGTTTCATAACATTTTAGTATTTTTATTCTACAATTGTTGAGGGGATTAATTTTTTTTTTTAATATGGGGCATTATTTTCAGGGAGATCATTGTAGTTTATACTTGTCTTGGATGTGTTCACTTTGGTTTTAAAGCCACATCTGCATTTGATGATGGAAGTCAGAGAACAAGGACCACAGCTATCTTCATGGCAAAGTTTTTCACAGAAATGAATGGAATCTACAATCCAGATGAAGAGAAAAGGACTGTGGTTTAAAGCTGAAGCAAGGATTAAGTATTAAATAGGCCATTACTTGCATACTCAGATAAAACGTAAGGAAAATAGGTGGACTGCATTCTCCACATAAAAATGATCAGATATTTTCTTATCAAGAGAAATACTGTATTCCAAATATTTTATTGCACGAACTACCAATTTATGCATCCGAGACAAAACTTCAGTTTGATTGTACAGCATCAGGAAGTGAAAACTTAAATTATTTAAAATGTTTCTTCAAAGTCAAACTAAAGGCAATCAAGGCTTTCGGTTTCTTTTTGCTCAGCATCATGGCCCATTCAGTTCTCTTCCACCACACGAGAGCGAATCGGGAAGACTAACCCGATATCAAGACCGGACCGGCGGGGAGAGAGCTGATCCGGACGAGCCGCGAGAGCGCTCACCTGCAGAGCCGCAGGGCAGTGGCCTGCCACAGGTCTTCCCGCAAGAAGGGATTGCGTCTGTGCAGCTCCTGCGCTCGGAGTAGCCCAGCTCCATCAACTTAGACAGCGGAGTCTGCCCGCAAGGACAGGTCCGTACAGCCTGGGGTAGACGGGGGCAGGACTCGCAGGGCTGCGGGTGGCAGAGCTGGCTGCACCAGTGGATCTCACAGTCCAGCTTTCTAGGAGAAAAATAAAAGATCCGCTATTAAAATACAGCATATAAATGCTTTATATACAATAAAGGGAAAAATACCAATGGCTCTGTGAAATAGTCAATATACAAGGAAACTGTATTGTTATAGATGGTTGTTTTTATTTTCTTATAGACTCCCATAAGGTTGAATTTGTTTTCTTGTTTTTAAAGGGGGACGGGGTTAGCAATAGTCCACAGAGGCACAGATGTGCAAAGCGCAACTCCAGCTAGCAAATCCAGCAGTACGCTTACAGAAAAGAAAAAGAAAACCAAACATCCGTTCTCTTCCAGCACCTTTTTTTGATTAACATCTAATTCCATTGAAAGGTCACATACAAACGGGCCAGAGACATAAAAGTAAAGCACTATCCTTTCTCTAGCCATGGTCTATTAACATTTTGTGTTTTTCAGGCTTCAAACACACACTTCGTGCCTTTTGAATAAAACTTTCCATCTGATTGTGCAATTCTTGCTTTCTTTCTACTTCATGCAGTATACTACAGAAGTGTTTGGCAGCCTACTGTCTTGTAAGGCAAAAGCCCAAAACAGAACAGTGAAACTTCTGTATTGTGTGATAACTATTGTAGCTATTGGACTGCTGGAACATTTAGGATTTCAGAGGACTATACAGCTTTGTGTAACAGGTATCTTGCTGTAAATTTACCTTTTATTTTTGTTTTCAGTAGCTGACATATACCGCAAAATGAATACACCTAAACAGCAATTTCACAGCTTATGGAAGGAAAGTGAAATGTCACAACAAAAAAAAGTCTACGTTCAAGAAGAAATGGTCAAGAAGCATGAGCTAGATACATTGAGCACTTTGGAACAAGACTGTCAAAAGCAAAATGAGGTATGTTTTATTGTGATGTATCTTTTAGGGCTTCATGGACTAAAACTGTTAAAACACCAATATTACTGACTGAAACATGGAAGCTACAACACACAATAGTTTATTTCTGTCCTATTCACAGATCTGATGTTATTCTGAATTCAAGCGGCTGAAATATCCTATCCTAGTTGCATGTGTGTTGTGGAAAAAGGTGGCAGCCAAACAAAAGATAGTCACTTGTTCTCTCAATTGATTGTTTAATTCTTGATATCTGTTTTTGTATGGAAATCTGTCAGAGGCAGTATAGTAGCATTTCTTTAAAACCTGGTAGTTTGCAACTGTGCTGTTAACTTGTCTACCAGTACAAACTTGCAGTGGAGATAATGGATACTGGAGCTAACAGTGTAAAAAAATTGCTGTCGGTTTGACAGTAATTCTATACTGAAGCAAAGGACCTGTATTTTTAAGCAGTCAATTATTCAATTTTTTAGTTCTTTCCTGAGGTCAACACCAAGAAATGGACATTTGCTGAGAAGATATCCAGCTTGAAAGAGGAAATAATCTCTCTCTCTTCTCTACAGCAGAAGCATGAGCTGTCTGCTGGAGAGAAACAGACGCTGTCTGTCTTTTCCTGCCTAGAGGAATCTAACATGCAGTTACAGGTGTCTGTTCTGTTACTCTGTGTGACATATTTCTGTAATTCATTCTTCCATTTCTCTTGACATCACAAAATCTACTCTACTCTTTCCCAGACCCAGGATAACTCCTAGCTTATAACAAGAACAATTCAGCCTTGCTATACCAAATTAGGTCACAAATTTATTTTTTTTTTCACATAAAATAATTAAATGAACATTATTTAATATTTATTTAGTATTTATGTAAGTGGTTAAAATTGTGACTTAAATTTTACAGTCTACCATTGTAATTTGAGCAGATGCATTTTTTTATCAGGGATATTTTCATAGATTTCAACTGCTGATTGACCAGATCAAAAACTGCACAGATAACATGGTTTCTCTGCTCAGTGAGGTCGCAGACTCACAGAACCAAAATATGGGCCAGCTTCTATCCTCTCTGCCTCAGGATCAGAGCAGATCCCTGCTAGAACTCATTTCAGACATTACTTATAAGAATACAGAACTAATTCATTTACTAAGGCAACAGGGGGTAAGTAGATTTTTTTTAAACATGCATATGCAGATACTCAAATTTTGAAGCATACAGTAGATCCTGACTTGTCCAGACACCTGGGCCATATTTAAGGTTTGTGCTTTAAATATTATGATTCAATTGCATATGAACACATATTTGAAGTTTCTTCATTATTTTAAAAGCATAAGAATAAAAGTTGGTTGCAAAAGGTAGAATATTGCCATATTAGTATGAAACTAAGATTAAAAATTTGTTCCAGACACCCACAGAAATTATTTTCACACCAGAATGCACTTCATTAATATTTTCATCCATCTGTATCTTTGTTTCTTTCTGAGCATGAAGTAATTCATTGGGTTCATTTTGTACTTTTCAAGATTTTGAATATTTCTCAAAAATCCTCATATTTCCCTCTGCTTAAGACTGTAGAAAATTACAATTTCTTTCCAGGTGTGTGTGTGAATATACAGGTTTTTTTAGTAAAGGATACTATATACTAAACTAGCTGTTTTTAAAGGAGAGCTCAACTGAAAGCTGTGCTCTAACATTTACACACATTTTGTCATTGTCAGCTTGCATACACTGGTATTGCCAAAATGCACAAAGAACACTTTGAAATAGCTCAAGAGAATGACATCATCTGTCTTGAAGAGAGGGAGCTTCATGACCTGCTAGTCCAGAGGATATTGCACAGGCTTTTTAAAGACTAACCTGCAGGAGAAGAGACTGATTGAGCTGCTGAAAAAGAGGGGCATACAGCAACAGGTAGACTGTCATTGCACATCAATATTTTATGTAAAAAGCATATAAAATATGTTGGGGAATCAGTGTGCACTCTGTCCTTGCTCTGTAAATCCAACAGGCAATTTAATAATGCACTCTCTGCAGGCATTTTAATAATCACATCACACAGAGTTGAGAGTTGATAGAGCTGTTTTTGTCCTCCAAGATTCCTGACTTCAATGAACGAATTTAGCTATTTAATTCAATTAATTCACCGTCAGTCATTTTCCAGGACATATGGCAGGACACCAAAATTCCTATCGTGAGTGTATATAAAAATAAAGATCAAAATTTAAAGTAGTGGAGATCTCTTAAAATATGTGTTTTATCCTGTCCTCTTTTAGGACAGGATCTCTAAAACAATCTCCAAAATACATTACTTTTTTTTTGCACATTTCTTTAAAAATATTCTGTCTAAAGTTTTTCTCTGCGTAAATTTGACACCTCTTCATGTACTATTATTGAGCTTGGATTAGATTAAATTTGTAAGGAGCACATTAGGTCAAGTCATATTGTACATGAGGCTGGGGTGGATTCATTTTAACAACCAACAAAACCAACAGTAGAGGTATTATTGTGGAGTTTAGCATATGACGTTTATTTTGCAGTTTTGAAAGATACGTTCAATATTAGAAACCAGATGCAGAGCCAGGATGAACGTCAGCGCCTGGCTTTTAAGGTGGGCTGGGAAAAGGGGTCAGGTGCAAAGAATTAAGTCTGAAGTGAAAGGGCTGGAGCACCCTTAAGGAAGAGGGACTATACTCGTGACATTGAGGACAATAGTTTATTGGGTATATTACAGTATGTTAATCACATCTTTATAGTGGCAGTAGTGCAGAATGTTCCAAATCAAGGCAGGGGGATCCTATGTAAATATGTTCCTCATTTGAACATTACAACTTTTTTGTAAGATACTCTGCTTTCGAGTAGATGGTCACGGTGATTGTTATGTTTAGTTTGGCACTACTTACCAGTTAAGATGGAAACAGACCATTCAAATTTCAACAAAGTTTGCCAGTTACCTCATACGTTTCAGCAGCTTTTGATGTGATTTCCTTCAGATTCCAGCAGCTGAGATCAGTGCTCAAAGGAATGGATTCTACATTGTTAAACAGGGTGCTTACTGAGGAAGGATTTTTTTTGGCATCTTAAGAAGTTACAGTTATTTCTCACAGGCACTTCAATCATTTCACTTACCTATCAAAAATGTAATTTGATTTAAGATTCTGTTTACCTGTGTATATTTTCACATTCCAAAGTGGTTTAGGATTATTAATGTGAAAGTCTGTGTCTCTTCTCGAGAATACCACTGTGTTCATTGATTCTGATCTCTAAGCTCCCTCCTCCTTACACGATCGATAATTTGACTTTTGAGAGGGGGATTTCTGGGACTGTTGTCCCAGAATTACAGTACATTCCATGATTCATTAAGAGAGTTGAAGAAAAGTAAAAAAAATAGTGAGCTGCACACTAAGTGTTAAATTCATATTTGGTATTACCAACTTTTCTTCTGAAAGAAATGTAATTCAAAATATTTTTTTATTTAGTACATAGATTTGTTATGTGTATTATTAAGTAATAATTTACTTAACTTAATTTACTTGTAATGCATATATTTTCACAATGCATTAGTGACAGAGAATCATTGTAACAAAGTAGCTTCAAGAACGAACTTTTCCATTTGTCAGGGGAATCCGATTTCCTGCTGTAGAGTGTAAAACACCAAAGGGAATTAACCGGACATTGAACCTTTCCTTTACTCCGCAAAATCGTCTTTTAAACATCTGGGAGCTCTGCTCTGCTCTCCCATATGCAAGATAATTACTGTACATACGGCGTTGTTACTTTGCATTGCATTTCTGTTTTATATTCAAGAGGAGCAAAGAAAGTTGATTTTTGCAACTTAAAAGTTGGTTTTTATTTTAAATGCTTTGTTTTACGTGGACAAGAGTTGTTGCTGATTCTTCTGATCCTTCAGTGCGCGATCCGCACTGCTTTTTGAAGTGAAACTCTGAGCTGCGAACATTATCTCAGCCGTAAGTATTTTGTCGCTGTTCTGTTTATGACACGCAGTCGTTCTGAAAATTTGTGAAGGATTTTAAGATTGAAATATTAAAAACTCGTAGAAAATGCTGTACAATAAAGTCTTCGCAAAATTAGGGGTATTATAGGGGTATACAGTATATTACAGCAGGTATTCTTACTTTAGTGAAATTTATTTAGATAAAATAGTGCTGTACCCCTTTGGTTAATGTAATGGATGATGGATACGAATTATGCAATAGCTTTATTTGTGCCACAGAATTTTGTTATTTGTGAACTTGCTACATTCTGTATGTTTGTTTGAAACACATTTTCCTGAAAAGTTGCATGCTACAGAAGATAAATGCTAGAAATGTATTAGCAGTCATGCAGATTTTTGTTTTCCACCCTATAAATAACTGATTTACTAGTCTGGTTTTGCAAATCCTTGAATCATTAAAAGTTCACTTCAAGTCATGTTGCTATGTGCTTAACTAGAAACTACGCACTGCACTATATCTTCAGATTTTGAATAAAAGCTACACTGAATGCAAACCATGGAGTAAAATCAAAGGGTCACGTAAGATCTGAACAAACAGTATCTGTATCTGGTGGGTGCAACAACTACTTTGTTGCATTACATACACTTCTAAAGCAATTTGTTAACGAATAAGGAAGGAATTGACTTGGTCAGTATTTCTCCGATGAGCAAACGTTCCAGTGCAATTGACCATTATTTTTGCTGTCATTACAAGCCCGGGCTCAGAGTTTTTCCAGTGTATTGTCACATAAATACATTTTTTTTCTTTATAATTGAACAATAAAAATGGTTTCCATTTTTCCAGTGTGTCAAAAAGCGCCTGTGTATTAAAACATATTAACAATTGGAGAAACGGGTTTAATGGTTTTAGTTTGATTGGTGAGGTGGTTGGTTTGTTATTGTTAAAGAGGGCTTATTTTTCATTCAGAGTGTAGTTAAAAGTTCTTTGATTGTGTGAATCTTCGCTGTCGGTTTTATTTTTGCAGGACGCGTGGCTGGTGTGTTTCACTATGATCGCAATATTCGCTACAGCCTGACGTTCCAGCAAGCTCAACAAGCCTGCGAGAAGGACTTTGCTGCCTCACTAGCCGACAGAATGCAACTGTTTACCGCGTATCAACAGGGGCTGGAAGAGTGCAGGGCTGGGTGGATTTCATCGGCTGAGGTGGCCTACCCTCGAGTTCACAAGAACTGGAATTGTGGCCAGAATCACACAGGCATCATCACATACGGAATTAGGGAAAACCTGCTAGAGAGATGGGATGTATTTTGCTACAAAGAGGACAACAATTGCTCTGTTTACCCAACGTTTTTCCCAACAGCACAGAGCTCAGAAGCAAGCGAAAACGCTGAAATTCAAAATGTTAGCTATGGCTACGTTACAATTACAAGTCCAGTGAGGAGGAGAAAAACGGGAACCAGAACTGCAGACACTGGAAACTCCTGGACCAGAGGGGATGCAAAAGGCTTTAATAACAACAGCCCTGTTACAACAGCTTTGAATGGCATGATATCTGGTTCATCTGAATTATAATGGATTAACCAGAGCAAGAGATGGACCATTTAACATTCCCGATGATGGAATTCAGGAAATGGGATCAAGCATCAAGGAGAGGCAAACAATGGAACCTTTGCTTCAGGGCGCAATGATAGGGGCTGCAGAGGTAGAGCAGGCAACTGAGGGATTTGAAATCCTGAGCAGTAAAATGCCCGGGTCCCCTCTGTTTTCTGTACAGTTAAAAACCACCCCCCATAATGCAGTGCCTGAATCCAAAATAACAGATGTCAAACTGGTGGGTCCCTTCAGAAATGTGAGTGCGTCCCTTGTTTCTGATACTCTAACGGCACATGCTCTTCCACTGCCTACACAAGGACTGTACCTGCAAGATAATGCGGAACAAACACAGGATGACAATATAGATTTTATACATCCCTCATTGAGGAAAGATATCCATCAAAGCACTTACACAACAACCACGATGTTCTCAATGTCATCATATCAGCCTAATACCTCACCCGAATTGCGCGTGGTAACTGCTCCAAAAACATCTGCTGCTGTATCTAATGAAAGGCAGACAACAGAAACATACTGTATACTAACCGGCAAGAAGCATTTTCTGAAAGAAGTTTATTTGAGTTTGTGAAACCAACAAAGACTCCAGTGTTTAACTTGACTACCACTGCACGTCTCAAGGACAGAATGGCTGGTAGCCGTATCATTTCACAAAACCTGGAATCAGAGCACACACAAAAAACAGGAAATGCTCATGGAAATGAAGGTATTGTCAATGGAACAAATGTTAATAAAGAAAAGCACAAATCAAATGTCTCACACGGAGAAAAGTCAAAGTTGTTTAATTTCAACACTCTCACTAGAAAGCAATACGGGCTTCACCACAGAAAAGAACGTCAATCAGAACAAACCAATTGTAAATGGCATTCTCATAATCACTAAGGATTTAGAGAAACCAATTACTAACTTAACATCTATGGGAACTGCTGCTGAAAATACAGTGAGTTCCAGAGCCACATTAGCTCTAAGCCCAGATGAACCACAAGTAAATCTTACTTTCGGTTCCCCAGAAGAGGAGCAAAAATATCACCATGAGAATATAACTACAGTGGGTGAAGCTAATGTTCATCACAAAGAGGGAGTTAATGGAACAAGTGTAAAAGAGGGAGTTAATAAAATGACTGCTCTTGTACATCAGGAACATTCATCACATGCTGCTAGAGAGAATGACAAAGTGTGGACTGACCATGTTTGACAGACATGTTGACAGAATAACAGTTAAATCCATTCCAATTAATAAAGGAAACCCTGAGTTCAGCCAAAAGAGGTCTCATCATGTTGACAGACTATTTTTGAACAGCAGCATGCATGATGTAAGGGCTGCTACAGAACAGATTGATCGCAAAAGAGAAAATGCTTTTTCCACTGGAACTGGCCGCGACAATGGCTTAGGCTCAGCAGCTGAGCAGTCATTGCATAAATCTCTTGTTGTTGCAGACAAGGTTGGGTACATACCCTCAGTGTCCACAGCACAGACATTTAAAGAACGTGAACCTTCAGTGACCCCTGTGTATTCTTCATCTCAGCATAGTACATGGATGGCAACCACCAGTGCTACACCCTCATTTATAGGGACAACCATGTCTTTGGACACATCCACAACCATACACAAGGCTCAACAAGGTGGTGAAATTCAAACTACTTCTTTTTCCCCTGTGGCTCAGACTGAAGGATCTTACATTTCATCGCCTGCACTGATGAAGGCAACAGCAGTAAGCCTGATACTGACTGACCCCTCTAAAGCCAGTGCTAATTTAACGTCCACAGCATCCATGGAAGAACACCAGATGAAAGAGCTTCATGTCACAGCCACCTCTCCTTCTTATCCAAGAAGCCACGATCCTGTTCAAGATTTAAATTCTGCCACTGATCAACCTGACCATCCAGAGAAAACACCTGTCACAGTTCTCATTGATACTGGTAGGCAGCGTGAAGCCACCACAGTTATAGGCAGCTCTGAGGTGCCACCAGGTAGGTTTAGACCAGTTTAGAGAGTGGTCTGGAGTCCTAAAACAGCACATTCAATTGTACATAATGAGTCTAATTTTCCAATTAGAGAATTTGCTGGGCTGTATTCTATGGAGTTTACACTTTGCCCACTGGGAAAAGAATAAGGCTTGCTACAGGTTTATCGGAGTGAGAGAGTTCTCATTCAAGCATGTGTCAGATGTTTTGGCTGTGTAAAGCCCATTGTCTGAGAAAAGCAATCTTTTAATTTCACTTTATGTTATATTTGGACCTTGTCTTGGAAATCAGGAAACAACCCCATTAGCAAAGGATTTACAGCTTTTCTGATGTGCCATTATATTAATGTGTTTAAACTTCTGTTTTTTGTTCTTCTATGGATATTTTATTTGAAAGTGAGTTTTCTTTAGTGCTGAACTGATGCCGTTTTTCTCATAAAGGTGGGCACAGTTCCCATGAGGACTATGATCTAACCTGTTTGAGGAAAAAACCTCTTTTTATTGATTTTGACTTCCTGTGCAGCGGGAGTAAAGACCAAATCACATCACTGCACTGCTATGTTATTCCACAGAATTCTGAAGCACAGATTGTTCATCTTGTATTAATTTTCTGCTTTATGCATGTTAGTGTCCTGTGGAGGTGTGCTACAGGGAGATAAGGGGGAGTTCCAGAGCCCTGGTTTTCCTCAGTCATACCCGAGTAATATGGACTGCACCTGGGAGGTCACAGCTCCTCCTGGGCACCTCATTCTCTTGGCATTTCACTCAATGGTGCTGGAGGAGCACAAGGGCTGCCAGTATGACTTCGTCACCGTCTTTGATGGCAAACGAGAGGAGGGGGTGGAGCTAGGCAGGTAACAGTGATGACAACTGAGCTTCTAAAGTCAGCCAGAGCATAAAAAAATCTAATGACGAATTTTACTGACATACAGTATACTGGGATACTGGGATACATACTGGGATACTGGAATGTATACTCTTTTAATTTGTTAAATTCCATTTTCAAGTGGGCTTCAAGGACATGTTCATATACCAGTTGCTTTCCCCTGTTGTTTCCTTACTTGGGCATCAAGTTTATTCAGTGTGATTCTCTGTTTTTCTTTCCATGTATTTTTCGCTACCTCTCATTTTAACAGCCAATTCAAGGAAAAGATGTAGAAATTTTTTTTTAAAGATAACTGTCAGGATTGTGCAAAAGGCAGTTCAATCTGCAGTGCACTATGCCTGGGAACCTGTGGCTAAAGCACTGTGCAATTAGACCAGTGCAATGCTGACACACTACCCAGTATCATGTCCTCTCTTTCGCCTTTAAGTAGCACTTTCAGAAAACTGCTTTGCTGGAAAAAATAAAAGAAGACGAAAGTCAGCCATCTCAGCTAAACAACAAAAAAGAGGAGAGAAACATGGATTATACTTACAGTGGTATTAAAAATGAGTGAAAATATAATATACAGAAAAATACTCAAATTACAAAACGTGGAAATACTGACATAAAACATTATGAACCCCACAAAAAAATCATTTACTTTTGACCAATTTTTCCTTATTCTGTTCCTCCTGACTTGATTTTCTTCATAAGAGCATATACAGTTTCAACAAAAGACTTCTTAAGGCCAAGCTGTCATTTTCAGCTCTTGCAAAACTTGAAGGAATGAAATGGACATTTGGGATGGTTTATGACTGTTGCTGTGAGGTGATTGATTGAGTGACATCTTTTCAGCACAGGAGTCTGTGATAAAGTTTGATCTGCTACACAGTGAAAACCCCTATAGTTCCTAATCATTGATAGGAACTTGTAAAGGGGGTCTCAGGTTTTCACTTTTACAAGAACAGGCAAAACCAATGGTAGGTAACCCCAGAACAGCATATCAGTTTCACTTTGTGGGATGAACTTCTTCCCCCATCTAAATTTTGCATTAAAATAGATTGTTTTAACAAGATGAGAAACAGTTCTCAGACCTAAATTAAAAGAAAAAATACTGGGAACCAGCCATTGCTTAATGACTGGGCTCCACCAGGCAGTGATCTGACAGTTCATTGTAATCGCTTCTGTTGATGTCATTTTTTTTTGCTGTTTTGTCTGTCAGGTTTTGTGGGTCGGAGTTGCCACCTCCACTCAGATCGTCATCCAACACCATGACGGTGCAGTTGAGATCGGACGCCTCTGTGGAGCTTGATGGGTTTTCAGTCCGCTTTCATTCAGTGAAGCCTCCATCAAGTAAATCCTCTCATTAACTTTGGGGAAAAAAAAGTTCAAATGTCGACTCAAGATGGTGAAGTGAACACTACAGTTAATGCGCTGTAACGTACTTAGAGCATATTAGTGTATTTTTACCTTTTGGTGAAAAGCTAAAAGGGTAGGAAATACTGTATATTGTGTTATAAAGGGAAGAAAATGGCCCAAAAGCTTGAGCTTATTCCAGGTGCGAAGCAATGGTGAAAAAGTGAATAATCCATCAGTTTAATAGGAAAAAGAACATTTTTTTTCTCATTTGTAACATGGGATAGGCTTTCATGACACTGTATTGAAAACACGTGTATTACTCAGGCTTTGGGTACTGCTTTGTAAATTCATATTGTTGCTTTACATCATCTTTTCTAAAATAATTTCTTCTTTAGATATTATTTAATTGCATGATGTTCTTTGCAGGATCTATAGTTATAATTATTCAAAAGATTAAAAGGGTGATGGAGTAGTCAACTTTACAAAACACAAAATAGCAATTCTATTGTAATGTCCGATTGTGTATAAAATGCTTACAATTACGCTTGTCATGAACAATTTGATATACTTATTATGTTATTAGATAAACTGAAGACTTAAATCAATGCCAGTGTTGTAAATAGATCTGTAAAAAATCTGTAAAAAGAAAATGCATGATATTCCCTTTTCTCATACTGAACCTGGTTATTATGGACTTTGGTTTAAAGTACTCACGTTTTTTGGAGCCAATTTACAAACTTGTATTCTCCTTTTTGTTACAGTGAGTTTATGTGTACCTGCCCAGTTCTTTCTTCCAATCAGTAGTTCAGTCAAAGTCTAGTAGAGTTAGAGAAGAGGCATGATTTGAATAGCGAGTTTTATTGAGGTAACTCACACTGGGAGGAGGAAAATGACAACCCATCTGCAAGAATAGGGCTACTGCTCCCCTCTCTTCCCTCCGTCCCCTGCTTTAAGGAGGGTGAGGGGGAGGCGTGCACAAGCAAGGAGGCAAGAAGAGTGCTATAGTAGATGTAGGTAGGGAGAAGTGGAGGAGGTTAGGGTTTGACCTCCTTCTGAACTTCTGTTTAAAACTCTGTTTCATGGAGTTAAAATAGGATGAACACAATCCTATTTTTTGTCTAGTTCAATATTTTGAGCACAATATTTTGTCAAGCTCTTTCTGAGGTTCTGAATGCGTGGTCTTTTTTAAATTTTGAGGTCTTACAGGCCGTGTTAGATTGCGAGGGGGCAGGAATCGGTTTGAAGGGCTCGTGGAAATGGCTTTCGGTGGAGCGCTAGGGAGGATGTGTGCCGAGCAGTGGGAAAAAAGGGAAGCGACAGTGGTGTGCCGACAGCTGGGATTCCCTGGAGCTGCCTTCGCGTACAGGTATTTGACTACAATGGTGACCGTTTGGCGGCTGTATTGTTCAGAAGAAACACATTTCAATTGCTGACTCACGATCTCCAAAGTCAGAATTGTGAAGCATCAGTGTTGTCTGTTAACACAGGAAATGACAAAAAATGCTTTTAGTTGCAGGCAAAATTAATTACAAATCTTTTTATAGCCCTACGTTTTACAAAAACATGACAGGAACTATGTGGAAAAAAGAAGGACTTGTTCTTATTTTTAAACCAGAATTGTTCTTCTTAAAATGGACTGCTTAGCTGTAACTAAGAAAATACTCTGGGTTTTGATTCTGTTTATTTTTAAGTGCTACACTCCAGCTGAAAAGATTTGACTAAATAAAAAGTCAGTAGTGGCCAACATGATGCCCTTAAGCAAAAAAAGCAAAAAAACTATGTAGATATACCACAGGAAGCCTCACCAGCTTGCCATCTTCAATTAAATGATGTACAGGGATGTATCACTCTGTCTGTGATAACAATGAGTCTACACTACTGTAGAATACATGAAATACATTAGAATCAGCACAATAGCATATATTTGGTGTGATTTCTGAATGAAATCACAGGATACAGGTATCAAACAATTATAGATTTGGATACACACAACAGTTGCAACACTTTTATAATGTGCAGAAATACATTTATCTTGCCTCCTAATGCTGTATTTGTCCCCTGTTGTTTGTAAAGGCTTTGATTAGCAGGACCCAAACAATACCTCACTGGTTGAGCAAAGGAGTGAGATTTGGTGTGTTTTAGGCTACAAAGGGGCTCACATTCTCCTCTGTTGCAACAGAAGCTATTTTTAAAGAATCTATTATATTGCAATGTCCTCCAACAGAAGTGAGCTCATTCCAATCTGAGCCTTTGGTGGTTTTGAGCACGCATGGACAGAAAGCCTTGGTGTTTCGACATGAGATCTTTCTCCAATTTGTAGGGTCCAGTCACAAGCACGTGACCCTCCTGTGACTGTGTCCTATGTTGAATGCTCAGGGGATGAAAGCTCCCTGGATGAGTGTGAAGTTAAGTGGGGCCGGAAATGTAGTACAACAGAAAGAGCTGCCGTCCACTGTCAAGGTAGGAACTGAACAATGTGAGACTCAGGATTGTTCTGTGGAAGTTTATTCTTAGGTCATTTTGCATGGCATGGCATACTGATGTGTCCATATCCACCACTAATGTTATTATACATTTAAGTACAGAGACTCGTACGTCTATCTAACACTTGTGCAACAATGTTCAATTGTGCGAGTGCGTTGCTGAGAAATAAAGTTCATTTTCTAGACCCCTACTTTATTGCGACATATTACAAAAGGAGGTTGCTGCTCCAAAAAAGGTGGACTTACCAACCAGGTAAATCCAAGAGTTTAAAGGCATATAACTTATTACATGTGAAGGCTGAGCAAATCCATCTTTTGGCATAAAGTAGAAACAGGAAAGCTTTAATTGAATTTGACCGCAGTTTCAAATTTGTGTTGAGAATTAATATCAAGATGGTTGTGTCCGGGGTCAGCACACAGACCTGGGCCAATGAAAATAGCAGTGGATAGCCTTCAGGGTTAACGTTATAGACAATTTATAGGTAGGACAGGGTGGTTGCTTTGTTGTAGGGTTCTTGCAGAGAAATGGTGAAAAAGATAAAAAAATTGACATCAAGATGGATCAAACTCTTTTTCTTATATTTGTTTTAAATGTTTTTATGGGCCTCTGGTCTTGAGTAGTTTTACCCATAAGAAGTTGGAATTTAAAACATTATTGGATATCCCTACTAGTTATTTAAAAATATAATCCTAGAAATACTGTATTAATTGCAAAAATTGAGTCTGAAGGCATTGTTTTCAGTACAGTTTATTTTACACCAGTTTTGTCATTTACCATTTTGTCATTATGATTATATGCATTATTTTGGTTTCTATATCAGTTCTTTACAGTGGCACCTATATGTATTTGAACATTTATGACCTCAGGCTGTCCAATTAGCTTGTTTCAGAAAGAAGCTGCATCAGACTACAGGTGCTCTCCTGGACATGAGAGCTGTGAGGGCATGTTTGTTTGTTGTAGTTATGGAGACCTGCTCAATCCTGAGGAGTGCTGGTGTCCTGGAATCTGGAACCTATGTCATTGACCCAGATGGGGAGGACCAGGGAGTCGAGCCCTTCCCTGTCTTCTGTGACATGAACTCTCTGCGAGCTGATGGTGCGCTCCCCTCTTAACTCCCAGAACACTCCTGAGTTCACACCTGTGGTAGTGCAAGAATCTGTAGTGACTTAACAGGGTTAATTTTGTTTGGATAAGAGAGGATTAGCAAGTGTGTCTGTTTAGCTTCTGTAGGCTTACAGCATACATAAGAATTATTTTAGTGCTTTACACTGTCTTAATGAGAATGAACTACGAACTATGCATAAATCACGGTATAATCTGTAGTCTTACCATTTGAAATTGTGCAGTCTTACCACTTGAAATACTGCAGTTTCTCTGGAGTTGTGAAATAAATTTTGAAGACAGAGCGTCATCCCTGCTCCTCTCCTCTCCTATCACCATCCTTGTAGTAGGTCCTCGGTGGCCAGGGAGTGAAGGCCAGAACTCACCTCCAGATGTTCACCAGCCCTATTACTAAACACCAAGATGTTAGTAATTTGGTTCAGGTTCCTGAAGTGTTTCATTAATTATTGTGGCAAATACATCTAAAAGCAGGGATATTCAAATGCCAGACGGTGCTTTACATTATAACAAGGCTTGGATACAGTCCCCTGTTTATGCTGCAAATCAATATATTGTGGGTGTTATTGTGGCACAGTGGTTTGAACTGCTGCCTTGCAGCGCTGGGGCCCTGGGTTCCTGGGGTGTTACAGATGCAGCCATTCAAAGTGAGCGGTACAGACACGTACCGCAGGTAAGATGACACGGGGTACCGCGGTGCGTGATTGGTTGACCGACAGGGGCACTCGTGGTCCGTTGGTCTGTCGTAGAAAGACTTACTGTAAACGTCTTTACTGTGCCCGTTGTAGATATTGAATTTTACCACTGAAGGGAAATCTTAGTAGCTGAGCATAAAAAGAATAGGAGCATACTGTAACGCGTGTGAAGGCCATAAACGATATTCATTTTGGAACATAAACATACAGTATATAGCTGGTCTTGGTACTTTAAAGAAAAAAATACACACCAGTATTCCATTTCTCCCTAAACATTGTAAGCTTCGAAGTCTTTAACTAACGTGATACCGGAGTCAACAAGCATACTTTTAGAATTTGATTAAAAGGGAATATAATATGGAATCGCGTATCTCAAGAAATTAATAACGATATAATTATATTCATGTTGCAAAAGAACTGCAACGGACATACAGTAAAAACTCCCTTGCTTTTAACAGAGCGTTCCATAATTTCTAACTACGAAAATGCCAGGTGAAAGGATTTGTAAACATATTTTGTTAAAGCAAGTCAGTTTTTTCTGCAACACATAAAATACATTTTTCCAAGAAAGTTTAGCCTTTGTCACTAATGAAACCACTAAATAAAGACATAAATATAGAAATCTTAAGATTTGTTTTATTTAATGTTGGTAGCAGGATGAACTGTCAGAGTGTATATTTTGTCGCAAAGTTGCTGCAAGATGTTAACAGTGAAAAAGGTATTTAGAAATGAGTTATTTCAAGATGAAAAAGAAAACAAAACATGGTTTCATTACGACCAGAATCGGTCTTGAGATATTTTTAACTTGATTTACAGTATTTGAGAGGTATGTCTTAACACCGATACTACAGTGCTTAAGTACTGCTCACGTATATGTTTCTAGGTTTATATTATGCATTTCATACAGTCAAATTACTTTTGAGCAACTAATAAGAAGCGCGAAACGGTATGCGTTTTACTTTCGTTTTGTGCTGGGACCCATGGATTGATTAGAGATATCAAGTACATACAAGTCATTTTTTAAATGTTGCAGTTCGTCTTGGAAAACATGTTACGAGTACATCATCTATCAACAATCACACAGGTTCTGTTTCCATATTGCGGATTTTGGTTAGGTATTATCAAATCCAGTGGCGCTGTTAGTTTACTGAGTCCCATGTCACACATGGTCTGTGATTGAAACCTGTAAAACCGGTTTAATTCGTCACAGCCAGCACTCTTCAGGTGTGAGGGTCTTCTGCTCAGAATGAAACGCTAAAATGTTTGTGTATATTCTAATGGTAGTGGGGGCAGGGTGTGTGGGAACAGGTTTGGTTGAAATTGCATTGGAGATCTATGTTCTTCACACCTGAAACATTTTCTCTGAAAGCATTTTCTTCGCAGTTTAACTGATCTTGTTACAGCATGTTACAGTTTACTATTATTAACCATATTAATTTTAAGTGCTTAATGTAAAATCTTGTAAAAATATATTTTCATTGTTCAAATATACATTAAGTCTGACTATCATATAATAAGTTAAATACAAAACTAAAGAAAAAATAGGGTTAAATATAATTCAAAATATTTTGCTAACAATGTTAACTGTTTATGAATAATAAAATGTATTAACTAAGGAGTAGGATGGCACAGTTGTTAGTATGTTTTTTGTTTTGTTTCTTTTTCATAAATACAACAGTAGTACCTGATGTCTCAGTGGCTTTCAAAATTAAATTATGCATGCAAACCTGTGAACTAGAAAGATAACTAAGATATCCATCCATTATATTCCATAATATCCATGAAATATATGGCGCTGAAATACAGTATGTGTGACGCAGTGGTGGCCTGACACGGTGAGGTGCCCTGGCAGCTGTGTGATGCAGTGGTGGTCGGGTATGTAGAGGTGCACTGGCAGCTGTGTGCTGTGACGCAGTGGTGGCCTGGCACGGTGAGGTGCGCTGGCAGCTGTGTGATGCAGTGGTGGTCGGGTATGTAGAGGTGCACTGGCAGCTGTGTGTTGTGACGCAGTGGTGGCCTGGCACGGTGAGGTGCGCTGGCAGCTGTGTGATGCAGTGGTGGCCTGGCACGGTGAGGTGCGCTTGCAGCTATGTGACGCAGTGGTGGCCTGGCACGGTGAGGTGCGCTGGCAGCTGTGTGATGCAGTGGTGGTCGGGTATGTAGAGGTGCACTGGCAGCTGTGTGTTGTGACGCAGTGGTGGCCTGGCATGGTGAGGTGCGCTGGCAGCTGTGTGGTGTGACGCAGTGGTGGCCTGGTACAGTGAGGTGCGCTGGCAGCTGTGTGGTGTGACGCAGTGGTGGCCTGACACGGTGAGGTGCCCTGGCAGCTGTATGATGCAGTGGTGGCCTGGCACGGTGAGGTGCGCTTGCAGCTATGTGACGCAGTGGTGGCCTGGCACGGTGAGGTGCGCTGGCAGCTGTGTGATGCAGTGGTGGTCGGGTATGTAGAGGTGCACTGGCAGCTGTGTGTTGTGACGCAGTGGTGGCCTGGCACGGTGAGATGCGCTGGCAGCTGTGTGGTGTGACGCAGTGGTGGCCTGGTACAGTGAGGTGCGCTGGCAGCTGTGTGGTGTGACGCTGTGGTGGCCTGGCACGGTTACATGCGCTGGCAGCTGTGTGGTGTGACGCAGTGATGGCCTGGCATGGTGAGGTGCGCTGGCATATAATGAATATATTCATGTGCATCCAACACACAGTTCAACGCTAGCAACTACACAAAATCTAAAATGTGAGCTCTACTTGCCACTTACAATACCAACAGTACCAGCTAAGTTTAGTAGTGACATTTTCATGGATCTTTTTAACAATAAAATTTACAACATCAGACTTCAGACACAATTAAACAGGCCTCAAAAAAGTCTGGTACAAACATTTTCAGCATGGTGAAACATGGTGAACATTTCCACCACTGCGTCACACCACACAGCTGCCAGCGCACCTCACCGTGCCAGGCCACCACTGCATCACACAGCTGCCAGCGCACCTCACCGTGCCAGGCCACCACAGCGTCACACCACACAGCTGCCAGCGCACCTCACCGTACCAGGCCACCACTGCGTCACACCACACAGCTGTCAGCGCACCTCACCGTGCCAGGCCACCACTGCGTCACACCACACAGCTGCCAGCGCACCTCACCGTGCCAGGCCACCACTGCGTCACAACACACAGCTGCCAGTGCACCTCTACATACCCGACCACCACTGCATCACACAGCTGCCAGCGCACCTCACCGTGCCAGGCCACCACTGCGTCACAACACACAGCTGCCAGTGCACCTCTACATACCCGACCACCACTGCATCACACAGCTGCCAGCGCACCTCACCGTGCCAGGCCACCACTGCGTCACAACACACAGCTGCGTGCACCTCTACATACCCGACCACCACTGCATCACACAGCTGCCAGCGCACCTCACCGTGCCAGGCCACCACTGCGTCACACCACACAGCTGCCAGCGCACCTCACCGTGCCAGGCCACCACTGCGTCACAACACACAGCTGCCAGTGCACCTCTACATACCCGACCACCACTGCATCACACAGCTGCCAGCGCACCTCACCGTGCCAGGCCACCACTGCGTCACAGCACACAGCTGCCAGTGCACCTCTACATACCCGACCACCACTGCATCACACAGCTGCCAGGGCACCTCACCGTGTCAGGCCACCACTGCGTCACACATACTGTATTTCAGCGCCATATATTTCATGGATATTATGGAATATAATGGATGGATATCTTAGTTATCTTTCTAGTTCACAGGTTTGCATGCATAATTTAATTTTGAAAGCCACTGAGACATCAGGTACTACTGTTGTATTTATGAAAAAGAAACAAAACAAAAAACATACTAACAACTGTGCCATCCTACTCCTTAGTTAATACATTTTATTATTCATAAACAGTTAACATTGTTAGCAAAATATTTTGAATTATATTTAACCCTATTTTTTCTTTAGTTTTGTATTTAACTTATTATATGATAGTCAGACTTAATGTATATTTGAACAATGAAAATATATTTTTACAAGATTTTACATTAAGCACTTAAAATTAATATGGTTAATAATAGTAAACTGTAACATGCTGTAACAAGATCAGTTAAACTGCGAAGAAAATGCTTTCAGAGAAAATGTTTCAGGTGTGAAGAACATAGATCTCCAATGCAATTTCAACCAAACCTGTTCCCACACACCCTGCCCCCACTACCATTAGAATATACACAAACATTTTAGCGTTTCATTCTGAGCAGAAGACCCTCACACCTGAAGAGTGCTGGCTGTGACGAATTAAACCGGTTTTACAGGTTTCAATCACAGACCATGCGTGACATGGGACTCAGTAAACTAACAGCGCCACTGGATTTGATAATACCTAACCAAAATCCGCAATATGGAAACAGAACCTGTGTGATTGTTGATAGATGATGTACTCGTAACATTTTTTCCAAGACAAACTGCAACATTTAAAAAATGACTTGTATGTACTTGATATCTCTAATCAATCCATGGGTCCCAGCACAAAACGAAAGTAAAACGCATACCGTTTCGCGCTTCTTATTAGTTGCTCAAAAGTAATTTGACTGTATGAAATGCATAATATAAACCTAGAAACATATACGTGAGCAGTACTTAAGCACTGTAGTATCGGTGTTAAGACATACCTCTCAAATACTGTAAATCAAGTTAAAAATATCTCAAGACCGATTCTGGTCGTAATGAAACCATGTTTTGTTTTCTTTTTCATCTTGAAATAACTCATTTCTAAATACCTTTTTCACTGTTAACATCTTGCAGCAACTTTGCGACAAAATATACACTCTGACAGTTCATCCTGCTACCAACATTAAATAAAACAAATCTTAAGATTTCTATATTTATGTCTTTATTTAGTGGTTTCATTAGTGACAAAGGCTAAACTTTCTTGGAAAAATGTATTTTATGTGTTGCAGAAAAAACTGACTTGCTTTAACAAAATATGTTTACAAATCCTTTCACCTGGCATTTTCGTAGTTAGAAATTATGGAACGCTCTGTTTAAAGCAAGGGAGTTTTTATGTCCATTGCAGTTCTTTTGCAACATGAATATAATTATATCGTTATTAATTTCTTGAGATACGCGATTCCATATTATATTCCCTTTTAATCAAATTCTAAAAGTATGCTTGTTGACTCCGGTATCACGTTAGTTAAAGACTTCGAAGCTTACAATGTTTAGGGAGAAATGGAATACTGGTGTGTATTTTTTTCTTTAAAGTACCGAGACCAGCCATATACTGTATGTTTATGTTAAGATTTCCCTTCAGTGGTAAAATTAGATATGAATATTCAATACTTAAACGGGCACAGTTAAGACATTAAATATACATATACATATTGTATACAGTACAGTTTGCATACGGTAATATGTTTATGTTACGTGATTAAAAAATAAATAAATAAATAAAACTGGAAGGTCCAGCACCAGCTAGATTTGAACACACAACCTGCCAGTTGGTAGTCACGCACCTAGACCAGTAGGCTACAAGACAGCTCGCATGAACAGGCAGGCGAAACAGCCCTACACAGCCCTGCCGCAGTACACGGATATAATCATACCGTTATTAATTTCTTGAGATACGCGATTCCATATTATATTCCCTTTTAATCAAATTCTAAAAGTATGCTTGTTGACTCCGGTATCACGTTAGTTAAAGACTTCGAAGCTTACAATGTTTAGGGAGAAATGGAATACCGGTGTGTATTTTTCCTTGTGATATTTTAAGCTCTAGTTGAATGATAGGTGTCGCATTTTAAATCATTTTCGTAGTTAGAAATTATGAAACGCCCTGTTAAAAGCAAGGAAGTTTTTATGCCCGTCAAAGTAAAACAAAATGCCTGACAAAGTATGGCTTGGACAGATTCCAAGTGCTTGTACAAATGTGCTAAAGAAATTAGACTTTGAGTATACAGCTTGTCCAAAGTCATCCATTATTAATACTATTAGTAATATCTTCAGTAAAGGCTTTGATGCATAAATATTTCTGATAAAGGTAGGTTGTGTACTTTTGTCCAACTGAGCAATCTTGCTTTCATAAAATATACCAACATTTTAATGACTGATGATTAACATACTGTAATACACAGTTCAAAATTAAAGGCTCAAATGCTGTACATGAGAGGTTAAGCTCCCCCTGGCGGTTTTACAAGGCGACGCCGGATAGTTAGTCACGTGACACCACGTTAACTGCGTCATACCGCGTGATACTGCGACACGCCCACTGGGGTATGCCGCGAAATACCTCACTCATTTTGAATGGCTGCATCTGTATATGTCTGGAGTTTGTATGTTCTCCCCATGCTCACGTAGGTTTGCTCCATAGATGAATTGGCTTCTCGGAAAGATATACCCTCTTGAGTCCATTGCTTGCTGGGATAGGCTCTATCTGCTTTGCGATCCTGAATTGGAAGAAGTGGTTAGAAAAAGTGACTGAAATAAAGTTGTTGTTTTTTTGTGGGAATGTAGCGGCTGACTGGAAATCAAAGCAAGATCTCCACCCGCTTGAATTCAAAGAGAGAGATAATGTGAGGGACAAAGAAAAGACAGGAAACAAACGATCTCTTCACCAAGGCTTGCTTCTCAGGTGTGACCGTGGTGGGCCATGACTCAGAGAGCCGTACGCGAGTCTCTCCCTTCGAGGAGGCTGGCTGCTACTCCAGGCAGATAACATACAGACAGGCATCGCTGCTGCAGCTGAGGTCTCTGATTCAGGCCTCTGAATCCTGCACTCAACTCGTCAAAGTAAGTTCAGCCTTCCTCATGCTACACTGAGCGACATGTTATAACTATGCCTGTCAGTTCCCTAGATCACAACGTACAAAAGGTGCAAACTTTTCAGGAGGCGTATCTAGACATCCTTGTTGATTCTTTATAGCTTGCATGTGGACTTTGTAAGAGATTTTTGCAAACAGTGGAGTCAGCATTTTTTATTAAGAGGGCCTCACAGGAAGGCCCATACTGTATGTTTTCAGTTCTCCCCTGCTGGTATTATGATTGAGCTGTAGCAGTGAGTCAAGCTGATTGGCAGCCCAGGTGGGGATGAAAGAAAAGCCATTAGAACCCATTACCAAAAGCATATCCAGGACTGCCTCAAACCTTCCGAATGTTAGAAGTGCCTTTGCCTGTTTGGAGTTTGCACGTACTGTATTACCTGCGTTGGTGTTGGTTTTCTCCTGTTACTCTGATCTCCTCCAGCCCCCCCAATACATGCTAACAGAGTGAAGGGACTACACCCCCTCCAAGCAGTTGTCCCTTCAATAGTCCAGACAATCCTTTATTGCTGAAGAATTCTCATAGACCTCCCACAATTCTCTGTGTAGCTGGAATGTCGCCACACCCGGTTTCTGGGAGAGGAGTGGGGCTGGTGGGTATCCTGGGATGGACGCAGGATGAACTCTTGGGGCAGCACATCTACGGACAGTAAGAAATGTGCCTGTGGAGAGAGAGGTAATACTGGTTATT
This sequence comes from Atractosteus spatula, assembly GCF_055471065.1. NCBI lineage: Eukaryota > Metazoa > Chordata > Actinopteri > Semionotiformes > Lepisosteidae > Atractosteus > Atractosteus spatula. The sequence goes on from NC_142711.1 coordinate 42,462,112, forward strand.
AGGTAATTCTCTACCACTGAAATCAGGGGATTCTTAACTCTTATTGTCGTTTTACCTCTTATTTCTTTTAAGAATCCCTGAACTGTGTTCCAGGCTCATCCAAAAGGGCAGAGAAACACTATGTGTTACTTGACAAATGTGGCTGATACGATTAATAATGTGACAATAATGAAAGCATTTTTAGTGATTTCACAAGTATAAAAGAATGAATTCCATTCATTTGGTATTTTCGTAAGGATGATAAAAAGGATAAAATGATAAAAAGCTTTTCATGTTTCAGTGCAAGTACGTATAGTACATTCTAAACAGCACATAGTGTGCATGCTTAAAATGTTGATAAAATGTTGTGCGTATTTTATATATTTGAAATATACCATATAATTATATAATAGGTACTATTAAAAGCATAATGTGAAAAAAAACTGTACATAGAGTGTGTGCATACATGTGACTCATAGTTGGCTTTATACCGCATATTGTATCTGTAGGTGACTGTGATCTTGGATTGCTGACATGCAACTGCGATGCTAATGACGAAGTGTGGCGTTCAGATGAAGGCTACCTGTCTGACAAGGCCTCCCTGCCCATGAGAGATGTGAGATTAGGAGACACCCGAGACATGCCAATGGAGATGGCCTTCCACACGATTGGAAAACTACGCTGCACTGGACAAAGTAAGGTCATAAAGCAAATGTGATCTGTGAAGTTCTTAACTTCTGATATGTCTTATATTCATTTAGAACTACTAAAATTCATTTCCTTCTCTTTATACCCTAACACTATCACTAACTTTTCTGTAATTCCTACTCAGCACAGGTCACATTGACCTTAGAATACCAAAGAAACATTGTCATATCTTGCCAAAAACATACTCTCTGTCTGATTGCCTATTTTGAGACTGCAGATTTAGTATTATGAAGAGCTTAAGCCACATCTAATGCACAGCTCGGTACAGTACATCAGTCCTGAATAAATATCACAGCTCAGCACAATAGAGAGGAATCACATCATAAAACGGAGTCGTTCATACTTCTTCATTAACAAGTTTGTAACATACTGTATTTTAAGACATTCTCATGATATATGTCAGTCTTGTCAATTAATATATAGAGTAAGTACTGTACATGAAAAAGGAGAGCCCCAGTCTCAGGTAGGTGATTAGAAATTAATTAGCAGATGTATTGTTGTGCAAACCCAACCACTCTTCACAAAGCTGGAAACTGACCCAGCAAACTGCCTCACTCTTTGTTCAGGCAACATTGTTAAATTCGGCAAAGAAAACAGAAGACACATGGTTTCATTTGACTTGGTAATCAATGTCACCATTCAATGCTAAAAATTGGATTCATAATCACTCAGGCAGGCTAGTTTTTGCTGGGCAACATTTTTTATTCCTCAGTCTCTCATAGTCGTTTCATGTTCCGATTGGAATGTATCCAGGCACAATATGAATTTAAAATTTCAAGCACTCAGGAAAGAGGATTTTAAATATAAACCATTCATAATTGTGTGATTTCAAATTGACTTAAAATTAAAGGGGATCCATAATATTACATCTGATCTTACATGCACAGCTTCTTGTGGATATGCAGTCTAGGTTTCCAGCAGTTGAGGAGTTAATTGCTGAGGAATTCTCTGACTGCATTCCCACAATTAAACTGAAGCACTCCGAGATCTGATTCCCTTTTAAGAGATGTTATTTCATGTTTCCAGCTGTTGAACATTTCTTAAGTGTGAACAAAGAAAGGACTAGAAACTGAGATGTCTTGGTGTTTTCCTTTGTGATCAAACATAACATCTCCATGTGGTTCATTTCTGAAAACAATGGATTATGTCTTTCAGCAAATGTAATTAACAACCTCCATGTTAAAACATGAAATTCCATTGATTCCTTTGAATGTCTTGTTTTTTTATGAGGACAGAAATAACTAAAATAAAGACAAAAAACACTGAATTTAGCAGATTTCAGTTTCAGTTTCAGTTGAACAGTATTCTTGATTAACGACATTAAAAATAGTTTTCTGACGGTACTGTATATTTATTTCTAAATTTGTATTTTATGAGTCGTATACATTGATTGCTAACAATTTGCCATCCATGCGTGATCAGAAATCCTTGTCTGGGCTGTGGCAAGCCGGAGCCTGCCTCCATGGGACACATAACTGCTCTTCTCCTGGACAGGATGTGGCTTGCAATTTAGAGCAACCAGTCCAACCTGCCAATATTTGCTTTAGAAATTCAGCCAAAGCCAGCATCAAACCTCAAATCCTTCATTTGTGAGGCTGTCACGCCTGACATCCCTCCCTAGAGGGCGCTCCACTACTCCTGTTATTGTTATTGTTCTTGTGATTAACCTCCCCAGGTGCACCTTCTTAGGTGTATTATTTAAAGACTAGCTCCTCCAGACCTCGGGGCTCATCATTAGGGTAAGGCGAGGCCCGTCTAGCACCAGGAAACCCTACGTCCATCTCCTGAGGGCATAGGCCTCATCCCCGACACCTCCTGCTTCCTGAGCCCGGGATCTGGAGGATCTCGCCCCATCACCCTTGGACCTCCATGTTTTGTCTGTCCATGTGTTCCCCCCTTCCGGGGATTTTAACCTTGTCGCGTCCCAGGATGGATTCTCGGACTGTGCCCTGACCTGCCTTTGGACCCGTTTGGATTTGGATGCCGTTCTTTGTCTCCCCCGTTCACTGTCTCACAGACTGTCACTATTATTTTGTGCACTGTTAAACCCCTGTGTGTTTCCTTTTACCACGCCTCCTGTTTTCTCCAGCTCTTACCGCAACGCATAGGTTCTACTACAGGACCTGACACGGATCTCAGTCTGTGTTCGTGACAGAGGCATCACATCTGTCAGAGGAACAGCCCGGCTAGCTCAGTCGGTAGAGACTCTTAATCTCAGGGTCGTGGGTTCGAGCCCCACGTTGGGCGGATCATGTGGTTTTTAGCCAGCAGCCATATCACCCTGCAACTCACAACTGGCAGCCCACTGAAGCTAAGCAGGTGTGAGCCTGGTCAGTACCTGGATGGGAGACCTCCTGGGAAAAACTAAGGTTGCTGCTGGAAGAGGTGTTAGTGGGGCCAGCAGGGGGCGCTCACCCTGCGGTCCATGTGGGTTCTAATGCCCCACTATGGTGACGGGGACACTATACCGTAAACAGGCGCCGTCCTTCGGATGAGACGTAAAACCGAGGTCCTGACTCTCTGTGGTCATTAAAAATCCCAGGGTGTTTCTCGAAAGGAGTAGGGGTGTAACCCCGGCGTCCTGGCCAAAATTCCCATTGACCCTTACCAATCATGGCCTCCTAATAATCCCCCTCTATGAATTGGCTACATTACTCTGCTCTCCTACCCACTGATAGCTGATGTGTGGTAGCGTTCTGGCGCACTATGGCTGCCGTCGCATCATCCAGGTGGAGCTGCACATTGGTGGTGGTGGAGGGGAGTCCCCATTACCTGTAAAGCGCTTTGAGTGGAGTGTCCAGAAAAGCGCTATATAAGTGTAAGCAATTATTATTATTATTTTTATTATCTGACTTTGCCAGGATAGGTCCTTGCTCTATCTGATGCTGAATATTAATAGACGCCTTAATTTCATTGTGTCTACTGTGATGCTCAAACTACAGGGTTATCTGCAAAGATACTCAATAGTATTAATTTTTAAAACTTTCCAGTCTCTCACATGCAGGCCTCGACTCTCCTTTTACAGCACTGCCTGCCAGTGAAACTTATTTCTGCAGTGGTCAGAGCACACCTCTGTCTGATGCATTGAGAGTTATGTACTGAACATAACTGTTGTACTGTATTTGTTAGAAGGGTGATATCCTGTCTTTACAGGGTTCTAGCCCATGCTGTAAAAAAGGTTACACTGCAGTTGTTAAATATGCCATATGGATTTTACTGTAAATTGACAAGAGCTAGGGCAAAAAAGCATGCCGTTATTGCCCTGTTGTCCATCAACCATTTTCTAACTGTTTCTTCCAAATCAGAGTCAAGGGGGAGCAAGAGCCTACCCCAGCAAGCAATGGGCACAAGGCAGGATACACCCTGGACAGGACACCAGTCCATTGCAGGGCACACACAGACACAGACACGCACACACTCACACCAGGGCCAGTCTTCGCAGAAACAAATTAATGTAGCAGATTTATTTAATTAAAGGCCCCAGTATTGCAAGGCAGCAATACTCACCACTGTACCGCTGTGCCACTCTTTAGCACCCAGCTGAATAAAAGATAAAAGCCTTCCTTCTGCTCTCTTAACTATCTGTGTTGACATCGTGCAGAGACCTTGGATCCAGTGCTGGAGTCTTGTGCAGCTCTGAAGGAGGCTGGCTTTGTGGAGTCAAGGCGATACATCATTGACCCAGATGGGCCAGGACAGGGGCTCTCCCAGTTCGAGGTGTACTGTGATATGGCTTCTGACCCACTGACAGGTAAACTGAAGGCTAATAGAGGCAACACATCGCACCTAGCATTCTTGGATGACTTTTCACCTGTTCTTTTCATATCTAGCTACTCCAGTCACAGGTAAGAGTTCCCAGTTTTAAACCATTCCCTGCTTAATTTCCTTAAAGGATATTTTTAATTCTAACCATTGTTCTTACATCTGCCTGCTAACCTGCTTTGTTAAAAAGCAAGTAAAGGCCAATGATAGTGAATAAAAGTGCAGGGTTATATACATACATACTGTATAAAGTATATACATTTTTTACTGTAGATATAATATTATTGCAGAATATTATTTTATTCACATAAATTGGGGGCTGATAAATATGGATGATACAACTTAAATCTGTATATTTATTTTTTAGTATGGTTCAGAAAAACAAAACTACTTTTTCAATAAATCAGCAATTGATTTATAGCTCAATATAGCCAAATTAATTAAATGAGCAATTAAATTAGATCTATAAATCTGTTTTCTGCAGTGAAATTTTAATAGTTTGGAACTTGTTTGAAGCATGTTGTGAAATTGTACTTTTTTGACACTTCGGTATGACATAAAATATGCTTCAATGCCAGAATAAATAATCATGGAACAAATGCTCACAGTGGACAAGTTGTGATTATAGGAATGTTATATATCAGTTGGGTAGCTGCGTCAGCATGCGTAGGCTACAAAGGAACAAGTAAAGGTTTATTCCATGCTTAAAGAGAGGAAAGGAAACACAACGTTTCAGCTGTGGAGCTTTCTTCAGGTGTAAGAAAGATAGGCTGATGCAGCTACCCACCTGATAAATGAAATTTCTATAATCACAACAAATCAGCAGAAGGTGCGCTATTTTGTTGACTATAAATCCTCACATGCCATGGTTAGAGGGTCATATTTTAAAAACGGTACAGTAAATTTTCTTATACTTCAGTATATTGAGAGTTGGTTATATTGTGTGTCACACCACAGTGTCAGAATTGTGAGACGTTTTTATAATCGGAGGGGAGGGCCATAGCAATACAGCAGAAAGTGCAATCACCTTTTCCCAGTGCAAGTTCGTGTTATTGTGAGTTTTTAAAATGGGTTTGCGATTTTCTGAAATATATTCCATACAAAAATACAATTTGGACAGTCGCTATTTATTTGGATATCCCCTTTCACTGAGGATGTCTACAGTATACCATCTGGATTAGTACTGACCAAAGAGAGCTATCTACAGGCGAAAGGCGGCATAACATCACTGCAGCAGCATTTAAGGTGGAACGAAAAACGCGCATAAGAAGCTGGCAACTTCAGCCTCGTAAGATATTTTGAGAGAGAGCTTTTTTAATTTGAATCAGAAGCATTTTCTTAGCAATATTAGGAACTGCACTCCATTTAGTATTGTCCGGATTCTACCTTGTGTTGGTGTTGGGAGGACCTAAACCTCCTAACCCACATTTTATTTCAATTTCTGAAGTACATTTTTGTACTTTGTGAGCACTTATCCTCTGGATCTGGATTTTACTGTGTTTAGCAAATTTTTGCTGATTCTTTGAGCACTCTTAGTGCTTAAATATAAATAAAACTGGATTTTGCCATCTCACTTTCACGATACAATTTCCTGATTCTTTATTTTGTTGATGGGTATCATAGTACTATGATTCTTTTACCATTTGTGTATATTGTCTCTACCACAATGTGACTCCTCTGAGTTTGCGCTACCTTGTGCTGTCCCTGTGCTTGCTGCTAGAACACTAATGCAGGTGTATCTGTGATCTTGCTGGGCTGTGTCCTCCTGACTCAGGTATCACAGTGGTGAGTCACAACAGTGGGCACCGCATGCATGTGGCTCCTTGCGAAGAGAAAGGCTGTTACAGGAAAGAGCTCCAATACGAAGCAGATCTCTCTCAGCTCCACGCCTTAACACAAGTGTCCAGGTCCTGCCAGCAGTATGTCAAGGTGAGCTGGGAGCAGGGAGTGGGACAGAAGACTATCTGATTCTCATTGCTCCTCCATCAAATGCGTTCCACAGCTGCACAGCTGTTAAACTCCACCTTGCAAACGTCTGCTGTAGAATGTTTTCAAAATAACATTGAGAAGTCAAAATAGCTCTTTCCTGAAGTCTGCATCAGAAGTTATGATGAGGTTGGTATTTTTCTTTAATTGACAGGTTATGGAGAGTTTAGTATTTCATAGACCTCATTTGCACAAACTCTACCCAGTTACAGTAAGGCCAAGACTTATCTAGACTGAACATTAGCAAGAAACACAATTGTTAAACTTTCTTCATTTGCCTGTATAAAATATCCACAAATCTTGTCATTAGATTTCACCGGCATGTGTGATAAATATTCGTGTTCAGAATCGTTTGTGTTAGCCGTTGTACTGTGGACAGGATTAAACTGGATTAAACTGCTTTGAACTAGTGGCCCCTGGGGAAACGCAGAGCCTGAACCTTGTTCTTCATCCTGCAGCTGGACTGTCGGCACACCCGCTTCGTTCAGTCTGGCTGGGGCTGGTGGGTCTCATGGGACGGGCAGAAGATGCTGGACTGGGGAGGAGCTGAGAGGAACAGTGGGAGCTGTGCGTGTGGCATGACAGGTGACTGAGCCCGCCATCTTGTGCTTCTGTCCACAGTCAGCCTGACGGACAGCTCTCACTCATTGCAGAGTCTGCATGTTTGGTGTGGTTAATTCATATGGATTCATTTTTCCATGGATCTGTTTGTGGCAAACGGGTGTTTGCTTTAATTTATATAATGCTCATTAGAACATAAGAACATAACATAAGGCCCATCTAGCCTGTTGCTGGTGGCGAACTTATCTAAAAACCTCATCCAGCCACCATTAATAAATCAATTAATGAAAACACCAAATAAGATATTTTGCTGTGTAAAATTATTTTTTCATTTAAGGGGGGGTAATCCAATGTGAAACAAAAATCACATTTTCTGAGAATCTGGAGTTCAGAATGTAATAGATCATTATATGATAGTTATATGATCCAAAAATGTTCATAGTTCCACACTACTAATCCCAGAATGTAGTAATAGGCGAAGTATAATAATACCCAAAGTATAGGCGGGAGCCCTGAGTCAAGAATATAATGTCTACTCCTCAAAGCTGGCCTAAATTGCAGAGTGGAAAACCCATTTAAAATCCTGCATGGAGTTTCACAAAGCATTTAAGTGATACTGCAGATGTGTCAACAGATCATGTGGTGAGGTGGAATGAAACTGAACCTTTTTGGTCTAAATGCAAAGAGTTATAACTATAAAAAACTCAGCACAGTGCATTACCTAGTCATGGGTGCCATAACAAACAAGAGCAAACAAGCTTATGTAGCCCATGTGGTAATTAGTAGTTAATTGATCCAACGATCTCATCGAGCTGTTTCTTGAAAGAGCCAGTACTTGGATGGGGAGTCAAATACAGTTTCAAAAGAAAACCTGCCTCAGTTTGCTAAAGACCATAAAAAGGGCAAAACATCACTTTTCAGCAGGACATTGGCCCATATTACAAAGCCAAAGCTACACTGGAGTGACTTAAGAAGAAAAAACGCATTGTGCTTGGGTGGCCCAGTCAGAGAATCTTTGGAAGGACTTGTAAACTGCTGCCCATGAGCGATACTCAATAAAATGGGACATTGTAAGCAAATCTACAAAAAGAGTGAGTAAAAACTGCAAAAACTGGTGCGCAAACTTACCTAAGACTTGTGTAATTGCTACCAAATGTATGTACACCAAATACGGAGCTCACAGGTCTGAATGCTTCTGCAATCAACATTTTTTCAGCTCTCTGTTTTTTTCTGACATTTACTATGTTATCTTACCCTTAAAAGTTTTCCGTTTGAACTCCCAGGTTTTGAGTAACGTATTAATTTTACCATGCGTATGCACCAGGAGGGCACAGTGGTGCAGTGGTCAGCATTGCTCCCCCACGGCGCTCAGTGCAGAGTTTCAGTGTTATCTGCGTGTACGCATGGGTTTTCTCGGTGCTCCGATTCCCTCCCACATTCCAAAGACTTACTGGTAGGTTAATTGGATTCTGGGAACTTTGGCCCTGGTGTGAGCGTGTATATGTTTAAGTCTGTGTGTGCCCTGTGATGGACCGGCATCCTGTCCAGGCCTTGTATCTGTTGCATGCTGGGACTAGGCTCTGGCTCCCCTGCACCCCTGTATTAGATAAAGTGGTTAGAAAATAGCTGGATTGATGTATGCATCAGTGTTATTTCACAAAGTGATACACCATAGGAAGGGTCTGAATACTTTTGCAAAGCACATTATACCTGCATAAGGTTAAGCAGGCATTAGAGATCAGATTCTTTTAAAAGGAAATACCTTTATTCATAATTTCAATATTCAAACGTAGCTTAACAGAAATATGGCTTCTGGGCCTCTACAAAAGTGGAGTACCTTAGGATACCATTCTTTAAATGCTGTTGCATTTTTTTCAGGTTCAGTGTTATAATAATAATGCTTTTATTATTAGCTACTGAAAATTGTTTGACATCCAAATTTGTCTTACCGTATTTGTATTGCAGAACCTAAGAATTAGACTAATGTAAATGTGTAGATTTTGCAACAAGATAGCATACTTCAGTTTCACGTCATGGTAGATCTTTTGTTTTTCATTTTTTATAATGCCCTAATTAGAATTGCAATCTAACTGCCCTGGTATCGTCCACAGGTACATGCTTTGGAATGGGGTGCCTGTGTAATTGTGACAGCAATGATCACGTCTGGAGGATGGATGAGGGTTTTCTCAGAGACAAAAACTCGCTGCCTGTGAAGGCCGTGCACTTTGGGGACACTAAGGATGCCCCTCTAGAAATGGCCTTCCACACTGTAGGAAAACTGACCTGCAAAGGGAAAAGTAAGGTTTGTTTTCCTATTTTTTCATATTTTTTCTAGTGTTTTGTTTATGTCATGCTAGTGGCATGGTGGTGCAGTGGATAGCATCGTAACTTCACAGCACTTGGGGCTTGGGTTCAATTCCTGAGGCGCTATGTGTGAGGAGCTTTTATGTTTCCATTGGTTTCCTTTGGGTCCAGTGTCCTCTCACAGTCCAAAGACATACTGATAGGTTAATTGGCTTTTGGGAAAATTGGCCCTGGTGTGAGTGTGTGCATGTCTGTGTCTGTCTGCGCAGCGATGGACTGGTATCGTGTCCAGGGTGTACCCTGTTTTGCACCTGTTGCTTGCTGGGATAGGCTGCAGCTCCCTTGTGACCCTGTATTGGATAAAGCGGTAAGAAAATGGATTGATGTTCATGTCATATTTAATATAATTTTTTGGGAACATCAGCAGCTTTAAATACTGAATTATTTCAGCAATATCCATCTCAGCGATGTCAGAGCCAGGGCATCTCTTTACTGAGTTCTGCTTTTGCATATGAACTAGAGGTGTGGATTAGTAGAATTCTACTCTCGGGCACCATCGTAGCACACTGGTCAGTACTGGGGGAGTTCCATTTTGGACCTGGGGTGCCTCTGGATGAACTGGTTTCCTCCCACAGTCCAAAGACGTACTGGTAGGTTAATTGGCTTTTGGTTAAACTAGCCCTGGTGTGAGTATGTGCGTGTCTGTGTTTGCTCTGCAGTGGACTGGCATCCCATCCAGGGTGTATTTCAGTGCTTGCTGGGATAGGCTCTGGCTTCTCCATGATCCTAAATCGGATTAACCCGTTAAAAAATGAATGGATAACACATCTCTCTACCACTTTGGGCTGGATGAGCTTGAGTTCTATACAATGTGGCATCCTTCATCATGGTGCTTAATCTCTGCTTGTATACAGTATGTGTATTAGAAACATCTGAAAAGATCTGGCAAATGTGATAATTTGCACATTTAAGGATCATGCATAACAATACATCAATATAAGGAAATGACAAGTTAATTCGTTTTAATTTACTGATGCAGGAACATCTAATATTGATAATGTGAACAAAATAAGTTGCACAGTGATCCTATTTGACCTACTGTACCTTTTTTCTACTGAGGATCAGAAAAGGCAGACACTAGCTTTCTATTAGCCAGAACCTAAGATTAAGACTGAATCATGTTGCTTTGATGACTTTCTTTTCTGATTTCATTTCAGTCTCAAGCACATCACCGAGCATCTAAACCCAGGCATAAAAGGACAACAAATACAGTTATTGGAGAGAGGGCATACCGAAGATTATTGGAAATTCTATGCCGACTTGCCTGAGAAACCAGTTGATTGTGGTTTGTTATAGAGCTTTTAGGCAAGACCTGCTGACATGCAAAGGATTACTCTTGAGACAAGAAATTCAAAGATGACCCATTTGAATTTTTAGATGAGAGGAAAGATTCACATAAGGATACTGCTGCACTGACTACAGGCATAGAAGGAGCTACTCTGGTATTTAGACCTGGCAAGCTGCATTTCTGCACCAGTTAACAGGCATCACTAAGAACTATTCAGCTTCCACCTTCAGGAGCTCTGGGTAGAAAAGACAGAAGGATTTTTAAAATGTGATGAGTCACAGACAATGATTCTCAGTGAGTTGTGGATGCAAGGAATGTTTAAGAATAGCATTGGGGAACTACTGAACCAGTACTGCAGCACAATACACATTGGAGAGTATGTGTGCAAAATTCCTAAAGTTTAAAAACCAATGCACTTTTGGTTTGTCGAAAGTTAGGGCACATATATAATATTTTGTGTTCTCATGCATACATTATTTTATAAAATGGTTAATCAATTTGGTTAAAAAAAAAGTATTGAAAATATTTCTGATTTTTCACTCATTTCTCTGTAAGGTGGCAAATGATATCCTCATATGAAATATTGATGCATACAGTTACCAGTATAGTAACACTGAGTTATACCAAAACAAGGTAGTTATGGTCATTTTCAACACTTGGTAGTCCTGTGACCTTTACACAATGTGAAATGTCAGATAAAAGTCACACGTAGCTGCGGTGACATTTATACAAGCTCATTTCAGTAGTGTTTCATTCCTTCCCAGAGAAGGTACAATGCGTAATCTTATAAGAAGCTGTTACTGTAGTGCCACTAACGTGAACTTGCCACAGAAGTAAGATGGGTTAGAAGAGGTATTGTCCAGAATAAAATTATGAATGTTATGTATTTCTTAAGGAGAAATTAAGAATAAAAAACTGAAGAATGCTTGTGTGTTGTTATTTCTGGCACAGTGGAAATAATATGTATGAAATAATACCCGAACAAGGATTGTACTGTTTGATGTATTTAATGCAGAGCTATTTCACCCACTTTCCTTTATATTTTTCAAACAGTTCACATCATTATAACTTTACTCTGTTATACAATACACAAATAAACACAAGTCAGTACACATCATCTCTACATGACTTCCATCGGTTTGTAACAATCCCAACATAGTTCATTTATCTCCTAACAAAACCCAGCACCAACTACATATGTTTGACCATTATACAGTATATGGCCTTTCCTTTATGAGCTACTTTTCATTGTAAAAAGTTTGATATTTCTGATGTTCCCAGGGTTTTCATATTTTATTAGAAATTCCCTGAAGGCTTCTTATGTGATGAGAAAGGACTTTTAGCATGTAGTAACTTTGGCATTATGGTTGTCTTCGGGTTTTTTGGTTACGCAAGTTATCATTGAGGTATATTTCTTTTTCTTTATAATGTCCAGCTATTTTTCTTCAGTTAGGAACAGCAGAACGTAAGAAATTAGACAGTGGACTCATACAGTTGCCACTGAGAGAGTTAACACTGCAGTCTTACAGGAATACAACCAAACCAAGGGTCGCTGTTACAAGACCTGATCTTTGACCCTCCCCCATCTCTACAGTACTTCACAAATCATGTTCCTTTTACAGCATTAGAGACTAACTTGAGTTATTGTGCAGCACAGAAAGCTATTAAAATACGTTTCTAAAAAGAAAACAATTTAAAAAACTAAGAACAGTTCTTTCCATTACAACATTAGTTTATTCAGTTCAACTAGCCATTTATCAACATCACCCTGTACTGTAGCAAACTACTGATTACATGACCCAAATAATTCAAATATTAGCATCACACAAAATGTAAATTTACCCAAATTCAGCTTCTAAACGTAAAACAATGACTATGATACTGTGAGGTCAAATCTGACACTTAGCAATGTTAGCAGTGTTTGCAATTCCCCTTACCTTCCTCAGAAGGTCTGGAATGATGTACAAGTATGTAGAAATGTCGGTATTTACCTAGCAGTCCTTAAAGAAGGGGGAGAGTAAACATGGAGGAAGACACTGATAAACTCAGTGTGAGGAATTTACTCAGGTTAATTAACTCCACTGTATATCATTAGGACCACCATATTAAAGAATAAACATTGAACAGTGCCAGGGCCATTCCTAAGGAGGTCATTAAGACGATCTCCATTGGAATGGATCACAACATACTGTACAGTACATACAGGAACAGAGAGGGAGTAAGAGAGAAAAGACAAAAGAAGGGAGAAAACAAGTGGCTGAATGATGGGAGAGTTCTGTTTTAACCAGACTGGGTTACCAGACAGGTCATCTGAAAGCTGAATAGTATATTGAACTATGAGAATTATTATGAAACAACTTGATGTCTTATCTATTTGAAGAAATTTTGATGTCCTATATAAGATAAGATCACTTTGTTTGGCCATATACAATTTCTTGCATTAGGAATTTGTCTTAAAATTGCTCTCCATGAGACACACAGGCAGGGAGAGAGAAGTTTGGGGTCAGAGTGCAGGGTCAGTCATTTATATGGCACCCTTGGAGCCATTGGAGTTAAGAGCCTTACTCAGGGGCCCAACAGAGTAGGACTCCTCTGCCAGCCGCAGGCTTTGAACCAGCAACCTTCCAGCCATAGGCACAGATCCTTAGCCACAGTGCCACTGCTCCACTAAATTATGGAATCCTCTGGCTAAAAATGTTCTCTCCTATTTTAATGATACATTGTTAGAAAGGGGAAATTGGTTTTGGTCTGCCATCCAATAAATGACCATGTGCTGCTAAATGTTTGCTTATTTCCTGTTTGGTATTTTGGTTATAATACACTGATTTGAATTCGTGAGTTTTTCAAGATATTTGAAAAAATGCACATATTACACCAAACATGAATATGAAATTAATATGAAATTTTAAACGCACATTTTATACAAATTTATTTTAAAAATGCTCAAATTCTAAAAATATCCCAAATATTAAAATTACCAATGACAAAAATTGTATTAGATCCAATTCTTCATTCAGTAAAATTGCTTTGTGAACCTTTTCACAAAGCAATTTACTTTATGAAGTCCAGAAAGTACTTGACGGGATGTTTTTCTGAATCCAAATCAAGAATTTTGGAAGCAGCAATGAGCCTGTGGAAGGCCTCGTCTTTGTTGGGACTGAAGCTGGTAATGTTGAAGGAGGAAAAGTCAAAGTCAATTTTATTTTTCATGTCTCCAATCTTGATAGAATTGATAATCCCATTTTCCTCCAAAGCCTTTAATATTACAGGAAAAGAAGGGTTTTCCAGGGCCTGAACATGCTGAAAAACAGGGCTAGATATACCTACAACATAGCCTCTGGGTTCAGGGGTCCAGATGTGTGGATGGACATCACAGGCTATCAGAAAGGTGCACAGAATAATGTCAGTGCCATAGACCGTCTTGATCCAGCTAGGCAGATAACCTCCACCCGGTCGGGGGTTGATCTCGATGAGCTTGGGGCCTGTTTCAGTCAATTTCATATCGAGATTGTAGACCCCATTCTTCAGGCCACAGTGGAGGCAACACTGGTATGCAGCAATGGCTAACTGGGTCTCTTTTTCAGGGCAGAGGCAGGTGGGCATGATGTGTGATGTGTTGAAAAAGTAAGAGAGTCCGGGAGGCCCACAATCAGAGACAAATGCTGCCAAGAGCTTCCCCTGAAAGATTACCAGGTCTACGACATACCTTGGGCCGCTAATGAACTCCATCAGAAATGGTTCATTTTTGAATCCCTTGTTTATCATTTGATAAGTTGTTCCTTTTAAGTCCCACTTTAGGCTCTTGAAGTGCTGCTGGCACTGCAGGGAGTTCTCCACTATTTTGACACCCATTCCACCACTGCTTTGCTCCAGCTTTACTGCTGCAGGGAAGCCCACCTGTGCCATGGCCTCTTCGAGCTCCTGTTCACTGTCCACGGGTAGGCAGGGCACTACGTAGAGTGAGGGATTGGGGAGATGCTGCAGGCCGTGGTGAATTCCCCCCAAGTGCCGATGAGAATGACTCTTCTTTTTGGCAGTAACGAGCGCTTCAAAGCCATCACTGGGAAGACCTAGTTCTTTGCACACGAGGGACGTCAGTATAACTGTATCGCAATTAAAAGTTGTGCAGCCATCGACAATCACGTTCAAATCCCGGACCATCTTGGATATGATATGGGCATGAGACTCATCTTGCGTGTGATCGCTGAAATCGTGATGAAGGGTTTTCCACGCCAGTGCAAAACCAGGATGGGATGAATTGCAATCTACCAAGATTATCTAAAAAAAACAGAAATTAACATACTGGAATCTTACCATTCTTGTTTGGCCATGGGTTTCAAACTGGGAAGAACAGCATGTGTTGATGTCTATTTACATTCAGATGCTGTAGGATATTGTTCTGTATTTGAATAATCCTGTCATACTCTGAAATCATAGTTTCGGGGTGGCAGTGGATGGATTTGGGAGCAGAAACTCGTCAACTAGAACATATCTGAAACCTTTTAAGATCCTTAAAGGGGAAAAATAATGCCAAAATGTGACAGGAGTCACTTGGGAAACTAGCTCTTGATATACGTCACGAGACAACGGCATATACCCGTTTTATTGAAGTTATTTTTGTCATGAAAACCTTTTAAATTTATTTTTGGTCGTTTCAGATAAAACTCTCGTAGAGACCAAATTAAATCTAGGTCTTTATTGGCCACCGTTTCCTTTTTTTCTTTCTAGTTTCCTAGCTTTACTTACAAAAGTTCAGGATTTGATTTCTTTTAAAAAGGAGGCTTGGGAGATGAGCAATGGTTAAAATGTTTTTCCAGGCATGCTAAAGATAAAAATGCTTCGTAATGATGAAAATCCATTTCAAGATGTATATTATGCTACAGATATACAGTAAGCTTAAGATGTAAACTATTATTAAATGTTCAAATAAATACCAGTAGGGATTGACTGGTAAACGGATGAAGAAGGATACTAAACCATTTTAATTTAGTTTTATCAATATTGATGGGGTAAAGTGAGATTGTAGAGCATTTCACATATTAAGAATTGTTATTTTCTATTTTTTTAAAACATGGAAGTTAACATAACTGATTTATCTCCTATCGTCCTAACAGCTAACATCCTAACAGCTCAGGCTGTTCACTAGCATTTTGAAATTATGTGTCTTCAGGTAGAAAAATTAACATGCTCTGCTTATTATTTACACCTCTGATCTCATCGAATGAAACTAGAAACTGAGACTTTTAATCAAAACAGTGCACATGTGATTTTCTTAAAAATAGGAAACACCAGCCTAAATATCACTTATGTATGAACTGGATACAGCAATAAGTATCTTTAATGGCGTCAACATTTTATGCATCAGATTTTGGAATTTTTAACTGAGGCGAGAAACCTTACCTTGATGTGATATTTCTTGGCTGACTGAAACACTATCAGCCTATTTACATTTCCTCCTCCGATGTACAGGATGGTCTTGTCAGCGATGAAAGAGCAGTGGGCTCTGTGGCACATGGCCTGTACGAGAGGCCCGACAGTGCTGCCCTGTTGGTGGGGCTGCAGGAGCTGAGTGGCAGTGCTCTGAATTCCTCTGTGGTGAGATGTCAGGCTCAGGAGGAAAGGGTGCAGTCTGTCCTTGTGCTGTGTCAGAGCAAACTCCACACCTGAAGAGAGGCATATTTACACAGAAAAGTTCAAATATCTTCACACAAAAACTTATAATGAACTATAGACCATGAAAAAGGATATGTTTTGCGATGGTCATTTACTCATTTGCTAGTATTGATTCTAACTGAATTCTTAATGAATTTATTCAACTAATTATTTGCTTTGTTTGATTAGTTTTTAATGCTTACTGGTTCTTAAATATAATAATAATAATAATATTATTTGCTTACACTTATATAGCACTTTTCTGGACACTCCACTCAAAGCACTTTACAGGTAATGGGAAACTCCCCTCCACCACCACCAATGTGCAGCATCCACCTGGATGATGCGACGGCAGCCATAGTGCGCCAGAACGCTCACCACACATCAGCTATCAGTGGGGAGGAGAACAGGGTGATGAAGCCAATTCATAGATGGGGATTATTAGGAGGCCATGATTGGTAAGGACCAATAGGAAATTTGGCCAGGATGCCAGGGTAACACCCCTCCTCTTTTATGAGAAATGCCCTGGGATTTTTAATTATGACATAGAGTCAGGACCTCGGTTTAACGTCTTATCCGAAGGACGGCGCCTATTTACAGTATAGTGTTCCCGTCACTATATTGGGGCATTAGGACCCACACAGACCGCAGGGTGAGCGCCCCCTGCTGGCCCCACTAACACCTCTTCCAGCAGCAGCCTTAGTTTTTTCCAGGAGCAATTGCTTAATTGGCCAAAAAATACAAAAATAGATTTTTGTATTCAATATGTAATCGAGTTAATGACAGATATATTTTAGGCCTTTTAAAGTACTTAACTAAGATTTTATGACAATTAAAAAAAATAAGTGTAATCTTCCAATACTTACCAAAAGACAGAAAAAACAAAGTTTTCAGTGCTTTGCTAGACACACTAGCCTATGTTTTTATTTATTTATATGCATCATAATAAAATATTTCTTAATGTACCCAAATATTGTTGGTTCGATTTTGAACCAGTACCACTAAAGGCATTTATCTTTCAATTTGTCCAGTTGGTCAGCATGAATCTGATACTGGAAAATCATAAATGATGGTACTGGGACTACTTCAGTTAGCCTATGTTAACCACCACCAAGCTGCCCAGCTAAGAGAAGTCTCCTGAGTTAAAACTGATAATTTTTCTGAAAGATAGGTAGCTAGATAATCACAGATGAACTGGTGATTCTGGACTACAGTATATATCAATAATATCCTACAAACTACAGAACTTAAGTTAATCTACTGGACAATAAAACAATTCTAAGGTCTTAACAGTACTGTAGGTACATTGAGATGTTTTGTGAATTTTTAGGCTAAAAAATAATGTAAAACTGCTTTGCACATGTAAGGTAAAAGTTAAAAAAGAAAGAGTTGAACTGCCAAGTGGCATACAAAAATTCACCCTATTTAGCCAAAGGTAGAAAATATTGGCAGCATACAGTGAGATGTGATGCTTTGTACCATAAATGTTAATCAGTAAAATTGAAGTATTCCACCACACAGCTGGTACAAAAGGTTTCAAAGAGAGAGCAAAGAGCAGAGGACTAAGAGAGCAGTCTTGTCTGGTTCCTCAAGTCAAATGAATTTGAGTAGGTATCACTGACCCCATTAACAAGCAGAAGCATTAGGCTGGATGCACTTTACAGAGTACAGATCAAATTGATAAATTATCTTTCTTTCATCAACCCTCTCTGAGGGTGAATGAAGGAGAGAATACATGCATCAAGCAAATGGACTAGATACGTTACATACAATTTTACATACAAATTGTGTTTAGAAGAGATAACGGGCGATAGCTAGAGTATTTTATTGGGTCCTTTACTTTTTTTTTTCAGAAGGAGAGAAATCAAAGCAGATTTCTGATCTCAGTGAAAAACATGGAATAATTAGCTGGGGAAGTTATGCTTAAGATTTACAATGCGCTAGTAAGACCTCGCTTAAAATTCATGTTCTGTTTTCCTCACTATATCACATTATAAAAAGTATGTTTTATATCTTTGTCTCAGGAGATTATCAGACAGTTTAGGATAAAGGGGGGTTAATGTTTCACTTAGGGAAAGAACTAAATCTCTTCAATTAAGAACAAAGGAGATTGAAAGGAGATTTGATTCAAGGATATAAGATCCTATGAGGTTTTGATAGCATCAAGTTGAGAAACAAGGATTTGGTGTCAAACTGGAAACTAAAAGGGGATTTATTTAAGAAGAAGACTAGGAAATACTTCTTTACAGGAGCTGAAGATATCTGCAAACCTCAGGCTTTCCAACCAAATACTTGAGGCCCAGGATCTGAACTCTTGTAAGAAATGGCTGGAAATGCTTTAGTCTCATTAGCTCCTAAATTATCAGAAAATCTGGCATGCATCATTTCTTATGTTCCTGTGTTCTGCCTATCCTTAGCGTATAAGGTCACTAAAGAGCAGTACCTATGAAATCAATCTGAGCAGTAGCCCCTCCCCTCTCTTCACTGGAGAGCTGGGACTGGTAGTCCATGATGCCTTGCATGGCTGCCTCGGCCCACTGCTTCAGGAGCTGCTGAAGTTCTGTGAGGTAGTCCTGCTTTGTGAAGCCCCAGTCCTGAAGTGTCACTTCCAGAGACTGCAACACTGTGGGGCTGCTTCTAATCGGACCTTCTGTCCTATTCACCCAGCACACTACCTGAAACGCAGACAAGCAACATTAGCACTGATGTCCAGAGCAGTGATACTTCCCCAGAGATCCTGCAGGATTTAAATTTTTAACTAAATATCTTCAAAGGATAATGGCATGGAAACATTATAACTTCTCTTCAGATAAGGTAGGAAACTGGATGCTGGTGTTTCTTTCCAGATGTACTTTGATACAGATCATCTGATCAGTTTTTCACGGGGTAAAAATATACAGTTATCTTTACACACATACTGTATGGGGAACTTATTTGTTAAAATAACAGACCCCATAATTTGATCATTATCTAATATTATTCTACTTGGGTTCCATGTCTACTGACAACCACCTGACTACAATATATTTAATTTGCACTATACCTGCATCAACTGAGGCTGATCATCAGCAGAACGGCAAACTGTGGCTCTGATGTGGAGATCAAGCTTTCTTCTTGAAACCTCTGGCTCTGAATAAATATACAGTATACAAGCAGCTATAATAAATGTTTAAAACATATTCATTCATATCCATGTAGTTTCACTACCCCGTGCTTTACTGTTCATCATAACTTAATGAGAGAATGTCTGATTTCATTATCAACACTAGAAAACCAAGCCCGAGGTGTAAGAAGAATGTCAACCTTCATTTTTTAAAGTGAAAATTTTGACTGAATAGGAAATAATTATCATTATTTCCCTTAACCGTGTGACCCTTAACCATGTGGGTCATTAAACAAAATGTGAGTTTACATGTTTCAGTTCTAAATAGTGGAAACAATATCTTGATTTTCAGTGAAATTGTGTATATACCTATGTTTCATGTTAGTCCCCGTACATTAACTTTAAATAGTAGCAGGAAATGGTGTAAGTCTTAAATACATTCAGTCATTTATTTATTTATTGCATTATTAATGTGCTAATTAGCATTCCATTGTCTGTCCTACCTCATTATATCGTTTTCATACAATGGCATAAAACATTCTTGTGAACACAATACCCTGTGTCTTCCCCTATGCACTGTGGTACTAGAATTCTCCTGACGCACATTTTACCTGTAAACTGGTGTCACTAACATTGTGCAGTAAAAGACAAAGGAATGTTTCACTAGGAATGACAATGCCCAACATTGAAGCGTAATGAACTATTATGGAGCTGATATTTGGCTTAACCTGCTTGGCTGAGGGCCGACCTCCTGGCCATAGGACGAGGAGGCCAGAACTCCCAAAAAGAACCAAGCGGGACCCCAAGCCACCAATGCAGAATTTGGAGGAACCTGAAGAAGGTGTGGTCTGTGACGCACGGATTGTTGCAGCAGTAGGGTGGTCGGAGTGCCTGTCTGCGTTCTGTATAGGTTTACTGTAGAGAAGTCGGCTTCTGTTGGCATAGGCGAGTTGCTTATTATAGGTACACGTTGAGGTGTTGACGGAAGGGAATTCAAATGAACACGGGGTGTTAATGATGAGAAACCATGTTGGCTCTTTGTAGATGGGAAAGGAAATTGCTGCTATTATTAGATTGGGTTAGTGGTGGTGATGTTATCTGGATGGATACGGGCCCATGTTTGCGATTGTGTCCCCAAAAGCAGCAATGGAAATTGGAAACTCCTGCGCTTGATTCAAACAGTGATCAGGAGGAGAGATGGAGGTAGACAGTAGCAGCTTGGCCTTTTATAGCTGTTATAATTTTGATGAGGGTTTCCTAGATGGACGGAATGGCTGGCTCGAAGGAAATGCAGAGGCTTGTAGACCTTATGGCAAGTAACACCTTTGCTATCTGACGATAAATTAAGTGTAAGGAACTAACTGGTGCAGCTCTTGTGGTCTCTGGAACTGGATAGCGAGCATTGATGGCCTAAGGACAGATCCATGTGGGCACTGTGGAGAGGAAAACAAAAACTCCCATTGGGAGAAAATCAACCTCTGGGGGTCCCGGCCCAATGGATGCCCCCCCTCTGGGCAGCTAGGCATTTTTTGGATAGCTCCAGACTCCGGCTGTAGTACTGAAGCTCATGGAATTTACGTGTGTGGATATTACGTGAAGTGAGAGCAGTATTGGATCCAAGGAGTAGCGGTGCAGAGTGGGTGAAATGACCACGGTGCTCAATTGGATGTTGGGGATTGGGACTTGTGTCAACGGGCGATTGTTGAGTAGGCAGAGGTAGAAGGTTGGGTGGACCCAGGGCCGAGAGGCGGCGAGGATGAGAGGGAGAGAAATGGGCCCGGGGCCGGATCGGATGCCGGGGATAAAAACACGCATAGGACAGGGGAATGAGGCGAGGGACTTACGTGTGCGGACGTCGAGGGGGGTGGCTTTGGTAGCAACAGAGGACGGAAGGGATGAGACTGAGGTTGAACTGGGGAAGGGGGATAAAGAGGCGACGAGACGGGGACGCGAAACATAGAGCGGTTGACAAGAGAAATTAACTTGGAGCCTGAACTGGATACAGGGGATGGGGAAGCGAACGAAGCAGGAGCAGAGTGGACATTGGGAATTGATAAAGGACAGGGATGTAATGGGGACATGGGACGAAGGACTTACCTGTCAATGAGGTGGTACCGGTGGCGGAAAGGGCGAGAGAAAAAACATGAAGTCGGGACAGAGATGCAAGACATGGGACTAACCTGTATGGACATTAAAGAGGTGGAGCCAGTAGTAGCAGGGCTGAATAGATGAGACACGTGAGAGCTACAGACTGGGCCAGAAGTAGGACGCCAGACACACCCGGGGCTGAGGAGATGGCCGCAGTAGCAGCAGAGACAAAACGAATAGGTCCAGGGCCAAATTGAACGCCGGGGATAGGGAAAATGAGACATGAACGCACGCTTCCAAGACGAAGACCCAACTCCGTGAGCAGTTCTGTCTGAGCCTGGGAGAAATGCAGTCACGCGGTAGCCTGGAATGTGTTTTTTTTTAATAAAACGGAACACCAGGGGATCAAGACAGAACGAGACGAGGACACGAGACATAAGGACTGGGTTGGACGGAAACATGAATAAGACATGGACACAAGACGCGGGACAACTGCTGACTGGGCCAGAGGTAGGACACTGGACAGGCCCAGTAACAAGGAGATGGCCGCAGTAGCAGAGGAGACGGGAACCCGGGGCTAAATTGAATGCCGGGTCCAGGGACACGAGACAGGACAACTGCTGGCTGGGCCGGAAGTAGGACACTGGACAGACCCGGGCCCCAGGAGATGACCGCAGCAGCAGTGGATGCAAAAGTCGCAGGCGAGGGAGAGGGATATCACATTGGTATTTATAGTGTTTGGTGGAGGAAGGATGAAGAGAGTGATTGCTGATAACGGCTGGGAACGATTGAGCATGGTTGTTGTCATCCCTCCCGAACTTTCGTTATATAAACTCCATATATCATATAGCAGTTTATAAAATACTGTATATAATATATAAGCTATGCAGCTGAAGGGGTTTGTATAATAAAATGCTTTTGCAATGTAGTGTGGCAGGTTGCCCCTTGAAACCACAGACCTGCCACTAGAAAGGTCATCACAAAGGACCACTTGCAAGGTAGCCTCATATGAGATAAGATCACTTCATTGGTCATATACAATTTCTTGTATTAGGGATTTGTCTTTTCGTATATCCCAACTTGCTCTCCATGAGACAAACAGACATGGAGAGAAACTTGGGGTCAGAGAGCAGGGTCAGCCATATGGCGCCCCTGGAGCAGTTGGGGTTAAGGGCCTTACTCAGGGGCCCAGTGGAGTAGGATTCCTCTGCCGGCTTCAGGATTTGAACCAGCAGCCTTCCAGACACAGGCGCAGATCCTTAGCCTACATGGGTGTGTATTAGTCACTATTTACAGTATATTATTCAGTAATGAGATGGAATGTTCATTCTCTTCTGTCTGTAATTAGGGGGTTGACTTTAGTATAGAAGGGTGTCCAACTGCAACAGCTGCTGTTTGGAAGAAATCAGGGTGTGAGCTAGGAAACGATGGTGGTATAGCAGATGTTTAATTTTGTGGTTAGACTGTTATTTCTGAATGACAAGTTTTTATTTCTTTTAGAGTTTTTTATTTGTGAGTTTTGTGCAAAGCCTTTAAATAGAGCCTCCTGGACCTTAAACCACCTGTAACCTTGGAGTGCAGAACCCAGGAGCCACATTACCAAAAGTAGTAAAAGTAGTTATTAAAATTATTTTATTGGCCATATGGTTGTACTCGTCCTTGAAATTTGTGTTAACAGTTTTTGAATCGTATATTGGTCTTTCCTCTTTGTGTTTGCACTGCTCCTACTAGTGTGTATCGTTTTCTTAATTATGTTGGAGAGCCGAGCTTTTACCTTTGAAGATGACACTTTGCTGCAGCTTCCAGGGCTTCAGCGGCTGGACTGAGTCGTAAGACGCCGTGATAAGAATGGACTCTCCTTGCTGGATCTTGGGCAGGAGACCTAGTGCTGCTTGAAGGATTTCTTCTCCTGCACTCTTTTGGTGAACTGTCACGTTGTCACGGAAACACCATTTTGCCCCAGAAGGTTGGACCATCACCTGTGGAGTCAAGAAACAGAACTGGGGTTTCTCAGAATTCTGGGCTTCCTTTACTCCACTCCTACAGTGTACCCCCTCTTTCTAATTTTTCAGCATCATAAAGCCCTACAGCTTATCAGAGACATTGTTTTACAGAAATAGGAATCTGAAGTGTAAAAATGCAAATCCTAAAATTAAATGTCGGATTTTTCTTTTCTGAAACAGAAAAGGAAGTGTTTGTCATGTAAAGGGTAAAACTTTCTTAGAAAGAAATGCAATCACGTTGCAGTAAACTGGTCATTTTTGTAACATACATCATAAACTACCTTTTCTATATTTGTTCTTTTTGGAAAACACATAGTTGTCTGTCAGCTTCATATTAAAAACTGATTAGAAATGCAAACTTGTATTTAATCGGACTGAAGAAAATCTGCCGGTTTATCTCTGAATCTTATACCAAGACTTATTGCGAACCCTGTTTACTCAGAAAATACACTTGCTTTGTGGCAGCTCTCAAGGTCAGGACGGTGCAGAAACTCTTCAACAGCCCCCAGCATGGCCTTCTGCAGCTCTTCTTTCTCCTGAGCAGAAACCACGGTCACCTGGGTGTTCGGGGGCAAGGATTTAAGGTTGGGGCGAAAGGCAAAGGCCAGGGTTGGTGGTACTTTAATGCCTCTCTGAGCCACCAGCTGTCTAGTCAGAAGTACATCCTCAACCACTCTGGTGAGCTCGGGAGAACCGCAGGTTGGACAGTCCAGATCCTCTTCCGTTATGGTGCCCAGAACTTGCCCATTTTCAGCCTCGTGTGGCATGCTGTGGTCACCCAGGGAGCTCAGGAAATAGCTGGCGCGTCGGGGAGGCTGGAAGGTGTCCAGGTTAGTGCAGCCCCCTGACCCAAAGGTGACGGCTTTGTGGATGAGGAGAGAGAAAAGCCCTAGGTGCTTTTGGGAAGGAGCCTTGGAGAGCCAAGAGGAGGACAAGCAGAGCATCACATGACCTGGGGTGACAGCAGAGCAGCAACACAGAAATGATCAGCATTGATTCTTTCAGCAATATTACTCCTAGGATCAACCCGTGAAACATTAATGAGAACACTATAGGGTTTAACCAAATCTAAGTCTAATGTTTAACATCTAAGTTTTACGAAGTCTATTTGAAATGAGGTTCGCTTTCAATCAGATAATTCCCTTAACCAAGAATTCATCCTTTCAGATGAAAAAGAGACTGATGTGAAGCATTTTTCAAACTGGCCCCAAATGTGTGACACTAATTTGTTTTTGCAGAAGGTAAAATAGTCTCTTCAATAGTCTCTTCAATAATGTCTATTAATATTAAATTTGCATACACTTGGTTCTTCTCTTAACTTGACAATTTTATTAGAGCATTGGATATCCCCTGTACTGCTGCTACTCTCCACTTGTGTCCCACAAGGCTCTGTGCTACTCCCAGGACCACTCACAATTTTCATACCACTTCTATGCAGATAACACTCAGATCGTATTCTCGTTTCCTCGTTACTCTTGTCTCCTCCCGTATTAAAAACCTGCCTCTCACCCTAAGCATTAATTTCTGTGCACTATAAATGTACAACCCAAGTTAGTAATAACTCATGCATATATTAAAATGTTACCTTTGTTAAAAAAGGTTGTGATGAAAAGCTAAATTTAGCTTTAACAGATGTCTTGGTGAAACTGATGGCTGGATTGTGGCTGAATCAGTGACGAGCTTTTTTCTAGACACCAGAGTGAGCAATGGGCATTGATGCTGAAGGAATTCAAAGATATTCTTTGCTGAAGGAATTCAATAAAACATACCGGGACATCGCCTGCCTCCCTCCAGCAGAATAGGAAGATATTTGTCAGGTGAGGCCAGAACACAGATAGTCATGTTAGGATCAGTCAAATCTGCAGAAAGAAACAGTTCTATTAGTAATGTACCAAGCAGCATAAATGATTTAATAACCTTATTTAGAGATGAAACAGGGGTGGAAAAACATCAAATTAACCTTTGGCCCCACTGAAATGCCTTTGCTTCCATAAAGCTTAAAAAAAGGGAAATAACTTTTTTCACTGGAGGAAAAACTTTAAGTTTTGAAACTTGTCCTGTTTCTGTGTGTTTTCCAGAGTGTGCTTCGACCCACTCTAATGGCATTGCTAATAGGTTTCCATAAATCTTATCTTTGCTGTTGTTGAGAGAGAAATAAACAAAAGGTCCACTTTTTTTAATGCTTTTTGAATGCTTCTTCTGTAACAATGCATAGCAATACCGCATTAAATTTAAGTAATAGCACTGCTTGCTCTTTGCCGTACTTCACTCAGATTGCTCCAGCAAAATAACCGGTATACAAATTAAGGTGGCTTGGATGGAAGCATCAGCCAAATAAATTATTATTAATAAATTAAAAGCAGAATCACAGGGTAGTGAGTCCCAGGATGAGCACTGATATCACAAGGAGTACCTATTAGAAATAGAAAAGTTTGACTTTGCCAAAGAGTAGTAGTTCGGACCCACCTGCTCTTGGTGTAGCTGTGCGGTCTCTAGTTTCAGGAAGCCCCAGTTCCAGTAGTATCTGCTGTAGAGAGCTGTAATACTCTGACAGCCCCTCCTCCTGCAGGGCTGGGTCACTCTCCTCCCAGTGAACGTGCGGACCGTCTCCTTCATTATAGCTCTGGCAGCCCACCTCATTCTCACATACTGCTTCAGGTGCCTTCAGCGTGTCCTTATTCCTCTGCATCTCTGATGGACCTTGTCAAGTGAGGCCTGCACCACAAGTTGTACAAAACACAATTTTAGCATCACCAGTGCTATGAGCTGCAGATTACTCACTTTATTTTTTAAGAAGCAACGCTGTTCTTAAATGGCTCAAAATTTATATACAGTATATTTAAGGCACTTAAATTCCTGCATTGCCTGATTTTCTAATGGTTGCACCATCTATTCTCTTAGATTCCCCACAGTGGGTAATGGAAGAAGTTTGATGATACATATCCAAAATTCACCACCAGTTCGCTACGTTTGGCTGTGTTTTACCAATGTACTTTTAATACAATATATCACAGGGAACATTTGTAAAGTCAGGTCTGTGCAGCGACAGAAGTCAGCATATGTACGGGCAGGACAACTAGCTCACAATTAGAGTTCAGATTTCCAAGAAGTCAGTCTTATTTCCTTGAGAAACAGCTTATTTCTGATGAGAACTACCCATTTAGTCTTAAAAGAAAGAACAAAAGAAACCATTTTCATCACAGTCTGTTTTAATCAACTTAAATGTATTTGTCTTAATTCATCCCCATATCTCTGAGTCCTTAATCTCTTACAGGAGTGTCATTCATTATCAGAAATACAAAGGTCAATTTATTTAACACTTCATGCTGAAAAGTAGAAAGAAGAAATACAATCTGACGCATCAGAAGAAAGCTCAACAGCTGAAACTTTATGGTTGTTCTTTCTACATGAATGAACCTTTAAGTGTTCCTTTGCAGTCAATGCATGCTGACACAGCTGTCCATTTATTATCAGAAATGTGCTTGTTCCTGGTAAGGGACACAGTATCATGATTGTAATCCCTCCCCCTCCGGCTCTTTCACATTTTAGTTGATTTTGTGCACCTGCCCCCTGTTCCAGCCCTTTCCTACAAAAGCTAGATGCTCCCACCATTTCTGGCTCTGCATTGAAAGATGGACGCCCGGAGGCCCGCCTACCACCAAGTTGCCCTACGCCCGTGTCTTGAGGGCATTGGCCTCCTATCAGCATCCTGAACCAGCCGACTCCGGGGCTTGGAGTGTCTGGCCCCGTTACCCCTTTTTTATCTCCCCGACCCTTCACCGGATTCTGCTCCGGTTTTTAACTTTTGTCCTCTCCGTCCTGTACTGGATTACCTGGCTCTGGACTTTTGTTTACTCTGGATCTCCCTACAGACTCCCTCTGGATTGTCGCATGGACCACCCCCCCCCCCCTGAGCACCAGCGCACTGGTCAACACACCCCCCTGTTCTTCTACCAGCCCCAACCCTAGGCTACTTCCCCCCATGTTTGTTTCACTCCCTTCCGGATTCTGCTGTCTGCATAGGGTCCTGAATGACGCATCGTGACACACAGCAGCCCAGAGCCTATTCTGGATCCACAGTGTGCAAGGTGGGACTATACAGTAGAAAAGTCCACTGTAAGGCAAAAACTGGCACACAACCGCTCAGGGACAATTTAGAGACACCTGTTAGACACCTGGCATTCTGTTTTTGGAAGGTGGGTAGAAAACTGAGCATTTGGTGAAAACCTGGTGATGATCTTGGAGAGAATGAGTAAACTTTACACAGAAAGCATCTGTCTGGAAGTCAGGAAATGAGCCCTGTGAAGCAGAAGTCTTAACAAAAAAAGATGTAAAAAATGTATCGTGTTACTTCTTAAGAGGTTTCTGGCTGAGCAAGCAGAAATCTCTTTCCATCACTCTCTGTACCTCATAACATAATATTCTGCCACAAAACACTGTGGGTTCAGTTCCAGGAAGCATTGGGCAGCGCAATTGATTATTTGTTGATTGAAATCGGAGGTTTGTGTTTTCACTGTTGTCTGTAAATAATGATGCATTTGTTTACAGTCATGACACTTGTTGATGAGGCAATGGTCAAGACCTGCTGAGTAAAAGCAGAGCAGAGTTGTTTTTTTTATTTATTTCCTGAAGTGTTTTAACTACAAACACTGGAACCACCCTGGATTCTTAGGATTTCACCTGTGGGAGGAATGTGCAAAGGTCTCCAACTGGCCAGCGTGACCTGCAGATCTTCACACAAGGCTTAGTTCCTGACTGAGCAAATCGGTCACACTACTAACATTTCTAAACTACAAACTGATTTTTGAATTTTCCGTTGGATACCAACTTTTTAAAAAGGCATTTGACACCTTTCATTCAATATCTTTATTCGTCAGCTCAATTTTTTGTTAGATTTTCCTGTAGTGTAAATGCTTTACTTTTTGTACCCTGTTTGTCAACCTCATCAACCCTTGACAGAACCCGGCTTTTTTAATGACCAGCAGTTTATGGATGCTGTTTTCTATAAGACATTCATTTGTCGTACTACAGCTGAATTTAAAACATTAATTTAATATTATTCTAGAAGTTAAAATTCACTCTCCCACCCCCAGCACAGAGACCTTATACAGATACAGCTACCCTTCACACAATTACACATATAACTATTCCCATTTATACAGCACAGTGAGATTTGTATTAAATATAAACACTGGGCTATCACATCATCAGACTACTCATTTAAGAAAGAAGTCACCAAAATTACACCAATAATACATCTGAAATGTAAGCTGTAAGTTGGGCAATGTTTTGCATGAAAAACCCCCAAACACAAATAATAAGCTCATCACAGCAATATATAACAAAATTCACAAGAATGCATAGATATCTAATGATTAAATGATCTTCGCATTTAACTAATCTATTTCTTGACAACTTGATTTTTTGCACTACTAAAATAAAAAGCTAAGGTAACTTCTCTGGTCTACTAAATAACAAAATTATATAAAACTAACATTATGTAACATTGTGTATAATGTTTTTTAAGCAGTGAAGAATATTTTATTGCAGGTATCATGTAATGAATGATAATTAGGTGGTCTTCACAATCTAGGACTATACCAGGAGTTACTGTACAAAGCATTTTGCTGTCAAGTGTCAAAATCATACTCACTGTCGAGTGCTGGTGACGTCTTGTTTTCACTACTGGGACTGCTTCCTTTATCACACGGTTTTAAATGAATCGATGAAAACACAACTTATGCATAACCAAATGAGTTAAGGAGGGCTGCGTCCAGTGGCTTCAGTTGTTTAAATGACATAGGCAAGGCATTCCAAACTTACAGTAATTCCCGCTTGTACATGAAGATTCTAGCAGAGCTAGTACACATAATGTATGTTTTGATAAACAGACTTTTCAAGCCACTTGGACAGGTGTCCAAGACACTTTTTCCTGAAACTTAGTTGCATTTCAAGATCATGCAATCCCAGCTTTCATTTTCATGTACTTTTTTTTTTATTTAATGAACCTGGGCCATACATTTAAATGCACTGTAGCAACTATTAATTCACTTAGAATTAAGTGTTATTAAAGATTTCTAATAATCTTGGCATGCCTTGATCAAGCAGTCATTTGCTGTCTGTGGATGGCACAGGATTGTGGCTAAAGAGGTACCTCTGATAAAAGACATCATAAAGCTGTATTAAACTGAACAATGTAATGACATATAGAGCTTCTTTTCAATGCTAAAACCGGTGGAGGGCAACCTTTGCAGACAATAGTACTCAATGGTCAGTCTGTAAAGGTTGTGGAGAGTTTAAAATATCTGGGAACACATATTGATCAGAGGCTGAGTTACACTGATAATACAGAAAACATTTTTAAGAAAGCAAATCGGAGGCTGTTTTTAATTCAGACTCAAGAACTTTAATGTTAGTCAAAATGTCCTATAGAAGGCATATAAAAGCCTTGCTGAGAGCATCCTGGCATTTAACATGACAGTTTGGTATGGAAACATGGGGTTGAAAAACAAAACCGAACTGTCCAGCATTGTGGCAGAAAAAATAATTGGGAAATAGCAGCCCCAGCTCTATGATTTATATCAAAATATAGTTCAAGTCAATATAAGTCATTTGTCCCCTCTGTAATAAAACTACTCAATGAATGTATGAACTGTACATGTAGTCCCACCACTACCTATTTATTTATCTATTTATTTAGGTATCACATACTGTTGTTGTGATTTTATGTGACACTTACGTTTTGCTTGTGTGTTTTGTATTTCTATGGGAAAAGCCAAAGACAAATTTCCACAGCAGTGGACGATAATCTCTAAATCTAACTCTCAATCTAACTGGCAATCTGACTTTTCCAACTGCAAGCTGTCTGACTTAAACGTTTCTTCAAGAAGCCATGCCAGGAGAGTGAGTCAGTAAAGTGCAGAATTCTGTCCAAGATATTCTTCTTGAAACAGATTAATCTTGTGCTTATGAACCCACTGTTATTTGTGCCTGATCACTGAAATTAGACAGTTGGACTCCTTTTTGTCGACATCCAGAATATCCTAGAATATTCTGAGCAAAGCTATATCCAAGGTGAGCCGAGTTCCCATTTTGACTAACTTGTATCTCAAGAAGACGAACTGCAAGATGCTACTTTGGCAGAGGTAGCAGCCTAACCAACGCAAGCTGCTAGGCAGTGCCAGGCAAAACTTTCTCTCTCTTCTCTGTCTGCATCAGGACCCTCCCAGCACAGAGAACCTGATACGGAAACCCATCTAGCTTTATTTACCAGATCAAAGTTTAAACTCATCAAGGACGTTTGGCCAACAGATTGTTGAGTATTACTTCATTATTAACATCCTAATTCTCAAGATCTGAACTGTTATCCCAAACGCATTTGATGTTTAGTTCACAATAGTAAATGCATATTTACTAGTGTCTAAGAATATAAAAGTGATTTAACTATATGAGACTGATAGAACGTAGAATGTGACACAATATAGTCAAAGTGTTTTTTAACTTTTAAGTTATTAACTCTGATCTTTGTAATCCCTGAGTGAATGATCAGCATTCGTATTCACAGCAGATCATTTCAGATATATTCTATTACATTGTTGCAGTTTATCAATGTATTGATTATATCAATAAACTGCATAATGTATATTTAGAATCCATGCATGAGACTGTAAATTATGATGTTAGATTGGTTGTTAAAAGTCAAGCACAATTTACTGAAACAATTTCTGATTGTAATTCCCGATTTATGATCTGTTACAGCAAATTAAAACCCCCAATCTCCTACAGTACTGTACATGTTTCTCTTGCCAATAACTGTGCTTTCTGTGTGAATGCACTAGTCAAAAAACTGTACTACCCCTTGTTCATATCAATGTCTTCAGAAAAAATCTGAATCTGTTTTCTTCAGAAAGTACTTTTTGCCACAGAGTGTAGACGGTTTGACCGTGCCCCAGCATGTGAATGTAATGTAACATATTAAGGTACCAAGAATTTGTTTCTTGCAGTAGCTCTTAAAACATTTGGTTTAATGCCTTGGCTCTTATACAGTCCACAATTTTTATCAGAAGATCGATCACCTTTTCATTTGATGCCCCGCCACCCATGTGTAAAAGGATATCCCAAACTAAATGAAACATTCACAAATTCATTGTGTACGCCAGTAATGTTGGGTACTCCTTCTGTAGTGGATTTTATTATACACATCTTCTTATTCTATCAAGGTATTACTGCGCATAGCTCCACCAAATAGCATGGTAAAATATTGGCATGATAACCCACTCTGATCAAGTATAGCAATCATCCTTTCACATGACCACAGTACCTTTGATTAACAATTACTCAACACTGGCACAGGTGGGAAACATTTGCCTTCCTACAAAAAGGCAAAAACACCTGGGATTGTCAAAGAACCTTCAAATTAAGGCAAATTCAGTTTTAAATTTTCATGCAAAACGGTTTGAGCTAATAGTGTAGGTGATGAAACATTAGCATTTGAATACCAGCTTCTTTGTCCTTTCCAGGGTTTTACTGTATATAAGTAAGCCCCTGCTTTTAGCAGGTGTTCAGCACGCGCATGAGAACAGAACAGAACTTTAGGTTAGGTTAAGTACTCTCACCATTGCTACCTTAGAGATGTGCACCATGAATATCACTGGGTTAAGTGTACTGGAAATATTTGACAAAATAATTGGACTAACATCTAGTCACTAAGGTAACTTAAATACAGGCCCTGGTCTGTTCTAGAATGAAATATGAGCCTTAATAGGTTGCAGTGATCCTTGAACGTCTGAGTAAGATACAAAAAAAAAGCATGAAGTCAGTATCCTGTCTTCTTTCAAGAAATGGCTGGATGAGATCCTAAGATTAATTAGGTATTAAAATTAGCTATTAAATTAACTATTATCTACTAAACAGGCTAGATGTGCCACTTTTCATTTGTAACATTTCTTATATTCTTAATATACACACAAGCACCAATAAAGAAGTTGCAGTAACAGTTAGGTCAAACAAGATTTGTCTTAAGCGAATGAGAGAATTACTGAATGTTGACGAATGCTCATAACTGATTTATTGTAGTGGATTAAAATACGATGCCTTGCAAACTCAGATAAATTATCTTTTAAGAAGATATTTTAACATCAGTAAAATACTTGAAATGTATGTATATATTTTTCAAGAGTTGATAATCTGTAAATTTAAAACAATATTTTGGTGTAGTCATCATTCTACTTTCAAAGGCCCTGTCTTTGTTCAAATTTAATAATCTAGTTACAACCACAGCCATTAAAAACAATTCTCAGCATCACCAAATCACCAGCCTTAAATATACTGTCTAGCTCTCTGGTTCAATTGATTGAAATAACAAATGATTTAGCACTCTCCTCAGTGACAGAGTTCATTACAAGACCAAAATAAAATATTAATTTTGGACAATTTTAAATTTACTGTTGGTTGCATTTCTAAAAGCAGAAATTTAAATTGAATAAAACAAATTTTACTCATACAGTATATACTGTGCTGTATACAGTATACATTCTAAATTTGCTATTATTCATGTTATTAACTTCTATTATTAATGCATTATATATTCAAAATATTTAATAAATTAAACCAATTATTTGCTTACTGCAAACCATTTTTAAAAATCCTTTTTAAGTATGGATGAAATAATTTACATACAGTCTTTTACTATATGCAAGATATATGAAGTTATAACATTATATACTGTATAATAACATTACAAAAATAACTCTGATGCATACATTTAGTGTTCCTTAATGGGAGATATTTCAGACAAGCTCCTGGAAGTCATTTTGATCAAAAACGTGGATCTCACATGTGGAAAGGGTACAATTTTGCAACACCTACATCCATGGGAAAGCCAGTTACAGTAGGCAATGGTGTTTCACACACAAATTTTATCTTCAGATATGGATTAATTTAGCACTGTAACTAGTTGACAAAATAAGACCGATTTAATAACACACCTTCAGGCTTGTTGGCTGCTGGATATGAGAAAATTTTATTTCTTAAGCAGGAAAGCTTTCATACAAATTGATGCAAACGTGCAAATCGATAAACAGAAGGCCACACACATTGAACTGGCAAGTCTGAAAGCACCACACCCTTTTATTATTAAAAACAACCACAGATTGTCTGTTGATCAGCAGATTTGCAGAGGCTCTCCAAGTTATCAGCAAATACAGAAAATATTCAGGCTTTTACCATTCATGTGACAATAGCATAATAGGTGTTTACCAACTCAAAAACCGAACTGCCCTTATACCTTGTCATAGCTTTTACTTGTTACAACTCTTAAAAGTTCATTTTAAGTAGGAAATATGACTACTGAATGCTCCTTTAGGTTGACTTCAGAAGCTGGGAGGTCTTAATCTGCCAGTTTTAGGAATTATGTTATAATTATGAATTATTATTATGACAAAGACATATTTAATATTCTGAAGCTGGGGCACTTTCATAAGTGGTATGAAATTAAAGGAGGCCTGATAAAAAGGTAAAAGATGATTACTGCTCAGCCAACAAACTTAGTGCAGCTAGAAAGCAGTGAAAAGAGGCTGCCAAACAGAAGAAACGCAGACTGTTAAAATATCTGTATTTCTAAAACATCATTTGTCAAATTCAAATTATGTTGTACAGTATATGAAACATTTTAAAGTTTTTTTAACAGCAAGGGAGAAATGTCTGCTTGAAAGTCACAATAATTTCCTGTTGAGTATGAAGAAGGCACCATGGCATGGGGACTGAGAGACATCTGAAATTTGACAACTACTTATGCTGAATAAACATCACTGGTTTCTTCAGAGCACAATTCACAGATTCTAAAACCAAAATCATCCAATTTAAACCCAAGAAGGCATGTGGCAAGAATTAAATGCAAAGTTTAAAGCACACAAACTAGGAATGACCAAAGATAAATTGACTACAGGAACAAAACTAATTACATTGTCGACTCGGCAAAAATTGTGACTGAGCACAGAAGAGGCTTTAGTGGAGTCATGCTTTCCTTAAATATCAAATGCAACACACAAATGATTGCCAAGTCAACAATCTAAGGTAATGCACTGGTAGTTCCATTTCCAATACTGTCCTATTAATCTTTTCATACACGCAACAATTTTGGAGTCACTATGTACCAAATGATATAGACTTAACCGTTAAATAGGGCATAATGTTTTCACTCCCATACAGAGATGACAACAATAAGAAGTGGTCAAGAATACAAACAAATTGGAAGAACATTAGAGGGTCAAGCTATAAACCGTAATATTTGACTGCACAGAGCCAGTGTGCCTTCCCTGCTGCAAACAACTGCAGTAAAGAAGGAAGTCTTGCATTTTGATCATCTGGCCAAAAAAAAAACACAAAAAGAAGGGTAGGAACCTGTCAGTTCGGTATTTGTTTAGCAGAGCATGTCTATGTATGTATGTTAATGATGCATTCCTTTTTTCACGCTAATCACTTCTTTTAATCTTTCTTTGTCCTGAACATCGAAGTAGTCAATCACTGGCTTCTCCTGCATGGGCTTGTGCCAACTGCTGCCGTTGCCAGTCCTGAAACAAAGCAAGTCAGAGAACACACCTCATTAAACTAGAAAAGAAATGTTTCTTTTCCCAATAAAAGGAATTAAAAAAATCAAAAGCCATAATGTGCAAAGAACATTATGGAAAAAAAGAACATAGCTACAGTGGTACGAAAAAGTAAATACACCCCATGAAAAGGTTTGTCTTTTTATTACAGTTTGGGACAAAAGGATATTTGATCGTCACTTCAACAATATTGATAGATAAAGGTTATTTTTTTTAAATTAGGTCACATTGAAAAATCACTCATTTGTACTATTTAAATCAACAGAAATGCAATTTCCTTGTGCGGAAAAAGTTAGTACACCCCTACCTTTATCATTGCATCAAATGTCTAAAATTAGAATCAGGTGCACCAAAACAGTTGCAAATGATTAGAACATTGTTAGAGAGTAACTTGGAGGGCACTGTCTTAAATAAACATCAGAAATCTGTGGTCTGGTTTGGTCTTAGCATTTGAGGTGTGTGGCTACATCTTGCCAAGATCAAAAGAGCTCTCTGTGGCCCTCAGAGGAAAGATTGTTGATGCCTATGAGTCTGGGAAGTCATTTCCAAGCAATTTTTAGTCAATCCCTCCACTGTCCGAAAGATCAACTACATATGGAGATGATCTATCCAGGCCAGGTTGTCTTGCCAAATTCAGCCCAAGAGCTGACCAAAATATGCTGCAGGAAGTCTAACCCCAGAATAACATCAAGGGATTTACAGGCAAGTCTTGCCTTAGTGAACGTCAAAGTGCATGAGTCAACCATCTGAAAGAGATTGCACAACTTTGCCCTACATGCGAGGTCAGGAAGGAAGAAATATTATGCACAACTGAAGTTTGGCTACAATGCCAGATGTCTTTTCTGCCTCAGGGTCTGGCCAGCTTGACATCACAGAGTCAACCATGAATTACACATTGTACCAGAGAGGGCTTGAGGAGAATGTGAGGCCATCTGTCAAAAAGCTGGAGCTGAACCGTAAGTGGACCTTGCAATAAGACAATGACCCAAAACACTCAAGCAATTCCACAAAAAATGGCTCAAAAAGAAGAAATGGAGCGTTATGTAATAGCCAAGTCAAAGCCCAGATCTTAACCTCATAGAAATGCTGTGGGGAAGCTGGCAGTACATACAAGAAAGCCCTTGGCCAGCACAGTGGCGCATTGGTTGGCATTGCTGCCTCACTGAGCTGGGGCCCTGCGTGTCTGTGTTTATGTGTGCCCTGGTATCCTGTCCAGGCTGTACCCCTTTCCAAGACAGGCTCCGGCTCCCCTCGACCCTGAATTCGATGAGGCGGTTAGAAAGTGGATAAATGGATGGTAAATATTCTATATTCAGCTTAAGGCCTACATAAAATAAAATAGACCAGCCGGTATTTCCAGACAATATCTTTAGCCTATGGTAGAGCACACCTTTCTTTGGCATTTAAACATTTTATTGACATGCCCCCAAAATGCAAGATTTCTCTTTAAATGTCAAATTTGATCGATTTGATGAAAAACTGGAGTTTTCAGTTCAGTCACGCTCTATACAGGCGTCCCCCAGCTTTATGCGGCTTCAGTCTATGCGAATTTCGCTTTTATGTGACTGAACCCTTTCTTCCAAGTATCCTCTTTGTGTGAAAAAAAACGTTTTTATGCGATCTGTGGCGGTAGAGCGAATTCCGGTGAAACACCCAGAAGCCCGCTAAAACGCACCGCACAAACTATATATAATAGATGCAGACCCCAGTAACGAGAGAAGCCAGTATTTTAAACGTGGTCTTTATAACATCCTGACGCCTTAAAAGGAACTGTGTGCAAAGAAACAGAGACTGGCTCGGCAGGCTAGTATTATGCAGTTCTTTAGGCCACGGACTTCATCTCCTGCTCCAGGAACTTCCTCTACTACGTAATCTTCAACCATCAGCACCCCCATCTTGTTCCCTTGAGCCTTACTGTCTGCCCATTTTGATGAGTGTTGATTTATTTTTTGTTAAAATAATGTCCCAAATAATATGTCAAGTTTAGTTTTAGTTCTTAATGTATGTTAGCATGAATTTACAGGATTAGAAATGCAATTGGAACACCGTTCCACGCAACCCCTTTTTCCCGCAGGTTTAAGGGACCGCTTTAAGCGTTTTCCCTTTTTGCAAGGTTTTTGCAGAACATAACCCTCGCATAAAACGAGGGATGCCTGATCTGGGATTTTGATCATGCAAAATAATCCATTCACTCATCTTCTAACCGCTTCTTCCAATTCAGGGTGTTGGGGGAGCTGGAGTCTATCCTGGCAAGCAATGGGTGCAAGGAAGAGTACTTCCTGGATGGGACGCCAGTCCATTGCAAATGCAAAATGTTAATTCTCAAAATTCACAGCAACTGCTTGCTCTTAAAAAGACACCTGTGCTCATGTCTGTGCTCATGAGATTTAATGAGCTGATATCAAGGTTTATGTGCCCAAAGGGTTAACAGATCACAGCTAAATGGAAATTAAATGTTTCAGTCAAACCTCTTAGGTAGCAGACCTGAATATTACATTTAAAGGCCAAAAAGCTGTATAAAGACTAAAGAATGCAGGACCTATGACATTTTTACACTGTTGTATTTACATTAAAATATATATTAGGCCAACAGAGAAAAGATCAATAAAATGAACTAGGCCAGAGTGCATTGTATATTCATTTTCTTTTATCTTTCTATATATTTAAGAGCTGTAGGTTACCAAATGGTGTAGATAACCATCAGAGACAAATGTTACAATTCTATGAGGAGGATTAACTCTGAAGAACTAAAAACATTACGATCTGTTAAGATGTACACTATCATTGTACATCACTGTCAGAAGACATGACCAGATTATCCAAAACACTTTGTTTTAATATGATCCTATTTAAGCTTTTCCAGTATTACTAGTGATGAACAAAATAATGAAAATTGCTGTGTCTTGCAAAAGTATATAGACCCTTATACAGTTTTTACATTTTGCCTAAAAACTTGTTATGACATTTTGATGGATCACATTGGCATTTACAGACATTATTTCTACCTCAAAGAAAAATGGAAAAGTCACCGAATAGGTGCACAGAATTACCTTAACAAGCCACAGAATTATCTGAGTGTCTGTGTGCATTATTTCAGAATAACACCTATCTTTGTCAGGTTGAGCATGTCAAGCCACAGATTCAACCATGAAGACAAAAAGGAGCTTTCAAAGCAAGTTTGGAATAATAAAGTCATTGAAAAGCAAAGATCAAGAGAAGGAAACAAAAATATGATCAGTCTCTGAGTATACCCATGAGCACAGTCTACTCAATCTTTAATAGACCGGAAAGTTTGTTAGGACTGAAGGAAAAACTGGTGAAGCAAAGTCCAGGCAAACACTCAGGGAAAAACAGTTTCAGTCTGCTACAGTTAAAAATGGAATGAAAATTCACCATTCAGCAAGACAACAACCCAAAGCACAAGGCCAAATCTAAATGAGACTTATAATAGAAAATAACAGTAATTGTCCTTGAATGGCCCAGTCAATATCTTGACTTGAATATTACTGAGAATCTGCAGAGACTTAAAAACTTTATACCAATACAACAGACATATTTCAGTTTTAGTCTTTATAGACATTTAGTAACTGATCCTACCCATAAAAATCCACAGCTTGAACATTCAGGTTTTTAGTAAAATATTATGCTTAAAACAATTTGAATGGACTATTTTGTAATTTACAAAATAAAGGGATTCATAGGTATGGTCCACAAATCACTGCACACTTAGTGAGCACTACTCAACACAGCACTTGCCAAACTCATTTACGTCTCCAATATCAATAGTCACTATAAATTAGAACGTTATCCATATAACTTTTGGGTGCAAATATGTTTCCATTGCATGACTAAAATGAAAATGTATTTCTTCTACCAAAGATTTTGTAAAAAACAAAACTAAAATAGCAATAACTGGCCATTTCTGTTATTTTACACACAGACAAATACAATGACTTACTTATTATTTAGCTGTTTAATGTAAGGGATTGGGGGTGGAGGTCTCACTGCAGCTTTTCGCTCTATCAGTGCCGTTTGCGTAGTGTTAGGACAGGCAGACTTTCCCCTGGAGGGACACACAATCGCATCAGATGGTTAAATGTCATGTCTAGCTTGAAGAACGACGCCTTCAGATAGGAGGTTTTCCGGTACTGAAACGGAAATGTTTGAAGAAAACTCTCCTACAACTGGCAATTTACAGCTACAAATCAAGCTGAATTATTATTTGAGAACAAAAAATCTAGATTAAATGATATCATTGCAATACAACAGAGATCAAAACGAGGAAAAGAGGGAACTCACAACAGAACTAAAATGAAGCCTACTGAAGGGGTGTATTTAAATAAACTTGCAAATTAATAACTGTCTATACAAGATTACAGTTTGTGGAGCTGAACCATGTAATTTAGCTGTAGTTCTCTGTATAAGTCCTACAAATTAATCCAACCATGCGAGTCCTTCCAGATACACGTTTTGATTGTAATGAGGCACACAACTGCAAGACATGGTCTGTATGAGGAAACAAAGGACTGTCACGAGCACCACAATGTTTCAATATCTGTATATCACTGGGAACAAAGTTGCTATACTCTCTAATAGACAGCCAGGTGAAAGTAGACATCCCTGTTGAGTGCCCAATCAGATACAAACTGAAGGGATATTACTGTATTTTCCTAGTCTGAACACATGCTACAGAGGTAAAGTCTAGATTACGGACGGAATTACTAAATGAGTCACCAAACCCAGATTGTTCAAGGACAAGTAAAACAGTTTCATTCTAAATGATCAAATGCCACTTCTGAATCTAAGCAAAGCCACATAAAAAACTGACTGGTGAGAGGTTTGCTCTTCAATATAGAAAAGTACCATTATGTTATCAGAAGTCAATGCGCCCTTTCATAAATCCTGTCCAATCGTAATATACTGTATTAGATGCCTTATGTAAGCTTTTAGTTTATTCAAATTATGATAAAAGCAATACAACAGCTCCCAATGAAGCATTTATTGACCTTCCAAAAGGAATCAGTGTTTACTTTTTGCCTGTGAAATGTTTTCAAAACCACAGTGGTCTATATAGAGCATTTAAAAAGTCTGACTTATTGCCATGTCGTGTTATTTGCCAAACCGCTTTACCATATGGTGTTGAGGGAAGCCGGAGCCTACCTGGCAAGCAACGAGTGTAAGGCAGGGTACACCCTGGACGGGGTGCCAGTCCATCGCAGGGCAAGTGCAAGCCAATCATACATGGGGACAATTTGGAGGCCACGGTAAAGGCCAAGGGGGGAAATTTGGCCCGGACACAGGGATAACTCCCTACTCTTATTGGGAAATGCCCGGGGATCTTTAATGACCACTGAGAGTCAGGACCTCGGTTTAATGTCTCATCCAAAAGACGGCGCCCACTACAGTATAATTTCCCCGCCACTATACCGGGGCATTAGGACCCACACAGACTGCAGGGTGGGCGCCCCCCGCTGGTCCACTAACACCACTTCCAGCAGCAACCATAGCTTCCCAGCAGGTACTGGTACGGAGCAAGCTCAACCCTGCTTAGCTTCAGTGGCTAGCCAGTTGATAGCTGCAGGGTGACATGGCTGCTGGCAGTCTGACTTATTATTGCAACAGATTTGTCAGAAAAATTACAATCTATTTTCTAGCAGGTACACTACAATTGAATAGATTTGATTATGCCGATTAACATTTGTCCTCAAAAGCGTCTCCTCTGAAAGTCAGGCTAGCAGTAAATGTGGCCACTGCTGGAAGCCATACAACTGCGAGACGTTTGCAACAGATTGCTGATGCTTGTCTTCTGGGATTCTGCCCTATTGCTCATAAGACTGGACAAATACATAATATATATTAATATAATATATATTATTTCGTATATTAATTTGTTCAGCACAAAGTTATCAAAATGAATAGATCTGTTTGTAGATTTATCACATGCTGTAGATGGTTTAGAAAAGGTCTCAAGCATTACCTTGACCATTCTCTATGATGTTAAAGAAAACTAAACTTGCTGAAGTTAGAACCATCCTACTTAAATTTTGATGCTGCTTCCAGGCCTGTTAATACATGATATTAAAAACTGCTTTATCATAGCTGCTGGGTATAACAAGGAGAGCAATGAATTGAAAAACAGACGTAAGAATATTAGGGTGTTACTGTATTGTTCAACCAGAATCTACGGTTTTGAAATGGGCATCAAGCAAGCAAGTCACACTATCTGTAAACTGGCAGGAGTCTGGGATTTGAAATTGGGAAATACTGGAAGGAGGAGAAGGGCAATTACGTTTGGATTGAACAGCCTGGAAATCTGAGACGGTTAGATCATGAAAAATACTAGAAATCTGCAGGCCACCATTGATGCAATAATGTATACTGTGTCTATATAGTAGATGACATGCTCTGTGAGACCAAAACAATCCAGCAGAACGAGAAAAACTGCAACAAAATTGGAGTGCGGAAATGTTGAAATTCCTTAAAAGCAGAAGACTAGATGACGACTATTTTGAACACATTAGCAAGTCTAAAGATTCTCTTAAAAAACAGTGGTTTGGTATACTGCATGCCAAGATCAAAGCAAAAAGCAGATCAGCCATGAGTTCTGTAGGCAGAAGTCTCAGATGAAAACAGGATTCGTGAAAAATGTGCTAACCTGTCTCTACCACCTGAAGAGCAGGACTTTTCTACAAAGCAAATATCGGGGTAGGCTAGTGCCAAATTTAAATTGGCACTAGCCTACATAAGAAACTCAACATCAGGGTTGAACTCATTTAACAGCAAAGCCTTGTGTGTTAAAGAACAGGTTAAGTGTTAAGGTTCTGTGCGCAGACAAGACGGAATAATATCAATATCTGTATTAGCATGTGGAAGAGAGATAAAGAAATGGCCGGTAGTCACAACACCAGGATCACAATTCAAAGCAGCTCTTCACCAGCTCTTCACCTGCTGTCTGACGTTCCAGCTTTTCTGCACTTTTTAGAGTCTTTCCTCATTGGCTTCAAGGACAAGTACGACAGCTCATAAATACGAGTAAGAAGAAAATGTTCCTAAACAAAATTACAATTTGTTAACTGGCATGAAGTGTGGATTTATTTCCCCCATTAGCACTGGTATGTTAAAAAATATGGAGTTTATTTTTTATTGTTTTACAAAAATGGTACAGTATTTACAGTCACTTCTCACCTTGCATCATCCTTCAGGCTGTCACTATACTTGGTGGAAGAGTTGCGGATGTTGAAAGGATCTGCACTCTGGTCTATCTGCAGAGCCTCAGCAAAGCGCCTTGCAGGCGGAGGGAGAAAGTCAGGAAGTCACACCACAGTTGAACATAAAACTTTACATTTAAAGCACAGCTTGCCATGTGCTAGGATAGGGTCACTTCTAGCTCTGACCCATGGTGAGAGCATGTTTACTCTGTTTCTGTACTAGGAAGACTTAAAATCTAGAAATCTAGCCCAGACATGTGAACATGACAGAACTGCACAGCCAGGTATCTCCATTAACAACCTATTCAACCAGCTAGAAAGTGCGACGATCCTGTTGGTCAAAGAGGCAGTCAGAGGTTGCTAATCAGTAATGCAGTAGAAATACAAGAGAAATATGTATATGAGGCAGCACGGTCACTGATCAAAACAACAAATCAAGAAACAGACCAGTGTAGGTTGCTGCAGCACCAACACTTCTTTGCATCTGACTGGAATTGAGGGGGGTTTATTGTCTTTCACTAAATATTTCTGCCACGCATTCACGATCTATGCAAAATGTAGCCATTTCATGTGCCAATCGCCAAAGTGCAGCATTTTATAATTCCTGTACATCTTTTTTTCCCCACATTCAATGGAAAATGCCATGATTCAGTTTCTGAGAAAGTGGTCCCAACCATGTTGTAAGTGTCCTTGATTATTGCAATTGTATTCAGAGACATAAAAAATGTAAAAAATACTCCATACTCTCCTACTCCATACTCATTTGTTTCATCTTTAAAGCTGTGTAGTATAGTATATCAATGTACTGTAGCTTGTCACTTGCACAAAACATTACATCCTTTAACTTTAACCAATGCAGGAGAAATGAAAGGCAAACATACTTC
The DNA here is from genome assembly GCF_055471065.1 of Atractosteus spatula. Taxonomy (NCBI): domain Eukaryota; kingdom Metazoa; phylum Chordata; class Actinopteri; order Semionotiformes; family Lepisosteidae; genus Atractosteus; species Atractosteus spatula. The sequence goes on from NC_142711.1 coordinate 42,505,304, forward strand.
AAACCATTTGCTTCTTTTTGCATTGCAAACCCTAAATGCAAAAATCAGTGGTTTTGATGTCTCAAAAAGGATAGACATAGCCACTGAGATGAGATGACACACAAACACAAACCTCAACAACACCAATACATGGTCAGGTATTTAACAACATCCAAATCTTGGATAATTTGCCTTGGACAGTGGTATTTCCCTTCTTGATGAGTAACACTATCTGGATCTGAACGGGGGACATCAATCTTTCAGGCCTCAGCCAAAACAACATGTGGTGGCTTTTGACTGCATGACCAACCTGACTCTTTTGAGAGATGCACACTCCTCATCACATTCCAACCTACAACATAGAACAGGAGACACATTTACAGGTTTCAGATGCATGTGCTCTTATGGGAGCGTTAAAAAAGGTCAATAACAAAACAAATGAAAGATGAATTACATGCAAAATTAGGAAGATATTGTAATATTTCAATTATAATAGATTTTGCATGATACGATACATATGACATATCCCAAGAGGCATTAATAAAACACTGGATCACGCCATTCATGACGAATGCCCAGTATTCATTTGATGCATTTTTCTATTTCTTATGCACTAAATGCCTCTCAGTAAATTGGTTGAACTTCAGGCCCACATCAAAATACATTTAATGGGCTTGGATGGAAATCTGAACCTGAAAAACAAAGACCCTGCCTTGAGGATATTGTTCTATTCTGTAAATGTTGATGATAACTCAGAACACATTATGGAGCAGTATGGACAATCCTAAATCTCAGGGCCAGCAACTGGCTACTAACTTAAAGGACAGTAAGGATCAGCATCATTTTTATTTTGTGTTGACAATTCAATTATTTCAGATTACAAGTCTCCCAAGAAACATTCACTGGCAGAAATATAATGCAATACCTGGCTTTTTTCATTTCCTTCTTTGTAACCAGCTGTCCAATTTCTAGAGTCTCCAGGCTGCAGGTCAGAAAGGCGGCTGGCCATGGCCATAGCAGTTATTCTACAGTAAGAAAAAAGTAAGCAGTTCAAAGTAATAAATTGTCTTACAGTTTCTGTGCAGTTCCCATCTACAACAAGCCTGCATGCATGGAAAAGTACAGATTACAATTGAACGGTTAGCATAAGCTACATTTAGAAAAGGTCATCTGAAAACACATTAATAATATTAACAGCTTTTCTGTTGCGGTAACATGTGTAATACCAAGTACTAACAATCTCCAATAAGACATCAGCATGTAATTAATTCCGTCCAGGATTTTTCTGGTGTTCATGTGATGGACACAGGGTTTACAGACCATATGATATTTGCTGGTTAAAGGACAAAGCACAGTAACAGCTAACACAAACAACTTTTAACTTAAATGTAGTTTGAATGGGGTGATTTAAGCTTTCTAATGCTTACTGCAACAGCTCTTTATTGTATTTGAAGATGGGTTAAAGAGCCTGATTGTGACAATTGTAATGATTCACCACATAAAGAGCAGCTGACTGTCAGTGCACTCTGTCATATTACCTTAAACACACCATGCTGTGCCAGAGGGCTCCAGGGACAATAAAGAAAGTCTCTCCAGTGACTCTCTCTCCAGCCACATTAAATATGTCTCCTAATTATAGAGGAGGTTAATAAAATGCTCAGAAAAGATGACAATCAGTGAGGAAGTCATTTTTAATCCTCACCTCTGGTATGAGCTTGAGGCCTCAGAGCAAATCATGGTCTCCTTTCTGCGCCCACAATCGCACTGAAGCGCCACCTGAGGATGATGCCAAAGAAGAATTAAGAGCAAAGGTTTGTAGTCAGGAATTTACACAAAATAGACATATACAGTATTCATGGCTTTACAGTAAGAAAACAGTAAGACTTCTTTAACTCTACTAACTGATCGTTCTGTCATCTGATTTCACGAGCTTCCAGTCTTTCCCAGTACATTAATATAGTGGGTTAGGTTACCTGACATCCTCTGTCCAAATGCTTTCTAAAAAATTGAAGAAAATCAAACAAAGCAATACAGTACAGGAATTTGTCTAAATAGCCTAAAGGACTTAGTCTAAATTGTTAAAGAGTTTTATAACAGCACCTAATGAGACGAGAAAATCAGCAGAAGGAACACAAGGAAAATAGGAAACTAAAACTCACAAATGTGAGCAAAAAACTATTCCATAAAACAGCACACTCCAAAAAATGTACTACCCACTAATAAAAAGGATGTTAAACAAAGATACTCCCTAACCCAGCAATAAGCAATGTATTTAATCTCTGCTCACTAGACCAGTGTGTTTGAAAATATTTTTCCCAAAATATACACCCCTTTCCGGGCTCCACTGCAGAAATACCTTGGCAGGGCAGGGTGTCCATGGACAGGGAGAGTCTGGGTGGCACGGTGCAGCACATGGGTGACCATACTCCTGCCTCGTGGTAGAACAGGGCTGTTTACAGAGCTCCTCCGTCACACACTCCCCTCTGTGGCAGATCCTTCGACACTTGTGCATCCCACATGGCAAAGCTTTGTTACAGGTCAGGCCGCAGGAAATGTCGGTTAGGTGACAGGGAATATTGCTCCTTTGCTGTAAAAATGCAGATGAAGATCCAGTCAATGATTTGCACAAGTAAGTTAACTGCAAGTGCACAACTAGGAACTTGCCCGACAAGCGAAGCAATATTTTGTAGTGTTATAGCACCACCACATGCATCTTAAAAGGAACAGTAGCAATAATAGCAGTGTGGTGGCTCTGTGGCTAAGGATCTGGGCCTATGGCTGGAAGGTTACCGGTTCAAATCCTGTGGGTGGCAGAGGAATCCTACTCCGTTGGGCTCCTGAGCAAAGGCCTTTAACCCCAACTGCTCCAAGGGCAGTATAAATGCCTGACCCTGTGCTCTGACCCCAAGCTTCTCTCCCTGTCTGTGCGTCTCATGGAGAGCAAGTTGGGGTATGCGAAAAGACAAATTCCTAATACAAGAAAATGTATATGGCCAATAAAGTGATCCTATCTTATCTTAACAGTGCTACTGTAGCTCTCTCAGGACACAGCACTGATGTTGCTGCATCAATCATCTTTGATGGTATTGCTGCATCAAAGCACTATTCAAGGGATTATGTCTCAATTTTGGTATGTTTTAGTTTATTGTATATTAGTCTATTAATAAATCCTATTTTTAAGGATAAAGTCTATTTTATAAGGATCACTGGCTATAAATATATGCACAATTCAATAATATTCATCAGTGCATTTTTCTATAGGTGAGAGGGGGGTTATATTCATAAGAGTCTGCTAAAAGGAAGTCAGCTTTGTGTCATTACAGTTTGTGTTGTATTACCCAAGATGTGTTGAGATAAAACAGGTTTCTAAAAAACAAAGCACTACTGTACACTGCACTCATCTACTCACTTCATGGTTTCCCATACACCATTTCTGGGTGAGGTAGGTACAAGGAGGGCATGTCTCCTCGCTGTGACAGTTATGAAACACTAATGGAAGAACAAAAAAGAACAGTCATATCTTTTTAAAGTACATCTGAAACAATCTTAGACCCAACTGATGAAGGACAGTTACATGGACACAGTTAAGGTTCTATTATGTAACAGCACAATACAGTTCAAATTTAAAATACCTACAGGCTCTTATACAAAGTAAGAGGTGCTGGATATTACAAGTCTTCACATAAGAAAATGAATAAACTCCAGAATCATCAACCACCAGAAATACTCATCTGGTGATCTGACTGGGCCCTGCTGGCCTGAAGTCACTCTTCTGAACATGGACTATCTCTATGCCATGAGCTGTCAAGGAACAGGATGCCTGAAGTATGGTGTTTGTTTCAATCTTCCTAATTAAGTTAAATTAACCTTTAATTCGTTTTGTTTTGTTTCGAACAGAAAGGCTAGAAATTCAACAGCATGCTCCAGCAGAACAGATTTCTATATATATATATTAATTATATGCCTAATATTTAAAAGTTAGCACCTATCTGTTTAGGGAAATTTTAAAATCCCAACTTAAGTGTTCTAGGGAACATTGAACTGTATGGTTACCTATTTAAACATAAACCGGAGAAGACGGCACAAGTACTTATTCACTGGTCGCATAATGACATAACTTCCTCTGGGTTGCAACAAGTCATTAGCTTAACTCCTAATATAGTGCCATAATACCACCATAATACAATCTCAATAGTACAAAGTATAAAGCATGTTTTAGTTAAGTAAAAAACAATGCAAAAGCATCAGTATATCTTTGAATTTGCTAGATCTTTAAAATACCTCAGTACTCTTAATATTCTTGCTTTGCAAACATTCAATACACTCAACTCCACCTAAGGTCGGAAAAAAAGATACGCTTAAATCAATTTTAAAATAATTACAACAATTATAACCATTAGGGAAGCTATAAAATTGGTTCAGATGGTATTGCGCTACTCAAAAGGCTAAACGGAGAGGGATGTGTTGTAAGTAAATTTCCGATAATATGCTTGTACTATAAACATTTGTAAATGTTTTCTTAATTGTATCTGCTTTGGAACAACTGTAATTCACTGGTCATGCCAATAAATCTTTTTGAATTTGAGTCTTGGAATGATAAATGTTGTTTGAGTTATTTACCTAGCTGTGTAAAAACTATGATCAAAAAGGATCTTCTAGTAATATACTCTGGTTAATTAACTTCTTGGCAAACCACCTGACCCTTCAAGAGCTATAGAATGTAGCATAAAAGACAGGGAAGAGACAGCAAGGAGGAAACAGAAAGAAGACAGGGAAACTGAGGCACAGGGAGAAAGAGGAACACTATCACTCTCCTCTTCCTCTAAGCTTATGGCATGCATTTTTTCTTTCTAGGTAATCTCAACCGTATTATTCAGACCTTACTGCCCCTTTTTTTTTATCGAATCTGCCATATTGTAGGATCCTCAGACAGATTCCCATTCTCTTTAAGGCATCTACTGCATGTTGTACAAAGGGTGTTTTAGGGTTATATTTTTCATTTAGGGCACAGGGTTCTTCTCTTGTTGGCCTGTTAAGGTGCCTGTTGCAGTGTTTCAGGTAACAGGGGGAGGATTCCAGGAGAATAGGACTCTGAAGCACAGTTTTGCATGTTGTATAATGTTTTCTGTTGTGTGGTTGTGTTATCTTATTGTTACTATACATTTGTTTGGCCTCAGTTTTGACTTGATTTATTACTCTTCCAGCAGAGCTATAGTAGAGAGTATAAAGACCTCACATGCCTCGAATTGTTTTCTTACCCCTCAACTTTATTTCCTTTTCCTCCGTTTCCTACATAGTAACAATAGAATATAGAAATAATGAATAAGATTGATTGGTTTACCTGGATGATCACATTCATGCTTTCTGGTGCAAAGGTTTTTGCATTCAGGTGGTTTTGTACCACAGGAGATTGGTGGGTAGATTACTGTTTCTCCACAATAGCATGTCAGTTCATCAAAGCCTGAGAGTGAAATAACATTTTTCTTAGAGATGGCATTTGTTGCAACAGAAGCAGGGGTTGATTTTGAGCACACCACAGACCCCCAACACATTAGAGACGTACTGAACTGAATGAGTAGGACAGCATGTCATTCAAGAAGCTCAAGGACTTGCCAGATCTGATGGCTTAATTTACATTCTGCACATAAAAACAAGAAGTTTTAGCAAGATCAAGTTACTTGGATTGCATCTGTCACAAGTCACTTAATTTCAAAGCATTATTTAAGCTAATAAGACTTGTCTTTTGGCTAACCTCAAAATGGTGTGCACAGAAATTGGTGCATTGAAGGTATCTTTGGGAAACAGTTTCCATATTTCAATGCAACCTAAAACTGTAATTTTCTTCATTGAAGTCATCACTTTCCTGAAATTTTACTTTGCTAAACAAAACGTGGTAACCTGTCATTATGGTTAAACATAATGCAGAGAAAACACACAATAAATCACAAAAAAACACAAGAGTAGTGCATGCATGGACTGGGATGCACTTAGCATCAAAATGCCCCCAGGATCAGTGTTGAGGGAAAAGATATCAGAAATACTACTAGATTTTGTTAAGATATTTCAGGGATCGTCCATGTTGTAGTGAAATGTCAGTGCTTCAGGAATTTTTCAGCACATTGTTTTTATGTTTAATTCAAAACTTCGCTGGGGGAAACTGCATTGGTGGAGGAAGCTTACTGTATTCTCACTATTTACCGTTACAATTTCGAATTGTGAAAATACAGTAAGCTTCCTCCACCAATCACATCACTACACCTGTCTCTTGATTCATCTCGGGGCACAGCAGTAGAGAAATGCCGATACCTGTATCAGGAAATACGTGTCTTTGCGGGTCCTGGTTTTGCACTGTGCCACTGTTTAAGCTTGGCAACTGGTTGCTTTTAAGTGACAGCAGAGAAGAAGGCCGAGTACTTACTGGTTTGCCAGCAGGGCTGGCAGTTTCCCCGGTGGCAGGGCTCCTGGCACCGGTGCAGACCGCAGTTCAGTTTATACCCACAGATCAGAGAGCACTTGTGCTCCCTGTCCTGTCAGGGGAAAACAATGGTGTTAGAGGTGTTTAGCAAAACTTAACCACTGATCCCCCAATCTTGTCAATGTCAGGAAGAAAAAAACAACAACAACCTTAATTCCATTCCCATAAAAGACGTCATGTTTTGGTGTGTGTAGTGTAGTTTGTCTCCTCACTGTAATAAATATTTGTTTAACCAAGTGTGCCTGGATTATTACTCTTCTCGACAAAGCTGTGGCAGAGAAATAATTTACGTGCCTCCTACTATACCAACCGCTCGGGTATATTCTGGTGAAATCACTTACAAGTTGGGGTTTATGAAGAATTTTTTCACTTGTTGACTAAACCGCTCAGACAATCTCTTTTCACCATTTCAGTAACCCCCCTCCCCCATTTGTAACAATAACATATAATAAGAATAATCTTTTATAGCCAATGCACTGACATTTTACTAGACAGAGATCACATCAACATAATGCTTTTAACTTTTGTCATCAACCGTGTTCATTAACAGAGGCTCTACTGATCTACAAAGGTTAATAGTACATGTGGGCACCTTTAGAAGTAACACAAGCACTGAGGTACAGATGCTGTCTTGTGGGATTCTGTCCCATTGCGTTTGGAACCCCTAGACGACCATTTGACTTATACAAACAGGATGAGGATGCTTTCATGTTGGGAAGACTCTGGAAGTGAAACAAGCCAGGGCACAGGACTATATCAATGTACAGGAGCCCTGTGAAGTGAGGCTGCCGTCAATAATTACAAGTTGTGTTCTGTAGATATTCGACAGTCCTGTCCAGACCACCACACTTTGACCTGCCCATCAATTGGTCTGTTGTATACAACAATTTATGTATTGTTCTGCTGACGTGCATGAGCGTGGTCTACACAAAAACTTAATATAATGCTGAAGAGGACTTGGTTCCACTGCTTGTAAGCACACGTGAGATGTTGCTCCAGTATATGAATGGCATGAAGGTGCTGTTCTCTTGACAAACAAGGCACATTGCTTTGCTTTTTCTTTCACCAGATTTGACATTCAAAAAGTCCAATAACTGTCACAGTTGTCCAATCAACTCTCATTGAAGATGCAAATGAGTGCTTATATAACAGTCAAAGTCAGTCAAGTATGAAGGTTAGTCATGAATGTACAATTAATCATGACACACAAAATGAAATCAATATGTAAAACACAAATAAATTATTCTTCTAAAGGTATTCAAGCATAAACGGAGTAATAGGTTTCTTCTGATGTTCAGTGTACAAAAAAATGCTAAACTTACTATCTTTAGCCCTGAAGCTAACAGAAACTAACTTGAGAAAACTGTTTCAGATAAAGAAGATAGAAACAAATCCTAAGTTTCATAACATTTTAGTATTTTTATTCTACAATTGTTGAGGGGATTAAATTTTTTTTTTAATATGGGGCATTATTTTCAGGGAGAGCCTTGTAATTTATACTTGTCTTGGATGTGTTCACTTACTTTGGTTTTAAAGCCACATCTGCATTTGATGATGATAGTCAGAGAACAAGGACCACAGCTATCTTCATGGCAAAGTTTTTCACAGAAATGAATGGAATCTACAATCCAGATGAAGAGAAAAGGACTGTGGTTTAAAGCTGAAGCAAGGATTAAGTATTAAATAGGCCATTACTTGCATACTCAGATAAAACGTAAGGAAAATAGGTGGACTGCATTCTCCACATAAAAATGATCAGATATTTTCTTATCAAGAGAAAAACTGTATTCCAAATATTTTATTGCACGAACTACCAATTTATGCATCCGAGACAAAACTTCAGTTTGATTGTACTGCATCAGGAAGTGAAAACTTAAATTATTTAAACTGTTTCTTCAAGGTCAAACTAAAGGCAATCAAGGCTTTCGGTTTCTTTTTGCTCAGCATCATGGCCCATTCAGTTCTCTTCCACCACACGAGAGCGAATCGGGAAGACTAACCCGATATCAAGACCGGACCGGCGGGGAGAGAGCTGATCCGGACGAGCCGCGAGAGCGCTCACCTGCAGAGCCGCAGGGCAGTGGCCTGCCACAGGTCTTCCCGCAAGAAGGGATTGCGTCTGTGCAGCTCCTGCGCTCGGAGTAGCCCAGCTCCATCAGCTTAGACAGCGGAGTCTGCCCGCAAGGACAGGTCCGTACAGCCTGGGGGAGACGGGGGCAGGACTCGCAGGGCTGCGGGTGGCAGAGCTGGCTGCACCAGTGGATCTCACAGTCCAGCTTTCTAGGAGAAAAATAAAAGATCCGCTATTAAAATACAGCATATAAATGCTTTATATACAATAAAGGGAAAAATACCAATGGCTCTGTGAAATATACAAGGAAACTGTATTGTTATAGATGGTTGTTTTTATTTTCTTATAGACTCCCATAAGGTTGAATTTGTTTTCTTGTTTTTAAAGGGGGACGCGGTTAGCAATAGTCCACAGAGGCACAGATGTGCAAAGCGCAACTCCAGCTAGCAAATCCAGCAGTACGCTTACAGAAAAGAAAAAGAAAACCAAACATCCGTTCTCTTCCAGCACCTTTTTTTGATTAACATCTAATTCCGTTGAAAGGTCACATACAAACGGGCCAGAGACATAAAAGTAAAGCACTATCCTTTCTCTAGCCATGGTCTATTAACATTTTGTGTTTTTCAGGCTTCAAACACACATTTAGTGCCTTTTGAATAAAACTTTCCATCTGATTGTGCAATTCTTGCTTTCTTTCTACTTCATGCAGTATACTACAGAAGTGTTTGGCAGCCTACTGTCTTGTAAGGCAAAAGCCCAAAACAGAACAGTGAAACTTCTGTATTGTGTGATAAGCTATTGTAGCTATTGGACTGCTGGAACATTTAGGATTTCAGAGCACTATACAGCTTTGTGTAACTGGTATCTTGCTGTAAATTTACCTTTAATTTTTGTTTTCAGTAGCTGACATATACCGCAAAATGAATACACCTAAACAGCAATTTCACAGCTTATGGAAGGAAAGTGAAATGCCACAACAAAAAAAAGTCTACGTTCAAGAAGAAATGGTCAAGAAGCATGAGCTAGATACATACATACATGAGCACTTTGGAACAAGACTGTCAAAAGCAAAATGAGGTATGTTTTATTGTGATGTATCTTTTAGGGCTTCATGGACTAAAACTGTTAAAACACCAATATTACTGACTGAAATATGGAAGCTACAACACACAATAGTTTATTTCTGTCCTATTCACAGATCTGATGTTATTCTGAATTCAAGCGGCTGAAATATCCTATCCTAGTTGCATGTGTGTTGTGGAAAAAGGTGGCAGCCAAACAAAAGATAGTCACTTGTTCTCTCAATTGATTGTTTAATTCTTGATATCTGTTTTTGTATGGAAGTCTGTCAGAGGCAGTATAGTAGCATTTCTTTAAAACCTGGTAGTTTGCAACTGTGCTGTTAACTTGTCTACCAGTACTAACTTTGCTGTGGAGATAATGGATACTGGAGCTAACAGTGTAAAAAAATTGCTGTCGGTTTGACAGTAATTCTATACTGAAGCAAAGGACCTGTATTTTTAAGCAGTCAATTATTCAATTTTTTAGTTCTTTCCTGAGGTCAACACCAAGAAATGGACATTTGCTGAGAAGATATCCAGCTTGAAAGAGGAAATAATCTCTCTCTCTTCTCTACAGCAGAAGCATGAGCTGTCTGCTGGGGAGAAACAGACGCTGTCTGTCTTTTCCTGCCTAGAGGAATCTAACATGCAGTTACTGTACAGGTGTCTGTTCTGTTACTCTGTGTGACATCTTTCTGTAATTCATTCTTCCATTTCTCTTGACATCACAAAATCTACTCTACTCTTTCCCAGACCCAGGATAACTCCTAGCTTATAACAAGAACAATTCAGCCTTGCTATACCAAATTAGGTCAGTTTCACATTTCACATAAAATAATTAAATGAACATTATTTAATATTTATTTAGTATTTATGTAAGTGGTTAAAATTGTGACTTAAATTTTACAGTCTACCATTGTAATTTGAGCAGATACATTTTTTTATCAGGGATATTTTCATAGATTTCAACTGCTGATTGACCAGATCAAAAACTGCACAAATAACATGGTTTCTCTGCTCAGTGAGGTCGCAGACACACAGAACCAAAATATGGGCCAGCTTCTATCCTCTCTGCCTCAGGATCAGAGCAGATCCCTGCTAGAACTCATTTCAGACATTACTTATAAGAATACAGAACTAATTCATTTACTAAGGCAACAGGGGGTAAGTAGATTTTTTTTAAACATACATATGCAGATACTCAAATTTTGAAGCGTACAGTAGATCCTGACTTGTCCAGACACCTGGGCCATATTTAAGGTTTGTACTTTAAATATTATGATTCAATTGCGTATGAACACATATTTGAAGTTTCTTCATTATTTTAAAAGCATAAGAATAAAAGTTGGTTGCAAAAGGTAGAATATTGCCATATTAGTATGAAACTAAGATAAAAAATTTGTTCCAAACACCCACAGAAATTATTTTCCCTAAATGTCTGTTTTCACACCAGAATGCACTTCATTATAATTTTCATCCATCTGTATCTTTGTTTCTTACTGAGCATGCAGTAATTCACTGGGTTCATTTTATTTCTTAAAAATCCTCATATTTCCCTCTGCTTAAGACTGTAGAAAATTACGATTTCTTTCCAGGTGTGTGTGTGAATATACAGGTTTTTTTAGTAAAGGATACTATATACTAAACTAGCTGTTTTTAAAGGAGAGCTCAACTGAAAGCTGTGCTCTAACATTTACACACATTTTGTCATTGTCAGCTTGCATACACTGGTATTGCCAAAATGCACAAAGAACACTTTGAAATAGCTCAAGAGAATGACATCATCTGTCTTGAAGAGAGGGAGCTTCATGACCTGCTAGTCCAGAGGATATTGCAAGCTTCAAGCACAGGCTTTTTAAAGACTAACCTGCAGGAGAAGAGACTGATTGAGCTGCTGAAAAAGAGGGGCATACAGCAACAGGTAGACTGTCATTGCACATCAATATTTTATGTGAAAAGCATATAAAATATGTTGGGGAATCAGTGTGCACTCTGTCCTTGCTCTGTAAATCCAACAGGCAATTTAATAATGCACTCTCTGCAGGCATTTTAATAATCACATCACACAGAGTTGAGAGTTGATAGAGCTGTTTTTGTCCTCCAAGATTCCTGACTTCAATGAACGAATTTAGCTATTTAATTCAATTAATTCACCGTCAGTCATTTTCCAGGACATATGGCAGGACACCAAAATTCCTATCGTGAGTGTATATAAAAATAAAGATCAAAATTTAAAGTAGTGGAGATCTCTTAAAATATGTGTTTTATCCTGTCCTCTTTTAGGACAGGATCTCTAAAACAATCTCCAAAATACATTACTTTTTTTTTGCACATTTCTTTAAAAATATTCTGTCTAAAGTTTTTCTCTGCGTAAATTTGACACCTCTTCATGTACTATTATTGAGCTTGGATTAGATTAAATTTGTAAGGAGCACATTAGGTCAAGTCATATTGTACATGAGGCTGGGGTGGATTCATTTTAACAACCAACAAAACCAACAGTAGAGGTATTATTGTGGAGTTTAGCATATGACGTTTATTTTGCAGTTTTGAAAGATACGTTCAATATTAGAAACCAGATGCAGAGCCAGGATGAACGTCAGCGCCTGGCTTTTAAGGTGGGCTGGGAAAAGGGGTCAGGTGCAAAGAATTAAGTCTGAAGTGAAAGGGCTGGAGCACCCTTAAGGAAGAGGGACTATACTCGTGACATTGAGGACAATAGTTTATTGGGTATATTACAGTATGTTAATCACATCTTTATAGTGGCAGTAGTGCAGAATGTTCCAAATCAAGGCAGGGGGATCCTATGTAAATATGTTCCTCATTTGAACATTACAACTTTTTTGTAAGATACTCTGCTTTCGAGTAGATGGTCACGGTGATTGTTATGTTTAGTTTGGCACTACTTACCAGTTAAGATGGAAACAGACCATTCAAATTTCAACAAAGTTTGCCAGTTACCTCATACGTTTCAGCAGCTTTTGATGTGATTTCCTTCAGATTCCAGCAGCTGAGATCAGTGCTCAAAGGAATGGATTCTACATTGTTAAACAGGGTGCTTACTGAGGAAGGATTTTTTTGGCATCTTAAGAAGTTACAGTTATTTCTCACAGGCACTTCAATCATTTCACTTACCTATCAAAAATGTAATTTGATTTAAGATTCTGTTTACCTGTGTATATTTTCACATTCCAAAGTGGTTTAGGATTATTAATGTGAAAGTCTGTGTCTCTTCTCGAGAATACCACTGTGTTCATTGATTCTGATCTCTAAGCTCCCTCCTCCTTACACGATCGATAATTTGACTTTTGAGAGGGGGATTTCTGGGACTGTTGTCCCAGAATTACAGTACATTCCATGATTCATTAAGAGAGTTGAAGAAAAGTAAAAAAAATAGTGAGCTGCACACTAAGTGTTAAATTCATATTTGGTATTACCAACTTTTCTTCTGAAAGAAATGTAATTCAAAATATTTTTTTATTTAGTACATAGATTTGTTATGTGTATTATTAAGTAATAATTTACTTAACTTAATTTACTTGTAATGCATATATTTTCACAATGCATTAGTGACAGAGAATCATTGTAACAAAGTAGCTTCAAGAACGAACTTTTCCATTTGTCAGGGGAATCCGATTTCCTGCTGTAGAGTGTAAAACACCAAAGGGAATTAACCGGACATTGAACCTTTCCTTTACTCCGCAAAATCGTCTTTTAAACATCTGGGAGCTCTGCTCTGCTCTCCCATATGCAAGATAATTACTGTACATACGGCGTTGTTACTTTGCATTGCATTTCTGTTTTATATTCAAGAGGAGCAAAGAAAGTTGATTTTTGCAACTTAAAAGTTGGTTTTTATTTTAAATGCTTTGTTTTACGTGGACAAGAGTTGTTGCTGATTCTTCTGATCCTTCAGTGCGCGATCCGCACTGCTTTTTGAAGTGAAACTCTGAGCTGCGAACATTATCTCAGCCGTAAGTATTTTGTCGCTGTTCTGTTTATGACACGCAGTCGTTCTGAAAATTTGTGAAGGATTTTAAGATTGAAATATTAAAAACTCGTAGAAAATGCTGTACAATAAAGTCTTCGCAAAATTAGGGGTATTATAGGGGTATACAGTATATTACAGCAGGTATTCTTACTTTAGTGAAATTTATTTAGATAAAATAGTGCTGTACCCCTTTGGTTAATGTAATGGATGATGGATACGAATTATGCAATAGCTTTATTTGTGCCACAGAATTTTGTTATTTGTGAACTTGCTACATTCTGTATGTTTGTTTGAAACACATTTTCCTGAAAAGTTGCATGCTACAGAAGATAAATGCTAGAAATGTATTAGCAGTCATGCAGATTTTTGTTTTCCACCCTATAAATAACTGATTTACTAGTCTGGTTTTGCAAATCCTTGAATCATTAAAAGTTCACTTCAAGTCATGTTGCTATGTGCTTAACTAGAAACTACGCACTGCACTATATCTTCAGATTTTGAATAAAAGCTACACTGAATGCAAACCATGGAGTAAAATCAAAGGGTCACGTAAGATCTGAACAAACAGTATCTGTATCTGGTGGGTGCAACAACTACTTTGTTGCATTACATACACTTCTAAAGCAATTTGTTAACGAATAAGGAAGGAATTGACTTGGTCAGTATTTCTCCGATGAGCAAACGTTCCAGTGCAATTGACCATTATTTTTGCTGTCATTACAAGCCCGGGCTCAGAGTTTTTCCAGTGTATTGTCACATAAATACATTTTTTTTCTTTATAATTGAACAATAAAAATGGTTTCCATTTTTCCAGTGTGTCAAAAAGCGCCTGTGTATTAAAACATATTAACAATTGGAGAAACGGGTTTAATGGTTTTAGTTTGATTGGTGAGGTGGTTGGTTTGTTATTGTTAAAGAGGGCTTATTTTTCATTCAGAGTGTAGTTAAAAGTTCTTTGATTGTGTGAATCTTCGCTGTCGGTTTTATTTTTGCAGGACGCGTGGCTGGTGTGTTTCACTATGATCGCAATATTCGCTACAGCCTGACGTTCCAGCAAGCTCAACAAGCCTGCGAGAAGGACTTTGCTGCCTCACTAGCCGACAGAATGCAACTGTTTACCGCGTATCAACAGGGGCTGGAAGAGTGCAGGGCTGGGTGGATTTCATCGGCTGAGGTGGCCTACCCTCGAGTTCACAAGAACTGGAATTGTGGCCAGAATCACACAGGCATCATCACATACGGAATTAGGGAAAACCTGCTAGAGAGATGGGATGTATTTTGCTACAAAGAGGACAACAATTGCTCTGTTTACCCAACGTTTTTCCCAACAGCACAGAGCTCAGAAGCAAGCGAAAACGCTGAAATTCAAAATGTTAGCTATGGCTACGTTACAATTACAAGTCCAGTGAGGAGGAGAAAAACGGGAACCAGAACTGCAGACACTGGAAACTCCTGGACCAGAGGGGATGCAAAAGGCTTTAATAACAACAGCCCTGTTACAACAGCTTTGAATGGCATGATATCTGGTTCATCTGAATTATAATGGATTAACCAGAGCAAGAGATGGACCATTTAACATTCCCGATGATGGAATTCAGGAAATGGGATCAAGCATCAAGGAGAGGCAAACAATGGAACCTTTGCTTCAGGGCGCAATGATAGGGGCTGCAGAGGTAGAGCAGGCAACTGAGGGATTTGAAATCCTGAGCAGTAAAATGCCCGGGTCCCCTCTGTTTTCTGTACAGTTAAAAACCACCCCCCATAATGCAGTGCCTGAATCCAAAATAACAGATGTCAAACTGGTGGGTCCCTTCAGAAATGTGAGTGCGTCCCTTGTTTCTGATACTCTAACGGCACATGCTCTTCCACTGCCTACACAAGGACTGTACCTGCAAGATAATGCGGAACAAACACAGGATGACAATATAGATTTTATACATCCCTCATTGAGGAAAGATATCCATCAAAGCACTTACACAACAACCACGATGTTCTCAATGTCATCATATCAGCCTAATACCTCACCCGAATTGCGCGTGGTAACTGCTCCAAAAACATCTGCTGCTGTATCTAATGAAAGGCAGACAACAGAAACATACTGTATACTAACCGGCAAGAAGCATTTTCTGAAAGAAGTTTATTTGAGTTTGTGAAACCAACAAAGACTCCAGTGTTTAACTTGACTACCACTGCACGTCTCAAGGACAGAATGGCTGGTAGCCGTATCATTTCACAAAACCTGGAATCAGAGCACACACAAAAAACAGGAAATGCTCATGGAAATGAAGGTATTGTCAATGGAACAAATGTTAATAAAGAAAAGCACAAATCAAATGTCTCACACGGAGAAAAGTCAAAGTTGTTTAATTTCAACACTCTCACTAGAAAGCAATACGGGCTTCACCACAGAAAAGAACGTCAATCAGAACAAACCAATTGTAAATGGCATTCTCATAATCACTAAGGATTTAGAGAAACCAATTACTAACTTAACATCTATGGGAACTGCTGCTGAAAATACAGTGAGTTCCAGAGCCACATTAGCTCTAAGCCCAGATGAACCACAAGTAAATCTTACTTTCGGTTCCCCAGAAGAGGAGCAAAAATATCACCATGAGAATATAACTACAGTGGGTGAAGCTAATGTTCATCACAAAGAGGGAGTTAATGGAACAAGTGTAAAAGAGGGAGTTAATAAAATGACTGCTCTTGTACATCAGGAACATTCATCACATGCTGCTAGAGAGAATGACAAAGTGTGGACTGACCATGTTTGACAGACATGTTGACAGAATAACAGTTAAATCCATTCCAATTAATAAAGGAAACCCTGAGTTCAGCCAAAAGAGGTCTCATCATGTTGACAGACTATTTTTGAACAGCAGCATGCATGATGTAAGGGCTGCTACAGAACAGATCGATCGCAAAAGAGAAAATGCTTTTTCCACTGGAACTGGCCGCGACAATGGCTTAGGCTCAGCAGCTGAGCAGTCATTGCATAAATCTCTTGTTGTTGCAGACAAGGTTGGGTACATACCCTCAGTGTCCACAGCACAGACATTTAAAGAACGTGAACCTTCAGTGACCCCTGTGTATTCTTCATCTCAGCATAGTACATGGATGGCAACCACCAGTGCTACACCCTCATTTATAGGGACAACCATGTCTTTGGACACATCCACAACCATACACAAGGCTCAACAAGGTGGTGAAATTCAAACTACTTCTTTTTCCCCTGTGGCTCAGACTGAAGGATCTTACATTTCATCGCCTGCACTGATGAAGGCAACAGCAGTAAGCCTGATACTGACTGACCCCTCTAAAGCCAGTGCTAATTTAACGTCCACAGCATCCATGGAAGAACACCAGATGAAAGAGCTTCATGTCACAGCCACCTCTCCTTCTTATCCAAGAAGCCACGATCCTGTTCAAGATTTAAATTCTGCCACTGATCAACCTGACCATCCAGAGAAAACACCTGTCACAGTTCTCATTGATACTGGTAGGCAGCGTGAAGCCACCACAGTTATAGGCAGCTCTGAGGTGCCACCAGGTAGGTTTAGACCAGTTTAGAGAGTGGTCTGGAGTCCTAAAACAGCACATTCAATTGTACATAATGAGTCTAATTTTCCAATTAGAGAATTTGCTGGGCTGTATTCTATGGAGTTTACACTTTGCCCACTGGGAAAAGAATAAGGCTTGCTACAGGTTTATCGGAGTGAGAGAGTTCTCATTCAAGCATGTGTCAGATGTTTTGGCTGTGTAAAGCCCATTGTCTGAGAAAAGCAATCTTTTAATTTCACTTTATGTTATATTTGGACCTTGTCTTGGAAATCAGGAAACAACCCCATTAGCAAAGGATTTACAGCTTTTCTGATGTGCCATTATATTAATGTGTTTAAACTTCTGTTTTTTGTTCTTCTATGGATATTTTATTTGAAAGTGAGTTTTCTTTAGTGCTGAACTGATGCCGTTTTTCTCATAAAGGTGGGCACAGTTCCCATGAGGACTATGATCTAACCTGTTTGAGGAAAAAACCTCTTTTTATTGATTTTGACTTCCTGTGCAGCGGGAGTAAAGACCAAATCACATCACTGCACTGCTATGTTATTCCACAGAATTCTGAAGCACAGATTGTTCATCTTGTATTAATTTTCTGCTTTATGCATGTTAGTGTCCTGTGGAGGTGTGCTACAGGGAGATAAGGGGGAGTTCCAGAGCCCTGGTTTTCCTCAGTCATACCCGAGTAATATGGACTGCACCTGGGAGGTCACAGCTCCTCCTGGGCACCTCATTCTCTTGGCATTTCACTCAATGGTGCTGGAGGAGCACAAGGGCTGCCAGTATGACTTCGTCACCGTCTTTGATGGCAAACGAGAGGAGGGGGTGGAGCTAGGCAGGTAACAGTGATGACAACTGAGCATAAAAAAATCAGCCAGAGCATAAAAAAATCTAATGACGAATTTTACTGACATACAGTATACTGGGATACTGGGATACATACTGGGATACTGGAATGTATACTCTTTTAATTTGTTAAATTCCATTTTCAAGTGGGCTTCAAGGACATGTTCATATACCAGTTGCTTTCCCCTGTTGTTTCCTTACTTGGGCATCAAGTTTATTCAGTGTGATTCTCTGTTTTTCTTTCCATGTATTTTTCGCTACCTCTCATTTTAACAGCCAATTCAAGGAAAAATTTTTTTTAAAGATAACTGTCAGGATTGTGCAAAAGGCAGTTCAATCTGCAGTGCACTATGCCTGGGAACCCGTGGCTAAAGCACTGTGCAATTAGACCAGTGCAATGCTGACACACTACCCAGTATCATGTCCTCTCTTTCGCCTTTAAGTAGCACTTTCAGAAAACTGCTTTGCTGGAAAAAATAAAAGAAGACGAAAGTCAGCCATCTCAGCTAAACAACAAAAAAGAGGAGAGAAACATGGATTATACTTACAGTGGTATTAAAAATGAGTGAAAATATAATATACAGAAAAATACTCAAATTACAAAACGTGGAAATACTGACATAAAACATTATGAACCCCACAAAAAAATCATTTACTTTTGACCAATTTTTCCTTATTCTCTTCCTCCTGACTTGATTTTCTTCATAAGAGCATATACAGTTTCAACAAAAGACTTCTTAAGGCCAAGCTGTCATTTTCAGCTCTTGCAAAACTTGAAGGAATGAAATGGACATTTGGGATGGTTTATGACTGTTGCTGTGAGGTGATTGATTGAGTGACATCTTTTCAGCACAGGAGTCTGTGATAAAGTTTGATCTGCTACACAGTGAAAACCCCTATAGTTCCTAATCATTGATAGGAACTTGTAAAGGGGGTCTCAGGTTTTCACTTTTACAAGAACAGGCAAAACCAATGGTAGGTAACCCCAGAACAGCATATCAGTTTCACTTTGTGGGATGAACTTCTTCCCCCATCTAAATTTTGCATTAAAATAGATTGTTTTAACAAGATGAGAAACAGTTCTCAGACCTAAATTAAAAGAAAAAATACTGGGAACCAGCCATTGCTTAATGACTGGGCTCCACCAGGCAGTGATCTGACAGTTCATTGTAATCGCTTCTGTTGATGTCATTTTTTTTTGCTGTTTTGTCTGTCAGGTTTTGTGGGTCGGAGTTGCCACCTCCACTCAGATCGTCATCCAACACCATGACGGTGCAGTTGAGATCGGACGCCTCTGTGGAGCTTGATGGGTTTTCAGTCCGCTTTCATTCAGTGAAGCCTCCATCAAGTAAATCCTCTCATTAACTTTGGGGAAAAAAAAGTTCAAATGTCGACTCAAGATGGTGAAGTGAACACTACAGTTAATGCGCTGTAACGTACTTAGAGCATATTAGTGTATTTTTACCTTTTGGTGAAAAGCTAAAAGGGTAGGAAATACTGTATATTGTGTTATAAAGGGAAGAAAATGGCCCAAAAGCTTGAGCTTATTCCAGGTGCGAAGCAATGGTGAAAAAGTGAATAATCCATCAGTTTAATAGGAAAAAGAACATTTTTTTTCTCATTTGTAACATGGGATAGGCTTTCATGACACTGTATTGAAAACACGTGTATTACTCAGGCTTTGGGTACTGCTTTGTAAATTCATATTGTTGCTTTACATCATCTTTTCTAAAATAATTTCTTCTTTAGATATTATTTAATTGCATGATGTTCTTTGCAGGATCTATAGTTATAATTATTCAAAAGATTAAAAGGGTGATGGAGTAGTCAACTTTACAAAACACAAAATAGCAATTCTATTGTAATGTCCGATTGTGTATAAAATGCTTACAATTACGCTTGTCATGAACAATTTGATATACTTATTATGTTATTAGATAAACTGAAGACTTAAATCAATGCCAGTGTTGTAAATAGATCTGTAAAAAATCTGTAAAAAGAAAATGCATGATATTCCCTTTTCTCATACTGAACCTGGTTATTATGGACTTTGGTTTAAAGTACTCACGTTTTTTGGAGCCAATTTACAAACTTGTATTCTCCTTTTTGTTACAGTGAGTTTATGTGTACCTGCCCAGTTCTTTCTTCCAATCAGTAGTTCAGTCAAAGTCTAGTAGAGTTAGAGAAGAGGCATGATTTGAATAGCGAGTTTTATTGAGGTAACTCACACTGGGAGGAGGAAAATGACAACCCATCTGCAAGAATAGGGCTACTGCTCCCCTCTCTTCCCTCCGTCCCCTGCTTTAAGGAGGGTGAGGGGGAGGCGTGCACAAGCAAGGAGGCAAGAAGAGTGCTATAGTAGATGTAGGTAGGGAGAAGTGGAGGAGGTTAGGGTTTGACCTCCTTCTGAACTTCTGTTTAAAACTCTGTTTCATGGAGTTAAAATAGGATGAACACAATCCTATTTTTTGTCTAGTTCAATATTTTGAGCACAATATTTTGTCAAGCTCTTTCTGAGGTTCTGAATGCGTGGTCTTTTTTAAATTTTGAGGTCTTACAGGCCGTGTTAGATTGCGAGGGGGCAGGAATCGGTTTGAAGGGCTCGTGGAAATGGCTTTCGGTGGAGCGCTAGGGAGGATGTGTGCCGAGCAGTGGGAAAAAAGGGAAGCGACAGTGGTGTGCCGACAGCTGGGATTCCCTGGAGCTGCCTTCGCGTACAGGTATTTGACTACAATGGTGACCGTTTGGCGGCTGTATTGTTCAGAAGAAACACATTTCAATTGCTGACTCTTGATCTCCAAAGTCAGAATTGTGAAGCATCAGTGTTGTCTGTTAACACAGGAAATGACAAAAAAATGCTTTTAGTTGCAGGCAAAATTAATTACAAATCTTTTTATAGCCCTACGTTTTACAAAAACATGACAGGAACTATGTGGAAAAAAGAAGGACTTGTTCTTATTTTTAAACCAGAATTGTTCTTCTTAAAATGGACTGCTTAGCTGTAACTAAGAAAATACTCTGGGTTTTGATTCTGTTTATTTTTAAGTGCTACACTCCAGCTGAAAAGATTTGACTAAATAAAAAGTCAGTAGTGGCCAACATGATGCCCTTAAGCAAAAAAAGCAAAAAAACTATGTAGATATACCACAGGAAGCCTCACCAGCTTGCCATCTTCAATTAAATGATGTACAGGGATGTATCACTCTGTCTGTGATAACAATGAGTCTACACTACTGTAGAATACATGAAATACATTAGAATCAGCACAATAGCATATATTTGGTGTGATTTCTGAATGAAATCACAGGATACAGGTATCAAACAATTATAGATTTGGATACACACAACAGTTGCAACACTTTTATAATGTGCAGAAATACATTTATCTTGCCTCCTAATGCTGTATTTGTCCCCTGTTGTTTGTAAAGGCTTTGATTAGCAGGACCCAAACAATACCTCACTGGTTGAGCAAAGGAGTGAGATTTGGTGTGTTTTAGACTACAAAGGGGCTCACATTCTCCTCTGTTGCAACAGAAGCTATTTTTAAAGAATCTATTATATTGCAATGTCCTCCAACAGAAGTGAGCTCATTCCAATCTGAGCCTTTGGTGGTTTTGAGCACGCATGGACAGAAAGCCTTGGTGTTTCGACATGAGATCTTTCTCCAATTTGTAGGGTCCAGTCACAAGCACGTGACCCTCCTGTGACTGTGTCCTATGTTGAATGCTCAGGGGATGAAAGCTCCCTGGATGAGTGTGAAGTTAAGTGGGGCCGGAAATGTAGTACAACAGAAAGAGCTGCCGTCCACTGTCAAGGTAGGAACTGAACAATGTGAGACTCAGGATTGTTCTGTGGAAGTTTATTCTTAGGTCATTTTGCATGGCATGGCATACTGATGTGTCCATATCCACCACTAATGTTATTATACATTTAAGTACAGAGACTCGTACGTCTATCTAACACTTGTGCAACAATGTTCAATTGTGCGAGTGCGTTGCTGAGAAATAAAGTTCATTTTCTAGACCCCTACTTTATTGCGACATATTACAAAAGGAGGTTGCTGCTCCAAAAAAGGTGGACTTACCAACCAGGTAAATCCAAGAGTTTAAAGGCATATAACTTATTACATGTGAAGGCTGAGCAAATCCATCTTTTGGCATAAAGTAGAAACAGGAAAGCTTTAATTGAATTTGACCGCAGTTTCAAATTTGTGTTGAGAATTAATATCAAGATGGTTGTGTCCGGGGTCAGCACACAGACCTGGGCCAATGAAAATAGCAGTGGATAGCCTTCAGGGTTAACGTTATAGACAATTTATAGGTAGGACAGGGTGGTTGCTTTGTTGTAGGGTTCTTGCAGAGAAATGGTGAAAAAGATAAAAAAATTGACATCAAGATGGATCAAACTCTTTTTCTTATATTTGTTTTAAATGTTTTTATGGGCCTCTGGTCTTGAGTAGTTTTACCCATAAGAAGTTGGAATTTAAAACATTATTGGATATCCCTACTAGTTATTTAAAAATATAATCCTAGAAATACTGTATTAATTGCAAAAATTGAGTCTGAAGGCATTGTTTTCAGTACAGTTTATTTTACACCAGTTTTGTCATTTACCATTTTGTCATTATGATTATATGCATTATTTTGGTTTCTATATCAGTTCTTTACAGTGGCACCTATATGTATTTGAACATTTATGACCTCAGGCTGTCCAATTAGCTTGTTTCAGAAAGAAGCTGCATCAGACTACAGGTGCTCTCCTGGACATGAGAGCTGTGAGGGCATGTTTGTTTGTTGTAGTTATGGAGACCTGCTCAATCCTGAGGAGTGCTGGTGTCCTGGAATCTGGAACCTATGTCATTGACCCAGATGGGGAGGACCAGGGAGTCGAGCCCTTCCCTGTCTTCTGTGACATGAACTCTCTGCGAGCTGATGGTGCGCTCCCCTCTTAACTCCCAGAACACTCCTGAGTTCACACCTGTGGTAGTGCAAGAATCTGTAGTGACTGACTTAACAGGGTTAATTTTGTTTGGATAAGAGAGGATTAGCAAGTGTGTCTGTTTAGCTTCTGTAGGCTTACAGCATACATAAGAATTATTTTAGTGCTTTACACTGTCTTAATGAGAATGAACTACGAACTATGCATAAATCACGGTATAATCTGTAGTCTTACCATTTGAAATTGTGCAGTCTTACCACTTGAAATACTGCAGTTTCTCTGGAGTTGTGAAATAAATTTTGAAGACAGAGCGTCATCCCTGCTCCTCTCCTCTCCTATCACCATCCTTGTAGTAGGTCCTCGGTGGCCAGGGAGTGAAGGCCAGAACTCACCTCCAGATGTTCACCAGCCCTATTACTAAACACCAAGAT
This sequence comes from Atractosteus spatula, assembly GCF_055471065.1. Taxonomy (NCBI): domain Eukaryota; kingdom Metazoa; phylum Chordata; class Actinopteri; order Semionotiformes; family Lepisosteidae; genus Atractosteus; species Atractosteus spatula. The sequence goes on from NC_142711.1 coordinate 42,528,657, forward strand.
GTTAGTAATTTGGTTCAGGTTCCTGAAGTGTTTCATTAATTATTGTGGCAAATACATCTAAAAGCAGGGATATTCAAATGCCAGACGGTGCTTTACATTATAACAAGGCTTGGATACAGTCCCCTGTTTATGCTGCAAATCAATATATTGTGGGTGTTATTGTGGCACAGTGGTTTGAACTGCTGCCTTGCAGCGCTGGGGCCCTGGGTTCCTGGGGTGTTACAGATGCAGCCATTCAAAGTGAGCGGTACAGACACGTACCGCAGGTAAGATGACACGGGGTACCGCGGTGCGTGATTGGTTGACCGACGGGGCACTCGTGGTCCGTTGGTCTGTCGTAGAAAGACTTACTGTAAACGTCTTTACTGTGCCCGTTGTAGATATTGAATTTTACCACTGAAGGGAAATCTTAGTAGCTGAGCATAAAAAGAATAGGAGCATACTGTAACGCGTGTGAAGGCCATAAACGATATTAATTTTGGAACGTAAACATACAGTATATAGCTGGTCTTGGTACTTTAAAGAAAAAAATACACACCAGTATTCCATTTCTCCCTAAACATTGTAAGCTTCGAAGTCTTTAACTAACGTGATACCGGAGTCAACAAGCATACTTTTAGAATTTGATTAAAAGGGAATATAATATGGAATCGCGTATCTCAAGAAATTAATAACGATATAATTATATTCATGTTGCAAAAGAACTGCAACGGACATAAAAACTCCCTTGCTTTTAACAGAGCGTTCCATAATTTCTAACTACGAAAATGCCAGGTGAAAGGATTTGTAAACATATTTTGTTAAAGCAAGTCAGTTTTTTCTGCAACACATAAAATACATTTTTCCAAGAAAGTTTAGCCTTTGCCACTAATGAAACCACTAAATAAAGACATAAATATAGAAATCTTAAGATTTGTTTTATTTAATGTTGGTAGCAGGATGAACTGTCAGAGTGTATATTTTGTCGCAAAGTTGCTGCAAGATGTTAACAGTGAAAAAGGTATTTAGAAATGAGTTATTTCAAGATGAAAAAGAAAACAAAACATGGTTTCATTACGACCAGAATCGGTCTTGAGATATTTTTAACTTGATTTACAGTATTTGAGAGGTATGTCTTAACACCGATACTACAGTGCTTAAGTACTGCTCACGTATATGTTTCTAGGTTTATATTATGCATTTCATACAGTCAAATTACTTTTGAGCAACTAATAAGAAGCGCGAAACGGTATGCGTTTTACTTTCGTTTTGTGCTGGGACCCATGGATTGATTAGAGATATCAAGTACATACAAGTCATTTTTTAAATGTTGCAGTTCGTCTTGGAAAACATGTTACGAGTACATCATCTATCAACAATCACACAGGTTCTGTTTCCATATTGCGGATTTTGGTTAGGTATTATCAAATCCAGTGGCGCTGTTAGTTTACTGAGTCCCATGTCACACATGGTCTGTGATTGAAACCTGTAAAACCGGTTTAATTCGTCACAGCCAGCACTCTTCAGGTGTGAGGGTCTTCTGCTCAGAATGAAACGCTAAAATGTTTGTGTATATTCTAATGGTAGTGGGGGCAGGGTGTGTGGGAACAGGTTTGGTTGAAATTGCATTGGAGATCTATGTTCTTCACACCTGAAACATTTTCTCTGAAAGCATTTTCTTCGCAGTTTAACTGATCTTGTTACAGCATGTTACAGTTTACTATTATTAACCATATTAATTTTAAGTGCTTAATGTAAAATCTTGTAAAAATATATTTTCATTGTTCAAATATACATTAAGTCTGACTATCATATAATAAGTTAAATACAAAACTAAAGAAAAAATAGGGTTAAATATAATTCAAAATATTTTGCTAACAATGTTAACTGTTTATGAATAATAAAATGTATTAACTAAGGAGTAGGATGGCACAGTTGTTAGTATGTTTTTTGTTTTGTTTCTTTTTCATAAATACAACAGTAGTACCTGATGTCTCAGTGGCTTTCAAAATTAAATTATGCATGCAAACCTGTGAACTAGAAAGATAACTAAGATATCCATCCATTATATTCCATAATATCCATGAAATATATGGCGCTGAAATACAGTATGTGTGACGCAGTGGTGGCCTGACACGGTGAGGTGCCCTGGCAGCTGTGTGATGCAGTGGTGGTCGGGTATGTAGAGGTGCACTGGCAGCTGTGTGCTGTGACGCAGTGGTGGCCTGGCACGGTGAGGTGCGCTGGCAGCTGTGTGATGCAGTGGTGGTCGGGTATGTAGAGGTGCACTGGCAGCTGTGTGTTGTGACGCAGTGGTGGCCTGGCACGGTGAGGTGCGCTGGCAGCTGTGTGATGCAGTGGTGGCCTGGGACGGTGAGGTGCGCTTGCAGCTATGTGACGCAGTGGTGGCCTGGCACGGTGAGGTGCGCTGGCAGCTGTGTGATGCAGTGGTGGTCGGGTATGTAGAGGTGCACTGGCAGCTGTGTGTTGTGACGCAGTGGTGGCCTGGCATGGTGAGGTGCGCTGGCAGCTGTGTGGTGTGACGCAGTGGTGGCCTGGTACAGTGAGGTGCGCTGGCAGCTGTGTGGTGTGACGCAGTGGTGGCCTGACACGGTGAGGTGCCCTGGCAGCTGTATGATGCAGTGGTGGCCTGGCACGGTGAGGTGCGCTTGCAGCTATGTGACGCAGTGGTGGCCTGGCACGGTGAGGTGCGCTGGCAGCTGTGTGATGCAGTGGTGGTCGGGTATGTAGAGGTGCACTGGCAGCTGTGTGTTGTGACGCAGTGGTGGCCTGGCACGGTGAGGTGCGCTGGCAGCTGTGTGGTGTGACGCAGTGGTGGCCTGGTACAGTGAGGTGCGCTGGCAGCTGTGTGGTGTGACGCTGTGGTGGCCTGGCACGGTTACATGCGCTGGCAGCTGTGTGGTGTGACGCAGTGATGGCCTGGCATGGTGAGGTGCGCTGGCATATAATGAATATATTCATGTGCATCCAACACACAGTTCAACGCTAGCAACTACACAAAATCTAAAATGTGAGCTCTACTTGCCACTTACAATACCAACAGTACCAGCTAAGTTTAGTAGTGACATTTTCATGGATCTTTTTAACAATAAAATTTACAACATCAGACTTCAGACACAATTAAACAGGCCTCAAAAAAGTCTGGTACAAACATTTTCAGCATGGTGAAACATGGTGAACATTTCCACCACTGCGTCACACCACACAGCTGCCAGCGCACCTCACCGTGCCAGGCCACCACTGCATCACACAGCTGCCAGCGCACCTCACCGTGCCAGGCCACCACAGCGTCACACCACACAGCTGCCAGCGCACCTCACCGTACCAGGCCACCACTGCGTCACACCACACAGCTGTCAGCGCACCTCACCGTGCCAGGCCACCACTGCGTCACACCACACAGCTGCCAGCGCACCTCACCGTGCCAGGCCACCACTGCGTCACAACGCACAGCTGCCAGTGCACCTCTACATACCCGACCACCACTGCATCACACAGCTGCCAGCGCACCTCACCGTGCCAGGCCACCACTGCGTCACAACACACAGCTGCCAGTGCACCTCTACATACCCGACCACCACTGCATCACACAGCTGCCAGCGCACCTCACCGTGCCAGGCCACCACTGCGTCACAACACACAGCTGCGTGCACCTCTACATACCCGACCACCACTGCATCACACAGCTGCCAGCGCACCTCACCGTGCCAGGCCACCACTGCGTCACAACACACAGCTGCCAGTGCACCTCTACATACCCGACCACCACTGCATCACACAGCTGCCAGCGCACCTCACCGTGCCAGGCCACCACTGCGTCACAGCACACAGCTGCCAGTGCACCTCTACATACCCGACCACCACTGCATCACACAGCTGCCAGGGCACCTCACCGTGTCAGGCCACCACTGCGTCACACATACTGTATTTCAGCGCCATATATTTCATGGATATTATGGAATATAATGGATGGATATCTTAGTTATCTTTCTAGTTCACAGGTTTGCATGCATAATTTAATTTTGAAAGCCACTGAGACATCAGGTACTACTGTTGTATTTATGAAAAAGAAACAAAACAAAAAACATACTAACAACTGTGCCATCCTACTCCTTAGTTAATACATTTTATTATTCATAAACAGTTAACATTGTTAGCAAAATATTTTGAATTATATTTAACCCTATTTTTTCTTTAGTTTTGTATTTAACTTATTATATGATAGTCAGACTTAATGTATATTTGAACAATGAAAATATATTTTTACAAGATTTTACATTAAGCACTTAAAATTAATATGGTTAATAATAGTAAACTGTAACATGCTGTAACAAGATCAGTTAAACTGCGAAGAAAATGCTTTCAGAGAAAATGTTTCAGGTGTGAAGAACATAGATCTCCAATGCAATTTCAACCAAACCTGTTCCCACACACCCTGCCCCCACTACCATTAGAATATACACAAACATTTTAGCGTTTCATTCTGAGCAGAAGACCCTTACACCTGAAGAGTGCTGGCTGTGACGAATTAAACCAGTTTTACAGGTTTCAATCACAGACCATGCGTGACATGGGACTCAGTAAACTAACAGCGCCACTGGATTTGATAATACCTAACCAAAATCCGCAATATGGAAACAGAACCTGTGTGATTGTTGATAGATGATGTACTCGTAACATTTTTTCCAAGACAAACTGCAACATTTAAAAAATGACTTGTATGTACTTGATATCTCTAATCAATCCATGGGTCCCAGCACAAAACGAAAGTAAAACGCATACCGTTTCGCGCTTCTTATTAGTTGCTCAAAAGTAATTTGACTGTATGAAATGCATAATATAAACCTAGAAACATATACGTGAGCAGTACTTAAGCACTGTAGTATCGGTGTTAAGACATACCTCTCAAATACTGTAAATCAAGTTAAAAATATCTCAAGACCGATTCTGGTCGTAATGAAACCATGTTTTGTTTTCTTTTTCATCTTGAAATAACTCATTTCTAAATACCTTTTTCACTGTTAACATCTTGCAGCAACTTTGCGACAAAATATACACTCTGACAGTTCATCCTGCTACCAACATTAAATAAAACAAATCTTAAGATTTCTATATTTATGTCTTTATTTAGTGGTTTCATTAGTGACAAAGGCTAAACTTTCTTGGAAAAATGTATTTTATGTGTTGCAGAAAAAACTGACTTGCTTTAACAAAATATGTTTACAAATCCTTTCACCTGGCATTTTCGTAGTTAGAAATTATGGAACGCTCTGTTTAAAGCAAGGGAGTTTTTATGTCCGTTGCAGTTCTTTTGCAACATGAATATAATTATATCGTTATTAATTTCTTGAGATACGCGATTCCATATTATATTCCCTTTTAATCAAATTCTAAAAGTATGCTTGTTGACTCCGGTATCACGTTAGTTAAAGACTTCGAAGCTTACAATGTTTAGGGAGAAATGGAATACTGGTGTGTATTTTTTTCTTTAAAGTACCGAGACCAGCCATATACTGTATGTTTATGTTAAGATTTCCCTTCAGTGGTAAAATTAGATATGAATATTCAATACTTAAACGGGCACAGTTAAGACATTAAATATACATATACATATTGTATACAGTACAGTTTGCATACGGTAATATGTTTATGTTACGTGATTAAAAAATAAATAAATAAATAAAACTGGAAGGTCCAGCACCAGCTAGATTTGAACACACAACCTGCCAGTTGGTAGTCACGCACCTAGACCAGTAGGCTACAAGACAGCTCGCATGAACAGGCAGGCGAAACAGCCCTACACAGCCCTGCCACAGTACACGGATATAATCATACCGTTATTAATTTCTTGAGATACGCGATTCCATATTATATTCCCTTTTAATCAAATTCTAAAAGTATGCTTGTTGACTCCGGTATCACGTTAGTTAAAGACTTCGAAGCTTACAATGTTTAGGGAGAAATGGAATACCGGTGTGTATTTTTCCTTGTGATATTTTAAGCTCTAGTTGAATGATAGGTGTCGCATTTTAAATCATTTTCGTAGTTAGAAATTATGAAACGCCCTGTTAAAAGCAAGGAAGTTTTTATGCCCGTCGAAGTAAAACAAAATGCCTGACAAAGTATGGCTTGGACAGATTCCAAGTGCTTGTACAAATGTGCTAAAGAAATTAGACTTTGAGTATACAGCTTGTCCAAAGTCATCCATTATTAATACTATTAGTAATATCTTCAGTAAAGGCTTTGATGCATAAATATTTCTGATAAAGGTAGGTTGTGTACTTTTGTCCAACTGAGCAATCTTGCTTTCATAAAATATACCAACATTTTAATGACTGATGATTAACATACTGTAATACACAGTTCAAAATTAAAGGCTCAAATGCTGTACATGAGAGGTTAAGCTCCCCCTGGCGGTTTTACAAGGCGACGCCGGATAGTTAGTCACGTGACACCACGTTAACTGCGTCATACCGCGTGATACTGCGACACGCCCACCGGGGTATGCCGCGAAATACCTCACTCATTTTGAATGGCTGCATCTGTATATGTCTGGAGTTTGTATGTTCTCCCCATGCTCACGTAGGTTTGCTCCATAGATGAATTGGCTTCTCGGAAAGATATACCCTCTTGAGTCCATTGCTTGCTGGGATAGGCTCTATCTGCTTTGCGATCCTGAATTGGAAGAAGTGGTTAGAAAAAGTGACTGAAATAAAGTTGTTGTTTTTTTGTGGGAATGTAGCGGCTGACTGGAAATCAAAGCAAGATCTCCACCCGCTTGAATTCAAAGAGAGAGATAATGTGAGGGACAAAGAAAAGACAGGAAACAAACGATCTCTTCACCAAGGCTTGCTTCTCAGGTGTGACCGTGGTGGGCCATGACTCAGAGAGCCGTACGCGAGTCTCTCCCTTCGAGGAGGCTGGCTGCTACTCCAGGCAGATAACATACAGACAGGCATCGCTGCTGCAGCTGAGGTCTCTGATTCAGGCCTCTGAATCCTGCACTCAACTCGTCAAAGTAAGTTCAGCCTTCCTCATGCTACACTGAGCGACATGTTATAACTATGCCTGTCAGTTCCCTAGATCACAACGTACAAAAGGTGCAAACTTTTCAGGAGGCGTATCTAGACATCCTTGTTGATTCTTTATAGCTTGCATGTGGACTTTGTAAGAGATTTTTGCAAACAGTGGAGTCAGCATTTTTTATTAAGAGGGCCTCACAGGAAGGCCCATACTGTATGTTTTCAGTTCTCCCCTGCTGGTATTATGATTGAGCTGTAGCAGTGAGTCAAGCTGATTGGCAGCCCAGGTGGGGATGAAAGAAAAGCCATTAGAACCCATTACCAAAAGCATATCCAGGACTGCCTCAAAGCTTCCGAATGTTAGAAGTGCCTTTGCCTGTTTGGAGTTTGCACGTACTGTATTACCTGCGTTGGTGTTGGTTTTCTCCTGTTACTCTGATCTCCTCCAGCCCCCCCAATACATGCTAACAGAGTGAAGGGACTACACCCCCTCCAAGCAGTTGTCCCTTCAATAGTCCAGACAATCCTTTATTGCTGAAGAATTCTCATAGACCTCCCACAATTCTCTGTGTAGCTGGAATGTCGCCACACCCGGTTTCTGGGAGAGGAGTGGGGCTGGTGGGTATCCTGGGATGGACGCAGGATGAACTCTTGGGGCAGCACATCTACGGACAGTAAGAAATGTGCCTGTGGAGAGAGAGGTAATACTGGTTATTAGGTAATTCTCTACCACTGAAATCAGGGGATTCTTAACTCTTATTGTCGTTTTACCTCTTATTTCTTTTAAGAATCCCTGAACTGTGTTCCAGGCTCATCCAAAAGGGCAGAGAAACACTATGTGTTACTTGACAAATGTGGCTGATACGATTAATAATGTGACAATAATGAAAGCATTTTTAGTGATTTCACAAGTATAAAAGAATGAATTCCATTCATTTGGTATTTTCGTAAGGATGATAAAAAGGATAAAATGATAAAAAGCTTTTCATGTTTCAGTGCAAGTACGTATAGTACATTCTAAACAGCACATAGTGTGCATGCTTAAAATGTTGATAAAATGTTGTGCGTATTTTATATATTTGAAATATACCATATAATTATATAATAGGTACTATTAAAAGCATAATGTGAAAAAAAACTGTACATAGAGTGTGTGCATACATGTGACTCATAGTTGGCTTTATACCGCATATTGTATCTGTAGGTGACTGTGATCTTGGATTGCTGACATGCAACTGCGATGCTAATGACGAAGTGTGGCGTTCAGATGAAGGCTACCTGTCTGACAAGGCCTCCCTGCCCATGAGAGATGTGAGATTAGGAGACACCCGAGACATGCCAATGGAGATGGCCTTCCACACGATTGGAAAACTACGCTGCACTGGACAAAGTAAGGTCATAAAGCAAATGTGATCTGTGAAGTTCTTAACTTCTGATATGTCTTATATTCATTTAGAACTACTAAAATTCATTTCCTTCTCTTTATACCCTAACACTATCACTAACTTTTCTGTAATTCCTACTCAGCACAGGTCACATTGACCTTAGAATACCAAAGAAACATTGTCATATCTTGCCAAAAACATACTCTCTGTCTGATTGCCTATTTTGAGACTGCAGATTTAGTATTATGAAGAGCTTAAGCCACATCTAATGCACAGCTCGGTACAGTACATCAGTCCTGAATAAATATCACAGCTCAACACAATAGAGAGGAATCACATCATAAAACGGAGTCGTTCATACTTCTTCATTAACAAGTTTGTAACATACTGTATTTTAAGATATTCTCATGATATATGTCAGTCTTGTCAATTAATATATAGAGTAAGTACTGTACATGAAAAAGGAGAGCCCCAGTCTCAGGTAGGTGATTAGAAATTAATTAGCAGATGTATTGTTGTGCAAACCCAACCACTCTTCACAAAGCTGGAAACTGACCCAGCAAACTGCCTCACTCTTTGTTCAGGCAACATTGTTAAATTCGGCAAAGAAAACAGAAGACACATGGTTTCATTTGACTTGGTAATCAATGTCACCATTCAATGCTAAAAATTGGATTCATAATCACTCAGGCAGTTGGGCTAGTTTTTGCTGGGCAACATTTTTTATTCCTCAGTCTCTCATAGTCGTTTCATGTTCCGATTGGAATGTATCCAGGCACAATATGAATTTAAAATTTCAAGCACTCAGGAAAGAGGATTTTAAATATAAACCATTCATAATTGTGTGATTTCAAATTGACTTAAAATTAAAGGGGATCCATAATATTACATCTGATCTTACATGCACAGCTTCTTGTGGATATGCAGTCTAGGTTTCCAGCAGTTGAGGAGTTAATTGCTGAGGAATTCTCTGACTGCATTCCCACAATTAAACTGAAGCACTCCGAGATCTGATTCCCTTTTAAGAGATGTTATTTCATGTTTCCAGCTGTTGAACATTTCTTAAGTGTGAACAAAGAAAGGACTAGAAACTGAGATGTCTTGGTGTTTTCCTTTGTGATCAAACATAACATCTCCATGTGGTTCATTTCTGAAAACAATGGATTATGTCTTTCAGCAAATGTAATTAACAACCTTCGGTGTTAAAACATGAAATTCCATTGATTCCTTTGAATGTGTTGTTTTTTTATGAGGACAGAAATAACTAAAATAAAGACAAAAAACACTGAATTTAGCAGATTTCAGTTGAACAGTATTCTTGATTAACGACATTAAAAATAGTTTTCTGACGGTACTGTATATTTATTTCTAAATTTGTATTTTATGAGTCGTATACATTGATTGCTAACAATTTGCCATCCATGCGTGATCAGAAATCCTTGTCTGGGCTGTGGCAAGCCGGAGCCTGCCTCCATGGGACACATAACTGCTCTTCTCCTGGACAGGATGTGGCTTGCAATTTAGAGCAACCAGTCCAACCTGCCAATATTTGCTTTAGAAATTCAGCCAAAGCCAGCATCAAACCTCAAATCCTTCATTTGTGAGGCTGTCATGCCTGACATCCCTCCCTAGAGGGCGCTCCACTACTCCTGTTATTGTTATTGTTCTTGTGATTAACCTCCCCAGGTGCACCTTCTTAGGTGTATTATTTAAAGACTAGCTCCTCCAGACCTCGGGGCTCATCATTAGGGTAAGGCGAGGCCCGCCTAGCACCAGGAAACCCTACGTCCATCTCCTGAGGGCATAGGCCTCATCCCCGACACCTCCTGCTTCCTGAGCCCGGGATCTGGAGGATCTCGCCCCATCACCCTTGGACCTCCATGTTTTGTCTGTCCATGTGTTCCCCCCTTCCGGGGATTTTAACCTTGTCGCGTCCCAGGATGGACTCTCGGACTGTGCCCTGACCTGCCTTTGGACCCGTTTGGATTTGGATGCCGTTCTTTGTCTCCCCCGTTCACTGTCTCACAGACTGTCACTATTATTTTGTGCACTGTTAAACCCCTGTGTGTTTCCTTTTACCACGCCTCCTGTTTTCTCCAGCTCTTACCGCAACGCATAGGTTCTACTACAAGACCTGACACGGATCTCAGTCTGTGTTCGTGACAGAAGCATCACATCTGTCAGAGGAACAGCCCAGCTAGCTCAGTCGGTAGAGACTCTTAATCTCAGGGTCGTGGGTTCGAGCCCCACGTTGGGCGGATCATGTGGTTTTTAGCCAGCAGCCATATCACCCTGCAACTCACAACTGGCAGCCCACTTAAGCTCAGCAGGTGTGAGCCTGGTCAGTACCTGGATGGGAGACCTCCTGGGAAAAACTAAGGTTGCTGCTGGAAGAGGTGTTAGTGGGGCCAGCAGGGGGCGCTCACCCTGCGGTCCATGTGGGTTCTAATGCCCCACTATGGTGACGGGGACACTATACTGTAAACAGGCGCCGTCCTTCGGATGAGACGTAAAACCGAGGTCCTGACTCTCTGTGGTCATTAAAAATACCAGGGTGTTTCTCGAAAGGAGTATGGGTGTAACCCTGGCGTCCTGGCCAAAATTCCCATTGACCCTTACCAATCATGGCCTCCTAATAATCCCCCTCTATGAATTGGCTACATTACTCTGCTCTCCTACCCACTGATAGCTGATGTGTGGTGAGCGTTCTGGCGTACTATGGCTGCCGTCGCATCATCCAGGTGGAGCTGCACATTGGTGGTGGTGGAGGGGAGTCCCCATTACCTGTAAAGCGCTTTGAGTGGAGTGTCCAGAAAAGTGCTATATAAGTGTAAGCAATTATTATTATTATTTTTATTATCTGACTTTGCCAGGATAGGTCCTTGCTCTATCTGATGCTGAATATTAATAGACGCCTTAATTTCATTGTGTCTACTGTGATGCTCAAACTACAGGGTTATCTGCAAAGATACTCAATAGTATTAATTTTTAAAACTTTCCAGTCTCTCACATGCAGGCCTCGACTCTCCTTTTACAGCACTGCCTGCCAGTGAAACTTATTTCTGCAGTGGTCAGAGCACACCTCTGTCTGATGCATTGAGAGTTATGTACTGAACATAACTGTTATACTGTATTTGTTAGAAGGGTGATATCCTGTCTTTACAGGGTTCTAGCCCATGCTATAAAAAAGGTTACACTGCAGTTGTTAAATATGCCATATGAATTTTACTGTAAATTGACAAGAGCAAGGGCAAAAAAGCATGCCGTTATTGCCCTGTTGTCCATCAACCATTTTCTAACTGTTTCTTCCAAATCAGAGTCACGGGGGAGCAAGAGCCTACCCCAGCAAGCAATGGGCACAAGGCAGGATACACCCTGGACAGGACACCAGTCCATTGCAGGGCACACACAGACACAGACACGCACACACTCACACCAGGGCCAGTCTTCCCAGAAACAAATTAATGTAGCAGATTTATTTAATTAAAGGCCCCAGTATTGCAAGGCAGCAATACTCACCACTGTACTGCTGTGCCACTCTTTAGCACCCAGCTGAATAAAAGATAAAAGCCTTCCTTCTGCTCTCTTAACTATCTGTGTTGACATCGTGCAGAGACCTTGGATCCAGTGCTGGAGTCTTGTGCAGCTCTGATGGAGGCTGGCTTTGTGGAGTCAAGGCGATACATCATTGACCCAGATGGGCCAGGACAGGGGCTCTCCCAGTTCGAGGTGTACTGTGATATGGCTTCTGACCCACTGACAGGTAAACTGAAGGCTAATAGAGGCAACACATCGCACCTAGCATTCTTGGATGACTTTTCACCTGTTCTTTTCATATCTAGCTACTCCAGTCCCAGGTAAGAGTTCCCAGTTTTAAACCATTCCCTGCTTAATTTCCTTAAAGGATATTTTTAATTCTAACCATTGTTCTTACATCTGCCTGCTAACCTGCTTTGTTAAAAAGCAAGTAAAGGCCAATGATAGTGAATGAAAGTGCAGGGTTATATACATACATACTGTATAAAGTATATACATTTTTTACTGTAGATATAATATTATTGCAGAATATTATTTTATTCACATAAATTGGGGGCTGATAAATATGGATGATACAACTTAAATCTGTATATTTATTTTTTAAGTATGGTTCAGAAAAACAAAACTACTTTTTCAATAAATCAGCAATTGATTTATAGATCAATATAGCCAAATTAATTAAATGAGCAATTAAATTAGATCTATAAATCTGTTTTCTGCAGTGAAATTTTAATAGTTTGGAACTTGTTTGAAGCATGTTGTGAAATTGTACTTTTTTGACACTTCGGTATGACATAAAATATGCTTCAATGCCAGAATAAATAATCATGGAACAAATGCTCACAGTGGACAAGTTGTGATTATAGGAATGTTATATATCAGGTGGGTAGCTGCGTCAGCATGCGTAGGCTACAAAGGAACAAGTAAAGGTTTATTCCATGCTTAAAGAGAGGAAAGGAAACACAACGTTTCAGCTGTGGAGCTTTCTTCAGGTGTAAGAAAGATAGGCTGATGCAGCTACCTACCTGATAAATGACATTTCTATAATCACAACAAATCAGCAGAAGGTGCGCTATTTTGTTGACTATAAATCCTCACATGCCATGGTCAGAGGGTCATATTTTAAAAACGGTACAGTAAATTTTCTTATACTTCAGTATATTGAGAGTCTGTTACATTGTGTGTCACACCACAGTGTCAGAATTGTGAGACGTTTTTATAATCGGAGGGGAGGGCCATAGCAATACAGCAGAAAGTGCAATCACCTTTTCCCAGTGCAAGTTCGTGTTATTGTGAGTTTTTAAAATGGGTTTGCGATTTTCTGAAATATATTCCATACAAAAATACAATTTGGACAGTCGCTATTTATTTGGATATCCCCTTTCACTGAGGATGTCTACAGTATACCATCTGGATTAGTACTGACCGAAGAGAGCTATCTACAGGCGAAAGGCGGCATAACATCACTGCAGCAGCATTTAAGGTGGAACGAAAAACGCGCATAAGAAGCTGGCAACTTCAGCCTCGTAAGATATTTTGAGAGAGAGCTTTTTTAATTTGAATCAGAAGCATTTTCTTAGCAATATTAGGAACTGCACTCCATTTAGTATTGTCCGGATTCTACCTTGTGTTGGTGTTGGGAGGACCTAAACCTCCTAACCCACATTTTATTTCAATTTCTGAAGTACATTTTTGTACTTTGTGAGCACTTATCCTCTGGATCTGGATTTTACTGTGTTTAGCAAATTTTTGCTGATTCTTTGAGCACTCTTAGTGCTTAAATATAAATAAAACTGGATTTTGCCATCTCACTTTCACGATACAATTTCCTGATCCTTTATTTTGTTGATGGGTATCGTAGTACTATGATTCTTTTACCATTTGTGTATATTGTCTCTACCACAATGTGACTCCTCTGAGTTTGCGCTACCTTGTGCTGTCCCTGTGCTTGCTGCTAGAACACTAATGCAGGTGTATCTGTGATCTTGCTGGGCTGTGTCCTCCTGACTCAGGTATCACAGTGGTGAGTCACAACAGTGGGCACCGCATGCGTGTGGCTCCTTGCGAAGAGAAAGGCTGTTACAGGAAAGAGCTCCAATACGAAGCAGATCTCTCTCAGCTCCACGCCTTAACACAAGTGTCCAGGTCCTGCCAGCAGTATGTCAAGGTGAGCTGGGAGCAGGGAGTGGGACAGAAGACTATCTGATTCTCATTGCTCCTCCATCAAATGCGTTCCACAGCTGCACAGCTGTTAAACTCCACCTTGCAAACGTCTGCTGTAGAATGTTTTCAAAATAACATTGAGAAGTCAAAATAGCTCTTTCCTGAAGTCTGCATCAGAAGTTATGATGAGGTTGGTATTTTTCTTTAATTGACAGGTTATGGAGAGTTTAGTATTTCATAGACCTCATTTGCACAAACTCTACCCAGTTACAGTAAGGCCAAGACTTATCTAGACTGAACAGTAGCAAGAAACACAATTGTTAAACTTTCTTCATTTGCCTGTATAAAATATCCACAAATCTTGTCATTAGATTTCACCGGCATGTGTGATAAATATTCGTGTTCAGAATCGTTTGTGTTAGCCGTTGTACTGTGGACAGGATTAAACTGGATTAAACTGCTTTGAACTAGTGGCCCCTGGGGAAACGCAGAGCCTGAACCTTGTTCTTCATCCTGCAGCTGGACTGTCGGCACACCCGCTTCGTTCAGTCTGGCTGGGGCTGGTGGGTCTCATGGGACGGGCAGAAGATGCTGGACTGGGGAGGAGCTGAGAGGAACAGTGGGAGCTGTGCGTGTGGCATGACAGGTGACTGAGCCCGCCATCTTGTGCTTCTGTCCACAGTCAGCCTGACGGACAGCTCTCACTCATTGCAGAGTCTGCATGTTTGGTGTGGTTAATTCATATGGATTCATTTTTCCATGGATCTGTTTGTGGCAAACGGGTGTTTGCTTTAATTTATATAATGCTCATTAGAACATAAGAACATAACATAAGGCCCATCTAGCCTGTTGCTGGTGGCAAACTTATCTAAAAACCTCATCCAGCCACCATTAATAAATAAATTAATGAAAACACCAAATAAGATATTTTGCTGTGTAAAATTATTTTTTCATTTAAGGGGGGGTAATCCAATGTGAAACAAAAATCACATTTTCTGAGAATCTGGAGTTCAGAATGTAATAGATCATTATATGATAGTTATATGATCCAAAAATGTTCATAGTTCCACACTACTAATCCCAGAATGTAGTAATAGGCGAAGTATAATAATACCCAAAGTATAGGCGGGAGCCCTGAGTCAAGAATATAATGTCTACTCCTCAAAGCTGGCCTAAATTGCAGAGTGGAAAACCCATTTAAAATCCTGCATGGAGTTTCACAAAGCATTTAAGTGATACTGCAGATGTGTCAACAGATTATGTGGTGAGGTGGAATGAAACTGAACCTTTTTGGTCTAAATGCAAAGAGTTATAACTATAAAAAACTCAGCACAGTGCATTACCTAGTCATGGGTGCCATAACAAACAAGAGCAAACAAGCTTATGTAGCCCATGTGGTAATTAGTAGTTAATTGATCCAACGATCTCATCGAGCTGTTTCTTGAAAGAGCCAGTACTTGGATGGGGAGTCAAATACAGTTTCAAAAGAAAACCTGCCTCAGTTTGCTAAAGACCATAAAAAGGGCAAAACATCACTTTTCAGCAGGACATTGGCCCATATTACAAAGCCAAAGCTACACTGGAGTGACTTAAGAAGAAAAAACGCATTGTGCTTGGGTGGCCCAGTCAGAGAATCTTTGGAAGGACTTGTAAACTGCTGCCCATGAGCGATACTCAATAAAATGGGACATTGTAAGCAAATCTACAAAAAGAGTGAGTAAAAACTGCAAAAACTGGTGCGCAAACTTACCTAAGACTTGTGTAATTGCTACCAAATGTATGTACACCAAATACGGAGCTCACAGGTCTGAATGCTTCTGCAATCAACATTTTTTCAGCTCTCTGTTTTTTTCTGACATTTACTATGTTATCTTACCCTTAAAAGTTTTCCGTTTGAACTCCCAGGTTTTGAGTAACGTATTAATTTTACCATGCGTATGCACCAGGAGGGCACAGTGGTGCAGTGGTCAGCATTGCTCCCCCACGGCGCTCAGTGCAGAGTTTCAGTGTTATCTGCGTGTACGCATGGGTTTTCTCGGTGCTCCGATTCCCTCCCACATTCCAAAGACTTACTGGTAGGTTAATTGGATTCTGGGAACTTTGGCCCTGGTGTGAGCGTGTATATGTTTAAGTCTGTGTGTGCCCTGTGATGGACCGGCATCCTGTCCAGGCCTTGTATCTGTTGCATGCTGGGACTAGGCTCTGGCTCCCCTGCACCCCTGTATTAGATAAAGTGGTTAGAAAATAGCTGGATTGATGTATGCATCAGTGTTATTTCACAAAGTGATACACCATAGGAAGGGTCTGAATACTTTTGCAAAGCACATTATACCTGCATAAGGTTAAGCAGGCATTAGAGATCAGATTCTTTTAAAAGGAAATACCTTTATTCGTAATTTCAATATTCAAACGTAGCTTAACAGAAATATGGCTTCTGGGCCTCTACAAAAGTGGAGTGCCTTAGGATACCATTCTTTAAATGCTGTTGCATTTTTTTCAGGTTCAGTGTTATAATAATAATGCTTTTATTATTAGCTACTGAAAATTGTTTGACATCCAAATTTGTCTTACCGTATTTGTATTGCAGAACCTAAGAATTAGACTAATGTAAATGTGTAGATTTTGCAACAAGATAGCATGCTTCAGTTTCACGTCATGGTAGATCTTTTGTTTTTCATTTTTTATAATGCCCTAATTAGAATTGCAATCTAACTGCCCTGGTATCGCCCACAGGTACATGCTTTGGAATGGGGCGCCTGTGTAATTGTGACAGCAATGATCACGTCTGGAGGATGGATGAGGGTTTTCTCAGAGACAAAAACTCGCTGCCTGTGAAGGCCGTGCACTTTGGGGACACTAAGGATGCCCCTCTAGAAATGGCCTTCCACACTGTAGGAAAACTGACCTGCAAAGGGAAAAGTAAGGTTTGTTTTCCTATTTTTTCATATTTTTTCTAGTGTTTTGTTTATGTCATGCTAGCGGCACGGTGGTGTAGTGGATAGCATCGTAACTTCACAGCACTGGGGGCTTGGGTTCAATTCCTGAGGCGCTATGTGCGAGGAGCTTTTATGTTTCCATTGGTTTCCTTTGGGTCCAGTGTCCTCTCACAGTCCAAAGACATACTGATAGGTTAATTGGCTTTTGGGAAAATTGGCCCTGGTGTGAGTGTGTGCATGTCTGTGTCTGTCTGCGCTGCGATGGACTGGTATCGTGTCCAGGGTGTACCCTGTTTTGCACCTGTTGCTTGCTGGGATAGGCTGCAGCTCCCTTGTGACCCTGTATTGGATAAAGCGGTAAGAAAATGGATTGATGTTCATGTCATATTTAATATAATTTTTTGGGAACATCAGCAGCTTTAAATACTGAATTATTTCAGCAATATCCATCTCAGCGATGTCAGAGCCAGGGCATCTCTTTACTGAGTTCTGCTTTTGCATATGAACTAGAGGTGTGGATTAGTAGAATTCTACTCTCGGGCACCATCGTAGCACACTGGTCAGTACTGGGGGAGTTCCATTTTGGACCTGGGGTGCCTCTGGATGAACTGGTTTCCTCCCACAGTCCAAAGACGTACTGGTAGGTTAATTGGCTTTTGGTTAAACTAGCCCTGGTGTGAGTATGTGCGTGTCTGTGTTTGCTCTGCAGTGGACTGGCATCCCATCCAGGGTGTATTTCAGTGCTTGCTGGGATAGGCTCTGGCTTCCCCACGATCCTAAATTGGATTAAGCCATTAGAAAATTAATGGATAACACATCTCTCTACCACTTTGGGCTGGATGAGCTTGAGTTCTATACAATGTGGCATCCTTCATCATGGTACTTAATCTCTGCTTGTATACAGTATGTGTATTAGAAACATCTGAAAAGATCTGGCAAATGTGATAATTTGCACATTTAAGGATCATGCATAATAATACATCAATATAAGGAAATGACGAGTTAATTCGTTTTAATTTACTGATGCAGGAACATCTAATATTGATAATGTGAACAAAATAAGTTGCACAGTGATCCTATTTGACCTACTGTACCTTTTTTCTACTGAGGATCAGAAAAGGCAGACACTAGCTTTCTATTAGCCAGAACCTAAGATTAAGACTGAATCATGTTGCTTTGATGACTTTCTTTTCTGATTTCATTTCAGTCTCAAGCACATCACCGAGCATCTAAACCCAGGCATAAAAGGACAACAAATACAGTTATTGGAGAGAGGGCATACCGAAGATTATTGGAAATTCTATGCCGACTTGCCTGAGAAACCAGTTGATTGTGGTTTGTTATAGAGCTTTTAGGCAAGACCTGCTGACATGCAAAGGATTACTCTTGAGACACGAAATTCAAAGATGACCCATTTGAATTTTTAGATGAGAGGAAAGATTCACATAAGGATACTGCTGCACTGACTACAGGCATAGAAGGAGCTACTCTGGTATTTAGACCTGGCAAGCTGCATTTCTGCACCAGTTAACAGGCATCACTAAGAACTATTCAGCTTCCACCTTCAGGAGCTCTGGGTAGAAAAGACAGAAGGATTTTTAAAATGTGATGAGTCACAGACAATGATTCTCAGTGAGTTGTGGATGCAAGGAATGTTTAAGAATAGCATTGGGGAACTACTGAACCAGTACTGCAGCACAATACACATTGGAGAGTATGTGTGCAAAATTCCTAAAGTTTAAAAACCAATGCACTTTTGGTTTGTCGAAAGTTAGGGCACATATATAATATTTTGTGTTCTCATGCATACATTATTTTATAAAATTGTTAATCAATTTGGTTAAAAAAAAAGTATTGAAAATATTTCTGATTTTTCACTCATTTCTCTGTAAGGTGGCAAATGATATCCTCATATGAAATATCGATGCATACAGTTACCAGTATAGTAACACTGAGTTATACCAAAACAAGGTAGTTATGGTCATTTTCAACACTTGGTAGTCCTGTGACCTTTACACAATGTGAAATGTCAGATAAAAGTCACAAGTAGCTGCGGTGACATTTATACAAGCTCATTTCAGTAGTGTTTCATTCCTTCCCAGAGAAGGTACAATGCGTAATCTTATAAGAAGCTGTTACTGTAGTGCCACTAACGTGAACTTGCCACAGAAGTAAGATGGGTTAGAAGAGGTATTGTCCAGAATAAAATTATCAATGTTATGTATTTCTTAAGGACAAATTAAGAATAAAAAACTGAAGAATGCTTGTGTGTTGTTATTTCTGGCACAGTGGAAATAATATGTATGAAATAATACCCGAACAAGGATTGTACTGTTTGATGTATTTAATGCAGAGCTATTTCACCCACTTTCCTTTATATTTTTCAAACAGTTCACATCATTATAACTTTTACTCTGTTATACAATACACAAATAAACACAAGTCAGTACACATCATCTCTACATGACTTCCATCGGTTTGTAACAATCCCAACATAGTTCATTTATCTCCTAACAAAACCCAGCACCAACTACATATGTTTGACCATTAAAAAGTATATGGCCTTTCCTTTATGATCTACTTTTCATTGTAAAAAGTTTGATATTTCTGATGTTCCCAGGGTTTTCATATTTTATTAGAAATTCCCTGAAGGCTTCTTATGTGATGAGAAAGGACTTTTAGCATGTAGTAACTTTGGCATTATGGTTGTCTTCAGGTTTTTTGGTTACGCAAGTTATCATTGAGGTATATTTCTTTTTCTTTATAATGTCCAGCTATTTTTCTTCAGTTAGGAACAGCAGAACGTAAGAAATTAGACAGTGGACTCATACAGTTGCCACTGAGAGAGTTAACACTGCAGTCTTACAGGAATACAACCAAACCAAGGGTCGCTGTTACAAGACCTGATCTTTGACCCTCCCCCATCTCTACAGTACTTCACAAATCATGTTCCTTTTACAGCATTAGAGACTAACTTGAGTTATTGTGCAGCACAGAAAGCTATTAAAATACGTTTCTAAAAAGAAAACAATTTAAAAAACTAAGAACAGTTTTTTTCCATTACAACATTAGTTTATTCAGTTCAACTAGCCATTTATCAACATCACCCTATACTGTAGCAAACTACTGATTACATGACCCAAATAATTCAAATATTAGCATCACACAAAATGTAAATTTACCCAAATTCAGCTTCTAAATGTAAAACAATGACTATGATACTGTGAGGTGAAATCTGACACTTAGCAATGTTAGCAGTGTTTGCAACTCCCCTTACCTTCCTCAGAAGGTCTGGAATGATGTACAAGTATGTAGAAATGTCGGTATTTACCTAGCAGTCCTTAAACAAGGGGGAGAGTAAACATGGAGGAAGACACTGATAAACTCAGTGTGAGGAATTTACTCAGGTTAATTAACTCCACTGTATATCATTAGGACCACCATATTAAAGAATAAACATTGAACAGTGCCAGGGCCATTCCTAAGGAGGTCATTAAGACGATCTCCATTGGAATGGATCACAACATACAGTGCATACAGGAACAGAGAGGGAGTAAGAGAGAAAAGACAAAAGAAGGGAGAAAACAAGTGGCTGAATGATGGGAGAGCTCTGTTTTAACCAGACTGGGTTACCAGACAGGTCATCTGAAAGCTGAATAGTATATTGAACTATGAGCATTATTATGAAACAACTTGATGTCTTATCTATTTGAAGAAATGTTGACATCTTATATAAGATAAGATAAGATCACTTTATTGGCCGTATACAATTTCTTGCATTAGGAATTTGTCTTAAAATTGCTCTCCATGAGACACACAGGCAGGGAGAGAGAAGCTTGGGGTCAGAGTGCAGGGTCAGTCATTTATATGGCACCCCTGGAGCCATTGGAGTTAAGAGCCTTACTCAGGGGCCCAACAGAGTAGAATTCCTCTGCCAGCCGCAGGCTTTGAACCAGCAACCTTCCAGCCACAGGCACAGATCCTTAGCCACAGTGCCACTGCTCCACTAAATTATGGAATCCTCTGGCTAAAAATGTTCTCTCCTATTTTAATGATACATTGTTAGAAAGGGGAAATTGGTTTTGGTCTGCCATCCAATAAATGACCATGTGCTGCTAAATGTTTGCTTATTTCCTGTTTGGTATTTTGGTTATAATACACTGATTTGAATTCGTGAGTTTTTCAAGATATTTGAAAAAATGCACATATTACACCAAACATGAATATGAAATTAATATGAAATTTTAAATGTACATTTTATACAAATTTATTTTAAAAATGCTCAAATTCTAAAAATATCCCAAATATTAAAATTACCAATGACAAAAATTGTATTAGATCCAATTCTTCATTCAGTAAAATTGCTTTGTGAACCTTTTCACAAAGCAATTTACTTTATGAAGTCCAGAAAGTACTTGACGGGATGTTTTTCTGAATCCAAATCAAGAATTTTGGAAGCAGCAATGAGCCTGTGGAAGGCCTCGTCTTTGTTGGGACTGAAGCTGGTAATGTTGAAGGAGGAAAAGTCAAAGTCAATTTTATTTTTCATGTCTCCAACCTTGATAGAATTGATAATCCCATTTTCCTCCAAAGCCTTTAATATTACAGGAAAAGAAGGGTTTTCCAGGGCCTGAACATGCTGAAAAACAGGGCTAGATATACCTACAACATAGCCTCTGGGTTCAGGGGTCCAGATGTGTGGATGGACATCACAGGCTATCAGAAAGGTGCACAGAATAATGTCAGTGCCATAGACCGTCTTGATCCAGCTAGGCAGATAACCTCCACCCGGTCGGGGGTTGATCTCGATGAGCTTGGGGCCTGTTTCAGTCAATTTCATATCGAGATTGTAGACCCCATTCTTCAGGCCACAGTGGAGGCAACACTGGTATGCAGCAATGGCTAACTGGGTCTCTTTTTCAGGGCAGAGGCAGGTGGGCATGATGTGTGATGTGTTGAAAAAGTAAGAGAGTCCGGGAGGCCCACAATCAGAGACAAATGCTGCCAAGAGCTTCCCCTGAAAGATTACCAGGTCTACGACATACCTTGGGCCGCTAATGAACTCCATCAGAAATGGTTCATTTTTGAATCCCTTGTTTATCATGTGATAAGTTGTTCCTTTTAAGTCCCACTTTAGGCTCTTGAAGTGCTGCTGGCACTGCAGGGAGTTCTCCACTATTTTGACACCCATTCCACCACTGCCTTTCTCCAGCTTTACTGCTGCAGGGAAGCCCACCTGTGCCATGGCCTCTTCGAGCTCCTGTTCACTGTCCACGGGTAGGCAGGGCACTACGTAGAGTGAGGGATTGGGGAGATGCTGCAGGCCGTGGTGAATTCCCCCCAAGTGCCGATGAGAATGACTCTTCTTTTTGGCAGTAACGAGCGCTTCAAAGCCATCACTGGGAAGACCTAGTTCTTTGCACACGAGGGACGTCAGTATAACTGTATCGCAATTAAAAGTTGTGCAGCCATCGACAATCACGTTCAAATCCCGGACCATCTTGGATATGATATGGGCATGAGACTCATCTTGCGTGTGATCGCTGAAATCGTGATGAAGGGTTTTCCACGCCAGCGCAAAACCAGGATGGGATGAATTGCAATCTACCAAGATTATCTAAAAAAAACAGAAATTAACACACTGGAATCTTACCATTCTTGTTTGGCCATGGGTTTCAAACTGAGAAGAACAGCATGTGTTGATGTCTATTTACATTCAGATGCTGTAGGATATTGTTCTGTATTTGAATAATCCTGTCATACTCTGAAATCATAGTTTCGGGGTGGCAGTGGATGGATTTGGGAGCAGAAACTCGTCAACTAGGACATAACTGAAACCTTTTAAGATCCTTAAAGGGGAAAAATAATGCCAAAATGTGACAGGAGTCACTTGGGAAACTAGCTCTTGATATAAGTCA
Source organism: Atractosteus spatula (assembly GCF_055471065.1). Classification (NCBI taxonomy): domain Eukaryota; kingdom Metazoa; phylum Chordata; class Actinopteri; order Semionotiformes; family Lepisosteidae; genus Atractosteus; species Atractosteus spatula. The sequence goes on from NC_142711.1 coordinate 42,551,618, forward strand.
CGAGACAACGGCATATACCCAAATTAAATCTAGGTCTTTATTGGCCACCGTTTCCTTTTTTTCTTTCTAGTTTCCTAGTTTTACTTACAAAAGTTCAGGATTTGATTTCTTTTAAAAAGGAGGCTTGGGAGATGAGCAATGGTTAAAATGTTTTTCCAGGCATGCTAAAGATAAAAATGCTTCGTAATGATGAAAATCCATTTCAAGATGTATATTATGCTACAGATATACAGTAAGCTTCAGATGTAAACCATTATTAAATGTTCAAATAAATACCAGCAGGGATTGACTGGTAAACGGATGAAGAAGGATACTAAACCATTTGAATTCAGTTTTGTCAATATTGATGGGGTAAAGTGAGAATGTAGAACATATCACATATTACGAATTGTTATTTTCTATTTTTTAAAAACATGGAAGTTAACATAACTGATTTATCTCCTATTGTAGAACAGCCCAGGCTGTTCACTAGCATTTTGAAATTATGTGTTCTTCTTCAGGTAGAAAAATTAACATGCTCTGCTTATTATTTGCACCTCTGATCTCATCGAATGAAACTAGAAACTGAGACTTTTACTCAAAACAGTGCACATGTGTTTTTCTTAAAAATAGGAAACACCAGCCTAAATATCACTTATGTATGCCCTGGATACAGCAATAAGTATCTTTAATGATTTCAACTTTTTGTGCATCAGAATTTGGATTTTTTAGCTGAGGCGAGAAACCTTACCTTGATGTGATATTTCTTGGCTGACTGAAACACTATCAGCTTATTTACATTTCCTGCTCCTATGTACAGGATGGTCTTGTCAGCAATGAAAGAGCAGTGGGCTCTGTGGCACATGGCCTGTACGAGAGGCCCGACAGTGCTGCCCTGTTGGTGGGGCTGCAGGAGCTGAGTGGCAGTGCTCTGAATTCCACTGTGGTGAGAAGTCAGGCTCAGGAGGAAAGGGTGCAGTCTGTCCTTGTGCTGTGTCAGAACAAACTCCACACCTGAAGAGAGGCATATTTACACAGAAAAGTTCAAATATCTTCACACAAAAACTTATAATGAACTATAGACCATGAAAAAGGATATGTTTTGCGATGGTCATTTTCTCATTTGCTAGTATTGATTCTAACTGAATTCTTAATGAATTTATTTAACTAATTATTTGCTTTGTTTGATTAATTTGTAATGCTTCCTAGTTCTTAAATATAATAATAATAATAATAATAATAATAATAATAATAATATTTGCTTAGACTTATATAGCGCTTTTCTGGACACTCCACTCAAAGCACTTAACAGGTAATGGGAAACTCCCCTCCACCACCACCAATGTGCAGCATCCACCTGGATGATGTGACAGCAGCCATAGTGCGCCAGAATGCTCACTACACATCACCTATCAGTGGGGAGGAAAACAGGGTGATGAAGCCAATTCATAGATGGGGATTATTAGGAGGCCATGATTGGTAAGAGCCAATGGGAAATTTGGCCAGGTCGCCGGTGTTACACTCCTAACTGTATACATATTGAATATTTATTGAATTTTTAAACCATGTTTTAAAGTTAGCTGAATGTGTATTTTCTAAATTTACTACCGGAATATTCATACAATATCTCATTTAAACTAAATAAAATATTTTCTGATATCGAGGTTTGGGTGAAATCTGTGAAAAGCAATTGCTTAATTGGCCAAAAAATACAAAAATAGATTTTTGTATTCAATATGTAATCGAGTTAATGACAGATATATTTTAGGCCTTTTAAAGTACTTAACTAAGATTTTATGACAATTAAAGAAAATAAGTGTAATCTTCCAGTACTTAACAAAAGATAGAAAAAACAAAGTTTTCAGTACTTTGCTAGACACAATAGCCTATGTTTTTATTTATTTATATGCATCATAATAAAATATTTCTTAATGTACCCAAATATTGTTGGTTCGATTTTGAACCAGTACCACTAAAGGCATTAATCTTTTAATTTGTCCAGTTGGTCAGCATGAATCTGATACTGGAAAATCATAAATGATGGTACTGGGACTACTTCAGTTAGCATGTGTTAACCACCACCAAGCTGCCCAGCTAAGAGAAGACTCCTGAGTTAAAACTGAGAATTTTTCAGAAAGATAGGTAGCTAGATAATCACAGATGAACTGGTGATTCTGGACTACAGTATATACTGTATCAATAATATCCTACAAACTACAGAACTGAAGTTAATCTACTGGACAATAAAACAATTCTAAGGTCTTAACAGTACTGTAGGTACATTGAGATGTTTTGTGAATTTTTAGGCTAAAAAATAATGTAAAACTGCTTTGCACATGTAAGGTAAAAGTTAAAAAAGAAAGAGTTGAACTGCCAAGTGGCATAAAAAAATTCACCCCATTTAATATTGTATTTGTAAAAAAGAGTAAGAAATTCAACCAACTCTAAAATACTAGAGAGGTAACAAGATACACCAGCCAAAGGTAGAAAATATTGGTAGCATACAGTGAGATGTATACCATAAATGTTAATCAGTAAAATTGAAGTATTCCACCACACATCTGGTACAAAAGGTTTCAAAGAGAGAGCAAAGAGCAGAGGACTAAGAGAGCAGTCTTGTCTGGTTCCTCAAATCAAATGAATTTGAGTAGGTATCACTGACCCCATTAACAAGCAGAAGCATTAGGCTGGATGCACTTTACAGAGTACAGATCAAATTGATAAATTATCTTTCTTTCATCAACCCTCTCTGAGGGTGAATGAAGGAGAGAATACATGCATCAAGCAAATGGACTAGATAAGTTACATACAATTTTATCTGTGTTTAGAAGAGATAACGGGCGATAGCTAGAGTATTTTATTTACTCTTTACTTTACTTTTTTTTCAGAAGGAGAGAAATCAAAGCAGATTTCTGATCTCAGTGAAAAACATGGAATAATTAGCTGGGGAAGTTATGCTTAAGATTTACAATGCGCTAGTAAGACCTCACTTAAAACTCATGTTCTGTTTTCCTCACTATATCACATTATAAAAAGTATGTTTTATATCTTTGTCTCAGGAGATTATCAGACAGTTTAGGATAAAGGGGGGTTAATGTTTCAGTTAGGGAAAGAACTAAATCAGGAGCTGAAGATATCTGCAAACCTCAGGCTTTCCAGCCAAATACTTGAGGCCCAGGATCTGAGCTCTTTTAAGAAATGGCTGGAAACGTTTTAGTCTCATTAGGTACTAAATTACTAAATCAGAAAATCTGGCATGCATCATTTCTTATGTTCCTGTGTTCTGCCTATCCCTAGCGTATAAGGTCACTAAAGAGCAGTACCTATGAAATCAATCTGAGCAGTAGCCCCTCCCCTCTCTTCACTGGAGAGCTGGGACTGGTAGTCCATGATGCCTTGCATGGCTGCCTCGGCCCACTGCTTCAGGAGCTGCTGAAGTTCTGTGAGGTAGTCCTGCTTTGTGAAGCCCCAGTCCTGAAGTGTCACTTCCAGAGACTGCAACACTGTGGGGCAGCTTCTAATCAGAGCTTCTGTCCTGTTCACCCAGCACACTACCTGAAATGCAGACAAGCAACATTAGCACTGATGTCCAGAGCAGTGGTACTTCCCCAGAGATCCTGCAGGATTTAAATTTTAAGATAAATATCTTCAAAAGATAATGGCGTGGAAACATTATTACTTCTCTTCAGATAAGGTAGGAAACTGGATGCTGGTGTTTTTTTCCAGATGTACTTTGATACAGATCATCTGAACAGTTTTTCATGGGGAGAAATTATACAGTTATCTTTACACACATATGGGGAACTTATTTGTTAAAATAACAGACCCCATAATTTGATAATTATCTAATATTATTCTACTTGGGTTCAACATCTACTGACAACCACATGACTACAATATATTTTATTTGCACTGTACCTGCATCAACTGAGGCTGATCATCAGCAGAACGGCAAACTGTGGCTCTGATGTGGAGATCAAGCTTTCTTCTTGAAACCTCTGGCTCTGAATAAATGTACAGTATACAGGCAGTTATAATAAATGTTTAAAACATATTCATTCATATCCATGTAGTTTCACTACCCTATGCTTTACTTTTCATCATAACTTAATCAGAGAATGTCTGATTTCATTATCAACACTAGAAAACCAGCCCGAGGTGTAAGAAGAATGTCAACCTTCATTTTTTAAAGTGAAAATTTTGACTGAATAGGAAATAATTATCATTATTTCCCTTAACCGTGTGACCCTTAACCATGTGGGTCATCAAACAAAATGTGAGTTTACATGTTTCAGTTCTAAATAGTGGAAACAATATCTTGATTTTCAGTGAAATTGTGTATATACCTATGTTTCATGTTAGTCCCCGTACATTAACTTTAAATAGTAGCAGGAAATGGTAAGTCTTAAATACATTCAGTCATTTATTTATTTATTGCATTATTAATGTGCTAATAGGCATTCCATTGTCTGTCCTTCCTCATTGTATCGTTTTCATACAATGGCACAAAACATTCTTGTGAACACAATACCCTGTGTCTTCCCTTATGCACTGTGGTACTAGAATTCTCTTGACGCGCATTTTATGTGTAAACTTGTGTCACTAACATTGTGCAGTAAAAGACAAAGGAATGTTTCACTAGGAATGACAATGCCCAAGATCGAAGTGTAATGAACTATTATGGAGCTGATATTTGGCTTAACCTGCTTGGCTGAGGGCTGACCTCCTGGCCATAGGACGAGGAGGCCAGAACTCCCAAAAAGAACCAAGCGGGACCCCAAGCCACCAATGCAGAATTTGGAGGTGTGGTCTGTGATGCACGGATTGTTGCAGCAGTAGGGTGGTCGGAGTGCCTGTCTGCGTTCTGTATAGGTTTACTGTCGAGAAGTCGGCTTCTGTTCGCATAGGCGAGTTGCTTATTATAGGTACGTGTTGAGGTGTTGACGGAAGGGAATTCAAATGAACACGGGGTGTAAATGATGAGAAACCATGTAGGCTCTTTGTAGACGGGAAAGGAAATTGCTGCTATTATTAGATTGGGTTAGTGGTGGTGATGTTATCTGGATGGATATGGGCCCATGTTTGCAATTGTGTCCCCCAAAAGCAGCAATGGAAATTGGAGACTCCTGCGCTTGATTCACACAGTGATCAGGAGGAGAGATGGAGGTAGACAGTAGCAGCTTGGCCTTTTATAGCTGTTATAAGTTTGATGAGGGTTTCCTAGACGGACGGAGTAGCCGGCTCGAAGGAAATGCGGAGGCTTGTAGACCTTATGGCAAGTAACACCTTTGCTATCTGACGATAAATTAAGTGTAAGGAACTAACTGCTGCAGCTCTTGTGGACTCTGGAACTGGATAGCGAGCACTGATGGCCTAATGACAGATCCATGTGGGCACTGTGGAGAGGAAAACAAAAACTCCCGTTGGGAGAAAATCAACCTCTGGGGGTCCCGGCCCAATGGATGCCCCCCTTCCGGGCAGCTAGGCATTTTTTGGATAGCTCCAGACTCCGGCTGTATATCCAGCTGTAAAATTCCACTGTAGCTCATGGAATTTACATGTGTGGATATTACGTGAAGTGAGAGCAGTATTGGATCCAAGGAGTAGCGGTGCGGAGTGGGAGAAATGATCCTGGTGCAGATTTGGATGTCGGGGATAGGGACTTGTGTCAAGGGGTGATTATTGAGTAGGCAGAGGTAGGAGGCTGGGCGGACCCAGAAACGAGAGGCAGCGACAGCAGCCACGGAGGATGAGAGGGAGAGAAATGGGCCCGGGGCCAGATCGGATGCTGGGGATAAAAACATGCATAGGACAGGGGAATGAGGTGAGGGACTTACTGTACCTGTTCGGAAGTCGAGGGGGGTGGCTTTGGTAGCTACAGAGGACGGAAGTGATGAGACTGAGGCTGAATTGGGGAAGGGGGATAAAGAGGCGACGAGAAGGGGACGCGAAACATAGAGCGGTTGGTAAGAGAAATGAACTGGATACTGGGGATGGGGAAGTGAACAAAGCAGGAGCAGAGTGGACATGGGGGAGAGATAAAGGACAGGGATGTAATGGGGACATGGGACGAAGGACACCTTAATGAGGTGGACTTAAAGGACTTACCTTAATCAGGTGGTACCAGTGGCAGAAAGGGCGAGAGAAAAAACACAAAGTCGGGACAGAGATACAAGACATGGGACTTACCTGTATGGACATTAAAGAGGTGAAGCCAATAGTAGCAGGGCTGAATAGATGAGACACGTGAGAGCTACAGACTGGGCCGGAAGTAGGACGCCGGACAGACCCGGGGCTGGGGAGATGGCCGCAGTAGCAGCAGAGACAAAACGAATAGATCCAGGGCCAAATTGAACTCCTGGGATAGGGAAAATGAGACATGAATTTTGAAAATGCACGCTTCCAAGACGAAGACCCGACTCCGTGAGCAGTGGTGTCTGAGCCTGGGAGATATGCAGTCACGCGGCAGCCTGGAATGTGTTTTTTTTTATAAAACGGAACAGCAGGGGATCAAGACCCAACGAGACAAGGACGCGAGACATAAGGGCTGGGTTGGACGGAAACACGAATAAGACAGGGACACAAGACGCGAGACAACTGCTGACTGGGCCAGAAGTAGGACACTGGACAGGCCCAGTGCCAAGGGGGTGGCCCCCGTAGCACCAGAGATGGGAACCCGGGGCTAAATTGAACACTGGTCCAGGGACACGAGACGGGACAATTGCTGGCTGGGCCGGAAGTAGGACACTGGACAGACCTGGGGCCCAGGAGATGGCCGCAGTAGCAGCGGATGCAAAAGTGGCACGCGAGGGAGAGGGATATCACGTTGGTATTTATAGCGTTTTGTGGAGGAAGGATGAAGGGAGTGATTGCTGATTACTGACGGCTGGGAACAATTGAACGTGGTTGTTGTCATCCCTCCCGAACTTTTGTTATATAAACTCATATAGCAGTTTATAAAATACTGTATATAATATATAAGCTATGCAGCTGAAGGGATTTGTATTATAAAATGCTTTTGCAATGTAGTGTGGCAGGTTGCCCCTTGAAACCACAGACCTGCCACTAGAAAGGTCATCACAAAGGACCACTTGCAAGGTAGCCTCATATGAGATAAGATCACTTCATTGGTCATATACAATTTCTTGTATTAGTAATTTGTCTTTTTGCAGATCCCAGCTTGCTCTCCATGAGTCACACAGACAGGGAGAGAAACTTGGAGTCAGAGAGCAGGGTCAGCCATATGGCGCCCCTGGAGCAGTTGGGGTTAAGGGCCTTACCCAGGGGCCCAATGGAGTAGGATTCCTCTGCCGGCAACCTTCCAGCCACAGGCGCAGATCCTTAGCCTCCATGGGTGTGTATTAGTCACTATTTACAGTATATTATTCAGTAATGGGTTGGAATGAACATTCTCATCTGTCTGTAATTAGGGGGTTGACTTTAGTATAGAAGGGTGTCCAACTGCAACAGCTACTGTTTGGAAGAAATCAGGGTGTGAACTAGGAAACGATGGTGGTACAGCAGATGTTTAATTTTGTGGTTAGACTGTTATTTCTGAATGACGAGTTTTTATTTCTTTTAGAGTTTTTTATTTGTGAGTTTTGTGCAAAGCCTTTAAATAGAGCCTACTGGACCTTAAACCACCTGTAACCTTGGAGTGCAGAACCCAGGACCCACACTACCAAAAGTAGTTGTTAAAATTATTTTATTGGCCATATGGTTGTACTCTTCCTTGAAATTTATGTTAACAGTTTTTCACCCGTATATTGGTCTTTCCTCTTTATGTTTGCACTGCTCCAACTAGTGTGTATCGTTCTCTTAATAAAGTTGGAGAGCCGAGCTTTTACCTTTGAAGATGACACTTTGCTGCAGCTTCCAGGGCTTCAGCGGTTGGACTGAGTCGTAAGACGCCGTGATGAGAATAGACTCTCCCTGCTGGATCCTGGGCAGGAGACCTAGTGCTGCTTGAAGGATTTCTTCTCCTGCGCTCTTTTGGTGAACTGTCACGTTGTCACGGAAACACCATTTTGCCCCAGAAGGTTGGACCATCACCTGTGGAGTCAAGAAACAGAATTGGGGTTTCTCGTAATTCTGGGCTTCCTTTACTCTTCAATCCTACAGTGTACCCCCTCTTTCCAATTTTTCAGCATCATAAAGCTCTACAGCTTATTAGAGACATTGTTTTACAGAAATAGGAATCTGAAGTGTAAAAATGCAAATCCTAAAATTAAATGTCAGATTTTTCTTTTCTGAAACAGAAGAGGAAGTGTTTGTCATGTAAAGGGTAAAACTCAGGAAAAAGTCAATCTGTTTAGAAAGAAATGCAATCACGTTGCAGTAAACTGGTCATTTTTGTAACATACATCATAAACTACCTTTTCTATATTTGTTCTTTTTTGGAAAACACATAGTTGTCTGTCAGCTTCATATTAAAAACTGATTAGAAATACAAACTTGTATTTAATCGGACTGAAGAAAATCTGCCAGTTTATCTCTGAATCTTATACCAAGACTAAGTTTTATTGCGAACCCTGTTTACTCAGAAAATACACTTGCTTTGTGGCAGCTCTCAAGGTCAGGACGGTGCAGAAACTCTTCAACAGCCCCCAGCATGGCCTTCTGCAGCTCTTCTTTCTCCTGAGCAGAAACCACGGTCACCTGGGTGTTCGGGGGCAAGGATTTAAGGTTGGGGCGAAAGGCAAAGGCCAGGGTTGGTGGTACTTTAATGCCTCTCTGAGCCACCAGCTGTCTAGTCAGAAGTACATCCTCAACCACTCTGGTGAGCTCGGGAGAACCGCAGGTTGGACAGTCCAGATCCTCTTCCGTTATGGTGCCCAGAACTTGCCCATTTTCAGCCTCGTGTGGCATGCTGTGGTCACCCAGGGAGCTCAGGAAATAGCTGGCGCGTCGGGGAGGCTGGAAGGTGTCCAGGTTAGTGCAGCCCCCTGACCCAAAGGTGACGGCTTTGTGGATGAGGAGAGAGAAAAGCCCTAGGTGCTTTTGGGAAGGAGCCTTGAAGAGCCAAGAGGAGGACAAGCAGAGCATCACATGACCTGGGGTGACAGCAGAGCAGCAACACAGAAATGATCAGCATTGATTCTTTCAGCAATATTACTCCTAGGATCAACCCGTGAAACATTAATGAGAACACTATAGGGTTTAACCAAGTCTAAGTCTAATGTTTAACATCTAAGTTTTACGAAGTCTATTTGAAATGAGGTTCGCTTTCAATCAGATAATTCCCTTAACCAAGAATTCATCCTTTCAGATGAAAAAGAGACTGATGTGAAGCATTTTTCAAACTGGCCCCAAATGTGTGACACTAATTTGTTTTTGCAGAAGGTAAAATAGTCTCTTCAATAGTCTCTTCAATAATGTCTATTAATATTACATTTGCATACACTTGGTTCTTCTCTTAACTTGACAATTTTATTAGAGCATTGGATATCCCCTGTACTGCTGCTACTCTCCACTTGTGTCCCACAAGGCTCTGTGCTACTCCCAGGACCACTCACAATTTTCATGCCACTTCTATGCAGATAACACTCAGATCGTATTCTCGTTTCCTCGTTACTCTTGTCTCCTCCCGGATTAAAAACCTGCCTCTCACCCTAAGCATTAATTTCTGTGCACTATAAATGTACAACCCAAGTTAGTAATAACTCATGCATATATTAAAATGTTACCTTTGTTAAAAAAGGTTGTGATGAAAAGCTAAATTTAGCTTTAACAGATGTCTTGGTGAAACTGATGGCTGGATTGTGGCTGAATCAGTGACAAGCTTTTTTTCTAGACACAAGAGTAAGGAATGGGCATTGATGCTGAAGGAATTCAAAGACATCAATAAAACATACCGGGACATCGCCTGCCTCCCTCCAGCAGAATAGGAAGATATTTGTCAGGTGAGGCCAGGACACAGATAGTCATGTTAGGATCAGTCAAATCTGCAGAAAGAAACAGTTCTATTAGTAATGTACCAAGCAGCATAAATGATTTAATATCCTTATTTAGAGATGAAACAGGAGTGGAAAAACATCAAATTAACTTTTGTCCCCACTGAAATGTCTTTGCTTCCATAAAGCTTAAAAAAAGGGAAATAAGTTTTTTCACTGGAGGAAAAAGTTTAAGTTTTGATACTTGTCCTGTTTCTGTGTGTTTTCCAGAGTGTGCTTCGACCCACTCTAATGGCATTGCTAATAGGTTTCCATAAATCTTATCTTTGCTGTTGTTGAGAGAGAAATAAACAAAAGGTCCACTTTTTTTAATGCTTTTTGAATGCTTCTTCTGTAACAATGCATAGCAATACCGCATTAAATTTAAGTAATAGCACTGCTTGCTCTTTGCCGTACTTCACTCAGATTGCTCCAGCAAAATAACCGGTATACAAATTAAGGTGGCTTGGATGGAAGCATCAGCCAAATAAATTATTATTAATAAATTAAAAGCAGAATCACAGGGTAGTGAGTCCCAGGATGAGCACTGATATCACAAGGAGTACCTATTAGAAAACATGCAGAGAACAGTTTGATTAATAAATTAAAAGCAGAATCACAGGGTAGTGAGTCCCAGGATTAGCACTGATATCACAAGGAGTACCTATTAGAAATAGAAAAGTTTGACTTTGCCAAGTAGTAGAGTAGTGGTTCGGACCCACCTGCTCTTGGTGTAGCTGTGCGGTCTCTGGTTTCAGGAAGCCCCAGTTCCAGTAGTATCTGCTGTAGAGAGCTGTAATACTCTGACAGCCCCTCCTCCTGTAGGGCTGGGTCACTCTCCTCCCAGTGAACATGCGGACCGTCTCCTTCATTATAGCTCTGGCAGCCCACCTCATTCTCACATACTGCTTCAGGTGCCTTCAGCGTGTCCTTATTCCTCTGCATCTCTGATGGACCTTGTCAAGTGACGCCTGCAGCACAAGTTGTACAAAACACAATTTTAGCATCACCAGTGCTGTGAGCTGCAGATTACTCACTTTATTTTTTAAGAAGCAACGCTGTTCTTAAATGGCTCAAGATGTATATATATTTAAGGCACTTAAATTCCTGCATTGCCTGATTTTCTAATGGTTTCACTATCTATTCTCTTCGATTCCCCACAGTGGGTAATGGAAGAAGTTTGATGATACATATCCAAAATTCGCCACCAGTTCACTACGTTTGGCTGTGTTTTACCAATGTACTTTTAATACAATATATCACAGGGAACATTTGTAAAGTCAGGTCTGTGCAGCGACAGAAGTCAGCATATGTACGGGCAGGACAACTAGCTCACAATTAGAGTTTAGATTTCCAAGAAGTCAGTCTTATTTCCTTGAGAAACAGCTTATTTCTGATGAGAACTACCCATTAAGTCTTAAAAGAAAGAACAAAAGAAACCATTTTCATCACAGTCTGTTTTAATCAACTTAAATGTATTTGTCTTAATTCATCCCCATATCTCTGAGTCCTTAATCTCTTACAGGAGTGTCATTCATTATCAGAAATACAAAGGTCAATTTATTTAACACTTCATGCTGAAAAGTAGAAAGAAGAAATACAATCTGACGCATCAGAAGAAAGCTCAACAGCTGAAACTTTATGGTTGTTCTTTCTACATGAATGAACCTTTAAGTGTTCCTTTGCAGTCAATGCATGCTGACACAGCTGTCCATTTATTATCAGAAATGTGCTTGTTCCTGGTAAGGGACACAGTATCATGATTGTAATCCCTCCCCCTTTAGGGCGCTCCGGCTCTTTCACATTTTAGTTGATTTTGTGCACCTGCGCTCTGTTCCAGCCCTTCCCTACAAAAGCTAGATGCTCCCACCATTTCTGGCTCTGCATTGAAAGATGGACGCCCGGAGGCCCGCCTACCACCAAGTTGCCCTATGCCTGTGTCTTGAGGGCATTGGCCTCCTATCAGCATCCTGAACCAGCCGACTCCGGGGCTTGGAGTGTCTGGCCCCGTTACCCCTTTTTTATCTCCCCGACTATACAGTAGAAACTGGCACACAACCGCTCAGGGACAATTTAGAGACACCTGTTAGACACCTGGCAACCTGTTTTTGGAAGGTGGGTAGAAAACTGAGCATTTGGTGAAAACCTGGTGATGATCTTGGAGAGAATGAGTAAACTTTACACAGAAAGCATCTGTCTGGAAGTCAGGAAATGAGCCCTGTGAAGCAGAAGTCTTAAAAAAAAAGATGTAAAAAATGTATCGTGTTACTTCTTAAGAGGTTTCTGGCTGAGCAAGTAGAAATCTGTTTCCATCACTCTCTGTACCTCATAACATAATATTCTGCCACAAAACACTGTGGGTTCAGTTCCAGGAAGCATTGGGCAGCGCAATTGATTATTTGTTGATTGAAATTGGAGGTTTGTGTTTTCACTGTTGTCTGTAAATAATGATGCATTTGTTTACAGTCATGACACTTGTTGATGAGGCAATGGTCAAGACCTGCTGAGTAAAAGCAGAGCAGAGTTGTTTTTTTATTTATTTCCTGAAGTGTTTTAACTACAAACACTGGAACCACCCTGGATTCTTAGGATTTCACCTGTGCGAGGAATGTGCAAAGGTCTCCAACTGGCCAGCGTGACCTGCAGATCTTCACACAAGGCTTAGTTCCTGACTGAGCAAATAGCAAATCGGTCACACTCCTAACATTTCTACAGGACAAACTGATTTTTTAATTTTCCGTTGGATACCAACTTTTTAAAAAGGCATTTGACACCTTTCATTCAATATCTTTATTCGTCAGCTCAATTTTTTGTTAGATTTTCCTGTAGTGTAAATGCTTTACTTTTTGTACCCTTTTTGTCAACCTCATCAACCCTTGACAGAACCCGGCTTTTTAATGACCAGCAGTTTATGGATGCTGTTTTCTATAAGACATTCATGCTATTAGTATTTTTGTTGTCGTATTACAGCTGAATTTAAAACATTAATTTAATATTATTCTAGAAGTTAAAATTCACTCTCCCACCCCAAGCACAGAGACCTTATACAGATACAGCTACCCTTCACACAATTACACATATAACTATTCCCATTTATACAGCACAGTGAGATTTGTATTAAATATAAACACTGGGCTTTCACATCGTCAGACTACTCGTTTAAGAAAGAAGTCACCAAAATTACACCAATAATACATCTGAAATGTAAGCTGTAAGTTGGGCAATGTTTTGCATGAAAAACCCCCAAACATAAATAATAAGCTCATCACAGCAATATATAACAAAATTCACAAGAATGCATAGATATCTAATGATTAAATGATCTTTCATTTAACTAATCTATTTCTTGACAACTTGATTTTTTGCACTAGCAAAATAAAAAGCTAAGGTAACTTCTCTGGTCTACTAAATAACAAAATTATATAAAAATAACATTATGCAACATTGTGCATAATGTTTTTAAGCAGTGAATAATATTTTATTGCAGGTATCATGTAAAGAATGATAATTAGGTGGTCTTCACAGTCTAGGACTATACCAGGAGTTACTGTACAAAGCATTTTGCTGTCAAGTGTCAAAATCATACTCACTGTTGAGTGTTGGTGACGTCTTGTTTTCACTACTGGGACTGCTTCCTTTATCACACGGCTTTAAATGAATCAATGAAAACACAAATTATGCATAACCAAATGAGTTAAGGAGGGCTGCGTCCAGTAGCTTCAGTTGTTTAAATTACATAGGCAAGGCATTCCAAACTTACAGTAATTCCAGCTTGTACATGAAGATTCTAACAGAGTGTTGTGGAATTTTATCAAAGAAGATCCAGGAGAGGTATTCTCATTCACTCAGTAAGGTCTTTATTCATATTGCAACATGGGAGCCCTGCTGTCACTCTGCAGAGTGCGTCAGAGACTCAATTTGTTACAAGCAGTACAGGGTTTTTATAAGATGTTGCGCTGTAAGAGAAAGCTCAGCACTTTGTCCCTTCTAACACTTCCCCTTTCCCTAAGACAAAACAGATTACATCATAAAAACGAAAGAAGAAGCACCACTAGATTTGTTTTTCAAAGCTTATCAGTTACTTTCGGCTAATCTAATGACCCAGACAGCATATATTGTTTTGGTACATTGTCTTCTAAAGTAACCTAAACAGTACGTACTTTGTTGACGTACTGTTTTCTAAAAATCTGCCCGTAGCACAGCAGTTACATATTTTCTAAAAGTACCAATATATTTTTTGCAAAGCTCTCTACATTTTAAGAATCAATTTACTTATTAGATTTCCATTTCAAGAGCTAGTGCACATAATGTATGTTTTGATAAACAGACTTTTCAATCCACTTGGACAGGTGTCCAAGACACTTTTTCCTGAAACTTAGTTGCATTTCAAGATCATGCAATCCCAGCTTTCATTTTCAGGTACTTTTTTTATTTAATGAACCTGGGCCATACATTTAAATGCACTGTAGCAACTATTAATTCACTTAGAATTAAGTGTTATTAAAGATTTCTAATAACCTTGGCATGCCTTGATCAAGCAGTCATTTGCTGTCTGTGGATGGCACAGGATTGTGGCTAAAGAGGCCCCTCTGATAAAAGACATCATAAAGCTGTATTAAACTGAACAATGTAATGACATATAGAACAGACGGACTCCAGCCAGTCTCCAGGCTGGTTTCTTTGTGAAATCACAGGTCAAAGGTTGCTATTCAACACCAAAAGGAAGATGCACCAATAAGTGATCAACAGGGCTGATATCAGAACCAAACCAGATGGCATTTCAGCCAGTCATCAACTTGTGATGTCATCCATAAACTAGACCCCATATCATTCTGGCAAGAGCTTCTTTTCAATGCTAAAACCAGTGAGGGGCAATCTTTGCAGACGATAGAACTCAATGGTCAGTCTGTAAAGGTTGTGGAGAGTTTAAAATATCTGGGAACACATATTGATCAGAGGCTGAGTTACACTGATAATACAGAAAACATTTTTAAGAAAGCAAATCGGAGGCTGTTTTTAATTCAGACTCAAGAACTTTAATGTTAGTCAAAATGTCCTATAGAAGGCATATAAAAGCCTTGCTGAGAGCATCCTGGCATTTAACATGACAGTTTGGTATGGAAACATGGGGTTGAAAAACAAAACCAAACTGTCCAGTATTGTGGCAGAAAAAATAATTGGGAAATAGCAGCCCCAACTACTCAACTACTCAACTTGATCAACTACTCAATGAATGTATGAACTATACATGTAGTCCCACCACTACCTATTTATTTATCTATTTATTTAGGTATCACATATTGTTATTGTGATTTAATGTGATTTTATGTGACACTTAACTGTTTTGCTTGTGTGTTTTGTATTTCTAAGGGAGAAGCCAAAGACAAATTTCCACAGCAGTGGACAATAATCTTTAAATCTAACTCTCAATCTAACTGGCAATCTGACTTTTCCAACTGCAAGCTGTCTGACTTAAACTTTTCTTCAAGAAGCCATGCCAGGAGGGTGAGTCAGTAAAGTGCAGAATTCTGTCCAAGATATTGTTCTTGAAACAGATGAATCTTGTGCTTATGAACCCACTGTAATTGGTGCCTGATCACCGAAATTAGACAGTTGGACTCCTTTTTGTCGACATCCAGAATATCCTAGAATATTCTGAGCAAAGCTACTGTATATCCAAGGTGAGCCGAGTTCCCATTTTGACTAACTTGTATCTCAAGAAGACAAACTGCAAGATTCTACTTTGGCAGAGGTACAGTAGCAGCCTAACCAATGCAAGCTGCTAGGCAATGCCAGGCAAAACTTTCTCTCTCTTCTCTGTCTGCATCATGACCCTCCCAGCACAGAGAACCTGATACGGAAACCCAGCCAGCTTTATTTACCAGATCAAAGTTTAAACTCATCAAGGACGTTTGGCCAACAGATTGATGAGTATTACTTCATTATTAACATCCTAATTCTCAAGATCTGAACTGTTATCCCAAACGCATTTGATGTTTAGTTCACAATAGTAAATGCATATTTACTAGTGTCTAAGAATATAAAAGTGATTTAACTATATGAGACTGATAGAACGTAGAATGTGACACAATATAGTCAAAGCGTTTTTTAACTTTTAAGCATTTGTATTCACAGCAGATCATTTCAGATATATTCTATTACATTGTTGCTGTTTATCAATGTATTGATTATATCAATAAACTACATAATGTATATTTAGAATCCATGCATGAGACTGTAAATTATGATGTTAGATTGGTTGTTAAAAGTCAAGTACTCTCACAATTTACTGAAACTATTTCTGATTGTAATTCCTGATTTATGATCTGTTACAGCAAATTAAAACCCCCAATCTCCTACAGTACTGTACATGTTTCTCTTGCCAATAATTGTGCTTTCTGTGTAAGTGCACTAGTCAAAAAACTGTACTACCCCTTGTTCATATCAATGTCTTCAGAAAAAATCTGAATCTGTTTTTTTCAGAAAGTACTTTTTGCCACAGAGTGTAGACGGTTTGACCGTGCCCCAGCATGTGAAGGTAATGTAACATATTAAGGTACCAAGAATTTGTTTCTTGCAGTAGCTCTTAAAACATGTGGTTTAATGCCTTGGCTCTTATACAGTCCACAATTTTTATCAGAAGATCGATCACCTTTTCATTTGATGCCCCGCCACCCATGTGTAAAAGGATATCCCAAACTAAATGAAACATTCACAAATTCATTGTGTACACCAGTAATTGTGGGTACTCCTTCTGTAGTGGATTTCATTATACACATCTTCATATTCTATCAAGGTATTACTGCGCATAGCTCCACCAAATAGCATGGTAAAATATTGGCATAATAACCCACTCTGATCAAGTATAGCAATCATCCTTTCACATGACCACAGTACCTTTGATTAACAATTACTCAACACTGGCACAGGTGGGAAACATTTGCCTTCCTACAAAAAGACAAAAACACCTGGGATTGTCAAAGAACCTTCAAATTAAGGCAAATTCAGTTTTAAATTTTCATGCAAAACGTTTTGAGCTAATACTGTAGGTGATGAAACATTAGCATTTGAACACCAGCTTCTTTGTCCTTTTTAACTTTTAAGTTATTAACTCTGATCTTTGTAATCCCTGAGTGAATGATCAGCATTCGTATTCACAGCAGATCATTTCAGATATATTCTATTACATTGTTGCTGTTTATCAATATATTGATTATATCAATAAACTGCATAATGTATATTTAGAATCCATGCATGAGACTGTAAATTATGATGTTAAATTGGTTGTTAAAAGTCAAGTACTCTCACAATTTACTGAAACAATTTCTGATTGTAATTCCCGATTTATGATCTGTTACAGCAAATTAAAACCCCCAATCTCCTACAGTACTGTACATGTTTCTCTTGCCAATAACTGTGCTTTCTGTGTGAGTGCACTAGTCAAAAAACTGTACTACCCCTTGTTCATATCAATGTCTTCAGAAAAAATCTGAATCTGTTTTCTTCAGAAAGTACTTTTTGCCACAGAGTGTAGACGGTTTGACCGTGCTCCAGCATGTGAAGGTAATGTAACATATTAAGGTACCAAGAATTTGTTTCTTGCAGTAGCTCTTAAAAATGTGGTTTAATGCCTTGGTTCTTATACAGTCCACAATGTTTATCACAAGATCCATCACCTTTTCATTTGATGCCCTGCCAACCACGCGTAAAAGGATATCCCAAACTAAATGAAACATTCACAAATTCATTGTGTACACCAGTAATTGTGGGTACTCCTTCTGTAGTGGATTTCATTATACACATCTTCTTATTCTATCAAGGTATAACTGTGCATAGCTCCACCAAATAGCATGGCAAAATATTGGCATGATAACCCACTCTGATCAAGTATAGCAATCATCCTTTCACATGACCACAGTACCTTTGATTAGCAATTAACCAACACTGGCACAGGTGGGAAACATTTGCCTTCCTAGAAAAAGGCAAAAACACCTGGGATTGTCAAAGAACCTTTAAATTAAGGCAAATTCAGTTTTAAATTTTCATGCAAAATGTTTTGAGCTAATACTGTATGTAATGAAACATTAGCATTTGAATACCAGCTTCTTTGTCCTTTCCAGGGTTTTACTGTATATAAGTAAGCCCCTGCTGTTAGCAGGTGTTCAGCATGCGCATGAGAACAGAACAGAACTTTAGGTTAGGTTAAGTACTCTCACCATTGCTACCTTAGAGATGTGCACCATGAATATCACTGGGTTAAGTGTACTGGAAATATTTGACAAAATAATTGGACTCACATCTAGTCACTAAGGTAACTTAAATACAGGCCCTGGTCTGTTCTAGAATGAAATATGAGCCTTAATAGGTTGCAGTGATCCTTGAACTTCTGAGTAAGATAAAAAAAAAAGCATGAAGTCAGTATCCTGTCTTCTTACAAGAAATGGCTGGATGAGATCCTAAGATTAATTAGGCATTAAAATTAGCTATTAAATTAACTATTATCTACTAAACAGGCTAGATGTGCCACTTTTCATTAGTAACATTTCTTATATTCTTAATATACACACAAGCACCAATAAAGAAGTTGCAGTAACAGTTAGGATTTGTCTTAAGCGAATGAGAGAATTACTGAATGTTGACGAATGCTCATAACTGATTTATTGTAGTGGATTAAAATACGATGCCTTACAAACTCAGATAAGTTATCTTTTAAGAAGATATTTTAACATCAGTAAAATACTTGAAATGTATGTATATATTTTTCAAGAGTTGATAATCTGTAAATTTAAAACAATATTTTGGTGTAGTCATCATTCTACTTTCAAAGGCCCTGTCTTTGTTTGAATTTAATAATCTAGTTACAACCACAGCCATTAAAAACAATTCTCAGCATACTGAATCACCAGCCGTAAATATACTGTCTAGCTCTCTGGTTCAATTGATTGAAATAACAAATGATTTAGCACTCTCCTCAGTGACAGAGTTCATTACAAGACTAAAATAAAATATTAATTTTGGACAATTTTAAATTTACTGTTGGTTGCATTTCTAAAAGCAGAAATTTAAATTGAATAAAACAAATTTTACTCATACAGTATATACTGTGCTGTATACAGTATACATTCTAAATTTGCTATTATTCATGTTATTAACTTCTATTATTAATGCATTATATATTCAAAATATTTAATAAATTAAACCAATTATTTGCTTACTGCAAACCATTTTTAAAAATCCTTTTTAAATATGGATGAAATAATTTACATACAGTATTTTACTATATGCAATATATGAAGTTATAACATTATATACTGTATAATAACATTACAAAAATAACTCTAATGCATACATTTAGTGTTCCTTAATGGGAGATATTTCAGACAAGCTCCTGGAAGTCATTTTGATCAAAAACGTGGATCTCGCATGTGGAAAGGGTACAATTTTGCAACACCTACATCCATGGGAAAGCCAGTTACAGTAGGCAATGGTGTTTCACACACAAATTTTATCTTCAGATATGGATTAATTTAGCACTGTAACTAGTCGACAAAATAAGACCGATTTAATAACACCTTCAGGCTTGTTGGCTGCTGGATATGAGAAAATTTTATTTCTTAAGCAGGAAAGCTTTCATACAAATTGATGCAAACGTGCAAATCGATAAACAGAAGGCCACACACATTGAACTGGCAAGTCTGAAAGCACCACACCCTTTTATTAAAAACAACCACAGATTGTCTGTTGATCAGCAGATTTGCAAAGGCTCTCCAAGTTATCAGCAAATACAAAAAATATTACCGAACTGCCCTTATACCTCGTCATAGCTTTTACTTGTTACAACTCTTAAAAGACATGTCAAGTTCATTTTAAGTAGGAAATATGACTAATGAATGCTCCTTTAGGTTGACTTCAGAAGCTGGGAGGTCTCAATCTGCCAGTTTTAGGAATTATGTTATAATTATGAATTATTATTATGACAAAGACATATTTAATATTCTGAAGCTGGGGCACTTTCATAAGTGGTATGAAATTAAAGGAGGCCTGATAAAAAGGTAAAAGATGATTATTGCTCAGCCAACAAACTTAGTGCAGCTAGAAAACAGTGAAAAGAGGCTGCCAAACAGAAGAAACGCAGACTGTTAAAATATCTGTATTTCTAAAACATCATTTGTCAAATTCAAATTATGTTGTACAGTATATGAAACATTTTAAAGTTTTTTTCAACAGCAAGGGAGAAATGTCTGCTTGAAAGTCACAATTTCCTGTTGAGTATGAAGAAGGCACCATGGCATGGGGACTGAGAGACATCTGTAATTTGACAACTACTTATGCTGAATAAACATCACTGGTTTCTTCAGAGCACAATTCACAGATTCTAAAACCAAAATCACCCAAATTAAACCCAAGAAGGCATGTGGCAAGAATTAAATGCAAAGTTTAAAGCACACAAACTAGGAATGACCAAAGATAAATTGACTACAGGAACAAAACTAATTACATTGTCGACTCGGCAAAAATTGTGACTGAGCACAGAAGAGGCTTTAGTGGAGTCGTGCTTTCCTTAAATATCAAATGCAACACACAAATGATTGCCAAGTCAACAATCTAAAGTAATGCACTGGTAGTTCCATTTCCAATACTGTCCTATTAATCTTTTCATACACGCAACAATTTTGGAGTCACTATGTACCAAATGATATAGACTTAACTGTTAAATAGGGCATAATGTTTTCACTCCCATACAGAGATGACAACAATAAGAAGTGGTCAAGAATACACATGAATTGGAAGACCATTAGAGGGTCAAGCTATAAACCGTAATATTTGACTGCACAGAGCCAGTGTGCCTTCCCTGCTGCAAACAACTGCAGTAAAGAAGGAAGTCTTGCATTTTGATCATCTGGCCAAAAAAAAAACACAAAATGAAGGGTAGGAACCTGTCAGTTCGGTATTTGTTTGGCAGAGCATGTCTATGTATGTACGCATTCCTTTTTTTATGCTAATCACTTCTTTTAATCCTGAACATCGAAGTAGTCAATCACGGGCTTCTCCTGCATGGGCTTGTGCCAACTGCTGCCGTTGCCAGTCCTGAAAAAAAATCAGAGAACATACCTCATTAAACTAGAAATGTTTCTTTTCCCAATAAAAGGAATTTAAAAAATCAAAAGCCATAATGTGCAAAGAACATTATGGAAAAAAAGAACATAGCTACTGTACAGTGGTACGAAAAAGTAAATACACCCCATGAAAAGGTTTGTCTTTTTTTACAGTTTGGGACAAAAGGATATTTGATCATCACTTCAACAATATTGATACAGTAGATAAAGGTTATTTTTTTAAAATTAGGTCACATTGAAAAATCACTCATTTGTACTATTTAAATCAACAGAAATGCAATTTCCTTGTGCGGAAAAAGTTAGTACACCCCTACCTTTATCATTGCATCAAATGTCTAAAATTAGAATCAGGTGCACCAAAACAGTTGCAAATGATTAGAACATTGTTAGAGAGTATCTTGGAGGGCGCTGTCTTAAATAAACATCAGAAATCTGTGGTCTGGTTTGGTCTTAGCATTTGAGGTGTGTGGCTACATCTTGCCAAGATCAAAAGAGCTCTCTGTGGCCCTCAGAGGAAAGATTGTTGATGCCTATGAGTCTGGGAAGTCATTTCCAAGCAATTTTTGGTCAATCCCTCCACTGTCCGAAAGATCAACTACAAATGGAGATGATCTATCCAGGCCAGGTTGTCTTGCCAAATTCAGCCCAAGAGCTGACCAAAAGATGCTGCAGGAAGTCTAACCCTAGAATAACCCCTTTCCAAGACAGGCTCCAGCTCCCCTCGACCCTGAATTCGATGAGGCGGTTAGAAAGTGGATAAATTGATGGTAAATATTCTATATTCAGCTTAAGGTCTACATATAATAAAATAGACCAGGATTGTATTTCCAGACAATATCTTTAGCCTATGGTAGAGCACACCTTTCTTTGGCATTTAAACATTTTATTGACATGCCCCCAAAATGCAAGATTTCTCTTTAAATGTCAAATTTGATCGATTTGATGAAAAACTGGAGTTTTCAGTTCTGTCACGCTCTATACAGGCGTCCCCCAGCTTTATGCGGCTTCAGTCTATGCGAATTTCGCTTTTATGTGATTGAACCCTTTCTTCCAAGTATCCTCTTTGTGTGAAAAAAATCGTTTTTATGCGATCTGTGGCGGTAGAGCGAATTCCAGCAAAACACCCAGAAGCCCGCTAAAACGCACCGCACAAACTATATATAATAGATGCAGACCCCAGTAACGAGAGAAGCCAGTATTTTAAACGTGGTCTTGATAACATCCTGACGCCTTAAAAGGAATTGTGTGCAAAGAAACAGAGACTGGCTCGGCAGGCTAGTATTATGCAGTTCCTCAGGCCACGGACTTCATCTCCTGCTCCAGGAACTTCCTCTACTACGTAATCTTCAACCATCAGCACCCCCATCTCGTTCCCTTGAGCCTTACTGTCTGCCCATTTTGATGAGTGTTGATTTATTTTTGTTAAAATAATGTCCCAAATAATATGTCAAGTTTAGTTTTAGTTCTTAATGTATGTTAGCATGAATTTACGGGATTAGAAATGCAATTGGAACACCGTTCCACGCAACCCTTTTTTCCCGCAGGTTTAAGGGACCGCTTTAAGCGATTTCCCTTTTTGCAAGGTTTTTGCAGAACATAACCCTCGCATAAAACGAGGGATGCCTGATCTGGGATTTTGATCATGCAAAATAATCCATTCACTCATCTTCTAACCGCTTCTTCCAATTCAGGGTGGTGGGGGAGCTGGAGTCTATCCTGGCAAGCAATGGGTGCAAGGAAGAGTACTTCCTGGATGGGACGCCAGTCCATTGCAAATGCAAAATGTTAATTCTCAAAATTCACAGCAACTGCTTGCTCTTAAAAAGACACCTTTAGCCTTAAAGATGTTCCTTATCAGATTAACAGAGAGATCAAATGAGTCTTTCAGAACATATTTTACACACTTTGCTTGAAGATCAAAGGTACAGCATACTGGAATTTCAAAAAAAGACCAAAGGTGCCTGAAGACAAACTGACAGTCATAAGGATGTCTGTGCTCATGAGATTTAATGAGCTGATATCAAGGTTTATGTGCCCAAAGGGTTAACAGATCACAGCTAAATGGAAATTAAATGTTTCAGTCAAACCTCTTAGGTAGCAGACCTGAATATTACATTTAAAGGCCAAAAAGCTGTATAAAGACTAAAGAATGCAGGACCTATGACATTTTTACACTGTTGTATTTACATTAAAATATATATTAGGCCAACTGAGAAAAGATCAATAAAATGAACTAGGCCAGAGTGCATTGTACATTCGTTTTCTTTTATCTTTCTATATATTTAAGAGCTGTAGGTTACCAAATGGTGTAGATAACCTTCAGAGACAAATGTTACAATTCCATGAGGAGGATTAACTCTGAAGAACTAAAAACATTACGATCTGTTAAGATGTACACTATCATTGTACATCACTATCAGAAGACATGACCAGATTATCCAAAACACTTTGTTTTAATATGATCCTATTTAAGCTTTTCCAGTATTACTAGTGATGAACAAAATAATGAAAATTGCTGTGTCTTGCAAAAGTATATAAGCCCTTATACAGTTTTTACATTTTGCCTAAAAACTTGTCATGACATTTTGATGGATCACATTGGCATTTACAGACATTATTTCTACCTCAAAGAAAAATGGAAAAGTCACCGAATAGGTGCACAGAATTACCTTAACAAGCCACAGAATTATCTGAGTGTCTGTGTGCATTATTTCAGAATAACACCTATCTCGGTCAGGTTCCTTGGTCAGGTAGAGCATGTCAAGCCACAGATTCAACCATGAAGACAAAAAGGAGCTTTCAAAGCAAGTTTGGGATAATAAAGTCATTGAAAAGCAAAGATCAAGAGAAGGAAACAAAAATATCATCAGTCTCTGAGTATACCCATGAGCACAGTCTACTCAATCTTTAATAGACTGGAAAGTTTGTTAGGACTGAAGGAAAAACTGGTGAAGCAAAGTCCAGGCAAACACTCAGGGAAAAACAGTTTCAGTCTGCTACAGTTAAAAATGGAATGAAAATTCACCATTCAGCAAGACAACAACCCAAAGCACAAGGCCAAATCTAAATGAGACTTATAATAGAAAATAACAGTAATTGTCCTTGAATGGCCCAGTCAATATCTTGATTTGAATATTTCTGAGAATCTGCAGAGACTTGAAAACTTTATACTAATACAATAGACATATTTCAGTTTTAGTCTTTATAGACATTTAGTAACTGATCCTTCCCATAAAAATCCACAGCTTGAACATTCAGGTTTTTAGTAAAATATTATGTTTAAAACAATTTGAATGGACTATTTTGTAATTTCACAAAATAAAGGGATTCACAGGTATGGTCTGAAAAGCACTGCACACTTAGTGAGCACTACTCAACACAGCACTTGCCAAACTCATTTACGTCTCCAATATCAATAGTCACTATAAATTAGAACGTTAGCCATATAACTTTTGGGTGCAAATATGTTTACATTGCACGACTAAAATGAAAATGTATTTCTTCTACCAAAGATTTTGTAAAAAACAAAACCAAAATAGCAATAACTGGCCATTTTCTGTTATTTTAGATACAGACAAATACAATGACTTACTTATTACTCTGCTGTTTAATGTGAGGGATTGGGGGTGGAGGTCTCACTGCAGCTTCTCTCTCTATCAGTACCGTTAGCGTAGTGTTAGGACAGGCAGACTTTCCCCTGGAAAGACACACAATCGCATCAGATGGTTAAATGTCATGTCTAGCTTGAAGAACGACACCTTCAGATAGGAGGTTTTCCGGTACTGAAAAGGAAACGTTTGAGGAAAACTCTCCTACAACTGGCATTTTACATCTACAAATCAAGCTGAATTATTATTTGAGAACAAAAAATCTAGATTAAATGATATCATTGCAATACAACAGAGATCAAAACGAGGAAAAGAGGGAACTCACAACAGAACTAAAATGAAGCCTACTGAAGGGGTGTATTTAAATAAAACTTGCAAATTAATAACAGTCTATACAAGATTAGTTTGTGGAGCTGAACCATGTAATTTAGCTGTAGTTCTCTGTATAAGTCCTACAAATCAATCCAACCATGCGAGGATTTCAAGGGATTTCAGTCTGTTCCTAGTCCAGATATACGTTTCGATTGTAATGAGGCACACAAGTGGAAAAACATGGTCTGTATGAGGAAACAAATGACTGTCACGAGCACCACAATGTTTCAATACCAGTATATCACTGGGAACAAGGCTGCTATGCTCTCTAATAGACAGCCAGGTGAAAGTGGACATCCCTGTTGAATGCCCAATCAGTGTTGAATACAAACTGAAAGGATATTACTGTACCTTCCTAGTCTGAACACATGCTACAGAGGTATTCTAGATTACAGACAAAATTACCAAATCAGTCACCAAACCCAAATTGTTCAAGGACAACTGAAACAGTTTCATTCTAAATGATCAAATGCCACTTCTGTATCTAAGCAACATAAAAAGCTAACTGGTGAGAGGTTTGCTCTTCAATATAGAAAAGTAGCATTATGTTATCAGAAGCCAATGCGCCCTTTCATAAATCCTGTCTAATCGTAATATACTGTATTAGATTAGTTCAGGTGGGTAGCTGCGTCAGCATGCGTAGGCTGCAAAGGAACAAGTATTAGGTTTATTCCATGCTGAAAAAACAACAGAGCTCGCTGTATCACCTGCAAGTACACATCCAACACCACACTCATTCAAGGCCCCTAAGGACAATTCCAGATCACCCAGATGGCATCTTGTACCTACAGCAACCTTATTTACTGTATCTCTTGCAGTAAATGCCCAGCCATCTACATTGGAGAAACAGGAAGGAGACTCGGAGACCGCTTCAGAGAACACGTCAGGGCTGTGAAGATTAAAGATCTCTCCAAGCCCATTGTTTCTCATTTCACCTCTGACGGCCATGACCACTCTAATCTCTCCGTCTGTGTTCTCAAAGACGGTTTTCCAAATTCATACTGTACATCAGAAAGACTACCAAAACCCAAATTATTCTGCAGCTAGGATCACACATTCTCCCTTCTCTTAACGACAGACTACTGTTCTTTTAAATTTTCTCCATTCATTGGAAGTTTCATTTCACACCTCTCTACACCCATTCTGACTTCACACCTCTTGATTGGCCTCTCTTTCTGTCCCCTGCTCCCGCCTCTCACTCCTCCTCCCTCCCAGCCTTTGTTCTCCCCCTACATTACTTTTGCCTACTGCCTTGTCTCTCTCACACCTGAAGAAGGCTCCACGGCCGAAACGTTGTGTTCTCTTCTTTTTTTCAGCATGGAATAAACCTAATACTGTATTAGATGACTTATATAAGCTTTTAGTTTATTCAAATTATGATAAAAGCAAAAAAAACAGCCCCGAATGAAGCATTTATTGACCTTCCAAAAGGAATCAGTGTTTACTTTTTGCCTGTGAAATGTTTTCAAAACCACAGTGATCTATATAGAACATTTAAAAAGTCTGACTTATTGCCATGTCGTGTCATTTGCCAAACCCCTTTACCATTGGTGTTGCGGGAAGCCTATCCGGCAAGCAATGAGCGTAAGGCAGGGTACACCCTGGACGGGGTGCCAGTCCATTGCAGGGCAAGTGTAAGCCAATCATACATGGGGACAATTTGGAGGCCACGGTAAAGGCCGAGGGGGGGAAATTTGGCCCGGACACCAGGATAACTCCCAACTCCTATTGAGAAATGTCCGGGGATCTTTAATGACCACTGAGAGTCAGGACATTATTGTCTCATCAGAATGACGGCTCCCACTACAGTATAGTGTCCCCGCCACTATACAGGGGCATTAGGACCCACACAGACCGCAGGGTGGGCGCCCCCCACTGGTCCCAACACCACTTCCAGCAGCAACCATAGCTTCCCAGCAGGTACTGGTATGGAGCAGGCTCAACCCTGCTTAGCTTCAGTGGGTAGCCAGTTGAGAGCTGCAGGGTGACATGGCTGCTGGCAGTCTGACTTATTATTGCAACACATTCATGTCAGAAAAATGACAATCTATTTTCTAGCAAGTTCACTACAATTCTTTTGGGATTCTGCCCTATTTCTCTCATAAGACTGGACACATATATGCCTTTTCACTGGTCTCTGAGCCCTAGAGGCTGTATATGGTCCCAACAATTCCCACAAATATTCAGTGGGACTCCTTATCTGGTGATAAGGGCATCCATGGCATAACTCTCTCTTCCCATTTTGCAATTAATCAACTGTTAAGCAAGCAGCATGAAGACTCAACAAGAGTATTATTGTGCTTGAAGGTTGTCATTTCAGGTAAGCCCATGGGAAGGCAGCCAAAATCTTCATCAATCATGAATCACTGCAGACTTCTGAATTAACTAACACCTGTATCTTCTAGTAGGGTCAGTATACAACAATCAACAATTTCTATCCTGCAATAGATATGATGGTCCAATGACTCTTGATGTTGACCGAGAAGAAAATAGTTGCAATCTTTTCCCCCAGTTTTTTGTGCAAGAAAAATAAAAAGGAAAAAGCTAATTGAATAAAAAAACAATTTTCTTTCAAACTAGTTAAGGTATTACAGTTTACAGAGTTACTGGAGGATGCCAAAAAGGATGGCTCATCCTGACAGAGCGCTGGATAAGCGATTACATCAAGGCATTCTTTGGGACAAACTGTGCTTAACCATTTTATTCCTACATACTGTATTGTAGTTCAGATAAAGGATGATACACAGATGTTATGAAAAACACTGCTCTGCTACTATAAATTTGGGTTTCTTTTGAAGATACAGTAGGCATACTCAACAGATAAGATCATTTTATTAGGAATTTGTCTTTTTCGCATACCCCAACTTGCTCTCCATGAGACACACAGACAGAGGGTCAGAGCGCAGGGTCAGCCATTGTACAGCGTCTCTGGAGCAGCTGGGACTAAGGACCTTGCTCAGGAGCCCAACGGAATAGGATTCCTCTGCCGGCCACGGGATTTGTACCGGCAACCTTACTGCCACAGGCGTAGATCCTTAATCACAGAGCCACCTCTCCGCTCAGAGAATGAGAATGGCGAAGGAATATTGGACTCCCTAGAGCAGGGAAAGATCACTATTCTCTTGAAAATGTTAAACGGATTGATGCACTGAAGTCTCACCTCACTGCTGTAATAACCACATTGCGCTTTGGTTCACTGTCATAGCTCACACTCTCAATCCCATAGACTTCCGCCAACTCATGGATGATCTTGCGATGCTCTCTGTTCATTGGAGGGAAGCAATGGCTCCTTTTTGTTTGCTTTCCCTAAAACATATGAATTACATTAATATTAAACATGTAACATTAATATTAAAACCTTACAATTTTCATTTAATTATAGCCTTTGAAGTCAAGTAAAGATTGCTGAATGGTCAAGCAATGTGCAAACGTCTTAGAGATCTCAAGTACAAAAAGGAGTTATTAAAATCTGAGAGATTAAATCTTATGAGCAGACAGAAAAATTAATTTGAAAAGAGTATTACAAAACAATCAGGATGACCAGTAAGAAGTGTTAAAATGATTATTACTTGATCAGAAGCATGTCTCTAATTTAAATATCTAAAAAATGAAGATGCCTTCTGACATTTCTGGCTTTATCTGTCACCTGAAGATTTTAAGCCACAATTTAACATTGCTGGTTAAGGAACTACAATTATCCTTTGTAATGAGGAATTCCAACACTTGCATATTTTATATTTCTACTGCAAAGTGGGAGTCACATGAAAAAGTACATTTTCTTTTGACTGAGAAAAGCTAATAGAAAACTGTGACTGATTCCTACACAAGTGTATGTTACTTTTTAAACATTTACCCAGATTTAATACATTCTTGATTTTTTTACTGACAGCACATTTAAGTTGTGGATGGGAACAATAAAAATTCTACTGTAGAAAAGAAAGCTTTATAAATATATTAGACCACTTAGGCAAAGGTATCAAAAGTTTTTTTGTTACTTACTTTACTTGCCAGTTCTACTAAGTTTGTCATTTCCTCCTCCACATCAACTACAAACTTTAAGTCTTTCCTGTATTGACAAAGCCAGAAAATATCACAATATGGAGGAGAATAAACTGTGGAAATCATAAAAAAATGTATATTAGTCTTACGTAAGCATCTGCCAAGATTGACCGTGATTAACAGTTAAACATAATATATAAGGTCAGCAGTCCACAATAATATCATTAATTATAATTAATATATTATTTCATATATTAATTTGTTCAGCACAAAGTTATCAAAATGAATAGATCTGTTTGTAGATTTATCACATACTGTAGATGGTTTAGAAAAGGTCTCAAGCATTACCTTGACCATTCTCTATGATGTTAAAGAAAACTAAACTTGCTGAAGTTAGAACCATCCTACTTAAATTTTGATGCTGCTTCCAGGCCTGTTAATACATGATATTAAAAACTGCTTTATCATAGCTGCTGGTATAACAAGGAGAGCAATGAATTGAAGAACAGAAGTAAGAATATTAGGGTGTTACTGTATTGTTCAACCAAAATCTATAGTTTTGAAATGGGCATCAAGCAAGCAAGTCACACTCTGTATCTGTAAACTGGCAGGAGTCTGGGATTTGAAATTGGGAAATATTGGAAGGAGGAGAAGGGCAATTATGTTTGGATTGAACAGCCTGGAAATCTGAGACGGTTAGATCACGCACAATCCTAGAAATCTGCAGGCCACCATTGATGCAATAATATATAGACCCAGCATACATTAGAGGACATGTTCCGTGAGACCAAAACAATCCAGCAGAACGAGAAAAACTACTACAAAATTGGAGTGCGGAAATGTTGAAATTCCTTAAAAGCAGAAGACTAGACGACGACTATTTTGAACACTTTTGCAAGTCTAAAGATTATATTAAAAAACAGTGGTTTGGTATACTGCGTACTGATCAAAGCAAAAAGCAGACCAGCCAGGGATTCCAATTCTCAAAGTAAGGTGTAGGCAGAAGTCACAGATGAAAACAAGATTTGTAAAAACTGCTAACCCGTCTCTACCATCTGAAGAGCAGGATTTTTCTACAAAGCAAATATCTGGGTATTTTTATTTATTAATATCAATTTATATTTGGCACTAGCCTACATAAGAAACTTAACATCAGGGTTGAACTCATTTAACAGCAAAGCCTTGTGTGTTAAAGAACAGGTTAAGGGTTAAGGTTCTGTGCGCAGACAAGACGGAATAATATCAATATCTGTATTAGCATGGGGAGAGAGATAAAGAAATGGCAGGTAGTCGCAACACCAGGATCACAATTCAAAGCAGCTCTTCACCAGAACCGTTATACATTTCACTGGCGAACAATGCATTTTAACGTCATCTGCTGTCTGACGTTCTGGCTTTTCTGCACTTTCCTCATTGGCTTCAAGGACAAGTACGACAGCTCATAAATATGAGTAAGAAGGAAATGTTCCTAAACAAAATTTTAATTTGTTAACTGGCAAGAAGTGTGGATTTTTTTCCATTAGCACTGGTATGTTAAAAAATATGGAGTTTATTTTTTATTGTTTTACAAAAATGGTACAGTATTTACAGTCACTTCTCACCTTGCATCATCCTTCAGGCTGTCACTATACTTGGTGGAAGAGTTGCGGATGTTGAAAGGATCTGCACTCTGGTCTATCTGCAGAGCCTCAGCAAAGCGCCTTGCAGGCGGAGGGAGAAAGTCAGGAAGTCACACCACAGTTGAACATAAAACTTTACATTTAAAGCACAGCTTGCCATGTGCTAGGATAGGGTCATTTCTAGCTCTGCCCCATGGTGATAGCAGGGTATTACTGTTCCTGTACTAGGAAGACTTAAAATCTAGAAATCTAGCCCAGACATGTGACCATGACAGAACTGCACAGCCAGGTATCTCCATTAACAACCTATTCAACCAGCTAGAAAGTGTGAAGATCCAGTTGGTCAAAGAGGCAATCAGAGGTTGGTAGTCAGTAATGCAGTAGGAACACAATAGAAATATGTATATAAGGCAGCACGGTCACTGATCAAAACAACAAATCAAGAAACAGACCAGTGTAGGTTGCTGCAGCACCAACACTTCTTTGCATCTGACTGGAATTGAGGGGGGTTTATTGTCTTTCACTTCATATTTGTGCCACGCATTCACGATCTATGCTGATCGCCAATGTGCAGCATTTTAGAATTCCTGTACGTCTTTCTTCCACATTCAATGGAAAATGCCATGATTCAGTTTCCAAGAAAGTGGTCCCAACCATGTTGTAAGTGTCCTTGATTATTGCAATTGTATTCAGAGACATAAAAAATGTAAAAAAAAATGATACTTGGCCAATACTCAATCGTTTCATCTTTAAAGCTGTGTAGTACAGTATATCAATGTACTGTAGCTTGTCACTTGCACAAAACACTACATCCTTTAACTTTAACCAATGCAGGAGAAATGAAAGCCAAACATACATCAAACCATTTGCTTCTTTTTCCACTGCAATCCCTAAATTCAAAAATCAGTGGTTTTGATGTCTCAAAAAGGATAGACATAGCCACTGAGATGAGATGACACACAAACACAAAGATCCTCAACAACACCAATACATGGTCAGGTATTTAACAACATCCAAATCTTGGATAATTTGCCTTGGACAGTGGTATTTCCCTTCTTCCAGTACAGCTGATGAGTAACATTATCTGGATCTGAACGGGGGACATCAATCTTTCAGGCCTCAGCCAAAACAACATGTGGTGGCTTTTGACTGCATGACCTACCTGACTCGTTCGAGAGATGCACACTCCTCATCACATTCCAACCTACAACATAGAACAGGAGACACATTTACAGGTTTCAGATGCATGTGCTCTTATGTGACCTTTAAAAAAGGTCAGTAACAAAACAAATGAAAGATGAATTACATGCAAAATTAGGAAGATGCTGTAATATTTTAATTATAATAGATTTTGCATGATACCATACATATAACATATACCAAGAGGCATTAATAAAACAACACTGGATCACGCTATTCATGACAAATGCCCAGTATTCATTTGATGCATACTTTCTATTTCTTATGCACTAAATGCCTCTCAGTAAATTGGTTGAACTTCAGGCCCACATCAAAATACATTTAATGGGCTTGGATGGAAATCTGAACCTGAAAAGCACAGAGACCCTGCCTTGAGGATATTGTTCTATTCTGTAAATGTTGATGATAACTCAGAACACATTATGGAGCAGTATGGACAATCCTAAATTCTCAGGGCCAGCAACTAGCTACTAACTTAAAGGACAGTAAGAATCAGCATCATTTTTATTTTGTGTTCGCAATTCAATTATTTCAGATTACAAGTCTCCCAAGAAACATTCACTGGCAGAAATATAATGCAATACCTGGCTTTTTTCATTTCCTTCTTTGTAACCAGCTGTCCAATTTCTACAGAGTCTCCAGGCTGCAGGTCAGAAAGGCAGCTGGCCATGGCTATAGCAGTTATTCTACAATACGAAAAAAGAAAAAAAGTAAGCAGTTCAAAGTAATAAATTGTCTTACAGTTTCTGTGCAGTTCCCATCTACAACAAGCCGGCATGCATGGAAAAGTCCAGATTTCAATTGAACAGTTAGCATAAGCTACATTTAGAGAAGGTTTGGAAAGTGTAATCTGAAAACACATTAATAATATTCACAGTTTTTCTGTTGCGGAAACGTGTGTAATACCAAGTACTAACATAATCTACAATAAGACATCAGCATGTAATTAATTCCTTCCAGGATTTTTCTGGTGTTCATGTGATGGACACAGGGTTTACAGACCATATGATATTTGCTGGTTAAAGGACAAAGCACAGTAACAGCTAACACAAACAACTTTTAACTTAAATGTAGTTTGAATGGGGTGATTTAAGCTTTCTAATTCTTACCGCAACAGCTCTTTATTGTATTTGAAGATGGGTTAAAGAGCGTGATTGTGACAATTGTAATGATTCACCACATAAAGAGCAGCTGACTGTCAGTGCACTCTGTCATATTACCTTAAACACACCATGCTGTGCCAGAGGGCTCCAGGGACAATAAAGAAAGTCTCTCCAGTGACTCTCTCTCCAGCCACATTAAATATGTCTCCTAATTATAGAGGAGGTTAATAAAATGCTCACAAAAGATGACAATCAGTGAGGAAGTCATTTTTAATCCTCACCTCTGGTATGAGCTTGAGGCCTCAGAGCAAATCATGGTCTCCTTTCTGCGCCCACAATCGCACTGAAGCGCCACCTGAGGATGATGCCAAAGAAGAATTAAGAGCAAAGGTTTGTAGTCAGGAATTTACACAAAATAGACATATACAGTATTCATGGCTTTACCGTAAGAAAACAGTAAGACTTCTTTAACTCTACTAACTGATAGTTCTGTCATCTGATTTCACGAGCTTCCAGTCTTTCCCGGTACATTAATATAGTGGGTTAGGTTACATGACATCCTCTGTCCAAATGCTTTCTAAAAAATTGAAGAAAATCAAGCAAAGCAATACAGTACAGGAATTTGACTAAATAGCCTAAAGGACTTAGTCTAAATTGTTAAAGAGTTTTATAACAGCACCTAATGAGAGACGAGAAAATCAGCAGAAGGAACACAAGGAAAATAGGAAACTAAAACTCACAAATGTGAGCAAAAAACTATTCCATAAAACAGCACACTCAGAAAAATGTACTACCCTCTAATAAAAAGGATGTTAAACAAAGATACTCCCTAACCCAGCAATAAGCAATGTATTTAATCTCTGCTCACTAGACCAGTGTGTTTGAAAATATTTTTCCCAAAATATACACCCCTTTCCGGGCTCCACTGCAGAAATACCTTGGCAGGGCAGGGTGTCCGTGGACAGGGAGAGTCTGGGTGGCACGGTGCAGCACATGGGTGACCACACTCCTGCCTCGTGGTAGAACAGGGCTGTTTACAGAGCTCCTCCGTCAAGCACTCCCCTCTGTGGCAGATCCTTCGACACTTGTGCATCCCACATGGCAAAGCTTTGTTACAGGTCAGGCCGCAGGAAATGTCGGTTAGGTGACAGGGAATATTGCTCCTTTGCTGTAAAAATGCAGATGAAGATCCAGTCAATGATTTGCACAAGTAAGTTAACTGCAAGTGCACAACTAGGATTTTGTAGTGTTATAGCACCACCACATGCATCTTAAAAGGAACAGTAGCAATAATAGCAGTGTGGTGGCTCTGTGGCTAAGGATCTACGCCTGTGGCTGGAAGGTTGCCGGTTCAAATCCTGTGGGTGGCAGAGGAATCCTACTCCGTTGGGCTCCTGAGCAAAGGCCTTTAACCCCAACTGCTCCAAGGGCAGTATAAATGCCTGACCCTGTGCTCTCACCCCAAGCTTCTCTCCCTGTCTGTGCGTCTCATGGAGAGCAAGTTGGGGTATGCGAAAAGACAAATTCCTAATACAAGAAAATGTATATGGCCAATAAAGTGATCCTATCTTATCTTAACAGTGCTACTGTAGCTCTCTCAGGACACAGCACTGATATTCCTGCATCAATCATCTTTGATGGTATTGCTGCATCAAAGCACTATTCAAGGGATTATGTTTCATTTTTGGTATGTTTTAGTTTATTGTATATTAGTCTATTAATAAATCCTATTTTTAAGGATAAAGTCTATTTTATAAGGATTACTGGCTATAAATATATGCACAATTCAATAATATTCATCAGTGCATTTTTCTATAGGTGAGAGGGGGGTTATATTCATAAGAGTCTGCTAAAAGGAAGTCAGCTTTGTGTCATTACAGTTTGTGTTGTATTACCCAAGATGTGTTGAGATAAAACAGGTTTCTAAAAAACAAAGCACTACTGTACACTGCACTCATCTACTCACTTCATGGTTTCCCATACACCATTTCTGGGTGAGGTAGGTACAAGGAGGGCATGTCTCCTCGCTGTGACAGTTATGAAACACTAATGGAAGAACAAAAAAGAACAGTCATATCTTTTTAAAGTACATCTGAAACAATCTTAGACCCAACTGATGAAGGACAGTTACATGGACACAGTTAAGGTTCTATTATGTAGCAGCACAATACAGTTCAAATTTAAAATACCTACAGGCTCTTATACAAAGTAAGAGGTGCTGGATATTACAAGTCTTCACATAAGAAAATGAATAAACTCCAGAATCATCAACCACCAGAAATACTCATCTGGTGATCTGACTGGGCCCTGCTGGCCTGAAGTCACTCTTCTGAACATGGACTATCGCTATACCATGAGCTATCAAGGAACAGGATGCCTGAAGTATGGTGTTTGTTTCAATCTTCCTAATTAAGTTAAATTAACCTTTAATTCGTTTTGTTTTGTTTCAAACAGAAAGGCTAGAAATTCAACAGCATGCTCCAGCAGAACAGATTTCTATATATATATATTAATTATATGGACAAGTAATAGGTTTATTCCATGCTGAAAAAAAGAAGAAAGAGAACACAACGTTTCGGCCGTGGAGCCTTCTTCAGGTGTGGAGCCTGAAGAAGGCTCCACGGCCGAAACGTTGTGTTCTCTTTCTTCTTTTTTTCAGCATGGAATAAACCTATTACTTGTTCCTTTGCAGCCTACGCATGCTGACGCAGCTACCCACCTATATTAATTATATGCCTAATATTTAAAAGTTGGCACCTTTCTGTTTAGGGAAATTTTAAAATCCCAACTTAAGTGTTCTAGGGAACATTGAACTGTATGGTTACCTATTTAAACATAAACCGGAGAAGACGGCACAAGTACTTATTCACTGGTCGCATAATCACATAACTTCCTCTGTGTTGCATCAAGTCATTAGCTTAACTCCTAATATAGTGCCATGATACCACCATAATACAATCTCAATAGTACAAAGCATAAAGCATGTTTTAGTTAAGTAAAAAACAATGCAAAAGCATCAGTATATCTTTGAATTTGCTAGATCATTAAAATACCTCAGTACTTTTAATATTCTTGCTTTGCAAATATTCAATACACTCAACTCCACCTAAGGTCGGAAAAAAAGATACGCTTAAATCAATTTTAAAATAATTACAACAATTATAACCATTAGGGAAGCTATAAAATTGGTTCAGATGGTATTGCGCTACTCAAAAGGCTAAACGGAGAGGGATGTGTTGTAAGTAAATTTCCGATAATATGCTTGTACTATAAACATTTGTAAATGTTTTCTTAATTGTATCTGCTTTGGAACAACTGTAATTCACTGGTCATGCCAATACATCTTTTTGAATTTGAGTCTTGGAATGATAAATGTTGTTTGAGTTATTTACCTAGCTGTGTAAAAAATATGATCAAAAAGGATCTTCTTGTAATATACTCTGGTTAATTAACTTCTTGGCAAACCACCTGACCCTTCAAGAGCTATAGAATGTAGCATAAAAGACAGGGAAGAGACAGCAAGGAGGAAACAGAAAGAAGACAGGGAAACTGAGGGCATAGGGAGAAAGAGGAACACTATCACTCTCCTCTTCCTCTAAGCTTGTGGCATGCATTCTTTCTTTCTAGGTAATCTCAACCGTATTATTCAGACCTTACTGCCCCCCCTTTTTTTTTTTAATCGAATCTGCCATATTGTAGGATCCTCAGACAGATTCCCATTCACTTTAAGGCATCTACTGCATGTTGTAGAAAGGGTGTTTTAGGGTTATATTTTTCATTTAGGGCACAGGGTTCTTCTCTTGTTGGCCTGTTAAGGTGCCTGTTGCAGTGTTTCAGGTAACAGGGGGAGGATTCCAGGAGAATAGGCCTCTGAAGCACAGTTTTGCATGTTGTATAATGTTTTCTGTTGTCTGGTTGTGTTATCTTATTGTTACTATACATTTGTTTGGCCTCAGTTTTGACTTGATTTATTACTCTTCCAGCAGAGCTATAGTAGAGAGTATAAAGACCTCACATGCCTCGAATTGTTTTTTTACCCCTCAACTTTATTTCCTTTTCCTCCGTTTCCTACATAGTAACAATAGAATATAGAAATAATGAATAAGATTGATTGGTTTTACCTGGATGATCACATTCATGCTTTCTGGTGCAAAGGTTTTTGCATTCAGGTGGTTTTGTACCACAGGAGATTGGTGGGTAGATTACCGTTTCTCCACAATAGCATGTCAGTTCATCAAAGCCTGAGAGTGAAATAACATTTTTCTTAGAGATGGCATTTGTTGCAACAGAAGCAGGGGTTGATATTGAGCACACCACAGACCCCCAACACATTTGAGAGGCACTGAACTGAATGAGTAGGATAGCATGTCATTCAAGAAGCTCAAGGACTTGCCAGATCTGATGGCTTAATTTACATTCTGCACATAAAAACAAGAAGTTTTAGCAAAATCAAGTTCCTTGGATTGCATCTGTCACAAGTCACTTAATTTCAAAGCATTATTTAAGCTAATAAGAGTTGTCTTTTGGCTAACCTCAATATGGTGTGCACAGAAATTGGTGCATTGAAGGCATCTTTGGGAAACAGTTGCCATATTTCAATGCAACCTAAAACTGTAATTTTCTTCATTGAAGTCATCACTTTCCTGAAATTTTACTTTGCTAAACAAAACGTGGTAACCTGTCATTATGGTTAAACATAATGCAGAGAAAACACACAATAAATCACAAAAAAAAAACTTGTGAGCACAACACAAGAGTAGTGTATGCATGGACTGGGATGCACTTAGCATCAAAATGCCCCCAGGATCAGTGTTGAGGGAAAATAGATATCAGAAATACTACTAGATTTTGTTAAGATATTTCAGGGATCGTCCATGTTGTAGTGAAATGTCAGTGCTTCAGGAATTTTTCAGCACATTGTTTTTATGTTTTATTCAAAACTTCGCTGGGGGAAACTGCATTGGTGGAGGAAGCTTACTGTATTCTCACTATTTACCATTACAATTTCGAATTGTGAAAATACAGTAAGCTTCCTCCACCAATCACATCACTACACCTGTCTCTTGATTCATCTCGGGGCACAGCAGCAGAGAAATGCCGATACCTGTATCAGGAAATACGTGTCTTTGCGGGTCCTGGTTTTGCACTGTGCCACTGTTTAAGCTTGGCAACTGGTTGCTTTTAAGTGACGGCAGAGAAGAGGGCCGAGTACTTACTGGTTTGCCAGCAGGGCTGGCAGTTTCCCCGGTGGCAGGGCTCCTGGCACCGGTGCAGACCGCAGTTCAGTTTATACCCACAAATCAGAGAGCACTTGTGCTCCCTGTCCTGTCAGGGGAAAACAATGGTGTTAGAGGTGTTTAGCAAAACTTAACCACTGATCCCCCAATCTTGTCAATGTCAGGAAGAAAAAAAAAAACAACAACCTTAATTCCATTCCCATAAAAAACGTCACAGAAAAAACGGTCTCTTAATTATTCCAATTGTATTTTCAAGTGCTAATATCAAATAACGAAGCTACAGTAAATGTAAACACAATGTAGTTTATGTCATCACAGCTTCACAAGCTTCATAGGGTAAGAAGTAGAGGAGATCTGTCTCAACAAAACCAAAAAGCTTATTACCACTAGGACCTTATGTCTATGTCTTTTATGACTAAAAAGGAACTATTACTGTCTAGAAAACCGAAGATGTACAGATGCACAATGAGCAGTGATAGTTGGCTGCATTGTTCAGAGTTTGGCTATACAAGATTTTCCATGAAAGGCAGATGTGACGATGGTGTCTTAGATGGTGATGATTAAGTATCTTTGAAAAGAAGAGGGGGAAGCCTGCGGATTTTAGCACTCCCTTTTCCCAGTGCTTCCAAGTTTCTACAACACAACCATTTTAATCAAACACTGGCAATAACAGGTTTCTCATTTATCACAAACTCTCAGATCTCTATCTGAGCTAAAAACAGAAGAGGTTACACATTGTACCTTGGCACACAATGTAATCAGTAAATCTGCAGGGCAGTTAATTGAAAGCATTCCTATAAGAGTACAGCGAGTACATTGAGGAGATTATCTCTGTGTTTTATGTTCATTGCAGTTCAAGATCTGGAATTTAAAACATGACATCGCAATGATACAATCATGCTTTCACACTCACCACACAGCAAAGTTCATTACACTTGTTGGCCACAAGAACGCTTTTTGTTGCACCGCTTCTCACAAGTAAACACAAGCTCACCTGCAATGAGAGATGAGGGGTGTCTGGGTAATCACTTACAGTAATGTAAAGCAATCAGAAGACCTTCAAAATACACAAAAACGATTCATCCACCTTCCTATTCTAATAAAGCTGCTTATTTCTAAGGGTTGCAGCAATACAAATACACTCTTATAAGCACAAGGCACACTTAGATAGGAAGCCAGCCCATCACAAGACACATACACAGAGGTACAATCTATAGGCACCAGTTAAAGGGGACTGTGATCCACTTTCTGAGACTGGTTATTAAATCTCCTTAAAAACAATACATTTATTGCTGTTATAGAACAATTTAACAAAATTCAAATTAAGTACAAAAGTGTGAGCTTTGTGAAAGTCACGAACACACATAGGAGTTCCTACAAATTGAGATGTGATGCAACCCTTCCTGCTCACTAGTCACCGAAATGACTAATGTGATGTATGAGCAAATAAGTACAGTAGCAGATATTTCACTGCAGTAATCTTCCAACATGATTCACATGCAGAGTTAACAAGAAAGTAGTATTTGTTCACAAAACCATCACAAAGTTGAGATCAATATTTCTATTGGATTAAAAGATTTACTCACAAGACTGCTTCTTTACAATGTAAGAAGGCCACATCATGTCACCGGACTTTTGTTGCCTTGTTCTGAATCACAGAACATGGTGCTGTAAATACCTGGAAAGTTAGTCTATTTTGTGATGTAATTTGTCTGTTTTATAAGTTACTGTGTACATCTTACTTTTAATGTGGTTTGAAATGCGCTCATCAATGCTCTTTCCAACCCCAAAATATAAAAAAAATAGCATTGCAGTTCCCCTTTAATCTTGTCTATGCCTTTGGAAGGTGGGAAACTGAAGAAGCAAGTGAGGACTTATACAAACACATGGAGACGTCCAGGCTCCACACACAGAGACCCAGGCTAGAATCAAATCCAGTTACCAAGAACTGAGAAGCAGCGGAGATAAATACCACACCACTGTGTCACTTAGAAAACATGATATCTATATTATAGTATTTAATAGTTAAACACGTTAAAGGCTCCACAGAGTGAAGAGATAAAGCACCTCTTTTGTGTTTGATTTCATTATAACCAAAGTTCTCATCCTGCTCGTATGAGAAACGGATACTAATTTTGACAAAAAAATCAAATGGATGATTAAGTCTACTCTATGATAGTTGCAGAAGACAGAGCTAAGCAACATGACTAAGAGAGAGATGCAGGTACTACTGTGACTGCACAGGCCAGTCGATAAGTGATGTTCATTTAAGAATGACTCAGAGGTATCACTGACTGGTAAGGATTTAAGTTAAAACAGATAATATATTAGGTGATTAGTTTTCTTCTTCAATTCTTCATTTCTTAAATTTTTAAAGTGTTATTATACTTAAATACATCTTATACTTATGCTGCTTGTTTTGAGGGTGATAGTTAATTTTAATGGATGAATATCTGTATATTTTATGCTCCGAAATAAATTAGATATATAAAGTAACAATCAATGCAAGAGCCCTAGCTTACTAAATATTTTACAAAGCAGTGAATTATCATTTCATAATCATTCATTTCATAACATGCAAAGAACTACCATTTTGAAAAATTTATCGCGCGGCTCATTATTTGAACACAAAAGCTGCCAACCTAATTACGTAGACCTCCAGGGCTAAAAAAAATTAGCAGAGAGAATTGCTGAGATCTAAGCCAGAATTCTATGTACAGTATGTTTCCAAGGCTGTCATAAGGTCGTTCACATTTTCAGGTGAAACGAGTTTCCATCTTTTAGTGCGTAAATGAGATTGACACCACCTCCACTTTGAGCATTTCTTCAGCCACAACCTGAAGAAATGATTCTCACAAACGTGTACACATTGACACATGTATTTAATAATATTAAAACTGCCCCTTTGTCCCCCATACTCAAAAAAGCAGAAAAAATACATCAATTGTCAGTTATACATCATAAAGACTTGTAAATCAAAACACCTATTATTGTCTTTATCCACTGGACAAAAGCTTACCTTCACTTTGGATGGTGGAGCACGGAACTTCCTGGAGATTAAAGGAAACCATGTTACTGAATATCTGTACTTTACAGCTGGTGAAGCAAGCTCCGAGTTCTTCATGGACATACATCCTAGTAACATTCTTCAGCCATTTAATCCCACATAATTACACATAAAAACTATTTTTACTTTTTGGAGCTTCCAAAATATATTAAAAGAAACTTACCACTTATAACTACAATAGGTTCTGTCACGTAGCAGTTCCTTCCGGGCCCTATGCGGACGACGCAATCCAGAATAGTGAAGATACACGAGGGAGAAAGTCATGCAGGAAAGGTTCAGGATACAGGGGGGCGTGTCCAAGGTGAGCTGGTGTCCTGGGAAAGTGAGTCCGGGCGAACAAACAAAGCCAAAGTCCAAACGGGGAATCCAAACAGAAGAGAAGAGTCCAAAGCCAGGAGATCCATCCAGGGGTTACAACCATGAGCCGGGTCGGGACCGGCGGGGCAGGGGATCAGGAACAGAAGGTTAAAACCATAACGGAGCCATACGCAGCAGGACCCCGGGCTCTCACGATGCGGAAATCAATGAGGAAGCAGGAGTGAGGTCCGCGTTTGGCTTTTAAGTGGGAGCGGGAATAGGGAACAGGTGCAGACAATGGGAGGGAATGAGGAAGGGCTGGAGCGCCCTTAAGAGGAGGGGTTAGCGATCGTGACAGGTTCATTACGTTATTATCAGCAAAAATAATGTTACAGCTTTAGGTGACTGAGAAGTGTCTCTCAGATTTCAGATAAAGTTTGTGACACTTAAAGATAAAGTTTTTCAACACTTCAAACTTCAAAGCAGAAAGGATGTTTGCTGAGGTCTAGGGGGTCCCTTGAGCAGAAACAATTTTAAAGTGTACCTTAGTATACCTAAGTAAGTTGTGGTGTAATGACTGTCAATGAGGAGTACAGAAACACAATATAAGATCATATTAAGGAACAAGAAGAGGAGGGAAGGACAGAAAGCAGGGAAGAAGGAGAGGACAGACAAGAGTTCAGAGTTGTTGGCACCAGGCGAGAGCCCCCACTTCATGATCATCCAAACAAAACCTGACTAGAACTACAGTAAGTATTTGAACCTTGTTAGAGAAAGCTTGCTATTCTGTGTTTTTAGAGAACTTGGGCTTCCTGGGTAAAAGGTACTGGAGTTAGAAATGTCTTTGCTGCGTAGGGTACATTTTTATGGATAGGGATATAGGCTCCCATTTATTTTGTGGCAATCCGGGGTGGAGAGACATTTAACTGCAGGTTGCTTTGTATTTAGTTAGAAGGCAGCTTATTTCTTATTATTTCATGTGTAGCCATTAAGGGTTTCATGCTTAGTACTAGTAGCAGTCTGGGGTTTTCTGGATGACCAGAATGTTAGGCCTCTGAAATGCCTGGTTTGTAAATATAGTACATAGAGTAACTTGTGTGTTGTATGTTTTGGTGTGTGTAGTGTAGTTTGTCTCCTCACTGTAATAAATATTTGTTTAACCAAGTGTGCCTGGATTATTACTCTTCTCGACAAAGCTGTGGCAGAGAAATAATTTACGTGCCTCCTACTATACCAACCGCTCGGGTATATTCTGGTGAAATCACTTACAAGTTGGGGTTTATGAAGAATTTTTTCACTTATTGACTAAACCGCTCAGACAATCTCTTTTCACCATTTCAGTAACCCCCCTCCCCCATTTGTAACAATAACATATAATAAGAATAATCTTTTATAGCCAATGCACTGACATTTTACTAGACAGAGATCACATTAACATAATGCTTTTAACTTTTGTCATCAACAGTGTTCATTAACAGAGGCTCTACTGATCTACAAAGGTTAATAATACATGTGGGCACCTTTAGAAGTAACACAAGCACTGTGGTGCAGATGCTGTCTTGTGGGATTCTGTCCCATTGCGTTTGGAACCCCTAGACGACCATGTGACTTATACAAACAGGATGAGGACGCTGTCATGTTGGGAAGACTCTGGAAGTGAAACAAGCCAGGGCACAGGACTATATCAATGTACAGGAGCCCTGTGAAGTGAGGCTGCCGTCAATAATTACAAGTTGTGTTCTGTAGATATTCGACAGTCCTGTCCAGACCACCACACTTTGACCTGCCCATCAATTGGTCTGTTGTATACAACAATTTATGTATTGTTCTGCTGACGTGCATGAGCGTTGTCTACACAAAAACTTAATATAATGCTGAAGAGGACTTGGTTCCACTGCTTGTAAGCACACGTGAGATGTTGCTCCAGTATATGAATGGCATAAAGGTGCTGTTCTCTTGACAAACAAGGCACATTGCTTTCACCAGATTTGACATTCAAAACGTCCAATAACTGTCACAGTTGTCCAATCAACTCTCATTGAAGATGCAAATGAGTGCTTATATAACAGTCAAAGTCACTCAAGTATGAAGGTTAGTCATGAATGTACAATTAATCATGACACACAAAATGAAATCAATATGTAAAATACAAATAAATTATTCTTCTAAAGGTATTCAAGCATAAACGGAGTAATAGGTTTCTTCTGATGTTCAGTGTACAAAAAAATGCTAAACTTACTATCTTTAGCCCTGAAGCTAACAGAAACTAACTTGAGGAAACTGTTTCAGATAAAGAAGATAGAAACAAATCCTAAGTTTCATAACATTTTAGTATTTTTATTCTACAATTGTTGAGGGGATTAATTTTTTTTTTAATATGGGGCATTATTTTCAGGGAGAGCCTTGTAATTTATACTTGTCTTGGATGTGTTCACTTACTTTGGTTTTAAAGCCACATCTGCATTTGATGATGATAGTCAGAGAACAAGGACCACAGCTATCTTCATGGCAAAGTTTTTCACAGAAATGAATGGAATCTACAATCCAGATGAAGAGAAAAGGACTGTGGTTTAAAGCTGAAGCAAGGATTAAGTATTAAATAGGCCATTACTTGCATACTCAGATAAAACGTAAGGAAAATAGGTGGACTGCATTCTCCACATAAAAATGATCAGATATTTTCTTATCAAGAGAAAAACTGTATTCCAAATATTTTATTGCACGAACTACCAATTTATGCATCCGAGACAAAACTTCAGTTTGATTGTACTGCATCAGGAAGTGAAAACTTAAATTATTTAAACTGTTTCTTCAAGGTCAAACTAAAGGCAATCAAGGCTTTCGGTTTCTTTTTGCTCAGCATCATGGCCCATTCAGTTCTCTTCCACCACACGAGAGCGAATCGGGAAGACTAACCCGATATCAAGACCGGACCGGCGGGGAGAGAGCTGATCCGGACGAGCCGCGAGAGCGCTCACCTGCAGAGCCGCAGGGCAGTGGCCTGCCACAGGTCTTCCCGCAAGAAGGGATTGCGTCTGTGCAGCTCCTGCGCTCGGAGTAGCCCAGCTCCATCAGCTTAGACAGCGGAGTCTGCCCGCAAGGACAGGTCCGTACAGCCTGGG
The DNA here is from genome assembly GCF_055471065.1 of Atractosteus spatula. NCBI lineage: Eukaryota > Metazoa > Chordata > Actinopteri > Semionotiformes > Lepisosteidae > Atractosteus > Atractosteus spatula. The sequence continues at coordinate 42,596,270 of NC_142711.1, forward strand.
GGAGACGGGGGCAGGACTCGCAGGGCTGCGGGTGGCAGAGCTGGCTGCACCAGTGGATCTCACAGTCCAGCTTTCTAGGAGAAAAATAAAAGATAAAATACAGCATATAAATGCTTTATATACAATAAAGGGAAAAATACCAATGGCTCTGTGAAATATACAGTACAAGGAAACTGTATTGTTATAGATGGTTGTTTTTAGTTTCTTATAGACTCCCATAAGGTTGAATTTGTTTTCTTGTTTTTAAAGGGGGACGGGGTTAGCAATAGTCCACAGAGGCACAGATGTGCAAAGCGCAACTCCAGCTAGCAAATCCAGCAGTACGCTTACAGAAAAGAAAAAGAAAACCAAACATCCGTTCTCTTCCAGCACCTTTTTTTGATTAACATCTAATTCCGTTGAAAGGTCACATACAAACGGGCCAGAGACATAAAAGTAAAGCACTATTCTTTCTCTAGCCATGGTCTATTAACATTTTGTGTTTTTCAGGCTTCAAACACACATTTAGTGCCTTTTGAATAAAACTTTCCATCTGATTGTGCAATTCTTGCTTTCTTTCTACTTCATGCAGTATACTACAGAAGTGTTTGGCAGCCTACTGTCTTGTAAGGCAAAAGCCCAAAACAGAACAGTGAAACTTCTGTATTGTGTGATAAGCTATTGTAGCTATTGGACTGCTGGAACATTTAGGATTTCAGAGCACTATACAGCTTTGTGTAACTGGTATCTTGCTGTAAATTTACCTTTAATTTTTGTTTTCAGTAGCTGACATATACCGCAAAATGAATACACCTAAACAGCAATTTCACAGCTTATGGAAGGAAAGTGAAATGCCACAACAAAAAAAAGTCTACGTTCAAGAAGAAATGGTCAAGAAGCATGAGCTAGATACATACATACATGAGCACTTTGGAACAAGACTGTCAAAAGCAAAATGAGGTATGTTTTATTGTGATGTATCTTTTAGGGCTTCATGGACTAAAACTGTTAAAACACCAATATTACTGACTGAAATATGGAAGCTACAACACACAATAGTTTATTTCTGTCCTATTCACAGATCTGATGTTATTCTGAATTCAAGCGGCTGAAATATCCTATCCTAGTTGCATGTGTGTTGTGGAAAAAGGTGGCAGCCAAACAAAAGATAGTCACTTGTTCTCTCAATTGATTGTTTAATTCTTGATATCTGTTTTTGTATGGAAATCTGTCAGAGGCAGTATAGTAGCATTTCTTTAAAACCTGGTAGTTTGCAACTGTGCTGTTAACTTGTCTACCAGTACAAACTTGCTGTGGAGATAATGGATACTGGAGCTAACAGTGTAAAAAAATTGCTGTCGGTTTGACAGTAATTCTATACTGAAGCAAAGGACCTGTATTTTTAAGCAGTCAATTATTCAATTTTTTAGTTCTTTCCTGAGGTCAACACCAAGAAATGGACATTTGCTGAGAAGATATCCAGCTTGAAAGAGGAAATAATCTCTCTCTCTTCTCTACAGCAGAAGCATGAGCTGTCTGCTGGGGAGAAACAGATGCTGTCTGTCTTTTCCTGCCTAGAGGAATCTAACATGCAGTTACAGGTGTCTGTTCTGTTACTCTGTGTGACATATTTCTGTAATTCATTCTTCCATTTCTCTTGACATCACAAAATCTACTCTACTCTTTCCCAGACCCAGGATAACTCCTAGCTTATAACAAGAACAATTCAGCCTTGCTATACCAAATTAGGTCACAAATTTAAATTATTTTTCACATAAAATAATTAAATGAACATTATTTAATATTTATTTAGTATTTATGTAAGTGGTTAAAATTGTGACTTAAATTTTACAGTCTACCATTGTAATTTGAGCAGATGCATTTTTTATCAGGGATATTTTTATAGATTTCAACTGCTGATTGACCAGATCAAAAACTGCACAGATAACATGGTTTCTCTGCTCAGTGAGGTCGAAGACTCACAGAACCAAAATATGGGCCAGCTTCTATCCTCTCTGCCTCAGGATCAGAGCAGATCCCTGCTAGAACTCATTTCAGACATTACTTATAAGGATACAGAACTAATTCATTTACTAAGGCAACAGGGGGTAAGTAGATTTTTTTTAAACATGCATATGCAGATACTCACATTTTGAAGCATACAGTAGATCCTGATTTGTCCAGACACCTGGGCCATATTTAAGGTTTGTGCTTTAAATATTATGATTCAATTGCATATGAACACATATTTGAAGTTTCTTCATTATTTTAAAAGCATAAGAATAAAAGTTGGTTGCAAAAGGTAGAATATTGCCATATTAGTATGAAACTAAGATTAAAAATTTGTTCCAGACACCCACAGAAATTATTTTCACACCAGAATGCACTTCATTATATTTTTCATCCATCTGTATCTTTGTTTCTTACTGAGCATGCAGAAATTCACTGGGTTCATTTTATTTCTTAAAAATTCTCATATTTCTCTCTGCTTAAGACTGTAGAAAATTACGATTTCTTTCCAGGTGTGTGTGTAAATATACAGGTTTTTTAGTAAAGGATACTATATACTAAACTAGCTGAAAGCTGTGCTCTAACATGTGCACACATTTTGTCATTGTCAGCTTGCATACACTAGTATTGCCAAAATGCATAAAGAACACTTTGAAATAGCTCAAGAGAATGACATCATCTGTCTTGAAGAGAGGGAGCTTCATGACCTGCTAGTCCAGAGGATATTGCAAGCTTCAAGCACAGGCTTTTTAAAGACTAACCTGCAGGAGAAGAGACTGATTGAGCTGCTGAAAAAGAGGGGCATACAGCAACAGGTAGACTGTCATTGCACATCAATATTTTATGTAAAGAGCATATAAAATATGTGTGGGAATCAGTGTGCACTCTGTCCTTGCTCTGAAAATCCAACAGGCAATTTAATAATGCACTCTCTGCAGGCATTTTAATAATCACATCACACAGAGTTGAGAGTTGATAGAGCTGTTTTTGTCCTCCAAGATTCCTGACTTCAATGAACGAATTTAGCTTTTTAATTCAATTAATTCACCGTCAGTCATTTTCCAGGACATATGGCAGGACACCAAAATTCCTATCGTGAGTGTATATAAAAATAAAGATCAAAATTTAAAGTAGTGGAGATCTCTTAAAATATGTGTTTTATCCTGTCCTCTTTTAGGACAGGATCTCTAAAACAATCTCCAAAATACATTTCTTTAAAAATATTCTGTCTAAAGTTTTTCTCTGCGTAAATTTGACACCTCTTCATGTACTATTATTGAGCTTGGATTAGATTAAATTTGTAAGGAGCACATTAGGTCAAGTCATATTGTACATGAGGCTGGGGTGGATTCATTTTAACAACCAACAAAACCAACAGTAGAGGTATTATTGTGGAGTTTAGCATATGACGTTTATTTTGCAGTTTTGAAAGATACGTTCAATATTAGAAACCAGATGCAGAGCCAGGATGAACGTCAGCGCCTGGCTTTTAAGGTGGGCTGGGAAAAGGGGTCAGGTGCAAAGAATTAAGTCTGAAGTGAAAGAGCTGGAGCACCCTTAAGGAGGAGGGACTATACTCGTGACATTGAGGACAATAGTTTATTGGGTATATTACAGTATATTAATCACATCTTTATAGTGGCAGTAGTGCAGAATGTTCCAAATCAACGCAGGGGGATCCTATATAAATATGTTCCTCGTGTGAACTTAACAACTTTTTTGTAAGATACTCTGCTTTCGAGTAGATGGTCACAGTGATTGTTATGTTTAGTTTGGCACTACTTACCAGTTAAGATGGAAACAGACCATTCAAATTTCAACAAAGTTTGCCAGTTACCTCCTACGTTTCAGCAGCTTTTGATGTGATTTCCTTCAGATTCCAGCAGCTGAGATCAGTGCTCAAAGGAATGGATTCAACATTGTTAAACAGGGTGCTTACTGAGGAAGGATTTTTTTGGCATCTTAAGAAGTTACAGTTATTTCTCACAGGCACTTCAATCATTTCACTTACCTATCAAAAATGTAATTTGATTTAAGATTCTGTTTACCTGTGTATATTTTCACATTCCAAAGTGGTTTAGGATTATTAATGTGAAAGTCTGTGTCTCCTCGAGAATACCACTGTGTTCATTGATTCTGATCTCTAAGCTCCCTCCTCCTTACACGATCGATAATTTGACTTTTGAGAGGGGGATTTCTGGGACTGTTGTCTCAGAATTACAGTACATTCCATGATTCATTAAGAGAGTTGAACAAAAGTAAAAAAAAATAGTGAGCTGCACACTAAGTGTTAAATTCATATTTGGTATTACCAACTTTTCTTCTGAAAGAAATGTAATTCAAAATATTTTTTTACTTAGTACATAGATTTGTTATGTTTATTATTAAGTAATAATTTACTTAACTTAATTTACTTGTAATGCATATATTTTCACAATGCATTAGTGACAGAGAATCATTGTAACAAAGTAGCTTCAAGAACGAACTTTTCCATTTGTCAGGGGAATCCGATTTCCTGCTGTAGAGTGTAAAACACCAAAGGGAATTAACCGGACATTGAACCTTTCCTTTACTCCGCAAAATCGTCTTTTAAACATCTGGGAGCTCTGCTCTGCTCTCCCATATGCAAGATAATTACTGTACATACGGCGTTGTTACTTTGCATTGCATTTCTGTTTTATATTCAAGAGGAGCAAAGAAAGTTGATTTTTGCAACTTAAAAGTTGGTTTTTATTTTAAATGCTTTGTTTTACGTGGACAAGAGTTGTTGCTGATTCTTCAGTGCGCGATCCGCACTGCTTTTTGTGAAACTCTGAGCTGCGAACATTATCTCAGCCGTAAGTATTTTGTCGCTGTTCTGTTTATGACACGCAGTCGTTCTGAAAATTTGTGAAGGATTTTAAGATTGAAATATTAAAAACTCGTAGAAAATGCTGTACAATAAAGTCTTCGCAAAATTAGGGGTATTATAGGGGTATACAGTATATTACAGTAGGTATTCTTACTTTAGTGAAATTTATTTAGATAAAATAGTGCTGTACCCCTTTGGTTAATGTGATGGATGATGGATACGAACAGCTTTATTTGTGCCACAGAATTTTGTTATTTGTGAACTTGCTACATTCTGTATGTTTGTTTGAAACACATTTTCCTGAAAAGTTGCATGCTACAGAAGATAAATGCTAGAAATGTATTAGCAGTCATGCAGATTTTTGTTTTCCACCCTATAAATAACTGATTTACTAGTCTGGTTTTGCAAATCCTTGAATCATTAAAAGTTCACTTCAAGTCATGTTCCTATGTGCTTAACTAGAAACTACGCACAGCACTGTATCTTCAGATTTTGAATAAAAGCTACACTGAATGCAAACCATGGAGTAAAATCAAAGGGTCACGTAAGATCTGAACAAACAGTATCTGTATCTGGTGGGTGCAACAACTACTTTGTTGCATTACATACACTTCTAAAGCAATTTGTTAACGAATAAGGAAGGAATTGACTTGGTCAGTATTTCTCCAATGAGCAAACGTTCCAGTGCAATTGACCATTATTTTTGCTGTCATTACAAGCCCGGGCTCAGAGTTTTTCCAGTGTATTGTCACATAAATACATTTTTTTTCTTTATAATTGAACAATAAAAATGGTTTGCATTTTTCCAGTGTGTCAAAAAGCGCCTGTGTATTAAAACATATTAACAATTGGAGAAACGGATTTAATGGTTTTAGTTTGATTGGTGAGGTGGTTGGTTTGTTATTGTTAAAGAGGGCTTATTTTTCATTCAGAGTGTAGTTAAAAGTTCTTTGATTGTTTGAATCTTCGCTGTCGGTTTTATTTTTGCAGGACGCGTGGCTGGTGTGTTTCACTATGATCGCAATATTCGCTACAGCCTGACGTTCCAGCAAGCTCAACAAGCCTGCGAGAAGGACTTTGCTGCCTCACTAGCCGACAGAATGCAACTGCTCACCGCGTATCAACAGGGGCTGGAAGAGTGCAGGGCTGGGTGGATTTCATCGGCTGAGGTGGCCTACCCTCGAGTTCACAAGAACTGGAATTGTGGCCAGAATCACACAGACATCATCACATACGGAATTAGGGAAAACCTGCTAGAGAGATGGGATGTATTTTGCTACAAAAAGGACAACAACTGCTCTGTTTACCCGACGTTTTTCCCAACAGCACAGAGCTCAGAAGCAAGCGAAAACGCTGAAATTCAAAATGTTAGCGGTGGCTACGTTACAATTACAAGTACAGTGAGGAGGAGAAAAACGGGAACCAGAACTGCAGACACTGGAAACTCCTGGACCAGAGGGATGCAAAAGGCTTTAATAACAACAGCCCTGTTACAACAGCTTTGAATGGCATGATATCTGGTTCATCTGAATTATAATGGATTAACCAGAGCAAGAGATGGACCATTTAACATTCCGGATGATGGAATTCAGGAAATGGGATCAAGCATCAAGGAGAGGCAAACAATGGAACCTTTGCTTCAGGGCGCAATGATAGGGGCTGCAGAAGTAGAGCAGGCAACTGAGGGATTTGAAATCCTGAGCAGTAAAATGCCCGGGTCCCCTCTGTTTTTTGTACAGTTAAAAACCACCTCCCATAATGCAGTGCCTGAATCCAAAATAACAGATGTCAAACTGGTGGGTCCCTTCAGAAATGTGTGTCCCTTGTTTCTGATACTCTAACGGCACATGCTCTTCCACTGCCTACACAAGGACTGTACCTGCAAGATAATGCGGAACAAACACAGGATGACAATATAGATTTTATACATCCCTCATTGAGGAAAGATATCCATCAAAGCACTTACACAACAACCACGATGTTCTCAATGTCATCATATCAGCCTAATACCTCACCCGAATTGCGCGTGGTAACTGCTCCAAAAACATCTGCTGCTGTATCTAATGAAAGGCAGACAACAGAAACATACTGTATACTAACCGGCAAGAAGCATTTTCTGAAAGAAGTTTATTTGAGTTTGTGAAACCAACAAAGACTCCAGTGTTTAACTTGACTACCACTGCACGTCTCAAGGACAGAATGGCTGGTAGCCGTATCATTTCACAAAACCTGGAATCAGAGCACACACAAAAAACAGGAAATGCTCATGGAAATGAAGGTATTGTCAATGGAACAAATGTTAATAAAGAAAAGCACAAATCAAATGTCTCACATGGAGAAAAGTCAAAGTTGTTTAATTTCAACACTCTCACTAGAAAGCAATACGGGCTTCACCACAGAAAAGAACGTCAATCAGAACAAACCAATTGTAAATGGCATTCTCATAATCACTAAGGATTTAGAGAAACCAATTACTAACTTAACATCTATGGGAACTGCTGCTGAAAATACAGTGAGTTCCAGAGCCACATTAGCTCTAAGCCCAGATGAACCACAAGTAAATCTTACTTTCGGTTCCCCATAAGAGGAGCAAAAATATCACCATGAGAATATAACTACAGTGGGTGAAGCTAATGTTCATCACAAAGAGGGAGTTAATGGAACAAGTGTAAAAGAGGGAGTTAATAAAATGACTGCTCTTGTACATCAGGAATATTCATCACATGCTGCTAGAGAGTATGACGAAGTGTGGACTGAAGATCCAATAATAACAGTTAAATCCATTCCAATTAATAAAGGAAACCCTGAGTTCAGCCAAAAGAGGTCTGACCATGTTGACAGACTGTTTTTGAACAGCAGCATGCATGATGTTAGGGCTGCTACAGAACAGATCGATCGCAAAAGAGAAAATGCTTTTTCCACTGGAACTGGCCGCGACAATGGCTTAGGCTCAGCAGCAGAGCAGTTTTTGCATAAATCTCTTGTTGTTGCAGACAAGGTTGGGTACATACCCTCAGTGTCCACAGCACAGACATTTAAAGAACATGAACACCCAGTGAACCCTGTGTATTCTTCATCTCAGCATAGTACATGGATGGCAACCACCAGTGCTACACCCTCATCTACAGGGACAACCATGTCTTTGGACACATCCACAACCATACACAAGGCTCAACAAGGTGGTGAAATTCAAACTACTTCTTTTTCCCCTGTGGCTCAGACTGAAGGATCTTACATTTCATCGCCTGCACTGATGAAGGCAACTGCAGTAAGCCTGATACTGACTGACCCCTCTAAAGCCAATGCTAATTTAACGTCCACAGCATCCGGGGAAGAACTCCAGATGAAAGAGCTTCATGTCACAGCCACCTCTCCTTCTTATCCAAGAAGCCACGATCCTGTCCAAGATTTAAATTCTGCCACTGATCAACCTGACCATCCAGAGAAAACACCTGTCACAGTTCTCATTGATACTGGTAGGCAGCGTGAAGCCACCACAGTTATAGGCAGCTCTGAGGTGCCACCAGGTAGGTTTAGACCAGTTTAGAGAGTGGTCTGGAGTCCTAAAACAGCACATTCAATTGTACATAATGAGTCTAATTGTCCACTTAGAGAATTTGCTGGGCTGTATTCTATGGAGTTGACACTTTGCCAACTGGGAAAAGAATAAGGCAAGGATTGCTACAGGTTTATTGGAGTGAGAGAGTTCTCATTAAAGCATGTGTCAGATGTTTTGGCTGTGTAGAGCCCATTTTCTGAGAAAAGCAATCTTTTTATTTCACTTTATGTTATATTTGGACCTTGTCTTGGAAATCGGGAAACAACCCCATTAGCAAAGGATTTACAGCTTTTCTGATGTGCCATTATATTAATCTCTTTAAACTTCTGTTTTTTATTCTTCCATGGATATTTTATTTGAAAGTGAGTTTACTTTAGTGCTGAACTGATGCCATTTTTCTCATAAAGTTGGGCATGGTTCCTATGAGGACTATAATCTAACCTGTTTGAGGAAAAAAACTCTTTTTATTCATTTTGACTTCCTGTGCAGCGGGAGTAAAGACCAAATCACATCACTGCACTGCTATGTTATTCCACAGAATTCTGAAGTGCAAATAGTTCATCTTGTATTAATTGTCTGCTTTATGCATGTTAGTGTCCTGTGGAGGTGTGCTGCAGGGAGATAAGGGGGAGTTCCAGAGCCCTGGTTTTCCCCAGTCATACCCGAGTAATATGGACTGCACCTGGGAGGTCACAGCTCCTCCTGGGCACCTCATTCTCTTGGCATTTCATTCAGTGGTGCTGGAGGAGCACAAGGGCTGCCAGTATGACTTCGTCACCGTCTTTGATGGCAAACGAGAGGAGGGGGTGGAGCTAGGCAGGTAACAGTGATGACAACTGAGCTTCTAAAGTCAGCCAGAGCATAAAAAAATCTAATGATGAATTTTACTGACATACAGTATACTGGGATACTGGGATACATCCTGGGATACTGGGATGTATACTCCTTTAATTTGTTAAATTCCATTTTCAAGTGGGCTTCAAGGACATGTTCATATACCAGTTGCTTTCCCCTGTTGTTTCCTTACTTGGGCATCAAGTTTATTCAGTGTGATTCTCTGTTTTTCTTTCCATGTATTTTTCGCTACCTTTCATTTTAACAGCCAATTCAAGGAAAAGATGTAGAAAAGATGTTTTAAAGATAACTGTCAGGATTGTGCAAAAGGCAGTTCAATCTGCAGTGCACTATGCCTGGGAACCTGTGGCTAAAGCACTGTGCAATTAGACCAGTGCAATGCTGACACACTACCCAGTATCATGTCCTCTCTTTTGCCTTTAAGTAGCACTTTCAGAAAACTTCTTTGCTGGAAAAAATAAAAGAAGATGAAAATCAGCCATCTCAGCTAAACCACAAAAAAGAGGAGAGAAACATGGATTATACCTACAGTGGTATTTAAAATGAGTAAAAATATAACATACAGAAAAATACTCAAATTACAAAACGTAGAAATACTGACATAAAACATTATGAACCCCACAAACAAATCACTTACTTTTGACCAATTTTTCCTTATTCTCTTCCTCCTGACTTGATTGTCTTCATAAGAGCGTATACAGTGTATGCAGTTTCAACAAAAGACTTCTTAAGGCCAAGCTGTCATTTTCAGCTCCGGCAAAACTTGAAGGAATGAAATGGACATTTGGGATGGTTTATGACTGTTGCTGTGAGGTGATTGATTGAGTGACATCTTTTCAGCACAGGAGTCTGTGATAAAGTTTGATCTGCTACACAGTGAAAACCCCTATAGTTCCTAATCATTGATAGGAACTTGTAAAGAGGGTGTTAGGTTTTCACTTTTACAAGAACAGGCAAAACCAATGGTAGGTAACCCCAGAACAGCATATCAGTTTCACTTTGTGTGATGAACTTCTTCCCCCATCTAAATTTTGCATTAAAATAGGTTGTTTTAACAAGATGAGAAACAGTTCTCAGACCTAAATAAAGAGAAAAAATACTGGAAACCAGCCATTACTTAATGAACTGATTACAATGAACTGTCAGATCACTGCTCCACCAGGCAGTGATCTGACAGTTCATTGTAATCAGTTCTGTTGATGTCATTTTTTTTGCTGTTTTGTCTGTCAGGTTTTGTGGGTCGGAGTTGCCACCTCCACTCAGATCGTCATCCAACACCATGACGGTGCAGTTGAGATCGGACGCCTCTGTGGAGCTTGATGGGTTTTCAGTCCGCTTTCATTCAGTGAAGCCTCCATCAAGTAAATCCGCTCATTAACTTTGGGGAAAAAAAAGTTCAAATGTCGACTCAAGATGGTGAAGTGAACACTACAGTTAATGCACTCTAACGTACTTAGAGCATATTAGTGTAATTTTTCCTTTCAGTGAAAAGATAAAAGGGTAGGAAATATATTGTGTTATACAAAGGGAAGAAAATGGCCCAAAAGCTTAAGCTTATTTCAGGTGCGAAGCAATGGTGAAAAAGTGAATAATCCATCAGTTTAATAGGAAAAAGAACATTTTTTTCTCATTTGTAACATGGGATAGGCTTTCATGACACTGTAATGAAAACACACATGTATTACTCAGGCTTTGGGTACTGCTTTGTAAATTCATAATGTTGCTTTACATAATCTTTACTAAAATAATTTCTTCTTTAGATATTATTTAATTGCATGATGTTCTTTGCAGGATCTATAGTTATAATTATTCAAAAGATTAAAAGGGTGATGGTGTAGTCAACTTTACAAAATACAAAATAGCAATTCTATTGTAATGTCCGATTGTGTATAAAATGCTTACAATTACGCTTGTCATGAACAATTCGATATACCTATTATGTTATTAGATAAACCGAAGGCTTAAATCAATGCCAGTGTTGTAAATAGATCTGTAAAAAAATCTGTAAAAAGAAAATGCATGATATTCCCATTTCTCATACTGAACCTGGTTATTATGGACTTTGGTTTAATGTACTGTACACACATGTTTTTGGAGCCAATTTACAAACTTGTATTCTCCTTTTTGCTACAGTGAGTTTATGTGTACCTGCCCAGTTCTTTCTTCCAATCAGTATTTCAGTCAAAGTCTAATAGAGTTAGAGAAGAGGCATGATTTGAATAGCGAGTTTTATTGAGGTAACTTTTATTGAGGAGGAAAATAACAACCTCTCTGCAAGAATAGGGCTACTGCTCCCCTCTCTTCCCCCCATCCCCTGCTTTAAGGAGGGTGAGGGGGAGGCGTGCACGAGCAAGGAGGCAAGAAGAGTGCTATAGTAGATGTAGGTAGGGAGAAGTGGAGGAGGTTAGGGTTTGACCTCCTTCTGAACTTCTGTTTAAAACTCTGTTTCATGGATTTAAAATAGGATGAGCACAATATTTTGTCTAGCTCTTTCCGAGGTTCTGAATGCGTGGTCTTTTTTTAATTTTGAGGTCCTACAGGCCGTGTTAGATTGCAAGGGGGCAGGAATCGGTTTGAAGGGCTCGTGGAAGTGGCTTTCGGTGGAGCGCTAGGGAGGGTGTGTGCCAAGCAATGGGAAAAAAGGAAAGCGACAGTGGTGTGCTGACAGCTGGGATTCCCTGGAACTGCCATCGTGTACAGGTATTTGAATATAATGGTGACTGTTTGACGGCTGTATTGTTCAGAAGAAATACATTTCAATGTGTGACCCACAATCTCCAAAGTCAAAATTGTGAAGCATCAGTGTTGTCTGTTTACACAGGAAATGACAAAAAACAGACAAAAAATACTTTTAGTTGCAGGCAAAATTAATTACAAATCTTTTTATAGCCATACATTTTACAAAAACATGACAGGAACTATGTGGAAAAAAGAAGGACTTGTTCTAATTTTTAAACCAGAATTGTTCTTCTTAAAATGGACTGCTTATCTGTGACTAAGAAAATACACCGTCTTTTGTTCTCTGGGTTTTGATTCTGTTTATTTTTAAGTGCTACACTCCAGCTGAAAAAAATTGACTAAATAAAAAGTCAGTACTGACCAACATGATGCTATTAAGCAAAAAAAGCAAAAGAGTCAATTAAAAACTATGTAGATATACCACAGGAAACCTCCCCAGCTTGCCATCTTCAATCAAATGATGTACAGGGATGTATCACTCTGTCTGTGATAACAATGAGTCTACACTACTATAGAATACATTAAATACATTAGAATCAGCACAATAGCATATATTTTCTGTGATTTCTGAATGAAATCACAGGATACAGGTATCAAACAATTATAGATTTGGATACACACAACAGTTGCAACACTTTTATAATGTGCAGAAATACATTTATCTTGCCTCCTAATGCTGTGTTTTTCCCCTGTTGTTTATAAAGGCTTCAATTAGCAGGGCCCAAACAATACCTCGCTGGTTGAGCAAAGGAGTGAGATTTGGTGTGTTTTAGGCTACAAAGGGGCTCACATTCTCCTCTGTTGCAACGGAAGCTATTTTTAAAGAATCTATTATATCGCAATGTCCTCCAACAGAAGTGAGCTCATTCCAACCTGAGCCTTTGGTGGTGTTGAGCACGCATGGACAGAAAGCCTTGGTGTTTCGACATGAGATCTTTCTCCAATTTGTAGGGTTCAGTCACAAGCACGTGACCCTCCTGTGACTGTGTCCTATGTGGAATGCTCAGGGGATGAAAGCTCCCTGGATGAGTGTGAAGTTAAGTGGGGCCGGGAATGTAGTACAACAGAAAGAGCTGCCATCCACTGTCAAGGTAGGAACTGAACGACGTGAGACTCAGGATTGTTCTGTGGAAGTTTATTCTTAGTTCATTTTGCATGGCATGGCATATTGATGTGTCCATATCCACCACTAATGTTATTATACGTTTAAGTACAGAGACTCGTATGTTTATCTAACACTTGTGCAACAATATTCAATTGTGCGAGTGTGTTGCTGAGAAATAAAGTTCATTTTCCAGACCCCTACTTCATTGCGACATATTACAAAAGGAGGTTGCTGCTCCAAAAAAGTTGGACTTACCAACCAGGTAAATCCAAGAATTAAAAGGCATTTAACTTATTACATGTGAAGGCTGAACAAATCCATCTTTTGTCACAATGTAGAAACAGGAAAGCTTTAATTTAATTTGACTGCAGTTTCAAATTTGTGTTGAGAATTAAGATCAAGATGGTTGTGTCCAGGGTCAACACACAGACCTGGGCCAATGAAAATAGCAGTGGATAGCCTTCAGGGTTAACGTTATAGACAATTTATAGGTAGGACAGGGTGGTTGCTTTGTTGTAGGGTTCTTGCAGAGAAATGGTCAAAAAGATAAAAAAATTGACATCAAGATGGATCAAACTCTTTTTCTTATATTTGTTTTAAATGTTTTTATGGGCCTCTGGTCTTGAGTAGTTTTACCCATAAGAAGTTGGAATTTAAAACATTATTGGATATCCCTACTAGTTATTTAAAAATATAATCCTAGAAATACTGTATTAATTGCAAAAATTGAGTCTGAAGGCATTGTTTTCAGTACAGTTTATTTTACACCAGTTTTGTCATTTACCATTTTGTCATTATGATTATATGCATTATTTTGGTTTCTATATCAGTTCTTTACAGTGGCACCTATATGTGTTTGAACATTTATGACCTCAGGCTGTCCAATTAGCTTGTTTCAGAAAGAAGCTGCATCAGACTACAGGTGCTCTCCTGGACATGAGAGCTCTGAGGGCATGTTTGTTTGTTATAGTTACGGAGACCTGCTCAATCCTGAGGAGTGCTGGTGTCCTGGAATCTGGAACCTATGTCATTGACCCAGATGGGGAGGACCAGGGAGTCGAGCCCTTCCCTGTCTTCTGTGACATGAACTCTCTGCGAGCTGATGGTGCGCTCCCCTCTTAACTCCCAGAACACTCCTGAGTTCGCACCTGTGGTAGTGCAAGAATCTGTAGTGACTGACTTAACAGGGTTAATTTTGTTTGGATAAGAGAGGATTAGCAAGTGTGTCTGTTTAGCTTCTGTAGGCTTACAGCATACATAAGAATTATTTTAGTGCTTTACACTGTCTTAATGAGAATGAACTACGAACTATGCATAAATCACGGTATAATCTGTAGTCTTACCATTTGAAATTGTGCAGTCTTACCACTTGAAATACTGCAGTTTCTCTGGAGTTGTGAAATAAATTTTGAAGACAGAGCGTCATCCCTGCTCCTCTCCTCTCCTATCACCATCCTTGTAGTAGGCCCTTGTTGGCCAGGGAGTCAAGGCCAGAACTCACCTCCAGATGTTCACCAGCCCTATTACTAAACACCAAGATGTTAGTAATTTGGTTCAGGTTCCTGAAGTGTTTCATTAATTATTGTGGCAAATACATCTAAAAACAGGGGTATTCAAATACCAGACGCTGCTTTACATTATAACAAGGCTTGGATACAGTTGTTGTGGCACAGTGGTTTGAACTGCTGCCTTGCAGCACTGGGGCCCTGGGATCCTTGGGTGCTATCTGTGTGGAGTTTGTATGTTCTCCCCATGCTCACGTAGGGTTGCTCCATAGATGAACTGGCTTCTCGGAAAGATATACCCTCTTGAGTCCATTGCTTGCTGGGATAGGCTCTAGCTGCTTTGCGATCCTGAATTGGAAGAAGTGGTTAAAAAAAGTGACTGAAATAAAGTTGTTGTTTTTTTGTGGGAATGTATCGGCTGACTGGAAATCAAAGCAAGACCTCCATCCGCTTGAATTCAAAGAGAGAGATAATGTGAGGGACAAAGAAAAGACAGGAAACAAACGATCTCTTCACCAATGCTTGCTTCTCAGGTGTGACCGTTGTGGGCCATGACTCAGAGAGCCGTACGCGAGTCTCTCCCTGTGAGGAGGCTGGCTGCTACTCCAGGCAGATAACGTACAGACAGGCATCGCTGCTGCAGCTGAGGTCTCTGATTCAGGCCTCTGAATCCTGCACTCAACTCGTCAAAGTAAGTTCAGCCTTCCTCATGCTGCACTGAGCAACATGCTATAACTACGCCTGTCAGTTCCCTAGATCACAATGTACAAAAGGTGCAAACTTTTCAGGAGGCGTATCTAGACATCCTTGTTGTTTCTTTATAGCTTGCATGTGGACTTTGTAAGAGATTTTTGCAAACAGTGGAGTCAGCACAGGAAGGCCCATACTGTATGTTTTCAGTTCTCCCCTGCTAGTATGATGATTGAGCTGTAGCAGTGAGTCAAGCTGATTGGCAGCCAAGGAAAGCCATTAGAACCCATTACCAAAAGCATATCCAGGACTGTCTCAAACCTTCCGAGTGCTAGAAGTGCCTTTGCCTGTTTGGAGTTTGCACATACTGTATTACCTGTGTTGGTGTGGGTTTTCTCCTGGTACTCTGATCTCCTCCAGCCCCCCCAATACATGCTAACAGAGTGAAGGGACTACACCCCCTCCAAGCAGTTGTCCCTTCAATAGTCCATACAATCCTTTATTATTGTGACTCGCAATTTAGAGCAACCAGTCCAACCTGCCAATATTTGCTTTAGAAATTCAGCCAAAGCCAGCATCAAACCCTAAATCCTTCATTTGTGAGGCTGTCACGCCTGACATCCCTCCCTAGAGGGCGCTCCACTACTCCTGTTATTGTTATTGTTTGGGTGATTAAGCTCCCCAGGTGTACCTTCTTAGGTGTATTATTTAAAGACTAGCTCCTCCAGTCCTTGGGGCTCATCATTAGGGTAAGGATGTCAGGAGACCCGCCTGGCACCAGGAAACCCTACGTCCATCTCCTGAGGGCATAGGCCTCATCCCCGACACCTCCCGCTTCCCGAGCCCGGGGTCTGGAGGATCTCGCCCCGTCACCCTTGGACCTCCATGTTTTGTATGTCCGTGTGTTCCCCCCTCCCGGGGACTTTAACCTTGTCGCGTCCCTCGGACTGTGCCCTGACCTGCCTTTGGACCCGTTTGGATTTGGATGCCGTTCTTTGTCTCCCCCGTTCACTGTCTCACGGACTGTCACTATTATTTTATGCCCTATTAAACCCCTGTGTGTTTCCTTTTACCACGCCTCCTGTTTTCTCCAGCTCTTACTGCATTGTATAGGGTCTACTACAAGACCTGACACGGATCTCAGTCAAATTAGTGTAGCAGATTTATTTAATTAAAGGCCCCAGTATTGCAAGGCAGCAATACTCACCACTGTACCGCTGTGCCACTCTTTAGCACCCAGCTGAATAAAAGATAAAAGCCTTCCTTCTGCTCTCTTAACTATCTGTGTTGACATCGTGCAGAGACCTTGGATCCAGTGCTGGAGTCTTGTGCAGCTCTGAAGGAGGCTGGCTTTGTGGAGTCAAGGCGATACATCATTGACCCAGATGGGCCAGGACAGGGGCTCTCCCAGTTCGAGGTGTACTGTGATATGGCTTCTGACCCACTGACAGGCAAACTGAAGGCTAATAGAGGCAACACATCGCACCTAGCATTCTTGGATGACTTTTCACCTGTTCTTTTCATATCTAGCTACTCCAGTCCCAGGTAAGAGTTCCCAGTTTTAAACCATTCCCTGCTTAATTTCCTTAAAGGATATTTTTAATTCTAACCATTGTTCTTACATCTGCCTGCTAACCTGCTTTGTTAAAAAGCAAGTAAAGGCCAGTGATAGTGAATGAAAGTGCAGGGTTATATAAATACATACTGTATAAAGTATATACATTTTTTACTGTAGATATAATATTATTGCAGAATATTATTTTATTCACATAAATTGGGGGCTGATAAATATGGATGATACAACTTAAATCTGTATATTTATTTTTTAGTATGGTTCAGAAAAACAAAACTACTTTTTCAATAAATCAGCAATTGATTTATAGATCAATATAGCCAAATTAATTAAATGAGCAATTAAATTAGATCTATAAATCTGTTTTCTGCAGAGAAATTTTAATAGTTTGGAACTTGTTTGAAGCATGTTGTGAAATTGTACTTTTTTGACACTTTGGTATGACATAAAATATGCTTCAATGCCAGAATAAATAATCATGGAACAAATGCTCACAGTGGACAAGTTGTGATTATAGGAATGTTATATATCAGGTGGGTAGCTGCGTCAGTATGCGTAGTCTACAAAGGAACAAGTAAAGGTTTATTCCATGCTTAAAGAGAGGAAAGGAAACACAACGTTTCAGCTGTGGAGCTTTCTTCAGGTGTAAGAAAGATAGGCTGATGCAGCTACCCACCTGATATATGACATTTCTATAATCACAACAAATCAGCAGAAGGTGCGCTATTTTGTTGACTATAAATCCTCACATGCCATGGTTAGAGGGTCATATTTTAAAAACGGTACAGTAAATTTTCTTATACTTCAGTATATTGAGAGTCTGTTACATTGTGTGTCACACCACAGTGTCAGAATTGTGAGACGTTTTTATAATCGGAGGGGAGGGCCGTAGCAATACAGCAGAAAGTGCAATCACCTTTTCCCAGTGCAAGTTTGTGTTATTGTGAGTTTTTAAAATGGGTTTGGGATTTTCTGAAATATATTCCATACAAAAATACAATTTGGACAGTCGCTATTTATTTGGATATCCCCTTTCACTGAGGATGTCTACAGTATACCATCTGGATTAGTACTGACCGAAGAGAGCTATCTACAGGCGAAAGGCGGCATAACATCACTGCAGCAGCATTTAAGGTGGAACGAAAAACGCGCATAAGAAGCTGGCAACTTCAGTCTCGTAAGATATTTTGAGAGAGAGCTTTTTTAATTTGAATCAGAAGCATTTTCTTAGCAATATTAGGAACTGCACTCCATTTAGTATTGTCCGGATTCTACCTTGTGTTGGTGTTGGGAGGACCTAAACCTCCTAACCCACATTTTATTTCAATTTCTGAAGTACATTTTTGTACTTTGTGAGCACTTATCCTCTGGATCTGGATTTTACTGTGTTTAGCAAATTTTTGCTGATTCTTTGAGCACTCTTAGTGCTTAAATATAAATAAAACTGGATTTTGCCATCTCACTTTCACGATACAATTTCCTGATTCTTTATTTTGTTGATGGGTATCGTAGTACTATGATTCTTTTACCATTTGTGTATATTGTCTCTACCACAATGTGACTCCTCTGAGTTTGCGCTACCTTGTGCTGTCCCTGTGCTTGCTGCTAGAACACTAATGCAGGTGTATCTGTGATCTTGCTGACTCAGGTATCAGAGTGGTGAGTCACAACAGTGGGCACCGCATGCGTGTGGCTCCTTGCGAAGAGAAAGGCTGTTACAGGAAAGAGCTCCAATACGAAGCAGATCTCTCTCAGCTCCACGCCTTAACACAAGTGTCCAGGTCCTGCCAGCAGTATGTCAAGGTGAGCTGGGAGCAGGGAGTGGGACAGAAGACTATCTGATTCACATTGCTCCTCCATCAAATGCATTCCACAGCTGCACAGCTGTTAAACTCCACCTTGCAAACGTCTGCTGTAGAATGTTTTCAAAATAACATTGAGAAGTCAAAATAGCTCTTTCCTGAAGTCTGCATCAGAAGTTATGATGAGGTTGGTATTTTTCTTTAATTGACAGGTTATGGAGAGTTTAGTATTTCATTGACCTCATTTGCACAAACTCTACCCAGTTACAGTAAGGCCAAGACTTATCTAGACTGAACAGTAGCAAGAAACACAATTGTTAAACTTTCTTCATTTGCCTGTATAAAATATCCACAAATCTTCAGACACCCCTGTCATTAGATTTCACCGGCATGTGTGATAAATATTCGTGTTCAGAATCGTTTGTGTTAGCCGTTGTACTGTGGACAGGATTAAACTGGATTAAACTGCTTTGAACTAGTGGCCCCTGGGGAAACGCAGAGCCTGAACCTTGTTCTTCGTCCTGCAGCTGGACTGTCGGCACACCCGCTTCGTTCAGTCTGGCTGGGGCTGGTGGGTCTCATGGGACGGGCAGAAGATGCTGGACTGGGGAGGAGCTGAGAGGAACAGTGGGAGCTGTGCGTGTGGCATGACAGGTGACTGAGCCCGCCATCTTGTGCTTCTGTCCACAGTCAGCCTGACGGACAGCTCTCACTCATTGCAGAGTCTGCATGTTTGGTGTGGTTAATTCATATGGATTCATTTTTCCATGGATCTGTTTGTGGCAAACGGGTGTTTGCTTTAATTTATATAATGCTCATTAGAACATAAGAACATAACATAAGGCCCATCTAGCCTGTTGCTGGTGGCGAACTTATCTAAAAACCTCATCCAGCCACCATTAATAAATCAATTAATGAAAACACCAAATAAGATATTTTGCTGTGTAAAATTATTTTTTCATTTAAGGGGGGGTAATCCAATGTGAAACAAAAATCACATTTTCTGAGAATCTGGAGTTCAGAATGTAATAGATCATTATATGATAGTTATATGATCCAAAAATGTTCATAGTTCCACACTACTAATCCCAGAATGTAGTAATAGGCGAAGTATAATAATACCCAAAGTATAGGCGGGAGCCCTGAGTCAAGAATATAATGTCTACTCCTCAAAGCTGGCCTAAATTGCAGAGTGGAAAACCCATCTAAAATCCTGCATGGAGTTTCACAAA
Source organism: Atractosteus spatula (assembly GCF_055471065.1). Taxonomy (NCBI): domain Eukaryota; kingdom Metazoa; phylum Chordata; class Actinopteri; order Semionotiformes; family Lepisosteidae; genus Atractosteus; species Atractosteus spatula. The sequence continues at coordinate 42,616,170 of NC_142711.1, forward strand.
GCATTTAAGTGATACTGCAGATGTGTCAACAGATTATGTGGTGAGGTGGAATGAAACTGAACCTTTTTGGTCTAAATGCAAAGAGTTATAACTATAACAAACTCAGCACAGTGCATTACCTAGTCATGAGTGCCATAAGAAACAAGAGCAAACAAGCTTATGTAGCCCATGTGGTAATTAGTAGTTAATTGATCCAACGATCTCATCGAGCTGTTTCTTGAAAGAGCCAGTACTTGGATGGGGAGTCAAATACAGTTTCAAAAGAAAACCTGCCTCAGTTTGCTAAAGACCATAAAAAGGGCAAAACATCACTTTTCAGCAGGACAATGGCCCAAATTACAAAGCCAAAGCTACACTGGAGTGACTTAAGAAGAAAAAACGCATTGTGCTTGGGTGGCCCAGTCAGAGAATCTTTGGAAGGACTTGAAAACTGCTGCCCATAAGCGATACTCAATACAATGGGACATTGAAAAGCAAATCTACAAAGAAGAGTGAGTAAAAACTGCAAAAACTGGTGCGCAAACTTACCTAAGACTTGTGTAATTGCTACCAAATGTATGTACACCAAATACGGAGCTCACAGGTCTGAATGCTTCTGCAATCAACATTTTTTCAGCTCTCTGTTTTTTTCTGACATTTACTATGTTATCTTACCCTTAAAAGTTTTCCGTTTGAACTCCCAGGTTTTGAGTAACGTATTAATTTTACCATGCGTATGCACCAGGAGGGCACAGTGGTGCAGTGGTCAGCATTGCTCCCCCACGGCGCTCAGTGCAGAGTTTCAGTGTTATCTGCGTGTTCGCATGGGTTTTCTCGTTGCTCCGATTCCCTCCCACATTCCAAAGACTTACTGGTAGGTTATTTGGATTCTGGGAACTTTGGCCCTGGTGTGAGCGTGTGTATGTTTAAGTCTGTGTGTGCCCTGTGATGGACCGGCATCCTGTCCAGGCCTTGTATCTGTTGCATGCTGGGACTAGGCTCTGGCTCCCCTGCACCCCTGTATTAGATAAAGTGGTTAGAAAATAGCTGGATTGATGTATGCATCAGTGTTATTTCACAAAGTGATACACCATAGGAAGGGTCTGAATACTTTTGCAAAGCACATTATACCTGCATAAGGTTAAGCAGGCATTAGAGATCAGATTCTTTTAAAAGGAAATACCTTTATTCGTAATTTCAATATTCAAACGTAGCTTAACAGAAATATGGCTTCTGGCCCTCTACAAAAGTAGAGTGCCTTAGGATACCATTCTTTTAATGCTGTAGCATTTTTTTCAGGTTCAGTGTTATAATAATAATGCTTTTATTATTAGCTACTGAAAATTGTTTGACATCCAAATTTGTCTTACCGTATTTGTATTGCAGAACCTAAGAATTAGACTAATGTAAATGTGTAGATTTTGCAACAAGATAGCATACTCCAGTTTCACGTCATGGTACTGTAGATCTTTTGTTTTTCATTTTTTATAATGCCCTAATTAGAATTGCAATCTAACTGCCCTGGTATCGCCCACAGGTACATGCTTTGGAATGGGGCGCCTGTGTAATTGTGACAGCAATGATCACGTCTGGAGGATGGATGAGGGTTTTCTCAGAGACAAAAACTTGCTGCCTGTGAAGGCCGTGTACTTTGGGGACACTAAGGATGCCCCTCTAGAAATGGCCTTCCACACTGTAGGAAAACTGACCTGCAAAGGGAAAAGTAAGGTTTGTTTTCCTATTTTTTCATATTTTTTCTAGTATTTTGATTATGTCATGCTAGTGGCACGGTGGTGTAGTGGATAGCATCGTAACTTCACAGCACTGGGGGCTTGGGTTCAATTCCTGAGGCGCTATGTGCGAGGAGCTTTTATGTTTCCATTGGTTTCCTTTGGGTCCAGTGTCCTCTCACAGTCCAAAGACATACTGATAGGTTAATTGGCTTTTGGGAAAATTGGCCCTGGTGTGAGTGTGTGCATGTCTGTGTCTGTCTGCGCTGCGATGGACTGGTATCGTGTCCAGGGTGTACCCTGTTTTGCGCCTGTTGCTTGCTGGGATAGGCTGCAGCTCCCTGGTGACCCTGTATTGGATAAAGCGGAAAGAAAAGGGATTGATGTTCATGTCATATTAAATATAATTTTTTGGGAACATCAGCAGCTTTAAATACTGAATTATTTCAGCAATATCCATCTCAGCGATGTCAGAGCCAGGGCATCTCTTTACTGAGTTCTGCTTTTTCATATGAACTAGAGGTGTGGATTAGTAGAATTCTACTCTTGGGCACCATGGTAGCACACTGGTCAGTACTGGGGGAGTTCCATTTTGGACCTGGGGTGCCTCTGGGTGAACTGGTTTCCTCCCACAGTCCAAAGAGGTACTGGTAGGTTAATTGGCTTTTGGTTAAACTAGCTTTGGTGTGAGTATGTGCGTGTCTGTGTTTGCACTGCAGTGGACTGGCATCCCATCTGGGGTGTATTTCAGTGCTTGCTGGGATAGGCTCTGGCTTCTCCATGATCCTAAATCGGATTAGCCCGTTAAAAAATGAATGGATAACACATCTCTCTACCACTTTGGGCTGGATGAGCTTGAGTTCCATACAATGTGGCATCCTTCATCATGGTGCTTAATCTCTGCTTGTATACAGTATGTGTATTCGAAACATCTGAAAATATCTGGAAAATGTGATAATTTGCACATTTAAGGATCATGCATAATAATACATCAATATAAGGAAATGACAAGTTAATTAGTTTTAATGTTGATGCAGGAACGTTTAATATTGATAATGTGAACAAAATAAGTTGCACAGTGATCCTATTTGACCTACCTTTTTTCTACTGAGGATCAGAAAAGGCAGACACTACCTTTCTATTAGCCAAAACCTAAGATTAAGACTGAATCATGTTGCTTTGATGACTTTCTTTTCTGATTTCGTTTCAGTCTCAAGCACATCACCGAGCATCTAAACCCAGGCATAAAAGGACAACAGATACAGTTATTGGAGAGAGGGCATACCAAAGATTATTGGAAATTCTATGCCGACTTGCCTGAGAAACCAGTTGATTGTGGTTTGTTATAGAGCTTTTAGGCAAGACCTGCTGACATGCAAAGGATTACTCTTGAGACACGAAATTCAAAGATGACCCATTTGAATTTTTAGATGAGAGGAAAGATTCACATAAGGATACTGCTGCACTGACTACAGGCGTAGAAGGAGCTGCTCTGGTATTTAGACCTGGCAAGCTGCATCTCTGCACCAGTTAACAGGCATCACTAAGAACTATTCAGCTTCCACCTTCAGGAGCTCTGGGTAGAAAAGACAGAAGGATTTTTAAAATGTGATGAGTCACAGACAATGATTATCAGTGAGTTGTGTATGCAAGGAATGTTTAAGAATAGCATTGGGGAACTACTGAACCAGTACTGCAGCACAATACACATTGGAGAGTATATGTGCAAAATTCCTAAAGTTTAAAAACCAATGCACTTTTGGTTTGTCAAACGTTAGGGCACATATATAATATTTTGTGTTCTTATGCATACATTATTTTATAAAAAGGTTAATCAATTTGGTAAAAATAAAAAAAATGTATTGAAAATATTTCTGATTTTTCACTCATTTCTATGTAAGGTGGCAAATGATATCCTCATATGAAATATTGATGCATATAGTTATCAGTATAGTAACACTGAGTTATACCAAAACACAAAGTAGTTATGGTCATTTTCAACACTTGGTAGTCCTGTGTCCTTTACACAATGTGAAATGTCAGATAAAAGTCACAAGTAGCTGAGGTGACATTTATACAAGCTCATTTCAGTAGTGTTTCATTCCTACCCAGAGAAGGTAGTAATGCGTAATCTTATGAGAAGCTGTTAGTGCCACTTACGGTGAACTTGCCACAGAAGTAAGATGGGTTAGAAGAGGTATTGTCCAGAATAAAATTATGAATGTTATGTATTTCTTAAGGAAAAATTAAGAATAAAAAACTGAAGAATGCTTGTGTGATGTTATTTCTGGCACAGTGGAAATAATATGTATGAAATAATACCCGAACAAGGATTGTACTGTTTGATGTATTTAATGCAGAGCTATTTCACCCACTTTCCTTTATATTTTTAAAACAGTTCACATCATTATAACTTTTACTCTGTTATACAATACACAAATAAACACAAGTCAGTACACATCATCTCTCCATGACTTCCATCGGCTTGTAACAATCCCAACATAGTTCATTTATCTCCTAACAAAACCCAGCACCAACTACATATGTTTGACCATTATACAGTATATGGCCTTTCCTTTATGAGCTACTTTTCATTGTAAAAAGTTTGATATTTCTGATGTTCCCAGGGTTTTCATATTTTGTTATCCTAGGAGGCCAATGAAAAATAAATAGGTAATGTTCAGAATCTAATCCAACAACCTTCACTGTTACTAGAAATTCCCTGAAGGCTTCTTATGTGATGAGAAAGGACTTTTAGCATGTAGTAACTTTGGCATTATGGTTGTCTTCAGGTTTTTTGGTCACGCAAGTTATCATTGAGGTATATTTCTTTTTCTTTATAATGTCCAGCTATTTTTCTTCAGTTAGGAACAGCAGAATGTAAGAAATTAGACAGTGGACTCATACAGTTGCCACTGAGAGAGTTAACACTGCAGTCTTACAGGAACACAACCAAACCAAGGGTCACTGTTACAAGACCTGATCTTTGACCCTCCCCCATCTCTACAGTACTTCCTTTTACAGCATTAGAGACTAACTTGAGTTATTGTGCAGCACAGAAAGCTATTAAAATACGTTTCTAAAAAGAAAACAATTTAAAAAACTAAGAACAGTTCTTTCCATTACAACATTAGTTTATTCAGTTCAACTAGCCATTTATCAACATCACCCTATACTGTAGCAAACTACTGATTACATGACCCAAATAATTCAAATATTAGCATCACACAAAATGTAAATTTACCCAAATTCAGCTTCTAAACGTAAAACAATGACTATGATACTGTGAGGTGAAATCTGACACTTAGCAATGTTAGCAGTGTTTGCAATTCCCCTTACCTTCCTCAGTAGGTCTGGAATGATGTACAAGTATGTAGAAATGTCGGTATTTACCTAGCAGTCCTTAAACAAGGGGGAGAGTAAACATGGAAGAAGACACTGATAAACTCAGTGTGAGGAATTTACTCAGGTTAATTAACTCCACTGTATATCATTAGGACCACCATATTAAAGAATAAACATTGAACAGTGCCAGGGCCATTCCTAAGGAGGTCATTAAGACGATCTCCATTGGAATGGATCACAACATACTGTACAGTACATACAGGAACAGAGAGGGAGTAAGAGAGAAAAGACAAAAGAAGGGAGAAAACAAGTGGCTGAATGATGGGAGAGTTCTGTTTTAACCAGACTGGGTTACCAGACAGGTCATCTGAAAGCTGAATAGTATATTGAACTATGAGAGTTATTATGAAACAACTTGATGTCTTATCTATTTGAAGAAATTTTGATGTCCTATATAAGATAAGATCACTTTGTTTGGCCATATACAATTTCTTGCATTAGGAATTTGTCTTAAAATTGCTCTCCATGAGACACACAGGCAGGGAGAGAGAAGCTTGGGGTCAGAGTGCAGTGTCAGTCATTTATATGGCACCCCTGGAGCCATTGGAGTTAAGAGCCTTACTCAGGGGCCCAACAGAGTAGGATTCCTCTGCCAGCCGCAGGCTTTGAACCAGCAACCTTCCAGCCACAGGCACAGATCCTTAGCCACAGTGCCACTGCTCCACTAAATTATGGAATCCTCTGGCTAAAAATGTTCTCTCCTATTTTAATGATACATTGTTAGAAAGGGGAAATTGGTTTTGGTCTGCCATCCAATAAATGACCATGTGCTGCTAAATGTTTGCTTATTTCCTGCTTGGTATTTTGGTTATAATACACTGATTTGAATTCGTGAGTTTTTCAAGATATTTGAAAAAATGCACATATTACACCAAACATGAATATGAAATTAATATGAAATTTTAAATGCACATTTTATACAAATTTATTTTAAAAATGCTCAAATTCTAAAAATATCCCAAATATTAAAATTACCAATGACAAAAAGTGTGTTAGATCCAATTCTTCATTCAGTAAAATTGCTTTGTGAAACCTCTTCAATTGCTTGTATTATTTTATGAAGTCCAGAAAGTACTTGACGGGATGTTTTTCTGAATCCAAATCAAGAATTTTGGAAGCAGCAATGAGCCTGTGAAAGGCCTCGTCTTTGTTGGGACTGAAGCTGGTAATGTTGAAGGAGGAAAAGTCAAAGTCAATTTTATTTTTCATGTCTCCAACCTTGATAGAATTGATAATCCCATTTTCCTCCAAAGCCTTTAATATTACAGGAAAAGAAGGGTTTTCCAGGGCCTGAACATGCTGAAAAACAGGGCTAGATATACCTACAACATAGCCTCTGGGTTCAGGGGTCCAGATGTGTGGATGGACATCACAGGCTATCAGAAAGGTGCACAGAATAATGTCAGTGCCATAGACCGTCTTGATCCAGCTAGGCAGATAACTTCCACCCGGTCGTGGGTTGATCTCGATGAGCTTGGGGCCTGTTTCAGTCAATTTCATATCGAGATTGTAGACCCCATTCTTCAGGCCACAGTGGAGGCAACACTGGTATGCAGCAATGGCTAACTGGGTCTCTTTTTCAGGGCAGAGGCAGGTGGGCATGATGTGTGATGTGTTGAAAAAGTAAGAGAGTCCAGGAGGCCCACGATCAGAGACAAATGCTGCCAAAAGCTTCCCCTGAAAGATTATCAGGTCTACGACATACCTTGGGCCGCTAATGAACTCCATCAGAAATGGTTCATTTTTGAATCCCTTGTTTATCATGTGATAAGTTGTTCCTTTTAAGTCCCACTTTAGGCTCTTGAAGTGCTGCTGGCACTGCAGGGAGTTCTCCACTATTTTGACACCCATTCCACCACTGCCTTGCTCCAGCTTTACTGCTGCAGGGAAGCCCACCTGTGCCATGGCCGCTTCGAGCTCCTGTTCACTGTCCACGGGTAGGCAGGGCACTATGTAGAGTGAGGGATTGGGGAGATGCTGCAGGCCGTGGCGAATTCCCCCCAAGTGCCGATGAGAATTACTCTTCTTTTTGGCAGTAACGAGCGCTTCAAAGCCATCACTGGGAAGACCTAGTTCTTTGCATACGAGGGACGTCAGTATAACTGTATCGCAATTAAAAGTAATGCAGCCATCGACAATCACGTTCAAATCCCGGACCATCTTGGATATGATATGGGCATGAGACTCATCTTGCGTGTGATCACTGAAGTCGTGATGAAGAGTTTTCCACACCAGAGCAAAAGCAGGATGGGATGAATTGCAATCCACCAAGATTATCTAAAGAAACAGAAATTAACACAGTGGAATCTTACCATTCTTTTTTGGCCATGGGTTTCAAACTGGGAAGAACAGCATGTGTTGATGTCTATTTACATTCAGATGCTGTAGGATATTGTTCTGTATTTGAATAATCCTGTCATACTCTGAAATCATAGTTTTGGGGTGGCAGTGGATGGATTTGGGAGCAGAAACCCGTCAACTAGGACATATCTGAAACTTTTTAAGATCCTTAAAGGGGAAAAATAATGCCAAAATGTGACAGGAGTCACTTGGGAAACTAGCTCTTGATATAAGTCACGAGACAACGGCATATACCCGTTTTATTGAAGTTATTTTTGTCATGAAAACCTTTTAAATTTATTTTTGGTCGTTTCAGATAAAACTCTGGTAGAGACCAAATGAAATCTAGGTCTTTATTGGCCACCGTTTCCTTTTTTTCTTTCTAGTTTCCTAGTTTTACTTACAAAAGTTCAGGATTTAATTTCTTTTATAAAAGGAGGCTTGGGAGATGAGCAATGGTTAAAATGTTTTTCCAGGCATGCTAAAGATAAAAATGCTTCGTAATGATGAAAATCCATTTCAAGATGTATATTATGCTACAGATATACAGTAAGCTTAAGATGTAAACTATTATTAAATGTTCAAATAAATACCAGCAGGGATTGACTGGTAAACGGATGAAGAAGGATACTAAACCATTTGAATTTAGTTTTGTCAATATTGATGGGGTAAAGTGAGATTGTAGAACATTTCACATATTAAGAATTGTTATTTTCTATTTTTTTAAAACATGGAAGTTAACATAACTGTTTTATCTCCTATCGTAGAACAGCTCAGGCTATTCACTAGCATTTTGAAATTATGTGTCTTCAGGTAGGAAAATTAACATGCTCTGCTTATTATTTGCACCTCTGATCTCATCGAATGAAACTAGAAACTGAGACTTTTAATCAAAACAGTGCACATGTGATTTTCTTAAAAATAAGAAACACCAGCCTAAATATCACTTATGTATGCCCTGGATACAGCAATAAGTATCAGCAATAATGCTATCAGTATCAGCAATAATGATACAGCAATAATGACGTCAACATTTTATGCATCAGAATTCGGATTTTTTAACTGAGGCGAGAAACCTTACCTTGATGTGATATTTCTTGGCTGACTGAAACACTCTCAGCTTATTTACATTTCCTGCTCCGATGTACAGGATGGTCTTGTCAGCAATGAAAGAGCAGTGGGCTCTGTGGCACATGGCCTGTACGAGAGGCCCGACAGTGCTGCCCTGTTGGTGGGGCTGCAGGAGCTGAGTGGCAGTGCTCTGAATTCCTCTGTGGTGAGAAGTCAGGCTCAGGAGGAAAGGGTGCAGTCTGTCCTTGTGCTGTGTCAGAGCAAACTCCACACCTGAAGAGAGGCATATTTACACAGAAAAGTTCAAATATCTTCACACAAAAACTTATAATGAACTATAGACCATGAAAAAGGATTTGTTTTGTGATGGTCATTTACTCACTTGCTAGTATTGATTCTAACTGAATTCTTAATGAATTTATTCAACTAATTATTAATTACTTTGTTTGATTAGTTTTTAATGCTTTCTGGTTCTTAAATATAATAATAAATAATAATAATATTTGCTTACACTTATATAGCACTTTTCTGGACACTCCACTCAAAGCACTTTACAGGTAATGGGGACTCCCCTCCACCACCACCAATGTGCAGCATCCACCTGGATGATGCGACGACAGCCATAGTGAGCCAGAACGCTCACCCCACATCAGCTATCAGTGGGGAGGAGAATAGGGTGATGAAGTCAATTTATAGAGGGGGATTATTAAGAGTCCATGATTGGTAAGGGCCAATGAGAAATTTGGCCAGGACGCCGGGGTTACACCCCTACTCTTTTCGAGAAACACCCTGGGATTTTTAATGACCACAGAGAGTCAGGACCTCGGTTTTACATCTCATCCAAAGGAAGGCGGCTGTTTACAGTATAGTGCCCCCGTCACTATACTGGGGCATTAGGACCCACACAGACCCCACTAACACCTCTTCCAGCAGCAACCTTGGTTTTTCCCAGGAGGCCTCCCATCCAGATACTGACCAGGCTCACACCTGCTTAGCTTCAGTGGGTTGCCAGTTGTGAGTTGCAGGGTGACGTGGCTTCTGGCCATATATTGTATGAATCTGAATTAAATATACAACAGAACTGTGGAACCTGCTGGAATGTTATCTATGGACTAAATTTTTAAACCATGTTTTAAAGTTAGCAGAATGTGTATTTTCTAAATTTACTACTGGAATATTCCTACAATATCTCATTTAAACTAAAGAAAATATTTTCTGATATCGAGGTCTGGGTAAAAGGGGAAATCTGTGAAAAGCAATTACTTAATTGGCCAAAAAATAGAAAAATAGATTTTTGTATTCAATATGTAATCAAGTTAATGACAGATATATTTTAGGCCTTTTAAAGTACTTAACTAAGATTTTATGACAATTAAAAAAAATAAGGGTAATCTTCCAGTACTTACCAAAAGATAGAAAAAACAAAGTTTTCAGTACTTTGCTAGACACAATAGCCTATGTTTTTATTTATTTATATGCATCATAATAAAATATTTCTTAATGTACCCAAATACTGTTGGTTCGATTTTGAACCAGTACCACTAAAGGCATTCATCTTTCAATTTGTCCAGTTGGTCAGCATGAATCTGATACTGGAAAATCATAAATGATGGTACTGGGACTACTTCAGTTAGCCTATGTTAACCACCACCAAGCTGCCCAGCTAAGAGAAGACTCCTGAGTTAAAATTGAGAATTTTTCAGAAAGATAGGTAGCTAGATAATCACAGATGAACTGGTGATTCTGGACTACAGTATATATCAATAAAATCCTACAAACTACAGAACTGAAGTTAATCTACTGGACTATAAAACAAATCTAAGGTCTTAACAGTACTGTAGGTACATTGAGATGTTTTGTGAATTTTTAGGCTAAAAAATAATGTAAAACTGCTTTGCACATGTAAGGTAAAAGTTAAAAAAGAAAGAGTTGAACTGTCAAGTGGCATAAAAAATTCACCCTATTTAATATTGTATTTGTAAAAAAGAGTAAGAAATTCAACCAACTCTAAAATACTAGAGAGGTAACAAGATACACCAGCCAAAGGTAGAAAATATTGGCAGCATACAGTGAGATGTGATGCTTTGTACCATAAATGTTAATCAGTAAAATTGAAGTATTCCACCACACAGCTGGTACAAAAGGTTTCAAAGAGAGAGCAAAGAGCAGAGGACTAAGAGAGCAGTCTTGTCTGGTTCCTCAAGTCAAATGAATTTGAGTAGGTATCACTGACCCCATTAACAAGCAGAAGCATTAGGCTGGATGCACTTTACAGAGTACAGATCAAATTGATAAATTATCTTTCTTTCATCAACCCTCTCTGAGGGTGAATGAAGGAGAGAATACATGCATCAAGCAAATGGACTAGATACGTTACATACAATTTTACATACAAATTGTGTTTAGAAGAGATAACGGGCGATAGCTAGAGTATTTTATTGGGTCCTTTACTTTTTTTTTCAGAAGGAGAGAAATCAAAGCAGATTTCTGATCTCAGTGAAAAACATGGAATAATTAGCTGGGGAAGTTATGCTTAAGATTTACAATGCGCTAGTAAGACCTCGCTTAAAACTCATGTTCTGTTTTCCTCACTATATCACATTATAAAAAGTATGTTTTATATCTTTGCCTCAGGAGATTATCAGACAGTTTAGGATAAAGGGGGGTTAATGTTTCAGTTAGGGAAAGAACTAAATCAGGAGCTGAAGATATCTGCAAACCTCAGGCTTTCCAGCCAAATACTTGAGGCCCAGGATCTGAACTCTTTTAAGAAATGTCTGGAAACGTTTTAGTCTCATTAGGTACTAAATTACTAAATCAGAAAATCTGGCATGCATCATTTCTTATGTTCCTGTGTTCTGCCTACATGTATCCCTAGCGTATAAGGTCACTAAAGAGCAGTACCTATGAAATCAATCTGAGGAGTAGCCCCTCCCCTCTCTTCACTGGAGAGCTGGGACTGGTAGTCCATGATGCCTTGCATGGCTGCCTCGGCCCACTGCTTCAGGAGCTGCTGAAGTTCTGTGAGGTAGTCCTGCTTTGTGAAGCCCCAGTCCTGAAGTGTCACTTCCAGAGACTGCAACACTGTGGGGCTGCTTCTAATCGGAGCTTCTGTCCTATTCACCCAGCACACTACCTGAAACGCAGACAAGCAACATTAGCACTGATGTCCAGAGCAGTGGTACTTCCCCAGAGATCCTGCAGGATTTAAATTTTTAACTAAATATCTTCAAAGGATAATGGCATGGAAACATTATTACTTCTCTTCAGATAAGGTAGGAAACTGGATGCTGGTGTTTTTTTCCAGATGTACTTTGATACAGATCATCTGAACAGTTTTTCATGGGGAGAAATTATACAGTTATCTTTACACACATATGTGGAACTTATTTGTTAAAATAACAGACCCCATAATTTGATAATTATCTAATATTATTCTACTTGGGTTCAACATCTACTGACAACCACCTGACTACAATATATTTTATTTGCACTGTACCTGCATCAACTGAGGCTGATCATCAGCAGAACGGCAAACTGTGGCTCTGATGTGGAGATCAAGCTTTCTTCTTGAAACCTCTGGCTCTGAATAAATATACAGTATACAGGCAGTTATAATAAATGTTTAAAACATATTCATTAATATCCATGTAGTTTCACTACCCTATGCTTTACTGTTCATCATAACTTAATCAGAGAATGTCTGATTTCATTATCAACACTAGAAAACCAAGCCCGAGGTGTAAGAAGAATGTCAACCTTCATTTTTTAAAGTGAAAATTTTGACTGAATAGGAAATAATTATCATTATTTCCCTTAACCGTGTGACCCTTAACCATGTGGGTCATCAAACAAAATGTGAGTTTACATGTTTCAGTTCTAAATAGTGGAAACAATATCTTGATTTTCAGTGAAATTGTGTATATACCTATGTTTCATGTTAGTCCCCGTACATTAACTTTAAATAGTAGCAGGAAATGGTAAGTCTTAAATACATTCAGTCATTTATTTATTTATTGCATTATTAATGTGCTAATAAGCATTCCATTGTCTGTCCTTCCTCATTGTATCGTTTTCATACAATGGCACAAAACATTCTTGTGAACACAATACCCTGTGTCTTCCCTTATGCACTGTGGTACTAGAATTCTCTTGACGCGCATTTTATGTGTAAACTGGTGTCACTAACATTGTGCAGTAAAAGACAAAGGAATGTTTCACTAGGAATGACAATGCCCAAGATCGAAGTGTAATGAACTATTATGGAGCTGATATTTGGCTTAACCTGCTTGGCTGAGGGCTGACCTCCTGGCCATAGGACGAGGAGGCCAGAACTCCCAAAAAGAACCAAGCGGGACCCCAAGCCACCAATGCAGAATTTGGAGGAGCCTCTAGAAGGTGTGGTCTGTGATGCACGGATTGTTGCAGCAGTAGGGTGGTCGGAGTGCCTGTCTGCGTTCTGTATAGGTTTACTGTAGAGAAGTCGGCTTCTGTTGGCATAGGCGAGTTGCTTATTATAGGTACACGTTGAGGTGTTGACGGAAGGGAATTCAAATGAACACGGGGTGTAAATGATGAGAAACCATGTAGGCTCTTTGTAGATGGGAAAGGAAATTGCTGCTATTATTAGATTGGGTTAGTGGTGGTGATGTTATCTGGATGGATACGGGCCCATGTTTGCAATTGTGTCCCCCAAAAGCAGCAATGGAAATTGGAGACTCCTGCGCTTGATTCACACAGTGATCAGGAGGAGAGATGGAGGTAGACACTAGCAGCTTGGCCTTTTATAGCTGTTATAAGTTTGATGAGGGTTTCCTAGACGGACGGAGTAGCCGGCTCGAAGGAAATGGGGAGGCTTGTAGACCTTATGGCAAGTAACACCTTTGCTATCTGACGATAAATTAAGTGTAAGGAACTAACTGCTGCAGCTCTTGTGGACTCTGGAACTGGATAGCGAGCACTGATGGCCTAATGACAGATCCATGTGGGCACTGTGGAGAGGAAAACAAAAACTCCCGTTGGGAGAAAATCAACCTATGGGGGTCCCGGCCCAATGGATGCCCCCCTTCCGGGCAGCTAGGCATTTTTTGGATAGCTCCAGACTCCGGCTGTAGTACTGTAGCTCATGGAATTTACATGTGTGGATATTACGTGAAGTGAGAGCAGTATTGGATCCAAGGAGTAGCGGTGCGGAGTGGGAGAAATGATCCCGGTGCAGATTTGGATGTCGAGGATAGGGACTTGTGTCAAGGGGTGATTGTTGAGTAGGCAGAGGTAGGAGGCTGGGCGGACCCAGAAACGAGAGGCAGCGACGGCAGCCGCGAAGGATGAGAGGGAGAGAAATGGGCCCGGGGCCAGATCGGATGCCGGGGATAAAAACATGCATAGGACAGGGGAATGAGGTGAGGGACTGTACCTGTTCGGATGTCGAGGGGGGTGGCTTTGGTAGCTACAGAGGACGGAAGGGATGAGACTGAGGCTGAATTGGGGAAGGGGGATAAAGAGGCGACGAGAAGGGGACGCGAAACATAGAGCGGTTGGTAAGAGAAATGAACTGGATACCGGGGATGGGGAAGCGAACAAAGCAGGAGCAGAGTGGACATGGGGGAGAGATAAAGGACAGGGATGTAATGGGGACATGGGACGAAGGACTTACCTTAATGAGGTGGACTTAAAGGACTTACCTTAATGAGGTGGTACCAGTGGCAGAAAGGGCGAGAGAAAAAACACAAAGTCGGGACAGAGATGCAAGACATGGGACTTACCTGTATGGACATTAAAGAGGTGAAGCCAATAGTAGCAGGGCTGAATAGACGAGACACGTGAGAGCTACAGACTGGGCCGGAAGTAGGACGCCGGAAAGACCGGGGGCTGGGGAGATGGCCGCAGTAGCAGCAGAGACAAAACGAATAGATCCAGGGCCAAATTGAACTCCGGGGATGGGGAAAATGAGACATGAATTTTGAAAATGCACGCTTCCAAGACGAAGACCCGACTCCGTGAGCAGTGGTGTCTGAGCCTGGGAGATATGCAGTCACGCGGCAGCCTGGAATGTGTTTTTTTTTTATAAAACGGAACACCAGGGGATCAAGACACAACGAGACAAGGACACGAGACATAAGGGCTGGGTTGGACGGAAACACGAATAAGACAGGGACACAAGACGCAAGACAACTGCTAACTGGGCCAGAAGTAGGACACTGAACAGGCCCAGCGCCAAGGAGGTGGCCGCCGTAGCACCAGAGACGGGAACCCGGGGCTAAATTGAACACTGGTCCAGGGACACGAGACGGGACAATTGCTGGCTGGGCCGGAAGTAGGACACTGGACAGACCTGGGGCCCAGGAGATGGCCGCAATAGCAGCGGATGCAAAAGTCGCATGCGAGGGAGAGGGATATCACGTTGGTATTTTTAGCGTTTTGTGGAGGAAGGATGAAGGGAGTGATTGCTGATTACTGACAGCTGGGAACGATTGAACGTGGTTGTTGTCATCCCTCCCGAACTTTTGTTATATAAACTCCATATATCATATAGCAGTTTATAAAATACTGTATATAATATATAAGCTATGCAGCTGAAGGGATTTGTATTATAAAATGCTTTTGCAATGTAGTGTGGCAGGTTGCCCTTTGAAACCACAGACCTGCCACTAGAAAGGTCATCACAAAGGACCACTTGCAAGGTAGCCTCATATGAGATAAGATCACTTCATTGGTCATATACAATTTCTTGTATTAGGAATTTGTCTTTTCGCATATCCCAGCTTGCTCTCCATGAGTCACACAGACAGGGAGAGAAACTTGGAGTCAGAGAGCAGGGTCAGCCATATGGCGCCCCTGGAGCAGTTGGGATTAAGGGCCTTACCCAGGGGCCCAATGGAGTAGGATTCCTCTGCCGGCAACCTTCCAGCCACAGGCGCAGATCCTTAGCCTCCATGGGTGTGTATTAGTCACTATTTACAGTATATTATTCAGTAATGGGTTGGAATGAACATTCTCATCTGTCTGTACTTAGGGGGTTGACTTTAGTATAGAAGGGTGTCCAACTGCAACAGCTGCTGTTTGGAAGAAATCAGGGTGTGAGCTAGGAAACCATGGTGGTACAGCAGATGTTTAATTTTTTGGTTAGACTGTTATTTCTGAATGACGAGTTTTTATTTCTTTTAGAGTTTTTTATTTGTGAGTTTTGTGCAAAGCCTTTAAATAGAGCCTACTGGACCTTAAACCACCTGTAACCTTGGAGTGCAGAACCCAGGACCCACACTACCAAAAGAAGTTGTTAAAATTATTTTATTGGTCATATGGTTGTACTCTTCCTTGAAATTTATGTTAACAGTTTTTCACCTGTATATTGGTCTTTCCTCTTTATGTTTGCACTGCTCCTACAGTACTAGTGTGTATCGTTCTCTTAGTAAAGTTGGAGAGCCGAGCTTTTACCTTTGAAGATGACACTTTGCTGCAGCTTCCAGGGCTTCAGCGGTTGGACTGAGTCGTAAGACGCCGTGATGAGAATAGACTCTCCCTGCTGGATCTTGGGCAGGAGACCTAGTGCTGCTTGAAGGATTTCTTCTCCTGCGCTCTTTTGGTGAACTGTCATGTTGTCACGGAAACACCATTTTGCCCCAGAAGGTTGGACCATCACCTGTGGAGTCAAGAAACAGAATTGGGGTTTCTCGAAATTCTGGGCTTCCTTTACTCTTCAATCCTACAGTGTACCCCCTCTTTCCAATTTTTCAGCATCATAAAGCTCTACAGCTTATTAGAGACATTGTTTTACAGAAATAGGAATCTGAAGTGTAAAAATGCAAATCCTAAAATTGAATGTCGGATTTTTCTTTTCTGAAACAGAAGAGGAAGTGTTTGTCATGTAAAGGGTAAAACTCAGGAAAAAGTCAATCTGTTTAGAAAGAAATGCAATCACGTTGCAGTAAACTGGTCATTTTTGTAACATACATCATAAACTACCTTTTCCTTTGTTCTTTTTTGGAAAACACATAGTTGTCTGTCAGCTTCATATTAAAAACTGATTAGAAATACAAACTTGTATTTAATCGGACTGAAGAAAATCTGCCAGTTTATCTCTGAATCTTATACCAAGACTAAGTTTTATTGCGAACCCTGTTTACTCAGAAAATACACTTGCTTTGTGGCAGCTCTCAAGGTCAGGACGGTGCAGAAACTCTTCAACAGCCCCCAGCATGGCCTTCTGCAGCTCTTCTTTCTCCTGAGCAGAAACCACGGTCACCTGGGTGTTCGGGGGCAAGGATTTAAGGTTGGGGCGAAAGGCAAAGGCCAGGGTTGGTGGTACTTTAATGCCTCTCTGAGCCACCAGCTGTCTAGTCAGAAGTACATCCTCAACCACTCTGGTGAGCTCGGGAGAACCGCAGGTTGGACAGTCCAGATCCTCTTCCGTTATGGTGCCCAGAACTTGCCCATTTTCAGCCTCATGTGGCATGCTGTGGTCACCCAGGGAGCTCAGGAAATAGCTGGCGCGTCGGGGAGGCTGGAAGGTGTCCAGGTTAGTGCAGCCCCCTGACCCAAAGGTGACGGCTTTGTGGATGAGGAGAGAGAAAAGCCCTGGGTTCTTTTGGGAAGGAGCCTTGGAGAGCCAAGAGGAGGACAAGCAGAGCATCACATGACCTGGGGTGACAGCAGAGCAGCAACACGGAAATTATCAACATTGATTCTTGTCAGCAACGTTACTCCTAGGACCAACCCGTGAAACATTACTCATCATAATGAGAACACTATAGGGCTTAACCAAGTCTAAGTCTAATGTTTAACGTGTAAGTTTTACTACTGTAAGTCTATTTGAAATGAGGTTCGCTTTCAGTCAGAGAATTCCCATTAACCAAGAATTCATCCTTTCAGATGAAAAAGAGACTGATGTGAAGCATTTTTCAAACTGGCCCCAAATGTGTGACACTAATTTGCTTTTGCAGAAGGTAAAATAGTCTCTTCAATAATGTCCATTAATATTAAATTTGCATACACTTGGTTCTTCTCTTAACTTGACAATTTTATTAGAGCATTGGATATCCCCTGTACTGCTGCTACTCTCCACTTGTGTCCTACAAGGCTCTGTGCTACTCCCAGGACCACTCACAATTTTCATACCACTTCTATGCAGATAACACTCAGATCGTATTCTCATTTCCTTGTTACTCTTGTCTCTTCCCATATGAAAAACCTGGCTCTCAGCCTAAGCGTTAATTTCTGTGCACTATAAATGTACAACCCAAGTTAGTAATAACTCATGCATATATTAAAATGTTACCTTTGTTAAAAAAGGTTGTGATGAAAAGCTAAATTTAGCTTTAACAGATGTCTTGGTGAAACTGATGGCTGGATTGTGGCTGAATCAGTGACGAGCTTTTTTCTAGACACCAGAGTGAGCAATGGGCATTGATGCTGAAGGAATTCAAAGATATTCTTTGCTGAAGGAATTCAATAAAACATACCGGGACATCGCCTGCCTCCCTCCAGCAGAATAGGAAGATATTTGTCAGGTGAGGCCAGGACACAGATAGTCATGTTAGAATCAGTCAAATCTGCAGAAAGAAACAGTTCTATTAGTAATGTACCAAGCAGCATAAATGATTTAATAACCTTATTTAGAGATGAAACAGGGGTGGAAAAACATCAAATTAACCTTTGGCCCCACTGAAATGTCTTTGCTTCCATAAAGCTTAAAAAAAGGGAAATAAGTTTTTTCACTGGAGGAAAAAGTTTAAGTTTTGAAACGTTTCTGTGTGTTTTCCAGAGTGTGCTTCGACCCACTCTACTGGCATTGCTAATAGGTTTCCATAAATCTTATCTTTGCTGTTGTTGAGAGAGAAATAAACAAAAGGTCCACTTTTTTAATGCTTTTTGAATGCTTCTTCTGTAACAATGCATAGCAATACCGCATTAAATTTAAGTAATAGCACTGCTTGCTCTTTGCCGTACTTCACTCAGATTGCTCCAGCAAAATAACCGGTATACAAATTAAGGTGACTTGGATGGAAGCATCAGCCAAATAAATTATTATTAATAAATTAAAAGCAGAATCACAGGGTAGTGAGTCCCAGGATGAGCACTGATATCACAAGGAGTACCTATTAGAAAACATGCAGAGAACAGTTTGATTAATAAATTAAAAGCAGAATCACAGGGTAGTGAGTCCCAGGATGAGCACTGATATCACAAGGAGTACCTATTAGAAATAGAAAAGTTTGACTTTGCCAAAGAGTAGTGGTTCGGACCCACCTGCTCTTGGTGTAGCTGTGCGGTCTCTAGTTTCAGGAAGCCCCAGTTCCAGTAGTATCTGCTGTAGAGAGCTGTAATACTCTGACAGCCCCTCCTCCTGCAGGGCTGGGTCACTCTCCTCCCAGTGAACGTGCGGACCGTCTCCTTCATTATAGCTCTGGCAGCCCACCTCATTCTCACATACTGCTTCAGGTGCCTTCAGCGTGTCCTTATTCCTCTGCATCTCTGATGGACCTTGTCAAGTGAGGCCTGCAGCACAAGTTGTACAAAACACAATTTTAGCATCATCAGTGCTGTGAGCTGCAGATTACTCACTTTATTTTTTAAGAAGCAACGCTGTTCTTAAATGGCTCAAGATATATATATATTTAAGGCACTTAAATTCCTGCATTGCCTGATTTTCTAATCTATTCTCTTAGATTCCCCACAGTGGGTAATGGAAGAAGTTTGATGATACATATCCAAAATTCGCCACCAGTTCACTATGTTTGGCTGTGTTTTACCAATGTACTTTTAATACAATATATCACAGGGAACATTTGTAAAGTCAGGTCTGTGCAGCGACAGAAGTCAGCATATGTACGGGCAGGACAACTAGCTCACAATTAGAGTTTAGATTTCCAAGAAGTCAGTCTTATTTCCTTGAGAAACAGCTTATTTCTGATGAGAACTACCCATTAAGTCTTAAAAGAAAGAACAAAAGAAACCATTTTCATCACAGTCTGTTTTAATCAACTTAAATGTATTTGTCTTAATTCATCCCCATATCTCTGAGTCCTTAATCTCTTACAGGAGTGTCATTCATTATCAGAAATACAAAGGTCAATTTATTTAACACTTCATGCTGAAAAGTAGAAAGAAGAAATACAATCTGACGCATCAGAAGAAAGCTCAACAGCTGAAACTTTATGGTTGTTCTTTCTACATGAATGAACCTTTAAGTGTTCCTTTGCAGTCAATGCATGCTGACACAGCTGTCCATTTATTATCAGAAATGTGCTTGTTCCTGGTAAGGGACACAGTATCATGATTGTAATCCCTCCCCCTTTAGGGCGCTCCGGCTCTTTCACATTTTAATTGATTTTGTGCACCTGCCCCCTGTTCCAGCCCTTCCCTACAAAAGCTAGATGCTCCCACCATTTCTGGCTCTGCATTGAAAGATGGACGCCCGGAGGCCCGCCTACCACCAAGTTGCCCTACGCCCGTGTCTTGAGGGCATTGGACTCCTATCAGCATCCTGAACCAGCCAACTCCGGGGCTTGGAATGTCTGGCCCCGTTACCCCTTTTTTATCTCCCCGACCCTTCACCGGATTCTGCTCCGGTTTTTAACTTTTGTCCTCTTCGTCTTGTACTGGATTACCTGGCTCCGGACTTTTGCTTACTCTGGATCTCCCTACATACTCCCTCTGGATTGTCGCATGGACCACCCCCCCCCCCCGAGCACCAGCGCACCGGTCAACACCCCCCCCGATCTTCTACCAGCCCCAACCCTAGGCTACTTCCCCCCATGTTTGTTTCACTCCCTTCCGGATTCTGCTGTCTGCATAGGGTCCTGAATGACGCATCGTGACACACAGCAGCCCAGAGCCTATTCTGGATCCACAGTGTGCAAGGTGGGACTATACAGTAGAACAGTCCACTGTTAGGCAAAAACTGGCACACAACCGCTCAGGGACAATTTAGAGACACCTGTTAGACACCTGGCAGCCTGTTTTTGGAAGGTGGGTAGAAAACTGAGCATTTGGTGAAAACCTGGTGATGATCTTGGAGAGAATGAGTAAACGTTACACAGAAAGCATCTGTCTGGAAGTCAGGAAATGAGCCCTGTGAAGCAGAAGTCTTAACAAAAAGAGATGTAAAAAATGTATTGTGTTATTTGTTAAGAGGTTTCTGGCTGAGCAAGCAGAAATCTCTTTCCATCACTCTCTGTACCTCATAACATAATATTCTACCACAAAACATTGTGGGATCAGTTCCAGGAAGCATTGGGCAGCGAAATTGTTTATTTGTTGATTGAAATTGGAGGTTTGTGTTTTCACTGTTGTCTGTAAATAATGATGCATTTGTTTACAGTCATGACACTTGTTGATGAGGCAATGGTCAAGACCTGCTGAGTAAAAGCAGAGCAGAGTTGTTTTTTTATTTATTTCCTGAAGTGTTTTAACTACAAACCCTGGAACCACTCTGGATTCTTAGGATTTCACCTGTGCGAGGAATGTGCAAAGGTCTCCAACTGGCCAGCGTGACCTGCAGATCTTCACACAAGGCTTAGTTCCTGACTGAGCAAATAGCAAATCGGTCACACTCTTAACATTTCTAAACTACAAACTGATTTTTGAATTTTCCGTTGTACCCCAACGTTTTAAAAAGGCATTTGACACCTTTCATTCAATATCTTTATTCGTCAGCTCTATTTTTTGTTAGATTTTCCTGTAGTGTAAATGCTTTACTTTTTGTACCCTTTCTGTCAACCTCATCAACCCTTGACAGAACCCGGCTTTTTTAATGCAGCAGTTTATGGATGCTGTTTTCTATAAGACATTTATGCTATTAGTATTTTTGTATTTGTATTACAGCTGAATTTAAAACATTAAATTAACATTATTCTAGAAGTTAAAATTCACTCTCCCACCCCCAGCACAGAGACCTTATACAGATACAGCTACCCTTCACACAATTACACATATAACTATTCCCATTTATACAGCAAAGTGAGATTTGTATTAAATATAAACACTGGGCTTTCACATCGTCAGACTACTCGTTTAAGAAAGAAGTCACCAAAATTACACCAATAATACATCTGAAATGTAAACTGTAAATAGGGCAATGTTTTGCACCAAAAACCCCCAAACATAAATAATAAGCCCATCAAAGCAATATATAACAAAATTCACAAGAATGCATAGATATCTAATGATTACATTATTTTCACATTTAACTAATCTATTTCTTGACAACTTGATTTTTTGCACTAGCAAAATAAAAAGCTAAGGTAACTTCTCTGGTCTACTAAATAACAAAATTATATAAAAATAACATGTGCATAATGTTCTTTAAGCACTGAAGAATATTTTATTGCAGGTATCATGTAAAGAATGATAATTAGGTGGTCTTCACAGTCTGGGACTAGACCAGGAGTTACAAAGCATTTTGCTGTCAAGTGTCAAAATCATACTCACTGTTGAGTGCTGGTGACGTCTCGTTTTCACTACTGGGACTGCTTCCTTTATCACACGGTTTTAAATGAATCGATGGAAACACAAATTATGCATAACCAAATGAGTTAAGGAGGGCTGCATCTAGTAGCTTCAATTGTTTAAATGACATAGGCAAGGCATTCCAAAATTACAGTAATTCCAGCTTGTACATGAAGATTCTAGCAGAGCTAGTGCACATAATGTATGTTTTGATAAACAGACTTTCCAAGCCACTTGGACAGGTGTCCAAGACACTTTTTCCTGAAACTTAGTTGCATTTCAAGATCATGTAATCCCAGCTTTCATTTTCATGTACTTTTTTTAATTTAATGAACCTGGGCCATAAATTTAAATGCACTGTAGCAACTATTAATTCACTTAGAATATAGTCTTATTAAAGATTTCTAATAATCTTGGCATGCCTTGATCAAGCAGTCATTGTGGCTAAAGAGGCCCCTCTGATAAAAGACATCATAAAGCTGTATTAAACTGAACAATGTAATGACATATAGAACAGACGGACTCCAGCCAGTCTCCAGGCTGGTTTCTTTGTGAAATCACAGGTCAAAGGTTGCTATTCAACACCAAAAGGAAGATGCACCAATAAGTGATCAACAGGGCTGATATCAGAACCAAACCAGATGGCATTTCACCCAGTCATCAACTTGTGATGTCATCCATAAACTAGAACCCATATCATTCTGGCAAGAGCTTCTTTTCAATGCTAAAACCGGTGAGGGGCAATCTTTGCAGACGATAGAACTCAATGGTCAGTCTGTAAAGGTTGTGGAGAGTTTAAAATATCTGGGAACACATATTGATCAGAGGCTGAGTTACACTGATAATACAGAAAACATTTTTAAGAAAGCAAATCGGAGGCTGTTTTTAATTCAGACTCAAGAACTTTAATGTTAGTCAAAATGTCCTATAGAAGGCATATAAAAGCCTTGCTGAGAGCATCCTGGCATTTAACATGACAGTTTGGTATGGAAACATGGGGTTGAAAAACAAAACCAAACTGTCCAGCATTGTGGCAGAAAAAATAATTGGGAAATAGCAGCCCCAGCTCTATGATTTATATCAAAATATAGTTCAAGTCAATATAAGTCGTTTGTCCCCTCTATAATAAAACTACTCAATGAATGTATGAACTGTACATGTAGTCCCACCACTACCTATTTATTTATCTATTTATTTAGGTATCACATACTGTTGTTGTGATTTTATGTGACACTTATGTTTTGCTTGTGTGTTTTGTATTTCTATGGGAGAAGCCAAAGACAAATTTCCACAGCAGTGGACAATAATCTCTAAATCTAACTCTCAATCTAACTGGCAATCTGACTTTTCCAACTGCAAGCTGTCTGACTTAAACTTTTCTTCAAGAAGCCATGCCAGGAGAGTGAGTCAGTAAAGTGCAGAATTCTGTCCAAGATATTCTTCTTGAAACAGATTAATCTTGTGCTTATGAACCCACTGTTATTTGTGCCTGATCACTGAAATTAGAAAGTTGGACTCCTTTTTGTCGACATCCAGAATATCCTAGAATATTCTGAGCAAAGCTATATCCAAGGTGAGCCGAGTTCCCATTTTGACTAACTTGTATCTCAAGAAGACGAACTGCAAGATGCTACTTTGGCAGAGGTAGCAGCCTAACCAACGCAAGCTGCTAGGCAATGCCAGGCAAAACTTTCTCTCTCTTCTATGTCTGCATCAGGACCCTCCCAGCACAGAGAACCTGATATGGAAACGCAGCTAGCTTTATTTACCAGATCAAAGTTTAAACTCATCAAGGACGTTTGGCCAATAGATTGTTGAGTATTACTTCATTATTAACATCCTAATTCTCAAGATCTGAACTGTTATCCCAAACGCATTTGATGTTTAGTTTACAATAGTAAATGCATATTTATAGTGTCTAAGAATATAAAAGTGATTTAACTATATGAGACTGATAGAACGTAGAATGTGACACAATATAGTCAAAGTGTTTTTTAACTTTTAAGTTATTAACTCTGATCTTTGTAATCCCTGAGTGAATGATCAGCATTTGTATTCACAGCAGATCATTTCAGATATATCTGTTCATATCAATGTCTTCAGAAAAAATCTGAATCTGTTTTCTTCAGAAAGTACTTTTTGCCACAGAGTGTAGACGGTTTGACCGTGCCCCAGCATGTGAATGTAATGTAACATATTAAGGTACCAAGAATTTGTTTCTTGCAGTAGCTCTTAAAACATGTGGTTTAATGCCTTGGCTCTTATACAGTCCACAATTTTTATCACAAGATCCATCACCTTTTCATTTGATGCCCCACCACCCATGTGTAAAAGGATATCCCAAACTAAATGAAACATTCACAAATTAATTGTGTACACCAGTAATGTTGGGTACTCCTTCTGTAGTGGATTTCATTATACACATCTTCATATTTTATCAAGATATTACTGCGCATAGCTCCACCAAATAGCATGGTAAAATTTTGGCAAGATAACCCACTCTGATCAAGTATAGCAATCATCCTTTCACATGACCACAGTACCTTTGATTAACAATTACTCAACACTGGCACAGGTGGGAAACATTTGCCTTCCTACAAAAAGGCAAAAACACCTGGGATTGTCAAAGAACCTTCACATTAAGGCAAATTCAGTTTTAAATTTTCATGCAAAACGTTTTGAGCTAATAGTGTAGGTGATGAAACATTAGCATTTGAACACCAGCTTCTTTGTCCTTTTTAACTTTTAAGTTATTAACTCTGATCTTTGTAATCCCTGAGTGAATGATCAGCATTCGTATTCACAGCAGATCATTTCAGATATATTCTATTACATTGTTGCTGTTTATCAATGTATTGATTATATCAATAAACTGCATAATGTATATTTAGAATCCATGCATGAGAGCTGTAAATTATGATGTTAGATTGGTTGTTAAAAGTCAAGTACTCTCACAATTTACTGAAACAATTTCTGATTGTAATTCCCGATTTATGATCTGTTACAGCAAATTAAAACCCCCAATCTCCTACAGTACTGTACATGTTTCTCTTGCCAATAACTGTGCTTTCTGTGTGAGTGCACTAGTCAAAAAACTGTACTACCCCTTGTTCATATCAATGTCTTCAGAAAAAATCTGAATCTGTTTTCTTCAGAAAGTACTTTTTGCCACAGAGTGTAGACGGTTTGACCGTGCTCCAGCATGTGAAGGTAATGTAACATATTAAGGTACCAAGAATTTGTTTCTTGCAGTAGCTCTTAAAAATGTGGTTTAATGCCTTGGTTCTTATACAGTCCACAATGTTTATCACAAGATCCATCACCTTTTCATTTGATGCCCTGCCAACCACGCGTAAAAGGATATCCCAAACTAAATGAAACATTCACAAATTCATTGTGTACACCAGTAATTGTGGGTACTCCTTCTGTAGTGGATTTCATTATACACATCTTCTTATTCTATCAAGGTATAACTGTGCATAGCTCCACCAAATAGCATGGCAAAATATTGGCATGATAACCCACTCTGATCAAGTATAGCAATCATCCTTTCACATGACCACAGTACCTTTGATTAGCAATTAACCAACACTGGCACAGGTGGGAAACATTTGCCTTCCTAGAAAAAGGCAAAAACACCTGGGATTGTCAAAGAACCTTTAAATTAAGGCAAATTCAGTTTTAAATTTTCATGCAAAATGTTTTGAGCTAATACTGTATGTAATGAAACATTAGCATTTGAATACCAGCTTCTTTGTCCTTTCCAGGGTTTTACTGTATATAAGTAAGCCCCTGCTGTTAGCAGGTGTTCAGCATGCGCATGAGAACAGAACAGAACTTTAGGTTAGGTTAAGTACTCTCACCATTGCTACCTTAGAGATGTGCACCATGAATATCACTGGGTTAAGTGTACTGGAAATATTTGACAAAATAATTGGACTCACATCTAGTCACTAAGGTAACTTAAATACAGGCCCTGGTCTGTTCTAGAATGAAATATGAGCCTTAATAGGTTGCAGTGATCCTTGAACTTCTGAGTAAGATAAAAAAAAAAGCATGAAGTCAGTATCCTGTCTTCTTACAAGAAATGGGTGGATGAGATCCTAAGATTAATTAGGTATTAAAATTAGCTATTAAATTAACTATTATCTACTAAACAGGCTAGATGTGCCACTTTTCATTAGTAACATTTCTTATATTCTTAATATACACACAAGCACCAATAAAGAAGTTGCAGTAACAGTTAGGATTTGTCTTAAGCGAATGAGAGAATTACTGAATGTTGACGAATGCTCATAACTGATTTATTGTAGTGGATTAAAATACGATGCCTTACAAACTCAGATAAGTTATCTTTTAAGAAGATATTTTAACATCAGTAAAATACTTGAAATGTATGTATATATTTTTCAAGAGTTGATAATCTGTAAATTTAAAACAATATTTTGGTGTAGTCATCATTCTACTTTCAAAGGCCCTGTCTTTGTTTGAATTTAATAATCTAGTTACAACCACAGCCATTAAAAACAATTCTCAGCATACTGAATCACCAGCCGTAAATATACTGTCTAGCTCTCTGGTTCAATTGATTGAAATAACAAATGATTTAGCACTCTCCTCAGTGACAGAGTTCATTACAAGACTAAAATAAAATATTAATTTTGGACAATTTTAAATTTACTGTTGGTTGCATTTCTAAAAGCAGAAATTTAAATTGAATAAAACAAATTTTACTCATACAGTATATACTGTGCTGTATACAGTATACATTCTAAATTTGCTATTATTCATGTTATTAACTTCTATTATTAATGCATTATATATTCAAAATATTTAATAAATTAAACCAATTATTTGCTTACTGCAAACCATTTTTAAAAATCCTTTTTAAATATGGATGAAATAATTTACATACAGTATTTTACTATATGCAATATATGAAGTTATAACATTATATACTGTATAATAACATTACAAAAATAACTCTAATGCATACATTTAGTGTTCCTTAATGGGAGATATTTCAGACAAGCTCCTGGAAGTCATTTTGATCAAAAACGTGGATCTCGCATGTGGAAAGGGTACAATTTTGCAACACCTACATCCATGGGAAAGCCAGTTACAGTAGGCAATGGTGTTTCACACACAAATTTTATCTTCAGATATGGATTAATTTAGCACTGTAACTAGTCGACAAAATAAGACCGATTTAATAACACACCTTCAGGCTTGTTGGCTGCTGGATATGAGAAAATTTTATTTCTTAAGCAAGAAAGCTTTCATACAAACTGATGCAAACGTGCAAATCGATAAACAGAAGGCCACACACATTGAACTGGCAAGTCTGAAAGCACCACACCCTTTTATTAAAAACAACCACAGATTGTCTGTTGATCAGCAGATTTGCAAAGGCTCTCCAAGTTATCAGCAAATACAAAAAATATTCAGGCTTTTACCATTCATGTGACAATAGCATAATAGGTGTTTACCAACTCAAAAACCGAACTGCCCTTATACCTCGTCATAGCTTTTACTTGTTACAACTCTTAAAAGACATGTCAAGTTCATTTTAAGTAGGAAATATGACTAATGAATGCTCCTTTAGGTTGACTTCAGAAGCTGGGAGGTCTCAATCTGCCAGTTTTAGGAATTATGTTATAATTATGAATTATTATTATGACAAAGACATATTTAATATTCTGAAGCTGGGGCACTTTCATAAGTGGTATGAAATTAAAGGAGGCCTGATAAAAAGGTAAAAGATGATTATTGCTCAGCCAACAAACTTAGTGCAGCTAGAAAACAGTGAAAAGAGGCTGCCAAACAGAAGAAACGCAGACTGTTAAAATATCTGTATTTCTAAAACATCATTTGTCAAATTCAAATTATGTTGTACAGTATATGAAACACTGCTTGAAAGTCACAATTTCCTGTTGAGTATGAAGAAGGCACCATGGCATGGGGACTGAGAGACATCTGTAATTTGACAACTACTTATGCTGAATAAACATCACTGGTTTCTTCAGAGCACAATTCACAGATTCTAAAACCAAAATCACCCAAATTAAACCCAAGAAGGCATGTGGCAAGAATTAAATGCAAAGTTTAAAGCACACAAACTAGGAATGACCAAAGATAAATTGACTACAGGAACAAAACTAATTACATTGTCGACTCGGCAAAAATTGTGACTGAGCACAGAAGAGGCTTTAGTGGAGTCGTGCTTTCCTTAAATATCAAATGCAACACACAAATGATTGCCAAGTCAACAATCTAAAGTAATGCACTGGTAGTTCCATTTCCAATACTGTCCTATTAATCTTTTCATACACGCAACAATTTTGGAGTCACTATGTACCAAATGATATAGACTTAACTGTTAAATAGGGCATAATGTTTTCACTCCCATACAGAGATGACAACAATAAGAAGTGGTCAAGAATACACATGAATTGGAAGACCATTAGAGGGTCAAGCTATAAACCGTAATATTTGACTGCACAGAGCCAGTGTGCCTTCCCTGCTGCAAACAACTGCAGTAAAGAAGGAAGTCTTGCATTTTGATCATCTGGCCAAAAAAAAAACACAAAATGAAGGGTAGGAACCTGTCAGTTCGGTATTTGTTTGGCAGAGCATGTCTATGTATGTACGCATTCCTTTTTTTATGCTAATCACTTCTTTTAATCCTGAACATCGAAGTAGTCAATCACGGGCTTCTCCTGCATGGGCTTGTGCCAACTGCTGCCGTTGCCAGTCCTGAAAAAAAATCAGAGAACATACCTCATTAAACTAGAAATGTTTCTTTTCCCAATAAAAGGAATTTAAAAAATCAAAAGCCATAATGTGCAAAGAACATTATGGAAAAAAAGAACATAGCTACTGTACAGTGGTACGAAAAAGTAAATACACCCCATGAAAAGGTTTGTCTTTTTTTACAGTTTGGGACAAAAGGATATTTGATCATCACTTCAACAATATTGATACAGTAGATAAAGGTTATTTTTTTTAAATTAGGTCACATTGAAAAATCACTCATTTGTACTATTTAAATCAACAGAAATGCAATTTCCTTGTGCGGAAAAAGTTAGTACACCCCTACCTTTATCATTGCATCAAATGTCTAAAATTAGAATCAGGTGCACCAAAACAGTTGCAAATGATTAGAACATTGTTAGAGAGTATCTTGGAGGGCGCTGTCTTAAATAAACATCAGAAATCTGTGGTCTGGTTTGGTCTTAGCATTTGAGGTGTGTGGCTACATCTTGCCAAGATCAAAAGAGCTCTCTGTGGCCCTCAGAGGAAAGATTGTTGATGCCTATGAGTCTGGGAAGTCATTTCCAAGCAATTTTTAGTCAATCCCTCCATTGTCCGAAAGATCAACTACAAATGGAGAAAATCTATCCAGGCCAGGTTGTCTTGCCAAATTCAGCCCAAGAGCTGACCAAAAGATGCTGCAGGAAGTCTAACCCTAGAATAACCCCTTTCCAAGACAGGCTCCAGCTCCCCTCGACCCTGAATTCGATGAGGCGGTTAGAAAGTGGATAAATGGATGGTAAATATTCTATATTCAGCTTAAGGTCTACATATAATAAAATAGACCAGGATTGTATTTCCAGACAATATCTTTAGCCTATGGTAGAGCACACCTTTCTTTGGCATTTAAACATTTTATTGACATGCCCCCAAAATGCAAGATTTCTCTTTAAATGTCAAATTTGATCGATTTGATGAAAAACTGGAGTTTTCAGTTCTGTCACGCTCTATACAGGCGTCCCCCAGCTTTATGCGGCTTCAGTCTATGCGAATTTCGCTTTTATGTGATTGAACCCTTTCTTCCAAGTATCCTCTTTGTGTGAAAAAAATCGTTTTTATGCGATCTGTGGCGGTAGAGCGAATTCCAGCGAAACACCCAGAAGCCCGCTAAAACGCACCGCACAAACTATATATAATAGATGCAGACCCCAGTAACGAGAGAAGCCAGTATTTTAAACGTGGTCTTGATAACATCCTGACGCCTTAAAAGGAACTGTGTGCAAAGAAACAGAGACTGGCTCGGCAGGCTAGTATTATGCAGTTCCTCAGGCCACGGACTTCATCTCCTGCTCCAGGAACTTCCTCTACTACGTAATCTTCAACCATCAGCACCCCCATCTCGTTCCCTTGAGCCTTACTGTCTGCCCATTTTGATGAGTGTTGATTTATTTTTGTTAAAATAATGTCCCAAATAATATGTCAAGTTTAGTTTTAGTTCTTAATGTATGTTAGCATGAATTTACGGGATTAGAAATGCAATTGGAACACCGTTCCACGCAACCCCTTTTTCCCGCAGGTTTAAGGGACCGCTTTAAGCGATTTCCCTTTTTGCAAGGTTTTTGCAGAACATAACCCTCGCATAAAACGAGGGATGCCTGATCTGGGATTTTGATCATGCAAAATAATCCATTCACTCATCTTCTAACCGCTTCTTCCAATTCAGGGTGGTGGGGGAGCTGGAGTCTATCCTGGCAAGCAATGGGTGCAAGGAAGAGTACTTCCTGGATGGGACGCCAGTCCATTGCAAATGCAAAATGTTAATTCTCAAAATTCACAGCAACTGCTTGCTCTTAAAAAGACACCTTTAGCCTTAAAGATGTTCCTTATCAGATTAACAGAGAGATCAAATGAGTCTTTCAGAACATATTTTACACACTTTGCTTGAAGATCAAAGGTACAGCATACTGGAATTTCAAAAAAAGACCAAAGGTGCCTGAAGACAAACTGACAGTCATAAGGATGTCTGTGCTCATGAGATTTAATGAGCTGATATCAAGGTTTATGTGCCCAAAGGGTTAACAGATCACAGCTAAATGGAAATTAAATGTTTCAGTCAAACCTCTTAGGTAGCAGACCTGAATATTACATTTAAAGGCCAAAAAGCTGTATAAAGACTAAAGAATGCAGGACCTATGACATTTTTACACTGTTGTATTTACATTAAAATATATATTAGGCCAACAGAGAAAAGATCAATAAAATGAACTAGGCCAGAGTGCATTGTATATTCGTTTTCTTTTATCTTTCTATATATTTAAGAGCTGTAGGTTACCAAATGGTGTAGATAACCTTCAGAGACAAATGTTACAATTCCATGAGGAGGATTAACTCTGAAGAACTAAAAACATTACGATCTGTTAAGATGTACACTATCATTGTACATCACTATCAGAAGACATGACCAGATTATCCAAAACACTTTGTTTTAATATGATCCTATTTAAGCTTTTCCAGTATTACTAGTGATGAACAAAATAATGAAAATTGCTGTGTCTTGCAAAGGGATATAGACCCTTATACAGTTTTTACATTTTGCCTAAAAACTTGTCATGACATTTTGATGGATCACATTGGCATTTACAGATATTATTTCTACCTCAAAGAAAAATGGAAAAGTCACCGAATAGGTGCACAGAATTACCTTAACAAGCCACAGAATTATCTGAGTGTCTGTGTGCATTATTTCAGAATAACACCTATCTCGGTCAGGTTCCTTGGTCAGGTAGAGCATGTCAAGCCACAGATTCAACCATGAAGACAAAAAGGAGCTTTCAAAGCAAGTTTGGGATAATAAAGTCATTGAAAAGCAAAGATCAAGAGAAGGAAACAAAAATATCATCAGTCTCTGAGTATACCCATGAGCACAGTCTACTCAATCTTTAATAGACTGGAAAGTTTGTTAGGACTGAAGGAAAAACTGGTGAAGCAAAGTCCAGGCAAACACTCAGGGAAAAACAGTTTCAGTCTGCTACAGTTAAAAATGGAATGAAAATTCACCATTCAGCAAGACAACAACCCAAAGCACAAGGCCAAATCTAAATGAGACTTATAATAGAAAATAACAGTAATTGTCCTTGAATGGCCCAGTCAATATCTTGATTTGAATATTTCTGAGAATCTGCAGAGACTTGAAAACTTTATACTAATACAATAGACATATTTCAGTTTTAGTCTTTATAGACATTTAGTAACTGATCCTTCCCATAAAAATCCACAGCTTGAACATTCAGGTTTTTAGTAAAATATTATGTTTAAAACAATTTGAATGGACTATTTTGTAATTTCACAAAATAAAGGGATTCACAGGTATGGTCTGAAAAGCACTGCACACTTAGTGAGCACTACTCAACACAGCACTTGCCAAACTCATTTACGTCTCCAATATCAATAGTCACTATAAATTAGAACGTTAGCCATATAACTTTTGGGTGCAAATATGTTTACATTGCACGACTAAAATGAAAATGTATTTCTTCTACCAAAGATTTTGTAAAAAACAAAACCAAAATAGCAATAACTGGCCATTTTCTGTTATTTTAGATACAGACAAATACAATGACTTACTTATTACTCTGCTGTTTAATGTGAGGGATTGGGGGTGGAGGTCTCACTGCAGCTTCTCGCTCTATCAGTACCGTTAGCGTAGTGTTAGGACAGGCAGACTTTCCCCTGGAAAGACACACAATCGCATCAGATGGTTAAATGTCATGTCTAGCTTGAAGAACGACACCTTCAGATAGGAGGTTTTCCGGTACTGAAAAGTAAACGTTTGAGGAAAACTCTCCTACAACTGGCATTTTACAGCTACAAATCAAGCTGAATTATTATTTGAGAACAAAAAATCTAGATTAAATGATATCATTGCAATACAACAGAGATCAAAACGAGGAAAAGAGGGAACTCACAACAGAACTAAAATGAAGCCTACTGAAGGGGTGTATTTAAATAAAACTTGCAAATTAATAACAGTCTATACAAGATTAGTTTGTGGAGCTGAACCATGTAATTTAGCTGTAGTTCTCTGTATAAGTCCTACAAATCAATCCAACCATGCGAGGATTTCAAGGGATTTCAGTCTGTTCCTAGTCCAGATATACGTTTCGATTGTAATGAGGCACACAAGTGGAAAAACATGGTCTGTATGAGGAAACAAATGACTGTCACGAGCACCACAATGTTTCAATACCGGTATATCACTGGGAACAAGGCTGCTATGCTCTCTAAGAGACAGCCAGGTGAAAGTGGACATCCCTGTTGAATGCCCAATCAGTGTTGAATACAAACTGAAAGGATATTACTGTACCTTCCTAGTCTGAACACATGCTACAGAGGTATTCTAGATTACAGACAAAATTACCAAATCAGTCACCAAACCCAAATTGTTCAAGGACAACTGAAACAGTTTCATTCTAAATGATCAAATGACACTTCTGTATCTAAGCAACATAAAAAGCTAACTGGTGAGAGGTTTGCTCTTCAATATAGAAAAGTAGCATTATGTTATCAGAAGCCAATGCGCCCTTTCATAAATCCTGTCTAATCGTAATATACTGTATTAGATTAGTTCAGGTGGGTAGCTGCGTCAGCATGCGTAGGCTGCAAAGGAACAAGTATTAGGTTTATTCCATGCTGAGAAAAACAACAGAGCTCGCTGTATCACCTGCAAGTACACATCCAACACCACACTCATTCAAGGCCCCTCAGGACAATTCCAGATCACCCAGATGGCATCTTGTACCTACAGCAACCTTATTTACTGTATCTCTTGCAGTAAATGCCCAGCCATCTACATTGGAGAAACAGGAAGGAGACTCGGAGACCGCTTCAGAGAACACGTCAGGGCTGTGAAGATTAAAGATCTCTCCAAGCCCATTGTTTCTCATTTCACCTCTGACGGCCATGACCACTCTAATCTCTCCGTCTGTGTTCTCAAAGACGGTTTTCCAAATTCATACTGTACATCAGAAAGACTACCAAAACCCAAATTATTCTGCAGCTAGGATCACACATTCTCCCTTCTCTTAACGACAGACTACTGTTCTTTTAAATTTTCTCCATTCATTGGAAGTTTCATTTCACACCTCTCTACACCCATTCTGACTTCACACCTCTTGATTGGCCTCTCTTTCTGTCCCCTGCTCCCGCCTCTCACTCCTCCTCCCTCCCAGCCTTTGTTCTCCCCCTACATTACTTTTGCCTACTGCCTTGTCTCTCTCACACCTGAAGAAGGCTCCACGGCCGAAACGTTGTGTTCTCTTCTTTTTTTCAGCATGGAATAAACCTAATACTGTATTAGATGACTTATATAAGCTTTTAGTTTATTCAAATTATGATAAAAGCAAAAAAAACAGCCCCGAATGAAGCATTTATTGACCTTCCAAAAGGAATCAGTGTTTACTTTTTGCCTGTGAAATGTTTTCAAAACCACAGTGATCTATATAGAACATTTAAAAAGTCTGACTTATTGCCATGTCGTGTCATTTGCCAAACCCCTTTACCATTGGTGTTGCGGGAAGCCTACCCGGCAAGCAATGAGCGAAAGGCAGGGTACACCCTGGACGGGGTGCCAGTCCATTGCAGGGCAAGTGTAAGCCAATCATACATGGGGACAATTTGGAGGCCACGGTAAAGGCCGAGGGGGGGAAATTTGGCCCGGACACCAGGATAACTCCCAACTCCTATTGAGAAATGTCCGGGGATCTTTAATGACCACTGAGAGTCAGGACATAGGTTTATTGTCTCATCAGAATGACGGCTCCCACTACAGTATAGTGTCCCCGCCACTATACAGGGGCATTAGGACCCACACAGACCGCAGGGTGGGCGCCCCCCACTGGTCCCAACTAACACCACTTCCAGCAGCAACCATAGCTTCCCAGCAGGTACTGGTATGGAGCAGGCTCAACCCTGCTTAGCTTCAGTGGGTAGCCAGTTGAGAGCTGCAGGGTGACATGGCTGCTGGCAGTCTGACTTATTATTGCAACACATTCATGTCAGAAAAATGACAATCTATTTTCTAGCAAGTTCACTACAATTCTTTTGGGATTCTGCCCTATTTCTCTCATAAGACTGGACACATATATGCCTTTTCACTGGTCTCTGAGCCCTAGAGGCTGTATATGGTCCCAACAATTCCCACAAATATTCAGTGGGACTCCTTATCTGGTGATAAGGGCATCCATGGCATAACTCTCTCTTCCCATTTTGCAATTAATCAACTGTTAAGCAAGCAGCATGAAGACTCAACAAGAGTATTATTGTGCTTGAAGGTTGTCATTTCAGGTAAGCCCATGGGAAGGCAGCCAAAATCTTCATCAATCATGAATCACTGCAGACTTCTGAATTAACTAACACCTGTATCTTCTAGTAGGGTCAGTATACAACAATCAACAATTTCTATCCTGCAATAGATATGATGGTCCAATGACTCTTGATGTTGACCGAGAAGAAAATAGTTGCAATCTTTTCTCCCAGTTTTTTGTGCAAGAAAAATAAAAAGGAAAAAGCTAATTGAATAAAAAAACAATTTTCTTTCAAACTAGTTAAGGTATTACAGTTTACAGAGTTACTGGAGGATGCCAAAAAGGATGGCTCATCCTGACAGAGCGCTGGATAAGCGATTACATCAAGGCATTCTTTGGGACAAACTGTGCTTAACCATTTTATTCCTACATACTGTATTGTAGTTCAGATAAAGGATGATACACAGATGTTATGAAAAACACTGCTCTGCTACTATAAATTTGGGTTTCTTTTGAAGATACAGTAGGCATACTCAACAGATAAGATCATTTTATTAGGAATTTGTCTTTTTCGCATACCCCAACTTGCTCTCCATGAGACACACAGACAGAGGGTCAGAGCGCAGGGTCAGCCATTGTACAGCGTCTCTGGAGCAGCTGGGACTAAGGACCTTGCTCAGGAGCCCAACGGAATAGGATTCCTCTGCCGGCCACGGGATTTGTACCGGCAACCTTACTGCTACAGGCGTAGATCCTTAATCACAGAGCCACCTCTCCGCTCAGAGAATGAGAATGGCGAAGGAATATTGGACTCCCTAGAGCAGGGAAAGATCACTATTCTCTTGAAAATGTTAAACGGATTGATGCACTGAAGTCTCACCTCACTGCTGTAATAACCACATTGCGCTTTGGTTCACTGTCATAGCTCACACTCTCAATCCCATAGACTTCCGCCAACTCATGGATGATCTTGCGATGCTCTCTGTTCATTGGAGGGAAGCAATGGCTCCTTTTTGTTTGCTTTCCCTAAAACATATGAATTACATTAATATTAAACATGTAACATTAATATTAAAACCTTACAATTTTCATTTAATTATAGCCTTTGAAGTCAAATAAAGATTGCTGAATGGTCAAGCAATGTGCAAACGTCTTAGAGATCTCAAGTACAAAAAGGAGTTATTAAAATCTGAGAGATTAAATCTTATGAGCAGACAGAAAAATTAATTTGAAAAGAGTATTACAAAACAATCAGGATGACCAGTAAGAAGTGTTAAAATGATTATTACTTGATCAGAAGCATGTCTCTAATTTAAATATCTAAAAAATGAAGATGCCTTTTGACATTTCTGGCTTTATCTGTCACCTGAAGATTTTAAGCCACAATTTAACATTGCTGGTTAAGGAACTACAATTATCCTTTGTAATGAGGAATTCCAACACTTGCATATTTTATATTTCTACTGCAAAGTGGGAGTCACATGAAAAAGTACATTTTCTTTTGACTGAGAAAAGCTAATAGAAAACTGTGACTGATTCCTACACAAGTGTATGTTACTTTTTAAACATTTACCCAGATTTAATACATTCTTGATTTTTTTACTGACAGCACATTTAAGTTGTGGATGGGAACAATAAAAATTCTACTGTAGAAAAGAAAGCTTTATAAATATATTAGACCACTTAGGCAAAGGTATCAAAAGTTTTTTTGTTACTTACTTTACTTGCCAGTTCTACTAAGTTTTTCATTTCCTCCTCCACATCACCTACAAACTTTAAGTCTTTCCTGTATTGACAAAGCCAGAAAATATCACAATATGGAGGAGAATAAACTGTGGAAATCATAAAAAAATGTATATTAGTCTTACGTAAGCATCTGCCAAGATTGACCGTGATTAACAGTTAAACATAATATATAAGGTCAGCAGTCCACAATAATATCATTAATTATAATTAATATATTATTTCATATATTAATTTGTTCAGCACAAAGTTATCAAAATGAATAGATCTGTTTGTAGATTTATCACATACTGTAGATGGTTTAGAAAAGGTCTCAAGCATTACCTTGACCATTCTCTATGATGTTAAAGAAAACTAAACTTGCTGAAGTTAGAACCATCCTACTTAAATTTTGATGCTGCTTCCAGGCCTGTTAATACATGATATTAAAAACTGCTTTATCATAGCTGCTGGTATAACAAGGAGAGCAATGAATTGAAGAACAGAAGTAAGAATATTAGGGTGTTACTGTATTGTTCAACCAAAATCTATAGTTTTGAAATGGGCATCAAGCAAGCAAGTCACACTCTGTATCTGTAAACTGGCAGGAGTCTGGGATTTGAAATTGGGAAATATTGGAAGGAGGAGAAGGGCAATTATGTTTGGATTGAACAGCCTGGAAATCTGAGACGGTTAGATCACGCACAATCCTAGAAATCTGCAGGCCACCATTGATGCAATAATATATAGACCCAGCATACATTAGAGGACATGTTCCGTGAGACCAAAACAATCCAGCAGAACGAGAAAAAGTACTACAAAATTGGAGTGCGGAAATGTTGAAATTCCTTAAAAGCAAAAGACTAGACGACGACTATTTTGAACACTTTTGCAAGTCTAAAGATTATATTAAAAAACAGTGGTTTGGTATACTGCGTACTGATCAAAGCAAAAAGCAGACCAGCCAGGGATTCCAATTCTCAAAGTAAGATGTAGGCAGAAGTCACAGATGAAAACAAGATTTGTAAAAACTGCTAACCCGTCTCTACCATCTGAAGAGCAGGATTTTTCTACAAAGCAAATATCTGGGTATTTTTATTTATTAATATCAATTTATATTTGGCACTAGCCTACATAAGAAACTTAACATCAGGGTTGAACTCATTTAACAGCAAAGCCTTGTGTGTTAAAGAACAGGTTAAGGGTTAAGGTTCTGTGCGCAGACAAGACGGAATAATATCAATATCTGTATTAGCATGGGGAGAGAGATAAAGAAATGGCAGGTAGTCGCAACACCAGGATCACAATTCAAAGCAGCTCTTCACCAGAACCGTTATACATTTCACTGGCGAACAATGCATTTTAACGTCATCTGCTGTCTGACGTTCTGGCTTTTCTGCACTTTTTAGACTCTTTCCTCATTGGCTTCAAGGACAAGTACGACAGCTCATAAATATGAGTAAGAAGGAAATGTTCCTAAACAAAATTACAATTTGTTAACTGGCAAGAAGTGTGGATTTTTTTTCCATTAGCACTGGTATGTTAAAAAATATGGAGTTTATTTTTTATTGTTTTACAAAAATGGTACAGTATTTACAGTCACTTCTCACCTTGCATCATCCTTCAGGCTGTCACTATACTTGGTGGAAGAGTTGCGGATGTTGAAAGGATCTGCACTCTGGTCTATCTGCAGAGCCTCAGCAAAGCGCCTTGCAGGCGGAGGGAGAAAGTCAGGAAGTCACACCACAGTTGAACATAAAACTTTACATTTAAAGCACAGCTTGCCATGTGCTAGGATAGGGTCATTTCTAGCTCTGCCCCATGGTGATAGCAGGGTATTACTGTTCCTGTACTAGGAAGACTTAAAATCTAGAAATCTAGCCCAGACATGTGACCATGACAGAACTGCACAGCCAGGTATCTCCATTAACAACCTATTCAACCAGCTAGAAAGTGTGAAGATCCAGTTGGTCAAAGAGGCAATCAGAGGTTGGTAGTCAGTAATGCAGTAGGAACACAATAGAAATATGTATATAAGGCAGCACGGTCACTGATCAAAACAACAAATCAAGAAACAGACCAGTGTAGGTTGCTGCAGCACCAACACTTCTTTGCATCTGACTGGAATTGAGGGGGGTTTATTGTCTTTCACTTCATATTTGTGCCACGCATTCACGATCTATGCTGATCGCCAATGTGCAGCATTTTAGAATTCCTGTACGTCTTTCTTCCACATTCAATGGAAAATGCCATGATTCAGTTTCCAAGAAAGTGGTCCCAACCATGTTGTAAGTGTCCTTGATTATTGCAATTGTATTCAGAGACATAAAAAATGTAAAAAAAAATGATACTTGGCCAATACTCAATCGTTTCATCTTTAAAGCTGTGTAGTACAGTATATCAATGTACTGTAGCTTGTCACTTGCACAAAACACTACATCCTTTAACTTTAACCAATGCAGGAGAAATGAAAGCCAAACATACATCAAACCATTTGCTTCTTTTTCCACTGCAATCCCTAAATTCAAAAATCAGTGGTTTTGATGTCTCAAAAAGGATAGACATAGCCACTGAGATGAGATGACACACAAACACAAAGATCCTCAACAACACCAATACATGGTCAGGTATTTAACAACATCCAAATCTTGGATAATTTGCCTTGGACAGTGGTATTTCCCTTCTTCCAGTACAGCTGATGAGTAACATTATCTGGATCTGAACGGGGGACATCAATCTTTCAGGCCTCAGCCAAAACAACATGTGGTGGCTTTTGACTGCATGACCTACCTGACTCGTTCGAGAGATGCACACTCCTCATCACATTCCAACCTACAACATAGAACAGGAGACACATTTACAGGTTTCAGATGCATGTGCTCTTATGTGA
This sequence comes from Atractosteus spatula, assembly GCF_055471065.1. Classification (NCBI taxonomy): domain Eukaryota; kingdom Metazoa; phylum Chordata; class Actinopteri; order Semionotiformes; family Lepisosteidae; genus Atractosteus; species Atractosteus spatula. Next base: position 42,655,811 of record NC_142711.1, read on the forward strand.
CCTTTAAAAAAGGTCAGTAACAAAACAAATGAAAGATGAATTACATGCAAAATTAGGAAGATGCTGTAATATTTTAATTATAATAGATTTTGCATGATACCATACATATAACATATACCAAGAGGCATTAATAAAACAACACTGGATCACGCTATTCATGACAAATGCCCAGTATTCATTTGATGCATACTTTCTATTTCTTATGCACTAAATGCCTCTCAGTAAATTGGTTGAACTTCAGGCCCACATCAAAATACATTTAATGGGCTTGGATGGAAATCTGAACCTGAAAAGCACAGAGACCCTGCCTTGAGGATATTGTTCTATTCTGTAAATGTTGATGATAACTCAGAACACATTATGGAGCAGTATGGACAATCCTAAATTCTCAGGGCCAGCAACTGGCTACTAACTTAAAGGACAGTAAGGATCAGCATCATTTTTATTTTGTGTTGGCAATTCAATTATTTCAGATTACAAGTCTCCCAAGAAACATTCACTGGCAGAAATATAATGCAATACCTGGCTTTTTTCATTTCCTTCTTTGTAACCAGCTGTCCAATTTCTACAGAGTCTCCAGGCTGCAGGTCAGAAAGGCGGCTGGCCATGGCTATAGCAGTTATTCTACAATACGAAAAAAGAAAAAAAGTAAGCAGTTCAAAGTAATAAATTGTCTTACAGTTTCTGTGCAGTTCCCATCTACAACAAGCCGGCATGCATGGAAAAGTACAGATTTCAATTGAACAGTTAGCATAAGCTACATTTAGAGAAGGTTTGGAAAGGGTAATCTGAAAACACATTAATAATATTCACAGTTTTTCTGTTGCGGAAACGTGTGTAATACCAAGTACTAACATAATCTACAATAAGTGGTAGTAGTTCAGGTGGGTAGCTGCGTCAGCATGCTTATTGTCTTATTGTAATCTACAATAAGACATCAGCATGTAATTAATTCCTTCCAGGATTTTTCTTGTGTTCATGTGATGGACACAGGGTTTACAGACCATATGATATTTGCTGGTTAAAGGACAAAGCACAGTAACAGCTAACACAAACAACTTTTAACTTAAATGTAGTTTGAATGGGGTGATTTAAGCTTTCTAATTCTTACCGCAACAGCTCTTTATTGTATTTGAAGATGGGTTAAAGAGCGTGATTGTGACAATTGTAATGATTCACCACATAAAGAGCAGCTGACTGTCAGTGCACTCTGTCATATTACCTTAAACACACCATGCTGTGCCAGAGGGCTCCAGGGACAATAAAGAAAGTCTCTCCAGTGACTCTCTCTCCAGCCACATTAAATATGTCTCCTAATTATAGAGGAGGTTAATAAAATGCTCACAAAAGATGACAATCAGTGAGGAAGTCATTTTTAATCCTCACCTCTGGTATGAGCTTGAGGCCTCAGAGCAAATCATGGTCTCCTTTCTGCGCCCACAATCGCACTGAAGCGCCACCTGAGGATGATGCCAAAGAAGAATTAAGAGCAAAGGTTTGTAGTCAGGAATTTACACAAAATAGACATATACAGTATTCATGGCTTTACAGTAAGAAAACAGTAAGACTTCTTTAACTCTACTAACTGATAGTTCTGTCATCTGATTTCACGAGCTTCCAGTCTTTCCCGGTACATTAATATAGTGGGTTAGGTTACATGACATCCTCTGTCCAAATGCTTTCTAAAAAATTGAAGAAAATCAAGCAAAGCAATACAGTACAGGAATTTGACTAAATAGCCTAAAGGACTTAGTCTAAATTGTTAAAGAGTTTTATAACAGCACCTAATGAGAGACGAGAAAATCAGCAGAAGGAACACAAGGAAAATAGGAAACTAAAACTCACAAATGTGAGCAAAAAACTATTCCATAAAACAGCACACTCAGAAAAATGTACTACCCTCTAATAAAAAGGATGTTAAACAAAGATACTCCCTAACCCAGCAATAAGCAATGTATTTAATCTCTGCTCACTAGACCAGTGTGTTTGAAAATATTTTTCCCAAAATATACACCCCTTTCCGGGCTCCACTGCAGAAATACCTTGGCAGGGCAGGGTGTCCGTGGACAGGGAGAGTCTGGGTGGCACGGTGCAGCACATGGGTGACCACACTCCTGCCTCGTGGTAGAACAGGGCTGTTTACAGAGCTCCTCCGTCAAGCACTCCCCTCTGTGGCAGATCCTTCGACACTTGTGCATCCCACATGGCAAAGCTTTGTTACAGGTCAGGCCGCAGGAAATGTCGGTTAGGTGACAGGGAATATTGCTCCTTTGCTGTAAAAATGCAGATGAAGATCCAGTCAATGATTTGCACAAGTAAGTTAACTGCAAGTGCACAACTAGGATTTTGTAGTGTTATAGCACCACCACATGCATCTTAAAAGGAACAGTAGCAATAATAGCAGTGTGGTGGCTCTGTGGCTAAGGATCTGCGCCTGTGGCTGGAAGGTTGCCGGTTCAAATCCTGTGGGTGGCAGAGGAATCCTACTCCGTTGGGCTCCTGAGCAAAGGCCTTTAACCCCAACTGCTCCAAGGGCAGTATAAATGCCTGACCCTGTGCTCTCACCCCAAGCTTCTCTCCCTGTCTGTGCGTCTCATGGAGAGCAAGTTGGGGTATGCGAAAAGACAAATTCCTAATACAAGAAAATGTATATGGCCAATAAAGTGATCCTATCTTATCTTAACAGTGCTACTGTAGCTCTCTCAGGACACAGCACTGATATTCCTGCATCAATCATCTTTGATGGTATTGCTGCATCAAAGCACTATTCAAGGGATTATGTCTCATTTTTGGTATGTTTTAGTTTATTGTATATTAGTCTATTAATAAATCCTATTTTTAAGGATAAAGTCTATTTTATAAGGATCACTGGCTATAAATATATGCACAATTCAATAATATTCATCAGTGCATTTTTCTATAGGTGAGAGGGGGTTATATTCTGCTAAAAGGTCTGCTATAGTCTGCTAAAAGGAAGTTAGCTTTGTGTCAATACAGTTTGTGTTGTATTACCCAAGATGTGTTGAGATAAAACAGGTTTCTAAAAAACAAAGCACTACTGTACACTGCACTCATCTACTCACTTCATGGTTTCCCATACACCATTTCTGGGTGAGGTAGGTACAAGGAGGGCATGTCTCCTCGCTGTGACAGTTATGAAACACTAATGGAAGAACAAAAAAGAACAGTCATATCTTTTTAAAGTACATCTGAAACAATCTTAGACCCAACTGATGAAGGACAGTTACATGGACACAGTTAAGGTTCTATTATGTAACAGCACAATACAGTTCAAATTTAAAATACCTACAGGCTCTTATACAAAGTAAGAGGTGCTGGATATTACAAGTCTTCACATAAGAATCATCAACCACCAGAAATACTCATCTGGTGATCTGACTGGGCCCTGCTGGCCTGAAGTCACTCTTCTGAACATGGACTATCTCTATGCCATGAGCTGTCAAGGAACAGGATGCCTGAAGTATGGTGTTTGTTTCAATCTTCCTAATTAAGTTAAATTAACCTTTAATTCATTTTGTTTTGTTTCAAACAGAAAGGCTAGAAATTCAACAGCATGCTCCAGCAGAACAGATTTCTATATATATATTAATTATATGCCTAATATTTAAAAGTTAGCACCTTTCTGTTTAGGGAAATTTTAAAATCCCAACTTAAGTGTTCTAGGGAACATTGAACTGTATGGTTACCTATTTAAACATAAACCGGAGAAGACGGCACAAGTACTTATTCACTGGTCGCATAATCACATAACTTCCTCTGGGTTGCAACAAGTCATTAGCTTAACTCCTAATATAGTACCATGATACCACCATAATACAATCTCAATAGTACAAAGCATAAAGCATGTTTTAGTTAAGTAAAAAACAATGCAAAAGCATCAGTATATCTTTGAATTTGCTAGATCATTAAAATACCTCAGTACTCTTAATATTCTTGCTTTGCAAACATTCAATACACTCAACTCTACCTAAGGACGGAAAAAAAAGATACGCTTAAATCAATTTTAAAATAATTACAACAATTATAACCATTAGGGAAGCTATAAAATTGGTTAAGATGGTATTGCGCTACTCAAAAGGCTAAACGGAGAGGGATGTGTTGTAAGTAAATTTCCGATAATATGCTTGTACTATAAACATTTGTAAATGTTTTCTTAATTGTATCTGCTTTGGAACAACTGTAATTCACTGGTCATGCCAATAAATCTTTTTGAATTTGAGTCTTGGAATGATAAATGTTGTTTGAGTTATTTACCTAGCTGTGTAAAAACTATGATCAAAAAGGATCTTCTAGTAATATACTCTGGTTAATTAACTTCTTGGCAAACCACCTGACCTTTCAAGAGCTATAGAATGTAGCATAAAAGACAGGGAAGAGACAGCAAGGAGGAAACAGAAAGAAGACAGGGAAACTGAGGGCACAGGGAGAAAGAGGAACACTATCACTCTCCTCTTCCTCTAAGCTTGTGGCATGCATTCTTTCTTTCTAGGTAATCTCAACCGTATTATTCAGACCTTACTGCCCCCCTTTTTTTTTTAATCGAATCTGCCATATTGCAGGATCCTCAGACAGATTTCCATTCACTTTAAGGCATCTACTGCATGTTGTAGAAAGGGTGTTTTAGGGTTATATTTTTCATTTAGGGCACAGGGTTCTTCTCTTGTTGGCCTGTTAAGGTGCCTGTTGCAGTGTTTCAGGTAACAGGGGGAGGATTCCAGGAGAATAGGCCTCTGAAGCACAGTTTTGCATGTTGTATAATGTTTTCTGTTGTCTGGTTGTGTTATCTTATTGTTACTATACATTTGTTTGGCCTCAGTTTTGACTTGATTTATTACTCTTCCAGCAGAGCTATAGTAGAGAGTATAAAGACCTCACATGCCTCGAATTGTTTTCTTACCCCTCAACTTTATTTCCTTTTCCTCCGTTTCCTACATAGTAACAATAGAATATAGAAATAATGAATAAGATTGATTGGTTTTACCTGGATGATCACATTCATGCTTTCTGGTGCAAAGGTTTTTGCATTCAGGTGGTTTTGTACCACAGGAGATTGGTGGGTAGATTACCGTTTCTCCACAATAGCATGTCAGTTCATCAAAGCCTGAGAGTGAAATAACATTTTTCTTAGAGATGGCATTTGTTGCAACAGAAGCAGGGGTTGATTTTGAGCACACCACAGACCCCCAACACATTAGAGAGGCACTGAACTGAATGAGTAGGATAGCATGTCATTCAAGAAGCTCAAGGACTTGCCAGATCTGATGGCTTAATTTACATTCTGCACATAAAAACAAGAAGTTTTAGCAAGATCAAGTTCCTTGGATTGCATCTGTCACAAGTCACTTAATTTCAAAGCATTATTTAAGCTAATAAGAGTTGTCTTTTGGCTAACCTCAAAATGGTGTGCACAGAAATTGGTACATTGAAGGTATCTTTGGGAAACAGTTGCCATATTTCAATGCAACCTAAAACTGTAATTTTCTTCATTGAAGTCATCACTTTCCTGAAATTTTACTTTGCTAAACAAAACGTGGTAACCTGTCATTATGGTTAAACATAATGCAGAGAAAACACACAATAAATCACAAAAAAAAAACTTGTGAGCACAACACAAGAGTAGTGCATGCATGGACTGGGATGCACTTAGCATCAAAATGCCCCCAGGATCAGTGTTGAGGGAAAAGATATCAGAAATACTACTAGATTTTGTTAAGATATTTCAGGGATCGTCCATGTTGTAGTCAAATGTCAGTGCTTCAGGAATTTTTCAGCACATTGTTTTTATGTTTTATTCAAAACTTCGCTGGGGGAAACTGCATTGGTGGAGGAAGCTTACTGTATTCTCACTATTTACCGTTACAATTTCAAATTGTGAAAATACAGTAAGCTTCCTCCACCAATCACATCACTACACCTGTCTCTTGATTCATCTCGGGGCACAGCAGCAGAGAAATGCAGATACCTGTATCAGGAAATACGTGTCTTTGTGGGTCCTGGTTTTGCACTGTGCCACTGTTTAAGCTTGGCAACTGGTTGCTTTTAAGTGACAGCAGAGAAGAGGGCCGAGTACTTACTGGTTTGCCAGCAGGGCTGGCAGTTTCCCCGGTGGCAGGGCTCCTGGCACCGGTGCAGACCGCAGTTCAGTTTATACCCACAGATCAGAGAGCACTTGTGCTCCCTGTCCTGTCAGGGGAAAACAATGGTGTTAGAGGTGTTTAGCAAAACTTAACCACTGATCCCCGAATCTTGTCAATGTCAGGAAGAAAAAAAAAACAACAACCTTAATTCCATTCCCATAAAAGACGTCACAGAAAAAACGGTCTCTTAATTATTCCAATTGTATTTTCAAGTGCTAATATCAAATAATGAAGCTACAGTAAATGTAAACACAATGTAGTTTATGTCATCACAGCTTCACAAGCTTCATAGGGTAAGAAGTAGAGGAGATCTGTCTCAACAAAACCAAAAAGCTTATTACCACTAGGACCTTATGTCTATGTCTTTTATGACTAAAAAGGAACTATTACTGTCTAGAAAACCGAAGATGTACAGATGGACAATGAGCAGTGATAGTTGGCTGCATTGTTCAGAGTTTGGCTATAAAAGATTTTCCATGAAAGGCAGATGTGACGATGGTGTCTCAGATGGTGATGATTAAGTATCTTTGAAAAGAAGAGGGGGAAGCCTGCGGAGTTTAGCACTCCTTTTTCCCAGTGCTTCCAAGTTTCTACAACACAACCATTTTAATCAAACACTGGCAAAAACACAGGTTTCTCATTTATCACAAACTCTCAGATCTCTATCTGAGCTAAAAACAGAAGAGGTTACACATTGTACCTTGGCACACAATGTAATCAGTAAATCTGCAGGGCAGTTAATTGAAAGCATTCCTATAAGAGTACAGTGAGTACATTGAGGAGATTATCTCTGTGTTTTATGTTCATTGCAGTTCAAGATCTGGGATTTAAAACATGACATCGCAATGATACAATCATGCTTTCACACTCACCACACAGCAAAGTTCATTACACTTGTGTCGGCCACAAGAACGCTTTTTGTTGCACCGCTTCTCACAAGTAAACACAAGCTCACCTGCAATGAGAGATGAGGGGTGTCTGGGTAATCACTTACAGTAATGTAAATCAGAAGACCTTCAAAATACACAAAAACGATTCATCCACCTTCCTATTCTAATAAAGCTGCTTATTTCTAAGGGCTGCAGCAATACAAATACACTCTTATAAGCACAAGGCACACTTGGATAGGAAGCCAGCCCATCACAAGACACATACACAGAGGTACAATCTATAGGCACAAGTTAAAGGGAACTGTGATCTCACTTTCTCAGACTGGTTATTAAATCTCCTTAAAAACAATACATTTATTGATGTTATAGAACAATTTAACAAAATTCGAATTAAGTACGAAAGTGTGAGCTTTGTGAAACTCACGAACACACATAGGCGTTCCTACAAATTGCGACGTGATGCAACCCTTCCTGCTCACTAGTCACCGAAATGACTAATGTGATGTACGAGCAAATAAGTACAGTAGCAGATATTTCACTGCAGTAATCTTCCAACATGATCCACATGCAGAGTTAACAAGAAATATTGGATAATTTCTATTGGATTAAAAGAGATTTACTCACAAGACTGCTTCTTTACAATGTAATAAGGCCACATCATGTCACCGGACTTTTGTTGCCTTGTTCTGAATCACAGAACATGGTGCTATAAATACTTGGAAATTTCGTCTATTTTGTGATGTAATTTGTAGGTTTTATAAGTTACTGTGTACATCTTACTTTTAATGTGGTTTGAAATGTGCTCATCAATGCTCTTTCTAACCCCAAAAGATAAACAAAATAGCATTGCAGTTCCCCTTTAATCTAGTCTATGCCTTTGGAAGGTGGGAAACTGAAGAAGCAAGTGAGGACTTATACAAACACATGGAGATGTGCAGGCTCCACACACAGAGACCCAGGCTAGAATCAAATCCAGTAACCAAGAACTGAGAAGCAGCGGAGATAAATACCACACCACTGTGTCACTTAGAAAACATGATATCTATATTATAGTATTTAATAGTTACACACGTTAAAGGCTCCACAGAGTGAAGAGATAAAGCACCTCTTTTGTGTTTGATTTCATTATAACCAAAGTTCTCATCCTGCCCATATGAGAAACAGATACTAATTTTGACAAAACAATCAAATGGATGATTAAGTCTACTCTATGATAGTTGCAGAAGACAGAGAGCTAAGCAACATGACTTAGAGAGAGTTGCAGGTACTACTGTGACTGCACAGGCCAATCGATGATAAGTGATGTTCATTTAAGAATGACTCAGAGGTATCACTGACTGGTAAGGATTTATAAAGTTAAAACAGATAATATATTAGGTGATTAGTTTTCTTCTCCAATTCTTCATCATTTCTTAAATTTTTAAAGTGTTATTATACTTAAATACATCTTATACTGATGCTGCTTGTTTTGAGGGTGATGGATAATTTTAATGGATGAATATCTGCTTATTTTAAGCTCCAAAATAAATAAGATATATAAAGTAACAAAATCAATGCAAGAGCCCTAGCTTACTAAATATTTTACAAAGCAGTGAATTATCATTTCATAATCATTCATTTCATAACATGCACAGAACTACCATTTTGAAAAATGTATCACGTGGCTCATTATTTGAACACAAAAGCTGCCAACCTAATTATGTAGATCTCCAGGGCTAAAAAAAATTAGCAGAGAGAATTGCTGAGATCTAAGCCAGAATTCTATGTACAGTATGTTTCCAAGGCCTTCATAACAAGGTCGTTCACATTTTCAGGTGAAACGAGTTTCCATCTTTTAGTGCGTAAATGAGATTGACACCACCTCCACTTCTTTGAGCATTTCTTCAGCCACAACCTGAAGAAATGATTCTCACAAACATGTGTACACATTGACACATGTATTTAATAATATTAAAACTGCCCCTTTGTCCCCCATACTCAAAAAAGCAGAAAAAAATACATCAATTGTCAGTTATACATCATAAAGACTTGTAAATCAAAACACCTATTCTTTTCTTTATCCACTGGACAAAAGCTTACCTTCACTTTGGATGGTGGAGCACGGAACTTCCTGGAGATAAAAGGAAACCATGTTACTGAATATCTGTACTTTACAGCTGGTGAAGCAAGCTCCGAGTTCTTCATGGACATACATCCTAGTAACATTCTTCAGCCATTTAATCCCACATAATTATACATAAAAACTATTTTTACTTTTTGGAGCTTCCAAATTATATTAAAAGAAACTTGCAACTTATAACTACAATAGGTTCATTATGTTATTATCAGCAAAAGTAATGTTACAGCTTTAGGTGACTGAGAAGTGTCTCAGATTTCAGATAAAGTTTGTGACACTTAAAGATAAAGTTTTTCAACACTGCAAACTTCAAAGCAGAAAGGATGTTTGCTGAGGTCTAGGGGGTCCCTTGAGCAGAAACAATTTTAAAGTGTACCTTAGTATACCTAAGTAAGTTGTGGTGTAATGACTGTCAATGAGGAGTACAGAAACACAATATAAGATCATATTAAGGAACAAGAAGAGGAGGGAAGGACAGAAAGCAGAGAAGAAGGAGAGGAGAGACAAGAGTCCAGAGTTTTTGGCACCAGGCGAGAGCCCCCACTTCATGTTCATCCAAACAAAACCTGACTAGAACTACAGTAAGTATGTGAACCTTGTTAGAGAAAGCTTGCTATTCTGTGTTTTTAGAGAACTTGGGCTTCCTGGGTAAAAGGTACCGGAGGGTACATTTTTATGGAGAGAGATATAGGCTCCCATTTATTTTGTGGCAATCCGGGGTGGAAAAAGAGACATTTAACTGCAGGTTGCTTTGTATTTAGTTAGAAGGCAGCTTATTTCTTATTATTTCATGTGTAGGCATTACAAGTTTCATGCTTAGTACTAGTAGCAGTCTGGGGTTTTCTGGATGACCAGAATGTTAGGCCTCTGAAATACCTTGTTTGTAAATATTGTACATAGACTACATAGTGTGTTGTATGTTTTGGTGTGTGTAGTGTAGTTTGTCTCCTCAATGTAATAAATATTTGTTTAACCAAGTGTGCCTGGATTATTACTCTTCTCGACAAAGCTGTGGCAGAGAAATAATTCACGTGCCTCCTACTATACCAACCGCTCGGGTATATTCTGGTGAAATCACTTACAAGTTGGGGTTTATGAAGAATTTTTTCACTTATTGACTGAACCACTCGGACAATCTCTTTTCACCATTTTAATAATCCCCCCCCCCCCCCCAATGCACTGACATTTTACTAGACAGAGATTATATCAACATAATGCCTTTTACTTTTTTTTCCATCAACAGTGTTCATTAACAGAGGCTCTACTGATCTACAAAGGTTAATAGTACATGTGGGCATTCTGTCCCATTGTGTTTGGAACCCCTAGACGACCATGTGACTTATACAAACAGGATGAGGACGCTGTCATGTTGGGAAGACTCTGGAAGTGAAACAAGCCAGGGCACAGGACTATATCAATGTACAGGAGCCCTGTGAAGTGAGGCTGCCATCAATAATTACAAGTTGTGTTCTGTAGATATTCGACAGTCCTGTCCAGACCACCACACTTTGACCTGCCCATCAATTGGTCTGTTGTATACAACAATTTATGTATTGTTCTGCTGACGTGCATGAGCGTGGTCTACACAAAAACTTAATATAATGCTGAAGAGGACTTGGTTCCACTGCTTGTAAGCACACGTGAGATGTTGCTCCAGTATATGAATGGCATAAAGGTGCTGTTCTCTTGACAAACAAGGCACATTGCTTTGCTTTGTTTTTCTTTCACCAGATTTGACATTCAAAAAGTCAAATAACTGTCACTGTTGACCAATCAACTCTCATTGAAGATGCAAATGAGTGCTTATATAACAGTCAAAGTCAGTCAAGTATGAAGGTTAGTCATGAATGTACAATTAATCATGACACACAAAATGAAATCAATATGTAAAATACAAATAAATTACTATTCTTAAGGTATTCAAGCATAAACGGAATCATAGGTATCTTCTGGTGTTCAGCGTACAAAAAAAATGCTAAACTTACTATCTTTAGCCCTGAAGCTAACAGAAACTAACTTGAGGAAACTGTTTCAGATAAAGAAGATGGAAACAAATCCTAAGTTTCCTAATATTTTAGTGTTATTATTCTACAATTGTTGAGGGGATCAGAAGGAATATTCTTACATTTTGCAAAAAGAAATGGAAGTTACCTCATTTATCTGTAAGAAATCTTTTTTCCTAAGAAAAATATGGGGCATTATTTTCAGGGAGAGCCTTGTAGTTTCTACTTGTCTTGGATGTGTTCACTTACTTTGGTTTTAAAGCCACATCTGCATTTGATGATGGAAGTCAGAGAACAAGGACCACAGCTATCTTCATGGCAAAGTTTTTCACAGAAATGAATGGAATCTACAATCCAGATGAAGAGAAAAGGACTGTGGTTTAAAGCTGAAGCAAGGATTAAGTATTAAATAGGCCATTACTTGCATACTCAGATAAAACGTAAGGAAAATAGGTGGACTGCATTCTCCACATACAAAATGATCATATATTTTCTTACAAAGAGAAATACTGTATTCTGAATATTTTATTGCACGAACTACCAATTTATGCATCCGAGACAAAACTTCAGTTTGAATTGTACAGCATCAGGAAGTGAAAACTTAAATTATTTAAACTGTTTCTTCAAGGTCAAACTAAAGGCAATCAAGGCTTTCGGTTTCTTTTTGCTCAGCATCATGGCCCATTCAGTTCTCTTCCACCACACGAGAGCGAATCGGGAAGACTAACCCGATATCAAGACCGGACCGGCGGGGAGAGAGCTGATCTGGACGAGCCGCGAGAGCGCTCACCTGCAGAGCCGCAGGGCAGTGGCCTGCCACAGGTCTTCCCGCAAGAAGGGATTGCGTCTGTGCAGCTCCTGCGCTCGGAGTAGCCCAGCTCCATCAACTTAGACAGCGGAGTCTGCCCGCAAGGACAGGTCCGTACAGCCTGGGGGAGACGGGGGCAGGACTCGCAGGGCTGCGGGTGGCAGAGCTGGCTGCACCAGTGGATCTCACAGTCCAGCTTTCTAGGAGAAAAATAAAAGATCTGCTGTTAAAATACAGCATATAAATGCTTTATATACAATAAAGGGAAAAATACCAATGGCTCTGTGAAATATACAAGGAAACTGTATTGTTATAGATGGTTGTTTTTATTTTCTTATAGACTCCCATAACGTTGAATTTGTTTTCTTGTTTTTAAAGGGAGACGGGGTTAGCAATAGTCCACAGAGGCACAGATGTGCAAAACGCAACTCCAGCTAGCAAATCCAGCAGTACACTTACAGAAAAGAAAAAGAAAACCAAACATCCGTTCTCTTCCAGCACCTTTTTTTGATTAACATCTAATTCTATTGAAAGGTCACATACAAACGGGCCAGAGACATAAAAGTAAAGCACTATCCTTTCTCTAGCCATGGTTTATTAACATTTTGTGTTTTTCAGGCTTCAAACACACATTTAAGGCCTTTTGAATAAAACTTTCCATCTGATTGTGCAATTCTTGCTTTCTTTCTACTTCTGCTCATTCAGATGTTGTGTTTGTCTGTATGATATTTCTTCAGTACGCGGCACAGTGGTGGAGTGTATAACTTTGCTGCCTCACAGCGCTGGGGCCCTTGGTTAAGTTCTGGACCTGAGGTGCTATCTGTGAGGAGTTTGTATGTTCTCCTCGTGTTCACACACTCAGACAACATACTGGTAGGTTAACTGGCTTCTGGGAAAACTGACCCTGGTGAGAGCATGTTTGTGTTTGTGTGTACCCTGTGATGAACCGGCGTCTCATTCAGGATATATCCCACCTTGCGCCTGTTATCGACCTTGAACTGGATAAAACAGTTAGAAAATTGATGGATGGCTACCGCTTCATTGCCATTTGAACATTTTAGAAGTAGATACACTGCATGAGTAAGGCTATTTCCCAGTGTTGAACTGTTTGATGCACACAATAAGATATCAGCATAATGCTTACTTTCCACATAATTTCTGACAAGAAAAGTGTCCAGATCCATCAAAGTTATCCTTATCTATTCCACACAGCACCTCCCGAGAAACAGCTCCACAAAAGCAGACTGAAAAAACAAAAACAGAAAATCATTAACACAGCTCATCTGAATAAGAATGTCAGCAGCAAGGCGATAACCATTTCTGCATAAGAGGTTGCAGCAAATTCATCCTGAATAACCAGATTGAAGGAAAGCTTACATTTTACTGCTCATTTACTGTATATAGTTCATGCGAACTGAAACAAAACGGACAATACATATCAAACCTAAAATCTTTTGCGATCTGCCAATTAGCTTCCCGTTCTGTGAAAACCACAAGCAGCTCCCAGGAACGCTGCCCGCTTACCTTGTGTGACCTGAAGCTGGCATGGAGGGCAGTTCCCAGCATGGCACACTTGGGTGCAGGTGTGCTTCCCACAGTTCAGCAGTTCTTCACACACCTCAGAACAGAGCACTGCAGAGGACTGGCCACAGCGCACAGGTTGACTGGGGAAGAAAGAGGGGTTAGACTCATTCCAAAACGTTTCCTTGGATACAAGTAATGCTTGTAGCCAAGGGTTTGTGAGATAATGTATCTTTTGTTCATTGTTTACTTGGGTGAAAATTACAACTACAAAAGAGTGTTAGGAAATCAACATTATAGTACAAAATGTTTCCTTACAAGTTTTGTGTGTTCATACGCAAGCCTGAAAACTGACTCAAAGAACTCCTTTGTGCGTGTTGCTAACTGGAAATACACAGTCAATGAAAGAATGCCTTTTACCTTGTTCTTCCACAGACACAAGCTTTGGTTATAAAAGCAGGACATAACGGGCATGGTCCTGGGTGGCACAAACTGTAGGAAAAAGACAACATTTGAAAACATTATTAAACAGCAGGAATTACTGCTGTGAGAAATGACATCAAGGCACAATTCACAATTCTAAATTGGAGGGGTATACAGAAAAAAATAACTCACAATTGTAAATTCATAGAAACAATATATTTTGTTACTCACATGTTGCAGGGGTGGGGGCAGTCCAAAGCAGATCGCTTTTTACCACACAGCTCTCCACAACTGTGTGGAATCTCATTTCTGTGCCATTCAGGGTTATTAACCTTGCCTTAAAAATGAAATTGAAAACATATACATTATTTTTTTGCTAATGAAACACAAATCATTATAAGGAGCAATACCATACTCTACACATATCCTGATCGACTTTACAATAAAATATCCCCCAAAATGCAGGAGTGGTTCTACAACCTAAAGCTCTTTAAGTAGTTTAGGTAGCTGCGTCAGCATGCATAAGCTGCAAAGGAACAAGTAAAGGTTTATTCCATGCTAAAAAGAGAAGAAAAACAATTTTTCAGTTGTGGAGCCTTCTCTGGGTGCGGCTCATTAATGTTCAATCCAGTAAGCAAGTTTCAGACTGTGGCCCTAATTCCCCAGAACAAAATGGAAAAATAAATATTTGTGACATGTGTCTAGATTTTGACCACCAGGTGATCCGCAGCTTTCTGGCAGTGACCCTTGTTGCTGAATGCTTCTATCGCTGTCCTCTATTTGACACTTCAGCTTTTATTTTAAAGGTGGAATTTCACTGTAATAACAATCAAACAACAGTATAATGCATGCAATGGCCAATTTGGGTATAAAAATGGGAAAGAAAAGTCACAAAATCAAGAAGATTGTGCATCCACTACCATGAAAAATAATCCTGAAGAAACAGCAATTATGCACAATGTAGAATGAGAATTTATGAAGTTCTCTGAGTTATTTTAGAAGATAACACAAACTTTCACTTACCACAAAAGCAGGCATAAGAGTTTGGTACACGAGATGCTACATTTTGGCAGGCAGGACACCTCCACCCTTCATTCCCATCTGGAAATAGAGCCACACAAGGTTTACGCAATCACAGCAATCATCATTAAATACACTGAGAATTATGTTAGCAAAATATGGCACATGCAATAGAGTGAAGGCAAGCACATAATGCACATTGATTATTTAGTGTGGGTTTAAAAAAGGAAAACAAAAAGTTGCAACCACTTGATAAATTTCACATCTTGATTTTTAAAGAAAGAAGTTATGAAGTCCAATCATGTTACTTATCGTAAACAGAACCAAAACTGGTGAGAAATAAAGTATGATCATCGTACGGCTATACTCTCTTCTTTTTATCTGTCAACCTCAATCAACTGACGCCCACAGAAGAAAGACTACAGGTAGGGCCGTTTCTACATGACCTTGCTAAATACTGTACATGCTCTCAGATGGAGAGACTGGGAGCCTGGCAGATGAATTAATCCTAGCTAACCATTCCCCGCCCACTGTCACTGCTCTTGAAACTGCCAATCTAGAACCCTCCACAGACAGTGAAAATCAGGTTAAGAAATCAATGGGGAAAAAATACAATTTACAAAGGCTGTCATTTCTGCTTTTCTGTTTTTTTACATGATTGAAACACAGAACTCTGTTTTAATAATCTGCTATTCTAACTTCTAATTAAATTGATTAGATCTTAATTTAATGTTTCAATAAACATGACTCCACAGAAATCAATACAATACATTCAGGAGGGTGTATTGTGTGATCATGTTTTACTAAAATGTTTAGTAATGGGATTTGATGTCCTTCCTTAAAGCCACCTGAATAATATTTGTATGAAATCTGCACAACACTTCCCAAGGCAGTGTCATTTAAATGTAGCAGGCAGGGTATGATTTTACACTGGAAGATACAAAAAATTAGTCCCCTAGCCCCAGGACCAAACTTACCCTCTGCCTGAGAGGCTGGGGACCTGGCCCACTTTTTAATACAGTTGAGATGGAAGACGTGGTAGCAGCTCTGGCAGCTCCACACTGGAGCCATCACCCGGATCACCTCACAGCAGACCATACATTCGTACTTCTCCTCCGTGAGCTGTTCGATCAGGCACCCTGCCCCAAGAGAGAGAGGGAAAGCACAATGATCCACAGAACTCAAATACCATCTTAAAAACTTGCATCACGCCACCTGTCAAACTCAGTTCCTTTGCTCTAATGCTGAGAAGTCATCTGATCAGGGTCAGACAAGGCCACAGCTGATGAATACGGTTTATTAAAGGGATCACTCTCAAATACATATGCAGCAGCTTTCCAGACATCACCTGCCTGGCACCCAAACTGACTTTTGAACACATTCATTTGCATCGCTTTATTCTCCAAAATCCTAAGGGTTGTAGAGAAAGTGGTCAGGAGGACTCTATTCCATCCACTCTTTCGATTTGTAAGCAAACAGATACATTTTAAAGGAATAAAAAAAAGCATTTCTTCTCATTTTAGAACTGTTGTCTGCATTTGACAATATGGATACATAGATTCAAGTATCCCACCAAACACTGGCAGGGCAGTTAAACACATGTAGTGAAATATTTAATGATAAATTTAATGATATTCTTCATGTTATCAGTTCATGAAGAGAAGATACGGAAAATGAAATAAACACAAATGACCGTAGTGGCACACCTGTCTGCGTTTCCTTGCTCTTGGGCATGTCCACCTGCGTTTTATAAACAGGCCTCCTGTCCGCCTTTTGAGGTTTCTTCGGACCACGGTCTTGGAGTGGAAAACGCTTGCCATGTCCCCTCTCGCTTCTCCAGCTAGGCTCCTCTGGACACTGGGAAGCGCTCAACCCCTCTGACGTGCTGAAGGAAGCTGTGTGGGGTTTGCCTGCCAGGCTCCTGTAGGAGGCTGGTCTTCTAAAGGTCTCCTCCTCATGCTCTTGTTTGTGCCTCGGGGAGTTCTTCTTCATGCTGTGGTCCCGATACCTTTCCCCCATCCTCTGACCCTTCCCATCAACTTCTTTACCAGCATCTGTGGACACCGTGCTGGACCAGTCCTCCGCAGTCCGGGTCTCCCCGACAAAAGCCCGTCTTCCCCTCTCGCTTGCCCCCCTCCTGGGCTCAGCAGCAAACTTTTTGGTCTTTTTGGGCCTTACATCTCTCATCTCCTCTTGGGAAAGAGGGCCATTGTAGAAATAATTGTCCCTCTGGTTCTCCGCCTTCCAGTTTGACGCACCAATTCCAGACACTTCAGTGGAAGACTCTGTCCTGTTGCCCCCAGAGGGGTCAGGGTTATCTGCTGGAAGATTCCTTGCACTTCCGGGCCTTTGCCATCTCTGTGCCTGAAAGCTGTGGCTTCTAGCTCCTCTATTGCCTTCTCCCCCCTCCCCATGGTCCTGAGAAGGACTGTGGCTCTTCCGGGAGTCATGTTCATGCCAAGGCCTGTTACTGTGATACGGTCTGTTATAATGCTGCGATCGAGGACCTGCGTAGTGACCACTCCTGTTTCTGTTGTGCTCTGACTTTGGGTTCTCCCTCCTTGACTTCTGCTTGTTTCTTTCTTCAGGCACAAAATCAGCTGCATCTGGATTCAAATCCAGTTCCCCTGGGGGAAAAAAAAAGAAACTTAAGCACAAAAGCACATCACAATCTTATACAGGGACAGCTGAGAGAAACATTTTCTGTACTTTACATGTGAATAATCTGCAGTAGGGTTATGTCTGCAAGAAGTGCTGACGTTAGTTTAAAAATTGGGAATATACTGCATTGTGTGTAGAGCACAAACGTGGATTTCCAAGGTTTATTTATAAGGTAACTTATCTCTCAGCGTTGATATAAAACGAATGTTGCATATTCATTTTTTCCTTCAATACAAAGTTAGTAGTTTTGACTTTTCAGTGTAACTATGAACCAAATATGTTTCTGGACTCTGACCCAGCTATGATCATGTTTAGACACTAGGAAATGTATCGACAAACGAAGCAGGCTTTTCAGAATCTTGCAGTAAATATAAATCACACAAAAAAAAACCTGAATTAATTTTAATAGATAATTTATTCTGGGGGAAAAAAATCTAGTGAAGGTTTTGTCACCGTGTTTTACGAGGTCACACAGGCAACCATGTGGTGAGCTGACCAACAGCATGATCTGTCACATCGCTGACTTGGTCCCACGACAACAAGTCGACATGTACACATCCCGTTTGGTTCTACATGTCAAATCGGACATTATTACTATACGTAGTAGCAATAATAGCACAAAAGCATTACTGATAGCTCTGAAGCCACTATAGTAAAGCCTAAATTTGATTATAAAAAATAACCTAGCATAGAGTAACATGGTAGCTAATAAAAAGTTTAAATGTAATACCTTTTAGGGATTCAGCCATTTAAAGCCCAATGGAGCGTAAAGTATGTTTTTTCTGCTCCTATGTTAGCAATGTCTTCTTTTCTTGAGGTTTTACATAATAGATGAACCCGGCCTACAAACTTCCTATCCCCGCAACATAACAAACCTCTGCGCATGCTCACTGTGATTGCATCAACCTAAACTTTATTGATAGGACTTGGGCCTCTGACAGCTTTTAAATACCGCAGGCTTCTTGGACTCTTTCCGAGGAGTGTTAACGTAATTCTGTTTAAGACAGACGTGGATATGGATAGCGGCAGCATGAAGTGATGCAGTTACACAACCTGCAGTTATATCGACCATACAGGAAACGGATTGCTACCGTGAAGGAATGAAGTCTGTGCTTTGACAATAAAGAAAGGATGCGACGTGCATACCTGACATTAGAGAGAGTTATGGAGTGTAAAAACGAGAAAGCCTTTGCTCGACGGTTTATTAAACATGCAAAAACAGACATAAAAGAAAATAAATTATTGTGATTCTTCAGGAAAATACACAACTGTGGTTGATGTTTTGGGGTTTAAATTAAGATTAGAAATGGTGTAGGTAAATTTAAGAATATTCCTGAATTACGAATTAAGAAAATTAAGAATAAGAGAAAATTAACTAAAAGGTTTAGATATTGATAAAACAAATTTAGAAAAAGCTGACTCATTAACAAAATAATAAGGTCAACAGTAGTAGTTAATACTGAATTATATCTTAGATCTATAAATTATTATTTTACATTTAATGAACTCTAAGGAGTAATCCACAATACTAAAAACACATCTAGTAAGGATCAAGATCATACAAAATGTTTTCACATGGAGGACGAGGATGGTGTATTATATACTTTTCTTCACTGTTTGATATAGTATGGAAATCTGTGTGTTATAGTCATATCAATTTGGGAAGCCAGGAAAGAGTTTGTCTTGTTCTGCCCCATGTTGTCCTATTGCTTTGGCAACAAATGCATGCAAGTTAATAGGAAAAATGGTGATTAGGAGGTCTTATTTTTTTTGTAAAGTCAACATTTTTTCACCTTATTTAATTGGGTTTAGGAAAAGGAGAACATTTTAGATTAAAGGGCTG
This sequence comes from Atractosteus spatula, assembly GCF_055471065.1. NCBI lineage: Eukaryota > Metazoa > Chordata > Actinopteri > Semionotiformes > Lepisosteidae > Atractosteus > Atractosteus spatula. The sequence goes on from NC_142711.1 coordinate 42,675,254, forward strand.
AATAAAAAAAACATTTCAAAACCTTTTCTTAGGTGGCAGTTTTTTTTTATCAATAAAGACTTATGACACTTTAATGAGAAGAGGAACTTCTAATGAAACTGCACAATTTAGGAATAAAAGCATATACTTTATAATCAACTGGATCAAGGAATTTCTTGTTGAGTGGACTGTTCATGTAAGAGCAGGAATGGAATATTCAAAGAAAATAGATCTCTTCTGGGGAGTGTGATAAGACCAGTTCATTCCAATGTCATCTGGGTTCTCTGAGTTTGAAGCATTTGGAAGACTGGAACTGGGTTACGGTTAAAAGTGATGTAGAGCTTCAGATGAAGTCATAGAATTATGTAATGGGTGTGCCTGGATTGTTACAGAGTGATATTATACAGTACTGCTCCCCCTCATATTTGTTCACAGCAAGCACTGAACTCACTTTCTGACTAGTGTAACAGGGACAAGGTTGGATTAGAAGAATGATCCACTGATGGTTACACCTGTATACTGAAGTCCAAGACCACCATTATTCAAATGTACTCGATACACATGTAATTGTTTAATTGAATCATAAAGCTTTGAAAAAAAACCCACTGCTTTTCTATGTGTAGACCTACATTAGGGAGAGATTTAAAGTTAGCTGATCTAGGGATAGATGAAGTCTCTAAAGCCCAGATAAACTGACATAGGGATACATTTGGATTGCCATAAGGTAATATTTTGCTTCTTAAAATAACATTTTGGACAAAAGATAAATTAAGTTTTGAATGATAAGGGTTATGATTAATCTAGGGATTACAGTTAGTTAGAATAATCATTACAATTTTAAAAGTGTTTAAACAAGCCACAAATTAAAAACTAAACAGAATTCCAGTTGTATTTTTAAGGTGAAGATGGCTGAAAAAATGGCAAGATGTATTATTCTCCAAGAAACACAGCAATGCTGCTTGGAGATTTCATTGACAAAAATCTAGGTCATGTATGGAGGTTGGAATGTCACTTTGTGTTCTTAGTCCTCCTGCTTAAAAAAACTCTAGACATATAGGGAATCCACACACAAGCCTAAACCTAACTTTAGACACAACCATAGTCCTTTCCCCCAACCATATTTTTTAACCAGACACTGATCGCACTCTTAACACTCAGCTGGTGGGTACAAACAACACAGGAGCTAAGTGTGTTCAGACATCAGCTGGAAGAAGAGTTTGGCTATTCCAAAACATGACACAAATGGAGCTGAACACCTATGGGTGTATTAACAAAATAAGATGAGAAACCGGCCATGTCAGTCACAATTAAGCCACAATGTCTGTAACAGATAAGCAAAGGGAACCCTAAGATTTGCATTTCTACATTTGATAGGGGCTCTGTATTTATATGATATATGTATATGATATGATATTCTTTGCAGATTAACTAAGAATGTCAAAACTCCTGAGTGGGTGATGTAAAATTTGGCTGTATGTATTGGGCCTGTGCACCAGAGGGCACCATTATCTAGTAAAAATATAAAAGATGCTAGTTACATTTTCAAGATGGTGATAAGGCTTCCAAAAATTCAAACCAGGTTGCAGGACCAAAATATCAGATTAACAAACACACTGTGTAAAACTTATGAAATGTAGGTCACACAAAAAAATTGAGGATGAGATGAGGCCTACAGATAAAGGGATGCTGCTGGGCATCTAACTCCTATGTTCCTGTTTGGACCACTGTCAATACTTTCTGCTGAATACTATTTGCAGGTTTCAAAACCCAGCGGTGAGAAATGGACTTGGTACTGTAGCGCTCTCAGGTTTATGCGGGTATTCACCCTTGCCCCTGCCGCCTCAGGCCAGCCCCCCACCACTGGGGACTCAAACCCAGGCCTCCGGTGTCACTCAACAAGGACCCAGCCACTTGAGCTGATGGGAAATCTCCCTTCAGCACAACGGCTGCGGTCCCTGCTATTCACAGGGAAGGGTGGTGACGTCACCACACTGGTAAGCCGGCTCGAACAACCTGCAATGGTGGCCGTATGCGTTACAGTACCAAGCAGTGTGAATACCGTCTGTGACATCTGATACAATCTTGAATCATTTTAAAGTTTCTTCTCCTAGCCATGCAAACCCAACAAAGAAACAGCCATGTGTATCTTTTGAAGAGCTGGCTCCATTATTTCTTTCCCATGGAATATCTAAACACGCCTGTATATGTAAGGACACCCCCTCTGGCATATTACAGTTTTACTATTGAACACTGAGGGCAGTTCCCGCAAACCGTTCGTTATCCCTGCCATTGGTTTTAAATGGTAATAAAGAAATCAATTTTCTTATTCTGCAAACTGTGGTTTAATTCCTTTATTCATGTTGTTTTTTTTATTTCTAGCCCCTTTACACCCACGTTATGCTTTTGAAAAGTGATTTCAAAAATACACTCAACATTCTATCTTCAGTTGCTTTGCAATTAGAGAGGAATGTGTAAAGGCATTTAATGCATTATTCACAAGCTGCCCGTTTATGCATGAATTAGATCTGATTAATTTATATTGTGAGAATCCTCCTGCTTCCTGCTCCACTAAAATTAGAACCTAAATGCGGCTGTGGATACTTAATGGTATGTCTTACAGTTTTTGCCATGCGTAGCTCTTGCATGAACACAGAACTCACTGATGGCTTGTTCCTATCCTAATTGACCTGGTCAATAATGCAGATATAGTGTTAATTTGCTTAGAATAAATTCGAATCCTTTATATCTCTGTCTAGTGAGAGTTTTCAATATGAAATGCTCATACTAATTAAGTTTCTATCACATTAAGGATTTACTTTGGGTAAACTAGTACATTTCACCCATTCACACATAGTACACAAAAGAAACATAGCAATCAAAGTGTCATTTCCCTTCCTTTTATGTCATCTTAAAAAGAGTCCAAGTGGTGGAAAGGCTATGTTCCCTATCAGGTCCTAGACTAAATTGTCAAATCACCTGTTTAAAATCCCCAGAATCTGCTGCTATTACACGTTTTCTATCCATGGTGAACTAGTATCATCAATCTGAATGTTTGCCAGCTGGCCTAAGAGAACAGCTGCTTAGAAGGTATTGCTCTAATTAGGTGGCATGAATTTACCGTATTTATTCCATAAGGCACGGAACTGAGGGTGGTTTTCCTTGAAAGGCATATAAAATAAAGTTGGATTGATAGAAACACGATTTCTTCTTTGTCTACTACACCTGGGTAGCTTCAGTGAAGTACCTAAGTATGTACAAGAAGGGAAATTCCCGCAATAAAAAAAGATGATCACATACTGTACGGTACATGCAGGACTGTGCTATTGCCAGTATCAGCAAATGGGTGGTTGTTAAGTGCACACATGTGCCAACAAAACATTGGGAGAATAAATGGTTAGCTTTTTGATAGCATGTGCTGCCAACAGGCTGTTTCAGTTAACAAAGATGTTGACTGTTACATCATAATCTCTAGGAACAACTCTAAGTCAGTCAGTGAAGGATTTCCCTAAGTACAATTCAGACTAAATAATTGTATCTGCAACACTTACTTGTTGGATGCAACATTTCAGTTATCCTGCTTCTCAAACCACAATTGTATTAAAAACCTTGTTGCATTATGGGAATCTGAATTTAGAAATAAAGCAGAATATTATGACACAGAAATAGGAAGTTAGAAGTCTTTGGAAAGATTTTATCTTTCAGAATGTACTGGGGAGCTTATCAAAGATACAATAATTATATTTGTTTATTCATCCATTTTCTTAAAAATGTTCATAAAGCATTTTCATTAAGTGTAGCATAAAGGAAACCAATTAGCATGACATATTTACCTTGGTTGTTAGCCATATTGATATAGTTATCTCACAATAAAAATTGAAATAATCAGTTTTCCTGAGAAAAATATTATACACACCCATATTTTTTCCTCTACATAGTAACATTACATGTCAGTAGTTTTGGATATCAGCTTAATTCAGCTTCCTGGAATGTTCTTGACTGTGAACTTTAAACTCTCTGGTTCAGAACCTTGCACGTAGGGTCCGATGTGAAAATGATGGGGGAGATGTGAAACATGTAGGAAGTCGTTTAAGTAGTGTATAGCAAATATTGTCTGTGCAGAAAATCCCTAATTTCACCCAAAGATCGAATGCAAAACTCCTTAAAAAGCATGAAGAGAGTCATGCTTCGTATCGAACACATAAAGGAATTCATGTACTGTATGCTCAATAAAAATTCCCCTGCCTCTGACCTCTCCTTAATGACATATAAACTGTTGATCTCTCCTAATTGCCAAATGTAGAACTGAGGATTGTAGTGCAGACTGTTCTGGTTCCTACTGATCACATATACTGTATGTGGGAATTGTTATACAGCGCCTTGCACAAGTATTCAGGCCCTTGTCGTGCTTAATAACTTGCCATCGTGACACTTTTAAACAGCAGCTACTGTCCCATTAAGGACAATCTAGACCTGTCCTAGACATGCCAGTCCACACGTTCAAAGCAAAAAAACAACAAAAAGAAGAAGTAAACAGGTAATCAATTTGTTAAAGAAATTGAAGTTATGGTTGCATAAGTATACATTGCTGAGGCAAATCTAAATTAATTTAGGTGTACAAAATTACTTTAATGAACCACACATTTAGTTGAGGGGCCTCTCTCTGTGTGCAATGATAGAATTTTCTCATCATTTCAGAATCTACCTCTGCAAGGTTCTTTAATCATGTAGTGAATTTCAGGTGAAGACTCCACCATGAATGAAATATTTACTAGTTCAGAAATTAGTCAATATCTGCTTAGAATACATTTTAATTTTATTTTTTAACATTTACCCTAAAAATGTCCCAGCATGTCTTTGGACTGAATTTCTCATGACAAATGGACTTATTACTCCTTAGATAGTGCAATGGTTTATATGGAACACATATAGAAAGCCCCAAATTACTATTGTTTTTGCAATTTTAAATATTTCCATAAAAGTAACTGCGTTTTCTGAAAACTCATGAAAGTGCACAGGGAAGTTTTGTCAGAAATACTGTATGATTGAAGTTGTAGCTTGCACATGCCTTGACAACAATATTGGATTTTATGTGAATTATGAATACCATTTCAGAAATCATAAAAAAAACATAAGAACGTTTACCAATGAGAGATGGACGTTCAGTAGAATGAACAGCTGGGCTGAGATTATCAATGCCTTTGTGGAATTTAAATACTTGCATCAGGTCTCCTGTAGTCTCCTCTGTTCATCCTGTCAGTGTAGGGCATTCCCTTAAACCCTGGAATGTACTGTATCTGGTTGCTTGTCCAGAGAAGAGATTCCAGAGCAGCATAAACTTTCATATAATGTGACCAAAATTGTACACAGCACTCTCAATGAGACATTACTAGTGCATTATACAGTACATGCTTTTCATATCATCCATTGACTTAAATTCTGTGGTTCGTACTCTATATATGAACATTTTGTTTGCTTTTTTACTTGCTTCCCCTTTGTCTACATGATGTAAATGATCTGTGTTACCATAAACACCTACTGCAAGTCTTGTTTACCCTTATTAAAGAAGGGATCTTTCTCTAAAACTATAATGTTGTTTGACGTGATGCTTTGCAGAAATAGCCTTAACAAGGTTGTGCTCTGATCAATTTTGATACAACATATTGTCATACTCAGAAACCTTCACAGACTAGTAAAGGTCATTACAATGTATACCAGCGTGGCCTCTGGACATTGAATCTTTCAGTTGTATTTTTGTTTTGTTTTTGTTTTGAAATGCAAAAAAAAAAAGTTGTTGTTTTTTATTCTACCTGACCTGGTTTCTATGCAAACTGCCTTAAGAAATAAATACAGTACATACTGTACACTCATGAATGGTAAGTCTTTTTATGATTGTGTGTTTACACTTTCCTTTCTAAATTTAGAGCCAAAATTGTACTGTACTGTATGTTAAAAGTAAATGTTGTTCCTCCAGCTGCATGCCATTGTCAGTGTCAATGTTTTATAGTCCTCATCCTCTGAGACTCATGAGTTGAGAAGGCTATTACATTTCATCTTCCTGTTTTCTGTTCTGTTGACGTTATCTACCCACTGTCTTGGACAAAAGGGAAACACCACCAATAGGAATGATTCAGCCTACATTCCTAAGAGGCACAGTTTCAAAGCAAAGGCTTTGCAAAAGACAGATAATTCTTGAGGGTGAGCAAACATTCTAGGCACAAAGTCAGCAGACCCACTGGGTCATTGAAAACATATATATTTTCTTAATCATCAACCAGAGACATTACAGGGCTTTTCTTGGACTTTCTCTGGACTACTGAATGAGTTATGATTTTAACAAAGCAAAATGTTAGGCCAGAGAACAGGAAACTGCAAATGATAAAGCAAAATGCTAGTCTAGAGTATTTGTCTATACCTTTAAAACTTCAAATTTACTTTGTTAAACTTAGGAGAACAACTGTGACATATAAATCTAAGTAATAAAGATTTCATATTGTGTCTCGTCAAGTTCAGGTTTTCATATGGCTCAAACATGAACAGCTATTTGGCCCATTTTATTCACTTTGCTGAAACTGGACTGATGCAAGAATCTCATCCAGACATTCTAGAAAGATCCTAGGCAATCTGCTTCAACAGTATGGCTGAGTAGCATCACCCCGACTCAGAACCTTTTGTAAAAATAAATGGTCTCTGTTTTCTGTCCTAAATGTCAATTTTCCTGTGTCTTTGTGTGTGTATTTTTCTGTGATTTGTTTTTTTGACCTGGCTGTGTATAATATTGCTTTAAGATCAGCTATGGTCATTATTTCAGTGTGTACAGATAAAGAATTAAAAATTAATACAGGGAGGATATCTTAAATGAGATGATAACGATAACGATAACGATGATAACGTGTTACTAAATTGTTAAATCAATTTTGATTTGAATGTTTGTTAAATCAATCTTGCACCATTGTTGAATTTTACATGTGGCAATTGCATCTCAAATAAAACTTAATCAATCCATCTATTTTCTCACCACTTCATCCAATACAAGGTTGCAGGGCAGCCTGAGCATAGCCTGGCATGCAGCAAACACAAGGCAGGATTCATCCCAGATGGCACGCTAGTCCAGTGCATTGCACACACAAACACAAACAAAGAGACGCACACACTCACTCATTTTCCCAGAAGCCAATTAACCTACCAGTATGTTTTAGGACTGTTGGAGAAAACCAGACAACCCTGAGGAAACTCGTGCAAACATGGGGAGAACATCCAAACTCCACACAGATAGCACCCCAGGAATTGAACCTAGCAATGCTGGCACTGTGGTGGCATTACTAACCCCCATGCCACCGTGCCACCCAACAAGATCTTTTGGATCTTTCACTCATACAAATTAATTGACACCTTACCCAGACCAATTTAGCACTTCTCTCTGTTTTTGTCTGGTTTACAGTAGGATGTGCAGATTTACCCCTGGCTTACACAGAAATTTGAGTTCCAGTTCTACCATTTCTATTGTTAATTTGATTTCTTGTGAAAAGTTTAAATCGTTGATTATCAGCCCCTTGATTCCATGTGTCCTGTACTCATTTATGTCCCCTGACTCTGATAATAACATCTGATAAGAGTTCCAAAAAATGTTTAAGTCTTTTCAAGCAGTACATTACAATCTGGGTTATTCCTGAAAATATCAATGTCATCTTTTTGGTAGAACACATACAGTATGTATATTGCATATATATATTATGAATGTGTACATCTGGACAATTCCATGACTAGGAATCCCCACACAAAATCATGCATTTGCCAGGATTGTGTGGTTTTGACCTGGCCTTGACACATGCATGACTGCTTGGGAGCCTGTAATGGTTGCTACTGAAAACTGCAACATTTCTCTCTTGAAGTGTCCAGCTGCCCTGGATGGCTGTGGGTCTACTACAGTAGGTGCCAATGAATTGGTGCCATTTTAAAAGCTTGGTCTTTACCCATCCAGGAATGCTGTGATGCCTGAACTGGTAAAGTTAGGCTATGCCTAACTGGAACAATATAAAATAATAATTGGTGATTGCATACATAAATCTAGAAAATGTTAAGCATTTTTGAAAGCTTCCAAGCAAATCCTTATTGACTAACTTTAAAAGTGTGAGTGAACTGGGAGAAAACCCAGAGGGAAATTAGAATAACACTGTCAGGTTTGGATGCCTGCTGCCTGCTGTGGATGTGAAAAGTGTCCCTACCTACAACATCTGAGGAGTACGTCTGAATCTGGTTTTAGAGTGATAAACCTGAAGCATACTTTAAGAGTGCTTTTTCAACAGCAGTAGTTTGAAGCTTGATAATAATAGTGGTCAGGCAAGCTATCCTGATTCAGGAGCCCCATTTTGACAAATGTCCATCAGATTGCCACTGGAATGATACTTGCCAAGTTTGCAGTTAAGTGGTTTAACAGTTTTTGCAAAGGAGCAGTTTGAAGTATAGGATGTGTATTAACAAGAAAACAAAATGGCAGTCAGGCTGTCACCTGGGTAGTACAGAAATCCTATTTCATTAAACTGTAATTGCATTGTTGCTACTGTACATATAAAAGTTGGAGTTAAATGACCAGACCAAACAGATTTGGCAAAGAATAAATAATGTTTTGGGGTGTATTTTGCCAAGCGCTTGATTACATGTGCTGGGTATATAAAGTACCATTGCAATCAATGAGGCACAATTACTGTAGGAAGCAATATCTAGGTGTGATGAAACCTGCTGTTTCAAGTCAATCAGTGTGTAATGGCTCCTTAAATTATGACAATTTGAATTTTGAGAACTCATCACAGCTATGCATGACAGACGCAGCTTTTGATGCTCATGAAATCTACCAGGTTTTAATCTAATCAGTGTATCAGTTCACAAAACAGAGACAGAGTTTCAAGAATGAAGTGGTACTTGTGTATGGTACTGTATGTGGTACAGTATATCCAAGGATGACAGTAACAGTCAACTGTTAATGGTATTCTCACTAGAATGGCACTTACCACTCTCAGATTTAATTGCCCAAGAGGTTTTTAAACAGCATTAGCATGAGTACAAAGAAAAAGATAGTCAGACTGGCATTGTGGTTTATACATTCATCCTGTTGAAGCTAGAGATATACAATTTAGAGTTAATTGCCCAAACAGATTTTGAGCAAGAGTAGTTTGCATGATGGGTCATGTTTTTCAAAGTAGTGTGTGATTTCTTACAGGCATAAAAAATTACTGTAACAACATCTTAGATACAAATGATAAAAAGCTTTGGTTGTTGATGAAATCCAGCTAAGTCCAATTTAATAGATTCAGTAGTTCAAAAGGCGACGTTCAAAAGGGTTTCTGAGCATGCAGGCCAGCCTACCATCCTGGTTGACACAGTTCTGGTCACACATTCAATGGTTTGTCTATTCTGGTAAATCTAACTAGTATGAACTTGCTAATCTGTCTGTCTGAGCAGTTTCAAAAGTTCGGAAGAAAAAATATTGCTATTATCTTCCAATATCTGTCTTCAAAGTAGAAACTTGATCACAGTAAATATTTAAGTGAAACAATCTGCAGTACAACATGTTTAAAAAAGAAATTTAATTCGAAGATCTAACAGTTGTGACTAGGATGTGTAAGAAAATTCCAAAGAATTGCTGAATCTGTCTTTTGTCTGTCTGAAACCCTTTATCAATGTATGGTGCGGTACAGAAATGCTGAGTAAGGTATTCAGGAACCTGGGATAAGCTGAAGACTGCCAGCTTGTACTCATTTACGGATGTGACAGGCATTAGTGTTATGTCTGTAGATAGGAGTTTCACTGCCTGATTGAAGGGTGTGGGCATACTTGAAATTTGTCTAATATCTGGGGGATTAATTAGCCAATCTACAACATAATGGTGACTAATTCAACTATGCTACTGTACAGAAAAAGGATTTCAAACATACAGACTTTCACAAACAGGAAAAGTTATCCTTTCAAAACATTTATGTTACAAAAATTATACAATGAATATAGGTGCATTATTTCTTGCTTGTCTCCTTTACTTTTGAGGCTATAAGATTTTCAGTCAGTCAGAATGAGTAAATACACTTACAGTGTAATGATATTATTGGCTGTATTTCAGCCAGTCTGGGCAGGATATAATAAATTGTGCAGGATATCATGATAGTTTCCGTTGAGCAAAACAGCAAATACTCATGCAAAATACTAATAAGTATTATCCTTAACAATAAAAGGAAAAAACATCATATATCATGCTTCTGAATTTGCTTTATTTCTGTAGTTGTTGATTTATGAAAAAAATATTGTTTGTTTTTTATAATTATAAAATTGTTTCTTTCAGTAATATTGAAATGGAAATTATTTTGGGGTGACAGGGTGAACGTATTTCTAAAAACAATTTTAAGATAGATTTTATAACAGTTTAATCACAGTTATGATTAACGCTTCTGCCTCAAAGCTCAAAGGTTCAATTCTGGATGTTGTCACCTTCTGTGTGGAGTTTGGATGTTCTCCTTTTGATCATGTAGGTTTTTGGTGGGGTTTCTTCCGACCTTACAAAGAAATAATGGCTAGGTTAATTTAGACAAAACATCTAAATTGTCTATGTGCGTATATGTGGCTTATTGATATTGTATGGATGAACAGTAAAAATATTCTAATTATTTCCTCTATTTTTAACATTACTAAACCTCTCTGATTTAAAAGGTTCATGTTAGGTCCTGCAAACAAGTAGACTTGGGGTACTCATGTCCAGACCAGGAAAGCTGCTGTATCTGGAGGTTATAAGGTCAGCTTATAAGGAAACAATTGAACTAATTATTGGCTTAATTGGAACTGTTAGCAACAATTTCCAGCTCTTAAGGTGCTTCTGATTTAATCATATGTTCAACAAAAGCGATTTCATTTAGATTTCATTTTATCAAATCTGTTACAGTACATAGAATAAGTTTAACCTTGCAAAACATGCATTAGACTTGCTTTGTGCTTCTCAATGGCTAGGTTATGAGGTTATGTAAGCTTCAACTGACAAACAACAGGAGGATCTCTGGCTACATGAAGGCCACGCACTGCTTAATGTGTCCTTAAGGATATTCCTGTCATGCCAACATGTGCAGGAGGTCATTAAAGGAAATGGAAAGTACAGAGAGTACTGGTGAATGGCGAATGCGTCCCATAAAGCCCTGTGTTGTGAAGAGCAATACAAATCCCAAATCACCTGCTTTATGCCGATTTTCTCACTGTTCCCCGCCCCTTCTCACGTATTCCGTTCTTTTGTTCTCCTATTCCTTATTTATTTGCTACTTCCCCACTCTTCCTCACGCCTGGAGAAGGCTCCACAGTCGAAACGTTGAGTGTCTTTTCTTTACCTTTCAGCATGCCTGCTCCTTTGCAGCCTATGCGTGTTGATGCAGCTCCCTGCTCAATCGTCTACAAATAAACCTGAACTATGAAAGTCTGTTCACGACAGACACAGTATGCTCTACTGCACGTACCTGTAAGAATAACTTTTCATGTTCATGTTTCATTTTCACGTTTTAAAGTGTTGGGGTAAAAGAAAGACAGACCAGAGGCCAGGCGGTGTTCCTACATTTACCTAGCTTGGTAAAAGGTCGGAAGTCCTGAAACCATTAAACTGACGGGCACAAGCAGTCACAGGCTACGTTCCACATGTGCAGAGGTAGAAGGCACAGTGACACCAAGGAAAATCCGTCGAGCTAGACCCTATTCACACCCGCATTGAAGCCAAGCTGTGACAATGGCATCCGAGGTGGGTGGTGAAGCGGAAGAACCTTGAACACCTTCCCCTGGCATTGGGGTACCCAGAACTAGCAATCGCTTAAAAACAGAAATATCCAATCCGGAAAAAATACATCTGAAATCAGGCATTAAGATTTCACAGAAAACGGGATAATACAAATGCGTGCTTTACAAGATTATAAAACACAAATTTGATTTAGTTTTTGAAATACTATGTTGCCTTTTTTTTTACTGATGGGTCTTTTACGTGCATCTTCACAAAACATTTTATGAGCTTATATGACACTAATACTCCTCATGATAATGATTACATTTGGACGTTTTTTACAGTTGTTTTCCGAAATGACTACAAAATATGCGTACAAAACGCACACAGTGAGTAGCCTGATTTATTTTAAATTCCCGGATAACGTTCCAGTACTCCGACATCTTAACATTTAAACCGGAGCTAAATGCCAATAAACGCCGAGGAAACACTGCATCACTCCATAGAGTGTGTTTACAGGGATCTCAGATTTCCTGTTGAAGAGTTTTGGATTTCCTGAGTTCCTGTGCTGTTAGCTCCCAGATCCTGTCCATTGTAACTGGCCATGTAACCATGCTCACATGGTAGATTTTCCTTCCTGCCCCTGCGTGGCTGCTGATCTATTCTCGGGACCCACATGAAGACAAATCGCTGCTCTTTATTCTAACCCTTTCTGCAGTAAATGGATACAATCTTTCCTGTCGCTGGATTAAGTTACATGTACAAAATGAACGAAATATGATGGCATTTGGAGATATTTTGTCTTCTTTGCAGGAACTACTGGCTTTCGATTTGCCGTACAAAGTAAGGGTTGTGATTGGAATTGCAGCAGTCTTGGTAAGTTGGTGATTAAATTAGGCGTGGCTGTTGTTACATTGTTCAAATATTTATTTTCCATACATTTAGATGTATTGTGGTCATCTCGTTTAGATGGGAACGTGCCCACCGAAAACTTTTTTTGCCGAGGCACTAGAGCCTTTTTTAACGCCCTGTTTTTTTCTTGCCTTGTTCATTATCATATCGCCATATATGTGAACATTATTACCGTTATCTCTGCTACTGTCCCTGCCTTTGTGCGATGGGCATGAAGACTTATTTTGCAAACAGTTATTCTGATCATGATAGTACATATGCTTAACAAAATATATTCTAAATATTTTTTTTAATTAATAGAACTTTTTAAACAATGTTTTCTTTAGGATTTAACTATTTCCAGGCGATTATTAAAACTGTTGTGCAGTTTTCAGTGTTCGTTGTGCGTATATTAGAACAAAAAGCATATATTTAATGGTATCTCAAGTGACTTTCGTTTGTTTTATTCAGGTAATTTTGTTAAGGTGACTGTAAAGTCATGCGGTCCTCATCATCCCGACTATCGAGTTTTTCATCAAAAGATTCTCTATGGAACCGGTAAGAGAGGATTTACATAATTAATTGCACACATTTTGCTTACATTCTGGTTAATGTATTTTATTGCTTATTTTTCTTTCGCCTTTTGCGAATTGAAACAACTTATACTCGAAAGCCCCGGCATAACACATTTAAAATGCTAAAGGTGCACAGGCCGTGAGCTCATTTTAAGATAATTAAATCAGAGTGCACGCTGTAACAGACCGTTACAGAGTATTTGTAAATTTGACTCAATATTTTTCAGCAATGGTATATTTTCAACAGATCGTTGGAACCGTGGCTTTAACACTTCAGCTGCTCAATTACAGTTGTTGCACATTCTCTGCTACAGATCGCCTGTAGGCTGCGCTAGTGCATCATTGCGCCCACCGAGTTTGACAGAGGGTCGGGGCACGATATCACAGAATGAAAAGTGTTACGTCGACAGAAGTAGACACACAGGGATACTTAGTAACTCGTGTTTAACTGTTCGCCTGCGCTGCTTTATCCGTAGAATTTGTTTGTCACCACCCTTGTCTGTTTGGGAAAAAAATGCTTAAATGTGAAGTTGAAAGGAAATGACACTTTGTAGAAGAAACAGTATGTTACGACACAACGTGATAATTACCATATTAAATTGTTTGATTTTAATGCAACACTTAATGCGAAAATATGCTCACGGAATGCAATGCATTACCATAGCATAATACTGTAAATGTATAATCTCCCATGCGGGCCTCCCAAAATAGCAATAAATCAGTATTACTTGTAGGGATATATGGGGCACTGCGGTTTTTCTGCACAGCAGAGGGTTAGACCCTGGCGTGTTTCTCAAGGATGAGCCCGAACGAAAGCGAAGGCGGGTGGGTTTTAGTAGTCGGAGGTAAAGCACCTTCTGGGCTGATACGGTTAGAAATATAACGTCGTAGCGGTAGCCTGTGCTTTTTGAAGGGGGCATGCTCCACCCTTATTGTCCTTTTTCAACTTAATTTTTGTACTGTAAACAACGCAGGGCCATCACTACATTTGCATCGTAGTCTGCAATGGAGATTTCAACGACGAAGACGGGATTCAAAGCATTTTGAAAATGCGTGCAATTCTAAGGACCGGTTCTGGCCTGGACGGCTACAGATGTCTAGCTTTTCAGGGCGGCTGTATTGTTTGTGATATTTAGGCATGCGCAGAGTTCTTCCTTGTTTGTCCCTGTGGTTCGCGGTGGGTGGGTGAAAGGAAGAGAGAGAGAGAAAGAGTGCGTGTATGTATGTGTGTGTGTGAGTGAGTGTCAGAGAGCAGAGATCGTCAGGAAGGAAAAAAAAATAGTGGGAAGAGAAAAGGGGAAAAAGAAAATCTCAAAACAGACCGTTACAGCTGCTGGATCTACCCAATAACTGGAATTGCAGGCGCAAACACCTACATTTGCGGAAAACGTAATGAGGACATCTGTTATGCTCCGATTTACAGCTTGTGTTGGTGGAAGCAAAGAAAATAATTAAAACTGTTGTGGACAGTGTTGCAATAGAAGCAGAGGATACGGAAAAGACTGGAGGGGAGAAGGGAGAAATTACTTGGAATCCCCTGTAACCAAGGGGACTGAAATCAGCTAATTGCATAATTTCAAACAAGGCATCTGTTCTTATTTTTGCAGCTTTTTTGTTTCTGATATTTTAGTAAAAAGACACACATTTCCTCTCCTTGGCAAGTTTGCTCTTTAATGATTTAGGTTTTCCGTTTTTTCCCCCATATCCCCTTTTCGCGTTTCCTTGCTGAAGGATGCCGGATCAGATTTCGGTGTCCGAGTTTCTCTCGGAGACTACGGAGGATTATAATTCCCCGACCACGTCCAGTTTTACCACCCGCCTGCAGAGCTGCCGGAATACCGTCAACGTGCTGGAAGAGGTAGGGGAGAGAATCACATCGCTGGGCGGCGGGGCTTCCAAATAATACGATTCATTAAAAATGACTGGTGCAAGCTACGACTGGCGGTCGCGATATACTTAACTGATGAAAGCGTGCCATTTTAAAACGGTACCTACAGAACAGTATTTTCATATACATAAATTGCAATGCATGGTTGCGATCATTTCCCCCCAGAAAATGAATGCCAAAACACCAGCACCTTAGATCTGCTTGCTTTTTAATGCTCACAAACCGATGCATTTCAGTGCAACTG
Organism: Atractosteus spatula; assembly: GCF_055471065.1. Taxonomy (NCBI): domain Eukaryota; kingdom Metazoa; phylum Chordata; class Actinopteri; order Semionotiformes; family Lepisosteidae; genus Atractosteus; species Atractosteus spatula. The sequence continues at coordinate 42,690,562 of NC_142711.1, forward strand.
CTTGAGACCCTTGTTTATAAACAATTTTTACTAACATCTTAATTCAGGCACGTAACATTGTATTTGGACACAATTTATTTTGTAATAACTCATTCAACGGTGTGTGTCATTAAGGGAAACGGTATAGAATCATTAAAAAACACTGCTATAACATGTTTTATTTTTTATTTGTACTTTCAGAATATTAGACATGCAAATAACGGGGTGTCACACTAGCCATTTGATATTGTGACTTTCATCTATCTTGGAATGAACGTGCTTCTTGCCGATTTAAACCAAATAATAAGAATGGCGATTTCTGGGTAGCTATCCACTCAAGTCTTGGCGAGCGAGGAAGAGCGAATAATTCATTGCGTATATACACTGAATAAAAGCTTATGAATGTGACTGTGCTAGTTACAAATGACTTGCGTAGCCCGGGTAAATTAGGTGTATAACAAATCGGTAATATTACGCCAAGGTCAGTTTAAGGTTGGGCTCCTGAGTGATGGGGGTATTGTGTTATGAAATATTGTTGTTCTGAACTGAAAATATTGCTAGTATTGTAACGGAGATTAATTTATTTGGAAAATAGTGATACAGATTTGTGTTGAAGTAGCCGTCTGATGGGACCAAGACAGCAGATTGTGGTGCAGCGTTTTTAAAAACCTGAATCAAAAATGTTACATCATAACATTACAACATACCTTTATAGAAAAATAGTTTGGAAGGCTAACATTTAGAACGTTTAAATTTTTCAAGAGGTGCAAAAATGGCAAATCAGCTGCATTAATTGTAATTGTTCTTTTAATATTATTACTGTTTTACACCGAGCGATGGTTGTCGCCCATAGTTCTCTTCTAAGGTACCCATTTATGTTGGGTTTTTGTTCTGCCCTTTATGCTCTTTATAAACCCATTCTGGATATATTGTGTAAGTAGTTCCTGAAAGGATACTCGGGCCTGGCCTGTTCAATCTAACATTAATCAGCTGGAAGTTCACATGGACCATGAAGTGTTACATCCCTTACAAGGGTGAGATTTTGAAGTGCTACAAGAATTGGCAGCTTTTTAGTCTTTTATTGTTGCCATTTTGGAACTTAGGGGTGAAGCTGGCTTAGCACAGGACAATAATTGTAGTGTCCCACTGATACTGATACAATGCCCGTGAAGATTGGTGTGTGAACGATGCCATCTGTTGTAGGCCTAAAACGCATCTTTGAGGGTGACAGTCTATGGATTCAGACCATTAAGTGTCCAACTACTTGGTTAAAAAAAAACTTATCAAGGCTAAAATAAGGATTTTGCACTTCATTAATATAGAGCATTGTGCTCTAATTAATAAGCCTTGAGTCCTTGATCAAAAATACAGCTTCAAAAAACATAGTAATAATTAAGAACCATAAACATGGATGCCAGAAAAGACAACAGAGAGTATCTCTGGCAGAACATGACTGTTTCTTGATGGAATGCTCCATTTTTTATTTAGAGAACACAGCATAGAACTGTGGATGTGAGTTTATGCACCCTTTATCTGAAATAAGTTTCTTCACGTGCAGGTAAATGTGAATGGTGTCTTAGTTAAACTCGACCGTTCTGAGAGCATTTTGGGTTTATGTATCCTAACAAGCAAGGGGGTTAGGATGAAGAGGGTTCATAGAGAATCAGCCAGGGTTGTAGAGAATCAGCCAATTTAGGATACAGGGTGCGGAAGAGCAGTAGTTCTGTCTGCATCTGTATTACCATATTGCTTCTCAATCCATCAGTTGAAAAGCACATGCAGTGAGGTCTCTCATATGGGAAAAAAAGCTTGCACCCTCTTTGAACTTTAGGTTGAAAACAGATACCAGACATCATAAGGGGACATAGAGTCAGTTCTCCAGCCCATTCCCAGAGCTTGTTCTTGTTGAGCTAATGCTGATGTCCTGCCAGACAGGACCACAAGGTGCCGTGTTAGCATCCTAGGTAATATACCAAGGAAAGTTTTTTAAATGCTTGTTCATCACCCTAGTCAAAAGTCTGTTTATACAAAAGATCCCAGTTCTGACCAAAATGAATAATTTATAGTTCAACCTTATCAGATACTAATATATAGTATGTACAGTATATACTGTGTATGTAACAGCCTTGTTTATTTAATGTTCATTTTGAATCTGGCACAGAATTGAAATGCTTTCATATCAGGTACAGTAGTGGAATTTGTGTCTCATGATTGATTATTATTTTTATTCTCCCAGGCCCCTTTATATACAGTACCTGTGGTTTTTTGTCACTCCTAGTTTGAGGAACCACTATTTAAAATAATGGTTTGAAAGCTTCTCAAGAAGCTTGAATAACTACCTTTAATGTGCAGTATGTTCATGCCTTTGGGTGCATTGATGTGGTTTTGAAATGAACGATAATCTTGACTAGGAAGGGATATAGTTGTAGTTTCAGTGCAATTCCCTAGCAAAACATATACACCAGTTTAAAGCTGAATGTCTCCTGCAGCATGCATTGGTATTCTGTGCGCTGTAAAACTGCAACTGAGCTTTGAAATTGTAAAGTTTTGGAGGCCTGGTGTGCATTTGTAGGTTTTCAGAGTTCATAGTGTTATTATTAAAGTCGCCTGCTGTTACACTGCCATATACAGTAGGTCAAAATGCCCACCTATGCAAGAATTTGGTGCAGTGGTTTACCCTGATACCTGCTTCTGCACTGCTGTTCAGATTTATGGTACTGTGGGATTAAGAATATGGTGCTCTGCTACTGGCAGCTTTGTGACAAGTGATCAGATGCTTATGTGGTGCTTTCCTTTTGCAGAAGAACCTTGTTAGGTGTCTGGGGATTTTGGAAAGGTATAGTGTGTCAGGTTTTACTGTAAAAGGTGTCTTCAGTGTGCATATCAAATCCAAAAGTTCCTGACAATTTACGGAAGAAACATTTAATCTGCAACCGTGCAGAAGTACACCTCAGTGTAGATGATGAAAGTGAAGTACACAGCCTATATGCAGCACTTGCTATTTTCATTCTCACCAAATAAGAGCTGTAATTCTCAGGAAGGCCTTGAAATACATTTTAGAAAACACCCCTAAGGAAATAAGAACATAAATAAGGTTGAGAATGAGAGGAGGCCATTTGTTCCTTCTTGTATATGTGGTTGCGATTGATCTGAAGATCTTGTCCAGCTGTCTTGAGGAAAGCTGAAGTGTTGCTGTTTCAGTAAGGTGGTTGGCTAGCTTGTTCCCAGTTTCAGTCTTTAATGTACCCCCCTGTAACTTTCACTGGACTCCTCTGGTTCGTGTCTGAACGTTGATTATGAAGAAGTGCACTGTGTTGACTTTGTGAATGCTTTAAAGGATTTTAATTCACTGATTCATCCCTGTCACGGAGCTTTAATTTCCTTTAAGAAAAAATAGAAAAAGATAAATCGGATAAATCATTGCTTCTTTAAAATATTTTTTTAGGTAAACAAAACACCAGCTGCACAAGCTTGTAGTTCTAATTCACTTCAACCATGCCCAGTTCTTGATGTTAAGAAAAAAACAAAGAAATTATTATAACAATGAAAATAATTTGTGTTTAGTAAAATATTTCTCTTTAAAAATCACTGGATACTATATGTTTCTAATACCATAGGACATCTTTTGTTCCTTGAAAGAGAGCATAGGAACATCTAATGAAAAAGCAATAGAAATAGCCAGGAGTCTAACATTTGAAGAGTGTTTTTACTGTAACAGGCTAGCTTGTTTGAACCTGTCTTACAAAGCCTGGAGCACCTCTCTTTCTTAGTGCACTGTGCATAGGAATTTCAATTGCACACACACAACACATTCTCCCAGTCTCCCACCTGGGTAGGCTGTTATGTGGTAATGGTTATTCCAAATGGATTTCAGGAAAACAAATTAATTCAGAAATTCTTGCAGGCAGTGTTTGTTAGTAGGGTTTCACTGCTCTGCCCATAGTAACCGAAGGCTCTGTGATTTGTCATTTTGGTGGGATTGATGAACTGTGAAGGTTTGGAGTAACTCAATCCCAAAACAAGAACATCGTTCTGCTTGCTGATGTGATTAAATAGGGACTGCAGTCCTGGGCTGTTGTTATTAGGCTCAATTAAAGTCACAGCACAATTTACTTCTCACTTTTTTAAATTATGGTTCTAAACAAATTGAGCAAGTGCACATTTTTAAGTCTGTAATTAAGTATTCGAATACTGAAAAAGTAAACAATGCCTGATTTTAGCTTACGGAAACGTCCTTCAACAGGGTTAATTAATGAGCTTGTAATTTCTCCTGGGCACAAATTCCTCTCTTTGGTTTAATGTCACTCATCCAGGTGCGGCAATCTGCATACCTGTATATGTATATGCTCAGAGAGGCAATAAAAGTGCACTCGGTTCTAATACTCAGTTTTAATATCTCTCAGTGTTTGTTTACATATGTCACAGATGTTTACTGGTATTGCCTGCCATAGGTTTCACAGGGTGGGTTGGACAGGGGTGTGAGTGATTTCCTGAGTAGTTTCTCACAGGATTTGAGTTCAGTTCACTTTCGATGACCACTTACAGTACCACCTCATTAACTATTACTGTGGATGAGGCTGGTGGTGTTGGCCTGCTGCTGGCTTTTCCATGCTATAGCTCATGATGGACTGTCTCACCGGCTGCAACCGCAGATTCAGCAGTGGCATGAGCCCTCCAGCACAGGAGAGCATCGAACAGCTGGATCCTGATTTCAAACGTCCGAAATCATCACTTGGAAAGCATCCTGTCACGGTTCAGTAAAGTCGCAAGGCCCAGACATGAAATCATGCAGGCCTTATGTTTGTTGCTGCCTCACCCTTTTAATTCTAATTGACAAAGTGGTTCGATTCTCATAGAGTGTCTAAGGTGAGCTAATTGACCTTTGCTCAATGTAATCTAGGCCACATGATGCCGAAGGTTTCAAAACGGAGATAAACTTTTACATACACGTGCAATATGACAACAGCACCTTGCGAAAGATTTCAGCCCTTTCTTGTGGTCTCCCATTTTGTGAAATTACAAAATGATGCTTCAGCATTTTTTAAAGATGTAATATTTAATTCAAAAAGTGAATGTTCAAACTGAAGACTTCTGAGGGTAGAATACTTAAGAGCAAAGGTCAGCAAAACTAAAGAGAAAAAACTGCAGTATGTTGATTGTATAAATAGTCAAATCTGTTATCTTCGGACTTTGTGGAAGCACCTCTAGAAGCAAGTACAGCCGTAGGTCTTTCTGGGTAAGTCTAGCAACTGTGCATACCAGCTTTGTGCATTTTGTGCCCATTCTTCTTGGCAATCTTGCTCTAGGTTTCTCACTTTGGTTGAGTATTGCTTATGGACAGTGGTTTTCAAGTCTTTCCACCAATTTCTCAGTAGACTCAATAGTCAGGACTTTGGCTGGGCCACTCAAGGGCAATCACTGTCTTGTTCTTAATCCACTTCAGTGTAGCTTTGGATCGTTGTCATGCTGAAAGGTAAATTTGGAGTTGTAGGTCTGAAGCAAGTGTTCTTCTGAGGTTTAACCTGTGGCCTCATGGTGGAATCTCAAACCTGCTTCGTCCTTGCCTGACTGCTAAAGTCGAGGAACTTCCTGATCTAATTGGTGTTTGGTTAATGATCGACATTGCTTAATGATCGACTTCACTATACTTAAAGTGGTATTAAGAGTCTCTGAAATGTTTAAATAGCTTCGCCTAATTACTGCCTTTATACAACTTTTTCTGAGGTGTTTTGAAACCTCCTTGTCTCCGTGGTTGAATCTGTGCTTGAATTTCATTACCTAACTGAGAAACTTTACAGAAACTGGTGGATTTACTTTGAAATCAGGTGAACCACTATCATTGCACACAGACAGAATCTAATTGTGTAACGTTTTAAGGCTCTTTATTGCATTTGAATTAAGGTGTGTCCAAGCAAATGGTTTGAATACTCTATAATCATGACTATTGCATTTTTCGGATTATTTAATTGTTTAGAGTAGGTTGCGAATATAACAGATATTAAACAGATCAAAAGTGTCTTAATTGCAAGCTTTAAAGCAGCATGTTTTTGTGCAAGGGCCTGAATACTTTTCATGGTGTAGTATGTACACTCAATGTCCAAAATACTTGGATCCTTACTAAGATCAGAAAGTCCGAACAGCTTGTAATGTGTGATTGGGTGTGAAGACAGACTTCCATCCTCTTTGCTCTGAACAATCCCTAGATCTCCATCCTGTTGAGTAGTGGTGGACAAGGACAGGACTGGGCTGTGGATAATTAAGACTGGTATGTTTGCCGTATCCTATTCGAGCTCATCTTGGTGTTTGAATGGGCACATCATGTATTTGGCTTGTAAATGTATTTGAATCATGTTTTATATTGAGTACAGAGTTTGGGTTTATATAACAATGGTAGCAGGAAAAAGAGGTGGAGAGGAGAATAAAAAGGAGTCATTAGTGGTTCAGAACATGTAGCTGTTGGTAATAAGGGTTGTAAGGAGGACCTTTAAATAGGGTAATATAGAGGACCTTTAATAGCTGTAGGTTTCCCAATAAGTCAGCCTGTTCTTGCTCATAGAGGGCAAACATTGTATTTAATTTGAAGTTCGTAATACTTTGGCAAGCAAGTTCATAGCATATTGAAGACTTAGAACATGTTCTTATTCATGCTTGTGACATGGTGTACCTGGTAATTTTCTAAATTTTTACTTAATGAGACATTTGGAAATCCATGGCAATCATACAGCATCCTTATTACTGCTGCATTACTTTCTGTGTTGTGTTCAAGAATAGCTTTTGAGAAATGTCAGCCAAAGTTATGTAGGCTTGCGTTGCTGTAAATGCTCTGTTTCTGTTTTGAATTGATTGAAATCAAGTGCAGCTGCTTATGAAATGTATTTTTTTTTTGCTGCCAGTGTGTTACAGCTGTGAAATATTAAGATGACCCTTACTCCTAAATTTACACCCTTGTCAATGCTAAATGTTCAGCGGGTCAATTGCAGATGACAAAGTAGTAAGAAAAAAATAATCATTTGAGATTGTAATATAGAGCTTTCTTATCCCAAAGGAAGCCAGTACTCTTTATGTGCAGGAGGGGACCCACTTCATCCACTCCTCTTGGGTGTTGGAAAGAAGCTCCACTGCACAGCTGCTCGGGTAGAGAAGTGAGAAGATGCCTCATCAGATGCATTAAGAGAGCTGTAAAGGAACAGCTGTGCCTCTAAGCTATCTGTGATGGTTTGCATTATGGGTGTGCGATGTAAGAGACCGGTTAGAAAGACAAAAAAAGTAGCAGGCAATCGCACAGGGCAGGGAGAGCAAGATAAGATCACTTTATTTTTTATTAGCTACATACTGTGCAATTCCTTGCATTAGGAATTTGTCTTTTCGCATACCCCAGCTTGCTCTCCATGAGACACACAGGCACACAGATGGGGAGAGAGAAGCTTGGGGTCAGAGCGCAGGGTCAGCCATTTATACGGCGCCCCTGGAGCAGTTGGGGTTAAGGGCCTTGCTCAGGGGCCTAACGGAATGGGATTCCTCTGTCGGCCATGGGTTTTGAACCGGCAACCTTCCAGCCACAGGCGCAGATCCTTAGCCACAGAGCCACCGCTCTGCTGCTTCTCTATGAAAAGGTTCAGCGGGCAGGTCATAAAGTCTAATTGGCAAGTTGTTATGGTAGACTAGTTAAGGGTTAGAGTTAAACCGAGTTAAAGATTAATATTTCTTGGAGGTTAAAAGGGAGAAGTGGGATGGTTGTCCCATCAGTTTGGAAAGGGTCAAGAAGGCTGCCTTTTCACTTAAGGTTGGGGTTAGAAGGGAGAAGCTCAGCCTCAGCTCTCTTATTATTTAAAAAATAGGTGTACTGTACAGGCGAACCTGGGGAGGCCAAAGTAGATTATGGACCAAGACAGGATGGGAAGGTTTTATACCAGGGGTGGTTTCACAATCCTTAACTGTTTATAGTAATGGCTTTACTATAAAGGTTACAGCAAATAGAGTTCAGGTACCCTACAGTCCTTCAAGAGATTTATGAGACCAGATTTCACAAGCCCACAGAGGAAGTAAGCCAGGACATCAGGATTAGCAACACTTCTCTTTCAACAGTACCATAAGAGTTTTACTAACCAAGTATCTGGACCTCAGTTAAATGTCTCATTCAATGGATGACATCTCCTCCAGCCCAGTGACTCCTGTCATCATCATCATAGATAGATAGATACTTTATTGATCCCGTGAGGGAAATTGCAGTGCAACAGCAGCTTAACACACACAACACAGCCACAGTGTAACGAATTATATAATAATAGTACAATACATACAATACAATACAAGAGTTACTCACAGTCCGGACACACAAGAACAAACTAGAACAGAACAGTACACAGAAAATCGTATCACACATATGAATATAAATATAGATGTAGCTATAGATATAAATATAAATGTATTGCACAGGTCCCTGGCGTATATTGCACAAAAAGTGGTTGTAAACGGGAAAAAGAAAAAGAAAGAGAACAGATGTAGCAGTAGATGTGTTTAGTCCAGAAATAGGTCACTGTCGATGTTGCCTCTGCCAAGACTCAAGGTGGATGCGTTGTACAGTCTTATGGCAGACGGCAAGAATGACCTCCTGTAGCGCTCCCTGTCGCACCGTGGATGAATCAGTCTATTGCTGAACGTGCTCTTCATTCCTGCAAGCCTGTCATAGAGGGGATGGGAGAAGTTGTCCATGATGGCCTCTAGTTTGGACATCATCATCATCATCATAGCAAATAGCGCTCTTCTGGACACTCCACTCAAAGCGCTTTACAGGTAATGGGGACTCCCCTCCACCACCACCACTGTGCAGCTTCCACCTGGATGATGCGAAGGCAGCCAGAGTGCGCCAGTATGCTCACCACACACCAGCTATCAGTGGGGAGGAGAACAGAGTGATGAAGCAAATTCATAGATGGGGATTATTAGGAGGCCGTGGTTGGTAAGGGCCAATGGGAAATTTGGCCAGGACACCGGGGGTTACACTGGGATTTTTAATGACCACAGAAAGTCAGGACTTTGGTTTTATGTCTCATCCTAAGAACTGCACCTTTTTACAGTATGGTGTCCACGTCACTATACTGGGCCCCCTGCTGGCCCCACTAACACCTCTTCCAGCAGCAAACTTAGTTTTTAGATAAGCTTAGATTAGCTTCAGTGGGTTGCCAGTTGTGAGTTACAGGGTGATATGGCTGCTGGCATTAATATCATACTGGGGCATTGGTCCCTCCAATTGGTTAACTAACACCACTTACAGCTCCAGAGGTCTCCCATCCCAGTACTGAGCAGACCAGTCTTACCAGCTGGGGAGCTTTGGCTAACTTTTCCATCACCTCACTATCACATCTAGGCATGCTTGATGCAATTTCACTTTTAACTTGTAGCAAGCATGAATGACATCTACAGAGGAATTTGTATCTTATTTAATTGAAAAAAGGGTTGTAATAACCTGTGTTAGATGACTTGTTTCATTGCTTTGTAATTAGGCACCATTCATATGTGGGGTAATATATAATAGAAGAGTATTTAATTTAGTGCTGTCTCTTGTAAGTGCTGGGCCATTTACTTTTGAATGATATTACAAGCTTGGCTGTTGTCTCCCTTGTGTGTTCTTCACTGGCAGCCCTCGAGAAATCTCATTCCTCACCTCTGTTAGTTTCTGGGACTGGACAGGACTGGTCTTAACACTAGATGTCAGCTGTACTAGAAGTTAACTATACCAATGGATGCCACATGACCCAGCGTCATCATTGTGTGACCAACATGTCAAGTGATGACTACAGTCTGCTGAGAGAAGATTTGGGAGGGGAACTGGAGCTCTTATTTTCGAACATACTTCAGGGCGTCATCAGAGTTATAGGTGTCTCACTCGCATCTGTGCACAAAGAAAGTTTGTCTGATGTAACTGTTGCTTTCCATCTGTGCTGGTTTTGGAATTGTTTCCATTGTCCATCCATTTTCTAACTGCTTTTTCCAATTCTGGGTCGTTGGGAAGCTGAAGCCTGTCCTGGCAAAGAACAGGTGCAGGGAAGGGTACACCCTGGATGGGACACCAGTCATACAAGAGAACATACAAACTCCACACAGATGGCACCCTACTGGATTTAAACCCCAGGCCCCAGGGCTGGAAGGCACATTGCTAACTACTCCGCCACCATGCCACCATGTTCTTCCATTTGATGGAATTGCTTCCTAAATCACCACTTTTGTTCTTTTTGCTTTTTTAAAAATAAAAGTGTTCTAAACTGATTTTGTGTTCAGAAAAGTAATACCGAGAGATGAAACCTTCTCTGAAAGGAAAGGCTGGAGGTGTTGTTTATCTTCTGCAGTGATTTTTTTTAAATGAACTTTAAAGAAATTCTCAGGTTCATGAATCACCTATTTGACTTTCTGTTTTAGAATTTAGGAACCAAAGCGTAAACTGAAAACATCTGTTGGAGAGGTGCCCTCTGCACAAGGCTTCAGTAGCTCTTTTGGAATTCCAGCACAAGGGATCACATGACTTATTCCATTACATGAGTAACAGAGAACAGGGAAGCAGAGCTCTTTTCACACAAGCGGGGATCCGATCCTCATAGCCACTGAAGCTGAAATTTCCATCTTTCTGTGGGGACATAAAAATGCACAATTAGGAAACTTTTGAGCTGTAGTCAGCTTAGTTTTGTGAGTGTTTTGTTTTGTAAAGAGTAGTAATGTAGCTTCTGTGCTTTTCTAGAGCAGATTTATTTTAAAAGAACTGATTCTTTTGAAAGCTACTCAGTAGAGCAACTTTACTGGACCATGCAGGTTTAGCTCCCTTGTTGTTTTTTGTTGTTTCCATATCTCAGTTTGATACCAGTATGACTTTAAGGATTTTGTTTTGTTTATGCTTTTGCATATGTGTTTATGTGTTTTGGCTGCCATTTTTGTCAATCAGCTGAGGCTGAGCTTCTCCCTTCTAACCCCAACCTGCAGAATTTAGCATTGCTTTTTTATTTTGCTGGAGGGGGTAATGATGAAAATGATTAGTATTTTGTCAGGATGTGCTGAGCAATAGAATGACAATCAAACATTAAGCGTTTAGTAACATAGCAAGCTGGATTCAGCTCTAAGATGTACAGTACGTTTCTGAATCTGTGCACTTTTACTGGCATTGAAGCAATACATTTACAAAGAAACCAATAGTGTGAACTCACCTTTCTGACCAGCAGTGAATGGTTTGGTGTGCACTTCTATTGTAAAAGTGGTTTGACCCCTTTTCAGTGTGCATAATTGGTTTAACATCCTGTTCCAAAGACCTGCTTTCATTTGTAATGTTTTTTTTTTCTTGACTTGAAAGCAGTGAATGTTTAAGTCATTCCAATGTTATCAGTCCCTAGGTTTTAAACTTGTTTGCAGATATGATTTTCACAGCTACTGTACCAGTTAACCTCGGGTAAACCTATTTTGTAGAAGGCAGCAGTCTTTTTAGGAACAGTATTTTTGAGGATGTTAAATCAGTGGGGCCTTTTCCTTTACAATATATCTGCTCCTTTCTAATGGTTGTCTCATAGCTCACAGGACTGTGAGTTTGACTTTATAGCTGGTGCATTGCTTTCCCATTTCTACAAAGCTGCACTGTTTTTAATTCTAACATTAATCTCTACACAAAAGTGCAAGGTATGTAGTTATAACAGGTGTAAAGTTCCATTCATTCTTGTGTTCTTTATTTGTTCACACGACCTTTGTAATGTTACACTGGGAAACAAGACCTTTATAATGCAGCAATTTGATGCATTCCAGCTTGAGCCTCGAGCACTAGCAGTGCTAAGTGCTTGACACAACATATTTGTTACCTCATTTTCAATAGAAGTGCATAAAAACATGCTAAGTAAAAATTCACTATTCTTCTGTACAATATGTATTAAAGCCTGAAGATTATAAGAAGTGGAATGAATCAGACCTTGAAGGAATGAGCAATCTTTTCTGTTTTCCTACTTCTAATCTTCTAATACGTGACAGAGTTGTTTCTGAGGATACTTTTTGCACAGACACGATGTCGCTATTAACATGAAGACCTGGCGACCTGTAAGAAATTGTACATTTTGAAATAAAATGAAAGAGCGCTGTTGTCAGAAGTTGCCATTTTATAGGGCGTTCCCCATAAAGATTCGTTGCTTTTGAATCTCAGTCATGTGGAAAGGATCGATCGGGGGAGCAGTTTTTCTTTTTCAATGGGAGTCTTTAACCTGTGTTTTTGTTTCCTGTTTTCTGGGCTCTTCTTCACTGTAATCCTTTATTAGCTGATTACTTTATCCCTCGTTACCTTGGTGCTAGCCTGCAGGGCTTCCATGGGGTTTTACACCAGTGTACCTGCAGATCATTGTCAGGCGCTACGGTATGTTCCTGCGAGGCACAGACATCCGCTTCAGCAGGCTGGAGGGTAAGGTCAGTGCTGAGGGGGACACGCGTCCCAGGCCTGACTTTTTCTCTTTCCTTGCCCCCCTAATGGTGGAAAGACCTGCCAGCCACAGTTGGAAGTGCACACTCACACACCATTGTCCAGAAGAGACTCAAAACTCATCTCTTCAGGGTGTGTCCATCTCCAGAGGATCATGACTCACCCTCACTTACAGTTTATGCTCTTATGCTGCCACTTCCTGCCTGTAAGTTTAGGATCCTACTGGTAGCTGTGCTTAATGTTTTCTGTGGTTTCATTGTTATTTTTATGCTACTGTTTTATGCAGCTTGACCGGATGCAATTTGAAGTTGCTTTGGATAAAAATGTCTGCTAGATGAATATATTAAAAGTTATATATAGTCTTGCAAGTTTTTCTTGAAAAGCTTGAAAACAGTTACTTCAGTTTATTAATGCCTTAGGAAGGGCAAGAAAAGCCAAAGAAGGTGCTGAAGCTCGAAACTGCCGTTCTTAACTGGGGTAGTTTTTGTTGTTTCTGCTTCGAGAGCTGTTTTCAGAATCTAGGTTTCCATTGCTATAGTAGTGTCCATGGTTATACTGTAGATAAAGATAAAGAGAAGCCACCAGAGGGAATAGGGCAAACAAAACTACTTAATAGGATATGCTAGATATCAGATGTTAGAAGCTAGATAGGAAGGAAACATTATATGCACTACTCTAGTAAGTGGGTGTCCATCATATGGTGAAGGCTTTGCTTGATCATCACATACAGTACCTCTCTGCATATCACTGCTTAACGAGGAACTGTAGTCCTGTTTTCTCAAACCGGTTATTAAATCTTGGTAACAAGATAAATGTATTGATGGTATAGAAAAATGTTACGAATTTCAAATTAAGCACTTGTGAAACTACTGTAAACTGCCATGTTGTCGCAAACCCCTCCTCGTCTCCGCAAGAGTGAAAGTTCCCACAATTGGATGCAGCCCTTCCTGCTCACTAGTCACTCTAATGACTGATGTAATGTGATGTACGAGTGAATAAGTACAGGTTGTGCAGCAGGTTTGGATTAAAAGAGATGTATTTACAAGGCTATTTGTTTAAAATGTCAGAGGGTTACACATGTCACCAGACATTGTGTTTTCTCGTTTTGAATCGCAGAATATGGCACAGCGCATACCTATAAATTTAATTTATTTTGTTCTACCTCCAGTTCCTGTGTACATTTTACTTTTATTGTGGTTTGAAAAGCACTCATTAATGGTGATTCTTTCTAAGTTCCCCTTTAAAGAGAGCTGGTGAAGGCCTGGAAGGTGATATTTAGATGCAGTGCATGCTATTCTTTAACACTAGAAAAAATCTTGTTGTGGTTTGAAATGCACTCATCAATGCTGGTTTTTTCTAAACCTGAAACATAAAAATAACATTGCAGTTCCCCTTTAAATGATTAGGAATCATTACAGGTTGCCACACACATGAGCTCTACGTAGGCACTTGCAGAATAGAAACCATGGATTACAAACTGCACTTGAGACATTTTGTTGTATCAAAGCAGTTTGTAAATCAATAGGGGAGAGGTAGTGGAGAGTAGTTTTGAGGCTCTGGACTCTGGAACTGTGCTCTGGAGGGGTTCAATTTCTGGTTTTGTTGACGGCTGGTGTCCAACCGTGCGACATACAGTACTTTACCCCAATCGCTTAATTTCATATGGATGTGTGAATTGGTACCCTTATTGCTGGGGGTATCCCTACTTAACACTACAGAGACCAAGGTAAGCTCTGGCCTGTTGAGCTTTTAGGCTTGCCCTTTTCACTGTGTCATAAGCAACTGGTAGTATACATTTAAACTATGTAATAAAAACAGTTCCGTTCCACTTTTGCAATAACATATCTTTGAAGAAGGTCATAATAATTGGCTTGTCTTGAAAGCAAGGGACTGTACTTGCTCAATACGCAGACTTTTCTATTTGGCCAGGCCAGACTCACCATCTGTAAGACTCGGAAGAATATGGCCTCAGGTCTGTGGAGGTGGTGAGGATGGTTTTAGGGGTTGGTGAAGAGCAGGATCATCTTAGAATTCATGTATCATAAATGAGTGAAAAGTCTGAGTGTGTCTGAAGATGTTTTTAAAATGTTTTCTGTAAAGTTGTAAATGAGGAGTTGATTTTTCAAATATAAATATTATACACAAGGTTGTTGTGAAGGTGTGCTTTAACCATTTTTGTGTTTTGTTTTTCATAAATAAAGGTGGGGGGTAGAAATTGTTTTGGATTATAATGTATTTTCTGTGATTTTTTTATCAATTTACAATAAAGTCTAAAACTCAGGACACTTCAGTAGTCCTGCAGGGGTCACATCAGTGCAGCAGCATCTGGGTTGCACACTGGCTACTGACTGACAGATGTGTTTGGGGTTAATAAGTATAAGGTCATAGTGGACGCTAGGGCTATCATTTCTGCATTCCATTTTAAATTGATCACAACTTGTTAAAAAAATCCAGCTAATGCAGTATAATCTGTGATCGAGGGAAATACTTGCTTTCCGGCATTTATTATTTTTAATGAGGGGAGAGGTTTTGAGTAGAGGTGTAATGGATCGGTAATATCCATGTTTGTGTTTCAAATCTACATTCAGTGGCCCTGAGGCTGGGTAATATAAAGCCCTTATACTGTACTATATGTCACATGGAACAGAAACAGTTATCAGAAAGAAAAAAACCAGAGAATATAAGATGCTCTGACTACAGCAAGTTTTGCTTAATATATTTTGTGATCCCAGCTAAAGTTGCGTGTGATTCTGAGTTTTCATTCCGAATGAAAAAGTGCTGCAGTCGCACCCCAGAGGAAGTTAGCCACAGCTACCTAATTTCCATGGTTTTCTGTACGTGAAGTGGTTTCTTATGCTATAGGAGGAGAGCACATAGTGGATCAATAATTTCCTTGCCTGGAATTGTTTTCTTTTCTCCGCCAGAAAGTAAATCAAAATCATATCATCTTCAAATGCGCTCGTCACTGCAGGAATCAACCCATGCCCCAGGCAAGCAGCTGTTCATTTTTTGTAGTTATGAAGGGAAAATAGTTTTGCATAAAATGTAACCCTCTCACTGTAGGAAGTTTGAAATGGTTTGTCTTGAGCAGCTGTTGTTCGGTACATTAGAAAGTTAGGGATAATCAAGATTAGGTCTTGTTAAAGAGGAACTGCAATCCCAATTTCTCAGACTGGTTATTGAATCTCTGTCAGTAAATAATTTAAATGACAAATTTCAAGTTAAGTTCAAAATCCTTAACTTTGTGAAAGTACCGTATGTACAGTAAGTTGCATGTTGCCGCAAACCCATGGTTTCACCACGGGCGAGGGCAAGAGTTTGCAAGAATTGTGACGTGATGCAGCTCTTCCTCCTTGCTAGTCAACGTAATGACTAATGTAATGCGATATACGAGCAAATAAGTACATGATGTGCGTGTAGAGTTAACAAGTTAAGTTCCATTTATTGGCAAAACTGTCACAAAGTCTAAATCAATATTTCTATTGGATTAAAAGAGAGGTATTCACAAATCTTCTTAGTAATGTTTTAATAGGGCACCGGACATCATAGAATATCACCGGAATCATAGAATATGGTGCAGCGTGTACCTGGACATTTCAGCTATTTTGTGATGCAAATTGGAGGTTTTACAAGTCACTGTGTACTTTTTTCTTTTATTGTGG